>NW_024870939.1:0-1266666 GCF_019054845.1 Dipodomys spectabilis | reverse complement strand
TAAAAGATATGATATGCTTGCATACTCTTGTTTATTGCATTTCTGTTCACCATAGCCAAATTATGAAATCATGAGTTGCCTAACAACTGATTAATGGATAAAGAAAACACATACACATACATTCTCTCTCACATACACATACTCTCTCTCTCTCTCACACACACACACACACACACACACACACATACACATACACACACACACATACACATACACACACACACACCATGGCATCTTACTCAGCCATAAAGAAAAATGAAAATTTGTCATTTGCAGGAAAATATATGAAACTGGAGATTATTGTTTTGAGTTAGATAAGCCAAGTTAAGAAAACCCAACACACTGCACATTCTTACTTAGTTGTCAAATCTAGATCTAAAACAACAATGAAGATAACAACAATGACGATGATAATGATAACAATGATGAGGAGACATGAGACATGAAGCTCATCTCTTTTTAAAGGCTTCATCTCTTAGTATGTCACATTGGTAACACCTGAATTTTGGTGCACCAGTCCTATCAAAACAAGATTCAAGTTTCTTAGTCTTAAGGGTTCCTGCTATTTCCTAGAGAAGTATCCCAGATGGTCTTGGCTTCTGACTCCTCTCTCAGCTTATTCAGGCTCTCTGACTACCCTCTCTGACTAGCTGGCCAAGTCTCCAAATTGCTCTACCATTGAGGGAATAACCAAACCTTTCTGGTTCTCTAGATACAGCTCCTGAAGTTTTGTTTGCTTGGTTTTTTAAAAACAGGTTTTATATGCTCTGTTTTTCTTTAAAATCCCTTTATTTTCTCTGCAATTGACAAGGTTGGATAATTCTTTATAGGAAGATTTGGTGGATACCATCTCTTTAGAGGTCAGGGGTCAGGTTCTTGGCACTCCTGATTTTATGTCAACTTATTCCAAGTAGCTGACTTGCTGATTTTTCTCTCTTCCTCCCTCCCAGTCTACTTCCCTAATCCTTTTTTATTCTTTTTTCTGCTTTTTCATCTTTTGCATATGGCTACTTTGCCAGATTCTCTTTTTAAAACTCATTTACTGTACTCCAGGCCTTCCCTCATTCATCTCTCCCGTTGCTTCCTTATCCCTCAAGGCTAAGGCTTCCAGGTCTGTGTTCAAAGCTTCTGCTGGGTACATGGGAAAGACTATTGTTTTTTTCTGCCAATCACCTTTTCACCATCCCTTTCTTCCAGTAAAAAGTAATTTTCAGGCCAAAGACATATGATATTTTCTGGATCACAGCAGTTTGGTCAGGTATGGGGATATAAGCTGGCTAAAGCCCCTTTCCCATTTGAGCCAGAAGAGTCTGTATGACTGTCCCCCATCATCTGTGAAAGCCAATTTGTGCAAATCATGAAAGAAATAGTCCAGATGATTTTTGTTTCCCTGGATCCAGCCTTTAGATCCTTTAATCTGTCTGGGTCTCGATTTTCTTATCTACATAAAAGGGGGGGGGCTTGGATTAGATAAGGTCCAAAATTCCTTCCAGCTCTAACATATTATGGTTTTGTAATTCTAAATTCTACATCCCCAAGCAGATCCATGAGAGTTCTGGATGTATACCTTACTTGCTATTTCCAGTTCATGTCCTTCTGTTATCTCAAATGTAATAGCTCTGAAGCCAGCTATTATTTTCCCTCACTGCCCTGTCATTTTGTTTCTACTAATGGGTTCTCTGTTTTCCAGGCACTAAGATTCAAATATTTGGGATGGTTTATAATTACTTATACAATTTTACACTTGATCTTAGCCAAAAGGCTGAAAGCGATGCTTATACAACTTTATAGCATACCATTAAGTATTCACCAATTGTCACTAGCTCTCTTTTGAACAATTCTTGCAGTCTTTTTGGTTTGAGGTGTTACTATTTGTTAACTTATATCTAGATTTATCATATATTGCTCCTATATATCAATTTTGATATCTGTATCTATACATGTATCTAGCTATATCTTCATCTATCTATACATGTTGGATATAATCTTAGTTCCTCCTTTGCTCCTTGTAATCTTAACTCTACCTTGGAAGTGGTTCTCAAAGCTTCCCTACCTCCATTTGAATTAGCTCATATTTCCTTAGTTCAGAAGTTTTAGTCCATTCTTGTTGCTTATAACAAAATACTAAGACCAGGAAACTTACCAAGACTAGAGGCATATTTAGCTCTTGGTTCTGGAAATTGTATGTATTAGTATGTGCTTGGCATCTGATTGGAACAATCCCGCTGCTGAATAACATAGTGGAAGGCATCATAGGGTGAGACAGAATAAGGATTACAGTGAGACCTTATTTTTCTTTTTTTTAAAGTAATTTTTATTGAGATTAAGTGATTACATAAATTTCACAGTATTGTGGGATAGTCACAAACACATTTTAATCTTCACAACACCCTCTTGTTAGCCCACTGATCTGTTAGTCCATAAATGTATCAATCTACTAATGAGGTCATGAACTAGTCACCCTCAAATAACATTAATATAAATTTGGGAGATTTTCCAACAGATGAAATTTAGTGGACATATTAAACTAACATACATTTGCTATCGCACACTCTAAACTATTATAATATCTTCTTAATAACTCTTCTTCCTATGAGTCTCAGCCAACCTTGTATATTCTTTATATTGATGCTAGTGTCTTCTTTTTAGAACACTAAGCCAACCAAAGCCTTGTACAGGCTGGTGGCTGTAAAGATTTACCCCTTTCCTAGGTGGATGAAGTCAAAGTTGTTTAAAACAGCCTGAGGTTATTAAAATTGATTGAAGGAAGGTATTCTAAGAGGGACAGGAAGTATGTAGAAGTTACTTCAAAGGATTCCACCTAATGCTTCCAAGAAAATTCTCTGATGGGCACAGATACAGTGAGACATAAGCAAAGATGGGAAATGATACTTCTAAAGAAAGCCAGATTTCAGAATGAAAAACTTAAATATTGTTTTCAGAGTGAGAGAATCAAGTTCCTCTTTCAACTTCACCTCTTTCCTCCCTTCCATCATTAAGATGCTCAGTTCTAAGCACGTAGAATTTCAAATAGATATTGAAATTTTCTACCAGTGTGCCTCAGGGAGTCCAAATCCAGAGATAGGTCCTCAATGGCAGATGTGTGGTCTGTTCTCTCTCTTTTATTCGGTCTCTGGGTGATGACTTACCTTCGCCAAGCTGGTGAGTTGCTCAGAGGTTTATGGTCATCCACTCTTTTCTTCCCTGGCCAGAATACTCAAGACTTTTAGCCTTCTCTCGACAAGAACTTCAAGTTCTGAGTCTGAGCTTACTTCGAGAGGAAGTCACCAGCCTAGGGAAGGGAAACCTGACTCAGTTCTACACTAGAATCTGGGGAAAAATTTCAGCTGAGAACAAAGGGGTCCTTTGCCTTATTTTATCTTCTGTGCTTATATTCCCTTTGGGAAATCTGGGGAAGCCTGTCATTGAAAGTAGGGTTTGGGGCCCACAGCTGGGCCATTTATGGCTCTATAAATGTCCATCAGCACTCTGCTCTGATACAACTCTTTGTCATATAAAACAAGAATTAAGAAGAAATGAGAACATGTTTTCTGGCAGATGGTATCTGAGAACAGATGACAGAAAGATGACAGGTCAGTCAACTCCTACTGAAGGGAAAAAATTGGCTTTCCCTGGCTAAGACAGAGATATTCATTCTTGGAGGAATAGAACAAATGTGGTAAGGGAGAAATGTGAGTGTAAAAATAGGACTGGGTGGTAAGAGGGCAATTTATTGCTTTTGGGAAAAAAGTTTAATGGTAATTTTTTAAACTTTGAAGAACAGTATGAAACTGAAATGTAGAAAGAAGAAAATCAGAGTTCTACTAGCTAGAGATAAACATACATGAATGAAACTGGGTATATCACCCAGGCCTAAATTCTGGAAGTCTCACCTTTTAGGTTCAGCCACTGGACCCTATTTACCAAATAAAGAGACCTGCTGAAGGGCAAGTAAAAATCCATTATATACAGCCTTGGGAAGACAGCATTTCAGTACATCTTCAGCTATCTTTAGCAGTCTTTGGATGTATGGGCATCATCCTAGATTAAACAGAGAGAACTGGGAGTAGAGGGAGAACTGGGTGAGAGGTGTGATATTTAAAAGAGTTCTAAGTCATGGGCAGTGGAAAGTGGCCCAGCAGTCCCAGTATTGGTCAGTATTGGGCCTTGTTACAGTAGAAGTCATTGAAGCCTGGCAGGTAGTCTAGGCCTTTTCTGGATTCAAAGATAACTATTCTCTTCTTTTGGAGTAGTTTTACCTTTTGCCACAGATGATAAGAGGCTCTGCCTGTCCGAGGGATGATTTGCCTCTTGTCACAAGAATATTATTGATCAATACTGTTGTGACTGCAGGGGAGAATGGCTCAGATCAAAGGGCAAAGATGCAAAGTGGTGGGGCTGGTGCCCAGCTTTATCCATGGGCACAGAGAAAGCAGCTTTTAAGTTGCCTCTTACACCTAGTTCTTTCTACCCTTCTCTCTCTCTTCTGTTGACTTTTATAAATTATGATTTTTACTACACACAGAAGTCTATAGTCTGCTTTTTGCATGAACATTATAAAAGTAATTGCATTTTGTACTTTATTGAGTAGCCCTTGTAAGTCTTTGCTAATTCTATGAATACCTGTCAAGTACCTACAATGCCCCAGGCACAGGTTCCTTCTTTATGGCCCTTACTATTAAGTGAGGCATATAAACCAGCTTGCAGGTACCCAGGAATAAGTAAGGGCCAAGACAAGAAAATTAAAGACCTGGGGGAAATATGTTGGAAACAATCTGTACAACTTGGGGAGTGGTTGGGAGGAGGAAAAGTAGGAGAAAATTGAGGGTAGGGGTAACAAAGTTGATAAGAAATGTACTCATTAACTTACTTAGGTAACTGAAACCCCTCTGTGCATCACTTTGACAATAAAAAAGACCTGGGGGAGCATGGAAGAATGCCAGGTTTGTGTGTATGTGTGTGTGTGTGTGTGTGTGTGTGTGTGTGTGTGTGTGTGTGTGTGTGTGTGTGAGAGAGAGAGTGTGTGTGCACGCACATGCCCATACATACAAACATGTGTGGATCATAGAAGCTTCCTAAAGGTGGAGAGATCTGAGCTGAATTCTGCAGCCTAAGAATTAACCAGGAAAAGAATGTCAAGGAGTAAGAGAGTTTTGAGGTCTGGAAGAGAGTGAGAGCTTAAGAACCTGAAGCAAGTTCTACCTCTGGAGGATTTCCCAGGTGAGCTTGAGACACAGGCAGGCTCTGTAAGAGGAGGCATGAGAGGAAGTTTGTGTGGGAGGAAGGCTCATGAAAGGTCCTATCAGCACACAGGTCTTGCAAAGATTTCTGAAAAATGCCTTCAAGGTCACAGGGAGTAGAAGGACTTTAGAAAAGAAATAACAAAGTTAGGTCTGCATTTTACTACAGCTTAGACCCACATTGAAGGGGCAAAGGGTAACTTCAGAGATCAGTTAGAAAGCTGCTGTAATCCAGATGAGAGTGGATGGAGCTCTGAATGCCTCTCTTCTTTCACCCTGTTCAGCTCCTATCAGACTTCCACAGCTTCATCAACATTCCTCAGGGATGTCTGGCTTCAGGGAGACTCTTAATGATTTCTTCTTTAATATCCACAGTGTCTCTCCTTCCTGATTTAACCCTGATCATTGTAACCTCTTTGGTCTCTAGTCGTACTGGTCCATTACTCTGTAGGTCTTTATTCCCGGGGAACGATTTTGTTTTGCCATACATTGTTGTAATATTTTCACCATTATGTTGTGGGTTTCCTCGAAGCAGATAATGTTTTGTTTTGGAGAACAGAAGAGAACATATCAGTGTGTTCAATCGGTTAGCGAGTGAGTGAATGAATGAGTAAATGAATGGGCACATATAAAGATACCCAAAGCACTGGAGAGAGACATAGAATGTAGAAGAAGATGCTTCAGTCACTGAAACCATAGAATTGGTGAGATCATCCAGGGAGAATGCAAGCTGAGGAGAGAAAAAAGGAGGAATCAAAAACAAAATTCTGAAAGGTACACAAGAGAAGGTATAGCCTGAAAGTTGATTCAACTTTGGCTGTGCTGAGCTAAGACAGGCAGGGAAAAACAACAGTTCAGAATGTAGGGACAAGAACACATGGTGTTGAAAATGGAGTTAGCAATAAGGTGACATCCTTGGGGAGAGTTGTTTCAGTAAAGTAGTATGAATATGGTTGCTCACTCTAGGGTTCATGTGCTAGAAGCTAATACCATCCATGTGGCAGTCTTAAGAGTGTTGTAAGCTGGGTGCAATGGTACCCTCCTGTAAACCCAGTACTTGGGAGACTGAGGCAGAAGGATGGTAAAGTCCAGGCTAGCCTGAATTATGGAATAAGAGCCTATCTCAAAGGAAAGGTTGGAGGTGGAGGTATGTTTCAGAGGTAAGGGCTTCATGCCAGGTGATGAGATCATGGAGCATCACTCTCAAAAGGGATTGTTGCTCGTCTCCAAGAGTAAATTAGTTCCTGAGACAGCACATTGTCATAAAAAGACCTAGCCTAATTCCTCAATCCTGCTGGCTTCTTGTCTTGCCATATGAATTTGTCCACATGTGTTCCTGGCATTGTGATGACATTTCCCATGAGACCCTCACCAGAGGCTGAACATGGGGCCACCTAACGTTCACTTTTTAGCTTTCAAAACTGTGATCTAAATAAATTTTTCCTTTATGAAGTACCCAGCCTCAGGTTTTTCTGTTATAGGCAATAGAAAGTAAGTTAATACAAAGAAGAATCTAAGACGTGGAAGGAAAGACAGCCAGTTGAGTGTGTGTACTTTGGGAAAGTTGGCTGTGGATAGAAGGGAGTAGTTGGGCTACAGCTGGAGCTACTTAGTTTTAAAATGTCAGACACTTGAGCATCACACATGCTGATGGCAGGAGAAAATAGAGTCAGAGTTTGAATAATGAGGAGGAGTGCTGAGAAAGCAGAAAGGGATGACTGCAATTCTGGGAGGACAGCACTCTAAAGGGGAGGTCAGACTCATAGCAGACATCACCATAGCAACCAGAGGGGTTGAGGTCACAATGGACCATGCCTAGGGGATCTTTTGCATGGGGACAGGAGATCCAGGAACTTCCAGTCCACCACTTCCCCCTCCCTGGGAGGTGGGAGATAAGGCCATCTGCTCAGTGTTGGGGAATAGGGCATAAATATTTTTGGCTTGGCCATACCCTATTGGTGCATTCCTATTAAGAGGTCATCAGAGCTTCTGCTTGGGGCCAGGATGCTGCTCATAACCTTCAGAAAGTCCCGAAAGTGTTAATTCCCATCTGGAGTTTTAGACCAGGAGGACTTTCTTTTTCTCTCTTTAGGAAAAGACTACTTCTTAAGCTCTTCTGAGCCTCCTCCCCTCCCTTCCTCTGGGAGCAGCTGAGAAGCCTGGTTCCTGCCCTTGCCTGCATGGCTCAATCCCTAAAGAGGGCAGTATTTTCACAGGTGGGCCTCGCTTTAAGAAGCCCCTTTATAAGAAGACTCTGGCTTTTTAAACTGGGGCCAATAAAAGAATTTGCCAAGAGGGTCTTTGAAGTAATGACCTCCGTCGTTAGTGCCTTGAAATATATTTTTACATCTTGGAGGAGAGATTATGAGTTGGGTGGGGGGCACAGAACTGTGGGAGGCAAGAGACCCTGAGGGTGGCAGAGTTCTGGCTCCCATCCAGAGGCCCCACCAGAGGCAGCAGTTTGGGGTCTGGGGAAATCCAGTTTACAGAATTTTGTGTCTAAGTCTAGTTCTTGGGCAAGCCAGGCCTGTCTGGATTTAGGACTATTTATATACACACTCAGGCCTAGCTGGCCTCAATGTGAGGTCCAGATTGGTTGAAGCCATGTGGAATAACCCATACTCTTGATTCTGGTGAGGCTGAGGAGGGTGTAGATGGAGGATAACAAGGGGCAATGAAGGTGGATGGGCTAGAGGGAAGCCATTCCATGTGATGATTTAAAAATTACTTCTTCCTTTTCATTCATTTGTTCACTCATTCATTCATTCCTCCCAATGAATTCCTCTTCAATGAACAGAAGACTCTTTACAGAGGGCTGAGTAGCAAATGAAATAGGCCTGGTCTCTGTTCTCACAGGGGGCCTAATGTGAAACAAATATGAATGACAGTGTGTAATCACAAACTGTGAGACAGTTATTTGTGTGCATCCAAGACTTGGATACATTTGTGGTGCAAGGGTGGTGTGTTCCTGGGGAAGCCACTGGTGAGCTGGGACCTAAAAGAAGGGTAGTTATTGACGGGAATCTGCTTGGCTCTCATAATTCAGTATTGCTCCCATGAGTTTGGCCCACTGACTACCATTTCTCCAGGGGATCTTCCTGAAATTCTCCAGCCCAGTCTCCAGCCCCAATCTTAATCTAGATATGAACTTCCACTCCTCTCCCACCTAGAGGATGGGCATTTGCATTCCTAGAAGATGGGACAGGGGACTGAAATAATAGATTCCCAGACCTACCGGACCTGCACCATATACTCTGGAGATTCTTTAAACCCTGAAAACTCTTTGAACCCTTAGCTAACTGTGACCTTGCTCCCTCTCAGCCTTGAAACCCTCAAGGTCCCTGTGAACCTGCCCCCTCATCATTACCCTAATTAAGCCCCTTTACCCCGGCCGCCATTACGCCATGTCTCCTGACTCAGGTCACCATGGCATCGCTCTTCCACTCTCCATTTAAGTTGATCTGGTCTGTTGAATTATTTTCTGCTTTTTCGTTATTCTAATACCCTCAGGACTCAGTTTCCTAATTATTATTACCAGGGTATTGCAAGAACCTAGGCTGAGGGGAGTTTAGAAGGTTAGGCTCTAGATAAGTCATTTCTCCTGAGGGCAAATGTTCTTAAGAAGAACACAAGGCAAGGATGTATTTCAAAGTAGTTTTCTTTCCTCTTTGTTTGTTGTTGTTTTTATGATTTTAATGCTCACTGTGAGAAGTTTGTTTGAGCTCCTGAAGGTACAAATCACAATTCTAAATACATATCAGTCAAATAAAAAAAATGCAAAAGAAATTTTAAAATATTTTGAACTATGTAGAAATGAAAACACAACTTACCCAACTGGTAGGGTGTAGCAAAAGCAATGCTTGAAGGCAAATTTAGAATAGTGAATGCAGATATTAGAAACTGAGATAGACCTAACACTCCTTCTTAAAAAACTAGAAAAAAAGAGCAAATTAAATATGGTTAAACATAATAAAAAATAATAAAACTACAGCAGAAATCAATGAAATTGGACAAAAAGTCAAAATGGAAAAATTAGTGAAACCAAAAGATAGTTCTTAAAATGATTAGTAAACATCGATAAGACCCCAGTCAAACTAAGACAAAAAAAGGGAGAAAAACATTCCTAATGCCAGAATTTACCAATAGTAGAAAATATCACTATAGATTCTATGAATATAAAAAGTATAATAAAGGAACACTATAAACAATATATCTCTACAAATTGAATTATAATAAGTTCTTGAAAGTTTGCAAAATCTTATATAAGAGTAAAAAATCTGTAGTTGTTTTTGTCCACTAAAAGAAAGTACAGACAGCAAGAAGGAAAATGAATCCCCATAAACAAACTATGCTTCAGAGGTTTAAGTCTAGGCATTTTAGTTAACTTTTCCTTATGCAGTAGGTTATATGGCCAAGGATTATGGGCACAATGAACATAAAGATAATTATTTCTACTTGCAATTAAAATTTTAATGCAAAGAAAAAAGTAGATTATATTAAAAGTCATATCTATTAAAGGCATGCAATCAATAATTATTAACTTTTCTAAATAGAAAACAACAATTACAGATGAATTTCCTAGTAAATTTTATCATTTAAGAATAAATATAAATTCTCTACAATGTGTTTCAGAAAATAGCAGTAGAAAAATACTTTCTAATTTAGTCTATACTTCCAGTATTACTCTAATACTAAAACAAGAAAATTATAGACAAATAAGAAAATTATAGACAAATATCTCTCATAAACCAACATAAACATAAAATTCCTCAACAAAATATTAACAAATCTAACAACATATAAAAAGAATTACTATGACCAAATGACATTTACCATAGGTATGCAAGTTTGAGAGTGATCCATATATCATAAGACACATCAACATATGCAAAATCTTGATAAGATTCAATACCTCTTCATGAAAAATTCTCAGTAAACTAAAATAGGAAAAAACTCCTTCAGCTTGATAAAACTACTATCTATTAAAAAACACCTTGGTAGAGCACTAGCCTTGAGCAAAAGAAGCTCAGGGACAGTGCCCAGGCCCTGACTGAGTTCAAGCCCTGGGACTGGCAAAAACAAAAACAAAAACAAAAAACCTTACAGTTAATATTGGACCAAATGGTCAGAAACTAGGACTTTTCTCACTAGGGAACAGGCAAGGAAACCACTCTTATAACTCCCTTTTAACATCATATTAGAAGACCAAGCTAAGGAAATAAATGGTACATGGATTGGTAGGAAATAAACCAACTACCTTCATTCACAGATGGCATGATTATCTACATATAAAAATTAAATCAATAAATACCAAAATTATAGGACTAATAAACAATATAGCAAGTTTTCAGGGTATAAGCAATAAACAAGGGACAGTTAAAAACACAATTTCATTTACATTAACACAAAAATGAAATAGGTATAACTGCCAAAATAGTTACAAAAATCTATACAGGGAAGGTATACAATTGAAGAAAAATAAAAGGTAAATAAATGAAGAAACAATCCCATATTTATGGATATGAAGACTCAATAGCATCAAGATTTCCATACTCTTCAACTTGATCAATAGATCCATTGAAATCCCAAAAAAATCCCAGTACACTTCTTATGTAGGTATTGAAAAAGCGATTTTAAAGTGTATATGGAGAAAAAAAACATAATAGCCAATATGATATTAACAAAACTAAAGGTTAGACATCACCTAGTTTCAAAACTTACTGCTATAAAGGGGTAACAATCTAGATAGTGTGGTTTTGGTGAAAAAAATATCAGCACATGGATTAGTGGAATGGACTAAAGAACCTAGGAATCACCTTACAATAGTCTTTTTTTTTGGGTCCGGTCATGGGGTCTGAACTCTGGGCCTGGGCACTGTCCCTCAGCTCTTCAGCTCAAGGCTAGTGCTCTACCACTTGAGCCACAGTGCCACTTCTGGCTTTTTTCTTTTTGCTTATGTGGTGCTGAGGAATCGAACTCAGGGCCTCAGGCTTGCAAGGCAAGTGCTCTACCACTGAGCCACCTTCCCAGCCCAACCTTACAATAGTTTTATTTAGACCTTACCTAATCTTTGACAAAGTGAGCAAAAACAATGTAGTCATGCTAGTAGCTTTAGTATGGTCTTGTTTATGATCATTTGGGTAAATGCCCAAAAGTGGGATTGCTGGGTGATAGGAGAGCTCTATGAGAAGTCTTTTGAGGAACCTCCATACTGCTTTCCAAAGTGGTTGAACAAATTTACACTCCTACCAACAATGCAATAGGGTTCTCTTCTGGCAATATCCCATCCAACATCTGTTGTTGTTAGAGTTCTCTCTTTTTTTTAAAAAGTTTTTTATTGTGAAAATACTGTACAAAGGGGTTACAGTTACATGAGCAAGGTAATGAGTACATTTCTTATCCAGCATTGTTGCCTCCTCCTTTGTTTATCCCCTACCATCCCTTCCCTCCCACCTCCACCTCCTCAGATAACACCACCCCCGCCCCGGACTAAATTGTAAAGTTCGTTTTTCGACAGTGTCTTGTACATCTCATTGTTACAATGGGTCAATCTGTATCCCTATTTAAACAATTTGTTTTTTCCCTTCCTCTCCCCAAATTATACCAACATCAAATACAATGAAAACAGGGGTTATACTGTGGGGGAGGGACATACAAAGCAACCAAAAAATCACAAGTTACCTTATAAATACATTAGAAACAATAGCAAGAAAGAAAAACCCACTTGTGTCCCTATCTTGGGGTTCATTCTGCTTAACATCATCTTATCTGACCTTTTCTGCTTGTACCAGACATATACTAGTTATTGCAAATAAGGGAAACCATGGGACCTATGTTTCTCTGGGCCTGCCTAACTTCACTTAATATAACTTTTTCCAAGTCTTTCCATTTCCTAACAAATGGGGCAATGTCATTCTTTCTCATGGAGGCATAGAATTCCACTATATATATACCACATTTTCTTGATCCATTCATCTTCTGAGGGGCATCTGGATTGGTTCCATATCTTAGCTATGGTAAATAATGCTGCAATAAACACAGTTGTGCTGGTAACTTTAGTATGGTCTTGTTTGTGATCATTTGGGTAAATGCCCAAAAGTGAGATTGCTGGGTCATAGGGGAGCTCTATGTGGAGTCTTTTGAGGAACCTCCATACTACTTTCCATACACTCCCACCAACAATGCAGTAGGGTTCCCTTTTGGCCACATCCCCTCCAGCATCTGTTGTTACTAGATTTCTTGATTATAGCCATTCTAACTGGGGTATGGTGAAATCTCAATGTTGTTTTGATTTGCATTTCTTTTATGACTAGATAGGTTGAGAGTTTCTTCATGTGTCTATTGGCCATTCTTCTTTCTTCTTCAGAGAAGTTTCTCTTTAAGTCTTTAGCCCACTTATTTATCAGGCAGTTGTTTCTTTGAGGATTTGTTGTTGAGGGATTTAATTTTTTGAGTTCCAGGTATATTTTAATATGAGACCCTTATCCATTGTATGGTTAGTGAAAATCTTATCCCAATCCATGGGCTTTCTATTAATCTTGTTAGCTATGTCCTTTTTCTCTATAAGAAAATTTTGGCCCGTGCACAGGAGACCTAGGGTTTCTCCTGTTTCTCCAAGGGCTTTGATCCATTTGGAGTTGATTCTGGTGCAGGGTGATACATAAGGATTTAGCTTTAGTTTTCTAGTATTTTATTTTTTGTGATTAACCAATTTTGCCAGCACCATTTACTGAAGAGGCTTTCTTCCACTCTAGTTTTTTAGCTCCCTTATCGAAGATTAGGTGGCTATAGGTCTGTGGGTTCATTTCTGGGTTTTCAATTCTATTCCTTTGGTCCTGTGCCAGTACCAAGCTGTTTTGATTACTGTGGTTTTGTAGCAGAGTTTGAAATTTGGTATTGATATTCCTCCAGCACTGTTCTTTCTGTTAAGGATTGTTTTTGCTATTTGGGGTCTTTTATTGTTCCATATTAATTTTTGGATTGCCTCTTCTATTTCCTTGAAGATTTGAGGTTGGAATATTGATAAGTATCACATTGAATTTGTAGATAGCTTTGGAAGTATTGCCATTTTCATGATGTTGATCCTTCCAATCCAGGAGCATGGGAGGTTTTGTCACTTTCTAAGTTCTGTTTTGATTTCCTTTTTCAGGTTTTTAAAGTTTTCATCTTAGTGGTCCTTCACTTCTTTGGTTAAGTTAATTCCTAGGTATTTTATTTTTTGTGGGGCAATTACGAATGGAGTTGCTTTCCTGATTTCAGCCATGCTCTTCTCATTGTTGACATACAAAAAGCCATTGAATTTGGAGGGTTAATTTTATACCCTGCTACTTTGCCAAAGTTTTGAATCAGCTTGAGTAATTTGGGAGTGAAGTCCGTGGGATTCTTTAAATATAAGATCATGACATCTGCTCATGTAACTGTAACCCTTCTGTACAGTATTTTTACAATAAAAAAACGTATATCAAAAAAGCAATGCAGTCTTTTCAGCAAATGATTTTCGTTGGGACAACATTACATCTCCTTGCAAAAACTAGATCTAGATTCAGAGCTCAAGCTCTTTACAAAAGTAAATTCAACATGTGTATAAGATCTAAGTGTAAAATGCAAAACAAGAAGATAAAATGGACATACATGCCCTCAGATATGTAATGACACTTTAGACACATCAGCAAAGGCACAAATCATAAAAGAAATAAATATAAGCTGATTTCATTAAAATAAAATTTGTCTGCTCTGAAAGACAATGTTAAGAAAATTAGAAGGCAAGCTACAGACAGGAAGAAAGCATATTCAATAGACATATTTGAAAAAAAATTCCTTATTTTTCAAAAGATACTAAGAACAATTAAACAGAACAATGAAAAGACAACCTGGTTAAAATATAAGCTAAAACACAACAAATACCTCTCTAATAAAGCTTTTCAGATGGCAAACAAGGGTATGAATAATTCACCCAGGAAATACACATTACAAATCAAAATGAGATATGATGACGCACCTTTAGAATGGCTAAAATCCAGGGCACTGGTGACACCAAATGTAGGCAAGGATTTAGAGCAAAAGGAAAACTTATTCATTACTGGTGGGAATGCAAAATAGGACAGCCACTTGGAAGGCTGTTTGGCAGGGGCTTATAAAGATAAACATACACTTACCATGCAACCCAGTGATCACACTCCTTGGTATCTTCCCAAATGAGTTAGACATGTCCACACAGAAGCCTACACATGGTTGTTTACAGCAACTTTGCTCAGAATTGCCCAAACCTGGAAGCAACTAAGATATTCTAGCTAAGTGAAAAAAATAAATAAACCACAGACATCCAAGCCATGGAATATTATGCTGTGTTAAAAAGAAATGCAGTAGCAAATGAGAAAAAAAATGGAGGAGCTTTACATGCATATTTTGCATAGGCAAAATTATAGAGACAGTGAAAAGATCATTGGTTGCCCAAGCTGGGAATAGCGAGAAGGATGAATAAGGGGAGTACAGAGCAGTTTTAGGCTGGTGAAAATACTCCTTATGATACTATAATGGTGAAAACATAATATTACTTGCTCTCCCGAATCCATATAATGCCTAATATTAAGAATAACCTTGATGTAAACTATGGATTCTAATGATCATGATGTGTCTGGGAGACACTGATAATGCATGACTATGAATGTGTATGGCTAAGTGCTAACTGGGGAGTTTCTATATCTTCTCAATTTTGTGTGAACCTAATACTGTTCTTTAAAAAGTTTGTGTTTTTTTTATAAATGAGGATCAGAAGTAAAACTCAATCCCTGCCATCTGTGTATTACTTTAAGGCTTACAAAGCAGTTTTGTAGATTTGAGCTACTCTCGAGAAGTTTGCATTATCTCTGCTTAGAAGGGGAAAAAGGTTCAGAGAGGTTAAATGACCTACCTAAATCCACACAGCCAGTACGTGGGGAAGGGATTCCCAGCCTTCACTCCACTTTCCTGCATCTTCACACTGACAAGAGAGTACAGGTAAAATGATAGGACAAGAGAGCCATTGCGGGGCACTTGATAAGGGGTCCTGTAGGAATGAGGAACAGAGACTTCTACAAGGCATCAGTTTGGCAGTGCTGGATTTTTTGTTTGTCTTTTTTTTTTTTTTTTTTTTAACAAGGGAGTAGTAAAAAAAAATCCAGTTCAGCATGTGTTGGAACTAGCTAGTAGAACATTTTGAATGCTGAACTGAGGAGAAGAGCCCCTGAAGGCTTTCTAGCAGAGGTGTAACCCAGGCAAATATCAGAAATCTTGTTCTATGCTGGAATGCAAGATGGGTGGGAAGGAGTGGAGGGATAAGTTTCAGGGCCAGCAGTCCTGAAATGGCTATGGTCTACGTGATTATGGAGGCGTCAGAGAAGCTGAGGGCAAGAGTAGAGTACTGAGCATTTCTAGAAGAGGCCCTGGTAAGACTTGTCCAGTGTGTGTGTGTGTGTGTGTGTGTGTGTGTGTGTGTGTCCCTCAGGATCCTATGGCTGTAACTATGTGCTTGGATTGCCACATATTTTTGGTCCTAGACTGTGAGAAAAGATGACATGCGGATCACATTGGTCAGGCTGAGGCTGAGGTGTTGAGAGGCTACTCAGCTGGGGAAAACAACAGTATCAGCAAGTGACTTCTGGAACTCAGAAGGAAGGAGCTTAGGGTGACTAACTAGCCAAATAATCACCAACTATTTGATCATTCCATAAGCAAAATGCTGCCCATGAATGCCCATACTTCCCAGTCAAACTCTGTAATCCCATCTATTGAATTCCAGCCAGTTGTTCCTGACATTAACTCCACCCTTGACTGTCAGTAATGATAACATTAGTTCATCCTCATTCTCTACAGTTTTGCTCCCTCTTCTTGGCCAACTGTGGGTGGGAAGATACAGAGCAAAGAACGTCTCACTTTCCATCCGCTTTATCTCCTCAGCCTCCCTAAGGTTCTCTTAAAACTCCATGGAAAACTACAGGGTTGAGTACATCCTGTCTCACTGACACTTTGTTCACGTGCTTTGCTTCTTCTCATGGTCTGGCTGGAATGCTTGCCCTTCTTCTGGGCCTACCTTAGCTTTCTCAGGTGGGCAGCCAAAATGTATTGGAGGTTGATAAGCATATGCTTGTGTAAACCCTATCCATTTTCATGGCCCACCCTTAGTTTCCTCTTCTCTAGGAGCTCTCCCTTGATGATGCTTCAGCCAGCTACCTCTATGAGGCCAGCAAGGTGTTGCTTCTGCATAACATGGATTATTTGGATTGCATGTGGCATTATCCCACAAGCTAGAACCTTGTCTGCCTCTACCTGCTTTTGATAGCTCTTGTTTAGTTTGAGCAACTAGGCTGTGCTAGTAGGATACACCAGGGTCTATAGAGACAACAACTCCACTCTAAAGCCACAGGGCCCTCAAACAGTACCTATTTATTTTTTGCTCATTCTGCACGTCTACTGTGGCTTGGCATGGTGACCTGACGTCTTTCAACTTCACCCTTAGGAACAGAACTTTCTGGGATGCTCTATGTCTGGATGTTCTATGTCTGCGCTGTACACTAAAGGAGTCACATAGGGCTATTAAGAAATTAAAATGTGGCTAATGTGACTAAGGACTATAATTTCAAATTTTATTTAATTTAGTGAGACTAAGTAGCCACATATGTCTGATTGCTACTACATTAGACAGTGTAGATCTGTAGTATAACTTCTTCTTGTTCAATCCCCAGGTGTCGGGGGTAGGGAGTGGGGGTGGAGGAAGGGGGACAGAAGAGAGAATTCTTCACATTTGCTGTACTTTGCTCTGTGAAAAAGAAATCATTGATCAAAACTTATCACCAGGCTGCACCTAACTGCAAGGGAGGCTGGGAAATGTGAAGAAGTACACTGATACTCACCAAGAAATTATTTTGCCACAGGACTTTTCTAAATGCAGCCAAAACTTCCTGCAGCCAAGATGAGATGCAAGAGCAGTGAGCAGAAGGAGATGTCCAGCTGGAGCCGGCAGAAGAGGAAGGACTGAGGAACTGGAGATCAGAGATACTAAACTCTAATGATTAGTGATAATAGAGATGTGGACACAGGCCCAGAGGGGGCAAGGAGCCTAGTCATCACCACACAGCAAGGTTGGATCTAGAATCCTGAGGTTCTGGCTCAGAGAAGCGAGAAGACAATATGAAGTACAATATGCCCCTGAGGGGAAAACAACCCTGGTTGGAAATATCTAGTCTTTCCTTCTGAGTCCCTGGGAAGAGAAGAGCAAAAAGCTGCCAAAGATCTGTTCTTGGAGACCTTGGAGGGGAAGAACCCTGTAAGGCTTTCAGTTTTCAAATGGCCTTGGCTCTTCCTTACTTCTGAGGTGAGTCACCAGTTGCTGCGGGTTGAACTCCAGGGCAAGAACCCAACATGAGGTCATCTGGGCCCGCCCGACCCCAACCCAGGGTAGCAAAGTTCAAGGAGTTTCTTGGGGCCAATGAGGAAGGGAGTCAGATCAGTGCTGTTGACAACCTCCTGTCATCTCAAGAGAGTGAAGGTGGTAGGTGGGTGCTATTGGAGTCTGAGAGATGTAAAGTTAACCTCAAAAATGATTCAACGAGACAAAGAAACTGAGGTACCCCTGGAAAGCTCTCTGCCAAATTGTGAACAGTACCCAACTACCCAATCCTTTCTACCCCAACCTCAAAGGGCTCTAAACAGTGCTCAGATTATCATTGCCATCTTCCCTGTAGTGCCTGCTCTTGCTATGTTTATTTTCCCTAGATACTCACATACCTGAGGTTGTGTCCTCTCTTGATTTCTTTTTTCTTTTTTTCTTTTATTGTAAAGATGATATAAATCCTCACTGCTTCTGAACTCAGTTCTTTTTTCTGCTCATGCCCTCAGGCCAGAAGACAAAACATCAGCTAACAGATGAAGACCAAAATAAGCAAGGGAAAAGTTTGATCTGTGTGAGGCAGAAGCCTCAGTCTTCTTGTGAAGCTTTACAAAAGACTTTATTGTGTAGGATTTCAGAAAGGCAAGAAGATCTCTAGGGTTACATATAGAATTTGTTTCACAAAACACTATTAACAGCTACCATCTTTTAAGGAACCAATGGCTTTTACAATATGGCATCCAAGCCTAAGTAGGCCTATTTGTGGATTCCCTATGCTTCAGAGAATCCCAGGTTAGTGGGACTATGCCAGTCTTCAGTCTACTCAGACCAGAAGAAAGTAAGCATAAAATGGAAAGTGAGTGTGGAATAAGAAATTGGAGTAAGAGTAAGATCTGGGAAGCTGTCAGCACTCCCCACTTAGAGAGGATGCTCCAGTTGTGGTCAGGCACAGATACCTTTCAGCTTGAATCCTTCTAACAGTCCTGTGTCCTAGTGAAGGGACTTGCTCCTCCATCCAACCATCTTTCCCTGCTCAGGGCTGAACCTTTTCCCACCATCCAAGCTGACTTTCCCTCTACATGGAAGATGTGATTTCGAAAAATTTGCAGGTATCTCTGATCTATATGTGCCAAGACAACTCTTCTGGGGATGAGGTCTAGATCTTTCCCCCTCATTCTTCATTAGCAGGACTGCCTGGAAACTGTGATGCTTGGAGAAGTTTTGAATCTCAGCTCTGGTGCCAAGATACAAGTGTGAGTGAAGAGCCTTCAGATGGTCCCAGACTTTGGGTCTACCCAGCTGAAGATCCTGACAAACAGGCAAACCATGCTTGCCATCTCTTTCCTTTCCCCAGGCCACAAAATTGGGGAGCACAGTAAGTGGCTGCCTTACACTGCAGAGCTGTGGGGCCATTAGCTATGTCAGTCCTGGTAACCCTACTCTGAGGTCTCAGGGCCACCTGGCATTGTCTCTCTAATACTCACTGCAATGGGAATTAGTTAATGAGATAGGCAATTCCTGCTGAAGGATCTTTTCCCATTAAACTACGTTCTGGGAGAGCAGAGGGTACTTTCGGGGCCTGTCATTGTCTTCCCAGGGCCAGGGAGATGTTCAATGAATATTTAATGAATGACTGATCCTAACGCTGTCCTCAGGCTGACCCCTATACTTGCCCTCAGAATGACTCTGGCCCTGGATCCAGACTGACTCTAGTCCTGGCTGAGGACCAATCCCTAATTCTGGCATCAACGACCTAACCCTGGCCACAGCCTGATGCAGCTTCTCACTCTGGTGTCTCAGCACTGTAAGCCTAGCTTCAGATTAGATTGACCCCAATCTTGACCTCAGAATGACCCCTGACTCTGCCCCAGGATGAGTGTTAGCACACTGGGCTAGATGATCTGTGCCCCCAATGTCTCCTGCCTCCTTTTGTCCCTCCCCCTACATCCCTCACTCCTGCCCTTGTCGGTCTCTGAGTTGACCGAAGGTGTAAAGCTCTTTCAACATCAACAGCTTCATATCTACTGTCCTGGTCCCTCAAGAACACTTACTTTCCTGGTTCCTGCTCTTTCTCCCCACCTTGCTTATATCTCATTGCCTTAAGGATCAGCTAATTTAAGTGAGTGTCCTTGAGAACATCTCTTATCATTTTGTGATAAGTATATATGTGGTGTGTGTATGTATATTATTGTATTTGATGTTTTCCTCTCCCCTATAAACTCTTTCCTTGAACACAGAGCCTAACATTTTCAAGAAAGTTCATAATTGTGGAGTGACTGGGTACCACATCTTCCAAGAGCCTTCTCTGTGGCCTTTGACACGATTCTCTTTTCATATCCTCCCTCCCAACCTCTGGTATGAAGCCCTCAGCTCAACCCAGGCCTGATTATTTGCATCTGAACTTCTCCCTACCACACAGCCTCCTTTAGGCCTGAGCCTATCCTTTCCCTGCCATAGCTCTAACTTGCACAGGCCCGGGTGGCTCAATAAAAGCAGATTGAACTGTTGAACTGAACTGATTTTCTCTTCCCAGCCTCCTCTCTGGCCTCAGTTCTCACTGATTCATGAGCCGGGCCATCAGGCCCAGTGCTTCAAACAGAGAAGAAACAAATGAAGGAGCTGAGAAATCGGCAGTAGGAGACAGCAAAGACATCCATCTCCTCCTGCCCTCCTGTCCTCAGCGCCATCCTCCTGAGAGTTTCAGGCAGTCAAAAGTTCAGGCTCCACGTTTTCTGGAAGAGGGAGGGGAATCTGTGTGTGGGGGATTAAAAAAAAGTCCCCAAACTCAAATCACGCACACAGAACAACAAGCCATAAAACAGAACACCGAGGGGAGAAGACAGAGTCACATGGTGGGAATCTGTGGACTGCAGGGGAGGGGGAGGCAGCTCTTGAGAAAATGCAGCCTCCTCAATGGGAACCAGATGGGCTGCATGTTCTTAAATAGAATCCCAGACTTGCAGTGCTGGGCGGGAGCTGGCCTGGGGTGCTCTCCTCTTGGCCCCTTGGTGTGCAGAGGGGAAATGGAGGCAAAGGGAGGAGGTGACAGGCCCCAAGGCTGCAGCTCAGCTAGAGGCTTCCAGACCCCAGGCTCCTGGCCCTGGGTCAGTGCTCCACTCACTCTGCCACGTTGTCTCTCAGCTCTTTGCCAGTATCTCCAAATGAGAAGCATATTGACAAACAGCACTGTCATTTCCCCCCTCTTCTGTGCTTTCTTCCAATTCTTTCTCTTTGGAGTATAATTTTAGAAGTGCCAGGAAATTTTTGCTGTTCCAAAATCCCCATTCTCCACTCCCGTCCCATAATGGTACCTGTGACAGTAGTGCTACACCAACTATACACAGGAACAAGATAATGGGCTAGGGGCTTTGCAGCCAGCTCCCAAGAATCCCTAAAACTTTCTTAATTGTCCCGACTCCATGGCAGAGGGACTGGCCTATCAGTTCTGTAATCCAAGGGATGGGGTGCAAGAATCAGATATTGTCATTTTGCTTTCCATTAACTACCAAGGTTTAGCATCTCAATCAAAGACCCTTGTACCAACCAAACTATGAACTAAAAAGTGTGCATAAAGCTAACCCTTAGAAGATCAGGAAGATTTCTTGAAACACTGAAAACTGAGCAGCCTCTTCTTTCCCATGGGTGCCTGCCATTCCTCCTGCAGAAGCAATTGTGTGAAAACATGAACTTGATAATGACTTTTTTTTCCTCCTAATGCCTTCTCCCAGGTAAAAGCATTACTCTTTCCCTTCCTAGCTCCTTAAGAAACAGACTCTCATGGTAACTTCTACAGATGTTGCATCTGTAGACTGTGGACTGAGTGCTCCACAGCACCAGGGGACGCATGCATAACATAGACTGTATGTGGATCATAGCCCCAGAGCTTTCCTGATGCCCATCCTGGCAAATGGAGATCCTTACACCTGTCCAGGGCTTGATGAGGTGACATCCTGCTTGTCTGGGCCTTTGACTGTCTGTGTTTCCTATCAGGATAGATAAAGAAAAAAAAAGGGGGAGGCAGTCTCTTTTGAAATCTGTCCCCTTCTAAAGTGGCAATTCTTCCCTTTCAACCTCTTTGGGGTTAGCATGGTCTCTAATTGGCCATTGCTCAATCTTTCAACCAATGTTGGCCAATCTCTTACAGGGTGCACCTGACTGTAAGGGTGAATAAGCCCTACTAAGAAGTCACAGGGAAGGGAGGGTTTCTCTGCCAGAGGAGGAGCACTGCAGTAAGGCCTGAGGGGGAAAGGCTTCTCTGCAATATGGGCCCAGACCAGAGGTGAGAGAACTGGAAGTGGGAGGCTGGAGCAGGAGACAGCTCAGGAAGAGTCTGGAAGGCCACGGCAAGGAGTTGAGAATCACCCTAAAAGTGATAGGGAGCCCCTTTCAGCAGGGAGGAAAAGGTCTGGTTTACATTTGTGAAGTACTACTCTGGCTAGAATGGATTAGAAAGGACAGAACTAGAACAGAACATCCAGTATGGAGTCTGCCACAGGGTCCAGGAGAGAGAAGATGTCCAAGGCAGGATATCAGTTCAATGTGGACTCAAGCATGTGCTGGAAGAAGAGTTGACTGGACATTGTGAAAGATTGGATGAGACCAAGAAGTGTGCTATTGGATAAGCATTGTGACTGGAGGGGACATTCATGGGAACAGAAAGCTGGCCTCCTTCCCAAATGCTCCATCCTCGACTGTCTCAACCCATGACTCCAGCAAGTGAAGAAAGTGTTGTGGCCTCTCTCTGCTCCCTTCCTCGCAGAGCAGATGGAGAGAGAAGGAAGGAGGCCAAACCTCCACGGCTGTGATCCCACTTTCCACTTTTAGCGCAGCGATCATGTGGCCTTGCCATCCCTTGCCTCCCACTCTTGGTCTTAGCTCTGAGATAAATCAGATTTAGTATGCTGAGTTTGATTCACTAAAAGTATGCTGTGGTCCAGTCATGTGAAGGACACTAAGGCTTAGTAGGAGCACAGGCATATGTGGCCCCACCTTTGCGGCCTAAGAAAGATGAGGGCAGAGGGAGAGGAAAGGTCACACTAGCCAGGAAAACATCCTGGAGAAGTTGGGGCTTGGCCTGGCTGGATAAAACGTATCTTTTATAGACACTGCATAGAAATGACTTTCATAGTACCGCCACAAGTACAAGACTGAAATCTGATGCTTTTTACTCCATATAAAAGCCAACTCAAAATGGATCAAGACCTTAACATAACATCTGAAATTTTGAAAACCTAGAGGAAGCACTTCAAGATTTAGGCATAGGCAATGACTTTCAGAATAAGACCCCAGTAGCTAAGGAAATTATGACAATATCAACAAATGGGATCCCATCAAACTAAAAAGCTTCTGTACAGCACAGGAAAGAATCAACAGACTGAAGAGACACCCTACATGATGGGAGAAAAATCTTTGCCAGCTATTTATCTCATAGGGATTTAATATCCAGGATATATAACAAACTCAACAAATTATACAACAAAAGAATAACAAATCAGTAAATGGGCAAATGAACTGAACAGATACTGTTCAAATAAAGAAACACAAATAGGAAAGAAATACATTAAATATGTTCAACATTTTTAGCCATCAGAAAAATGTAAGTCTGAACTATATTGAGATTCCTCTTCACTCCAGTCAGAATCACTACCATCATGAAAACAAAGGTTGGCAAGAACATAGTGAAATGAAGCCCTTGTAAGCTATAGGTAGAAATATGAATTAGTTCAACCACTATGGGAATCAGTATGGAGGTTACTCAAAAAAAGTAAAATAGAATCCTCCATATTATCCACTACAGGATTCAGTATGGAAGGTACTCAAAAAAAGTAAACAGGAATCATCCATGTGATCTGTCATACTACCTCTAGGTATGTATCTGAAGTAACCAAAGAGATGCCTGCCAAAGAAATATTGTTTGGAGGAAAATAGAGGGAACCAGAGACCATCAAATTAAGCAAAAGAATCAAGACTCAGAAAGACAAATAGCACAAGTTTTCTCTCATATGTAGAACCTTAAACACACACACACACACACACACACACACACACACACACACACACACACACACAAATTAGGAGAGGTACTCTAATGGAATAGGAAGGGAACCAGTGTGGAGGAAGGGAAAAGTATGGGTAATAGCAGAAGTAAATGCAACCAAAGAACTTTATATGCACGTATGAACATGTCATAACAAAACCTACTCTTGTGTACAATTATTATATACTAAAGAAAGAAAGAAAAACCTCCCAGCTAGTGAGAAGTCTTGACTACTGCTTCCCCTGAGAGGAAGCTCCTATGGGGGCCCCTCCAGGGTCCGACCCTGCCTCCTCCCCAGAAGTCATTTCCGTCCATATGGATTCTTTAGCTCTTTAGGTTTATTGCCCACTTCCCCCGGGCCTGTAGAGTGAAGGCCATGTGGCAGCATCTGCTTCTCTTGCTTCCCACCCCCACCCCTGCCTCACCTTGGCCTGGCCAGCCACATCCATGAAATGTCCTCAGGAGGAGCCAGTGTGGTCAATGGAGAACACTCCAGAACAGGAGACTACATGGTACATGGTTGGCATTGTTAGGAGAGGAAAGAGGATCCTCAATGTTCCCTTTCAGCTTAGTTACTCTAGTTCTCTCTTCTCCTCTCTCTCTCTCTCTCTCTCTCTCTCTCTCTCTCTCTCTCTCTCTCTCTCTCTGCCCCAGAACTCTGTCCCCAGGACTGGCACACTCATGCTTAGTTCCTTTGGGTTACAGATAAAAGGCTAATGTGCTTTCAGACATAAAATCAGTTTTCTAGAGAGGGATAGAGTCCAGGCCCCTTAGATGAGCTGGCAGATGAGGCTGTGTGCATGTAAGCATGTGCATCTGCATGCTAGATGATGGCAACACCAGAAGGATTAGAGATTGTAGCTCAAGATCACCCCCAGTACACAGTGACACTTATGGGGTAGGGGTCAGCTAGCTTTTCTGGATCTCGCTTTACTCATGTAAAAACTAGAATAGTACTAGGCCTGACTCCCCCTCAAGAACATAGTGAATATCATAGGAACTAATGTTTAAAATACAACTAAAAAATATCAATGACTGCCAAGAACCAGTGGCACACTCCTGTAATCATAGTACTCAGGAGACTGAGACCTGAGGATCATGGTTTGAAGCCAGCCTGGGTAGGAAAGTCTATGAGATTCTTATCCTCAATAGACTACTTTAAGAAAGAAAAAAAGAGGTGATCACTTGTCAGATTTTTGGCTGGCAAGTGTACCCTTCTATAGAAGTAAACTTTGCCTTGTGGGGAAAAAAAAGAAAGCAAGAAGAGGAGCTATGGCTCAAGTGGTAGAGTACTAGCCTTGAACAAAAAAGCTCAAGGACAGTGTCCAGGCCTTGAACAAAAAAGCTCAAGGACAGTGTCCAGGCCCTGAGTTCAAACTCTAGGACTGGCGTGCGCGCATGTGTGCACATGTACACACACACACACACACACACACACACACACACACACACATAATGATGGCTACAGAAAGCAAGGCTATCACTAGTACTTATCACTTCTTCCTTGAAGGTGAAAACCATCATATCCCATGTTTTCTACTCCCCAGAGCACCTGGTGTAACCCATGACAGGTGGTCAATCAATATTTGTTGAATGGATGAAATAGAAGACATGGTCTCTGTCTCCACGGAATTGGAGCTCTAGTTGGGGGATGGGGATGGAATAAGAAACACACAATGGAGGAAACTTTAGAAGAGGAGGGAGAGGCGCTTGTTAGCTCAGACACCTCTAATTTAGAATTTGTGATGCTTTTACAAGGCCAGAGAGGAATTGGACCCTGCTGATGGAACATGTGCTGAACAAACTCCTAGTGGGAACAAGATAATAATAGCAGGAGCTACTGGCCTCCGGGTGCGTGGTGTTCCAGATGGCAGAGCAAACGCTGTGCCCTTTGGCAACACCCTGTTGCACGGGAGCAGTTAGCATGCCAATCAAAAGTGAACTCTGACCTCATCTCTGAAGCAGCCAGTACCTTCCCTTGACCACACTTTGTTAATGATTGTCCTGGGTGACTTCATGTATTTAAGGAACATAAAATTTTATTTTGTTAAGACTAAACCATTGCTAGTCTCCATCTGCCTCCACTCACTCAGGCAGCTCAGATCCATTTGGTTTCCAAATAGAGCCAATGACCCAGAGTATGCACCCAGTTCTCTCTCATCAACCCACAATTGGAATGTGGGATTTCTCTATGGTAGTCAAGGAGATTGTGGCAGAAACCTGCTTTGAAGGACACCGGACCAGACACTGCCTCTTCTCAGCACAGTTGCTGCTCCTGAATGAGGAGGTTAAACCAAATGAGCCTCAGGGTAGATGCCTTATGTGTTGATGTTCTCCTGGTTTTTGGCCAAGGACCATCCAAGCTCTGTAGTGGTGAAGAAGCCAATCATTGTCTCTTCCTGCCCACAGGACTGCTCTGGCCAGAGGAGATGTGAGCTCCATAGATTAGAGTCAGAGGTACCCAGCATTCTTGTCCACTCCTAGTCTCATATTGCATCAGGCAGAGTAGGTATACAGTTAAGCCTTGCCATCAGGGCAGGAGAGTGGAGGAGGGAAGATTAGATGGGCAGAGGGAAGGCGGTGTCATCCGATTTCCACAGGCTAGGCTCTAGGAAGGTGGACGAGGAGTCTTAGAAAGCCAGGCCCCAGACACCTTTCTGTTCTGGGAAAGAGACATTCTAGCCTTCCTTTCATGAAGCAGACCTTCTCTTTGTCCCAAGTCAGGGTAGAAACAGGGGCAAGAGAAAGTAGAAGGACAGAGGGACAAAAGTCTCAAGGTGGTCTTGAGGAAAGGTTTGTTCTCTCTCTGGACAACCCTTCTTCTGGGACCATAGTCTTGGGCAGGAAACATGTTTGGCTGAAATGGTAGATTTCATCTCTCACTTTCGTCCTGACAGGACGTCTTCATTCAGTCAACAGCCTACAGGAGTCTCTGAGGAGTCCTGGCGTAAATGGCTTTCTGCTTTCTGTGGCTTCCTCTTCATTCTTCTCTCCTCTCTGCTATTCCTCTGCTCTTCCTCTAGAGGCTTGGCTGTCACTCTGGTCAACTTCATGCTGCTGGCTTTAGGCCAGGGGAGTAGCATGGCCTAATGCCTGCAGAGGAACCCTGCAGCCTGGCACCTGCCTTTCCCCACAGAAGCCCTTTGGGTGTTTACTTAGTCTTACTCTGTAGTCTCAGCAAAGGAGGCCAAGCTCTCTGTGTCCTCTCCCACCTGGCCACCAGAACTTCCTAGCCTAGGGCAGCATGGGGTTGTGACTGGTGCACACTGTGTCTTTGTACACATTCAGAAGGGGCACACCTTCCTAGGAAGGGGCATAACAATCCCATCTTATGTCCTAATTGACACTTGATTTCTCAACTGGAATTCTTAGCAAGGTATAAAGTTACTATGGAACTATATTAAAGCAGAGAGATGGACAAAGCAGGAGTTGAACATCCAGGAAGGGTTCATGCAGGGAGTGGGCTTTGCTCTGGGCCTTGAAGGGCAAGTCCAGTTGGCAGTGGCTGAGATTTCTGGGCTCATGAAAATGTGTGAGCCTTGGTGGAAAGGATGAAAGCAGGGAGAGGCGCACTGGAGAGAGCGCTGGGGTAGTGGGTAAGGAAAGACGGGAGGCTGGAGCTGCCAGTTCCAGCAAGGGTGGAACAGGCCCAGGCCCCCGTGGGCTGATCTGCAGCCCCTCATTAAGATGGGCTAGACCTCTGAGGGAGGCGGCTGCAATGCTTTAGTCCTCAAAGGCTGCAAGAAAAAGGGGAAGAAGATCAGAACTGGACATTTTTGGGAAAAAAAAAATCAGAAATGCTAGCTTGGGAAGCAATGAGAGCCCTAGGGAGACCTCTCTGCCCAGAAATTTCACAGATAATTGAAGTTCAACAAACCTTCTCTGAGTCCCCACATGGCCCAAGTGACTGCATGAGACATCGCCACTAGGTCCTTATTTACAACTCACCCAGCCCTGAGACACTGGAGTGACTGACTGTGTGCTGAATGACTGAGGAGCCAGTGACCGCACTAGAGGTCACAGACCAGGAAAGAATGGAAGCAGAGTTTTGAACCAAGGCCTGCCAAATTCCAAACCCCTGCTCTTTCCTCTAGCTTTGCTCTGTGACTGAACTGGCTTCTTGTCTCTAGAACAGAGTGCTGCCTGGAGTCCTGACTCCAGGGAGGGTGGGTATACTATATGCATGGGTCTTGCCTAGGCCCTGGAGGAATTGCTGGCATTGCTGGGCCTCCATACTCCCTAGTGGTCAGTGCTGCTAAGTTTCAGTGACTGTCTAGGCAGAAGAGACTGGATGGTCTCTACCTCTAACACACCGTGCACTTTCTGCCGCACATGTCCTATGTAACCCCTTTTTACTGTCTGTTGGACTGTTTTAAAGATGTTCTGGTCCTATCTCATCATCATGCTTTATCTCTCCTCACCCAGCTTCATACTTATTTCCTTAGCAGCAAAGTGGGGCTGGTTGTGAGAACCAAGTAATGCAATGCATGCTCTGTGGGTTTCTAAGTGGATTTCCTAATTCCTGGGAATTCCATTGTCTGCAATGTCCTTCCTAGTTTTCCTTTTCCCTGTAGGCATCCTGCTTAACCCGTTGTAATTGCCTCCTTGTCCTCCTGGGCAGAATCTGTTTTCTCTGATAAGGCTGGCAGTTTGTTAGTGACTCTAATACAGGATTGATATGGTCTGATTGTGCAATTGTTTGAGAATTGTTTGAGAATCTTTTTTGTTTGCTCCTCTTTGGCTCAGGAGGGGACAACTCTCAGCAGTTCCCAGACAGTTGTCCTGTGGCTCTGTCTACCTACTTCCCTTCTCCTTCACAAATAGAAGGAAACTCCAGTCCCAATGCCTGAGGGCCTTCCTACTTCTGATCCAGAACCTGCCTTCTTGCCTCTGAGACTGGCTGACACTGTACATAACTCCGTTTCTCTAGAAGCAAGTTTCTCCTTTGACATGTGGTCTTTGTCTATCAGTCCTAGCAAAGATGAATGTTCACAACACTTCCAGAGATTCCACTCAAGTCAGCTCTAAAAAAGAAACTGTCCTGCATGTGGCTGAGCTCCTCTCTCTGACCCTGTGTTGAGCTGTCCTTCTGACATCTCCATGTGTCTTTAGCTGCTGCCATGTTAACTATTCCAAATGATACCAGGAAAGCAAACACAGTCATACTGAACCACTGATAGGAATAAAGCCAAAATTGTTTATATTCATGTGCTGGCAAATGATGAGGTGTTATCTCAACCTGCCTCTACTATCTCCTGGCGAAGGCATTTTCAGTTTCCCTTGGAGGAAGATGGGACTAAGTGACAAATTCTGGCTAAGGAGATGTGAGCAATAGGTGATTCAGGCTTGGCCTGAGGACCTCCTGGCTAATCTGCTCCCTGGCTGAATGTGAAGAGTCTAGCAGAGAACTCTAGAACCCTTAGAGTGGACCCATTCCAGGTCCTAGAATCATGCTTAGAGGCACCAATGAACAATACAGGTATTTGGCTGTACCAGAGAAAGAAATAAACTTACATTTCATTTGGGGTCTGTTTATTACCACAATTAACCTATCTTGCCTGATTAAGATAACCCCAAGAGTACTATCCACTATACATGAACATATATAACAGGAACATAAAAATAAATAGCTAAAGAAATCTAGATGAGAAAACGCAGGTCAGAGTGGTTAGATGAAGTCAGGAGTGAAAGGAAGGAGACAGAAGGTCTTGCAAATCATACAAAAATCAACCAGAGAAATAATATTGCAAGGAAGGAAAAAGGAAAAAGACTTTGAATAGCTAACTTGCAAGTGAGTTAACTTTAAGGCTAATAAACACACGAAAAGATGCCCCTTGGTAATTAATAAAATGTAAATTGGAGAAATGATGAGATACTACTTCAAATATTTCAGGTTGGCAACAATAAACATCAGTGTAGAAGATGATAGGGAGAAACGAACTCTGTGGACAGCCTGGTAGAAGTATAAATTGCTACAACTTTCTGGGACGACAAATCAACAATATGTAAATACAAAATACTATGAGAAGTTGATAAAAATTTCCTCCACCTGGCTAGTCTGTAGAAATCACACATTTGCACCAATGATAGACAAGGGTGTGCTATTTTGGCTAGAGTCTCCCAGTGACAGGTACTTATTTATAGGGTTTTCAATACCCATATAATATAAAAGGTAGGCCAGTGGCTCTGGCTTGTTGGCTCTGAGCTCAGAGGAAAATCTCCTGTGGATTGCTTTTGGGAGCAATATGTGAGCAATTGCTTTGGGGAGCAATAGAGGAGATCTTAGGCAACATTTCCTTAATAAATAGTAAATTTCATATAATTTACATCAAGATACATATATAGTTACACAAAATACACTATTGATTATGGGGATAAATTGCAAGCTGAAGACCAAACAACAACTGTTCAGTAAGAGCAATCGTAAGATCATTCAAAGTCATGTGGTGTCTGAGCTCTCAGATGACTTAGGATGGCCTGGTTTGATTCAGGGATGAAAAATTTCATATTGTCAGAAAACTCCCATCCCATGATGACTATTTCTCTAAACTAAGTTTTTCAATAGAGCTGAGTAGCAGAGAGGTCAGATTACAAATTCAGGCACGCAACCAGAGTAAAAAAATATTTTCTGTTGTTGATTTAAGGCATAGCCATGAGCTCTGGTGATTATAAAGAGCCCTCACCCAGAGCATGTCTGGATAGATGGCCTAATCCCTAGATGGATGGAGAGAATAAAGGTGAAGTAAGGAGAAATTAAATTAAAAATTGCACAGAGGTGCAAGCTGGGATTGGTTCCTACTCTTGCAACTTGATAGGAGCTTCTTAGCAGCTAAAAGGAAAAGGAAAATGAACACATGGAGTTCTATCTTACATTACTTCTCTAAAAAAGGTTCAGGTTCAGAGTGCAGTGACTTTAGTTCTGAAAGGCCAAAGCCCTTTAGTGCAGAGTTTGGATGTTTCATGGAATCCCCAGAGTGAGCACTTTCACACCCCTTAGTTCAGTCATGCCAAAGCTGCATGGCAGAACCAAATGCTTCAAATCCCAGAGAGTAAGAAATCTGCTGTTTCATTGGTAAAAGGGACCCTCATAGTGAAGGGGTGGCCACCAAGTTTCTCAGGACATAACTGAGTGACACTAAAATTACATAATTGGTCTAGAAAGTAGTTCTTGTCTGGGAGTCACAGGCCAAGACAATGTGGCCTGTACTGGGAAGAGGGGGAATGGTTTACACTACTATTTCAGTTGGGTGGAATGGAGTGACAGGAGTCAATAGGATGAGTCATTGTCATCTCAAATTTGAAGTTTGGGAAGTGTAGTTTACTACTTCTTGCTAAGCATGAAGACAGCCAGTTGGTATATCTAATTGTTAGAGACCAGAAGAGTTGGCCCTTCAATGGGGACCTGAGACTGTGCTTGGGGTCTGGCCTACAGTATCCACCCAGCTAGGAAATGAAGTGGACAATGTGCAGGAAGTTGAGCCTCCCACTGAAGGCAAAATTTCCAGAACTCTGATAGCTAAGAGGCCCTTCAGTACTTCTCAGCTCCTAGAGGCAGTGTTTAACTAATGACTAATGATATCCCCAGGTGTGAAGGATGCTACTGGACTATCTCCAGATGTTGCAAGTCCTGTCTATCTCCCAGCTTCTATGAGTTTTAATCCTAAGAGTTTACACTTTGAAGGCTGTTTTTGGGTCCTTGGAACTGCTTTACTCAGTTGCTGGAGATATCTGCAAGAGTTTCGATCTTCCTGGCCCCACTGAAGCTAAGTCCTGATTGGTGAAGGAATAAGGAAGCTCAACTTTTCTGTCTCCAGGGGCATAGACAATGTAGTGCATTTCCTTTTTTTTAATGTGTTTTTTAATTGTAAAAATAGTGTATAGAGAGTTTGTAGCGCATTTCTTGCTCCTGAGTTCCCTGCAGGAGCAGTCTGAGATAGGGCTTTGCTAAAATCTTACCCTTATTCTGTATCCCCATCCTGCTCCCCCATGCACATTCCCCCTCGTCTTCTCATCTTTTCTGGGAGTATTTGATAAATCATTTGCATGTCAATTGTTTCAGGATCTGTGAGGCCACAGGTCCATTAAGGGTTTTCTGGGAGTAATGCAGAATGAAGGAGGAAACTGAGGCTTAGCACTATCTTTCCCCTCCTTGACCCATCACTATGCTGGATCAAGGGCAGAAGGACCCTAGTACTTCATGTTGAAGCCAAGGACCTCCCTCCCGTGACATGCAACTGGGTGTTTGGACTTTTGAAAACTGAGTGGTTTGCTGAGTGACCAATATGCAATGCAGCCTGGCTTCTTTTGCTATGCTCCTCAGGGGCTGCCCTGGTCAGCCTGCCAGGGGAGTTTTGGCTTCCTAGAGAATCTCATAAAACAGGAATTTTATAGCCAAGAGTCTCTGCTGCCCAGAGCGGGGAAGTCAGACTAAGAGAGATGAGCTTCCCCCAACCCCATGCTGTATGACCACAGGAAAAGCACCTCAGGAGAGAGGCAGCAGCCACCACTCTCCCCACCCTCAGGCCATAGGATTGTCCTCACCCCTTCAGCATTTTCACAACTACCTGGCCAGACTTGTTAGGTCACCTAAGCCAGCCCAAGACTGCTTAAGGGCAGAAGGAAGCTGGAGGGTGAAAGGGTTTCCTTCTGAACCCTCTAGATTGCCCAGGTCACAGATAAAGCAACTGTTGCATCATCAAAGACATCAGCCCTTTGGCTGAACTGCGAGCCCATTTCCCATCAATGTGTGCCAGAGGTGCTGTTGAGCAACAATGTGTAGGTTGGTCAGATGCCCCTACCTCAGTCACAATGACTTTCCCAGAGGTGTGGCTCCTGCCAGCAGTCTTCCAAAGGTTATGAGGACTCCTAGATTGAGCATCTTTGAGAAAGGTATCAGCATTCCTCACGTAAAGGTCACTTTGGAGCCAATTTGAGTGGTAGCCAGGGCTGTGCTCAAAAGACTCACTAGCTGGATCCTTGGTCTGAGGAGCCCTCTCTGAACAACAGCAAAGTAAAACAGATACTCATCCCTATATTGGTCCAGTGGCCTGACTCTAGCAGATCTTTTTGCCAGTCAGAAGCAGTAAAGGCCTTACATTCAGGGTTCTCACAGTATCAGCTTGGAGGGGAAAGGTGGGACTTGGTTTCAATTTGCAGAACCCCTGCATTTTCAGAAAGTTTTTAACCTGCCCACCCTTGTTGCTCCACATCTGAGCTCATCCCTTCTTCTCATCTCCAGAGTTGCCTACCCTCCCATCTCCAAGGAAAACATCCCTCACGGGCTCTCTAGAATGCCAGATGCCTTCTGCTCTGAGAACCAGTCCTCTGTACCTTCTCCAAGGCCCTGTTCCAACACCACACATTGTCACTATCCCGGGTCAGCTACTCTTCAGCCTGTGTCTTAGTCTGTTCCAGCTGCTTTAACAAAATTCCATGAACTGAGTAGCTCATAAACAACAGAAATGTCTTGCAATTCTGGAGGCTAAAAACCCAAGAGCAAGGCCTTGGCAAATTAGGTGTCTGGCAAGGCCTGCTTTTTGATTCATCAATGAGATCTCACTGTCCTCACATGATGGAGAGGCAAGGAATCTCTCTGGAGCCTTTTTAATACAGGGATAAAGCCCATTCATAAAGGCTCTGTCTTCACGACCTGATCACCTCTCAGAGGGCCAACTTCCAGAACCATCACATTAGGGTTTAGGATTTCAACAAATGCATTTTGAGAGGACACAGTGATCTGTAAACATGGTCCAGGCTCTAATCCTGTTCCTCAAGTTCTCTTTCAGGATTTCCTACAAGTTACTTGTTCCTTCTCTGATACACAGGCCCCTGTGTACTCCTGCCAAGTACAGCCAGGTCCTGCTCTGTTACCAGGGATGTTGCTATCACAGTCTTCAGTGAATTGTTCTCTCTCAATAGTAGACACTGTCTTGTTGGCACTCCTTCTTGCTCTCTCCTCTTCTCTTAGTATACACATTCCCCAATTCCTTGCAGGCTCTTTATTTGTTTCTGTCAGGCTCAGCCTTCAGCCCTCTCTTCTCTACAACTCCCTCTAGACAAGCATGCTCTCCTCTGGATGTCTGGTTGTGTCCCCATTGGACAATTTCCTCCAGGGTGTGTCAAAGCCTCAACAATTCACTAGGCCCAAATTGAACCTATCTTTCTCTGCTGCTCCACCAAACCTGCTCTTCCTCAGATAAATCTTTTGTACTCATCTAGCTCCTTGTCCCCAAACTCCCTATTGTAGCAAGTAGCATTATGAGTCACTAAGCTGTATAAGCCTGGAAGAGAGACCTGGAAGCCAACTCCTTCCCTTCCTACTCCGCAGGGTTGCTGGGATTGTATTTTTTTTTTGAGTCTTCTACATAGCACTTGTCACGTCACGTTTGCCCTTTCTCTTTGTGACCTGCACCTGAGTTTAGTCAGATCTCATCATCTCCTCCCAGCTCTCATCAGAATGCTTTTACCTCTGGTGGCTGGGAGTAGATGTCTATTTGCTGAGGTCATGGGCCAGGATGCCCTGAAGCACTGCTTGACTGGGGTAAAGATCCCATGATTGTCTGGAGCATGTTCATGGCTATGACAACACTAAGTCAGATCCTGAGATGCTTGTCTGGTGGAGGGGAGACTCTAAGTCCATGTACATGCTCTTCCTCCTTGAGTTCCCAACAGCCCATGTGCTTCCCAGGGGGAGGAATGGGGAATCTCTTCTCTGCACACCTACTCACAGATATCCTGCAGTTGTCAGTCTCCTTGGTAAGTTCTCCACCCCAGCCAATCTGTATTTTCCATAGTAATGTGTTATAAAATCCTGAGCAATCCTCTTTCAACTACCCAGTCCTCAGCTTGCTTCCAAACATGCAAAGTTTGAGCTGTAGGAGTGAAGGAAGGAATCCAGAGGAAGGATTGGTTTATATTGGGGAAATATCCTATTCCAAAAAGCATTCTGAGTAGCTGTGGAGGCAAAGGAATTCTTAGGTATTCTTTATTCCTCTGGGCACAAACTGCCCGCCCCCCAACAATTAAGAAATCCAGTTTATCAACTGCCACTCTTAGCCCCCCAGAGTATATGGGTTATAAGTTCTTCTGAAAATAGTGGCTTATTTGCTTCTCTCTCTCTCTCTCTCTCTCTCTCTCTCTCTCTCTCTCTCTCTCTCTCTTCTCTCTCTTTCTCTCTTTCTCTTCCTGTCTCTCTCTCTCTCTGTATATGTGTATGTGCTGTATATGTGTATGTGTATGTGTGTGCATGTCTACATGTGTTGGGGGTCCAGATGTAGAGGCAGGACCAGCACCTTCTTGGAAAATCTACAGACAGAGGGGTGCCCTGTGGACCCATTGAGGTCCCTGGGAAGCAGGGGCCTGGGAGAGAGCTCCTGAGCCCAATGGGCTTGGGGGAACCAAGCATGGTGGCCTGGGGGAGGGGAGAAGCTAGTGGGGGGAGAGGCTTGCAGACTTTCAGAGAATGTAAATTTTACCCCCGGCTACTTTCTCTGGGATTTATTTCTCAGTGAACTTGAGACTTTGCCTAATTACGTTTGGGTCTTTTTCAAAGCACATAAATTGCATCCAGTTCTTCTGCCTCCTTCTTAGGAATAAATTGTCCCTGTGTGAGGAGGGATCTGGGGGAGAGAGTGAGACTTTATTAATTCGACACAGAACTCTGTTCCCCTGCCCTCCCCTCTGCCCCTCGTTGAATAATAAAATAATGAAGATTTGACTTGGACCAGGATGTGTGGATAAATATATTGGTGACATGAATGGAAATGGATTTATTACATAAACAGGAGACTTCATCAATTTAAACCTGGCCTCCTTTCAATGGGCATAAATTACATTGTCTTTTCCTACCAGTTGCTGCTTTTTTTTAGAAACTGGATTTATCGGAATTGAGATTTCACTAATATATTTCATGGAGCCTTGTGCTTCCTCTTTTGGCCCCACTCATTAAAGACAGGTTTCTCTCCAGCTACCCCCTAGTCTCCCACCTATTTCCCACTCAGGGTGATGAGGCCTGCTGGGGGGCCCAGGGTGGGGGTGGGGAGAATCTGGGCTGTCTCCACTCAGGCCTGAGAGAAGCTTATTCTCTGTTCTCTCTAAAGCTTTGCACCCCACCTTAGGAATGTGCTACAACAGGATATCAGCCTCAGAAGCAGAAGACAGTCACTTGTCAATGCACTAGGAGAACTGAGGGATGACCCAGGATAAGATCTGGCCTCAGTTTACAAGAGATGCTGTAAAATTTGCTGCCATGTTTAAGAGGAGACTCAGGGGTTGGCCAGTTTTGAGGTGAGGAGGGACATAGAAATACTACAAGTTTCCATCAGACACCCGTGACATAATACCTCTCGCATAAGAATTGGTGTCTTTGGAGTTCAGAGTCCAATTCACGCAACTCCTCCTCCTCCTCCTCTTCCTTCTCTGTTCCTCCTGTTTTCTCTTAGCAAACTGGAGGTTTGGTTCAACACTGTGACCATAGTTGGCTGGAACAGGGAAGATGGTTGAAATTGCCTTGTCATGGAAGAATTGGCTGTGGAACTTTCTATGACTTTGCTGGCATGTCAAGGTCACTTCCAGCCTGAGAAGTCCATGTAGAGAGTCTCAGATCTCTGCCACTCCCCAGGGATGGTCCTCAAACCTACTCAGTGCTGGAAGCCTTGGATATCCTCATTCATTTAAAACAGCAAGAAACTCAATATGTCTACACTGTTGGGGTGCCCCTCAGGGAAAGAAAGGGCTGGTGCTTTCTTAGAGAACCTGAAGAGATAAATGATGGAGAGAATTGGGATGCCATGAAACCAACTAGTAAGAGACTTCTGTTTACTGGGACTTCCTAACACCCCAGAATCACTCACACTAGACCAGGAAGGGCTTTGCCTTCAGAAACACTGGCCCCAGTGGGGGCCCCGGTGGGGAGGTGACAGGGGGGAAGAGACAGCTCCCCACCCAAACATCATCCTCATCTATCACCCCACCCATTTCACCAGCCCAGGACTGGCAGGGGGCCCTCCATGGCTCTGCAAGCTGTCACTCACCAGGCCTGCCGTCTGCCACAGGTGTTTCTAATAAGGGTTCCTTCAGGCTTGCTTCACCCAGGAGGATGTTTACAAGAAGGTCTGATGAGAAATTGTCTCCAAATGCTGTCTTATAAGCAAGACATTAAGAAGGGAGGGGCTGGGGGGGAGCCTGAGGCTACAAGAAAGCAGGACTGTGGAATGAGGCCTGGTTAGAGCTCCCTCCAACCTCCACCCTCCCCACCCCCCTTCTTGGCGAAGACTGGCAAGCTGGGGCCTGGGCAGATCTGGGCTCAAGGCCAAGGGTTGTGAGTACCATGGGGGTTGGGTTTCAATAAACAAAAGCAATAATGTTGGAAGAACTTCTACAATGCAGAGTCTGGGACATCTAAAATTGTTAGTCAAGCCCTAAGGCTTTGTCTTTGACACTGTGGTGTTACTTCAGCCTTTCCTCTGCAGGTTTGGGGACAGGCATTGTTCATTACTGTTGTGATGAACAATGGGTGTATCATTAGGAGTATCTTCATGGAGAAGCTCAGAGAAAGAAGGAAGCCCCTCTGTTTTCAAGCCTTCACAGAGAGAATTCTCCAGCATAACTCTTCCTCTAAGGGAAAGTAGTTCAAAGAAAGAGGGACAAATTTTTCTGCAAGGGACAGATAGTAAATATTCTTGAGTTTAAATCCCACGAGTTCCATTTGAAGCTCTTCACCTCTACCAGTGCAGTACAAAGGCCACCAGAGACCATCAGTAAATGAATGAGCATGGCCCAATTTGATCTCCAGACAGAAACTTGGTAACCTGGGTGGACACAATCAAATACATATCAGACACCAAGTGTCCACTTTGCTGAATCTCATTTTCCTTCACTTACAAAGTGGGCAGTCTAATGGTACTTCGAGCCAATCTACTGCTCAAGGACCCTCGGCCACATTGAGTCTCCAAACATCCTAACCCATGACTAAACATTCCCAACTCAATCTCACTGTATCTCCAGCCTCCTCAACATCTGAAGAGACCAACAAGTCCATCTTCACAGATGGATCCTCACTGAGTTCAATGCACGTATAGTCTCTGGCACAACCTAAAGGGACCAGCTGATACCACACCTGCCCATACACACAGGGAATAGTCATCAGAAAGCCAACATGTCACAGCTTATGTGCAACAGAGCAGGACAGTTGTGCTGCTTAGACTTCTTATGACCTCTAATGACCAGGGGATTCCAAAGAGACCCAGACTTAGTATGAGAAGATTGTACCAATGGAAGAAGTTTTATGTTGGAGATGAAGTTGACATTATGACAAAGAGAATGATGTAGCTGAATTAACAGCTTCTGGGAAAGAGTTCTATTGCATCCTCTGGGCTTGGAGATAGGACATAAAGGGGGAGCATTGGGCCCAACAATAGGCTTTGTTGGCCATCTGAGGTTGATGGTACCTTTCTGGATGACTATTCCCTATGTGTATGGGCAGGTGTGGTATCAACTGGCTCCTCTAGGTTGTGCCAGAGACTATACGTGCATTGAACTCAGTGAGAATCCATCTGTGGAGATGGACTTGTTGGTCCCTTCATATGTCGGGGAGGCTAGAGATACAGTTAGATTGAGTTGGGAATGTTCAGTGATGGGTTAGGATATGTTTGGAGACTTAATATGGCTGAGGATCCATAAGCAGTGGATTGGCTTGGGATGCTATTAGACTGCTCACTTTCTAAAGGAAGGAAAATGAGATTTGGTGAAGTGGACACTTGGAGACAGAGTCAGTTGATAACTTGGGCTTTGGGTTCCACATGGGTGGGATTTAGAGGTCAGAGTGTAAAGCACAAAGAAGAGAACAGGTCATTGGAACTAATGGAAAGAGTAGGTGTGAACAGTTAGTGCCTTGCTTGAGATGAAGGATTCTAAGCGTAAACTTCTCAAACTGGACTTTTTAGAGAATGTGAAGTCAGGAGGTCTCAGGGGTCCACTTTACTTGACTATTTTGTGTAAAAACACTGGGACATTCGTCTGGCCACCAGGTTTGTGGCCACTAGTGTGATTTTGACTCTGAGGTCATCATATCTTTGTCAAATAAACATAGGTTGGGGATAGGGGCATGAATGGGGTTGAGGGTCAGTGGAAGTTTTGAGACAGGGTCACTCTGAAGATCAGTTTGGTGGATCAACCTTTGGTTAGGTCTGTGTATGGAGTTACAGTTATAGTGTTTTGGAATCAGAGTGCCTGGTCTTGTGGTGCCTAGGATTGAGGTCATTGTTTGGTTGAGGTTCATGGGGTAAGTGTTTAGCTTGGGACATGGCAGTAGCTTAAGTGGGTGGTGAGATGCTCTATGAGGCTGAGAGATAGAAATGACAGGCAGTGATTGGGATTGGGGTCAGTGTGTGGTTGGAAAGCTGGCAGTAAATCACCCTTTGGGGTTTAGGGGATCAGTGTCTTTGGAGTTGAGGGGGTTGGCCTGTGTTGTGGAATTAGCAAGCTAGTGTGTGTTAGGGGCCAGGCTGTTGCTATGTGTGACTGAATTCAGAGAGAAACATGTGGCTGGTGAAATAGTCCCACACAGTGTGTCTTAGGTCAGCATGTAGTAGGGATAAAACTGAGGTAGCAGTGGGTGGCTAGAGTTGGAGATCAGTTGTGGTGGCAGATTTGAGATAAGCTAGGCTTGCAGTGTGTGAGTGATCGCTCATTGGGTTACTAGGTTTGCAGGTCAGGATACTGTCAGGTTTGAGCTGTTGGAGGACTCGTTGGAGAGGTCAGGGTGAAGTTGAGGGTAAGAAAGCTCCCTCAGGAAGACAGCCTCAAACAGACACTTGGAGGCTGAGTCAGAACCACACAGCAACTTGGGTCATAGTTCCACATGTGTGGGGTTTAGAGGTCAATGTGTGACCACAAGGGAGAGAACAGGGTTTGTGGACAGTCAGCACCTTGTTTGGGATGAGGAATTCTGAGCATAAACTTCCCTAACTGAGAGAATGTCGAAGTCAGGAGGATCCAGGGGTTGTCTACTTGATCATTTGGAGAAATACAACGTGACTGCCCGTACTCCTCCATACTTCTGACTCCCCATGTGCTGGGAGCCTCCTACAGCATCATGGCTGTCAAATGGTGGGAGCTGGCTTAGACTGTCCCCAGTGATTGCCCAACAATGATTATGAACAGGAAGTAGAAGATAAGTGCCTTAGATTCAGACCCTTAACAGGATCCAAATCCCTCTCCATCAGTAGGATATGCTCAGAGCATACAGTATTCTGTGCTTACAGTGGACTCTGGGTGGGCTTTCTTCATCTCTCCTCTCCTCTCCTCTGTGGCGTTTCCTGGGATCACAGCCCAAGTAAACGGACTTGCCCTCACATCCTGTCTCAGCTCAGCTTCTGGGGGAACCCAACCTAAGAGAAACATTTTTATAATACAGCTAGCAAAGATATATAGTGAAGTGTGACTTCCACATGACTTTTCAAGATAAAGCACAAAGCTTGATAGAGACCATGCTTCTAACAGTAGAGTAAGCCCCTACTTATTCAGGGGCTCTAATTTGAGAACTTCAGCTAGAGGCCCATGGGTAAGGGTGATTCAGTGTAGCCTTTAGAAGTCAGCCCTGGGGCCAGACTGGAGGATATTAGAGTAGGAGCTTAGAAGTGCACACAGAGGCTTCTGTACATAGCTGGCACTTGGCTTTGGGAGGTCAACATGTGAACAGGGGGTGCCACAAGAGAGATGTTGAGATTTGGGTTCCTTGGGTTTTTTCTTCTGTTGGAGGGCCCATGAGGGTCTGAGGTAGCCTAACTTTAGGGTTCAATTATATTGGGGGTAGTTGATGTCCTAATGGCCCTGGAAGGATCAATATGTAGTTGCTGTAGGAAGAGTGGCCCAGTTGTGGTCATTTGAGTAGTCATGGAGACAATTAAGACACGCTTGTCATGGGAGTGGTGGGAATCAACATGCATGGATGCCCAACATCAGCAATTGTCAGGCGCTTGCCTGGTGTGAGGGCTGTGTAATTGATCTGGTGGTCAGTGAGTCAGGGAATTTGGGGACCAATATTTCAAGAAGTATTAATGGGGACCAGGATTTATCCTTGGATGCTGTTAATTTTGCTGCCAGTCCACATAGTACCTCCCTATGGTGATTTTTTCCTTTCTTTTTCCCTTCCTTCCTTCCTTCCTTCCTTCCTTCCTTCCTTCCTTCCTTCCTTCCTTCCTTCCTTTCCTTCTTTCCCTTTTCTTTTGCCAGTAGCACTGGGCTTGAACTCAGGACCTGAGTGCTGTTTCCTAGCTTTTTTTTTTTTTTTTTTTTTTGCTTTTTTTTTTTTTTTTTTAAATCAGGCTGCTACTTTATCACTTAAGTCATAGCTCTACTTCTGACTTTTTTTTGGTGGTTAACTGGAGATCAGAGTCAGAGTCACACAGACTTTCTTGCCCAGACTAGCTATGAACTTCAGATCTCAGCCTCCTGAGCAGCTAGGATTATAAGCATGAGCCTGTCCCAGTCTGTCCCAGATCTAGGTATGATGCTTAGAACACAGATTGGATTTTAGCTCCTGAGCCGTCTTCTTCCTCTAGGTGGTGAAAAATACATAGCCAACCTGGAGGCAGTCTGGGTCTCTGAGCAGGCTGTCCTCACTGACCCAGACTTGGCAGTGGCTATATCATCTGCCTCCTCTGTAGTTGTGTCCTACAGCTGTCCTGTCCTTCTAGGAGAAGGCAGGTTTTTGCAGCACTCTGTGCAGCTTGGGATCTGGCTTCCTGAAGCAAGGGTCAGGGTCAGGGTTCGAGTCCTGGCCACGTCGTATATGTGTCAGAATGAGCAATGCCTTTTTAGGTCACATATACTTTGGACTTCAACACTGCTTTATGTAGGCCGTAAAATTAATAGGTGGGAACTAGATTTATGGGCCCCGCTGGGCTGTTCTTTGCTTGTTAGGTTAAACACACTGATTTCCTGGTACAAAAGTGCTTGTTAAAATAATCTCCCCCAGCATGTTCAGAAGGGACATATCTGTCTTGCAGGGAGGATGGGGAGAAGGCCACGGCGCCCCATCTCTACCTCCCCTGCTGGCCCACCTGTCATGGCCTCTCCTGTCCCAGCTATGTGTGATGGAATGAATGATGATGTTTCAGAGTAGAAGGTATCAAGGAAAGGAATGTGCCTCTGTGCAGATAACACCAGAGCCAGACCAGCCATCCCATCAGCCCCTGCCCATACTGAACCCCTGGCCTTTGTTCCCAGAAAGCCAGAAGAGAGGAGGCAGATCTGAGAGCAGTGTGGCTTTGGAGCAGAGCATGAGCTGTCTCTACTGTCACTTCTGAGGACTTGGAAGTCAAAAGTGGAGGCAGACAGAAGAGAGCACAGGCCCAATTGCACGAACATCTTCTCTATTTTGGCTGAAAGGACTTTTGGATGACACCATTCTTGCAGATACAAGGGGTTCAACTCTGCTTCTTGCCAATCTCACCTCCTCTCCCACAATGCCCTGGGGAAGGGATCTTTTCAGAATGACTCAACCACTCCAGGGATCACAGATTGTCTTGTCACTTCCTTCCCTAAGAGGTGACCCTTCTTTCCCAAGGGTATATCAGGTAGATTCACAGATAGAGTGAATTATAGAGAACATAGCATGAACTTGTGACCAGAACCATGCAGGGAAGAGCTGGGAGATGGGCTCTTGAGAGGATGATGGAGGAGACCTTCAGTGGACTCAGTTCTTATGAGGAACAAAACAGGACACAGCTATAGTGAGGCAGGAAGAAAAGTCCAGGCTGAACTAACTGGTAAACAGTGCCAGATTCTTAGTAGGCACATGAGCTGCTTCTTGAATGACAGCATACTGATTAGAGTACTATGAGTCACACAGTCATAGGCTTGTTTAAATCTAATTTCTGTTTGAAATCTTCCAAAGGTTCCATTTCCTAGTCATGAAACACCCTAGAGTGTACTGGTTCCAAGGACTTAAAGGGGCCTTCCTGAGCTCCTTCCTTCGTGCTTTCTCAGGCCTCTTGGGCTGTCAAGCCTCTATGCCTTGTGTTCCTCTCCTGGAGTGAAAGCTACATTCTCTGTCAGCCAAGTTGCTCAGCTTTGGAAACTTACTTCAGTCATCCTTCCTCTGGGTTCAAAGTGCCTTTTGTACTTGATATTGGCTGTCATTTCAGTAAAGTGAGTGACCTCCTCCATGCCTAATTCTCCGCATGTGTTCTCTCATTTCATCCTCATGAGGTTGGTATTATACTCAATTATAGATAGATGGAAAAAAAAGAGTCTCTGAGACACCAAGTCACATATCTGAGGCCACCCAGCCAGTGAGAGTGGAAGCCAGGACCTGATGCCAGGGCTGGGACTGTGGTCCATGCTCAACTCTCCTACCTGTTTCACCTATGGTCATGATCACAAGATGTTAGTCATTCATTGGTAAAACCCAATCAGGTTGGGTAGGCTATGGCCTAGAGAGCTATTAGGGTTCTAACAGCTAGCACTATCTTATGGTAGGGTTGAAAATTAATATATGCTCATGGGTTATGTTATGCTGTTACATTACCAAGAGTTTAGGTCTGATGGAAGGCTTTCTGATAAGGATCTTGGTTCTAGAACTTCCTATTCTGGTGACCTAGAGCAAATTACTAAATTATTTCACATGTGTAGTGTGAGGCAGATAATTGTATTAATCTCATGAAGTTGTGATGATTCAATGAGATGCTCTGTATAAAATGTACTGCAATGTCTGGCACATAGTAAGAACTCAGCAACTTTTTTTTTTTTTTTAAATCGCTGTTCTGAGTCCCTTCTTGTTCTGAGATACTGCCACCTGCTGGTAGCATCTGGGTGCAACCACCATAGACCCCTAGTGCCCAGTGTAGCTGCACTTCAACTGGCTCCCCCACCTACTTCCTCTATTGGACCATCCTGTTTACCACTGGAATCTGCGCTCCTCCTCTTCCAGCTGCACACAGCACCTCCTCTAGGACACTGTTATCGATCCCGCATATCAGTGAGCATACATCCTTCTGGAGCTCTTCTCTGACCAGTCACCCTCTTATGATGTCTTTGGTTGCATGGATTTTAGAGGTAGGAAGCTATAGTGTCAACACTTGGTAGCTGTTATGAAATAAGACAAATTACTGAGCTACTCTGAGCTTGTTGAAGAGCTTTAAAAATTGGGTCAGTTATAATCTATCTTCTTCCCCAGCCTCTGGTGTCCCTCTTGGTTTCCTACTGGGCACTACTTGCATTCTAGCCTCCAACTATGTACGCCTCTCATGATAGGCTCTGTGGAGTCACTCGGTCCTTCCAGGAATCACAGACAAAGGAGGGCAATGTAAGGAAGGGTGTTATCACAGAGACCACATCCATGATGATGGTCGTGCAGCAGTGGAGACTCAGGTCCCCACTGTCCTCATCCATTCCTGCTCCCCGTGCCTTTTACTTTAAGCTTTGCTTTATTGACTACCCCATTCTCTCCCCCAAACTGAAAGTTTGATGCCTTTGGCTTGTTCCAGACTCTTCTGGTGGGGGGGAGCTCTTGTAGGGTCTAGAAATGTGGGGATTGGACCAAAAAGTTCTCTAAGTTTTTTTTTTTTTCTAGCTGCAGCATGCTTTGTGTCTGAGTCAACCATATTTTGACTTAATGACTTCCAAATGTCTGCTTGGGAGAGTAGTATGTGCATCCATAGCTCACACTGAGTTTACTCCATGCAGACCCAAGAGAACCCTCTGAGCTCTGAAGATGGAAACTAGGCATTCTACTCTTTCTATAATATTGTCTTACCTTCAAATATACACCAAGAAAGATTGGGGCTGAGGAAAAATTCAGCTTCAGATTTGGGATGGGTGACAGGCCTAGGCATCAAGGCATGCAGCAGGTCCCCCATTGCTTGCTTCTGAGATAATTACAGCGCCACACTTGACAGAAGCCCTGAAGGCTTCCTGCCCTACCATGCACCTCTTCTGCCTGAGCTCTGATTATTAGCTCCCCCTGTGGGCTGTTCAGGTTCAACTCCAGCCCAGCCCTGGCAAGCACAGTTTGTGCCTCTCCCTCCGGGCTGTGTGGTTTTCCCAGGCCTTGGCAAACAGCACTAGAGCTCCCCAAAGGGCAGAAGGGATGAGGAAAAGCTCCAAGTATTGGAGGCTGGGGAGCAGACAGACCATCAGCCAGCCATCACCCTCACCATGGGGCAGAGCCTGTCTGCAGGCCTAGTGGATTAGAAGGGGGATTGGTGAGTCCACAACCAGCCTGCGGCGGCGGGGAGCTTTGCTCAGACTTTGTAGACCATCCAATGGCCTCTTTCAAAACAGGATTTTGATGAGTTAAGTGTAAATGAATCAGAAACACATGGGTTGGATTTCCCTCCAAGTGCAATGGGGTTTGAATACAGCCCAGAGAGTGAAGACGGGTCTAGGGGAGGAAAGATGTGGCTGATTCAAGCAGGTCTTTTCTATTTCTGTTAACTTTTGTCACCACTGCCCTGTGGCTGTCTGTCCTTTACCATGTCTCAGATCACTCTAGGAATGGAGACCTGCATCTTGTTATTTGGACCCTGCTGACGACCCAGGGCCAGTGCTGCCAGCATCAGATACAGGCAGAGTTGGGAACACACAGATTCCCTCCAGCTGCTGTCCAGAATGCCTGACAGGAGGCTGGAAGGCTTTGTTCAGGAGACAGTGTCTCTGCTCATCCCAGACATCTCTGTGGGGTGATCCAGGAGGAGCAGGCAGAATTGGGGCAGGGGTCACACCTTCCAAAGTATAGGACTAGGCCCAGTTTTACAACAGAGTATCTCAGAAGGGACAACTTTTCAGACAAGGCCTTTGTCTTTAGTTGTTTAAATCATGTGTATAATTTTATTTTTTTTAGTATCAACAACATTTTTATTGCTTTCTTTTGTACAAATCTTAAAAGCATAGGAACGAATAGTAAGAGAAAAAACTACCTATAACCCATACCTATAGATAAGTATGTGAATATTTTGTGCAGTTACTTCCATGCTTGTGGTATGTGTGTGTGTGTGTGTTTGTGTGTGTATGTACTTTTGTGTGTATGCTTAAATACATGTTCAGTGTTATGCAGGATAGAGAGTGGTTAGAGGTTTGAATCTATTAGATGATGTAATGCAAGTTTGCATTCTAGCTCTGTGATTTGTATCCACCTCTTAAACTTTAGGTCCTTCATTTCAAATTCATGACAACAGTAATAACAGCAACATGATACCTGCCAGGAGTTCTGCTTTTTATCCTATCCTTTCTTCTTACTTGCCCAACATAAACATCACTCTATGTCATCAACATTCCCCATAACAAGATTGAATGGCTGCTTTCCTGTCATAGGTCATCTACCCATCCTTCTACTCTTACCACCTAATATAAGTAATGCTATGGTGAGCACCTTTCTGTGAGTTGAGACAATGAAATTTAGATATGAGTTTTTTCCCCATACAAGTTTGGTTTGACATATCTTTATTTCATGGGAAGAATTAGCTTGGCATATATTTATGCATATGAATTAGAGGGAGAAATATCCATATAGTTTTGTCTTTTTCTGAATCAGAATGGCAAATTAGTAGAATCACATAGTAGATTAATTTTCATGTTTGGGTTTTGTCATTTTGTATATATATATATTTTAGATTCAGTCATGTTGTTATGTGTATATTACTGAATTCTTTTTTGTTGCTATGCAGTATTTCAGTGTGTGAACTTAATATGTTTATTCTCTAATTGGTAGACTTTTGATTTATTTCTGGTTAGAGGTTATTTTGAGTAAAACTACTAAAATTTTATATATCATCCGTTTAGGGAACATAGGTTTTTATTTTTCTTGGGTAAATTGCTAGGGTTACTGAGTCATATAGATAGATAGATAGATAGATAGATAGATAGATAGATAGATAGATGGAATTCTACTTACGAATCTTTACTTTTATAGTTGTGCCTTTTAGGTCATAGCTAAAAAGCAAACTTGGCCGAATCAGGAGTCATTCTAAAGCATTTTTCTAAATATGGTATACTTTTAGAATACATATTTAGGTCTCTGGTTCATTTTGAGTTAATACTTGTATGGAGTATAGTAAAGGTTGTTTATTTTTTGCATACAAATATCCAATTGTTGGAAAGACTAACTTTTTTCTAATAACTTGTCATTAGTCCAGTGTCAAAATTCAATTAGCTAGATTGCGAAGGTCTATTTCTGAACTTCCTTCTGTTTTGTTGATCTATGTATCTTTCAAAATAACACATAGACTCCAATATTATAGCTTTAAGGTATTTCATGTGATAAGGCGAGTTGTTCCACTTTGCATTGTATAAAAGTAACTGGGTCATTCTAGTTCCTTTACATTTTGATTTTAAACTCAGGGTTTGTCAGTTCTTACCAAGAGACTTGCTATGTTTTGATTAAAATATCATTGAAACTATGGATCAATACAGAAAAATTTGGTGGGTTTGGACAGTTTAATATGTTTAGATTTTTGGTTTCTTCTTTGTATTCTTTTTCTCTCTGAGCTTCTTCAATCTGTTTGAAAACAATAATTTTGGAAAAGTTTTCAGTTCCTGTCTCAATTTTTTTTCCTTCCAAGTTCTTTTTCACTTTTTCTGGGATTCTAGTTTGATATCGTTCTACAGATTTTTAGATATGATTAATTTTAAGTGTTCCCTTTTCTCTTCATGCTTTTGGAAAACATCTGTTGATCTACCTTTATATTTTTGTGTCTAGTCTGCTGGTAAACCTGTCATATGAGAGGATTCTCTCATATCTGATATATCATGCTGGCCTCAGCATTTCCATTTGTGTGTGTGTGTGTGTGTGTGTGTGTGTGTGGGCATCTGTGTGTGTGCCTGGGCTGGTACTAAGGTTTGAACTCAGGGCCTCACACTCTTGCTTGGCTTTTTTGCATATAGTGGAGCCACCTCCACTTCTCATGTTTTGTTGGTTAGTTGAAGATAAAAAAAAAAAATCTCTGATTTGTTCTGCGCAGGTGTGAGCTACTGGAACCTGGCTTCCTTTGATTTTTGTATAGCTTCCATATGTATGTTGCTCACTCTTTCCACTATTTCACGTTACATATTAACAAGTACTTTAAGGTTCCTATTTGATCATTGTAGTTTCTGAGTCATCTCTTGGGCCTATTTTTGTTGATTACCCTATCTCTTGACATTTTTTTTAAATACTATTTTATACATTGTAATTTCTTTGAATATTAGTCATGACATGTAGAAACACAGCAGAGATTGAAATAAGTAGAACTTATACCTTGAGATGGGCATGTCTCATTTTCTATAAGTTTGTTAGTACAGAGAGAGGATGCTGATGGGCAGAGAGGGGAGGTATGGAGTTTCTCAGTGATGTAGGCACATTTAGGATTGTCCTTTTTGATGAATTTACTTTTTACCATGTTTTATCCTTCCTCTCTGGTATCATTTGTTCTTGAGTTAACCTTGAGGCTATTAAAATATCCTCTCATTTTTCTTTTGAGTTAAGTTTGCATGGGGCTTCTTTTTTTATTTTGGCTTATCTGTAATTCTACATTAAATTTTTCTATATAGATGGCATTTGCTTTTCTACTTAGATTGACAAACTTTGCCTTGACTTCAAGTGTTTAGACCAAGACTCAGCAAATGATAGCTTATGAACCAAATATAGCCACACTATCCATTTATATTTGCTGTACCCTGATGCTTTGGTACCACTGTATCAGAACTGAGTAGCTTTGACAAGAGTGTGGCCCCAAATCCCTAACATATTTACTATCAGGAATTTGTAGGAAAAGTTTTCCAACATCTTTTTTTGGATCATTTACATTTAATGTAGTATAAATGTGGTTGTATATAAATCTGCCATTTTGCTATTGGTTTTCTCTATGTCCCATTTATACATGATCTCTTTGCTGTTTTGAATTACTAATTCGCTTGTATTATTCCATTTTGTAGTCCTTGTTGGCTTATTAGCTACATTTCTTCAATGTATTTTTAGATACTGTTCTAGTACTTATTTATTTTGTTGTTTTATATACCCTGATCTTATACTTGTTAGTCAACTTCTCTACCACTGCAACCACACATCTAGCCCCTTTTGCTTTAGTTATTTAGCAGAGTTTCAGCAATATGCAGGCAAGGCTGGGATTATAGGCCCAAGACACAATGCCTAGGTTGAATGTTGAGAAAGGGCCTCACTAACTTTTCCTATGGGCTAGCCTCAAACTGTGATTGTCCCAATCTTTCCATCCTGAATAGCTGGGATTATAAACATACATCATCATACCTGGTCATTTTATTTTCTTTTTTCAGGCAGAGGCTAACAATATAGCTCAGGCAGGCCTTGAATTCACCATCATCTTACCTCAGTTTCCTAAGTGATAAAATTCTAGGCACGTACCACCTTGCCTGGACATGGTCTAGTGTTGATTATATATCTCTTTAATCAGAAGCTATTATCAAAAGGCATTGTGCTGCTCATTTATTATATAAAGCTTCACCAGTGTATTTCTAGTCCCCTGTCTTTTGTACTACTGTTGTCTTATATTTCACTCATCATAGGCTATAACCTCTGAAATACACTGCTATTTTACTTGAATAGTCAACTGTTTTTAAAATAAATTTTAAAAATTAGAAAAACATTTTATTCACTTTTTCTAGTGTCTTCTATTGTTTATATAGAACCAAATTTCATATCTAGTATAAATTTCCTTCAATTTAAATATTTCCTATAACATTTCCTGTAGTGAATTTATATATGGGATGAACTATCTCACTGTTTATTTGAAGATGATTTAATTGTATTTAAAATTATCACTTAAATATTTACTGCATTTAGAATTCCGGGTTAACCCTTGTCTCAGCATTTCAAAGGTATTCCATTGTTTCCATTGTTTTCTCACATGTCTAACCTTTGATGAGTAGTCTCTAATAATGTTTAATTTGTCTGAATATAATGCATATTGTCCCACTGGTTGCTTTAAAAGTTTGTATTTTTGTGCTACTCTTCCTTGAGGCTTGCTGTCTCTCCTGTATCTGTCAATTTATAAATTTGGAAAAATTTTCAGTCACAGTATCTATGAACACTTCTACTTCTCTCCTTTTTCTCCCGAGACTCCAGTAGCAAATTTGTTATTTGTTGTACTCCTAATACCTCAATATTGCCTCATATATTGCTGACAGTCTGCTAAATTTCTCTTTGTCCTTCCTTCATGTAATGTCCATTGTTATGTGTTTTTAAATTCACTGTTTCTACTGTTATTTCTAATTTGTTGATAATACTATCCACTTAAATTTCCATTTTAGATTTTATTTTATATGTTTGTGAATGTGTTTGTGTATGTATAGGTACATATGCATATATTTTCTCTCACTGTGCTTCTTTAAATTATAGAAAATATTCATAATAGTTATCAGTAGACATCTTTTGGTGATTATAACAACTAGATCTCTTTCTGTCGGGGGATTTTTTAAATAGATCACATTATTGTTGTTTCTGGAATCTGATATTAGAGGCTGAACATTTGAATGATATATTGTTGAGAGTTTTGATGTCTTCCTTGAAACAAAAATGGGCTTAGTTTTTACTTAGGCAGTTAAGTTACTCATCTCATGGTGAAGTTTAAATTTCAAGGGTTTTGTTTATTTGTTTGTTTGTTTTTGCTTGTGGGGCTTGAATTTACAGCCTGTGCACTTGTCCCTGAGCTCTTTTTGATCAAGATAGTGTTTACCACTTTGAGTCACAGCACCACTTCTGATTTTCTGGTGGTTAATTGGAGATAAGAGTCTCACAGACTTTCATGCCTGGGCTGACTTTAAACTGTGACCCTCAGATCTCAGTCTCTGGAATAGCTAGGATTGCAGACATGAGCCACCAGTACCTTGCTTCAAGGCTTTTGTTTAAGCATTTTCCTAGCAGGGCACAAACCTAACCTAATTCAATCATACTACTTAAGTCTAATGCTTCTAGGATCTCTCTTGGATGCTCTGCCTGTTTAATCTTTTACAGTGCTTCAATTTATTGCTTCTGGATTATTCTTTGCCCAGCCTTGGGGAGCTTCACTCTTCATGTATTCACTTTAAAAAGAGGGGCTGGAAAGGTGGCTCAGTGGTAGAGTGCTTGCCTTGCATGCTTGAGGCCCTGGGTTAGATTCCTCAGCACCACATAAGCAGAAAAAAAAAAGCCAGAAGAGATGCTGTGGCTCAAGTGGTGGAGTGCTAGTCTTGAGCTGAAGAGCTGAGGGACAGCACCCAGACCCAGAGTTCAGGCCCCATGACCGGACCCCCCCCTAAAAAAAAAGACCCTAGAGGATCCTTGTGCATATCTTTCAAGCTGTTATGCTAAATGACTTACTCCACTGGTCAGGTACCCCTCAGACTTCTGAGACTTCAATAGCAAATGAGTATTTGTTGTACTCCTGATACTTTGATATTCCCCAGGCCCTAGAACCCCAATCTCTTCTTCCCAGCTCTGTGAGACAATATACAGTGGCAGTGCATGTGGCAGCCTGGTCTCTGGTCCAGAAGATTGCATGAGGTGAGAGCCAAGGCAACCACAGGGGTCTCCTCATTTGTTTTTCTTCTCTTGGGTCTCACAGTCCTGAGCTGGCTGTTTTCTAACATCTGAAAGCAGTTGTTTTACATATCTTTTCCCATTTCTAATTATTTAAGGTCAGAGGGTAAACCTTACCCCTGTTAATCCATCATCACTAGAAGTGAAAAAAGTAGATGCTCTTCTCTTTTGACTGGGATAACTATAGAAATATAGGTTCAAATAAGTTTCAGAAGTTTATTTTGCCAATTTTACTGATTTTTACCATACTACCAAAATACAGAACATATGAAAAGAAAACAATCACTGTTAGTATTTTATCATGTGTCATCACAACTTCTGTCCACATTTGGGGCCATTCATGGGTATGTGTTTTATGAATTTTATAGTAGATACTGAAGCCTTAGGAGTTAAACAAATAAAATTAAGTAGTATAAATCTTTGGATGGAGTTAGAAATGGTGGTGTTACTTACAGATAACGTGACTACCAATTTAGAAAGCCCAGGAAAATAAATTAAAATGGCAAGAAATAGTAAGATTGTCTAAAAGGGATTTCTGTATGCCAAATTAAATAATATATAATGGGAAAAGGACATTGGTACAGTGAACAAATGCAAAATTATATATATATATATATATGTTTAGGAAAATATGCAGAAATAAATTGTATAAATAAAATTATGAAGCTCAAACATTTTTAATAAGTAAGGAGAATATTGTGTTCTTATTTGGGAACATTTAATAATGGGAAGTTGTCCATTTCCCACAAATTAAAGAATAAATTGCTTATAATCCTCATCAAAATCCATATGGGATTTTTTTGAGTTAGGCAAAATGATTCTAAGAATCACTAAAGTAAAAAAATTTTGAGGCACTCCAGAGAAGTTTTGAAAGAGGAGAACAATGAAATGGGAGTCTCTCTACCAGATATTAAAATGTATGATAAAGTTACAATAATCACAATCGTATGGAACTCTGCAGGAATAGACAAAACAGATCACTTGGAACAAAAGACAAAGCTTAGAAAAAAGGCCAACAATATTCAAGACTGAATTGCAAGATGAAAGTGACATTTCAAATCAGTGAGGAAAGGATGAATTTATTCAGTAAATAAGTCCGAATTTGCTATGTAATATATTTGGGGCAGGGGATATGGGAGGAGTTAAAATATAATTTATCTCAAAATAAATACAATAGATGTAAAATATGAAGCTGATCAATTCAGAGAGAAGCAGGTACTCAAATACTTTGGTAAAGAGTAAATTTGCATAATTTACTCTTTGGAGGGAGACTTGGCCATGCCCATTAAAATGTAAGTATGCTTGTACACATCCGTTTCACAATTTCTCCTTCTTCATCTGGAAATTCATGTGGATATAATGGTGCATATGTACAAATGAATACCCCAGGACAAGAATGTTCATGGCAGCATTATGATAAAATATTAGAAGGGAATTCTTCTTGGCTTAAAATACCAAAGTGTGTGTGCCATAGACCCTCTTCTTCACCACAGACCAGCAAGGAATGTGGCTGAGAATTTGCTCCATGGTTTCTTGGACTTATCAGTCACATTGGGCTTAGAAACAATGTCAGAGACTGCAAGACTGGAAGGGGTGCAGAAGAAATTTTTTAGAGGGAGCTATTCCATTGCTGAGGGAAGTGGTGGACATTACCATGTAAACTAGAAACTGAAGATTCAAGGAACCTTGGAGAAAACTTTGAGAGTCATTTCCAGCATTGGAGACATAGAAGATGGCTCCTGTCTCTCATCTGAACGTGCCAAACTGGCCTGGGGATCCGGCTGGCTTTCCGGACAAATCTAGAAGATGGAATAGATCAAAATTCAGCATTCCAAGTACAATTTCAACGGCATGCACATCACATTTGCACCATTGTAATGCTGAGAATCGTAAGTTGAACCTATTAATGTAAGTAAGAAAAAGCATTATATCTGAAAACATTAAAGAACATAATTATAAATTAAATGGGTACAGGGACTTTTTGATCATGAATTAAGGTATTGTAAGGGTATAATTGTTGGTGAGGAACCAACAAGGCACTGGTGGAAATGAGCAGAGAGAACAAAATGCACACACTCACATATAAAAGAGCCAGGCACTAGTGTGTAATTATAGTACTCAGGAAGCTGAGATCTGAAGATTATAGTTCAAAGCCAGCCTTGGCAGAAAAGTCCAGAGACTATTATTTCCAACTAACTACCAAAAAGGCCAGAAGTAGAGCTGTGGCTCAAGTAGTAGAGTGCTAGCTAGCCTTGAGCTATAAAGCTCAGAGACAGTGCCCTGACCATGAATTGAGTTCAATCCCTAGGACTGACATAGAGGAGAGTTGAGGGAGAGGAAGAAGGAAAAGGAGAGGGAAAGAGAGAGAGGGAGGAGGAGGTAGAGGGAGAGGAAAGGAGGGAGGGATCTAGGGAGAGAGGGAGAGAGAGAGGAATGCTGGTAGGACTGGAAAGTCAATAGTGAACCAATGGCAAAGAGTGAGCTTTTAATAGATGATCTAGAGAAGGCAGGTGACCCTCAGGGGAGAAAAATCAAATCAAAGTAGACTCCCATGTCACACAACATAAAAAAATAAACTCTAGGTATATTAAAGAGCTCTATATGAAAGCAAAATACTTTTGATTTTTGGAAGAAAATGTCGGAGACTTTATAACTTTTGGGGAAGGAAACACATATTTTAAAACAGTTCAAATCCTGAATACATACAGTATTGTTATTGAAATGCACAGAAGGGGCTGGGAAGGTGGCTCAGTGGTAGAACGCTTGCCTTGCATGCATAAGGCCCTGGGCTCTATTCCTCAGCACCAAATAAGCAGAAAAAGCCAGAAGTGGTGCTGTGGCTCAAGTGGTAGAGCGCTAGCCTTGAGCTGAAGAGCTGAGGGACAGCGCCCAGAGTTCAGGCCCCATGACCAGAAAAAAAAAAAACCTACAGGAATTGCTATAAATGACCCCCAAAAGTTCAAGTGTTTGAGGCTTGGTCCGCAGGGTGGTGCTATTGGGAAGTGGTGGAATCTTTTGTAAGTGAGAGGTTCCTAGATCATTGTAAATGTGCCCTGGATGATGACTATGGGACCCTAGTCCTTCCTGTTTTCTCTCTTGCTTCTTGGGTCATGAATTCTGCCATTGTTTTCCTATAACCCAAACAGAGGTTAAAGTACTGGGTCCATTTGACTTTGGACTGGAATTCCAGAACTTGTAGGCTAAATAAATAAATTTTCTCTTTTTAAGTTAATTATCTCAGGTATTTTGTTATAGTAATGAAAAGCTGACAAACACAGAAATGATACACAAAAAAAATAGAGTAGTGATTAGATTTGGAGAGAGAGGAAAGGAGATTCAATTATGGAGAGGAACACAGAGTACTTTAAGGCTAATGAGAATATGTTGCTGCTTTAAAAACATCTAAGGCTAATTAGCCCTTTGTTGACATTTCATAAAACTATGTGATAGAATGCAGCTATTTGTTATGTGATTTTTTGTATGGATTTTGAGATGTCACGAAGCAAACCACGAACAATATTTGTAATACATATGACAAAAAAGGGTTAATACTGTTTATATGTGTGGAATGCTTGAAATTCAATAACACAATTACATAATCACCCCTCTCAAAAACTAAATCTAGACAAACTATGTAAGTGATCAGCCCTGCAAACAATGATACAATTTCCAAGTGCAGTCAATCTGCCTAGAATAAAAAAATATTGAAATAAGATGCCTTTTTTTCAGGTTGGCAAAGATGAGCATGATAAAAATCAGCATTGGTGAGAGGGAAGAGGAAGAGGAGACTAGTTCCAATGAAATGAGCAGGACTATAAATCCCTTTGTAACCACTGGTATGAAAATATAACATACATCAATTTTTTTAAGAACATGTGTCCTTTGACTAATTCCATTCCTAGAAATTTATCCTATTTAAGACAGGAGGGAGGAGGGATCAGTGTGTGTGTGTGTGTGTGTGTATGTGTGTGTGTGTGTGTGTGTGTGTGTGTGTGTGTGTGTGCGCACACGTGCACGTCAAAGCTGAGGCTTGAACTCAGGACCTGGTACCATTCCTTAGTTTTTATACTAAGGCTGGTGCTCTACCACTTGAGCCACAGCTCACTTCTGGCTTTTAATTTTTGGTAGTTAACTGGAGATAAAATCTTACAAACTTTCCTTGGACTGGCTTCAAACTGTGATTCTCAGAGCATACCTTCTGAGTACTGTAGCTAGGATTATAGGCATAAGACAACCACATCCAGCATTAAATAACTTTTTATTTAATATATTATCATAATTGCTCCATTTTTATTGCTTATTGTTTTTTAGACAGTGTTAAGTACTGTGCCTAATACAAATTAAACTTCAGCCTATGCTTGTAGGCATAGGATGTATAGCATAGTATTTATGGGTTTTAGTACTAATCTGACATCTAGGAAGCTACAGAATGTCCTGGAGTGTATTCCCATGGATAAATAGGGTTACTGCCTACAGAAGCACATCCATATATGTGTGTACACAAAACAGTCCAAGAAGAAAGCACATGAGTTGTTAAGATAGGCTGTTATACTTTAACTGAATTTAATTTTTTAACAATTGTTAAACTTGTATACAAAAAAGGAAACAAAGCAACAATAATTATCATTACCCTCAGATGGTACTACTGTTTACCTAAGAAAACCAATCAGTTAGAAGTATCAGAAGCAGTGAGAGTAGATAGAGGGTTGTTAAAAAAAATAGATATAGAAAATGCCCGAAAGCATTCCTATTCATGAGAAAAAACAAACTAGAAAGCCCAGTAAAGAAAAACACACCACCAAAAGCAACAGTGTCCACATCTAAGATTAAGCTTAACCAGTATGGTGTGATTGCTCTAAGCCTGCACACATGGCCTATACCCTCTATTTGCATAGCTGCCCTCCAACCATGGTTATACCCAGGGACAACTTCCACAGGAAGCTTTAAATGAGATTTTAGTAAACAAACATATTATGTTTATTTGAGGGAAGTTTTTAATAGTATAAAGATATTTCAAAAGAACTGACGTCAATATATTTAACACATCCTATTAAAAAATCTTTGTGATGGTAGGAGGTAGAGCACTTAACAAATTTACTCTCAATAGCTGGGCACTGGTGGCTCACACCTGTAATCCTAGCTACTCAGGGAGCATGAGATCTGAGGATCACGGTTCAAAGCCAGCTCGGGCAGGAAAGTCCATGAGAATTTTGCCTCCAATAAACCACTAGAAAACAGGAAGTGGCGCTGTGGCTCAAGCAGTAGAGCGCTCACCTTGAGCTGAAAAGCGCAAAGAAAGTGTCCAGGCCCAGAGTTCAAGCCCCACGAAAAAAAAAAGATATTCTGAAAGAATACATTTATGACAATATGTAAAGAGAAGGAAAAAGGACAATGACTTATCCTCTCAGCTACTTCAATAATATATAATGAGGCTGGAATTCAGAATAGAGTAGAAAACATAGACATCAACCCAATCTGAATTGAATACACACATAAAGGTACCGTTCAAAATCAATAAAGCAGCAATTTTTCTTATAAAAATCTGGTGTTAAGATAGATCAAACACTGAAGAAAAATGAAAATAGATCCCTATCTCACAAGATATTATACATATATATGTGTCTGTGTTCCAATGATGGCAAATAATTAAGTGTGAAAGTTGAAGTCATGGACAACCTAGAACAAAGCCAAGGTGTTTATCTCATCTTAGGATTGAAAAGCCATTCTAAAGCACTCACAAGAACAGAATCCACAGAAAATGAGATTGGTAGAGTTAGCATATAGCCAAACACATTAGCACATTAACCCAAACCACTGTTTTCACGGCTATGTTCCTTGAGAAGCTGACTGAAGAGGAAATTGAAATGTAGGAGGTTTAGCAGGAGTACTCTAGGGGCTATTCTGAGGGAAAGAAATGAGAGAGAAGCAGTAGGCTAAGAAGTAGGAAGTTGAGCTTGGGGAAGTTGCATCTCTTCCAGGACTCAGAAGACCCCCACGAGGCATTCACAAGCTGATGCCCTTCAGAGTTGTTCCATGTTGAGGGGAGGGATTTAGCTTTTACATTCTGGGTGATCATAAAATGAATGTGGGCTCCTCCAGGAATGGGGCATTGAGAAGTATGTCTAAAATTACTTAACACTTAAGCCAGAAAAAGTGGGGCCTGTTTCTCTTCCCCCAAAGGATTGAACTTCTAACTAATGGTATGTGGCAAGCATGCTGCCTGTGATTTCTTTGATTGTGTCATAAAAGGCAGCATGGCTTTTTCCTAGACATCTCACTTGAAATAAGAAATGCCGCCATGTTGGGAGGACACTGAAGCAGCCTCCTGGAGGGCCCCTCATGTAAGAAACCAAGGCACCCCTTAGTCAGCTTAGTGAGACCCCTTCAAAGCCAGTTCCCCAGGCTCAATGACACCCGCAGAGAATGAGAGCCTGGGCATCTCCTTGACCCTGCTGGGCTACTCCCAAATTTTCAGCCTATAGAAGCTACAAAGTAACAATTGCCTGCTGTTGTAAGCACTTGGACTAATGTGTCACATAGCCTCAAATAACCATCTGTGGCTCTGAGAGCTGCTAGCATTTTGCATGCACATTTATGTACTTGTGAGAGACCTGGGTGGCGCATTGCAGTGTCTGTCCAACCATTAAGAAAACACATAGTTAACTAGGAAGTTGTACAATCCAAATATCAACTCCTGATGCCTCTAGGCATCTCAGTGGCTCCAGTTTGTCAGCTCAGGGAGCAACAGGGTCCAAGGAGACTGGTTCTGTTTGTCCCCAACTCTGCATCTAGAGTCACTTCATGTCACCAGAATGCAGAATTCAGACCAGAAGAAGTGCATGTATACCATGTATTTTTTCACAGTGGACTTCACTGGAACTTTGGGGTCATGGAGGGTCATATTCTAGAACCTACTCACATTTTTCTTTTACTTGGAGCCCTTCTTCCCTCACTGCCATCTCTTGCCTTCACCTTTCCTCCCAGAATTCTCTCCGCTCCAAGTTCTCCCTCTGCTCTGCAGAACAGTTCAGCTATTCCCTGCTCAGCAAATACTTTCAGCAAAATTCTAAGTTTGCCATCAACAGACCTCTCAGGCCTTGCAATGCCATGGGTTCAAGGCATTTGTAAGAAATGGCAGACAAACTATTGGTATCTTGAACAGTAAAACTACCTTGTTCTAAACAATTGTTCTAAATAGTACTTAGATTCTCTCAACAAACCCTAGAAGGAAGTACTATTACTATTACTAGCCCCATTTTATGTCAGGAAAACTGAAGCACAAAGAGGTAAGTAATTCACCCAAGGTTATACTGCTAATGAATAGTGGAAAGTGGATTTGAACCCCAACAAGGGTTCAATGAGACTGCAGAGTACAGTCTCATTACCACTGCACAATATAATCTAAATGCAGTTACCACTAGGTTATAAAAAATCAGAATTGCAACATGCACCAGTGACTCATGCCTGTAATCCTAGCTACTCAGGAGGCTATGATCTGAGGATCCTAGTTCTAAGCCAGCCTGGGCAGACCAATCTATGATACTCTTATTTCCAATTAGCCAGCAAAAATCCAGAAGTAGAGGCATGGATCCAGTGTCAGAGTGCCAGCCTTGAGTGAAGAAGCCAGGCAAGGGAGTAAGGATCTCAGTTCAAGCCCTAGTACTGGCATACACACACAAACACACGTACGCGCGCGCACACACACACACACACACACACACACACACACACACGCAAGCACGCACATACACACACGCGCGCGTGCACGTACATACACACACACAAGCACGCACATATACACACACATATGTACACACATATACACACACACAAGAATCTTGTATAAATTAGCAACACATAATAGTGGAAGAGAGGAAGGAAAGGAGACTGGGAGGGAGACAATGCATATGTGAGACTACTGTCAATAAGCAGATGAAACAGTTCAGTAGGGAAAAAAAACAAGCAAGTGACATAAACAGACAACTTATGAAGAAAAACATAGACATAAGACACATGTTCATTGAGAAGAAGGCATCTAAAAACAGGAGGGATTCGGGAAATGAAGTCAGTTCACAAGCTGTGATGGCTCTCTGTGTATTTGCTGCTAAGAGCTATCAAGGATATATGCTACAGACTGCTGGACCTTTCAGACTTGGGTAGTCCTCAAAGTAAGGCTTGGCCTCTTAAAATACTGTAGGAAATCCTAGCTGCCCATTTACCCAGAGAGACTGGTGAATTTCATTCTCCTTCGGAGGCCAGACTGGGCTGGAAACATAGACCAAAGGGAGGACAGGAACACATGGACAATTGGACACTGAAGGCTGCCAGAGGCTGAGGTCTATCTTGCTCTGCAGTCATCAGGGGAGTAGGCTTGCCATTCTTTAGTTATGTGTCATTGGACAAGCCTCTTTCTTCTCTATGCCTCAGTTTGTATGGGTAAAATGGGCTGATAATAGTGATATCTACTTTATAGAGTTGTTGTGTTCAATGAGCTAATTCATGTTTAACATTTAAAACAGTTCCATGTGTGTTCTAAGTATCTTAAATGTTCATCAGTATTTGAGATGTTACTTTGTACTTCACTTACCTACATAATATCATCTTGACCACAGGAGCATCTGTTCTAGAGCTCAGCTCAGTGGAGAAGCTCAGCCATAGTTAGACATTCTGGGCCTCTCCCCTGTTATCTCCCTTTCTCCATAAAAAAAAAAAGGAAAGCCAATTTAATCTGAGATACCCCAGCTGTGCTGGAGTTGGTGACTGCTTTGCCCTGGGGTATTGCTGAGCCTCTGTTTGCTCCTTGCAAATGCACAGGACCTGTTTCACCACAGCCCAAAGATGAAGAGGCGACACGACCAAGCACAGGTGCAGATGAGACCAGATCCCCAAACAGCCTCCAGGAGTCTCGAGCTCAAGAAATGCAAGACCTTCACAGGCTAGCCACATACATCAGTGTGTGACCCACAGGCCTCTAGTGCCTTTCTAAGCTGACTACTCCTTCTAGGCTGGCCTAACAGCTGTAAATCTTAAGGGATTTTTCTTCACTTAATAACTGTGTGTCTATTAAGAGTTTCAGCATCCTGGTGGCTGGATGCATGAAACACCAGTGTCCCCAGACTGTTGTAGACAATCAGGTTTTGATCCGTGTCCTCAGCCCCCCTTCCCTTCAAAATCAACCTGGACATGGAGAAGTCCCAGAGCTCTGACATGCCTGTCAGGTTGTCATTTCAGATACTCTAGAGATATTAAGAAAGAGGATTGAGAGCCAAAGCTGGCCCCAGGCAAAAAAATCTAAACTCTATCCAGAAAATAACAAAGGCATAAAAAAATCTAAACGCTATCCCAAAATAATTAATGTTATGGGTGTGGCTCAAATGGATGAGCACCTTCCTAGTATGTATAAGGCCCTGAGTTCAAACTTCAGTACCACCAGAAAAAGAAAAAATAAAATGCCTGAGCCTTTGCCTACATCTCAGGAGCAAACTTCTTCCTTTCTGGGTGCAGTCCAAGCCTTCTGGTATTGATTTAAAATCTCCGTGCCACACATCTTGTAGATCTTCCTTAGATAGTGAGCTTGACGGAGAGAGACTTTGGAGGTAATCCATCTCAACACCTCCACCGACAAGATATCTGAGATCCAGACGGGAAAAAATGGCCTGGCCAAGACCACGTGTAGAACCAAGAGCAAAAGCCAGGCTTTGAGTCTCCCAGGCCAGGGCTCCCTCTTCTGGGGTTCTGAGGCATTTTCTTCATGACCTCTTTTTCCACTCTACTCTTTGTTGGGCTCCTGATTTCCTCAACATCTGCTGAACTTGGGCAGGGGAGGGGTTTGCTTAACAACACTGAACTTTCCAGGGTACAGACGCCTTTCCTCTATTTTCAGATAATGCTGCTGGAAACAATGTTCTGGGATGAGAGGGATGTGGCTTGAGGTGCTGGTGACAGATTTAGAGTTCCAGAGCTCACCTTAGACCTCCTGAATCAGAACTAGGGCCATGGTTCAGAAATCCACTTTGAGATTCACCAGTAGGAGTGGGTCATGGTTGGATCTCCTTCCTACCACCTGCATCCTGAACTAACTGGGTTCTTGAAACCCTATTTCTTGACATCCTGGATGGAGTGAGAAGGAAGGATTGGGAGGGCTATGGAAAAGCAAAGAGACAAAGTAGAGAAGACAGAGGCTGTCGGATGTGTGGGATCTTCCATGTGACCATGGATGTCCTGGATCTGCTAGAAGTTAGTGGAAGAGTGGGTAACTCTTTTCTTCTCTCCTGGGTGGTGAGGCACTGGGCCAGTGCTGTCTCTGGACAGCCCCTGGATGATCATGTCTGGCCCCAGGAAAGGGGGAAGATAAGAGTTCAAGAGAACAGTGAATGAGAGGAGCTTGAGCAAAACTTGTGACTCCTGAGGGCCACGCTAGAGCAAAGCCTCTTGGAAGAAGCAAGAAACAAAGCATTGTTGCCCATCTCTCTGGAGAATGGTCGCTGAGGAAGGCATGTCAGATAGAAAAGAATATTTGCTAGATATAAAATAGGTAATGGACAAAGGGCTTGGCCAGCCTCGTGACAGACCAGCTTCTGTTGGAACCATGTGCATTGCAGATTGGCTTCCTGGAGGTAGGGGCAGAGGAAGGACCTCTCTAAACCTCTTCTCACACAAGGAACCTAGGGCTCCCCACTGTAGGGCTCCCTGTCAGTAAGCAAAGACCAGCTGGAGACCCAGGTATGCTTGTAAATGTTCCTGAGTCTTCCTAGCTCTGAGTTTCTTCTTCACCCTGAGTGCTATGTCAAGGAAAATTCTGGTGCTGAGTGTTGTGAGCAACAGTGAGGCTAAGCAGTGGCCTCCTTTTGTCCTTTCCTGGAGCATGCTATAAGAAAGATGAGTTCCAAGCTGTGCTTCTGATCCTGCCCCAGGACTTGCACGTAGGTCCCTGGAGGTAAAGGCTGGGGCAGGGTTGTCTAGGCTTCCTCTGAGAATGCCCCTGCACAGTGCAGGGCTGAGGAGAAAGTGAAGGATTCAACTTTTTCATGTCCTCCTGTGCTTGGCTTCCTCCTCGTGGGTAAACTGTAGGCAGGTGGCTCTGGAGAGATGACTAGACCCTAAGCTGTAAAGCCAGGCCTGGCCACCCTGGACAATGCCCATGTTCACATTGCATGAAGCTGGGCACAAGGATAGTTTGGGCATCTCTGCCTCTTGGAATAGGTGTCAGAGAAGAGCCAAGCTCTGAGGAGATGTCTCTACTCTCCTGCACACCCTGAGGGAAGAACATTGCCTTCCTTCTGAGGAGACGCAAGGGTGCATTCCTAGTTTAATGAGGACATTGCCGAGCATGTCTCAGATCACATAGAGCCATATCCTGACCCTGAGTTCAAGCTGACCTTAACTGGCCTTATCTACACAACATAATTCATCCAGGTAAATCCTGTGGTCACAAGAGGCACAGTGAAGTGGAATAATGTGTCTCAAATACAGAGTGAGCAGGTATGGAGAGGCAAGGTTTCCCCTCCTAGGTTTTTCTACCACTGGGAGGTAGGGCAGAACTTCCTCTGCCCCAATAGACATGAGCCTCAGAGTCCTAGTTAGATCAGTAGGTGCTCACACTTAGTACTTGAGATGATGAAGGCGAGCAGGGGAAAACTTGAAAAAAAAAATGAATCCCCAGTCCTAATACCTGGATCCCATGTGGCCTCTATACTTCATGACAGGGTTGGGCACAACTGCTGGTAGTCAATTTTAGACCCATGAACAACACCTATTAATTTCATAATCACCCAAGCTTTATCTTCATCCATTTTTTCATTATGCATACAATGTTATGTGAGAAGTGGAGATGACATAGAGATCGATGATGCTCTACTTGTGTCATTTTAGTCTCGGGGTTGGCAATAAATAGCCTATCCATCCCTCTGGCCCTTGCAGTAATCTATCTATCATCTGTCCCTATCCATGATCTGTCTGTCTATATATCTATCATCTACATCCATTATCTACTTGTTTATCATCTAGCTAATAGTGCTTCTTTCAGAGATCAGGATGTGAGGAGAAAGGAGAAGGGAGCTACCGGTGAGGCTGAGCCACAGGAAGAGCATTGAAGGACCTTCTGTAATCTATTCTAGACAGGGACAATTGCATACCACTCTTATTGTTACAGAGGGTCCCCAGAGAGTGCCCCTTGAGTCCCTCTCCTGACCACCTCAGTTCTACAAATATCCAAGCTTCTGAGGGCCGGGGCTGGTGGGACTACATCACCACCCCAGTCAGGTACTAAGGTCATGTTTCCAGGAGACAGGAAGGGCCCTTAGGATGCTGAGCTTAAGTAAGAAGAGACCAAGATTCTCAGTGACCCATCACCCTGGTTGGAAAGGGACTTTTCCATTAGTTATACCATAGGTTGTGGTGTGGATTCACTGGTGACTGATCATTAGGCTTGTCACAGAATCCCAGAATTCATGAGCCACAATGGCGGCCAATACTGGAACATAGTGTGGGTTCCAACCACCCATGGAAGAGCCATAGAAAGTATTTTTCAGCACCTCTGTCCATTTCAGCAGAGGTGTTGCCCTTAGAAATAGCAAAAGGAGAAGAAGGGAACAAAAACAGGGATGCCTTTGAGTAGAGTTTACTACCCTCAGGGAAGAAGGCCTCGGGAGTGTTAAAAATGGGTGTCTTTATACAAACGAATATTCTTGGCAGGAACATGTGAATGCTTCTTTGGAACTACAGAGAAGGAGGATTTGAGAGAAGCAAGAAAAGGAGGGGAGATTGGAGAAAGAGAGGGAGGGGAAAAAAGGGGATGGGGAGTTGGGACCTTCCTGGGTACCAGACAGTCTAACTTTTATAGGTTCCACCCCAGAGTATATAAAAGAATTAAAATGCACCCACGTTCCACATTAAATAGAATTATTTTGCTATAAAATACTTGGAAAGAATTTTTATAATTTTGCTTTTGAAATTATTTGGCTGAAGTTTACTCACTTCGTTTACGATTGGCTCTGACTTCCCAGCCATCAAACACATGCAGGAATCTGTACAAGGCGAGAAAAACCTAAGGTACAAATTGTTTTCAAATGGATGGAAATTCTCATGGGTACATGATTGAACAATTAATGAAGTTAGAATGTATTCATAAAATATTTATTATTTCCAATTTTGCTGTTTTATTCTTTTTGGAATAAATTGATTTTCCCTCCCCAGGTCACACCATTTTGCTTGGGCAAAGAGCTCATGGATCTGAAACACTGAAACAAACGTTTATAGTAAAACTGTCCCAGGGTGGAAAGAGCCAGGCTCCCATGAATGAATTCCTCTCACCTCTAGGCCAGACCGCTCTCTCCTGGACAGCTCTTTCTCCAGCTGCCCTGTCTACTGGACCAAGCAATGGCAAGGGTTGAGTGGTTGCCTAGGAGCCAGGGAGCAGGGCCTTAGAGAACCTAGGTCAGACTGGGTCAACTTGTCATACCTAATTGTGGGCCTAGGGTTATGAGAACCTCATCCCAGGCCAGGGGACTTTTGAGGCCACCTGGGGCTCAGCCATGGGGCGCCTGCACTTTGTAACTTGGATTCCTAGTAACTAGTCTTGGGAGGCCTGGGGAGGGAACAGAAAGCCCTTGATGGACTTCTGCGTTCAGTCACTACAGAGGTTTTATGATCTGAGAGGTGAACCAGGGAACAGCCCCAGGCTATTCAATCTTGATACTAACATACTGAGCGAAAATGCAGACCAACCATTTGTGTTTGGATTTTTTTTTTTAACAACAAAAAAGAAATAAAACTCAGGGCTCACTTCAGGTAACTTCTGGGATTTTGCAAGCCTCTGAGGCTCCCTGCCTCCTGGCAGTTCTGCAGAGGTTCAACATTAACAGACATAACCCTTAAGAACCTGTCCCTGGAGCCCAGAACTGGAGTCTAGAAACCTTGCTCTGGGTTTTCAGGGTGCAGACTGTTGCCCCTGACACCCACTCACCCACCCACCCACCCACCCACCCACTCACGGCAGAATGGCAGAAGTTCCTTCCCTAGCTGAGTGTGGCTGATGAAGTCGCATTAGCAAATGAGGTGTTGTGATTTATGGGGTCTCTTTTGCATGTCAGGATGATGCATGGGCTGTAGGAAGTAGGCCTGACCGCAGGGTAGGGGGCCATGCTGGGACCACACCCAGCAGAGTCCTGTCAGGCTGGGACTTTGCACTAACACATGATAGAGACGTATTATATGTTGAATGAATGGTCTGTTGATGAAAACTTCAATATAAAGAGAGCACCGCATGTGGGAGGCCAGTGGAGGACTGATGCTGTCAACTGTTTTCTGAAGCACTGGAATACAAAGAGTAAGACCTTGACTTTGAAGTTTCTTGCATTTCTCTGCTATTTCTCCAAGCTCCCTCCACAGGTGCCTTCTGCCTCTCTGCCTCCCACACTGGCTGTGTTTTCAGTGGAGGTTCTGTCATCAGTCAGCCTTCAGTTTCAGTAACTTCATTCACATGGTAGTTTGTGTGTTGTTGGTGTGGCAGTTGGACATAGGTTTTTCTGGTTAGCCTATGACTTCTCTCCATTTCCAGAGACCCTGGCTTCTTCCATCTTGCTGTCCCACCATCCCACAGGTCCTCAGAAGTCCCTCTATCTAGCTGGTAGATGGATGGCTAGTTAGAGTGTGGAAAGGGTACATCTACTTTGGAAGTCCTTTAGCTGGCAAGTTAGCCACACACCACTGGTGACAGCAAGTCACACTGCACATGGTACATCCCAAGGGCTAATACACATATGGCACTGTGTGCCAGTCACTGCTCTTGATGCTCCATGTGATCATCACCAAAGTCCTATGAGTAAATGCCAGCCTATTTCATTGGCTCTAAGATATACCTTTTACTTTATTTTCCCACACTTCAGCTTCTCTGAAGTCAGGAATTGCTGATTTCAATCAATGGCAACTTGTGCAGGTCATAACCAGTTATGGTGTTATGTAAAACATTCTTCCTCTGAAACACTGTAGAAAAGTGGAGAAAGCTCCACTACCTATGGTCTAGAGAGATTAGATAACCTGAAGTCTAGAGAAATTAGATAACTTGTCCTAAATCACATAGCCATTGCCTCGTTCTCTGCTTCCAACAGATTGCAAGACTTGCTCTGGGAAATCAGCCATGTTTACCATCTTTCTTCTCCTAGACTTCTCCCCAAGGATTGAGAAGACCTTCTTGGCCTTCTTGTGGAGGGTGTGGGGAAAAGTTTTCTCCAAGTCCAAGATCAAGGATCCCAAATTGGCAAAAGTCAGCTCCTAGCCCAAGTAATAGGAGTCTAGTTACAAGGACATCTACTGTAGCCAGGATGCTCGCTACATTCTTGCCTGGCAGATAACTTAATCTCAGAAAAAGCAACAAGTAGAACTGGAAGGATATACTGAAAGCTGATCAAGTGGGGAACATGTGGCAGAAAATAAAAGTGATAGGGACCTGGGAAAAAGTATTTTATCTTGCTTGCATTCACAATGTTGCAGGAAAGGAGTGGCAGCAAAACCAGTTATATAGCATGGGCCTTGAAAATATAGATTGCTTTCCAATGGAGAAAATATGATGGCCTAGGAGGATGACTCAAAACTACCATCACTGTCAGCAACAAGTAAGAAGAAAGGTGGAGGGAGGAGGAAATTCATCGTATAGCCAGGAACAAAAATAATCCCCTCTAAAAAATAATTGAAACCAACCCACTGATGTCTCACATTAGGGAGACCCCAGCCAGAAGGAATCAAAACTTAAAAGGGCCAATGATGAGAGAAATTGCTGGACTCTGGCCTCCTAAACATACTCTCATCTTCCTAGAATAGTGAGCAAGCATCCATGTGAGTAGTCTGCTTGTGAGAGCAGCAATCTGAGGTATAGAGAAGTCCAGGTGAGCCCAGCGGGGCAGGATCTCTCACAGGCTGATGTGAGTTGGGTTTCTGACCTGAGAGGTATAGCCAAGGAAACCTCTTAGGGATGAAGAGAAAGGTAAAAATCCAAAGACCTTCCTGACCTTTTTAGATGATTTTTGAGATGGACTTTGGATGCTACAAACCGAAAGTTTATTTCTAGCAACAGAATAAGCTAGAGTTTTGACATTAGAAATCATCAGTGGTGCTGTAACTCATTGTCACAGTTCAATGGATTCTCTTAGCCCACCTACAGCACTGTAATGCAGCCCTGGACAACAGATTCAGGAGGACATCTCCTGGAGACACCTCCACAGGCTTGTAACGCTGCAGAGCTTCTTTGGGTGTTAACAGTGGGACTTCCTAGAAATCTCCTAGATGCCCTTACATGCTGCTCTACTCCTCTTTTCATTCTCTGTCTCTTTCTCTTCCCCAGAATCATGCTCCTCAATTAAAAAAAACCTTCATATAACCTTTGTCTCAAAAATAACTTTCTACAGAGATATATAGAAATTTGCAAAATTGAAAAGATCCATGTACCAATCCCATTTCCCCAGCCTAATGCTGGCCACGTTTGAATCCTTTGTGGATATGCATGATGTTATTTTACATTTTTTTTTTGTTCAAATGGGATGACCATAATTTTGTAGCCTGCTTTTTTAGAGTTCACACCTTATTTAAAAATTTCTCCCACGGTTTGGGGCTTTAATCGTTTTCATGGAGAGGTACCACAGTCCACTTGCCCTTTCCAAGCCATCTCTAGACTCTTAGTTAACATGGTTATGGGCTTACTAGATAAATATTTAAATGTTTTTATGATTCTTGGTAGATATTGATAAAAATAAATGTCCTTTTTACAGCCTAGTAGAGAATGTGTAAATCTATGAGAGATCTAGCATTGTTCTGTGAAGAACAAATATACATGACTGGATTTGTTCCCTATTCTGGCATGGAGACTAGAAACCAAGACACTTCTGTATCCTTCAGTGTTTCTCCTTGTGATAGTCTCTGGCTGTGGACAAAATGAGAAAACAGACAGAAGCATAAATAGCTAAATGATCACTCTCCCTTCTTTACGTGGATGAAAAGGTTGAAATCCACACAATGGGGAGGTATCCTTGGCCTGTCTCGTTCAATATTTTTGTCATGATAATGCAGAACTCCCTTGTGGCACAGCTGAACGTGAAGGAAGCAACTCTGAGTGGGATGAATAATATACTGAGTCAAAGGACTGAATAGTTGAATAGATCTTGAAGAGTTCAAGGGTGAACTATAACTCAATAGGATGAAATGTTACATAAGGCAGTTAGTTCAAAAAATCAACTGCATATGGACAGGATGGGGAAGCCCTGCCTTACTTAATAGCTGTTCATGTGAAACAGACCCAGAGACTACAGTTGACCTCAAACTCAATATGAATCATCTGTGCACTGTGGCTGCCAAAGAGACTAATATAATCTTGGGCCACGTTAAGAGAAGTCGAATACTGGGACCCGGGAAGGGGGGCATTCCCACAAGACTCTGATTAATCGAACTTACACTGGGAACATTGGGCCTAGTTCTTCAAGTCAGTTTCTCAGTGGAACATGGACAATTTCTTTCTTTATAAGGATTCCTACAATGATTACTATACACTTAACATCATTGATAGATGTAAAGGATGCATGCATGAATAAGTGTGCACATGCGCGCGCACACACACACACACACACACACACACACACACACACATGCCCTATAGCAGTAGTCTTGCTTTGAGGTGGAGGGTTAACCAGGCATATTTTCTTCATCTGCATTCCCAAGATCATATCCTTTGGTATAATCCTTCACCCAGCCTCTTTGCTCACCAGTCAGATTGCAAATTCTTCTACCCTGCTTTTGAGTTTCAATGTCCTTGGAATCCCAGGAGATATTTCCAGGGGGAGAGATATTTCCGGGTGTGGGGGGAAGCAAATTGCTTCAGCCTCTGTCCTTGAGTAGGGCCTTTTGGTACTGATGAGGTTGAACAGCTACAAAATCACATTTCCTAGACTTCTCTAAAGCTGTGATTTGGGATGCAAATTGGAGTCTACCAATTGGGCATGGTATCCTAAAAGTGAACTGGCAGTGAAGACTATTTTCCCACTATAGTTTTGGTCTGGGCAAGCAATATCCTGGAGTCTCCAGTACAGCTGTCAGGATGGACTCACTCTGCTGATTAGTACATAATCTCCATATTGCAGGGGTGGCTAGGGTAACTGGTCTCTGTTACTTGAGGATCCAGGTTGACATAGAAACCATTTTGTGGAGCATCCAGGTCACTGTGACAAGAAAAGAGAGAATACAGGAAATTACAGAACTTTACTCAAAGCTAGTGAATGGCATATATTCATTGAGTTACATGGCTATTAAACTCCAGAGGGACAGAGAAACCTAATCCAAATATGGGTGTGGAAGAGAACTGGATATATTTCACTAACAAATCCGATGAGCCTCACACTAGTCTTTAACCTTGTGAATTCTGAGTCCCATTGTGAGGTGGTGGTGATCTCCTGGTACTGATCCCACAGTATCTTCCTGGCTCCTCACCATCCCAGCTGTGGTGAACACAGAAGCTCTTCAAGCTATGTCCAGGAGGTATTTCCCAGAATGTCAGCCTTTAACTCATCCTTCAGTCCCTCCAGTGATTTTGTAATTTCCTAATGATCTACATTCCATCCATCTGTGCTTAGCATCCTTCAGTACTTCTTCCCGAAGCATGCCATGGCTGAGACACACAATCTGCATACCCCACCCTGGTCTTCAAGACCACCACTCTCAGCCCTGACTCTCTAAGCTGTCAGCACAATTCCAGAACGTTGACGATCCACTGTCAGCTCCTTGTTCACCGAAGAGATGAGAGCCAGATATTCCACATGACTTTACCGAACCACAAGCCACTGTCAAATGTCTCACAAGGAGACAACAGGGAGGCCTGGACATTTCAAAAAGAAGACCAGAGTTAATTGGGGGAACGCCAAAGACAAGATGTACTTAAAATTCTTTAAAGGACATAAAGTAGATTTTATTTTCCAAAAATATGGCCAAAAAATGGCCACAGCAACATTTCTGGCCCAATATGCTCTTTCTGAGCCTTGTCTTCCTCCATCAGGAAGTGGCATTCTGTCTCCCTTTTAACCTGGGCAGGTCTTTGTGACTGCCTTGATGATAATGTGTAGCTTGTGATGCTTGGTAGCTGATGAGGTTGGACTATAACAATGCATAGAGTTTCTGTTGTCATTTTTTGAATACTTGCCCTTAGAATAAAAGCACTATGTTCAAAGAAGCCCACTATGTATAAGAGAAGCCATATGTGACTTTTCCAGGGTACACACTTTTAAGGACCTAGCCAATAGCTGCATCCACTATCAGATATGTGAATGGACAGACCTTCAGATTATTCATCGTCAACTTTTGACCCAATCTTACTAATGCTGGGTGGAGTAACATTAGCTGACCCCAATGAGTTCTGCCAAAATTTCAGATTTGTGAGCAAAACAAATGCTGTTTTTTTTTTCAACTGCTAAGTTTTATTGCCCTGCAATAAATATCCATGACAGGTGCCCACATAAAGAGGAAAGCAACATATTCTACACAGCTGTTGATTCGCTGCATTGGGAATTCCAAGCGATTGCTGTTTGGCACTGTTGAAACAGGAAAATTCAAAGGTGACTAAGACACATCCCTTACCTCAAGGACCTTATGTCTCATACAGGGATGTTCTCTATCAAGGTCACTGAGGTCATGACAGTCTACTGATGGCTGAAAATGGAGCTATAGGTACAACATAAGAGCAAGTTTTGGGGAGGGAAGGGATGGTAGGGGAAAAACAAAGGAGAAGGTAACAATACTTGATAGGAAATGTACTCATTACCTTACTCATGTAACTGTAACCCCTCTGTACAGTATTTTTACAATAAAACATATTTTTAAAAAGAGCAAGTTTCACTGATTGGGCAGGTCAATAAAACATTCATAAACTAATATTTATGTTGGTTTCTCAGGGTCAATAGGAAATCTGTGGGGAGTGAGGATACCAATCTAGCAAGTACAAGGTCAGGGAGGTATGGTTAAGGATCAGTGGCACTTGTCATGAAAAATGGGAGATGCTCATGGACTATGGAGAATGGACCGGAATGGAAGAAATTAGGAAAACCATCAGACAATGTCATATTCATTTTGCCATGGGTAAGAGACAGAAGCAGAGTTGAGGTGGTGCTAACAGTCTAGATGGGAAAAAAATGAGGATGAAAGGAGCAAGGACGGCTAATTTCTAGCAAACAAAAATGTAATTTGCTAAGATGGTAAGCAGGGGAGGGAGAGTGATTTGTGAAGAAGTTTGACAGGTTTGTTTTGAACTCTCTGATTATGAGATGTGTATTAGGATGACTTCATCCCTATAACAGAATTCCTAGATGAAAGTGACTTAGAATCAAAGCAAGTATTCCCTATGCAGTGACAACTCCAGAGGTCCAGGGTTAGTTAGTGCATCAATCACAATAAGTGATAGAGATAATTTTGTACACTTTTGATCTGCCAATCTCAGTATATTGGGTTTATTCTCATGATCACAAAGTGACGGCAGCACATTCAGACACTACTTCTAAAACCTAACTTTTAGCCAAAGGTGACGGAAGTTTCCATTCTTGGACCCAGTTTTAATGGAGAGGAAAACTACCCTAGAAATTTCTGGGTCCATTGATCAAATGAAGCCATAGGCCCATGTCCTACTAAAAACAAGACTAGAACTATTATGTGGCCTTTACAGTACCTATGTAGGAGGTTTATTTTCACAAAAAGAAAAATGGGCAGTGAAATAAGAATGTCTATTATGGGGGCTACAACCAGGTCTGTCTGTAAAGCATCCAGGTAGACATATAGGCAGAGAGTCACATATGCAGATCTGACACTTGGGGGACTATTTTAGGCTAGGATTTTAAAGGTAATGTTACCTATGGATTTTCAGTATTAGTTAAATGATGCTAAATGCTTCTCTTTATTATTAATCCAATCCCCTAAGGGAATTTGAATCCCAGGCACCTGGAGGCTTTATGCCTCTTTGAACCTTGTGGTCTGATTTTGTTCTCCTATAGAGTGGACAGAAGGGGTCTTGGAGGAGCTCCACATTTCCAAAGACCCCCCCACCCCCGCCCATATTCTCTGGATGGTAGATTGTGCCTGGGCATGGAGAGCAAAATCTACTATAGTGAAATTCCAGAGACAGATAAGGGAGAGCCTCTGCCAGACACATTGAGAGACCTGGGCGGCCAAGTGCTAAGAATTGTGCTTTCCCAAGGACATAAAGCTGGAGCAATAGCTGTGGCACTAGGCCAAGGGTAGGAGGTGGAGCAAAGGCATAAGGAGAAGAGTGAGAGCTGAGGTCCTCTCTTGCCTGGAAAGGACTTGAGTTGAAACAATGGGCTGGACTTCTCATGACCTAGGGTCTTTATGGCCCATTTGCTAATTAAGTTTTGGAAGTGATCCTGGTGTCTGCAGAATGTTACTAGGGAAATACCCACTAAGAAAGTGTGATTTCAAAATAGACTTGAAGTAGTTTGAATTCAATTGTAGGGTTCTTCTTCCAGGCATCCTCCGTACTGATCCCCAATGTTCACAGTAGCTGAAGGAGCTGAGAAGCCTGTTGGAGAACCCAGGATCCCCAGAGGGTATTTATGTGAGAGTACTTCCCAGTGGGCTTGAAAATCATTAGGGTCAGTCTAGCACTGACTGCCAGGCCCAGGGTCTGACATCTTTCAGTCTATAGAATACCTATTCTATAAAGAGTGTTGTCTAGCAACATTCCAAGGGTTCCCCCCTTCACTCAGCTCCTGAAGGTAAGCAGTTGCCAGTTCTGAATAATGCTTTAATGAACTGTCATGTCACCAGCTCCAGTAAATGAAACATTTTCTTGGGGACTAAACCATCCCCAAGCTGGGCACTGATGGGCCACACCAATAATCCTAGTTACTCAGGAGACTGAGATTTGAGGATCATGGTTCACAGCCATCCCAGGCAGGAAAGTCCATGAGACTCTTACCTCCAATTAACCACTAAAAAATGAGAAATGGTACTGTGGCTGTGGCTAGTAGAGTACTAGCCTTGATCACAAAAAGGCTCAGAGATAGAGTCCAGGGCCAGAGTTCAAGCCCCATAAGTGACAAAAAATATTTTTAAAAAAATGCATCCCCAATGTACACTTATACAACCACTTTGGAAAGCAGTCTGGAGGGTCCTTAGAAAGCTAAAGATTGACCTCCCTTACGACCCAGTCATACCACTTCTAGGCATCTACCCTGAACAACAGGAACCAATATACAAGGACACGTGCACCTCCATGTTTATTGCAGCACTGTTCGCAATAGCTAGGATATGGAAACAACCTAGATGCCCCACCACAGATGAATGGATCCAAAAATTGTGGTATCTATACACAATAGAATATTATGCAGCCATTAGAAATGACAAAATAATGGCATTTGCAGGGAAATGGATGGAGCTAGAAGGAATCATGTTGAGCGAGGTAAGCCAAGAACGAAGAGACAAACGGTACATGGTCTCCCTGATAAGTGGATGCTAAATCCAAAAGGTTAGGTGATACGACAAAACTAACAGGACTTAAGAAACAAAGAACTCCCGCTCATCTGGTTGAACCACTACTAAATATCCCCATGCTGCTGATCACAAATATGGTATATAACATGTGAACACTGTTATATATTACAGACTGTGGTAGACAATTTGCTCCAGGGAAGTTAGAATGAACTTGTGACTTTGAAATTATGTAATCATTTAATCACAATCAAAAAAAAAAAAAAAAGAACCTCGTGGAAGGGAGGGAGGGAGGGGATGGTAGGGAGAAAACAATGGAGGGGGTAACAATGTTCAAGAGGAAGTGTACTCATTACCTCACTCATGTAACTGTAACCCTCTGTATAGTAGCTTTACAATAAAAAAAAAAATGCATCCCCAAAAAGGTAGAAGATAATTGTCCTGAAGAGTGCAGCTATAGACTTTGAGTGGAAAAAAACAAAAAACAGAAAACCTAACATTTATTGTATTAGATTTGGGGGCTGATTGTTACTGTAGCATAGCTTCACTTATCTCTACAAATACACTGGTGGACAGAAGGTACTCCTTTTCCTGCTAAGACTGAGACACTAAGATACAGGAGACAAAGACACGAAGGCCTGGTATTGGTAGCTCATGCCTGTAATTCTAGATGCTCTAGAGGCTGAGATCTGAGGATCACAGTTTTAAGCCAGCCCTGGCAGGAAAGACCATGAGACTCTTATCTTCAATAAACTACTAAGGAAAAGCTGGAAGTGGCACTGAGCTTAAGTGATAGAACTCTAGCCTTAAGCAAAGAAGGTCAGGGATAATGTTTAGGCCCAGAGTTCAAGACCCGGGACTGGCAAAAAAAGAAGATAAAGACATGAAGTAAAATGGGATATGGGACATTTCTTCAGAGGGAAATATCCTTCTTTGAGAATCAGCTGACTAGGTTTTGACTGGGTTTTTAAAATGGAGATGAAGAAAATTCTGACCTTCCTACTTTGATGAGACCACTAAGTTTCTTCTTTCCCATCTGAAAAATGGATAGAAACCAAGAGGGTTTCCTAAGAGATGACCACTTTGCTCCTTCGCCCCTACTTTCCTTCTACATGCCATCTTAAAAAGGATATTGGAGTCCACAGCCATACCAAGTTTTGTGTCTTTTTGGAAATGGATCCCCAAAGGTAAAGGAGAGTCCTAGGGAGACCTGCCAGCAGGTCCCCTTCCTAACTGCTCAGGAACTCTTTCCCTTGTTAGTGTGTGCCCAGCTATGGGAAAGAGCCTGCGGGGAAGGAGCCAGCCAAGGCTGCCTTGTCTTCTCCTGAGTACTTGTGGGATCTGCTGACTTCTCCAGAGGTGGCTCTCATCTACATGGCGATGAGAGGTCCTGTGGCTAGGCTGACAGGAGGCCATCCCACAGGGACAAAGACAAACCCTAGCCTTCTTCCATGTGCCCAGGGACATCTGAGTGATTCTATAAATAAGGGACATGGGGTACAGTTTCTTCCATAGCCCTGACTTTCTGTGTGTCCCCGGACAAATTGCTTATAACCTGTTTTCGCTTCAGGAAAGTGGAGAAAACACCTGTCTCAGAAGAAAGGTGAGTCATGTTGGCACATGGTAGATGCTCACAGGGCAGTCTATGTCAGACAAAACCTGCAAGATGACCCCGAGGAGGGCAGCTGCAGCAGGGGCTGAGGAGTAGGGTTGGCTGGTCACTGGCTCTAATGTGGTGAGGACAGTGCGGGTGCATGTAGGTACAGTGGCTGAAAGAGTGAGCATACAGGCCCGGCAGAAGGCAGTTCTGTGGCTGTTCAGGCCCCGGGCAGCAGCCCTTCCTTGCATCCCGCTTGGCCTTGGAAAGCTCTTGCTGGCCTCCCTCCCCAGCTGTTCCTCGTGCCCCAGATAAATTGTTTCCGCCTGAAGAGCCTCCTCCTCCCCAGCCGCCTTCCTGTCGCAACACCTCGGCTGGACAGTAAACATAGGCCCTATCTGTCTCTCCCACGTCTCTGGCTCCCAGCCGGCTACAGGCGGCCCTCCTCCAGCCCAGCCCTGCCAGATGTGCCTGTGGCACTCACAGCTGTTCCTTTGACCCCCAAGGAATCAAAGCTTTCTCTGTCAAGGGATTTCTGTTCCCCCTCCCCCTTCAAACTTGGTCCTTACCCTCTTGCTGTCCTATCAGCTCAGGAATTGAGCTGGGGTTCCTGTGGGTCCTGGGCTGCCTTTCACCTGTGTTTTGTGTTGTTGTTTTTTTCTCCTCCTCCTCCTCTTTCACTCTTCAGCTCTTTGTAGTCTCCAACTTTTAGCAACATTATACAAGATACTCCACTATACAACTATGTCTCTACTGTGCCCCCTGACACCCTGCTACTCGGATATATGAACATGTCTCCTCCACCAGGCACCCAAGACTTCAACATGTCCAGTGTCCTCCTGAGAAGAAAGAGACAATCTGACAAAGCACTCAGATGACTGGCTCTTTACCTTTCAGGTTCTGTGCTCCTTCTGGGGCCTCATGCAGCCTTATCCTTCCCAGAGGAAGGGGACATCTCCATCTCTCCTGGTTCAGTACAAACTCCTAAAGGGATGGGATCCCCCCACTCATCCCCCAAGGAGAAGGATTTTAAAGCCAGTAAATTAGCTATGTGCCACATGTGCACACAAGCTTGTGTGTAGAGCACATGGAGAAGGGGTCTGATACTCAGGCCTGAATAACTCACAAGGATTCCAGGGCCTTGGTTTTAGAAATTCCAGATCAGAATTCATAGAACTCAGTCTCCCAGCTGTGTTACATAGAGGTTTAGACATACACACGATCATCTGTATACCATCTGTATTTTCTCTTGAGCTCCTGAGCTCCAAGGATTACACTGCTAAGGTGTGGCAGAGGGAGGGACACTGTGTTTGAAAGGAGCAGGGGTCTCATTGGCACATGTAGGAGTTTGAAGGAATTGGTGTTTTTTTCTGAGTTCAGGTCCAGGCTGCATCTTTGACTGTCTCAGTAGATGATGACCTGTCTGTTCAGATGACCCAGGTAGGCTACTTCTTGTTTCTGTCTCTGTCACAGGCATACCTACCTACAATCCCAGCATGCCAGGAGGAAAGCCAGGCAACTGCCTGCCACACTTACGTCTTCTATTTACAACAGTTCCAACAATCTGAAGATGATTTGCCACCATGTTCATTCATACCATAATGGAAACTCTATCTGGGGGGAAAGTGGGAAGAGTGATCTCTCTTCTCAGGACACAGTGGAAACTTGAGCATCAGCTGAGGAACAAGGCTAACTCCTAGCCATGTTGGCCTCAAGCTATAGCCCCTGGTCTCCCCATCCTGAGTTTCAAAACTGGGCTGCATACCTGGTCCCATACTAAGCCTTTGTAGTGCTTATCTTTGTTTCCTTAGAGTCCCTTGGATCCATAATTTCCCTCTCTACAGCCCTGAGGATTTTTCTACCATTTGCTACTTTCCTCATAAGTGTCAGACTCTGAATTGTGCAAGGATAAGAAAGTGATTCAGGAAAGGACATCTGGAGAATGGGACTAAGAAAACATTCTTGTAATCCTTACTTTCTATTCAGGGGTTTAACTGAGACCCCTCTATAAAGGTCTCAATTTGGAGGCTGGTAATGACAATAGTTGATATTTACTGAGCATTTATTATGTGCCAGGTATATTGAGCTGATCATTTCACATGCACTACTTATTTAACTCGTCAGCAATTTTCTGAGTAAAGGACAATTATGATTCCTATTTCACAGACAAGCGAAGTGTAACTCATTTCAGGACACCCAGCTACTAAGTGTCAATGTAGAGATTCTAACCTAGGCTAGTCTGGGTTCAAAGTCTAATGCCTTAAACCACAAACTGCTTACCATCATTGTAGGCATGGGGTCAGGGAAATAATTTGCCTTTGGAAAAAATAAATCACATGATAATTTTATGGAGTAGCTTGTCTCAGACCCCAGCTTTCTGTCACTTGCAATCTATTCCCAAACACTAGGCCCTTGACAGGTAACTTCTGGGATGGGGCAGGGTTGGACCTGACCTGATGCCTCTTTCCTTTGGGATGCAGCTTAATGGTGGTCTAGAGAAGGCCTGAGTTGGGAGGGACCTGGGAACTCATCTTGCTAAAGTCCTTATGGCTATTTAGTCAAGGTCATGGGTGAGCTGGGCACAAAGCCTAATTTCCATACTAGACCTTCTCCACCCTGGCTCCATTCTGGTCCCTGCCCTGATAGGCTAGACTTTCCAGGGCCATGTCAGCTGAGTATTTTGGTAGTCAAATCTTGGTGACAAGTCCCAACAAGTTCTCTCTGAGGGGTTAAGATTAGCATAGGGACCTCAGCTATGACTCACAGAGGTGGCTGGGGTCAGGCCAGCTAGGTTCCCGTTACCACTCTTCTCTGATTCACCAGTGGAAAAAAATTGATCCAAGACTTTTCCCAGCTCCAACTTCCTCCCTCTGGAGACTGTCTGGGCATTGCTGAGGAGGATGGCATTTTCCCATCTCTTAATCTCAGAACCTGGACTACCAACAGTGACTGGGAAGCAATCAGAGTTCAAGGGTTCCTTTCTCTGGGGCCTGCTGTAATGTTATCAAACATCCCTCATTTTCTCCATCCTCCTCTCCTTCATATCTAGTCTAAGAGCTTAAGCCCACCTTCTTTGCTTCAGAGGGAAAACCTTTATCAGCAAGTGTCTCTGTCCACACTTTGCCATGGTATCACAGACTTCACTGAACATTTGGAGGTGTGATGGCCACATTTTAAGTGTGAGAGATGTGCCATTTACATCTCATGTCCACAATTTTAAAGCCAGTAAATTAGCTGTGCGCCACATGTGCACACAAGTTTGTGTGGCAAGAACATGAAGAAGGGGTCTGATACTCTAACTTACAAGGTGTTTAGAAATTTCCAGATCAGGATTCAAAGAACTCAGTCTCTCAGCTGTTAGTTACATAGAGATTTAGACACACAATCATCTGTATACCAGACTGACCAAAGACATCTACTCTGCAAATGCATGGTCTCCAGGATCCTACTTACTCTTGCCACACACGGCCTTGGCATGGGTCTGTTAATAGGTATTCATTGTATTCATAAGCTCCCTTCCCAGCCTACATCTGTGGATGGGCAGCCAAGAACATTGGTATCTTTGGGCCCTCCAGGAGGCAAGGGAAGAAGCAGGAAGGGAGGAGAGATTGATTTTAGATAAATCTCATGATTTCTGCCAGCAACCAATCAGTAGTCATCCCTTGTCCTGCCCAGGTTAAATCTTGGCTTATTTTTTTAAAATTTTATTTTACTGTAAGGATGCTGTACAGAAGGGTTACAGTTACGCGAGTTTAAGTAATGAGTATGTTTCTTGTTGAGCATGGTTACCCCTTCCTTTGTTGTTCTCCCACTATCTTGAATTTAGGTGAGCTCTTTCAACAAAAGTCTCAGAGTCCCTGGAATATGGGTTGCAGTCATAACTATGACATTTCCTTTTTTCTCCTCTTTAAGATTGCAACAGAGATCCGACTACTGTGGTCCAGTTAATAAGGAATGAAATCACCCTTCATGCAAGAACTCAGAGTCTGCAAAGCCATGGCGGGCCTCTTCTCCAGGCTGAGCTGCCAGTGAGGTGGGAGTGGAGGGAACTTTTCTGGGGTAGAGGACTGGGCAAGGAGGAATAGATTCATCCTTGAAAGCCAGAAGGAGGCTACTGAGAAGCAAGAGCCATCACAGCAGCTACAAAGATCGTCAGAACCATCTATCCTGGAGCTTAGAGGTTGATTAAACCAAACAATAAGCCCTAGAGAAAAAGTAGCATTGTGTCCCTTTCAAATGCTGCAGCTCTGATGGACAGACAGATGTTAGTTAAAAACAAAAAAAAAACCAGGCAAGACTGGGCGTGTTTGGGGCAGTATTGCTATAGACACTACTTAAAAAATACCAGTGAAGTCGCTGGAGCAAGGTCCCCATCACTCAGGATGAGATGGAGGCTGATGGTTGTTGCTTGTGTTGGGCTGGTAGGTAAGACAAAGAGCTGTGCCACTCCAGTGGGCTGGGCAGCAGATGGGACATAATGTTGGAGCAGAGAGATTGTGCTGAGAAGAAAGGGTATTGAAGGAACTGGGGGCAGATCCAAAGTGAGGGAAAGGTGCTAGGATGGGTCAAGACAAAGGTACTATGGTGGGTCAAGACAAAGCCACTTGGATGGGAGCTCCTTGTCTGTCACTGAGTGCTGAAGACACAGAATCTTCAGAGTGGGTGGCAGGGTCTGCTTTGGTGGGAGGCTGCACCTTACAACAGCCAGGCTGAGGCGGGGCCCAAGGCAGATGACGTGCCTGGGCTGCGGAGGCCACACACGAGGTGGGCTTGCGCCAGGGCAAGGACTGCCTCTCTGGCTCACCCCAAGCCCCACAAGGCAGTTTGGCTATGCCGCCCAAGGCCACCCTGTGTGTGGGGAGCGCAGCTGGCTTGCCTGGAAGAGCCCAGCACACGCTGTATCTTCCCCTCATTTCATTCCTGTTGCCCCTAGGGACCAGTGGGGCCAGCTCAGGTCTGTCCAGCTGACATCTCTCAGCAAACAATCTGCCCGCACCCTTGTGCAGCCTTGTTTACTCGGTTGCCTTTGCTCCAGACCTGAGTACCACAGAATTCAAAGTGAGCCCATGGGTCCCTCAGAGACTGAAGGTGGCAGAGACTTTGATCATATCAGAAATGAACCTTTGTTCATTTGGTGCCAGTGGATCATGTCTGTAATCCTAGCTACTCAGGAGGCTGAGATCTGAGGACTGAAGTTCCAGTTCAGGCAGGAAAATCTGTGAGACTTTTATCTCTGGTTAACCACCAAAAAGCTGGAAGTAGCATGGTGTAGCACTCCAGTGAGTGGTAGCCTTGAACAAAAATGTGGAGGGATCAGTACCCAGCAAGCCTCAGGTCTGACGCAAAGAAGGAAGGAAGGAAGGAAGGAAGGAAAGAAGGAAGGAAGGAAGGAAAGGGAAGGGAAGGGAAGGGAAGGAAAGGGAAGGGAAAGAAAGGAAGGAACTTTGGAATACCATTGTCACTTTCTAATGTCAATCTCCATCCTCACTGCAAAGAAAGGAAACACAGTACAGTCATTCCTAGATTTGTGATACGACTTTCCATGCCAGCCTGGTTTGCATGGCCACCTCTACTTATCCATCAGTATCAATCCAGATCTGACTCCTCCAAGAGTCATAGTCTGCCTACCCCTTCAAGCTTGTCCTCACAGATCCCTTAATTCTCTCATAATGTAACATATATTGTCATCACTGCTGAGACAACTATCTGTACTTTGTTGCCTTCCTGCTTCTTTGTAAACCCTATGCAGGATTTAAAGGACAGTTCACAGCGGGGGGGAGGGGGGAGTGCAAATACAAATATCTAATCCCCTGCTGGCAAACAGTGATCTCATTCTTTTCTGTGGTTGTCCTTCAGTGACTTTTCCTTCAGCATTATCACTACTTGTCATGATCACCACCACAGCTTTATTCTGGGTATAACTGATGTACCATGTTTCAACTACTCAATTGGAGCACTTGGGAGACCATCACCACAATCAAAATGACAGACATATCTGTGATCTTCTAAAGTTTTCTCCTGCTCCTTGGCAAACTCTCCCTCTTAATCCCTCCCAGCCCTGCTCTTTATTTTGCTTTCTGTCACTATGAATTAGTGTCATTTTTTTCCTAGAGATTTGCATAAATGCAAGCATACAGTGTGTTCTCTTTTTGGCCTGTCTTCTTTCATCCAGCCATAATTCATTCCTTTTATTTGCTGACTAGTGCTCCATTGGATGGATATACCAGCATTTGCTTATCCATGCATTTGTTCACGAATACTTGGGTTTTATGCAGTGGGGGTTTACTGAAAATAAGTCGCTCAACATCTATGTCTAGTTTGCACTGCTTTGTGTGGATATGTGATTTTTATTTTCCTAAGCATGCTTCTCCAGCTGGGAGGGGACATTCTGAGACGACTCACAAGCTGGACCTACAACATTGAGAGGGCAGGTCAGCTGGGAGGGCCAGCATCCATACAGTCACACGCCCAGAGGGCCCTTGACTCATCATCCCCAGGGTCTGTGCCTCACTATGAGGCAGCTTATGGGCCAGTGTTTTAGAGGTGCCACCCTTTCCTGATTAGAATGGAGGTGTGTCTACCAGCCCCATTCTGTTCCCATTGAGACAAAGACAACTTCTCCTTCCCTCCCAGGCCAGACACAAAGCATTCTTAAGTGCGCGCGCGCACACACACACACACACACACACACACACACACACACACACACACACACACACACACACACACACACACCAGTTTTCTGCAGTAAAGGGGAAGACATATGGGACTGAGGGTCTAGAAAGTAAGAAGTCCCCAAACCCCCACCTGGGCTTCCTGGCTGAAGACAGGGAGCTGTCCTGATGTCCCCTGCTCTCACGTGGAAGCAGCTTCTCCAGCCTCATCTCAAGTGACTGGAGCGGCTACTGGCTGAAGCCATAGCTGAGCTATAGAGAAGTTGAAAGACTCTGTTCATATCCTGGTTCTCCTTTCCCTGTGCCTGAGGCCCAGCAACCCCTTGGGCCCTGAGCCTCCTCACACCTGCCCTCTGTGTGGATAAGCCATATTCCTGCCTCTTCCTTCACTTCAACTCGTGTCACAAACCACCCTCTTCCTCACCTAGGGCCTCTCATCTTCAAAGGGAGCCATTTCTGTCTTTAGGCTTCATTCCCAAGTACTGTCTCACTTCCTTCAGGAAGGTTCCTTTGATCAGCTCAAGTCACTCCCTCAATCTGACATGTCAACCTTCACCCTTCTTCACAAGGCCTGTGTCCTGAGGTGACCTCCTCAAGCAGAGTGAACAGGACAGTGAGCATCTCAGAGAGGCTTCGGGTTGCTTCTTTGAAATTTGAGCTATGCCAGGTGTCAGTGGCACATGGTCTCAGACTCTGCCTTAGAACCAGGGACCCAGACTTTGCAGGGCCTAATGAGTAGACAAGCAGCAGGAATAAGCCATCTCCATGTCTTTTCCATGAGAATCAGTCCCTAGAAACCAAGAAAGGAACAAAGTTGGAGCTAGAGTTCCCAAGACTCTGATCACCCACTGGTGCTAGACCCATTTGTAGCATGTGTACACATTTAACATATGCTCTCCCCTCTCTCTTTCTGTGTGTGTGTGTGTGTGTGTGTGTGTGTGTGTGTGTGTGTGTGTGTGAACCAATTCAAACTGAGGTTTGAACTTAGAGTCTGGGACCTGAGCTTTTGTGCATAAGGCTAGCACTCTATCACCACTTGAGCCACAGTTCCACTTCTGACTTTATGGTGCTTTGAAGATAAAATTTGGAATTGGAGATAACAATCTCATGGGCTTTTCTCCCTGGGATGACTTTGAACTGTGATCCTCAGATCTCAGCCTCCTGAGTAACTAGGATTACAGACATGAGCCACCAGCAGCTACATCTTCTACCTTTATTGTGGCACACTGGGAAGAGAGGGCCAGAGGAAGCTGGATGCTCTGGCTGATTCCTAGAATTAGCAAATAAGTCAGGAGGGAGCCAGCTAAGAAGATACCTAGAGAAGCTAGTTGAAACTAGTTTGTTTAATCACAAACACAGAGAACACAGACTGTGAGCCCAGCAAACAATAGAGTTCTGTGGCTTTTGGGGTTCTGGGAGAGCTTCATGGACATGAAGTTAGGAGCTAGCCTAAAGGGGGCGTGAAGGGCCCCCGGAGTCAAAGGTACAGACCCTTCACAGGAGTGGCAGGCCTGTCTGAACACTTCCAGGCAGGCTTCTGGCGTTATTACCCTCACTCAGCCTTTTTCCTTCATGGGCCCACTCAGGGCTCCCACTCCTCCTGTACAGTAATAAGCCTCCACGAGATGCTCTCTCCAGGGCATCCAGGGATCAGTATGGAGGCATGACTAGACAGACACTTTGGGGTTAGCAGGTAAAGATATCCCAATGTGGAACTATTACTATCTTCTATTATGAACCCTCAGGCCCAGGGCAAGAGGTGACACTAATGAATATTGTCATAGATCTTGACAAATGGTGAGAGAGAGAGAGAGAGAGAGAGAGAGAGAGAGAGAGAGAGAGAGAGAGAGATAGGGGGCAGAATATTTCTATCAGGCTCATCTCAGGAACATATTAAAAATACTTATGCCCTGGCTTCACCTTGGACAAACTGAGTCAGCATACTCAGATCATGTTGTGAGGTGGTGCATGATATTTTTAACATTCACTGGCTGATTCTGATGTCCTTCCACACCCACTACCTTTCCTCTGAGTTGGAAACAGAAGTTGAAGCATGAAACAGAGGGAAAAGGTCACAGGCCTGCCCTCAGTCCTTCCCTCTCAAGTAAGTGGCAATCCTGGAGACTGCAGCTCCACCTGGCCTTGCTGCAAGCACGCAGACTTGGGGTTTCATCTTCCTCACTATCTTGACAGGGCCATCAGATCTATTCTTGTCAGGAGCTCATAAAAGTGGGCCTTCTCTTCTGCCAGCTTCCATGTGATTTACCTTCATTATTCCTCACTCGTTCCTTGAGATTCCTGTGAATTGCATAGCTTCCAATGCTGTAGTTGGTGTTCCTGATTTTATTTTAACTTGGAACATTTTTGAATACAGCTTTTGCTTTTCTCTTTGACTGTGATTGGGATTTTCTCTCCACCTATTGTGGCTAACTAAATATCTCCCTTCTTCCCCTAATTCTCAGCTCCCCTTTCGCTAAAGCCCTTTCCTTTTGGGCAGGTCTCCTGCAGTACTCAGAACCTCCATCACCAAGACCAGCTACATTCACCACCATCACCAGTACTGACCCCTCAACACCTCCATACTACCACAGCCACCACCACCAGTTATCAAGCACTATATCAACAACTATACGAGCACTTTTGTGTTGGTCATCATTTCCCTTTCAAAAACTGCCTGAGTATGGACTGCCAGTCTGTCCTGACCATCGACCTAAGTCTGATCCAAGCTCTTGATTGGCACTTCCATTTTGCTTCGACTATTCTTGTTTAGGAACTGGTAGGAGGTGTCCAGTCTGCTGATTGGGATGGTCCTTAGGCAGTCTGCATTGCTGGGGATATCCCTTTGAGGACATCACACTACCATACTGTGGGGACCTCCTCTTGTGAGGCCATAGATTGGCGGTTATCCACTCAAGGCCCCACACTGCTGAGGAAAGAATTCTCCTAGGAGCCTCACAGTGAAGAAGATCCTTCATTGATTAGGCACAATGATAGAGACTCCTGAGGGAGGGATCTTCTTGGGGAGTACCTAGAATGATGGGGAGGTATGATAATCCCTCAGGGACTTCCAGGTAGCTGGGGAGGCATTGCTTCAAGAAGCTCCTTCCCCATATTGATGGGACAAGCAGCCTTCTCAGAAAGCCACTCACAGCAGACTCTCTTTAGAGAAACAATGACTCGGAGGTGAAGCCACACACTCCTGGAAGTCAAAGGTGATTAGCAGGGGGCAGGAGTAACCTAAAGGAGGATACAGGGAATCTAAAGGCAGTGCTTTTCAGAGGCAATTATTTGAGAAAGCAGAGCTAAAATGCGTATCACAGACCACATTAGCAAGTGCCAAGTCATACAATGTATGGAACTTGGGCCTTCTAAAGCTCTCAGGTCAGGTGGTGAGGCCGAAGGTTCCAGGAGGGTGAAGCCTACTGAAAAGGGTAGCCCTGGATCAAAGAGGTCCATTCTGCTCCCTATCCCAAGGCTTCTGTTTCCCCAGGGCCCTTGCAGCCTGGGAGTGGCTGGTGGGCACATGCCAGCTGCACATTGTTTCCATGGCCACTCCCTATTTCCAGGTTGTACTCATGCTGTCTGGTGCCAACCCCTTCCCTGGCATTCCCAAGTGTAGTCACAGGGCCCAGGGCACTCAGGGTCAAGAATGTGTGGACAAGTGCCCTCGGCCAGACCCAGTGAGAGTTCTGCCCTTCTCCATTCTGGGTGAAGGGCATGGCCTACACACCCAGTGTCTTCCTTCTACCCTCTCCCCCAGAAGGAAAATCACCTTGTGAACCATGATGGAGACATTATCATTCAGGGACTGTATTGTCCTTTTACTCTTTCATTATTACATCCCATAGTGTCCAGCTATTCCGTTCAAACCCCCAGAGACTCACTCTGCCTTGCCACATTTCTCCTTTAAATTCTCATTGGCTGTGTTCTCCCTTCTCTGGGGGTTCAAATTGTCACAGATTCTTATTTCTTATGATTTTAAAGTCATTTCCCAACTACAGCATAACTCCAACCTTAACTTGAAACAGAGCTTTGACTTTAAATTAAACTAACCATCAATTGAATTACCCTAACCAAAGATGGACCTTAGCCTGGAGTCACACTCATCCTCCAACTCTGCTATTTGCAAAGAAGAAATGCTAGTGGCTGGCCTGAGTCCTCGGCAGTAGTTAGTCTTCACAGTCAATAGCTGCTTTCATGAAGCGTGTGACCAACTTGCCTTTATTTTAAGTTCCTTTCATCACAATTCCATCCTATCTTCTCCAGGGAGCAGAAGAAATAGGAAGTGGGTCTCTGGTTACAGGGAGAGGAATTCACTAAGCCAAGAGCTCGGAGGAGGCCCTTGGCCGCCTAGTGGAGCCCGGATGTCACTACATCAGCCCTGTTTCTCCTTGTGCTATACTTGATGGGGCCAGGAATGTGAGTGGATAGCAGCCATAAGGAAGACACGTCAGACCTTTGGAGCATCTGGTGTCACCTCAGAGTAGCCAGGAGTGATACTCTTACTGAGACATCCCTCCAACTACTCCATCCCAGCCTCAGACCATGTCCCAGAGTCTTCTCTGCCTCCTTTTCATTCCATAGCATCTCAGCCTTCTTCATACTCCTCGCGCTCATTCTCCTTAGCTTTTCTTATTGTTAGTCTGTCTCCATATTCCTCTTTTAGCCTCAGCCCTCCTTCTCTTCTCAGCCCAAATCTTTGGCACCCTGTGCTTGTTCGTTCTTTCTCTTTTTTAAAACACTTAATTTTATTGTCAAGGTGATGTACAGAAGGGTTATAGGTACTTATGTAAGGTAGTGAGTACATTTCTTGTCAAACATTTTACCCCCTTTCTTGTTTTTCTCCCACTTTCCCTTCCTCCAATGTCCCCTCGACCCCCAACATAGTGTCTTGTGAGTATCACTGTTGTATGGGTTTGTTCTTACTTTACTTCTCAAGGGCTTCTCAAGCTGGTTCAAGGGTCAATCTTGATTCCTTACCCAGAAGTTTGACCTGCAGTTCCTTTCTTCACAGCAGAGCTCTGGCCCACAGCAAAACAAAAAAAAATGTCACAGTGAAGGAAACCACTGAGATTCGATGTTCTTGGGTAACAAAGGAAGGAAATTGATACCTCTAAAAGAAAGGCTATTTTATAGGGTGTCCAATCTTTAATGATGGAGCTAGAATCATGACCAGTGCTCCATTCCCACTCAGGTTAGACCTTTTCTTCTCTTGGTTTCAATTAAATTTGACTTGGTTCCTCTAGGCTGGCCTCTAGGCTGGCCATGATATAAGAATATAACATTACATGGTGTGTTTTAATGTCTAATCCTTACACATGAAAACATGTCTTGAATTATGAGATTATATTCTCAATATGGAAAAGTGAGGCTGAGACAAAGTGGGTTGAATTAGAAACAAACAGAAGGATGATGAGTCCAGACTGTGAGAGCTGATTTTTCTGGATAGGTTTACTAGATGAATAGACAGCTAGGCAGACCAGTTGAGTTCTGAATAAGTGTGTGATCATACTGATGGCACATCTCTCCCAAATCCTTGCTGATTTGACCAAAATACTGAAGTGAACAGTAAAGGTGTAAAATCCCTGATGGTACACAAGAGAATCATTCCCATCAGGGGAGTTCTGTGAGATGACACATTGAAAGATACCAAAAGACTCAGTCTAGCACCCTTATAGGGAAGTGAGTAGGAAAAAGCTGCAGATCTTATAGATGCTCCCTACTTGAGAGATAAGGGTCTGGTAAGAGCATGGACTTTTGCATGTTGCAGACTAGTAGGCCCCAACTTTTGAGTGGCAACAACATTCCAAAAAAGGTAATGGATTTCCTCTTCATTCAGGGAGATTATAGCTTAACCACTTTTCCAAAAGGCCTCACACGGGTCAGTGTTGGGGTTTAAACTCAGGGCTTCATGCTCTTGATTGCTATTTTGTTCAAGGCTGGCACTCTACCACTTCAGCTTCAGCCCCAATTCTGGATTTCTACTGGTTTATTGGAAATAAAAGCCTCATGGACTTTTCCTGCCTGGACTGGCTTTGAACTGTGATCCTCAGATCTCAGCCTCTTAAGTAGCTAGGGTTACAGTGTGAGTCACCAGCACTTGAATTCAGAAGGCCACATATCTTAAGACTACCATAATAGAGGTAAATTTCAACATAAAATTTGGGGTAGACACATTCAGACCAAAGCAGGAATCAAATTTCCAGTCCATGGGAGGATGCTAGGGTTTGAATGTGGTACAATTGCCGGACCTAATGGGAAAATGGAAGTAGAAAACAGCTTCCTCCAAACACTGAGCAATTGTTCCAGATACAGTTTTTTTCTGCCAGGACTGCAAACAGCACTTCCTACTTTGAACTGATTGTGTAAATTATCACTGGTCACCTCCCACCTCTCTGGCAGCAGGATTTGTACAGCAACCAAGAAGCTATGATGTGAACTAGGACAAATCCACTCATTGGTTGCATGTGCTGGGCAAGCACAAGGTCTTCTATATTTACCCTCAGAAAAAAAAGCTGAAAGAATTTAACATGGACCAAAATAAAATGCTACAATTATGATGCAGATGAAAAATATACTTTGGTCAAATATTTAGAACAGAAAAACAAAAGAAACATTGAGAAATAATTGTTTTGTGTTCTTAATTCAAGAAAATGTGAACTCCATAAAAAAAGAAATAAAAGATGAGATGATGAAATGTTGGACTGAAATGAAAAGGAAGAAGAGTAAGAGTTTAAGGGAAAAGAAGAGTTTGGAAACAAACTAAGAAAACCAAAAGTGCTTCATTAGAGACAGAAAGGGGAATTTGACACCGCGAAAAGAGAAAATTAATGATGTGAAAAATACTGAGATGTCTTTTCAGAATGCTAGGAAAATGAATAAGGAAATAGAATGATTAGAGGAGACCAGAGATGTTCATAGCTGCAGAGATATGTTTTCTACTTGTCAACTCTTCCTAACTAGATCTAGAGAATCAATACAATCTTGATGAAAATCTCAGCAAGTTACTTTCTAATTGATGATAAAAATGATTCTAAAGTTTATATGGGGAGGCAAAAGACTCCAATTAGACAACATAGTATTAAATGAAGTCTTTTGACTTCATTCTTAAAGACTTACAAAGCCAGCATGGTTTTTAAAAAAATGGACAAGTAGTCCAGTGCCAGTGGCTCATGTCTATTTATAATCCTAGCTACTCAAGAGGTGGAGATCTGAGGATCATGGTTCAAAGCCAGCCAGGGCAAGAAAGTCCATAAAATTCTTATCTCCAATTAACCAGCACAAAAGTCAGAAGTGGAGATGTGGCTCAAGTATTAGACCCCTAGACATTAGCAAAAAAGCTCAGAGATAATGCCCACGACCTAAGTTCAAGCCCCAGAACTGGCTCCAAAATAAAAAAGGACAGAAAAACACACAGATCACAAGAACAAAATAGAGAACTCAGAAATAGATCCTTATCAATGTGGTCAGCTGATATTTGACAAAGAAGAAAAAGCAACACAAAGAAGCCAACTAATCTTTTCAACAGAGGGTGCTAGAACAACAGGACATTTATACACAAGGAAAAGGGAGAATCTAGATATGAATGCCACAATGTTCACAAAAAATGAATTACAAATGGATCATACACATACAGGCAAAATATGAAATTATAAAACTTCTGGAAGACAGCATTGGAGAAAATCTAGATGACCTTGGGATTAGTCACAAAGAAGCAACTCATGAAAGAAATATTTAATGATAAACTTCTGCTCTGTGAAAGACACTGACAGATGAAAAGACAATCCACATGGGTTGGAGAGAAGATATCTAGAGTCTAGTGGCCATCTCCTGGATTCATAATTCTTTGATCATGAAGAAATCACCTAAGCCACTAAAGTGATGACTTGATGTAAATCTGTACAGAGGAGTGTTTAAATGTAAATTTTCACTAAATTGTACACTTAAGATTTCTGTGTTTTATCTTACATAAGTGAACATAATTCAACAAAATAAAAAGACAATTACTTCACTTAACTCAAAGCACTAGATCTCTTTCCTGGGAAGAAAGACCGTTAAATATATTCTTTTAAGGGACATCACTTGTCCTCATCCCTCATCACCTTTTTATGTGAATTAGAAAGGGTTACTCCTTGCCAGTCAATGGTGGCACCTATCAGTAATTCTAGCTACTGAGGAGGTTAGATCTGAGGATTGCAGTAACATGCAAATCAAACAAACATACAAACAAAAGCCAAAAGTGGAGCTTTGGCTCAAATGGTACAGTATTAGTCTTGAAAAAAATTAGGGATACTGTCAAAGCCTTAAGTTCAAGGCCCACTGACAGTACTCATGCACACATGCACATACTCACGCGCGCATGCACATACTCACGCGCGCATGCACGTGCACACACACACACAGAGCTACTTCTTTATCAAAATTTGTTTTTATCAATTAAAATCATAGTAATAAACATACAAACTCTTTAATGGCTATTATTAAAGAATATCCTGTTAGCTAGGGTGCACTTGAGCAGTACACAACCTGCACAATATTTTGTTATTGTTTTTGTTCTTCTTGGCTTTGTTGGCAGAGTTAATGCTGGATAAACTTAATTTCTGAAGTAATATGGTACATTTCTCCACCCAGGACAGGTTTGTCCTCAGGTTTTCTATAAGATTTCTTTAGCTACAATGATCAGGAATGAATCTACCCTACATGTTCTAGAGCCATTAATGGTAGAGGAGGGAGCTACTGTTGCTCACAGATGACCTGTATGTGACCAAGTACTGTGGGAAGCAAACTAAAGGACACGGGCTCCACAGGAGCCTTGGTCTTCATTTGGGAAGCCTGCTCATCAGGAATGGGATTGCAGCCATTCATCTTTGGACAAACCTACGGAATATAACTTCAGATCTTCCCTGGTACCTCTTGTCCCCATCTAACTGTTTATGATACTAATTGCAAGATTTTTGGTGGTATTGGGGATTGAACTCAGGACCTTCTCCTTGTAAGATAGATGCTCTACCACTTGAGCCACTCTTGCAGCCCTAATTATAAAAATTTGAAAGCACATTTTTTTTCCTCACAAACCATAAGCTTTTCTAGTACTCATTTCCTTTGGTAGGTCTAAAGCCTCATAATTTTATCATATAATTTAATAATCAATTCCCCTTCAATAAATGAATTAGATTAACTGATTTTAACACAGCTTTCTATTGTGAAGAGGTCAATGGTATTAGAATTTGTGCGCACTTGTCCCTATGCATGAATTTCAAAAATTATCAAAAGCAAAATGCACAAGAAACAAAATTCTTCTGTGCTCTGAATTGTGGCAGTTTGGTAAATGTTGCAACTTCAGAATACATGCAGAGAGAGAGAGAGAGAGAGAGAGAGAGAGAGAGAGAGAGAGAGAGAGAAAGAGAGAGAGAGAGAGAGGGAGGGAGAGAGAGAGAAAGAGAGAGAATCAGACTCATTTTTTTATCTTCAAAGGAGATGCGAGAGTTGTGATTGATGTTCACCATGGCCAACAGAATAAGCCTCAAAGGATATAGTAAAAAACAAGGGAGGGGGTCTGGATACCTCTTCCCTTTGAAGTAAATAACCAATTATGGGCAAAATTTGTGTCTATCTGGTCCCATCCCCCAAAAAGTAACTGTAGTGCTGGGAAAATATGCTTAGACCTTATTTAAAAGAGGAACCAAAACCAGACTTGATAAATAGAACTTCATAAGACTAGAAAGTTTCTAGATGACAAAGGACATAGCCAACAAAAAAGCTAAAAAAGCCTCCTGAATGGGAGATTTTTGCCAGCTATCCATCAGACAATGACCTAATATCTAGAATATACAGAGAGCTTAAAAAATCTTTAAAAAACTCAATAACCTACTAATAAATGGGCTAATGAGCTAAAGAGAGTCTTCTCAAAAGAAGAAGAAAAAATTGCCAGTAGATACATGAAGAAATGTTCCACATCTCTGGCCATAAAGGAAATGCAAAGCAAAACAACATGAGATTTTACTTCATCCCAGTTAGAATAGTCATTATCAAGAAAAGAAATAATAACAGATGCTGGTGAGAATGTGTCCAAAAGGAAACACTAATATGTTGTTGATGAGAACGTAAACTTGTTCAATCAGTTTTGTAAGCAATGTGGAGGCTCCTCCAAAAATTAAACATAGAATGAGCCTATGATCCAGCAATTCCATCCCTAGGTATTTATCTTCCCATAGATTACAAACCAGGATACGGAAAAGCCACCAGCACAACAATGTTTATTGAAGCACTATTCACCATAGCCAAGCTATGATATCAGTCCAGATGCCCCTCAATGGATCAATTGATCAAGAAAATGTGGGATGGACACACACATAATCACATAATTTTACTCATCCATTAGAAAGAATCCAGTGGGTCTGATTTTGCTATTCCTCTCCCCAGCACCTGTCTAGGTAATAACAAAATCCCTTTTGTTCCAACATTTGTGGAGAGACCCTTTTACCTTCTTGCTGTTGTGGTCACAAACCTTGAGGGCACTGAGTAGCACATTCTTATCCAGGGGCTGGCAGGCTTGTGCTTTTGCAGATGGTGTCTGTGGCTTTGAGACCATCTGTGTTCCCACAGTCTGATTGACCTATCAAATCTCTTAGTGTCAGCTCTCTGCCTTAGAAGCAAAATCTCCAAGTTCAAGATACAACATAAAATCCTCCCCATCCTGTGTGACCTTGGATACTGGAAGACCCACTCATCTATTAGGCACAGGAGACAATGCCCAGAGTCATAAGGCCTCTAGGAGCCCACCAAAATGGCACAGTTTGATTTACTTTTTGTTATAGTACTTAGAATTGAATTCAGGGTATTCTACTTGCTAGGCAACTGTCCTACCACTTGTGCCACATGCTTAGTTCTTTTTCGGTTTAGTTCCTTGTTCAGATAGGGTCTTGTGATTCTTCCCAGTCTGACCTCAAACTGTGATTTTCCTATCTTCGCCTCCCAAGAAGTTGGAATTACAACAAGCATGTACCATCAAAATTTTATCTACTTTTATAATAAAAGGAAAAAATAATATTATAATTATAACATATAGTAATTGAATTATAATACTATATATGCACACACACACATACACATACACACACACACACACACACACACACACACACACACTGGTTTAGATTTCGATTTATTGGAGAAAGGGCCCACAGAAGGCCCATGAAGGGCAGACAGAGCCAAGCTTCCACCCAAAATCTGAGTCAGAGAAGTTCATGAGCAGGTGGATCAGGGCTGTGGAAACTAAAGGAAATCTTTCAGGAATCTCCTGTCCCTTCAGGAAAGCCTCTGGCTTTTAAAGAAGTTGTTTATTTATCCAGCCCTGCTGTTTTCACCAGGGAATCTCTTGGGTGGACTTTAGTGAGCTGACAACTCTTCATTACCTCAGTTCTCTGTCTGAGATATCCAGTATCAGATGGAGCCACCCATCTCGCCCCCCTTCCTCCCCCCCAGCCAGGTTGAAAATCAAGCCAAAGTGCTTCCCCAGCTCCTCTCCAACTGCAAGGTGGAATCTAGGGCCTTCAACAATTCAGGCTGGGCTTGTCTGTCCTCCAGATACCAAGAGTTTGGCAGTTTGGTATTTGTAATAAAGAGACAGTCCTTAAATATGTGAGGAGAATTATCTAAGGATGATGATAGAATTTGGTCCAAATCTGAGAGCTGACCTTAAAGTTTTTGTTTTTTTGGGTCTGGTTGTGAGGCCTGAACTCTGGGCCTGGGCGCTGTCCCTCAGCTCTTCAGCTCAAGGCTAGCACTCTACCACTTGAGCCACAGTGCCACTTCCGGCTTTTTTTTTTTTTCCTGCTTATGTGGTGCTGAGGAATTGAACCCAGGGCCTCATGCATGCAAGGCAAGCTCCCTACCACTAAGCCACTTTCCCAGCCCAACCTTAAAGTTTTTGAACAAGCCGATAAAATATATCCAAGATGTGAGCCGTCTTACCTAGGTGGTCACTTTTCCCTTAGCATTTGAAGCCAGTGTGGAACAGAAAAGCAAATGGTGCAGATGGCAAAGAACGCTGTAGAGAACACAGATTAGTCCCATAGAGAACAGTGGGCAGCACAAGTTAAGTGTGACTTTTCTTATATCTGTTCAACAAAATATTCAAATGCCTATGTTTTGTGCAACACAGGTATACCAAACAAATAAGGAAAATAGAAATAACAAATAAGGGAAAAGAACGAGGGCAGAAGTCACAATCCAACAATTGGATTGCACAAAGGATCACTTGATAAATGTTAAGAGACACATCTGTTCTGTACCTATTAACATACTGTCAGACTTTATAGAGCAAAATATGCTATATATCCAAGGAGAAATTGATGAGAATGTGGCATTATGGAAGATATAACACGCATATCTCACTATCTGACTGGTTCACTACAAAGGCAAGATCAGAGAACATCTGGATAACAGTTCATAAAAGAGGGTTAGGTACTTAGAAGCCTCACTTCTAACAAGCAGAGTACACCTTATTTTCTAGTGTTTATTGCTAATAAAAATGATCATATCCTAGACCACAAAGAATGCCTCAAAATAAAATTCTCAAAGTCAAAACTATATGAATCATATTCTTGGCTACCAAACAAGCAAACAGTTATTAACAGCAAAAACTGAAACCAAAAACATCGCAGCGATTGCCAGGCATGTTGGTACATGTCTATAATCCCAGCACTCAGGAGATTGAGGCAGGAGGATTATGAGTTCAAAGACACTCCAGAATACATAGTTAGACACTGTCTCAAAATAAAAATACCAATTACTGAAGAATTTATGTTCATCTCCTGAATAACTATTGGGATAAAGAGGAAATCAGATCTTAAATTAAAAATGTTTAAGGAAACCATAATGAGAAAATCAATATATCCAACTTTATATATACACCATATGTATGTGCTGAAATCTTGGTTCTCAAGGCAATGTTCACTTTCAGGAATGATTCAATGATAATGATGCTGACCTGATCAATAGATTAGCCCATTGGTGGATTCATAATTTGATGGCTTTATTAGGAAGTGGTGGAAATTAGGAAGTGGTCTCAGTTAAAGGAAGGCCATTGGGGACAAGACTTTGAAAGGTATATCTTGTCCTTGAAGACGGATAACCCCCCCATCTCTCTCTCATTCCCTCCCTCCCTAAAGGTTGTCGTGAGGTGAACAGTTTTTCTCTACCATGCCCTTCCTCCCTGTTTCTGCCTTGCCACCGGCCTAAAGACAATAGAATCATCTGCCTCCAGATGAAAACCTGTGAGTCAAAATAGGACAATGAGCCGAAATAAACACTTCCTCTTTTTAAATCATTCCTTTCAAGTATGCTGTTACAGAATGAAAAAGTAACTGATCAGCCATGTGATCATTGTACGCAAAAAAAAAAAAAAAAGTCCCCGCTTTCACTATATTTGATGTCAGTATAACTTGTGGAGGAGATGGGGACAAACAAGTCGTTTAAGGATTCAGGTGGACGTGTTGCAACAATGAGAAGTACAAAATGTCATGTCAAAACCAGCTTTACAATGTCGGTGTGTGTGGGGGAGGGGGGTATGATTGGGTGGGGGGGAGGGGGGAGGCTGGGAAGGGAGGTGAAGGGTAAACAAAGGAGGAGGCTGCAATGCTTGGTAAGAAATGTATGCATTATCCTGCCCATGTAATTGTAACCCCTCTGTACAGTATGTTCTCAAATAAAATAAAATAAAATTAAAAAAAAAAAAAGTCATGGCAAAAGAACCAAAGTTTGTCTTGGGAAAATTTGAGGTCATTTAAATACTGGGACCTTATGCTGTTTTCTTCATTTTATATACCTGTATGATATGAATTAATGGCCATTTTTACACAGATGAGAAAAATAAGCTTGGAATAGATAATGCTTCAGGAAACATCACACATTTAATGAACATGATGAGGATTAAAGCCAGTTCTATTGCTACACACATGTTTTTTTTCTTTACCTCTCTGCTTGGCACTATGGCCTTAGTTCCCTCCAAGTAATGCTGTGAAGAGCTGCAGGTGGTTTCTGAGGGTTCTGTAAGGTCCTCTCCTGGATGGCCAGCAGACTCCACCCTCCTTGCAGCAAAATCTCTGCCCAGTACCTGAGATACCTAGGCATCTGGCACACCTGGAAGAGGTCACATCTGGATTCCATGTGGCCACACCTTTCCCCAGCCCTACCCTAGATAAAGCCCAGCCCAGGGCCAGATGCTCTCTTTCCCAGGTCTTTTCTCAGCCGTGTGGAGTGCCAAGATGGCCTGGTGCCAGCCAGAATGATGAATAAACCTACTCCTTACCTGACTACCTCATGGTGGTGTGGTTCTTACTCGGCAAGCTCTTCTTTAAAAACCTAACATAAATGGTGCCATTTGAGCCTGGGAAGGGCTTAAAGTCAGGATAGGTGGGATTCCTCTCCATTTTTCTTTTGTTCCTTTTTTCTTTTTTGCTCTGAGGAATAACCCAGTTCTGACAGCCTTTTTGCAAACAAGTCTGCTGCAGACATAGCACATCAATACCATTGCTGGCCTCTGCAGGCCTCTATATCCACCTCCACACTTCTACATTTTGGTGAGTGAACTATTCTCTAAGGGTTCTCTGTTGCTCAGTCTCTCTCCGGCCAAGGTACCACACTGGAGAACCTACTAGGTCTTTAACTGAAAGCCCAGGACGCTTGACTCTGGTTGCTTGGCTACTCCTCCCTAGAGGGCTCAGTGGTAAGTTGGACGCCACCTCCATCCGATAAACCCTCCTTCACTCATGAAATTTTTCTCTCCCATGCTTTTAATGGAGTGCTGTGTGTCACTTGCAAGCTGTGAAACCCCTCTGAAATGCCTCCTATGTTCCCTGGTAAGCCAGAGCGCCTAATTTTTTATGCCATTCTCAGATTTAGACAGTTTTTGCCACTGCAATGATACACAGTCAGAGAAGCCTGTTTACTTTCAGGCTCTCTTTGTTCTGTCCAACTTTCTCTATCTCTCCCTTTCTCTTTTCTACAACTGTTTGGCTTGTGCCCTGAAGAGTGTGACATGGGCTGGGTCCCGGGGACCCATCTCTAAGTTCCCTCTCAAAGGCTAGCCATTCTAGGTTTGAAAATTGTCAATTTCCATTTGTTCAGGTTTTCTTTCCCTTTTTTAGAAATTCACCATCTTGAGTTCACCATCTTGGCCAGATGGTGGGTTAAGGGTTTGGCCCCATCTGACCCATACCCTTCTACCAAGCTTACTACTCCTTCATCCATCTATTCTAATGTGCCTTGCTAACAAGTTGCTCTTTCACAGGCCCTGGTAACTGAGGCCCAATCATCTGATGTGCTTTGTTAGCAAAGATGTCTAAACATTGTTGTCAAATATTTTAGGTTTTGAGTTTTGCCTTTTTGTTTTGTGTTGTGCATTCTAGTACTGACTACTTGGTTCTAAAATATTGGGCATGTCTGTGCTAAGATTCTCATCACATCTAATGAGTTTTGTCATTGCAGAATATTTGTTGGTCAATTCTTGATAAGGAGCAGTTAAGCTCTACTTATTCTATTTGATCTCCTTGTTGCTTTAATTGGAAATAATAAAGGGATTTGTCAAAGATTCCAGTTTAAAGCCATCCCGGGCTGAAAAATCCCTAAGACTTTACCTCCCAACTAACTGCAAAGAGCCAGGCTGGAAGCATGGCTCAAGAATCTTATCTCTAGACAGCCAAACACTGGAAGTGGTACTATAATTCAAAGTGGTAGAGCGCTAGCCTCAAGCAGAAGTGTTCAAGGACGGTGCCCAGGCCTTGAGTTCAAACTTCTGTGAATATCAACTGGGACAAGCCATCCCAGCAATGAACACCTGGACCCCTGGGACTCAGTCAGTCTGGGGAACAAGGGACCATGGAGAGGAGTAAGAGAATATGTATCAGCCACTTTGTGCCTGCTCTTTCAAAATTAGCCAGAGCCAGGAGGTCAGTAAAAGTAAGAAGCCTGACTATCTAATTTCCAAACCTGTCTACCTTTTAACTGGACAGGAATTTACATTCTTGCCTTTGTTACCTGACTTCTCTACCTAGTTTCCAGATGTCAGAAGTAGCTATGGACATTTCTACCAACATTTTCAGCCCCAAGTCCTTCCTCTTGCCATTTATTTGCTTTCTAGTATGTTTTTTTTCTAGTCTCTAAATGCCTCATGAGACTTTCTCCATACTTCATCCAAGAGACTTGCCTCCTCCAGACATCATCTAAGGACTCAGCCTACCAAGGGACAGCTGCTGCTTGCTGCCTTCTCTGGAAAGGGACCACATTCCGGCCTTTTACCCCCAATGTCGATGCCCCTTGTCAGCAGGAAGTAGCCAGAGAGAATCTGCGCCCTATTTCATGATTTTTAAAGGCTGGAATGTAAGGTCTGCTCCTGGATGGTCAGCAGACTCTACCCTCCTCGCAGCAAAGTCTCCGCCCAGTACCTGCATTGCCCAGACAACTGGCACACCTGGAAGAGGTCATATCTGTATCTGCTGAGGTCACATATGGATTTGATGTGGCCACATCTTTCCCTGCCCTTACCCTAGATAAGGCCTAGCCCAGGGCCAGATGCTCTCTTTCCCAGCTGCGTGGAGTGCTAACATGGCCTGGTGCCAGCCGGAAAGATGAATAAACCTACCCCTTACCTGAATACCACGTGCGTGGTGTGGGTCTTACTCAGCCACCTAACAGGTTCCCTTCAGTTTAGCAATCTGGGACTCTAAGAAACAAAGGAGGTAACATCTCAATTTGCCTGCATTCCAGCTGGGAACCAAAAATTTCAATGTGGGACTGCTCAGTGATTGGCCAACTTGGAGGGGACCATGGATCATCACAAATGGGGATATGCCATCCTTCATCTAGTCCTGGGTTGGAAATGGACAGGTGGGCATCAGATATCTAGGGAGCAGAAGACTAGCTATCCTCAGCTCTTAGGTGGGAGCTGGCATACCATCCTAATAGCTTAGTAAAAACCAGGCACTGCAGATGGTTGCAGGACACAGGAGATAAGCCAGGTCTTGGATGGTGGGTTGGTACAGAGAGAGGAAGGTGTTCCTGCTGGATATGTGACACGGATGAAGTCTTAACTGAAATGAGTGTGGCACTGGCTGTGCACAACCCTGAGTAGAGTCAGGCTGACAGTTTCTTTGGCTGGTTGGACAGTCTGGCCTTTAGTTTCTTTGGTTCCTGAACAAAGCTTGCTCTCATTAGTACAGGGAATCAGCTCACCTTCTACTAACCTTCTTGACACTGCAAATAATGTGGTGCCCCTAGCACCTCTATGTAAAGGTTGCCCAAAGGAGACCCCTATGTGGTTCAGGCAGAAAAGAGTTTATTGAGAGAACCAAACCACTGGCCTGCATCAGATGTAGGTGTGCAGAGGAGTGTGCCAGGTTGCACTCAAGAGCAGGGTACTTAGTGGCGTGTAGCCAGTAGTGAGCAGCGTGTAGCATGAAGTGGGTAGTGGGTTGTAGCCTGGCTGATGGTGGGGATATATATAGGGAAAGGCGAGGAGGCGGTGTGGCCGCAGGTGATGCGGAAGTGAACTCAGAAGATGAGGTCCTTTTGCTGACTCACAGTCAGGTAATTGACAGGTGATTAACACTTAAAGGTGATTACTGGTTTGGGGCAGGTGATTTCTGGTGAGGCTATGTGTCGTCCTTCACGAAGGGGAAGGGGTAGGGAGAAGGGGCTGTTCTCCCAGGTAGATCTACCACTCTGTGTTCTTCTCTTCTTGTCACCATCTTCATTACCCTTCATTGTCTATAGCACTCTAGTTATTAAAGAAGTTTGAGACACACTTTTGAAAACATGGAATTTATAGTGACTCACTCATGTGAATTGGTAACTAGGGATAGAATCGTATGGGTGCCAGAGCCTGCCTCCTTGGGGTACTAGATGGTCAAGACTCATACTTCAGAGATAGACCCCTCCCATTCCTATACATCATGGCTATTGTTGAGGAACCAAGACAGATTCCTCTTTGCTCATCAAATGGCCAAGCCCCAATAGCAGAGACCAGGTCTCCATATCTGAGTTCCCAAAGAAGGAACGCAGTCTGTATTATCCCATGTTCTTTGGCATGGTTTCACCCACAGGCTCCTGGACATTTTGGAGAAAAGGACTAAGCACGACAGCTCCCAGACCAGGAAGGCTGGAACATTAGCTTCATGGAATGTTAGAGATCCACTAGCCCAGCATTTCCCAACCACCAGTTCACAGAAAGGCACAGGGCCAAGGCACATTTTTACTGGTCGGCACAATTTTCCCTCCCCCACATTTCTTACCTCCTAAATATTATAAACTGAAGCACATCCAAGTGGCATCCAGCCTTCTCCAGGGAATCTGGATAGAATTTGTGTCACATTGTTGCCTCAGTTCTGAGTTTAAATCCTGTCTTCTTCCAGCATGCAAGGGGCTGGTGGAAGTCCATTCATCCTCCTCTCTTGCCTACAGCCCTCAGGACAAGTCAAAATTTGCATAAATAATTTCCTCTACTTGAAGTAGTCTTTCCTCTTGTCTTCTTGGCAAATTTATATTTACTATGCACTTTGGGAATCTTTTCTTGATCAAATTCCCTTCTCTGAGGCTTAGATGTTGACCAGTATACCACATATCTATCTCATTGGACACACAATCATACCCAACCTCACATACAGCCAGCCTCTTGTGATTGTCATATTCTCTCTGGGCTCCTCACCAAACTCTGCCATCACTGTGTTCTCAGGGCTTGGTAAATGTTCGTAAAACAATTGTATGAATGAATAGGTAGATGGATGGATGGATGGATGGATGAATGGATGGATGGATGGATGGATGGATGGATGGATGGATGGATGGATGGATGGGTGGATGGATGGATGGATGGGTGGATGAGAGTTAGGGACTTATTACTTATATTTCAGTTGTGGTGCTGGGAGAAAGTATTTCTGGTTAAGACCCTCTCAATTTGATATATTTATCCTGTTTTTTTATAGCTTGTGAAAAGTGAGAAACTAATCCTGTAATTAGAATGGAAAGTTCCAAAGACTATGTACATATTTTCATCTCTACTTTCTCTGTCAAGGGCCAGGGAGAATATTTAGGATCCAACTTCTTAGTCCTTTGTGGTCTAGAAGAGGATGCTACCTTTCACTGATTTCAATGTTCAGAATACTTGTGTTCATGTGCCTCTGTGTGTCTGTATGTGTGTGTCCATTAGCATCAAAGTCAGAGAGGGCATAGAAAAAAATCCCTGGACCATCCTTTCCTCCTCCCAAACTGCTTACAGTTTCTGTTATCCCTTAGCCCCTGTTTGTTGTCCAACCTGATCATTTTATTAGTTGCAATCCCTATTTCCCAGGGAGTAAGTCATACACACACAAACACACACGCACACACACACACACACACACACCCCTTTTCACATATTCAAACATACACACATACTTGTTCACACACACATGCTTGTGTGCAAATGCAGACATATATTCTCTCTCTCACAGATCTCTATTTCTCATCAATTAGAAGTCGAGTGAGAATCAAAACACAGGATCAGGATATCAATAATTACCCAATCACACAATCTCTCATGTTATTGGGCTGGGAACAGAGTAGGTCATACAACCTGCGACCTGACTTGAGGCAGAGTCACTGCTCTGGGGAGTTGTGTGAACTTGTCAGTGCAGTGACCCAGCCCCTGGTTCAGGTTTTCACCACCAATGATAGAAAAAAATACTAAATATTTGCCTAATGAATTAAGTGAGTTTATAAAATAAACTTATTACTTATTACATTAACTTACACTAACTTTCACTAAGGTGAAAATGATTAAGAATTTCATTACTCTCTCATAAGAAAATTGCTCCTATTTATGACTTAAATGCTAAAGCTAAGGAAGGAAGGAAACTTTCTCAACTTGGGAAAGTTGAGAAGAGGTAGAAATGCTCTAAAATTGGATTGTGGTAATGGATATACAACTGTGAATTTACTGAAATCACATTGACATTATGAGTGAGTTTTATAGTATGTAAAATATGCCCCCAATAAAGCTGTAAAAAAAAACCCCAACAAAATAGAAGATAGTTGTTGATCAGTTTCTTCCTTTAGTGCAATTTCCACCATTACTGAGGAGACCCAGGAGTAGATGAGGGAGCTACTCACAAGAGGCTGATGTCCTTTATCCCATGCCAGCTCACCGTTCTTCAGTGGCTCTGCCTCAACTCAAATGAAGGGTAGAACATCCTGGTCTCTTCCTGGTGTTTGCCAGATCAGTAAATGCTACCTTTGGGAACAGGTGTTTAGACCTTATTCCCAAAGAGACGAAGTCTTGTAGGGATAAAATAGTAGTTGCACAATAACCACAGTGCATTTTAGAAAGTATAGAGTAGGTTTAGAACATGTGCAGAAAAAAGAGGGTGATGTGAAATTCAAGAGTAGAGCCCTTCACAAAGCAGGGAAAGGACAGTGTAGTGTCAATGCTCCTGAAGGTGGGTGCCAGGAATCCAGGAGTAAGGAAGAGTCAGAGTGATAAGGGATGTCACACTGGCTGGGGCCTACAGCTATTGCCAGGCTTCTCCTATGGAACCCCTTCTATGGACCTAATGAGTCTGTATATTTCCCCTGCTTTCTCAGCAGGCTCAGATGGTTCTGTGTACTATGATCCACGGATGGTGGGCCCCACTCAAGAAGAAGCAAGGCAGAAGCTAACCCAAATTCAAGCCAGCACAAGATCTGAGATACTGTCACAGAGATGGAGACTAGAGTCTCTTTGAGTCTAACCTGACAAGCTTCCACCATGGCTCCAGACAAGCCAGCCAATCCTTGCCTCCTTTCTTCAGTTGTCTCTGTTCCAGAACTTGGTTCTTTCTTGTTTTATTTTTTTCCACTATCCCTTGCCCCCACCCCTGTTCTCATTTCCTCTTTCCACTGTGCAAGGGAATTTCGGCTGGAACAGCCCATAGTATGTGGTGGGCCTGGGGGAGGGGGCATCCAGAGGTCGATGGAATGGGAGGGTTCGGGCGGGGCTGAGTGATGTGTCACTGCCAGAGCTTGGCAAAGTCTGTGGCCATGGGGGACTGGAACAGGGGATGCCTGGGAGGTGGGAGGTAGAGGGCAGTCTGAAGTCAGGAGCCAGCCAGAGAAGACCTGAGGTAGGGGGAGGGAAGGCTATTTGAGCTTGGAAAGTAGATTTCTTGCTGGCTACTTCCCATCTAAACTTTCAGGGTCTTTGGTGGGGTCTCCTGGCTCTGGCTTAGAAATACCAATCCTGCCAAGAATTCTTTCTCTCTCTCTCTCTCTCTGTCTCTCTCTCTCTCTTTTTCTTATGCAGTAAATTAAATAATAAAAGGACTGTGTCTATCACTACTTCCCTGTAGCCAAGTCTGAACCTCGGCCGATCCTGGAAGCCAACCAGGTACGTGGAAAGAGGAAAAAGCAACAGCCAAAGAAAATGAAGCGATGCCTTGAAGGCCAGATGGAGGCCGTGGGCAGGGATCTGCAGGAGGCCCTGGGTTAAGGGGCCAGTGAAGGGGGGCTCTGTCTGGCCTCAGAAGAGGAGGGGGAAAGCAAGTTGGGAGCGGGTCTCCCACAGTGAACTGGATGGAGATTGCCAACTAAGATTGGAACCAGAACATGAGTAGCCAGAGCACGCATGACTTTTCTAGGTGGGGCTTCTGAAGGTTTTTTGAAAGGCCCACAGAAAGCAGGAGGTCTCCAAGCTTGGTGGAGAGTAGGAGGGAGAAGGTGGTAGGCAGATCTGTTAGGAGGAGGCCACAGTGCTTCCTTCAACTTGCTCTAATATGGTCTCCCGATTCTAATCTAGCTCAGAGCCTACAATTCCTTTCTTCCTCCTCCTTGACTCCTATAGTGTCATGCCTGGTGGCATCCCTCTCAGAGGGTCATTGAGCCTAGGTCCCAAGCAGGAAAATAGAGTAGTAGGGATAAGAGGAAGGAACAATGTTTCCAGCTTCTGCACTTTTCCTGGAAAGGAGACACACATTTGTAGATTTGCTGCCTCTTGTCCATTACCTTCTCTATCCTTCTGGCTTGGCTGGGAGCCCTGAAACACCACAAAGGCTGAGCCCCCTAAGCGTGTGTGTGTGTGTGTGTGTGTGTGTGTGTGTGTGTGTGTGTGTGCCCTCAGACTTGTCTCTAACATTACAGCCAGAGTCATCTCCCATCCTTCAAATATCAGGCCTGGCCTTGCATTATAACTCATCGGTATTCACCCTCAGCTCTCATGATAAGAGTTCAGGTTCCCAAGCACAACCACGAATTCATTCCTGATTACTGATTAAGCCTTTCCTACCAGTCCCAAGGCATGTTCTGTGTTATTGTGCCTACTTGGCTCCACTAGTAATTTTTGGAGTGTTCTGTGTTTTCCCTGCCCTACTCTGTCTGCCTTCTCTACTAGGATAGTACCCAAGGAGCACCTGGTTACCGCCTTTGGTCCTAGCACCAAGGACAGCACCTGGTATAGAGCAGATGTCAATAAGTGAAGATGAGCTGATGTGTCTTTCAGACTCTGCCTGCCTTCTTGGCTTCCCCTCAGGCAGGTTCATGCCTCTTTGACTAAATTGTACTTCCCTAATTTTGCTCACATCATATTGAAATTCCCTGGCCATTTTTCTAAGTGATAAGATTTTATCTTTATGAATATGATTTTTCATCCCACTGTTTCTTTTCATCAAATGGCTCTATCCCATCCAGGCTAGCTGATGTGCTCTTGACAGCCCAGAGCTTCACTGAAAGACAGAAAGAGACTTTTCAGTATAGCTTCTGATAGAGAAAAGAGAAAGGAGAAGTGGAGCCTAGGCAGGAAGATGCCTATATACTATGAAGGGAGGAAACGTGAATCCAAAGGTGCAATGTAAATATGGAAAGACTTGGTTGCAAGTAGAATTTCTTACCAACACCAAGCAGTCATAATTCCCTGACCTCCACTTGAGTAGTTCTTGGGATATACTTCTGCTATCTGGGCATTGCCTGCTGTGGATGGAAGCCAAAATGCTGCCACTGACCACAGAAAGATCAGGGAAAAATTCTGTTTTGCATCTACACAGTTCCCATTCAACTCCTTGAGTGGACCTTTAACAGCACCACAAATGACCCAAGGATGAGAGATTGAAATGGAGAGAGGAACAAGAGACTGGGGAAAGAAAAGTCCCTCCACTCCATTTCATATTTGACAGAACATCCTGTTAAGGTATTCCTTCATGCAGGACACTAGCAAAGATTATACATCACTATTTTTCTCCTCTCTCTTCAAGCTAGGTCAAGAGTTCTAGGACTGAGCCAGCTGCATCGCAAACATTTAACATAGGCTCTGGCACTTTGTAGGTTCTTGTTAATCAATTAACTTTTTCCCTTTGCTGTTTATCCTTCACCTTTTATGTATCCAGCTGAACATGATCTTTAAGAGGCACAAGAACCAGCTTATAATGATGAAGACATAATTCATTCACTAAGATTAATGAAACAAAATGACCAATAAAACAGCAATGTGTCGTATATTATGGAGGCCAGACTATGACATTCTTAAATTGCCTACCTTCAGGCTTCTTGATAGAATGTAAGCTACATTTGCCTTAATTGTACTACATAACGAATCATCCCCAAAACTCAGTGTCATTTATTCTCAATCTTGCATCTGAGGATCGACTGGTCTTGGCTCTGAGTTTCAGATGGGTCTGTTCTATATGTCTCAAATACTGTGAGGAATAGAATCTACCCTGAGCACTCTCTTCCCAAAACAGTGGTAGAACCTGAAAAGGGTAAGCCCAACTGTGCAAATATGTTTCAAGTCCCTGTTTTCATAGGTTGAGCTTCTCTAATTCGAAGATTGAAAATTTGAAATATTCCAAAATCTAAACCTTTTGAGCATCAACAGGATGCCACAAGGGGGAAAATTCCACATCATAAAACTTTGCTTCATGCACCAAGTTATTTAAAATATTGTATAAATTACTTTTGGGTGATATGTATACAGTATAAATGAAGTACAATTAATTTTATGTTTAGATTTGTGTTTTAGCCCCAAGGTATATCATTAGATATGCAAATATTATAAAATAAAAAATCAATTTCAAAAAGTATGATAACAAAATCCAACCTATATCCCATTCTCTAGCATTTCATTAGCCAAAGTAAGTCATGTAGGTGAGCCCCTACAGTTCCAGGTTGGTAGGTATACTTCTAGTTGAATTGGTAAGTATACTCCACCATAAATTCATATAATAAGAGGCATTGGTAGAATGAAAATCTGGAGTCATAGTTAGAAAATGCCTGTGTTAAATGTTAAATCATGTGTTAGGCATCATTTTAGGTACTTTTTAACTCATTAAACATTTCATTGAGCCTTTACAATGATATGCAAAACAGGCTTTATTACATTTACTCTACAGATATAAAAAAATGATGTCTCAAAGATATTAAGTACTATACTTTTGTGAAAGAGTAGAGATACAACTCAATCCTAGTTTTTGTTTCCCAAAGCCCATCCTTGTCAATGAGATCCTGAGGCCTTACTTCTCATCCAAAGGTCTTTTGGGAAAGAAGATATGTCAGATTTGTTCAAACATATGCCAACACTGGCATTGGACAGAATGTCAGTGTGCTATCTTGTCTCTGTTTGTCTGGATTGCACGTAAATGCCAAGATATCAGCGGAAAGCAGGCAACAGAAATTTGGTGTGGCTGATGGAAGCAGGGAAAGGCTATTAAACATCTTCCAGAATTGCACAGAGGGCAGAAAGACAGATCCAGAAAACAGATGAAAAGCCAAAGCATCAACCACAACATGCTTCAATAGAGTCCTTAAGATCTGCCATTCCTGGGCACCTGAGCTGGCACTGATATTCCTTCACCTAGACACCAAAGGTTGCTGCTACTGTGGCCATCACTAGATTAATTCTGAGTTTGAAGTTCTGGCAGGGTATCTCCCATCCTGGCCAGACATTCATGTCCCAAGTGTATAGGAAGTATTGTCTTCAATATCTTTACTAGGGGTGGATAATGGGATCTATCTGAGCAGGAAAGAGACTCAGAGGCTAGAAAGTAGAACAATATTAATGAAAGTAGGGACCAGTGTTGTCCACAGGATTCATCACCACTGAGCAATGGCTGTTATGAATGGCCAACTCCTCTCCTTTACTACTTACACACACTGAGGCTGTGGGCAGCAGTGAGGTCATGTGGTACAGAGCAGGAAACTGATCACCCTAATTTGGGTCCTTGACTCTACCCATAGGCAGTTTTCTGATGGATTTTCTTCCCTCTGCAGGAAACTTCTGGAGAACAGAACAGGAAAAGTGATACTTCCCACCCCCTAAGGGATGTATCTTAGAGAAGTGGCTGGGAATGTCTTAGAGAAGGTTGGCTGAGCTGGGCCAGGGAAGAGGGTGAACTTGTTGGGATGGAAGATAAGGGCATTTTGCTGCAAATGGAGATGTGGTCAAAATGACTCCTCAGAATCTGATGGAACTGAAGGCAGAGTACATGGAAAGTACCAAATAATTGTTCATTTCTTCTCCCTTTCCTGATTCCCACACCCTCTTCTACTCCAGCGTCCTCAGGGCTGTCCCCACTGATCTCGCTGTGGTTACCACCAACCTTCAGACCTTTGTGTGCATGGAATGAAGGGTATGTGGTGAGCACGGTGCTCCGCAGAGCCCTACAGAGCTCCCTCTCCCTCCTTTAGCTTCAGCTGACCCTGGTTCCTCCATGCCTGGGCCAGACCCCTCTAGGGTGCTGAGGTCTAATTCATTCCTCTATGACTTTTTCTGGGAGCTTCCTGAGAGCTTGACTGTTCAGAGAACTAGAGGTGATTTAAAGACAATCCTCAGGACACAGGAAAAGGGTTTTTCCCTCTCTCCCTTCCTCACCACTTCTCCACTTCCATGAAGCCCTTGAGGGAGAAAGGGTCAGGGAGCTCCACCCTTGGCGTTGATTGGTTGACCTGAGCCTCCCGGCAGGAGCAGTTTACATCTCCAGAGTTTCCCAGGTCACGGTATGGACATTTGGCATTCTCCATCCCCACAGATCCAGGCCTTGGCTGCCCCAAGTCCTCTTCCTACCAGCTGCCTTGGGCCAGCCCCCACCACAGCCCCACTCCCTGCCTAGCACAGAAGCCCTGTCAGGGATCACTGCAAAGCACCACGTGGAGATCTAATCTGGGGCGGGGGCGCCGAGCTGAAGCAGGGTGGAAGGGGTCGACTAGAGGAGGAAATTAATGATTAAATAATGGGTTCCAAATGCACCGGCTCCAAGTGAAATCCCCAGCCACAAGCCGGCAGGCTGCAAGCTCTTGGTCTGGCTCCAGGAACCCTGAGGAGGCCCAAGTAGGCGGAGGGGATGGTGGTTGCTGCTCACCAGCCGCTTTCCCCAGGTCCAGTCAGAGTCCCAGCTCAATACTGGGGTCAGAAGGGTGCCTAGGAAACCCTGGTGATTCCCAGTGACAAGCAGGAACGCTGTTCTTGGAGCGTGGTTGCCAAGCAGGGATCTGCTTAGGGGTACCTGGGAGGAAGTCTTGGCTGGCAGCTGGGCCAGGGTTGCAGCCACTATTGGCCTTTATGCCTATTCCCCTCCTCCTGACACCCGTTTCATTCCATCACTTCATTATTCTAGCTGCCCTGAGCCTCAGCTCTCCTGGAGGAAGCCTTCAGAATCTATCTAGGGACAGAGGAAGGACCCTGTTCAAGGCCTGGCACCTTGCCAATACCTTCACCCCATCCTACCCTAAATCTTCTACTAGGATTATCTTCTTCGCTGGCAAGCTATGAAATCTCATTCTCTGTGTGGAAGATACTGTCTTCTATCTTGATCTTTGGCCTTATTTGGAATTTCTACTCACTGTGCCTCAATTTCCCCAGATCCCAAAGGACTGACATTCCTCTGTAGCATTCCCCTGGGAGTTAGAATTGCTCTCTATACATTGTTCTCTCTGCCCAATAAGGAAGGTGCTGAGCCAGCCTCCCTGGCTCTATATGGCTTCTACCAGAGAACTCTGTCTGGGCCCTCAATAAAGCTCTGTCGGTGGCGTGGGGGGCAGGCCTGGAAAAGGGTGGGAGGGGAGGGGCAAATGTCTTGGCCCCTCTGCACCTTTCCTCCTCCTGCTGCTGCTCCTCCTCCTCTGGAACCCAGCTTGGAGCCTGAAATTTTCCACACTGAGCCTTTGGCTTTAGACGCTGGAACTTTTGCAATTTCCTGACTTGAAAGCTGCTCCCCCCAACCCCTACACTCTCTACCACATCCCATACCTAGGTCTGTGGGGGTGGTCACAATCAGCAAGACCTCAGAGTCCACCCTATGGGGAGCACAAACCTGACCCTTCAACAGTGACACTGAAGAGTGCATTCGGGCTGGAAGTCCCCAGGCCAGTCTGCCACCAGCATCTATCTCATCCAAGCCCTGCTCCCCAGGAGAGGGACTGGCATAAAGGCCCCAGAGTGTGCAGATCAGGGGGCAAGAAGGAAATTGGTCTCCTGGTAAATTGGATTGCTTGATGGGAATAGAATTTCTGTGTGTAAGTCCAACCATGAAAAACAAATTTTACTGTGGAGTTTGGGGCCATTGGCCCCCTCCAAGCCCAGGGGAGGAATGTCTAGGCTGAGGAGGTGACACCCACGGCTCTGGAGCCTGGGACCAAGCCAGCACTTGAGAATCACTGGAAGCCTAGACACCCAACCCAAGTGCCAGCCATGCCTGCACTGTGGAACTGTCACAGGTGGCCCTGCCTGCTTCAGAATGCAGGCTGTGGCCAGGGAGCACTGCCAAGCAGACGGTCACTGGGGGGTCCTGTCACTTTTCCAGTTTTGGGCTCTCCTGGGCGTTTTCTGTATGTCTGGGAACTGCCAGCTTGGATCCAGCCAAGCCTGACATGGGTCTTGTGTCACACTGTGTCCAGCTCTGGGGCACCAATCTTGGGTCACTTTTATGAACTTCCATTCTCTAGTACTCTGGAAAGTCAGGCCAAATAAACATCAGGCCAAATAAGCCTGAGGCCATCCTCTCTTGGGTCCTCCACACTGCCACATCCAAGATCCACACACCATTCGGGATTGCGCGTGCAGAAGAATTTTAATAAAAACAAGCAATTCAGAAGGTCTGGCAGGCAGGCAGGCAGGCAGGCTGGTCATGTAGGCTCAGTGCTATTCCTGACCAGGGAGGCCAGGAGGCTCTCTGAGGGACAAGTACTCCCAAGACAAATACAAAGCAACAGGCTGACTTTGTCTTCTTCCTTTGATGATGGAATGTCCAGGCTGGGACCTGCCACACAGGATGAAGGGAGGGCCTCTGAGACAAGGGCTGTAATGTGAGTTCTGGCTTGACAGTAATAGGCATTTGAGGCTCTGGTCCTTTAGGAAGCTCCCTGAAGAGGGGTGTTTAGAGTAAGTGGTATAAGATTAATAAGGAGAACCTTTCAATTGCCTTGCCACCTGCCCAGCCTCAACAACATCCTTCATCCCTCAACCTACAGTTCTGCCAGCTGCCTGCTATTCTTGACATGAAAATCCATCGCAAAGGGGCCCCAAGCCATAGCACAGCTGAGGCACCAAACAAAACAAAACAAAACTCCAAAACAAAGCTAGGAGTTTTTAATCCCTGGTTCTGTGAAGATGAATTTTTTTTCCAAATGGAATTTAATTAAAGACAGAAAAAGACCGACATAAAGCAAGAAATCACACACATATGTGATAATCACCAAGGGCACCAGAGTCCTAGCCTGAAAGAGGAGAATCTGGGCACAGGGTCCTGGGGACTCCAGAAATGAGGCTTTCCTGGGGAAGGCTTGCCTGTGGCAGGTTCAGAAGGCCCTGGGGGCTCTTGGCCCTCTTCTGGAGTGAACGAGGCAGAGTAAGGCCCCTGTTAAGAGAGCTTAACTAATAGTAGCTTCTATGACCATCCAGAGTCAAGATCCTGCTCCTTAGGATACAGGACTTGCTAGTGCTAACCAAATCTCTAGTCATGATCTCTACCCATTCTTGAAAGATATCTATCCTATCTCTAAGGTGGAACTCTATCTCCCTCTCCCTCATTTTCTCTCTCTCCTTTTCTTTCTACCTTTTTCTCTCCCTCTCCCTGTAACAAGTCTAATTTTGCAGGATGTTGGTAATACTTGGGAGTCTGAAATCTGTTGTTTGGTTTGCTTACATGTTTTGGCAATACTGGGGGTTTGAACTTGGGGCCTCATGCTTGTTAGGCAGGTACTCTACCACAGAGCACAACTCTAGCCCAAGGCTGAGATATGAAGGATCTGGTTTGAGACTAGCCAGAACATACACATATGATTCCTTCTCAATAGATAGCTGGGCATGACACCATGTGCGCCTCTCAGCCCAGTTATATAGGAAGCTGAGTTGGGAAAGATCTTACTTTCAGCTGGACAAAAAAATAAAAGTTTGTGAGATTCCATCTCAACAGGAGAAGCTAAGCATAGTGGTGCATGCTTGTCATCTCAGTCCTGACTGGAAAGATGGGAGGTGCTCCTATAGTCTTGGACTTGAGAAAGAAGTGAGATCCTATTCAAAATAACCATTGCAAAATTGGGCTAAAGGCATGACTCAGAGGCAGAGCACCCAGCAAGTGTAAGATCCTGATCTCAAATCCCAGTATCAAAAAGAGAACAACAACAAAGGATCAGGTCTATTTTTGTGCTTTAAATTTTAACAAAATTTTCTTAATCCAAATTGGTCTAGTATGTGCTGATCAACAACCTACTTACTCTTTTATATAACCAGTGTCAACCACATCAAGGCTTTAGACACTGGCTTCCTTCTAAAATCTCCCCAAGTCTTCACTCCCCTTTCTGACTCAATCTTAGGCTATCCATTTTGACACTTCTTTCCAGAACCTTCACCTTATCACATATTGTGTTGCTCAGGTAGCCTCTGCCAGTTACAAGGACGCATATTTCCCACTGGCTGTGTGTTGCTGCCCTGAGAAGTCTGCCCCATCCAGCCTCTCTCTGGGCTTTTGCTTCTGGATACAGCTTCTCTCAGACAGCTCCAGGTTTACCAGGATACAAAGGGGGTGCTGAATGAATGAATGATGAGTGGTGGATTATTTAGATTACATAGACCAATTGCTTTTCCCAATTGCCCAACAGAGCTCCTTGTCCTATCTTGTCCATCTTCATAAATCTTTATTATACACTTTACTTTGATGTCCAATACTGGTTCTCTCCAGACCTTCCTTGTGTACTTTTCCTTGCATTTTCCCATCATTTAAAATCAAGTCTGGTACATCATACATGACCAATAAACATTTATGGAATTAGTGACTGTGAAGTGGGTTTTTGCCACAGACTTCTCTCTCTCTCCTTTGTCTACCTCTTGTGACTAGATAGATCCCTTATATCTAGGCTTAGGCTTTTCCTCCTTCTTTCCACATCATAATTAGTCAATATTTTCCTCTCAGTATTTCTTTTAAGACTGTAAGTTTGTAAAGCTCTGCTCTCTCTTAGGCTCTGGGCTTCTCCATGGCAGTGTCCTTTTACTTTTACCTTTGAGTCTCTGTTGTGGCATTGTGACTGGCACTTATCACATAACTCTTATGGGAATCAATGCAGAAGGATTGATGAGAGTCTGAATTAATCAGTGATCTTGTTTCCTCAGAGCTTTTGAATCTCATTGGCTATCTTTCACTTTTCTAATTAATTTCATCTTCTTGATCTAAGTTAAAAAAAGATTTAATTTCTACTGGTTGCTTTATAGACTTTTGGAAGATGATTCTTCTCTGTCTAGTTTCCTTCTCTCCTACTTTTATCAAAGGAGCATTATGGTCAGCTTGATATCTGTCAGTATTGGTGAGGTCATGCCACAATAACAAATAACCCTCAAACATCAGTGACTTTACATAATAGGGCTTGTGACTCCTTAATGTTGTTCCTGTATATGTATCAGAGGATGTTCCCACTGCTCCCAAAACAAGGACAGAGAGAGATGTAGCATTGAACACATGAAATTTCCCACTGGGTATGGTGTGTACTTCATTGGCCCAAATAGGTCACGTGCCACTCCTAATTTCTAGTAGGTAGGGAAGAACCATGAACCTAGAAGAGGCAAATCAAATATTAAGAGAATAAGTATGGTCTCTGTCACACTGAAATCAGATTCAAAATTGGGTTTACAGAACCTGGATCTTTCTGTAGCTGAGGAGAGATGAGACTAGAACTAGGAGAGTAATTCTACTGTGGGTCTGAAGCAGGACTTGGGTTATTCACGCACTCAAATCACCATACTAGTTACTGACAGGAGCCCTGAGTAGTCAGGGAAAATGTTGTCAAATGTCTTCTCAGACAGTAGAATCAGACTATATTGCTACTCCCATGGAAACTGGACTCTAATGGGAATAGACACTTGATAAGTGAATAGGTAAATAAACAATGTAATCTACAGAACATGGTAGAAGACAAAGTGGTATTGGAAAGACTTGATAGATCCAGGGCTCCTATGAGGAGGTGACATCACAGTACAGACCTCAAGGACAAGGGGCCTAAGTGAGGACAGGAAAAGAAAGACTGCTTTTATCAAGAAGGGTCTCCTTTTCCTCTGGCCCAGGGTTGGGGGGGGGGTGGGGTGAGACCTTTGGGGAAGTTCACAGGGTGTGAGAGAACACATCTATAGACAAAGACATCCCCTTCCTGAGGAGGATGTCCCCTTTGTTCCTGTCACAGGCTGGCCTCAGACAGACTAGATGATCAACCTCTCTTCATTGGCTGACTCTCAAGGTTATCATTTCTTAGTTACAAACCCAAACCTATGTTGCTACCACCAGTTTAAGTCAGTGGACAGAGTATCCAGTGACAAGTCTTTTTTTTTTTCTTCTGCTCTGCTCCCTGTCTGTTTCCCTCTAATGCTGCTTCTCTTCAGAGTATGAACAAACAGAATATGAGAGACCTCTATGCAGGTCTGTCTGTTTTCTGGGCAGCTGGGGTGATAACTGTCTGAGGACCCTGTCTCGGGGCCAGGTAGGGAGTCACTTAGCCTGATGTGGACTCCAGGTTGCCCTCTTGAGGCAGCCTAGCCTTGCTCCCATACTCAGTAATTTCTGCCATAGCCCAGTATGTTCTAGAGCCAGAACTATGGCAGTTCTGGCTGGAGTGAGCATGAGGAAGTTTGGGGCATGTATAGGTAGAAGTGCGTATTTACTGGTTGGAGTGTGCATTGGAACTACTCCAGCCTGCAGGTAAGTAGAGTTTTAGCCTGAGGCCCTGAAGTACTTTGTCATCTCAGAGAATTTCTGTCTCACAGGGTTCTAGCTGTATCCTGGGGGGCACAGAGAGGAAAGGACCAGAATGAGTCAGGGACATCTTAGAGGAAAAGACCAGGTCACTATCACAGCAGATTTCTGGGAAGTGCATGACCTGAGGGTCAGGGCAATAAGGAGTCTGTGTCCTGATGGCTTGGCTTTGCAAGGGCTGAGGGGACTTAGGCTTCCCAGAGGGGCACAGGGCCACTAAACAGGTGCCAATAGGCAGGTATCTGGTGCTGCCTGGTGCCTGGTTCCTGGTGCTGCTAACCTGAAGAATCCTTTGATGGTATATTTTAAGGTTCTAGTTTATATTTTGCTCTTTTAGAGAAAAAGTTTTTCTTTCTCTTCCTTTGTCTTTTAGCCTCATTTGCCTCCTCAGGGCCTTCAAGAACCTTTTCTTTACCACTAGCCTCAGTTAGCACATGCTCACATTTCCTAGGACTCTGCTCCCCTCTCCTCTCCTACCCACCACCCTTTTTTGGGTGTTCTTTGGCTTACATGGCTTCAGCCGTGCCTACATCCATGCATAAACACACACATGTACAGCTGGGTGAGTGTCTGGCACCCTCTGCATGACAGAGAAGACACTCTAGTTGCAGGTTTCATTGCTTCTCTGTAGCTTCCAAAGCTTTTTTTCAATCAAGCCTCTCTCATCCCCCATGGTGGGCAGGGGTTCTATCAGGGTTGGGGAAGACGTGTACCCCTGCCTGCTCCTCCAGACTGACAGTCTCCTGAAGCAACTGAACAGAAGGAGGAGCAACACGAGAAAACAAAGCTGAGGGAGAGTATGGGAGAGACACAGGCTGTATGAATCCTGGCTAAGGTGTCCCAGAAGCAAGCCCAAGACAGGATTTGAGTGAAGGTGTTTATGGGAAAGGTGATTTTAGGAATCACCAGTCCTGGCATGAGGACAAGAGAGAGGCAATCAACGAATACCTTAAAAACACAGCTACCTCTGTGGGCAGCTGGAGATTTATTCCACTGGATTATCTGGAAAATAACATAAGATATTTAGTAATTTCATTCGTAAGTAAGGGACCTGGGAATGTTTGGGCTGAAACTTATTCCAGAGATGTTAACATCTTACTATTCTGGCCTGCTGCATGGAAGACTAAACTTTCAATGACCAGAGAAACCTGTCAGGAAAATAAACATGGGAGTTGTTGGTTGGAAGTTGATACAGAATGATATGGAAAAAGCATAGAATGTGGGCATTGATAGCATCTGCTATGACAGGACAAGGGGGTGTTTAAAAGCAACAGAAGTATACCAACATCAAATACAGTGAAAACAGAGGTTATATCGTGGGGGAGGGACCTACAAAGCAACAAAGAAATCATCTTATAAATGTGTTAGAAACAATCACATGAAAGAAAAAACATTTGTGGAGGGGAAGGGAAAAAACAAATTGTTTAAATAGGGATACAGGTGGACCCATTGCAACAATGAGATGTACAAGACGTTATGTCGAAAAACGAACTTTACAACTTAGGTGGAGGGGGGAGGAAGGTGGAAGTGGGGGAGCAGATGGGAAGGGCTAGGAAGGGGAAACAAAGGAGGAAATGGAAAGACTTGGAAAAAATTATATTAAGTGAAGTAAGCCAGGCCCAAAGAAACATAGGTCCCATGGTTTCTCTTATTTGCAATAACTAGTATATGTCTGAGACAAGCAGAAAAGGTCAGAGAAGTTGATGTTAGGTGAAATGAACCCCAAGATAAGTATTCAAAAGGTTTTTCTTTAGTGCGATTGTTTCTGACATATTTTTATAAGATTATTTTTTGTTGCTTTGTATGTCTCTCCCCCACGGTATAACCCCCACTTTTACTGTATTTGATGCTGGTATAATTTGTGGAGGGGAAGGGAAAAAGCAAATCATTTAAATAGGGATACAGGTGGAACCACTGCAACAATGTACAAATCGTTATGTTGAAAAATGAACTTTACAACTTTGGCGGGGGGGTGGGGGGGGTGGAGGGGGGAGGCGGGGGCGGGAGTCAAAGGGGAGATGGGAAGGGATACGAAGGGGAAACAAAGGAGGAGGCAACAATGCTTGATAAGAAATGTACTCATTATCTTGCCCATGTAATTGTAACCCCTCTGTACGGTATTTTCACACACACACACACACACACACACACACACACACACACACACACACACAAAGAAACAGAGGTCAGGAATGGCCTCGATGTCTGGTTAAGGTTTTGAAAACCAGAAGTAAGAGTAGAGGGCACAACAAATCAAAGAAAGGTTGGACAAATGGGATTGCATGCAACTGTAGAATTTCTGCATGGCAAAGGACATAGCTAGCAAGATTAATAGAAAGCCCACGGATTGGGAGAAGATCTTCACTAGTCATACAAAGGACAAGGGTCTCATATCTAAAATATGCCTGGTACTCAAAAAATTAAGTCCCCCAACAACAAATCCTCAAAGAAACAACTGCCCAATACATAAATGCGCTAAAGACTTAAAGAGAAACTTCTCTGAAGAGGAAAGAAGGATGGCCAATAGACACATGAAGAAATGCTCAACCTCCCTAGCCATAAAAGAAATGCAAATCAAAACAACATTAAGATACCACCTCACCCCAGTTAGAATGGCAAAAATCAAGAACTCTAATAACAACAGATGCTGGAGTGGATGTGGACAGAAGGGAACCTTACTGCATTGTTGGTGGGAGTGGAAACTTGTTCAACTACTTTGGAAAGTAGTATGGAGGTTCCTCAAAAGACTCCACATAGAACTCCCCTATGACCCAGCAATCCCACTTTTGGGCATTTACCCAAATGTTTACAAACAAGACCACACTAAAGCTACCAGCACAACTATGTTTATTGCAGCATTATTTACTATAGCTAAGATATGAAACCAACCCAGATGCCCCTTAGTAGATGAATGGATCAAGAAAATGTGTTATATATACACAATGGAATTCTATGCCTCCATCAGAAAGAATGACATTGCCCCATTTGTTAGGAAATGGAAAGGCTTGGAAAAAATTATATTAAATGAAGTAAGCTAAGCCCAAAGAAACATAGGTCCCATGGTTTCCCTTATTTGCAATATCTAGTATATGTCTGAGTCAAGTAGAAAAAGGTCAGATAAGGTGATGTTAGGGAAATGAACCCTAAGATATGTATTCAAATGTTTTTTTTCTTTCATGCGATTGTTTCTAACACATTTATAAGATTATTTATTTGTTGCTTTGTATGTCCCTCCCCCACAGTATAACCCCTGCTTTCATTGTATTTGATGTCGGTATAATTTGTGGAAGGGGTAGGGGAAAAACAAGTTGTTTAAATAAGGATACAGGTGGACCTGTTGCAACAATGAGAAGTACAAGTCGAAAACAAACTTTACAATTTTGGGGGGGGCGTGGGGAGGATGGGAAGGGATGGGAAGGGGAAACAAAGGAGGAGGCAACAATGCTTGATAAGAAAAGTACTCATTATCTTGCCCATGTAATTGTAACCCCTCTGTACAGTATTTTCACAATAAAAAATATATAAAAATTTAGAAAAGGAAAACAAAAAATAAAAAAGAGAGACTTCTCTGAAGAGGAAATAAGAATGGCCAATAGACACATGAAGAAATGCTCAACCTCTCTAGCCATAAAAGAAATGTAAATTGAAACAACATTGAGATTCCACCTCACTCCAGTTAGAATGGCTATAATCAAGAAATCTAATAACAACAGATGCTGGATGGGATGTGGACAGAAGGGCATCTTGCTGATGGGAGTGTAAACTTGTTCAACCACTTTGGAAAGCAGTATGGAGGTTCCTCAAAAGACTCCACATTGAGCTCCTCTATGACCCAGCAATCCCACTTTTGGGCATTTACCCAAATGATCACAAACAGGACCATACTAAAGCTACCAGCACAACTATGTTTCTTGCAGCATTATTTACCATAGCTAAGATATGGAACCAACCCAGATGCCCCTCAGTAGATGAATGGATCAAGAGAATAGAATTCTATGCTTCCATCAGAAATAATGACACCTCCACATTTGTTAGGAAATGGAAAGTCTTGGAAAAAAGATCTTTGCATAAATGGGAAATGATGATAGGGTTTTGTCTGTGATGACCTAAGAGGGGAGCTTTAGGAGGAAAATGATGAGCATACATGTGATTACACTCAATTTGATGTCTCTGTGAATAATTATCCAGGCAGAGAAGTCGGGTGAGTAATTGCACATAGAAGTCTGAAGTTGAGATGAGATGATGCCCAAGATGGAAAAAGAAATTCAGAAGCAATCTGTTTAAGAGGGGGGATATCAAACCCAGAGGGTTGATGAGAAAATACCCTCTGCCTCAGAAGAAAATTGAATAAAAAAACAGAGAAGAGTCAAAGAAAAGATTAGAGAAGTAGAAAAGTACTTACATTTCAATTATAGAAAAGAGAAGCAGATGCTAGTGGCTTGCACCTGTAATCCTAGCTACTCAGGAGGCTGAGATCTGAGGATCTCAGTTCAAAGCCAGCCCAAGCTGGAAAGTCCAGGAGACTCTTTTCTCTAATTAACCACCAGAAAACTGGAAATGGCACTGTGGCTCAAAGTTGTAGAGCGCTAGCTTTGAGCAAAAGAGCTCAGAAATAGCCTAGGCCCTCAGTTCAAGCCCCATATATATAGAGAGAGAGAGAAAGAGAGAGAGAGAGAGTGCAAAAGAGCACAGAAGGAAGTCTCTAACAAGGGGTAAAAAGAAAAAAAATCCTGCCAAAGCCAAGGTGATGAAGGTCATAGTGACATACTAGGAGGCCCCTCTTACACTCAAAGCAACAGTGATCATGGGGTGCGTTAAAGAGCCATCATGACTAGCCAATTTTCTACTCCAATTAAATTAGGAATTAGAGCTCTAGCACAGGGGATCGCAGATGATAGATGGACAGTATTTTTTTTTTAGTATGGAAAGAGGCAGGATTTTAAATAAACAAAGAAACAAATAAGAAAACCTGGGATGTGACATTTATCTAATTTAGGATCAAGACCTGTCTCTGTTACTAACTTTATGACATAGTCAATATTACTTATTTGTCTCAGACTTTGTTTTCCCATCTATAAAAATGAGGAAAACTAATACCTCCTCTAGTGTTGTTCTGAGAAGGAAATAGAATGATACTGATGCAGTATTCATGAGAGTGCTTAATTTATCTTGAAAAGACACCTAGTTGTCTGTTCCATTCTATAAAAAGCTTTGGTTGAGTTTCCATCACAGAGTAAAGTTATGCATTTGTTGTGTGTGTGTGTGTGTGTGTGTGTGTGTGTGTGTGTGTGTGTGTCTGTGTGTTCCATTCATGGCTAGTGCTTTACCACTTCAGCTACAACACCACTTCTGGTTTTCTGGTGCTTAATTGGAGATAAGAGTCTCACGGACATTCCTACCTGGGCTGGCTTTGAACTGCAATCCTCAGATCTCAGCCTCCTAAGTAGCTAGGATTACAGACGTGAGCCACTGGCACCTGGCAGAAAAATTATGTTTTAAGTGGTGTCATGGTACAAGGGTTTATCAAATTCAGATGTCAGGAAGCTTGAATTTTAATGCCTATGACATCGGAGACCCGACATGGACTTATAAATGTTAAGGAGCTGGACTTCAGGGTTTGGATATATACTTCAGTGCGATGATGGAATTGAATAGTACTTACCTTCTATTTCCTATGTCTGCCTGTGACCTAGAGATAGAAGACAAACCTGCTGAGAACTGTGACCTATTCATCACTCACGTGCGCTTGGCTTCATGTTTGCACTCCTATCAAGATCTTCATGAAAAATAGTCTTATTTTAATGATATTCCAAGACACATAGGAAAAGCAAACACAGCAACTGAAGAAAAATACTCATGCTGATAGTCCTACAAATCTATCATTTTCTGAAGATGAAATTCAGGAGGAAAAAAATTCTGTCAACAACAAGTGTTAGTGAGCAAACCAAACAGTTGGAATGTGGGCCTAAGAATTCAGATAATAGAGAACTATCAGATACTGCAAAGTAAATAGTTTAATTATTAAAGACAAAATAAGAAAAGAACAAAAATATTCCCCAAAGATACCAGACAAATTGGAAAACAAAGCAAACAGAACTTCTAGAAATTAAAAAAAATACAATTGCCACATTTTAAAACTCAGTAAGCATGTTAAACAGCTAAAGAGAAAGTTAGTAAAGTGGAAGATCATTTTTAGTGAGGGCCTATATGTACGGTACTCTGGCTGTTTTATGGAAATAACATTATTTTATCCTCTCTCTTGAATTATACTTTAAATAAATGAAGAATCACATCGACAATTACTTTCTCAGTACTCTGAACACAGCTCAGTCATTATAAGACCTCCAAATTGCAGGAGAAAAAGAAAAGTAAAAATAGAAGGTTAGAAAACATGGCAGGCAGCCCAACAAGGTGATGTGCCTGTAGTTCAAGCTACTTGAGAGGCTAAGATGAGAGGACTGTTAGAGCCCAGGAGTTTTAGATTAGCCCAGGAAACAAATTAAGTTCCAGTTTCAATGATTAATTTACATGTCAAACCATTACCATGGACTGGGTATGTGACTCAGTGGCAGAGCATTTCCTAAGCATACAGAAGGTCCTCGGTTTAAATTCAGCAGTAAAAAAAAAAAAACATCAAACCATCAATAACACAAAATAAGTGTGGTGGGTAAAATGAGAACGTATATGTTATTAGTAGAGGTTTCTGAATGGAAGACTATGGAGGACAGAAAGAGAGAGAGAGAGAGAGAGAGAGAATATATTTGGAGCAATAATGCCTAAGAACTTTCCTTGTGATTGATGAAAGAAAAGATTCCTCATATTCAAAAGGTAAAAATCTCAATCAAATAAATTAGTACCAGATATTTCATAATGTAATTGCAGAACTCAAAAAACTGAGACAATATTAAAAATAGCCAGAGGAAATGCATTTAATCACAGAGTAACAGGAGAGCATTTAAACGGATGGCAAAGTTTTCACCAGCAACTGTTGAGGTCTCATGTTGACTGACTCAGAGTACTGAGAAACTAATTGTAAATGGGAGTCTTCATCCATCTAAAGTGTAATACAAAAGAGAAGACAAAATAATGATATTTCCACAAAACTGCCCGAGTATTCCACTTATAGGCCCTCACTAAAAATTCACCTGAAGGATGCTTTTCAGAAAGAAAGTGATTGAACCCAGAGGTTAATAGTAGGATGTGAGAAGCTATAGTTAGAAAATTAGATGGTCACATGTAGATAAATATAAACAAGTACTGACTCTGTGAATTAAGAATTAGTATGAGGTTTAACTGAGGTATTACATAGATGTGGATAAAATACTGGACAATTACATGCTAGAGTTACTTTGGCTGAGACTAATGACTGGGTGCTAATCAGATGACATGCTTCAAATGGTAACAAGAATAATTAATACATTAAAACGTAGAATCGAGAGCTAACAATGCTTTGACAGGTTTATGTAGGCTGAAAAATGCTCACTCTCTAACCCCACAAAGAAGTGTCTAGGTCCTAATTTATATTTGTTGATTTATGTGGGTGAATAAACCTTGCAGGTATGATTACATTAAGAAACTTGAGAAATTATCTTTCTAAGCCAGTCAGATGTAATCACAAGAATCCTTTGAAGAGCTGGAGAAGTAGATGAGATGAGTCAGAGAGGTTTGAAGATGCCACACCACTCTAGCTTTAAGTATGAAGGAAGGGGCCAGTTATCAACAGTAGGTGCAAACAGCCTCTAGAACGAGGAAAACTGATAACTTCTTAGAGCCTCCAGAGGAATACAGGCCTACCCATAGCTTGCCTAGCAAAACTCATTTCAGACTTTTATTTCTACAGCTATAAGATAACCAGTCTACTGAGCTTGTGATCATTTATCATAGCAATTACAGGAAACTTGTATGATTGCTGAAATTATAAGGAGAGTCTAATAAGTTAAGGTATTTAAAAACATAGGCTTGACACAAAATCTTGTATTAGGTTCAAGAAAACAACCAAATCCAGACTTTCAAGATATAGGAAATGAATGTGTAAAGGGCCTAAGAATTTTAATTGGCTATCAGCTTAGTAGAAAACAATTAAACCAAGACACATACAAAGAAATGCATGTGCATTCTTTTTGGAGAAATGTGCAAGTAATTGTTGAGAAAGGTCTCTTGGCACACACCATGTTTGATGTATGGTCTTCACGTTGTGGGTTCAACCCTTAAAACAGGATGTTGACAAATAGAAGGGGCATCCAAGTGGAAAGGGATCTGAAAACCATGTTTGAAAGAGAAGAGAATGGGTAAGAAAATTTCCATTAGAAGAAACCCAACTAAGAAGATAATGGTATTTTCTTAAAGGATGTAACTTATTCTATCTGGCTCTTAAGGGTAGAATGCAAACAAAGGAGATCAGTTTCAACACCAAAAGAAGAAATCATTACCCTGTCCTTCAAGTGGTCCTGAGATGATTTCTTTGGGATTCCTATTCCCAGATCTATTTGAATATAGACTGGAGGTATATTTCCAGATCCCCTTTGGCCCTCAGTGACTGTATCCTTTCAATAAGAAGAAAGAATGGAATCTTGGAAATAAGAGAGATGATTCTACTTTCTTGTGCATACAACTCACCTCATTCTAAGCCACAACTGTGTAGAGACACTTGGATGAATTTAAGTTGGAAACCCAAAGTCCTGCTGTTAAAAGAGCTTGAGTCCTTTTAAGTCATTCACCCTTCTCTCTCACCTCAAGACTGACCATTCCTTCATAGAATGACAAGACAAATCTTGTTATACAAAAACAATGTCTTATAAAGTAGGACATGTACTGTCTGTACCTTGTGCTGGTCCTCAGGGGGTAAAAATGAGCTTCCGGATTAACTGCAATGTTCCTTCTGTGAGAGTAAGGAAGCCCTTCCCCCACTCTTTCTTCTCTGGGTTATGCTACATCAATTCCCTCAGCACCTCAGTCCTTTTGGGGAGACCTCAGGGAACTCCGTTCTCAAAGGGACACTTGACTTGACCCTAAGAATGGCTTGGGCCTCTGCCTTCTTTTTGCTACAAGTCACATCTGCATGGAGAATGCTTAGAGGAGAGTCATGGGATGATAAGTGAGCAGACAGATGAAGTTGGATGGGGACCTCTTTCAAGTCCAATGAACAGAAAGGTCTTGGGTGTAGAAGGGTTCTGGGCAGAGGTTAAGGGGCTAGGATGATGTGGAGCCAAGACTGTCTCTTTCCTGGAATGGACTTAGTGCCATGGATTGGTGGTATCTTCAGACTTATACATGACATGGCAACCCTGCCCCCCCCCCCCCGCACTGCTGCCAACTTTAAGGGAATTTCCATCTGCCTTTTGGCCTTTAGTTCACCTTCCACCCCTACCCAGTCCCTAGAATGAGTGGGAAGGGAACTGTGGAAATTCCCTTTTCAGGAACATGAGAGTATCAGAGAAGCAAAACAGAGGGAATACTGACAACTGTAAAGGCTCCCTCACCTCCCCCGCCAACCCCCACCCTCCTGGCCATTTTCATCCTCAGCCAGGGCATCCTCCAAGAGGAAGATGGACTCACCAGACCCATCTGCAGGTGCTGAATTTTCCCAAGGCCTCCAGCCTACCCTCCTCCAGTCTCCCTGCCAGCCCATCCCACTGGGGAATCAGAAGGCCCCAGCCGACAGCTGGGTTGTGCAATCAGCAGCCCAGATGTGGCTGGGATTCTGGCTTGCAGCAGCTGTCTCTGTCATCACACAGGGTCTATGGCCTTCATTTCACCCTTGAGCTGTACTCTAGCAACATTCCTGTCCCCATCCCAGACAGGCCCCACCCCAGCCACCATCCTTCTCCAGCAGCTCTGGAGAATGCTTGGCAGCTAAAGATCACAGGCCCAGCTCAGCCATACTAGGTTACGCCTCCAGTGGGGCCTCAGTAAACAGACACTAAAGCTTGAGCCCCAGAATCATGACTACATTTTCTCTTCATTCCTGACATCCTTGATTTTAATAATGCATTTATTGCTCCCCACAGGAACTGGACAAAAGATACAATCTCTTTTACTGCCCTTGGGTTTTCTAATCAGGGCAAGGTCACTTTCCATTCTTCAGCTACCATGACCACTGGTTTTATGAAATCTTGAAAGTAGTCCATCATCAGACAATATTATTGATTCTTTGGCCCCAGAACTGGCAGTTGGTCAGACTTACAGTAATCTTAGACTATTCTTTTCTTCATGTAGGATTGTCTGGCTCAGCAGAAACACTGTCATTGTCTGCTAAATGGAAAAATTGAAATGAAGATGCACAGAAATGAAGAGAGTTACCCAAGATCACACTGCAAACCAAAGGCAGAGATAAGGTCAAAGACCAGACATGGACTTTAACAATCATCTTTTTTTTTTCTCATACCCTATTCTCTACCTTTATAATGGTGATGGGAACAATGGTGGAATAGTAATGGTATTTACAGTGAGAATTACTACCAATGGTGGTGGTGATGATGGCAATGGTGGGGACAATGTTAGTTGCAATGGTGTTGGTGGTGGCATAGTGGTGGTAGTGATGATAATGTTAGTAGTGACAGTGGCAATGACTGTGGTAGTGATGGTAGCATTAGTGGTAATGGAATGATGTGGTGATGAAACTGATGACTTGCTAATAAATACAAATTCCCTTCTCCAAATGAATTCTCTTTGGGAAAACAGAGTTCATGCCAATCATTTTGGCGCTGTCTTTTCAACCGTGGAATGATCTGGAGTATGCCTCCTTCCTGAAATTTTCAGAGAGCAGCACAAATACACCACTCAGAACTCTTATTGTGATTAGTGAATGGACAGCTAGGTGCTACTGTTGCCCTTCAGGGCCCCTCATAACCTTTGTGCCTAAGTCTTGCTTCCCAGGGGCTACTCCAGCCAATAAGCCCACACAGCAGGAGAACTAATGTTGACTATTCATAGAAATGGTGAATTCTTCAGCCATGTGACTTTGGCTTAGGGACCCCTCATTATTTATTTCTGACGCTGCCTTCCCACACTCCTCATTGTTATAAACTTGAAAGGTAGGAAAAGAGAGAAGGTAGGTAAACCACAGGACAAATCCTTGAGACAAGAATAATTCTAGTATGTCCTGGGATTTGAGCATCCCAAAATAGCTGGAGGGGAGGAAAGAACTAGGGAAATAAGAGAAGTATAAGCTGGACAGGGAAGATATATAGGTAAGGACTTTGAATCCAGAAACAGGACTTGAGATTTGATGAGACAAGAAAAGAGGTGACAATTAAGGATTCTATGCCTCCATCAAAAAGAATGACATTGCCCCATTTGTTAGGAAATGGAAAGACTTGGAAAAAATTATATTAAGTGAAGTAAGCCAGGCCCAAAGAAACATACCATGGTTTCCCTTATTTGCAATAACTAGTATATGTCTGAGTCAAGCAGAAAAGGTCAGATAAGGTGATGTTAGGAAAATGAACCCTAAGATATGTATTCAAATGTTTTTTTCTTTCATGCGATTGTTTCTAACACAATTATAAGATGATTTCTTTGTTGCTTTGTATGTCCCTCCCCCACAGTATAACCCCTGCTTTCACTGTATTTGATGTCGGTATAATTTGTGGAGGGGAAGGGAAAAAACAAATCGTTTAAATAGGAATACAGGTGGACCCATTGCAACAATGGGATGTACAAGTCGTTATGTCAAAAGTGAACTTTACAACTCTGGTGGGGGGGGAGGGTGGAGAGGATTGGGGGAGGAGGATGGGAAGGGATGGGAAGGAGAAACAAAGGAGGAGGCTACAATGCTTGATAAGAAATGTACTCATTATCTTGCCCATGTAATTGTAACCCCTCTGTACAGTATTTTCACAATAAAAAAAACAATTCTAACAAATAAATGGTATTTCTCAAAAAAAAAGAAAAGAGGTGACAATTAAGAATTCTATGCCTCCATCAGAAAGAATGATATTGCCCCATTTGTTAGGAAATGGAAAGACTTGGAAAAAATTATATTAAGTAAAGTAAGCCAGACCCAAAGAAACATAGGCCCATGGTTTCTCTTATTTGCAATAACTCGTAAATGTCTGAGACAAGCAGAAAAAGTTAGATAAGTTGATGTTAGGTGAAATGAACCCCAAGGTAAGGACTCAAATGTTTTTTTCTTTCTTGCGATCGTTTCTAATATATTTATAGGATTATTTCTTTGTTGCTTTGTATGTCCCTCCCTCGCAGTACAATCCCTGTTTTCACTGTATTTGATGTTGGTATAATTTGTGGAGGGGAAGGAAAAAAACAAATAGTTTAAATAGGGATACAGGGGGACCCATTGCAACAATGAGATGTACAAGTCATTATGTGGAAAAACAAACCCTACGATTTTGGCGCGGGGAGAGGGGGAGGAAAGACCATGGGGTGGGGAGATGGGAGGGCAGGGATGGGAAGGGGAAACAGAGGAGGCAACAATGCTTGATAAGAAATGTACTCATTATCTTGCCCATGTAATTGTAACCCCTCTGTACGGTATTTTCACAATATTAAAAAAAAAAAAAGAAGACTCTTTAAGAGGTGGGATGTGGCATTATAGAGAGGAAATTTTTTTAAAAAAAGATCAAGGGAAGAGACCATCTAGAAACTGCTGGGGTCAGCCAGCCAAGCAACAATGAGAACTGGCATTGCATGGTACATGTATCAAAAAATGCTAATATGTGTTAAGAAGAAATGAACCCATCTTGTCTCATTGGATTTCAGAGTTAAACAGCCAGTATAGTCTAGAGAGGAGACTTGGGGCTTTTGAGAAAAATAGGATGGCTGAAAGATGTTCCACTCTGGACAGAATTGATTGTTGTTTTCTAGTAGTTATGAGCACTAGGGGTGTGAAAATGTGGGCCTAGAGCAGTGGGCAGGCTTTAAGCTAGGCTGTAGGCTTCAAAGGCAAAGGAGTGAGCAGGCTCCTGCAGGAGCGACTGTGGGTGTGCTACAAATGCTTAAATGAGGAAAGCAGAGACTGGGAAACACCCACCCTGGTGGCAGGCAGAGAGGAAGTAGAGCCAGCCATGGAGAGAATGAGCTAGTGGGGAGGGCCGAATCCCTAGCATGGGGCTGAGGCAGATATTTGCAATTCAGTACCCATTGTCACTCCACAGCCTTCCACCCAGAGTGGGTACCCATGAATACTCTGAAGAAAATGAGGGACAGGCACCTGGGAGCTTTTCAGAGACTATCCTCTAGGGTCATGGCAGAACAGAGTCGTGACATATTGGCAGAGTTCAGGACTGCTATGCCTGCCACAGGGACGGCCTCCCACAGGCTGCTCCTGTGGTCCAGGACACGTCCCTCTCCTGGGGTCAGCGCCGGGGCGGCAGCAGCCTCCGTGTGAGGTGGTGGTACTGGCATCTGCTTCCTTGGAACAGGGACTAGGAAAACAGATGACCTCAGGCTGAAAGCTCTTAGAATGGTTGCTCAGAAGAGAGCGGAAAAGACAGAGCTAAAAATACATGCAGACCCAAATTCCCTACCTCTCCAGAAAAAAAAAAAAAGAAAAAGCTGGGCAGAGTGTCCTACAAATGGGTCTGACGCAGGATCCTGGAGTTGACTGTGGATCATGCTCTTCTGATTACGCACCTGTCCTCCACCCAGACCCGGCTCGTCTCTGCTTTCAAAGCAGACTGGGAACCGTCTTACCTCCCAGACACTACCTCCATTCTCCCTCCCATGACGCACTCTCTTCTCCCTGTGGCTTATCTACCTCTTGTCCAGGACTGGCTCACACATCATCTCTAACCTCCTCTGGGACCTCTAAGCTTTTCTAGAACCATTCAAGATATCATGGAGTTCTTTCTTTTCCTGGTTAGATTTGCTTAATATTATAGCCATGATTGAGCCTCTTAAGAGGAGCAGTCTTATATTTTTTTCTCCTTTTCTTCTATTTCCAAATGCTCCCAGTCTAAAATTGGGTCCGCATGTCCTTTGTGATCAATTAAATAAAGAAAATAGCTTAGTTTACATATAGTCAGTTTCTTAGGGCCAGAAAAAAAGGGGATAGGAAGGAGGACAGGGAGAGTGTGTGGAATGATACCAGAGGAACAATGAGGAATTCCCTACCCCAATGTGTGTGTGTGTGTATGTGTGTGTGTGTGTGGGGGGGGTGTGTGGGTGTGTATTCACGTCCACACCTATTTTTGCATGTAACTTGTGTGGAAAGCTGTGCTAAATCACAGCAAAGAGATAAAATGTTTTGGACTCATAAGCAACTTTGGGAGATCTCAAGAACCAATGGCTCCATCTTTTGTGCTATGGCAACATGAACTTTGACTGGAGACCGAAGAGTTCTGCTGCAAAGATTCCAAATCAGAAGTTCTGGTTCAGCGGCTGCTCTGGTGACTGACTGAGTATAAAGGTCAGGACACGTAGAGCCAACATGTGTCTGACAACTGACCATCTCTCTATTGCACTTCACTCTTCTCCTAGCTCCCTCTCCTTCTCCCCACCTCTGTCCAACTGACTTCTCTAATTTAGTAGCCTCTCACCTTTAGACTCCTGGGCTGAGCATGGAAAGTAAGCCACAGTGAGCACCTGAAAGATGCGGATGGACAGGAGAAAGGAAGAGAGAGGAACTAGAAGAATAGTTTTCAGGTCTGATATTTCTGGTAGAACGATAGTTCTATGAAAAAAAATTAAGGCATAAATACGTAGAGTTTCTGTAACATATTTATTGCAAGAATAATGCATAAACACACAGGGACTCACAAAGACATTAGTCTAATTTATTTTTTTAACAAAGTGACTATAGATTGTAATGAAACTAGTCACCATTTAATGTGCTGGGGGAAAATGGTGATCCACAGCTCATTTGCAGAGGGAGAGATGCTCATTTAACTTTTCCCCAATCTAGGAACTAACAGGGAGCCATCGTGGACCTTCTCATCTCCCTTGAACTAAGCATTCTTCTGATTAAAGTTGAACATTTCTTTGACTAAGCTTCACAGTAAATGGACCACTTTTCTTTTCTCTGACTTCCTGGGCTCCATTTTCCCAGGAGCCCCTGCTGGCATTCTGCTCACTTGCTTCTATTGTATAATATCCTTCTTGGGGCAAAGCAACCATATTCTGCTCAGCTTGCCTGTAGTAAGTGGATGAGGCACTCCCAGCTGATAGCTGGATGGAAAAGTAAACTTATTCTGCCACCAGAACCACCCACTCAAGTGTGGACTCAAAGTAAGTACTTAAGATAAGAAATGCTCCTAGGCTTTCAGGCAAGGGCCTCTTGTCTGCTCTAGCTTTGGGACAAGTAGAGAGAGTGGGCACTTTGTCTAGAGCTTAAACCACTACTTTGTTTCCTTTGAGGTTTTATCCTTGGCTGGAGACTTTGTAGGAAGGGAAGTGAGGAGTAGGATTCAGGCCCCTGAAACCTCCTGATCAGCCCTCCCACAGTGCCTGGACAGAGGGAACTCAGCACAGATGCTAAATATGCCACTCTCAAGGCCACATTTTTCCCATGTCCTGTCCATTCTGGGGAAAAATCTGCCCACAATCAGTGAGATAAATTGAAAAGAAAAGCTAGGAGAGAGAGCTGAAGAATTTCCTCAGAGCTGAGCCCCAGCACTGCTTCTGAGGAAACCCTTCCTTCTTCACAGCCTCCTTTTCCTCAAATATAGGACGAGCCCTCTGAGACCTGTTATCTGAAGCAACTCTATGATACACAAGCTTGTGTTGGACAGAAACTGGCATGATCCTAGACGTTGGGACTTAATGGTGGCATAGCGATGTTGGGAGAGAAAGCTCACATATGTGAACCAACTGGAGGAAAAAGGAAGACAGAATTTGATTGAATGCCTGAGTTAGTGGATCAGACCAGCAATGCCTAGCTTGTGGGCTGGAACTCTTGCAAGGGATCTGTACATCCATATGCCCTACAAGCTTCCACCAAAGGCTGAATAAATAATACAACTTGCATGTGTATGTGTGACTATTTTTCAAATCATCAATGTTGCTGTCACGAATGAAACACAGATGAAAGTGGTTCTGAACATAACCCTCCTTTGGGTTGCTATGTACTTTCTCAAACGACAGATCTTGTAAAGACAACGACTATGTACAATGACATAAAATGATATCTGGGCTTTTCTTTAAAATCCACAAGGGAAAAAAAAGACAGGGGGTGGATTAAACGAGGAGAGACTGTTAATAATTATTGGAACTGGATGATGAGTATATGGGAGATTATTATACTGTTGTCTTGACTTTTGTATGTTTGAAATTTTCCATAATAAAATTTTTTTCCAAAAAGTATAAATGCTCTTATGTGGTCATTCATGAAATCTTTTGACATTAAAAAGAAGAGTTTCCTTGTGGAAAGCTGCTCACAATACATTGTTGAAAATAAAAGCAGTTGTAAAGCCATATGTAAGTATGACTTTCTTTTTCCTTAAAATATGAAGGGGTGTGTGTGTGTGTGTGTGTGTGTGTGTGTGTGTGTGTGTGTGTGTGTGTATGTATGTGTGTGTGTGTGTGTGTGTGTGTGTGTGTGTGTATGTATGTGTGTGTGTGTGTGTGTGTGTGTGTATGTGTATGTGTGTGTGTGTGTGTGTGTGTGTGTGTGTATGTGTATGTATGTGTGTGTGTGTGTGTGTGTGTGTGTGTGTATGTATGTGTGTGTGTGTGTGTGTGTGTGTGTATGTGTGTGTGTGTGTGTGTGTGTGTGTGTATGTGTATGTATGTGTGTGTGTGTGTGTGTGTGTGTGTATGTGTATGTATGTGTGTGTGTGTGTGTGTGTGTGTGTGTGTGTGAAAAAACTCTTCCAGGAAGCAAAGAAATGAAAGGGTTTTATTTTATTTATTTATTTTAATAAATTTTCCTTTGTTACCAAACCCAAACATTGCTTCTTAAAGCTTTATGATAGTCTTAGATTACAAAAGATGAATGAGGGCTTGTCTGGACCACAAGATGTTGCAGGAATTCTGACTTCTGGGAGATGCGCATGGCACTGGCCTTGGGAAGATGTCATGGTGGACAGCCTCGTGCTGGGACATAAGGATGGGCAGAATTTAGAAATCATGAGATGGGTGGGAAGATGTTCCAGGCAACACAAAAATAAGTACATCCTGTCTTGAGAGAGTTGCCTTCCCAGAGCAAGGGTGATCCTAAGGTCCAGGGGGCTGCAGGGTGCATAGAAAGAAATGAAGGGGTTGGGTGGGGCAAGATCTTGAAGGGCCATGGGGTTCTGGGAAAAGAGGAGCCTGAATGTCTGGCTAAAAATTGTCCTGGGTATGTGTGAGTGTGCACGCGCGTATTAACTGTGGCATTTAGAACAAGGGATAATTGGAAAAACATGACCAGTGCTGAGCCACACGCATGTGGGGACATGTGGCTCTGGTTCTAAGATTGTTTGTCATTCCTTATTTCAGGAAAGCAGGAAGACAAAAGATGAACCGTTGAACACAATGAAGAGTCAGATGTCACCAAGGAGTCAATGTGGGACCCAAACTGTGATCCATCGGCAGTCACGTCTCACAGCTGCCACCACCCCATGACCAACGGCACTAGGCTGTCCATTTCACAGTGCCTGCTGCCAGTCAAGACTAGGCCCTTAGCAATAGAAGATTTTGCACACTGGGACAGAGAACTCTGGCATCTTCCCAAGAGTTTGCCGGAAGGGAGCTGGAGGGATAAGCAGGATGGAGAAGAAGAGGCTTCATTACAGCAAACTGGAGAAAATTTTGGAAACTCCCAGAAACCCCAGCACAAACAGCAGAGAGAGCTTTGATGATCCATAGAGGCCTACGTGACCCCAGGAAAGCCAGCGTCATCGTCTTCTGGAAGACCCAGGCATTGATGGCATGCATCTCTGTACCTCTGTTTCTTACTGGTTACAAAAGCAGAGGCTCTGGGAAGTTGTGATAGGGGCTCCAATCTCTAAGAGACATGAAGAGGACAGAAGACTAACTGGACAGGTAGACTATTGCTAGAAAGACCTGCAAGGGGGGATGATCATGCAAACATCCCGTTGAGCAAGATAGTACAGGAAGAACTGTGAGCTTGTGATCACTTTTCAACAGTCCCTTTATTGGCTGCTACCCAAGATCTTGGCTTTAACTAGTGTATTGAACCTTGGAAATTTAAAATTGTATGTACCATTGCCCAAACTTGCTTTGGTCTTTGCCACAGCACTAGCTGTGATGATCAATTGAGAGTAGGGACTCTACAAACAGGATAACTCTTTCCCAGCCTTGGATCCCTAACTCCTCTAGCTGGCTGACTTCTTTCTAGGAAGCCTGGGTGGCAGCTTCACCAGGAAGACAATGGCTTCTTCACTTTTTCAGCCAAATCCCGGTGCCTCTTCACTCTGTTCTCAAAATGTTTACTAGAAAACTAAGAAGCAAATCAAACTGAGTGCAAGTGATGGAGGCTATGGAACTATTGCAGGATTTCAGAATCTATTAGTAGTCTCAGATGATAAAACCTAAATCTAATCTTCTAGGAGTTTAATTAATTATATTTATATTTAGTTGTTTATTTGCCAGTCCTGGGACTTGGACTCAAGGCTTGGGCACTGTCCCTGAGCTTCTTGTGTTCAAGGTTAGCACTCTATCACTTGAGCTACAGCGCCACTTCTAGCTTTTTCTGTTTATGTGGTACTGAGAAATTGAACCCAGGGCTTCATGCATGCTAGGCAAGCACTCTACCACTAAGCCACATTCCCAGCCTGAAGAAGTGCTTCTTCCTTTTTTTTGGGAGGGGGGGTCCGGTCATGGGGCCTGAACTCTGGGCCTGGGCGCTATCCCTCAGCTCTTCAGCTCAAGGCTAGTGCACTACCACTTGAGCCACAGTGCCACTTCTGGCTTTTTTCTTTTTGCTTATGTGGTGCTGAGGAATCGAACCCAGGGCCTCATGCATGCAAGGCAAGTGTTCTACTACTGAGCCACCTTCCCAGCCCTGCTTCTTACTTTTTATTTTATTGTTCTGGTTCTCATTTTCATGACTATGTTTCAAACATATGTCATGTGTCAAACAGCTTGCCATGTGATTAGTCAATGTGTTCAGTTAATGTGATATATATATATATATATATTATATATATATACACACACACACACACACACACACACACACACACACACACACACATATATATATATATATCTTTATTTTTGTTTTTGTTTTTTGGTCTTGGGGCCTGAACTCTGGGCTTGGGCGTTGTCCCTGTGCTCTTCAGCTCAAGGCGAGCGCTCTAACGCTTGAGCCACAGCCCCACTTCCAGTTTTCAAGTGGTTTATTGGAGATAAGAGTCTCACGGACTTTCCTGCCCGGGTTGGCTTTAAACCGTGATCCTCAGATCTCAGCCTCCTGAGTAGCTAGGATTATAGGTGTGAGCCACCGGCGCCCAGCTTGTATATCTTTGTCATGTTCAGAGGGATTAAATAATTTGCCTAGTCACTCCTCTAGAAAGTTGCAGGGTTGTGAGTTGAAACTAGGCTTTGTGATTTCTAAACACAAGTATCCATGTCCTCTCTGTCTTGCTTCTCTTTGGCTATAATCTACACTCTCCTTTGTAGCACAAGGCATAAAAAATAAAAAAGCCAAGACAGAGGACGCATGGGATCCTTGAGGCTCATTTCTGGTTCATGTCAAATTCACACAAAATCCCCTGACACTGGAGATATGACATAGTTTGCAACTTCAAAAACAAACTACCGGGACTCTCTTGCATTCCTTCAACAACTTTTTTTTCTCATGGACTTCCGGTACACAAAGTCACAGTAATACCACTTGTACTTCATAAGGCATCATTAGTTCACATGAAGCCCTACTAACTTGCTGTGTATATATATTTGCTTATTTTTTAAGAATATAAAACCATAGACCCACCATCCATCTCAAACAAATGGAAGATTGCAGATTATCTATAACAACCTGTTATGATCATGTTTATCATTGCTCTATTTTTGAAAAAGACTTTTATCACATAGCTATGTATATGCATGTCACATGTATACATGCATACATCAGTATATATCACATGTATTACATATGTATGTATATTCATTAAATTTTTAATTTTTGTTTTAAAAAATTGGGGAAATTGATTTTCTTTTTCCAGTCAAATTATGCTATTCATTCATGTTATAGTGGAGCCTTTATTTTCTTCTTCTTTTTTGTTCTATCATTTACAACAGAAACATATCAGTTGAAACAAAATTTTTCATCAGCTTTGTATCTGCTGTATCTTTCGGTATGTCTTTTTTTATTCCATTGTATTTTATTGTCATGGTGATATCAGCGGAGTTACAGTATATTTCTTGTCGAACATTGTTACCCCTTCCCTTGTTCTCTCTCAATTTCCCTTCCCCCAACTCACCTCCCTCCTCCCCTCCCCCCACAAGTTATAAAGTTCATTTACAATACAATGTCTTCTGAATATTGCCATTGCATTGAGTCACCCTTTGACCTTTCTCTCACCATTTCCTGATTCCTCTTCCCTCCCCCAAATCAGATACATGTATATCCAAGACACAGGGTATCAAAATCAAAAACAGTGACCACAGGGGGATAAACCAAAGAGAAAAGAAAAAAGACACAACTTCACACAGTACATTAAAAAACAAAAACAAAGAAACAAAAGAAACCCTTTCAGTATGTCTTGAAATTTGGTTTTTTTAAAAGGTCAAAAATGTCTTTAGTATACATGTTTTATAGCCATCCGGGCTCCTGTATAACGAAGAGTATGTTTTATATATAAATCAAATGACAATTTGGTTAGATATAAAAGTCTTAATTCAAAGTTTTTTCTTTGATATTTAAAAATATTATTCCTTTGTATTTTGGGCTTGGTGTTGCTATTCAGAAGTCTGTTGTCAATATAGCTTTTGTGCTTTGGTAGTCCTTTGCTCCTTCCTCTGAGGGCCCTTTTAAAACGTTCTCCTACATTGCAAACATTTAAATTTTATGGTCTTAAAAACAAAGTACAGATGGAAAGTAGAATAATGTTTGCCAGGGGCTAGGGGGAGAGGGAAATAGGGAAATAGTGTTTAATGGGTACCAAGTTTCAATTAGAGAAGATGAAAATGTTCTGGAGATGGATGGTAGTAATGGCCACACAGCAATGAGAGTATACTTAGCACCACCAAGCTGTACATTAAAAAAAAAAAAAAGGTTAACATCGTAGACTTCATCTCACCTATATTTTACCACAATAGAAAAATAAAAAGATATTAATTTAAAAAAACTTAATATACATTTTAAATTTTCTCCTGTATATAAAGTTACAATATATTGCAGTAAATATATTTCTTGTATTTAAACCATTTATTTCCTTTGATATTAAGTTTTATTCATAGTATGTTTAGGAATGAAATTCCTTTTCCTTTTCCTTCCTATTTTTACTTCAATCCTCTTAATTTGAGATCATTATTTTCAATTCTGAGAAATACATCTATTATTTCATCAAGTACTGTTTTGTGATTTTTTTAATCCTTTGTGTCTTTATATTTCTGTCTTCTTCTGGGACTCCTATCATCTGCATTTGATCACTTCTATTCCATTCTTTTTCTATAGACTTTTCTTCTCTGTGCTGTAGTTCTTCATCCATTCCTGTTCCATTCCAGGAGGTGTCCTTCATCTGTTCTTCCAATTCACTGATATGTTCTTTAGCTGTATTCGTCATATAATTTATTTGTCTATTATGCTTTTAATTTTAGTTACCACAAATTATTTTTCTTAGCTAACATTTCTGTCTGATATCTTCAAAGACTTTTCCTATCTCATATTGCATATATGGTGATCTATGTCCCTGAATAAATTCAACCTATTTCTATTTTTCAACCCATTTTTTTCTATAACAGCTAAGGGGATTGAAATTTTCCTTTTGAGATAGTGGCACTCCTTCAGGAATTCTTTGGTCATATAATTTGTAGGGGTCTCAGCATACATAATGTGAAAGGGAAAGTCACCCATGTCATAAGGCACAATGTACCAGGCACATTACTACAAACAACTCTTCAGACCACGGTAGGAACAACCCCTCTGGATGTTATCTACTAACCTGAGGTGAGAAGAAGGGTCATTGTATTGCCTGGCCACTGTCCTTATGAATGCCTTTCTGAAGTCCTGAGCTTCTGTCTCCAAAATCTATAGGAAAAGGCGCAAAAATATCTCTCCCAATTCAGTAAAACCAAGAACAGATATTAATCCACTTTTGTAATTGAATTTTTCATTGTTATCATAAGCCACCTCCTATCCTGGTCTTTGCCACATCTGACACAGCAGTTAAAAGCAGTATTTGAATACCAAAATATGTATGTGTGTGTTTATGTGTAAGAGGGGGGGGGGGGAGAGAGAGAGAGAGAGAGAGAGAGAGTTCTTGCTGGATTCTGCCATCTGTATGTCTTGGCAAGAACCAAATACTCTTATCTTTACCAATTCTGTCAATCTTCTCACTACTGTTCTGTCTGAACATTTGTATAAAACAGATTTTCTCTGGTTCATGTGTTATTATAAATAACATCCCCCCACCTCAGCTATAAAACTAAAACATACTTGATGCAGAATCCTCTAGAAGCATACAAAAGCACAAAACAAAAGCCATCTACAATCTTACTATCAGAGGGCTTTTTCCTGCTAACTTAATGAGGACAAAGTCTACAATAGCTCCAAGAAAGTGGTAATTATATACATGTCAACAAGGTGGTTGAGATTCCTATTTCCTAACATCTACTACTAAGTCTATATACATTATTTATTTTAAAAATAGCCAAGCTGATAAAAATATCATTCCTTGTAAATGTGTGTGTGTGTGTGTGTGTGTGTGTGTGTGTGTGTGTGGTTTGTATTTATTGTTGTTTTTAGTCCTGGGGACCAAAACCATATAAAGTAAGTGTTCTACCCCTGAGCTGCATCTCTGGCCTTCCTTGCTGTTTAAGTTTATAGTATCAGATCTACATTTTAATCAGTTATTGTGTCATATGTTTATTGGTGGTTGGTACGTCTGTGAAATGTTTCATTCTTACTCTTTGCCCAATTTTCTTTTACATTGTTTGCTTATTTTTAGGATATATTTACAGATACTCTCTAATTTATAGGGGGGTGACATTCTAATAGTAAATTCATTTTAAGTGGAAATATAATAAGTCAAAAAGGAATTTAATAACACATAGCCTATCGCACATCATAGTTTAGCAACATAGTACACAGTGGGTTACTGGTGGATTTCCTTCATGACCATGTGGTAAGACTGGGAGGTGTGGTTCACTGGGGCTGTCAGCATCCAAGGGTGTATTGAACCACATATCACTAGCTCAGGAAAAGATAAAATTGAATTTTAGAGTGCAATTTCTACTGAATATGTATCACATTAATACTGTTGTAAAGTTCAAAAAAATCTCACAATTCTAAAAGTCAGGGACTAGTTGTATAGATTACTAATATTAACCTTTGCTATATATGTCTCAACTATTTTCTACAGTAAAGCAGAGAGGAGGCAATTTCCACATTTTTGTCCCATAGAACTCATGATTTGAAGGCTTGGTCCCCAGCTAATGGTGATATTGGGAAGTGGTGGAACTTTTGGAAGGCAAGAGAAGTGCGTCATTGGGAATGTCCCCTGGAGGTAGATTATGAGATTCACACCCCTCTTTGCTTCTTGGCTGCCATGTGATGAATAGCTTCCCCCACTATGCACTCCTCCACTTGCCCCATTACAGACAAGAAGGCATGGACCGAAACTTCTGAAGCTACAAGATAAACTCTTCCTCCTTTCAAGTTGATTCTTTTAGGTATTCTTTCACAGTAATGGGAAACTACAATGGAGTTTGTGCTGTCTTTGAAAATGTAGATGTTTACATCTTCTGTATGTATGTTCCAGTATTGGGGATTGAACTCAAGGCCACAGTACCACTATCATGGCCTTCTTGATCACAGCTGGCCTTCTACCACTTCATCCACACTTCCAGCTCAGCATTTTACTGATTTTGAATGGTCATCCTCTATATCTTAGCCTCCTGAGTAGCTAGGATAATAGGCATGAACCACCGATGCCCAGCTATAAATTTTTATGTAGTTAGATCTTTGGCGATGTTCCTTTAAAACATGAGTTTTGTGAATTTCTCATCAAAGCTGTGCATAACCCACATATTTTTTTAAGTTTAAAACTTCAAAAGATCCAAATAAATATCTCAAGAGATGATATGCAAATGATTAATAAGAACACATAAAAACACAATCAACATCATAAACACCAGGGAAATATGCATCAAAACCACATTAAGGGAAGAAGGAGTAAAGGGTACCAGGAAAAATGACAGAAGCGTGACTCTGATAAAAAAAGCACTGGATACATAAACAGGTATGTTAAATTGTAAAAATCATTATACAAACATGTAAAGATTAAAAATAAAAAAGAAATTTAAAAAATCCAGATTAAGATGCTACTTTATATCCAATAGAGAGATTAGAATCAAAGAGACAGATAATGATACCCGGAGGAATTAGAACCTTCATGTAGTGATAAGAAGAATTCAAGCAAGCATAGTTTACAACTCCTCAAAAAATTAAAATAGAGTTAGCATATGACCTAGCAATTGCACTCCTTTATAAGTATCCCAGAGAAATGAACACAATTTTGCACAGAAATACTTGTGTGCAAATATTCACTATTATAGCTTTTTCTTGTAAAGAGAAATTCTCTCTAAATAGGCCAAGCTATCCTCAAACTCATGATGCATTTGTCTCCATCTCTAGAAGGCAAGAATACTAGGATTACTGGTGTGTGTCAATATGTCCTATGCCAGAATTATTCTTAATAGTCAAAAAGTAGAAACCACCCCAATGTCTATCTACTGGAGAAAGGATGAATAAATTGTCTATACACTGAAAAATTTAGAAAAAAAAAAGGTCATGGAGTGCAGATACATCCTACAGCATAGAGGAAGCTGAAAAAAATTACACTAGGTGAACGAAACTAGTCATGAAAGATCACATATTATACAATTCTCTATATATGAAATGTCAAGAATAGGAAAATCTACAAAGACAGAGTAGATTGGCAGTTGTTTAGAACTGAAGACATAATATGGAAAGAAAATACCTGGAGGAATGTTGGTGGTTAAAATGGTGTTTTGGTTATTACAAGGAAGTGACCATTTAACAAAGTATTTTATGAATACAATTACCTGAAAATGTTTTAAAGTCAGTAGTACTGATGCTTGTATCACTGTGAATATATAATACAAGCCAATGGGTATTGTAAGGTATATAAATTTTATCTCAATAAATGTGTTTTTAAACTTTTTTTTGCCGGTTGTGGGGGCCTGAACTCTGGGCCTGGGTGCTGTCCCTCAGCTCTTCAGCTCAAGGCTAACACTCTACCACTTGAGCCACAGCATCACTTCCGGCTTTTTCTGCTTATGTGGTGCTGAGGAATGGAACCCAGGGCCTCATGCATGCAAGGCAAGCACTCTACCACTGAGCCACCTTCCTACCCTGAAATGATATTTTTTTATCACATACTAAGATCTCAAATATACAGTCTTGTTTCTCAACCCTGGGTTTTATTTCCTTATTTATTCCATCTTACCCTAGTATTTCATGGTTTTGATTATTATATATTTATCTTATATCTGGTCACCTTAGGGCACCCTCATGTTATTTGCAGTACTTTTTCCAGCATGAACCCTGGGCCTTGTGCTCTCATTTGGCTTTTTCTCAAGGCTGGAATTCTGCTATTTGAGCCACACCTCTACTTTCAGGAATCTTTCTATTTTAATTTTTAAAAAGTCAATTTTCCTTAAGTGAAAGGGAAATTTGTTTGCTTCAATAATGGAGAATCCAGTATAAAAACTGACATCAGAGGCTCTTAGCTTTTCTTTTTTATCTCTCCTTGGTCTTTGGATATATAAGAGTCACACTCAGGTTCATGTGATTGATTCTGTTGGTATCTCCAGATAATACAAGGTCCCGGTTAGATCATCTGCTTGACCTGCTGTAGCAGGTGGAGTTCTATCTAGTTCATATAGGGCAAGAGTATACGAAGGAGTGGACCCTCAAGTGAAGTCTGTGAGCTATCTCAGGAAGAAGACAAAACTCGTGTTATAGAAACAATACTCATTAAACATAATGGCATATTTATCCCTTCTTTTCTCATACTTAGGCTACTCAATTTTTCTTTTATTGTTCCATTGTCCAGGATAGTCAGAGCCAAGTTGAAAAGTTACAGCACTTATATTCTCTGGCTTTAATAATACTTTACCATTTGTGTGAAGGGATTTTAGTAAGATTTGATATTTTTTAGGAAGCAAGAAAATACCCTTCTTAGTCCAGCTAATTGAAGATTTTTTTCTTTTAAAAAAATTATTTTCAAGGTGATGTACAGAGGGGTTACAGTTACACACATAAGTTAAGGTGGTGAGTATGTTTCTTGTCAAACTTGGTACCTCCCTCCTTCATTTTTCTCCCTCTTTCCCTCCCCTCAAGATTTTTTTCTTAACATTGAGTGGTTTCTGTATTCCTATAAATTACTTTATAATGAGGGGAGGAATAGACTTTTTTGTCATAAGCAGCAGCAACTAAGTTAATTATGACATTCTTCTATTTCATGCAAGTTCCTAGTTAAGAAAGAAATTTGTCAGACATATATGATTCAAGGTTCAAGGAGATGGCAAATGGCTGTTTTTCAGACTTAACCATTAGGCCGGGGTCCTTTCTGAACCCAAAGCAGTGATGATAGCCATGTTAGAGGAAAGTACCCAGGAAAACCCAACCACTACTGCTCTTTCCACAGGACCTCTATCAGGATGGTTATAGTGATAATAGACAGGATCATCATAGAGAAGAGAATCATTCAAAGGAAAGATTAAGATAGTGAGACAGAGAGTCATTGACTTGCCTGTGGTTATGCAGCTTTTGAGGCCAGGCTGTCTGTCACAGTGCCTGAATTCCTAGCCTGATCATTATCCTGATTTAGGGACTAATCTGTAATGTTCAGAACAAGTACTATAAATAATTTGAAATTAAAACCTCAAGAAAAGACTGGGTGCTGGTGGCTCACACCTGTAATCCTAGGTACTTAGGAGGCTGAAATTTGAGGACTGTGATTTGAAGCTAGCCCAGGCTGGTCTGTGAGACTCTTATCTCCAATCAATACCAGAAAACCAGAAGTGGAGCTGTGGCTCAAAGTGGTAGAATGCTAGCCTTGAGTATAAAAGCTCAGGAACAGCACGCAGGTCCTGAGTTCAAGTCCAATGACTGGAGAATAAAAACTCCAGAAAGAAGGAATCACTTTTCTAATAGGTGATCTTGAAGCTTCCTCTGAATTAAGAAGCTTCTTGTGAATTTCAAAGCTTTTTTTTTTTTTTTTTTTTTTTTTGAAACCAGGATTAGCTGTCTGGTCCTTTCTAAATACTGGCTCCAAATGGTCACCAAAAATCAAGAACTTTTCTTCTCACACCACTGATATCAACATAAAGAGGAGAAAATTATAGGAAAGGAGGTTTACAGAAATCCAAGTCAGACTGAAGCTGAAAAGGGATTCTCTCCATCACAATGTTCATGGAACTATGAACATTGTGATGGACAATCTAAGTTCAGAAACACTAGAATGGAAATACATATGAATAGAAGGTGTTCATGCCTGCCATTGTAGCTGCTCAGGAAGCTGAGCTGTAACAGTCTCTGTTTGAAGGCAGCCTATGAGACTTTTATCTCCAATTAACCAGCAAAAAGCTCGAGGTGGAGGTATGGCTTAAGTGGTAGAGTGCCAGCCTTGAATGAAAAAGCTAAGCAAGAGTGTGAGGCCTAATACTCAAAAGAATGGAATCAGGGTTTCTTAGAAACCTAAAAATGCTCTGGTATTGCTTGAAAAGTCTGACTTGTCTTAGACAGGATGAAGGTACACCAGGAAAACAGATGACAAATTTCAGTAATAGTCCAATCTAGCGTTGGAAGTCCTTTGGGTTAGTCATCTTTTCCTAGCAGAGCACTGTTGGTCTGCAAAATTGAGAAGAAGGGGGGAAAGCATTCCTTCATATTTTTTATGAATACTTTCCTAATTTCTTTTGTGTTCAGGGCAGCCTTCCAGCTACTGGGTGTACACTGGTTAACACAATAAACATGATCCTTACTTCGACAGAGGTTGGAGTAAAAGAGGCAGTCAATAAGAAAATTTCAAATTCTGCTGTGGTAGAGAAGACAGTACGTACATGAAGGTGTCAAGGATGAGAAAAAGTGGAAGGGAGGCCACATTATGAATGAGGCCTTGTTTGAGGAACTAGCAAACCAGTGTACCAGGAACATCATGTGTTGAAAGAACTTCTTGTGAGATATGTCCAGAGATATATTGGGATCTAGTCATGCAGGTACTCTTTGACCATGTGAAGGAGTATGGATTTTGTTCTAAGAAAAATGTGACACCATTAAAAATGTGTGAGGCAAGAAAATTAAAAACTTAACTAAAAATATCTTTAACTTCTATATGTGAAATGGAAGAGGGCAACAAAAGGAATAGAAAAACTAGTTAAAGACAAATTCCTAGGTGAGAAATCAGAGAAGCTTGAGGCTTCAGAATGGTGTAAGTAGAGATGGAGAGAAGAAAATGGACTGGACATGTATTTAGAAAGGATAATCAACAAAATTGGCTAATGATGAAGATATATGGGAAATAAACAAAAGAAGAGAATTCATAATTACTCCCAGGTGTTCGGAATAGGACAATTTGTTGGATGGTGATGCCATCTTAAGACAGAAATTTTGGAAGAGAGGTAACAATGTTCTACAAGAAATGTACTCATTACCTTACTCATGTAACTGTAACCCTTCTGTATGGCATCTTTACAATAAAATAAAAATTAAAAAAAGAATAAATCAAGAATCATCTTTCAGGTATGCAGAAATTGAAGATCAGCCTTCTCAGACTCCTTCTCTGGGGCAACACCCTGGGCCTCCTTCCTCTTGACATGGACCATGGGCTGTTGGGGTTCTGTGGGCTCTACCAGCTAACCACCAAGGAATCTAGAACACAGGGGTACCCTGGAAGACTTCATCACAACTTTTTGTCCAGCTCCACAATAACCATTTTGCATCTGCCCCATAATCCCCAAGTGTTCCTCCCTTATTTTTCCCATCTGGACAGGAGGATGAGATTGACCCTATAAGTGACTCTTGTTCTCCACTGAGGAACTCGCTGCTGGTAACCTCCTTCCCCAACGTCAATTCTCTTCTTCTAAATGCTTCCCAGCTTTCCAGATGGTCTCCAGACACCCCGCACCCTCTCCCCTGGGTGCAATCATCATTCCCAGGGTCACTTCAGCCCTTTGGATCCCTCAATCTTGGATGAGTCCATCTGTCATCACCTATCCCTCTGGGGACCAGGAGGGCAGAAAGCCAGGCCAGCGGGCAGAACACATCTGTCCTTGCTCAAGCCCAGCTCTTCTGGTTAACCTATGGGGGCCCCCAGATGGGAAGTCTACAAAAAAAAATCAGGAATTTCAATTTTGAGCTATCTACCTTCCCCTCCCCCCACCCTACATTACCAGCCACATCACGCCCATTCTCATTCTCAGACTTAACTTGCCCTTCTTTGGGACAACTTCCCAATTCCCAGGAAGATCCAGTCATTCTTCTTGACTCTTCCCTGACCAGACCATATTGATAGCCCTGTACATGCTGTCTTGACCATGAAATGGCCTGGTAACGTCTATTTTCCCCACAAGGCTTATATTGTTTAATATGGCTCCTAACCACTCGTGGCTAATTTTTTAAATATATTTTTTATTGTAAAGATACTGTACAGAGGGGTTACAGTTACATGAGAAAGGTAATGAGTCCATTTCCTATGGAGCGCTGTTACCCACTCCTTTCACACACGGCTACTTAAATTAATTAAAAATTAATAAAATTAAGAATTCAACTTCTCCATTCTCTTAGCTACATTACAGATGCTTAACAGCCACATGTGACTAGTGATTTCCATATTACACAACATAGATTGATAATATTTCCATCAGCACAGGAAAACATTGTTAAGTTCTACATCAGTCTAAAGATCCCTGAGGACCAACCTGGGTCTGATTCATGTGTGTGGCCTTAGAACCTAGTGTAGGTTCTATAACATAGAAGATGCTAAATATATGGAATGAGTAGATAAGATATTATATTCTGGACATAATTTGTCAAGGGGAATATAGATGGCCTGTACATGGTCTGTTGAAAAGACAAAGACCAGGAGAAAATACAATGACAGAAAAAGGCAGAGATGACAACTCAGTATAGGCAGGTAGTTTTTCCTATCCCAAGACACTGTAATGCTGATGTCAGTGTCCTATAAAGCACCTTATGCTAGTATATATTATCCAGGGCTGCTCATTCCTGCCAGTTGCTCCTCCATGACACCTTCTCTGAAACCCATGTTATCCTTGAAAATATTGAGAAGACTCTATAGGTCAGCCTCAGCTGGTTTCATTCTTCATGGTCTGACCAGCATCCTCCCAGAATGGACTTTAGGCATCCTGTTTGGCAGCTATGGTCCCTTTCCTTTATATGTTCTGGTATGTAAGCCTCATGCTTACAACTCTTCCCTTCCTTCAGGCTAACCAACAGATCCTCAAGGGTGAGGTGTCATAAGACCCAAGCTCACGGGGGACAAACACTGTATGTTCCTGATCAGAATAAGTAAATACTTTCCAAGGGCTAGTGTCTGATTTCTCATAAGGCAAAATACTTACAAAGGAAGGACCACAGATCTGACCTTGTAGGAACAAACCAGCCAGAATCTTGTCCATATGGGTGACACAAGGTAGGTGCTCAGTATGATACTATTTCATCTCAGAGATCTCAATGTGTAACAAATGAAGGGCTGGGACCTGGGAAAAGTCAGGAACACAGCCTGCAGTTGAGGATTTGAAGACACTGTCCATTCCTTCTCCACTGATCCAGTTTTTGCTCTTTATCTCCTATTTTAGGACCTTGAGCTATCCAAAAATCCATAAGCGATGGAAATACCCTTTACCTCTGTTTTAACTCTCTGAAGATTCTCAAATGTCTCTACAACTATGGCTGCAATCACTGCCTCACAGAGATATGTCTCTGTGAAGACATTTCCCCTCAGAAATGTCTCTACCGCTTCTGGGGCTACCTTGAAGTTTCTGTATGTCTTCTGAGAGTACAGTTTTCCTTGAGGTCACTTCAACTTCTTCCTCTACTAGCCCCTAAACTATTCACAAACATACATTCAATGCCCAAGTTGGTGATCCCGTTGATGACTAGCTTGTGAAAGATAATGTAATGTTCACAGTGTCTGTCCACTGGGTTATCAACACCAGCCTATTTCATTCAAATATTCCCCCTTAAAGGGAGCAGTAGCAGGTCTCTTGTTTCTGTGATAGAGGCTCAGTTCTTCAGAAGTTCATTTATAAAAGTTGGTGAGTGGGCATCTTTGATGTCCTATGTACAGTGCCTTCTCACTGATTCTACCTTTAAGAAGACAGTCTCTTACCATCATATTTTCAAAGGCTCAACAAGGTTTAACTGTAAGAAGCACACACCATCACTTTGAGGAGGCTTGTTCTCACCCAGTATGGAATGAGAGGTATAAGGGAAGTGTCTGGTGTTCAAATCTGTTTTAATGGAAGCCAGTTAGATCTACTGTATGGGATGGAGATGTTCCCAAACTTTCAATGTAAAATAGCCTTCTGGCCTTTCCTGAGAGGCTCCTGGGGTAGATGTACACAGAGAACTTTGCTAGTGCCAGGTGACTGTAACTGCCTTCATAAAAGGGCAGGGGCAACAGGTGGCCATCCTAAAGAAAGCCCCTCTGCTCCTCTTTCCTCAATGGACACATCAAAGTGTGGAGTCTCTTCCCCATGTTTAGGGAAAAGGAGAAGAGCTGGAAGTCATCAGGGTGTTGTTTTTGCCAGCAAAGCCCTTGAAGTGGAGACAGGAGAAAAACAAACAAAGTCATGTCATCTCCCCAGGGCCCTAGAAGAGGTCCCTTTCACAGCCAGGAATGTGACAGGGAGTGAAGTCAGCCAGGAGGCTGCCTGCAGAGGGAGGGGTGCAGGCAGCCCTTGAGCTGAGGGTTGAAGACACAGTGCTGAAGGATGGGGCCTGAGATGAGGGAACCCACCGCCAACTACAAACCCAAGGAAGGGGAATGAGCCATCAGAGAGCCACATTTCAGTAGGGTCATGTAGAGTCTAATAAAAGAATCCAGCAGATTATCTCTGGAGGTCAGTTTTGTAGAAGATATGCAGCAATCACCACACAGATCAACCAGTGGCCAAGGAAAATGTAATCAGAGAGAAAAAGAGTCAAAAGTAGAGATGTAAAGCAAAGGAGGGTCCCAGGGAGGAGACAAAATATCACCAAAGGGGATGACACTCAGGCTGAGAATCTGAGGCGGAGAGAGACCAAATGAGAGAGGGTCACTGAGCTCATACAGGCCCTGGAACTCCAGAAGGCCTCTGACAGATCAGAGCTAACTTTGTGGACCCAAGGCCTTGGCCAGTAATCCCATGTTGCCCCTTCCCCATACTTCTCTGTTGTTGCATGGAGTTACTAGTCAATCCCCATCCCCTGTCTTGTCCTCAGCTCACTGGAGTCCCCAGAAACCAGTGGAAGAGGAAGCAAGAGGAAGATTCAGGTTTTTCCATAGTCATTCCTCTTCTTACTGAAAACTATATTTTTGGGATCCTTTAATCCTAGCCACAACCCTGAGACCACAGGGCTCTGGCCTCCTTGCTCTTCCCTTTTCCTCTGCCCATGTGAGAAAGAGTCTAGGCACCATCCACTCTTGGATCCAGCAGGAAAGGAAACTGTACTGGTTCAACAGAGCTGGCACTTAGGCCTCATTTGATGGCATCTCTAACGCTGGGCTCTTCCGAGGTGGTCAGGGACATGGTATACCTATTGATAGAACAGGGAGACAAACTCTGACCCCTCACCTCTCAAACATAATGCTTATTAGGGATGACTATGATACTAATTGATAGAGCAGCAAGAAACAGGAAGGAAAGAATCCAGCCCAAGGGCCTCTTCGGGAGGACTGCCTGCAGAACATGTTGAATACTTCACCAGTCTGAGATCAAATTCTGCTTCTGATCCAACTTCTCTATATGGAGATGACCCAAGGACCATGTCAGACTCCATGGCCAGTCCATACCCTGGACAGAGCGGGGACCAACTCCACATAGCTGAGGGATGTTCTCTGGAAAACATGTGTCCTTCTGCTCCCCTGGCCAGAGGAAGGAGGCATGCTGTGGTTTTCTCTACATGGTAAGATCTTACTCCACAGGGTGGACTACTGAGAGGAGGGGCATAGAGGGAGGTCTGTAGATCATTGGAGGTGTGCCCTCAAAGAGGATTGGTCTCTTATTTTATTATTGGTCTTACTTCCCATCCATGACGTGGTTTTGCTCTGCTACATACACCTATTACTACATTTGCCAGTCCCATTCTTTGGTAGCTTGGAATCTGTGCTGGCAGTTTGCCAAGTGGTTCTGTCTTATATATAAGACCTAGCATTTATGCAATGTTCCTCACTTGAGATACTTTTACCATCAGCTTAATGCCCAAGCCTTTATTTCCTGCTAGAGAAGGAAGTTCTACCCTACTTTCAAGCTCAATGTCCAGAACCCTTTCCCACTCCCAAACTTCTAGTCACTTCTACTTATTTCATTACTCAGCTTTCTGGGGTCTTAAAGAATCGTGAGCCCCAGGCAGGCAGGGATCATGGTGTATTTTGTTCAATGGTATATCTCAAGTCCCTTCAACTATGGGAACACAAATAACCACATTTGTTTAAACAAGAACATGAACTAATAAGTAAATGAATGAATAAATATATGGAGACTTGGGCCTACTGTAAAAGTATTGGAGAGGCAGAAGGGTGTGGGAAACAGAAGGCCTGTGGTCTCTCCTCCCTATCTTATAGCAGTTGGTAACTTCACTGGTCCCTTCAAAACAAAACAATCCATCATGCAGAGGACCACTTTTCTCTTCTAGCCCAAGTCCCATAGGTCCCTATGTCCTAGCTGAATCTTCAAGCCTCTGCCCCTCTTCTGGTACCTATTAGCTGCTGACTGCGGTCTTGGGGATGGTACCCAATCTTGCATATTACCAACATATCAGTCATATGAGCCTCATCAGGCTTCATCTGATGGTCTCTTCTTTCCAGGTGGGAGGTAGTGTTCAAGGATCATCCTATTCTAAATATTGCCATGGTCAAGGGGAGGTTTGCCTGGATCCGGCTCTCTAAAACCTAATGACCATTGTCAAGGAAATGATTCCTTCAGAGTCTCCCTCACTTGTAATTCCTAGCCACACTGCTCTGCCTCTCTCTGCAGTACCTCCCCTATTTGCTGGCTTCCCACAGAGTCCAGATCCAAGGACATTTCCTGTCATTACCTCCCAGAACACAAGGAGGTAGCTATCTCTCATCCTTGTACTCCATACTTCAGGAAGGGCCAGGACCTTGTGTTCCTCCACTGCATTCCAGGCAGAGCCCTTGGGGAGTGATAGGAAGGCCACCAAGGTGGTCTTAGAACAGCTAAGTCCTTTCTCCCACCTCACTTAGACTGACCCCACCACCTCTCAAGCCGTCTGGCTCTCAATTGCTTTCAGGAATCTTGGCCTTAAACATCTTCTGTCAAGGCCACCTCACCCTTCTTGCTGGGGCTCAGGCACCCCACTCTTACCACTCCACCCAAGAGCCTCCCCTGGCTAGTTATGTTCCTTCCATGTCCCTAAAAGGCTTGCTGCTAGCTCAGAGATTTTAGGAAGGTTTTCATGAAGCTAGAGCTCCAAATGTATTCCCCATTGAAGGAATTTCACCCCTGTACAGTCATGAACCAGGCCCTAAATGAAAGCACACTCAGATCAGAGAATGACTAACAGTCCCTCAGGTGGTCTCCTAAGCCTAATCTTAGACTGGCGTATGCCAAACAGAGACTGATATCTAAGTCTGGTATCATTTGAGATACCAGAGTGCGCAAGTGTTTGATCCCAAGCCCCTCCAGCCAACTCTGAAGTATGGGATGGGATTCATATAGCTGAGGCTTCTAGGGAATCTCACTCGAAGGCTACTTCAAGTGAAAGATGCTGATCTTCCAGAACTTGCTGTCTCAAAAATAGAGGAAGCCCTTGGAGTCCTGCTCTCAACTCTGCACTCCATTCTCTGTGCTTCTCTAGCTTGTCTGGAGCTTATGGATAAACATGCTAGTAGTAGTTGCCCCTGGAGAAGTTCCACTTCTCCTCTTATTAGAAGATGTCCCTTCTCATAAAAGCTCCAAGAGCAAGACAGAAGTTCAGTTGATGGCAAGGCTGTGGGAGATACTCATCATTCCTTGTCCACCCACTAGGTTGTCAACATCAGCTTCTTACTCAAATACGATCTCTCCCAGAGGACCACAGCTGTGCTCCTCTTAGGCTTCTGCTGCTCTTCTGCTCTTCTGTAGTCTATGTGGAGATCCTTCATCTGGATCTCTACATGTACTACAAGCATCCCCTGAATGTAACTCTCACCTCTTTGATATTTATTTATAGGTCCACATTAAACCCAGGTGCCAAGTAATGACCTTCTGATATTTGGATCTCTGGTGGAACAGTTCCAAAGAGCAGACCTTCAAGAGGCTGACAGGGGAGTCCCAGTCAGGTTTTTATTCCAATATTGCCAGCTCACCTTTTGATGCCCTCTGCTGCCACCCTACCGGCTGCCCCCTCCCCTCTCTTTGGTGACTGACTCTGGGCTCCAGAGAGGATGATGATTTGATGCTCATTAGGAAGTGTCGGAGATATGGAGGAAACAGTGGGATTAGCCTGAGGCTACTATGTCTAGATGTACAGGTATTCAAAGTTCCAAACACCTGCCTTGCTCCTAGCGAACTCTTTTCTTTCCTTTTCTCAACTGCAGAAAAAACGTCAAATTCTGAATTCGCTTGAATAATAATTAAGGTAGAAAAGCAGGTCCCTCTGCAGCAGCTGCCATACATACCCTTGCTGACACCAGGATCTTGGGAACATGTAGGAGTTGGGAGGGAAGGTGAGTAGAGGAACAGGGGACCTCTTGGAATCTGCAGAGTTCTAGAAACAGTGAAGGTCCCTACTGGTTACAGAATGTGTTCTAGACAAGGAGCTGAGAGAAAGTCAAAGGAAAACTAGGCCTATGGCTAGCTCTTGAAGGTTTCCTTTCTCTTTTGCCCCTCCAACGTCTTCCTTTCTCCTCCTTTTCCATATCGACCTTTATACTTCCCTACTAAAAATCTTTTTTATATATGTCTTTTATTGTAAAAATACTATACAGAGGGGTTACAGTTACATGAGTAAGGAAATGAGTACATTTCCTATTGAGCATTGTTACCGCCTTTGTTTTTCCCCTACCATCCCTTCCTATCCTACCTCCCCAACTCCTCCCTCCCTCCACCCTGAAATTGTAAAGTTCACTTTCAACATAGTGTCTTGTACATCTCATTGTCTTATTGTTACAATGAGTCAACCTCTTATCCTTATTTAAGCATTTTGTTCCTTCCCTTCCCCTCCCCAAATTAGAAAAATGTATATACAAGATGCAGGGCACCGACATCAAATACAGTGAAAACAGGGTTATACCGTGGGGGAAGAACATATAAAAGAAACCAAAAAAACTCACATAGTACATTATAAACAGGTTAAAACAATAGCAAGAAAGAAAAAACCACTTGTGTCCCTATCTTGGGGTTCATTTCACTTACCATCATCTTATATAGTCATATGTACAGAGCTTTTGACCTTTTCTGCTTGTCCTAGACATATACTAGTTATTGCAAAAAAGGGAAACCATGGGACCTATGTTTCTTTGGGCCCAGCTTACTTCACTTAATATTTTTTCCAAGTCTTTCTATTTTCTAACAAATGGGGCAATGTCATTTTTTCTGATGGAGGAATAGAATTCCTTGTGTGTGTGTGTGTGTGTGTGTGTGTGTGTGTGTGTGTGTGTGTATACCACATTTTCTTGATCCATTCATCTACTGAGGGGCATCTGGGTTGGTTCCATATCTTAGCTATGGTAAATAATTCTGTGATAAACATAGTTGTGCTGGTAGATTTAGTATAACCTTGTTTGTGATCATTTGACTACATGCCCAAAAGTGGGATTGCTGGCTCATAGAGGAGCTCTATATGGAGTCTTCTGAGGAACCTCCATACTGCTTTCCAAAGTGGTTGGGCAAGTTTACATTCCCACCAACAATGCAGTAGGGCTCTCTTTTGGCCACATCCCCTCCAGCATCTGTTGTTATTAGATTTCTTGATTATTAAAAATCTTATTAAACTGAAACATAGGGCATATTTGCTAATGTTTTTCAGTAACTCCTTCTGTTTGTCTACTGTTCCTTTATTTGTCAAATCTTACCTGAGATCTTATGGTCTACAACATGCTGGGAATCTTTCTGCCTTCTTTCTTCTGTCTTTCTTTTCCCTGTTTGTTTCTTTGTTGTTGCTGTTGTTGTTGAGAGAGAGGGTCTCTCTATATAGCCTAAGCTGGCCTCATATTTTTCAATCTTCTTGCCTCAGCCTCTCAGTGATTGGATTATAGTCATGATCCCAGCCTAAGAAGTAGTCTGACCAAGGAAAAACTGGCCTGGCTTAAATCTGTTTGGAGTACAGAACTTGGTGTAAAGAGGGGATAAATTCTAAGATAGTATTCTGGATACATTCCATCCTAAGGTAGGTGGAATCTCATGGATACCTGTCTCTCCATTAGCACAGTCTTTCCACTGAAGCCATCACTGATGACCTGCCTTCAATCTGATTCCACTCAGTATCCAGGGAGATTTGTCAGAATGCCAATCAGAGAAGGCTCAGAGAGTAAAAGGAGTGTTTTTGGTGAGGTACAGATTTAGGCATGCTTTGCACCCTGAATGCCTTTCGTCTCGTTTTGAGTTATATATCTTCATTATTTCAATAGAGCTACACTGGCTCTCAGGAGTCGCCATGTCCAAGCTCCCTCCTCCCTCATGCCCTTCCCAAGGCTCTTCCCTCTCCTGCCCTCCCTCCCCATCACACGTGTCCTATCCCCACTCTTCTTGCTAGCCCCTTCACTTCATTCACATTTCAGTGAGTCAGACAAGGACATTTGATCTAACCTTCAGGTAAAGTGAATGCTTGTTACATGAGTTCATTGTTACCCTTAGGATCATGATACTTGAGAAGTAAACACTTATGTAATCACAGTCTCCTTCCCTTGACTATAGTAATAATCACCTTGAAGAACAGGGGATGTGTCTGTGTTGGCTGTGGATATCAGACTGACTCAACTAACTCTAAGCCTTCATGAGGAAAGATGTAAGACACTGCCCCATTGTCCTTTCCACAGGCTGGATCCTGTGAGCTGTATGAGAGCTCATCTGCTGTACCCTACCTGGAGGAGACATGCCAAGAGCCGCAGGACCACACTAACCTGAACAGTGTGTTTGTCAGATTAGGAAAAAGCTGCTCTTTCGGCTGGGAGGGTTTAGCCTATGTAGGCATAGTCTTTGGTGATCAGCCTTTGACCTCACTACATTTATGTTTCATCTTACCTTTGGACAAGTGTCTTTTTCATGACATGTGCTGATTATGATCCAGATAATGAAATACGCTTATTTTCAAGTTAGCTGAAGACAATGGCTCATGTTCACAGACTTCTAAAAGCTCAAAAGATTGTATCCCCTCTTCCTCTCAGGGCTTTGGGCACCTCCTCTAGAGCTTTATTCTTTAGTCTGTTTTTGTAAATATCTTGGGGTCTTTCCATTTCCCTTTCCTCAGTTCTTCCTTAATGTTTCACCTTTTCATTCTCTCTCCACTTTTGCCCATACCTGTCACAGGGCTTGCTTTCAGTGTTGTTTCAAGAGGAAACCCTACCCTGTGGACAAGACCTTCTCAGCTCTGAGTCTGTTCCAGGTCCCATTTGTTCCTCTGAGTGATTTAGGAGGAGATGTCTTATTTTGCCATGCAGAACCACAAGTTGCAATCCCAGAGCAAAGGCTGAGGAGGAATAAAGAATCGAAGAACACATCCAGCCAACCAGCCAAAGGGCAATACTGGGTGATAAAACCATCCAGATCACTGCAAGGTCTGGATGACCGGTCAGTACACAGCTGCACTGCAGCTGGGGCAGCTCTGGCTCACCCCATCCTCATGTCTGACCTCCACATGGCCCTGGGGGATCACACTATCCACCCCCCCCCCCAGCCAGCAGCCTGTCATCAGCCTCGCCTTTCACTCTCTCCTCATCCTCCAGCTTACAGTGAGCCCTGTGGCTTACACTCCAAGAGTGACTTGGGCCTCCTGCATCCAAGCTGATGCCTACCACCTCTGGTGATTGATAGATATAATAAGCACATCACCCTCATTAAAACTGAGGCCTTGGACTCCTTTAGTTTCTCCTTATATTGCCAGAGTGGGCTAATATGGCCACTTGAGGCTTATAGATTTCTTCAGTGCCCATATATGGGGGAGCAGATTTTGGATCTCCTCCAGACACATACCAGTAGTTTGTAATTTGAAGGATTGTGACTTGTCCTTTCCTCCTGCTACCAGCTTCTCAGTCTTTTTGAGTGTCTCAATGTCCTTTTTTTCTTAATATATATATTTATTGTAAAGATGCTGTACAGAGGGTTACAGTTACGTGAGCAGGGTAATGAGTCCATTTCCTATCAAGCATTGTTACGCCTTCCTTTATTTTTCCCCTACCATCCCTTTCTTCCCCAACTCCCCAACACCTCCCTCCCCTCTACCACCCCCTGCCCCCGCAAAGTTTTTTTTTAAAATTTTATTTATTTTTTATTGTGAAAATACTGTACAGAGGGGTTACAATTAGATGGGCAAGATAATGAGTACATTTCTTATCAAGCATTGTAGCCTCTCCCCTGCAAAGTTTTAAAGTTCATTTTCAACATAGTGTCTTGTACATCTCATTGTTACAATGGTCATCCTATATCCTTATTTCAGCATTTTGTTATTTCCCTTTCCATCCCCAAATTAGAAAAATGTATATACAAGATGCAGGGCACCAGAATCAAATACAGTGACAACAGGTTGTACCATGGGGGAAGAACATACAAAGAAACAAAAAAATCACACAGTACATTATAAGTACATTAAAAACAACAGCAACAAAAATAAACCTCTTGTGTCCCTATCCTGGGGTTCATTTCACTTAGCATCAGGTTATATGGTCATATGTACATAGCATTTGACCTCTTCTGTTTGTCCTAGACATATAATAGTTATTGTAGATAAGGGAAACCATGGGACCTATGAAGACTTGGAAAAAATTGTATTAAGTGAAGTAAGTCAATGTCTTTTTTTGTTGTTGTTGGTTGTAGGGTTTGAATTCTGGGCCTGGGCTCTGTCCCTGAGCTCTTCAGCTCAAGGCTAGTGCTCTATCACTTGAGCCACAGCACCACTCCCAGTTTTCTTGTCATTAATTGGAGATAAGAGTCTCACAAACTTTCTTACCCGGGCTGACTTTGAACTTCAATCCTCAGAGCTCAGCCTCCTGAGTAGCTAGGATTACAGGCTTGAGCCACCAGTGCCCAGTTCAATATCCTTTCTTTTTTATTTCCTTTCCCCCCTCCTTTTTCCTTTGAAAAAATAGTGAGTTCATAGGCTTTTTGTTCTTCCACTTTGGTTCTGGCTGTAGTTCATCAACTGTTGTAAAAAAAGGGAAATAGACCCAGTAGTTCTAATCTTCCCAGCTCATAATAATTTGCTCAGAAAAATTCCTCTTCATGGGGAACCAGGTTTAGTGTTGAGTTATAATGAGAAGGAGGCATGCAGGCAAACTTACTTTAAATATCTAGATATATCTGTAAGCTAGAAGATATTATCTACTTATTTTCACCAAATCTATGGTCTTCATTGCCTTGAATAGCATGATCATTCTTACTATCACTATGGTCTTTACAACTGTCACTGACATTGTCTCCATCCAATAAAAATTGTCATCCCCATCAGCAATACTTACCATCTTTATTGCTCTCTCCATTGTGTTCCCTGTGATCATTCTATCACTGCCATCACCACCAGTGTTATCATTACTGCTATTACGAAGATCACCACAATCATTGCCACCGCTATTAGCAACTTCCATAATCATTAATAGTATTATCAACACCATAACCATTGCACACTCATTATCCCCTTTACAAACATATTATTATTATTATCAAACTTCACCAGCATCTCTGACACTACAACCTTCACAAATATCACCACCATCAATATGATCACTGGTGTCAATACCTTTAGCTACTCTCCACCATCCTCATCCACACCAATTATCCACTTTATTCAATGATCTTCCTCTGTACAAATCTATGAAGTTCAGATCTATTCTAAAAATCTTTATTAAACATAATATATGAGTTCAGTATATAATGAGCTATTCAGATTGAATTAATTGACTTATGGTATGTGACAAACAACCCTAAGACAATAATCATTTAATATAGTGAATGATTCTTGGGTTTTTTGGACAGTTCTTCTAATATAATCTGTCTTAGCTCATCTCCACTGGGCTTCTATAGTCAACTAATAGATGTGGTAACAAGTAGATGAACAAGACTAGCCTTACTCTTGTTTGATGGAGCTTCCAAGTGTCTAGCTCAAGCTCATTCACTGTGATTTCATGGTTATAAGCTTAGCAAAAGGGCGAACCTTAGATAGCACTTGTAGAGGAAATAGAGTATGGTTTCTAATCCTGTACTTATAACAGGTTTGTTCATGTTCTATGTCTAAAATAGGTTAAGTCTTACACACATTCTCAGATTCTCTTGGATTCCTATCTACTTGCTTCTCCTCAGCTGCTACCCTCCATGTATAGACTCCTTCCTTGAACACCAGCTGTACCATGTGAGGTTGACCAGTTATTCTGGCAGCGCCTCAAGGTCCTATTGAAGTTTTAGACCTAGGAGAAGCAATGATATTCAGAGTCTAAGACCTAGCTTCTTAAGTCACTGCTGAAGGAATTAAAACTACTATCAGGAAGTATAATCATATATCTCTAATAGGATGGGTTTTGAAAGATAGAAAACTGAAAAGAAATTTAGATGAAATTCTCACCTTTTCCTTCTGTCTGACTGAAAGGATATATCTACCTGGTCAGCTGTGTCTGTTTGCCACTTGTGAGGAAGCCACAGCCAGTGCAATGACATCCCATCTTGCATCATTCCCTATCATTAACTGCCTTGCTTTTTCTTTTCTTCTCTCTAGCTACTCTGGATTTATACCTCTGAAACAAAGCTTCAGCCCTCAAATAAATCATCTGAAAGGAATTGACAATCTGGGATGTCCTGGGAGAAAGCCAAGGATATCAGAGTGCTAAATGACCAAGCCTTCAGCAAAAGAAGACCCTAGAATTTTATTTCATCTTGTAATTGGTCATAGGAATGGTTGGATATCTCTCACTCCCAAAAGTCAGTTGCCCACTTATAGAAGGCAGGGGCTTTGGGATGAGGATCTAATAATACAAGTACCCACTGCTCCAGTTCCCTGAAAAATGACTTTAACTTTTCTTCTTGGCCCTGTCACAAGTGCTCAGCTGCAGGCCCAAAGATTCTCAGATGAGCTAAGCACTAGAACTATTCCCTTGCACATTGTTTCTGCCTTATGTCTAAGTCCAGAGACTACGTGGCCATCAGACTTGCAGCTCCTTGCTGACCAGGACTTTGACTCCCTTGTCCGGCTAATGCAAAGACAAGAAATAGGTGACTCTCCTTAAAAGCCCAGCTAAGGAGGATGCAGGTTGTCACGAGAACACAGCCTCAGCCACTGGGCAGAGGGGAACGCTTTGTTCCTCTCTTATCTGCAAGTCTCTACTTCCACAAGAGTCCTTCCACAGCTGTATCCTAGCTTTGCTCTCCTCAGTCCTTCCCAGGGCCAGCTCTCACTAGAGTGCTCCCTACCTTCCTCTCCTCAGCCTCCTCTGCCAGAGATTTTTCACATGCATAGAACTGTACCCCATTTTGTCCTTCTATGTGTGCTCATAACACTGAATAACTTGTTGAAACTTGTGAGATTGTTCAAGGGTGCATTGTATTCATAAACTATTTTGTCGCATGGCAAGTACTTTACACAAAGATAATGATACTTAATGATAATAAAATTGAAGAACTGTGTGTCCAATATGGCTAAGAGATAGGAAATAGAAATAGGAAATCACAGAGATATTTATATAGTGGAAAAATGTTTTCATTTGGAGACACTTAAAGGCCTCCTATTCTCATTACTTTACGTTCAGATTGTGTGAAAGGTCCCCAAACCAGAGATTGGCTATATACTGCTTCATTCCTCATGTTTCATGACTGAACCTGAGTCCACACATTCCTCTCCAGGCCTACAGAAGAGTGGTAGGTCATTTGGTCCTACCCTCTGACTTAGGACAGCACTAACTTCAGACCTGTCTCCTGAGTAGCTCTTGTGCCTTTTGAAGATACCTGAGTCTAAATTAGAAACACGCAGATTTTCCATTTCTATCAATGACTTAGTCACTTTTTCAGGAAATCTGTTACAGCTCACCGAGTCCTTGCTGGCTATATTCAAGCCCATTTCCACAGAAAATTTATAGTGAATATTGGAGCTCTGCTGCCATGCTTTCATTGATTTGGCTTGCAGAGTTTAGCTGCCTCCTCAAAGTTCTAGTAGTTCTACTTAACATGCAAAAGTTTCAGAGCGCTGGACAGGTGATACTGGGTCTGCACTTAGCTTGGAGAAACTCAGAGCAGGCATGACAAAGCCTTGTTTAAAGGACAGTGCTGGGTACATGATGAACTGCTCAGACTGAGTTGTGCAGCACTTTGGAAGATGGAACTCTGATGTAAAATCACAAGATGCCATCTATTTCCCAGTGATGCTAAATCATAAAATATAGTGCTCAGGACATGGGCTATGTATAATTACTTTAGTATCTGACTAGTTTAGGGTCAAGGGCATACTCTGAGCTTCCTCTACCTGAGCTCTCAGTTTCCTTTTGCTACTTAATGGCTAGTAACAAGAAAGACCTGTGACCATGTTCTTTGTGAGCAAAACAGCAAGGGAAATGGGGGGAAGGGCCATCTAAGAGTCTCTGGGGGAAGGGCCATCTAAGAGTCTCTGTATTGTGCATTATCTTGAAAAGGGCTCAGACTAGCCCATGACGACAGGCCTGGCCATTCAATCTCAGAGCTGTTCTCTCCTCCCTGTGGCAAAGAGGAAGGATGGGAGGGAAACTTCTGTGATATCAGGCTGTTTCACTGCAGTCTCTGCTATGAGTGATCCTCCAGGCACTTTTGGGCTCCCACCACACAGGTGTATGATGTTCCATCTCTGAATGATGAGAGGAATGGATTATCTCCTATTGCTAGAAGCTTACTGGAGCTCCAGATGCATGTCCCTGATGTGCCCTTCCACCTTGGTGTCTCAGCTTCATCCCCAGATGCTGCAGAAACTCCTAGTGTCTTATGGAGGCATGAACTGGGCCCCCAGGAAAGCAAAGAACTTGACCTTCTATGTCTCTTTGGCTTTCTCTTTGGTGAGGAAGCATTCAGTTCCTGCAGAGCTTCACAGCCTGCTCTTATGTCTTGTTCCAAGTCAATGCAGAAAAGTGACCTCTTGTGATCAGCTAAATTCAGCCAATCAGCAGGGGCCTGCAGGCGCCCTGACCTCCACAGGCTTTCTCTGCTCTAACCGCCTCTCCTGCCAGCCTCACTGGCACCCAACAGTCACGGGAAGACAAAAGGTTGCCCCGTATTGTCCTGCCACAGGAGCCTACTATCTAAGATGTATATAGGACAAAAGCCACAGAATCTAGCAACTGGCTGGATAAAAAGCAGAAACAAAAACAAAAAACAAAACACTCAATTTGCTCCTTTTCGGTTTCAGCCAGGAAATTCCCTGGAGCTAGACAGGGAGGGCTCCAGAAAGAAAAGGGATCCAGTTGGGTCTAAAAAAGAAAATGCACTTTACTATCTCAGAAACTGAGAGGTAGACCCAGCGGTTGACCTCAGTATGGAATGGACTGGGCAGAGTAGGAAGAAAGGGTGATGAGATTAGGAGGGAAGGCGGTAGAACTGAGAAGAGTAAAGGCCACAGTTGTATCTGAGCAGGTGTCTTCCCTCTTCCAAACCACATTTTTCCCAATAAAAAGACTTTGCTGGAGAAGACTGGGCTGGGAAAGAAAAAAAAAAATAGAAACCAAAGGTCATTATGGGAGAAAGGAGCCACTCAGGGCCAGGAGATGCCTGGACAGACTGCTCAGAGGGCTAGAGTCCCTCTACACCCCACATCCCCTACTCCTGCTCGGCCCCAGCCCTGGGCATGGGAGAAGGAACCAGTAGTTCCCAGGCTCATCCCTTCAGGTCCAAGTGACTAGCATAGTAGAGAGAGGAAAACTAGGGAGAGTGTGCCCCCCACTGGCCAGCAGAGACAAGACCAACTGCCAAGGCAGGGCTCAGAACCAGACTGGGATATATTGGGGCTTTAGTTCATCTTCCCCAAGGGCCAAGCAACAGAGAGCCAGGGGACCATTTGCCTTCCTAGTCCTGATGAGTACCTCTGGGTCTTCTCCAGCTGTGGAATCTAATCTAAGTGTTGTCACTGAATCAGCCTGAGCTTGTCCTGTGCTCAGAGAGCCCAAGGTAGAAGGACCTCCAGGTGCACACTCAAAGGGGGTGCTCTGGACAGTTTCTTCCCTCCCCTCTGACATTGGGCCTGGCAAGATTCCCAATAATGGCAGGGTCTAGAGGGAGAAGCTGGTCCCTCAGGAGGCAGGAGCTCCAAACTCCTGAGAAAGGGTCCCAGCAGGAGGGCAGGGATTTCCAAAGCCCAGCTGGCTCCAAACATGAGGTCTCCTCAGCCCAAATAGGACTGGAGAACCAGGCCTGCTGCAATGGCCTCACCCAGGGAGGCTGGAGGCCAGAGTTTCCTGTCTGGATTTCACTGCCTCCCATGCTAGGCTTATAAGGAAACCTAGTTGTTGTATGCATTCATTCATTCTTCATTTACAGGAGAAATCACACCTTTTAAAAAGGCTTCCTCAGACCTTCATGCTTAATGATATTCTGTGTTACATTCTCCTCCTTCTTGCCTGAGTCTTTTGCAGCTAACGCCTCTGGGAGAGAAGGGAGCTGCAGGGCCACAGGCTGCAGAGGAGGAGAACACAGCCCCTCCTTGGGGCCTCCATTTGATGGCTCCTATCCTAAAGAACCTTGAAAGTTCTTGGGGAGACAGCTAGGCCCTCCTCCAAGGAGTGAAGCCTGAAGCAGACAAATATACAAAGTAGAGCAGAAATCATAAACACATTTTATTTCTAAATAATTTTAAAACCACTGGCATTGTAGCAAATTGGAATATATTTCCAGAATTGACTCAAAGGGATTTTTTTTTTACAGCAACATATGAAAAATGTCATTTAAATATCCACCAGCAGCTGCACCACATGTTGGGATCTTAGGAAAACACTTTCATTCCTTTCATCAAAGTCCCTTGATTAATGTTCCACTTTTCTTTGACACTTTTTCCATAGTTTAAAAAAAAAATCAAAGCCTGTACTATTATCTGAAAGAAAATTAAACCGATAAGATTTAATGTCTGCTAAAGTCTACAGTCATGGCAAATATACATATATATTATATATATTATATAATAGCTTGGGCCATGGGCCAAATGCAAATGAACATTGAGCAGAGGAACATCCTTACTGAAGGCTCTGGGAGGCAGATGGGGGGCAGAGAGGGGGCATGGACAGAGAGAGCAGTGTGAAGGTGTGTAGTTGGACAGGGGGGTAGGGGGGTTGCCTGGACAGAGGTGGTTTTCTGGCAACCATATCTCAGGCTAGAGATGGAGGTGGAGAGACGAGGCTCTGTGGGAAGCCCAGATCCCCATGCCCAGATGCCACCTGCAGCACGGCCTGCCAGCATGGTTAGAATTTTGTGAATGGGACTCAGAAGGAGGCATTTGATGGGGGCATTGGAGAGTGAAGGAGAGAGAGGGAGTGAAAAGGAAGGAAGAGAAAGCAGAGACCGCGCCAGTGGGAAGGAGAGGCAGATGGAGTGAGGGGAAATCACAGCGTGTCTGGCACAGCAGCTGATGCCATAATTTAAAGGTCAAGTCAATGGAAAAGGAAGAGAAAGGGGGGAAGGGGTAGTGTTGGAATGATTTGGCCTCCACAGTATGGTACTTAACCCCTCCCATTCCAGTGCAGTTCCACTTCTCAGCCTGATCAGCCACTGGAAGGTATTTGTTCTCATACCTTGAGATCTTCTTGGAGTCACCCCTCCTGCCCCAGCATGGGCTCTGCATCCTGCCTCCTGCACTTACTTCAGAACTGGAATTACTTCACCCCTTTAAACCAGGTTCTTCATTTACATAGGGCGAGAACACCTAATCCCTGTCTCCTACCCCAGGTTTATAGTCAAACTGTAAAATGGGTACAGATGCTGGCAAAACACACGTAAAAGGTGCTGACCTTTCTGGGCTTCTATAAAGGAAATGGCTTGAATCTGTCTTTGAGGAAAAAAATATATCTCTTTGTTCTGAGAAAACCACCATTTGGCAAATAAATAGCCATCCTTTGTACTAAGATGCTCTCTGTCCTTGAAGACAACTAGTCACCCTTACACTGAAAAGCTTTTTGGGGATTAGTATCGCCATACAACCTGCTGTTCCTGTTATCTTTCCCCAGTTATTTCACTAAGTACATCTATCTTTAAGAAGAACATACCTCCTCCCCCCCCCCCCTTTCTCTCTTTCTTTTGGCTAAGCTGTTTCTTGAAGAGGAATTTTACTTTCCTCCATATGGATTTGGACTGCCTTAGCCTATAAATTATGGCAAATTCTTGGGGGAGCTCTGGAGGTTTTTGTTGGACTGGTGATTTGCCGGAGGGCTGCAAAGGAAGCCCCAAGGGTGGCAGAAAGGACTTGCAGGCATGGCTTTCAGCTTCAGCTGGGGAGACTGTATAAAGTAGCTAGACAAGCCCACAGACCATTTAAGGACCCAAAACCCAAACTGAATCCATATAGGATTATTTACACACAAGGGCCATCAGACAAACCCACATTGCTAGCTGGCTATCACATGACAGAACATAGACAGAACATAGAGAAGAGGGGCCATGCCTTGGCTTCCAGAGACCCAGGGTTTCTGGGAAAGCTAGAGTGTGTTGGTCTCATGGATGAGTCCCACTGGTCCCTTATTTCCCCTCTATTATCTCTTACCATTTAGTCACTCTCATATAAAATCTAGTCTAGAACTCTCCCTACTGGATCATCCTACCAAGATGTGGCTTTGGAAGGCTTTGATTGGAAAGCAGGCTGAGAGGGAATATAGAGAATCTTCTCTTATCCCTCCATTTGGGGTCTCAGGTAAGCAGTCATGTTTCCAGCTAGGACACAGGGCAGCTATGGCTTTCTCCCTAGTCTCAGTCATGATAAAGGCCTCCTGTTCTTCATCCACACTGACAAGGACACATCAGCCTAGAGCAGGTTTGTCATCTGGTTAGATCATGGGAGGAATCCTAGTCCCAGGACAAACAAAGATGATCTTGCCTTGCTTCCTACTTTTCCTGTGGTCCTCCCTTATTCCATTGCCCCCTCTCCTTCTTTGGGCCTTGGTGAGAATGTGAGTCACCTTAGTACAGGATATGGCAGGGATACCCTAAACCTTATGAAGTCTGTGTGTTCCAGCACTAGGCCGAGTAGAATGTTTCGGAAAAGGTGCCCAAAGAAGGTCACTGCTGGGACAGAAAGGTAGGCTTTTACCTTGGCCCTTGATCTTATATCTGATAGACAGCACCAGGCCTTTTTCTAGCCTCAGGGGTGCCACAAGAGAGCTCTAGACATAGAAAAATGCTTGTAATATTCAATGTACATATGTGAAAATGGAAGTTAGGTAAATTGAGGGGATTGATGGAGTTCGGAAAGGTAGAGGAAAATGATGAATGGGATGACCTTGATCAAGATGAATTATACTCACAAACGGACACATCTGGGTTGAAACTCATTTGTACAACTACTTAATGATAATAAAATAATATTTAAGAACACATGGATTATACAATTAAAAAAAAAGAAAGATGCTCACCTTGTTCACTTGAGGGTTGAAGAGAACCCCTAGGGATGGCTGCATTGTTGTACTATGACCACCAGGGGGCTCAGAGAGACACTGGGAGACCTGCCTCTGGAGAAGGGGTGACCCTTGGCCTGTCCTGTGGCCCCAGAGCAGATGACAGAACTATGATCAATTTGCAGGTAGTGAGCTTCCTGCCACAGCAGGCACATGATGGAGGCCGAAAGAGTTCTCTTTCAACAAGGGAATTTCTTGGTCATGCAAAATGCTGTCATGGGTTTGGGTCCACTCAGTTCCAAGATCATGTTGACATGGCCCAGGCAAACCAACACTATGTTCCTATTACTGACTGCACACATAGAACTATGCTGCCAGCCAAGCAGGGGACCAACCTAGACCATGAGAGGCAAACACAAGTTTCATTCATAGTCTCAATTGAGCCAAATGTAGCTATTGGCAATTCCTTGCAGATAAACACAGAGACAGCTCACATTTGCCTAAAACAACCAAAGAACTGAAGGAATAAAACCATTAGTTGTAGGGCAAAGGATTATATGTCAATATGTCACAAACCAAAGCAGGGCCTCTCCAAGGTCAAGCACAGAATTTCCTCCCCTGGGACAGAGACTCTCCAGGGCTGAACCTCTGTCCCTTGCCCAATGCCACCCATCACACAGGTCCAGGGAATTCTATAATGAGGGCATTTGAAAGAGTGATGTGTCCATCTCTTAGGAACCCAGCTGCTTACTTGGTTAAAACAGCTAGGGAAATATCAGCCTCTAAATCCCAATTGGTTAATGTTAGCAGACGAACTTTTAAATATAGACTTAGTTCAAGTAGTTTAGAAACTTGGAAATACCAGAATCTTGCTTCTATATGACCACTACTAGAGCTTTTGAAGGACAAAAATCCTGCATCCCTGCAGTGGAACAGGCAAAAGGTGGTCATAGCAGCACCAGGTTCTCAATGGCATCTGGATCCCTTTAGTAACTCCAACCAATAGTAAGACCCTAAGGTCTTGATCCTGAGTGTATGACATCCAGGTTGCTGCCAACATTTCTTTTCTCAGCACTTAAAGAACCAGCTACTCCTAGGATATACAATTGTCCTTTCCGTAGGAAGACCTCCTGTCACCAGCCTACTGCCTAAATCCAGAGAAAGCAAATCTCCCTGACTGAGGCCATCAAAGCCAACTGCAGCCACTTCCTCTTAACACATTCTATGTCTCTTCTTCCAGATGCTGGTGCCATTTCTCTGCCTGAGTTCTGTTCTATGCAAGGTCTGTCCTGGGTACCAGCCATGTAGAAATGAACTATTCTCATACTCAATTATTGCTTCCAGGGCTTTGCATTTTAGAAATCTACCCCAGATCATAGGAGGCCATGGATGAGAGAAGGCTGTCAGGGTGAGGTAGGAACAGTCTAAAGCAGCCTGTCTGTAGTAAAGCTGTCAGATAGTCTGTAGTTGTTGGCAAGAAGATGACCAGGCTGTGGCCTGGGGTCTTAGTGCCTTAGAATCTGCTAGGTCCAAAGAGAAACCTATTGAGCAAAATGTACAGGGAATGCTGAGCTTCATACCTGGTTTTAGCCCAAACTGGGCTCAAACTCACTTTAACCAATGTTTCCCAAGAAAACACTGTCAGGTTCACCCTGTCCTGCCTCATATAAGAATGTGTAAGGAGCTCACTGTCGGTCAGGTGAATGCCATGTCTATGGACTTGTCTTCCCTGAATTGCTCACCAGAAGAGCACTGGAAAACCAGAGAAAGGAGGTGGCTAAGGAGTTTAAGGTCACTTCCGTTGGAGACTATGGCTTTATTAGAACCAAGGCCTTGGGAGGAGGGAAGACGCTGGAAATCAGAGGTAATAGCATGGCATTGAGATCCTTCCCTGTGTATCTCCTTGGCTTTGGCCTGCACTACCCTGTGATCATCAGTGTCTATGACAAGATCCAGGTTCTCATCACCTTCTCTGAGGATGACAAGTCTGAGGTGGGACAGATTCTGTTTAGTGGGCAGTGGCTGTGCCCCTGCTCTTGCCCCAGAAGACAACTCCTGAGCCTCTGCCATCCAGGAGGAGCCCTCCAGCAGTGAGGGCGTTTGGGGTAGCCCAGGGGACAGATGAGAGGCAGGCGGTAAAGGCAGGCAGCTGGTTCCGACCCGTGGCAGGAAGTCACAACCAAGATTCATCCTGGAAAAATGCAACTAATGCCGCACAGCTGGGTGGCTAATCAGAAACACAGGCCCAGAGGTGGCAGCAGGGACAGGCCCTGCAGGCAGGGCCAGCATGAGGTGATAATGGGCAGTGAGCTCTTGAGTCCTCTCCCTACCCAACTGGCTGCTGTTTGGAGATGGAGGTTGTCATATCGCAATCTCGAAGGGACATTTTCTCCCCCTGGAGAAATTTCCTGCCTGGAAATGGATGTATTGCTCATCAATACACTAGCATCAACTTAACTAATAGTTCAAGGAAGCCTTGACCTTGTCTCCAAGGGATGGTACAGAGAACGGGGTGGTGACAAAGTTTATCTCCATCTCGGGGCTTGTCTTTCTCCTTGCAGCACAGCTCATCAGCAGAAGATTTCTGAGCTCAGCTTCTTAGATCTCTTTCTAGGCCCCTCTCCTGACGGCCTTCATCACTCAGACTCCTCCTTGGGGGAGATATAATGGTCAGAGGTTCTGAGCTGAAGTCATGGGGAGAAAGAGGGAAGGATGGAGCTGGGCCAGTGACCAGGAATTTGCAGCTACGCGTTGGTGGAGCTCCTGCGGCCACCCGCATGCCAGGCTTTGGTTTACAAGGTGACTTCTTTGAATTCTCTATGTTGTAAAGATTCACTATTTAGTTGTAAAGAGAAATGGGAAGAGAGACAAATTCAATAGCAATCAACACAGTGACAGAACAGAGCCCATAAATCCAAGGAGAAGGACTCTGCTTAGGAAGAGAAGGCAGGAACTGGCTCCTGGGATCGTCCAGGACCCCAGGATACTCTGCCAGTTGTTGTTCCATATGTTTCCTGCCTCTTTCAAGTTTTCTTTCTGCTTCTGCCCATAACTGCATGGGAGGTAAAAGAGATGGAATGGCCTACTCCAGGAACAGAAGATAGAGACCTATCCCCAACAAGAAGAAATAAGGCCCTGAAAAATCCCAACTCATCTTCAGCTTCTCTTCTGCTCCCAGGTCCTATCTGGCTCCTACCTGAGAAATGTGAAGGATCCCCTGCTCTAACAACACCCATCCACAGCAACTACCCTTCCAAAACCCCTCAGGGGTGCCAACATCCACCTCTGAAGGCATCTGGAAGCCGCATTTGACAGCTGTGAAGGATTAGAAGAGCTTCTCTCTACTATGTAGCCCAGAACCCCCCTCTTGTAATCTTTGAGCTTTGAGTTCCAGTTCTAGTTATGCAGCCTCATTTAAAAAAAAACAACAACAAACCTTGAAGAACACAAATCACAAGGCTTCCACTACCTCAGGACCAGAATACTCTGGTGACCAACTCCTACGTGGCTTAAATCTCTTATTTTCTCCTAGCCCTATAGCCTAGGGAACACGTATTTCATCCACCCTGCTTATCCACACTCTAGCCCTGATCCCAGAGATACCTTACCACCCTGAGACCTGATTCTTGACACTTCACTCTGAGTAGGTGACAGCAGAGGTCTCTATCTTCAGCACATACATCATATACTTCCACTTGTCTCAGATTATCAAATTATTTTATTTGTGGGAGCCTTGGAGTGCTATCATCAATAGATACTTCCTTTCCTTCCTCAGATGGCTAACAGAGTAAACCTCAGGCAAGCTCAGTCCTCTGAGCCCTAAGTACAAAGTACATCTACAAAACATTCTAGGATAGCCGCGACCCACCCCAGCCCCAATTTAGCCATAAACTTCCCCTTCCTTCCTCATATACTATATGTAGAGTCTCATGTAGAATCCACTCTGGAGTGTGAGGCTAGTGCCCAGCTTCCCTTCTAAATCAAAAGAGATGGAAAGCATCAGGCAGGGCTGGGTGGCACAGGTAAGAGAAATGGGGATGGAAGAAATAGCAGTTGAAGACTGCCATTGGATGAATATAGCTAATGAATGGGAAGGGTGAGGGATGTATGGAGGGCTTGAGGTGAGGGAAGGCTTGAGAATGACCTCCAAGATTGTGAATGGAACAAGCAAGGGTCAGAGAGTCAGGAGCAGGCCAGAGGAAACTAACTAGCAGGAGCTGGGAGCTGCTGTCTTGGAGGTTTCCTTACTGTCTGAGTGTTTGCCATGGAATTTCCCGACCTAATAAAGAAGAATTTAAATAGACCACAACTTGCTTAATGTTGACTGTATAAATAATCCAAATCCCTAGTTCCCTTTGTTCCATGGGCTATTTGTGTCAAGAAGGAAAGGCGGGGGATCCAACAGAAGCCACCATCCCAGATAGCAGCATCTGGGGACTCTCTGTTCTCTTCCACCAGGACCCCAGGGAGCAGGGAATGAGGTCTGGGAGGGGAGACCTGGGTTTTCCAGCCAAATCTTGCATTTGTGAGCATGCGTAGAGAAACAATTTCCCTCATTCATGTGCATTCATGCATAGCACATGTGTATACACACAAGCACATTTCTCCCGCATCGAATCACATGTATTAATACACGCTACACGTGTATACACAGCAGCACATTTCTTCCACACTGAATCACGTGTATTCATGCATACTACACGTGTTCACACACCAGCACAGTTCCCTCACAGAGTCACGTGCTCTCACACATAGCCCATGTGTGTTCCCATCAGTACATTGCCCTCACAATGAATCATATGAATTTGCACAAGTTTTCACAAGCTGGCCTTGTGGAGAAAGGAAAAGATGCACATGTGTGAGCACTCAGACCCACAGAAAAGCCTCCAAGAAGTGTAGCTAAAAGTACCTGTCTTGAGGTCCCACATAAGTCAAGTCTTAACCACTTCCTTCTGCCCTATTTTATCACGGAGGGACCACATGGGCAGAACCCTGTCTCAGGAAAAGGTTCCTTTTGGGCCAGTGATAGAGTGGCTTTGGTCACACTGAATCACTTCCAAAGAGTATTCCAGTTGGAGGAGCGCCATGAAAACCAAGTATAGAGACTTTCTCCAACCTCCACTGTGGGCCAATGACCAATTGTCTCCATCTCCTCCCATGAGTGTCAGGTCCTACCACACCCAGTTATGCTATGGACTCAAAGAAGATGGAGGGACATGACCTTCCCTTGAGCTCCTGGGCCTCAGTATGGCAAATTTTGGCCTTTTATTTATAGGCATGGCAGTAAAAAGGTAATTACACTAGAGAATTTTACCACCCTGTCTGAAGTACCCAAGAGGGAGGGAAAGGAAGGGAGGGAAAGAAAAGAAAGGAAGAAGATGGAAAGGAGAAGAAAAAAAAGTGGAAAAGAAGAAAGGTGAGGAGGGAAGAGGATATCCTTGGTGGGAACTGACTGAAGATAAAGCTCAAGCTATAGGAACTTGGTAGAGGTGGGAATAAAGGCCCTGACCCAGGAACCACCATGTGATACCACGCTAATGATAAGATGAACCACTTCAGAAATAACCAGTCCTGGCTGCCTTATTTCTGTGAAGCCCCCAGCCCACTAATCCCCTGCTTGTCCTTCTGGATAAAGGCTCTAGGAAAGAAAAGGCAGGCCCCACAGTGTCTCTTTTCCTGGGCAGGCTGGGGGCTTGAGGCTCCAGGCTGCCGCAGATGGTGTGCATCTCCCAGACTGCCTGGGAGATGGACGGGAAGTGGGGTTGTCCACACGCCCAGAATCTCTGGGCTGTCACCAGGTCCCCTTGATCCTCCTTCCAAGAAAGAAGAGGGGGAAAATGTCTTTCCGGGCCCTAATCCTCTCCACATGGGCGGGCACCAGAGAGCAGCCAGGGCCGCTGCAGGCACGCAGCTGGCAACATCACCGATTTTACCCTAGCCCACCAGGGCCTGCAGGTTCAAATACAGGAGCCTCTGTCTCCTCTGCTTTCCTCCTGCCGCCTTGACTTCCCACCTACCACCACAGTTGTGCCTCTCCCTGGCAATCTCATGCGACTTCACACCAAAGGGAAACTGAGTCAGCACCACTGATGAAGATCTGAGTGAAAGGAATCAGGCAAGAAGTGGTCTGCCCTGAGCTTAGGCAGCCATCTTGACATGAACCCCTCCCAAATGTATCATCGGCAAAGATGGTCCAGAAAGCTACTGGGGGAGTTTGGGGTTGACTCTTACAAATCCCTATGGTATATTAGAGAGGCGAACCCACATCTCTGAACATGCCAGAGCAGGACCCTCAGGGGCCATCCTCTCCTCATTAAATGACCCTTGGGCCTAGAGGTGGAAGGCCGATCAAGTAGAATCACAAACTAGGGGCTGGAGGTGCCTCAAGTGGTGCTCTGATGATATTGAGTTAGGGAGGTCTTGGGAGAAAGGCCTAAGGACAGACACAGTGCTTGAAGTTGTATCCCAAATCCTTCTCTACTGGTATCCTAAGAAAGGCCAGTTTGCACAGCCAGTGCTATTGTTCTTTCTCACCACAGCAACATAGCCCCTTCATTACGTCTCCACACTATAGGCTCTGAAGCATGGCCAGCCCCAAAGCTCCCTGAAGGATGGGACCCAACCCCAAAGCCCCTTGTGCTCTGGTTGTTAGTGACCTGCATGGCCAAACCCTGAGTCTCTGAGGACAGAGGGTCAATGTGAGGAACACAAAAAAAACACATAGACAGTGGATACAGGCTGTACCCACAATTGCGATCTCTGGCAGCACCAGAGTGGAAAAGGGTCATAGCCCTCTTGTTCATTTGGTCCTACCACAGATGCCAGGCTGCCTTGCTTTCCAGCCACCACGACCACACAGCCTGGACCCTGTGGGCAAGGGAGCTGCCAGGAGGAGCTGAGAGGCCTGGAGGGCCTGGCCCCACTTTGATCTTGGGCATCAAAGGCCAGGAAATGCAATCAGCTCTGAGGAGCACTTGCTGCCTGGATGTCCCCAGCAGGCACAGGCCCAGACCCCTCCCTGCCTTCTCAGACTGGGCCAGGTCCTAGCAGGCCAGCCAAAGGCCCTTGGGAGGGGGCTAGAGAGTCCACCCCCATCCCCAACCAATTTGACATAAACTATTTTAATAGGAGTGAACTCTGCTGACACTGCATCTTCTTTCGGCACCCCCACCCTGTCTCTTGTTCCCCTCCAACCCCACCCCCAGCTTCCCCTGTGACTTTTATTGTCCCAGACATTTGCGTGAAAACAGGAACTTTGTGCTCTGGGCTCCATCTGCTCCTGCTTATTTCTCACTTGGAGCTGCAATCCTTGGTCGCACATGCCCCCTCCCCACTCCCCAGCCCTGCTCCTCAGGCTACCCCGGAGTCAGGAATTTGTGAGTTCTCTTGTCTCTGGCATTGGCTAAGGTAGCCTAAGGAGGGACCTCCTGTTCTACCAGACAGTGGTCCTGAGCATGAGTAAAGGAAGCTGGAACTGAAGGAATCCGGATCCTTGAGACTAATACCCCCAGCCGCTGCCCTTCTCGGCCTCAGAGAAGCAGAACGCATCTCACCTCTAGCTCCGGGAAGAATCCAGAAAGTCTGGGAAGGCATTTTAGACACCACTGAATCTGTAAGAAGGCCTAAGTCCCAGGATCTCCCTCCTAGAGCCATTGGTTTCCAGCTATACCTATGAGTCTGGCATCTGAGAGAACACCATCTTGTATTGCTCAAGGAAATTAAACTGCATAGTACAATAAAGACCTTCTTTTAAAATAATGATTAAATAAAGCACCCATAAGCCAACTTCTCATGGAGCCCCTGTTGAGGTAGATGCTGTCAATGTCATCACTCTACACATAAAGAATAGAGACACAGGGTAGCCCATCATCAAGCCACACAGCCCCCGCCCTATTCCCCCTCCTCTTGTATCTTAGCTCCCCACTTGCCATCCTCAGAGTTCATTTCCATCTTCCCCACAAAGTCTGAGTGTTCTTTCCTCATTTTTAAATAATGAGGGCACTGACATCTAGCACTGTCACTGTTTGGTCATCTCATTTTTGTTGTTGCTTTCAGGACCTTGCACTAGGCCACCACTTAGAGAGCCAAGCCTAGAGCCCTGGATTTTATTGTTGTTTGTCTGTTTGTTTGTTTACTATTTATTTTTCAGGATGAGCTCTGACTTCTTACATGAGTGTGTGCTTGAGCTGTGATCTGTCTACGTACAGGCTTCCTGTTTCTAGAAGCACAGACGTTAGTCACCATATTTACTTCCTTCTGTTGAGCTGTAGTTCCACTGATTTCTTTCTGCCTGGGATGGCCTCGATCCACAATCCTCTCAATCTCAGCCTTTCACATAGCTTGATGTATCAGGTATACTACTATATCTTGCTGCCAATTGAGAAGGGGTCGTGAGAGCTTTTCTGACCAGCTGGCCTTAAACCCTGAGCCTCCAGTTCTTAATCTCCCAAGTAGCTAGGATGACAGGCAAGAACTACCAGAACTCCATGTCTGTCACCTCTTACAAGGACAAGGACACCATCTCAAAATGAACTCACTGCTTATCTAAAAGTTTAAAACTTCTAGAAGTTAGAAATTTTTGTTTCCAAGCTTCCCAGAAGCTGGTGTCCTTGTATGCTGAATGAGCAGGTCTGGAGCTAGATCGATGGTCAGTGTGCATGTCAGACAGCAATGGTGACCCCATTCTGCTTCTGAAGACCCCCTCACCAAGGTCTCTTGTCCTCTCTCTCCGCCAGCTTCTGCACTCAGGCAGCATGTCACCTGTGCTAGAGCCCTGTCAAGTCAGCAGCCAAAACTTGAGGACTCTCCTTGGGCCACTGCTGTCAGCCCGTGGAGGAAGGTACAACCAAAGGACATGGTGCAACAGACTGTTGTATCAGAAAGGAACATGTCTAACGTGTGGCTTTGTTTGCTTTAGAGCAAGTCAGCTTGTTTCTCTGGGCCTCTATTATGAAAATTATGCAAAATAGGAAAGGGTTTCCTCAACTCCTAAATGTCCTCTCAATCCAGGCTAGATGGAAAGCGAGGACAATTGCAGATAGATTTACAGTCTGCTACTATGAAGTGGCATTGAGGGATACCACAAGACAAGGTATGTCTTCACCAAAGATGCGCTGACACTTCCTGGGAGAGGTGAGCCCAGGATGTGGAGGAGATGACGAGGGCCACGTCTGCCATATGTGACTGGCAGGAGTCTGTCTGAGCCCAGGCCTGGGGAGCTGGTGCGGGTCTGGTGCACACAACAGAGGCAGGGGAGGGGGCTGCCAGCCCCACAGGAAGCCCTAGCTTGTTGTTGGGTAACTTCTCCTCCTGTTTTCTGGGAACAAGCTATTTGCAGAAGAGGGGGAGGGAGACCTTAAAGGCTTCCAGATGGGGGGCCCTCCTGCTCAGGCCTGCTGCTGCGCCGCCACAAAGTCTGTGCATGCTTTCTAAGAATCCCAGCACATGTTAGCCAGGGAGGCTCTGGGGAGGTCTTCTGAGCCATACCCCTGCCTCTGTGATCCCCATTCCTGCAGCCAATAGGAGACCATGCCCCAGCTTTTATTGTTAATGCTATTATCATTGTGTCTTAAAAAGCTACAGACAGAATTCTCTCTCACTTTTTCCCCCTCTTGTCTCTCTTCTCCTGAGATGCCCTCGTAGTGTCTTGACATCTCTACTCACTTCATTCTGGACTGCTTTGTAATAAAGGCTGGCAGGTGAAGGGAAGGACCTTTCTCTCCCAAAACCACAGGGAGGCCCTTAGAAGTTTAGCAGAGAGGAGCCAGAAGAGAAAGCCCACAGAGAGAGATGGGGGCTGGAGAGATGAAGAGCTGAAAGCCCGGTTCCCCAGTAGAAAGGAGGATCAGAGTCTGTGAGGACAGGTGCTGGCCTCCACCACAAGTCTTCATGTACAGAGCCAGGCATGGTGATGGTGGCTCCCCCTTCTCGCCCATGATGCCCACATTCAGGCACATTAGCTCCATCTGCTTCTTCCCCACTAACCATCCTGGGTCCAAACCATCCTAGTTCTAACCCATCCTGGCTCGTCTTCACAACAGCCACTCCTGGGACTGGGATTCTGCCCCAATTGGGGGGGTGAAAGGGAGCTGGCATCCTCTTAGCTACAGGGCAGAGCAGGAAGAGTCAGAAGAGGCTTGGGACAGAGACATGGATGTCAGGGCTCAGCTTGACAAGGATCTCTACTGCTCTCTGTTCTGATTTGATGAGCTATAAAGGGAGACTGGAAAGTTTGGGAGGAAGGTTCTGCACCAAGGGTCAGACAGAAGCTGTACAGTGGATCATACACTGGAGATGGAAGAAGAAAACTCCAGGCCTGGCTACCATAATGGGCTTGCCAATTCAGATGGAGGCCCACCCCTTCAGCCCCTGGAGGGGACTTTTCCCAAAAGAACAAAGCCTACCTCTCCCAAGAAATTACAGCACAAACTTCTGATGTAAGCTAGGACCTTTTTCATGAGTCAATGGCAAACACATGAAGCACCAGAGGGTGAGGGAGGGGTAGATAAGTAGGACCATAGGCAAATTCCTGGGGCAGAGGTTCCTGGCCCTGTCTGGTTACGAGCCAGCTCTGAACCCAGCTAGTAATACTAGGTTCCACCCAAGGGCTTTTACTTGTGAAACCCCTGTAGACTCTATGGGATGAGAGAAGCAAAGTTTTCTGCAGTGTTATGGTTTTGCTTCTCCCCTTTAGAGCCTAAAAAGAGTTAAACTAGGGCAAAGCTGGAAAATGGGTTCAGTGGACAGTCACCCTTAGAGAGGCCACATCTGAAGCAGTGACCAGTATTCTAATTCAGGCTCTCTAACACAGCATGAATTTTACAGAGCTCAGCCTGGCTGTTCCACGAGTCCTTGCTATGTCTTGGCCTCCTCAAATCAAGCAGGTTTTTTGCTGTAACTGGCACCAGCCTGAAGCAGAAAGAGCCAATGGGCTCTTTCTGTGCGTGTCCCTGCCTCTGGCCTCTGACTGCTTTGTGGAACTCTGTGGATCACTTCCACAGACAGCACATTCTCTTTCCCTTTCCTCCTGTCCCTTAAGTGCTCAGTGAACCCACACTGGCTGACCAGTTCTTCCCTCAGGACTGCTCTATGCTGTGCCCACATGGAACTTTCCTGAGTGATGTCCTCAAGCCTCAGGGACCCTGGTCCCTTCCCTTAGGATTCTTCCTCTGTCCTTCTTATGAGGACTCTCCAGTCTAGCCAATCAACTCATTGAACCTCATTCAGCTTCTGAAAGCTTTATCTACTTCTATTAGATACACTATACTTAGGGCTAAATCTTTCCCGAGTGGTGCCTGACTCTGTTTCCTTTCTCCAACTGGAGTTTGAGACAACAAAAACTCAGAGTTCCAGCCACTCCAATTTTGCATTCTGTGAGTTTTTAAGGCAGGCAATTTGAGGGGGCAAATCTATGCAGATGGATATGCAAATGGGCATCTCCAGGATTTATGGATGGCCTTAATTCCAAGGGGGAGGAGGCAGCCTCAGCCTGGCTGGGCCTACTAAATCCTGGCTGGTGTCAGAGCCGTAAAGCACCATGATGAAGGTTAGGCAGCCGCTAGAGGAGGCCACTGATTTATAGCTGCCAGAGCCTCCTCCCCACAGCCGCACAGGCAAGCGCCACGGGACAGGGATGAGGAAGGATTTATGTCGCCTGCTTACCCACCCCAGCAGCAGGCAGGCAGGCAGAAAAGCATCCACAGAAGGTGACTTTCAAAACCAGCATTCCTCTAGAGAAGCAGTTCATGGTACCATCCCAGCAGAGGCAGAAGACTAGAGGGATCAGGGGTGGAAGTCCCTTGAGAGACCCCAGCCAAAATCGTAACAACATTTGTCTCTTCTAGATGGCCATTCGGCATCAGCAGTGCTCTGTTCGTTCTGTTCAGCACTTACATGGCCACCACCATATGTCACCCTTTTTCTTCCCCTTGAGTCCCTAGTAGTGCCTGGCCAACCTTCTCAGCCCAACACCATCCAAGCCTGAAAGACTAGAAAGAAGAAAGCTGATTTTGCTGTTCTTCTTTATAGTGCTGAGTTTTCCAAAGGTACCCTCACCTTCTTGTGTTAGGAGAAGAAACAAGAATCCATTTGCATCTATTTTTGGTGTTTGTTAACAGTTGATCTTCATCTGCACAGAGCTGAAGAATCTTGGCTCTTTCCTCTTTACCAACCTGCCCTTCACTACTCAGCAGCAGAACTATCCTCAGCAGAGAAAGCATTAAAATGTGGGCATATCTTACCCATCACAGCTGCTCAATTCTCAAAATTCCTGGAAAACTGAACTCTGGGTAGGTAACACTTCCCCAGTGCTTCACTGAAGTATGTCAGGAATGAGTTATCCGTCATTCAACCCAGCTTTACTCTCACCACGGAGTCCTTCTGGGCTCCCAGCCTGGGCATCCACCTGAGCAAGAACAGAAAGCCCAAAGGCAACATTCTCCAGCGCATATGATCATATGATCTGCTAGGCTCTACTGGTCCTTGCCTCCCCCAGACTATCCCTGATTCAGCATAAACAAAGTTCTGTATCCTATTCTCATGTTTCAAGAAAACCTGCCAAGAGTCTCCCCACTCACCCATATTTCTAGTAGGCCTTTTTGAAGAACACACACACACACACACACACACACATCTCCAACAGCCTGGTTCAGTCACCTGCTGAGCTGCATTTGGTGTTGAAGACAGACACCTTCGTTGAGTGTGTTTTAGGTAAAAATCCCTGACCTTCTGTATGTTGGTACCATAGAGATCACAGAAGACTTAAGTCTCCTGAAAAGATATCCCTGGCCTAAGGATTGCAGTCCAGCACATAGCACCTTGCTACTGTTAACCATGAGCCTCTGTCATATATCCTGGAGTCCTCAAATATCCTGTGCCCCCTCTCTGGCTCCCTCCACAAAGACCAAATCCAGTAACCAAAATGATGATGTCTCAAGCACATCTCTGTAATATGAAATTATTTCCAAGAACAAGAATACTAATAAAGTTGGAGTCTCTAGGACTGGATATAGACACCACACTTGAAAGCAGTCTCTGTTAGCAGTTTGGACCTAGTGTTTGGCCCTAAAGGTCTTCTGCACCATGGAAACTGGTGGAGCAAAGAGGGGATCACTAGAGTGAGGGAGAGGGCAGGAGGAGGATGACCATGTGCACTGAAAAATGCATTCACTTCTGATGTTCACCTATGTTTACAGTGTGCATTTGCTGGGGAACACATGGAATCAATGCAAGGAACTGTGTGTTTGTGTGCTGCTCAAGGGTTCTTAGGTGTCAAAATGCAGCTGCCAGGACTCTGGCTCAAGTTATAATAACCCAGAAAAAAAAGGATATCCTTACTTAATTCAAGCACAGAAATTGCTTGGACCTCAGGGTCCCTGAGGCCAGAGACTATGAAGATATGTTTATATTCGTTGCCTCATTTAATCTCAATAGTACTGTGTTCCCATTTTACAGCTGAGAAAATGGTTCAGTTTGTCATCAGTCATGGAGCTGATGATCAGTGGAGGAGAGATTCTAATGAAACTGTCCGTTCTTCACTCAATTTCCTTTTTCTAACTGCATTTTCCTGCCCTGTCCTTTTCATTTACTGTCATAACCCACATTACCTCATCCTTAAATAAAGAAGATTAACAATATCAAGTGTTGCCAAATCCATGCAACGACTAGTACTCTCAAATGTTGCCGGAGAGGACATGAAACCCTCTGAGTCTGTTCAAGAGAGAAACATACCCCACTATATGATTCAGCCATTCCACTCCTAGACATACCCAAGAGATATGAAACAATGAGCCATTATAAAGATTTGTACCTGAATGTCAGCAAGAGGAGTAAGAGATGTATGAATGGATGGATAGATGGATGGATGGGACTACCCCTAGGCTGTCTCATTTCTCCCCATTTCTCCTCAGACCAAATCCAAAGATTTTAGGGGGTCCATGTCAACATCCTAAGGGCTACCTAGAGAAATGGAGACGATATAGGGAAGTCTGGGTCACATTCAGAGAGCCCACAGGTGACCATGCCCAGACCTGGCTCTTCCATTAGAGTCAAAAGGAGATGCTTGCTGGTGGGGGACAGAGGTAGAAGTTGGTCCAAGCTTCAAAGGAAGAGTAGTATTTTCAAGTATTGGGCAAACAGTAATCTGAGGCTAGCTAAGAACAGATGTAGAGAGTACCCCATGTACCAAGTGTTATGTAACATGATGCCCAAAGATTCAGCTTGGGCATGTAAGTTCCTTGTTAAGGTCCCTAAGACACATTCTAGGGACCAGCCCTGGCTGGGTAAAAGAACAACCTAGCTGGATTTGTCTTGTGTGAGTGGACAAGTGGGACCAAAATTCCAGGCTCAAAGTCTTAGAGTGCTTGCTGCTGCTCAGTGGAGCCAGGTTAGGGCTTGGCTCCCTTCCATGTAGGTCAAATCCTACCACTGCAACTTTGGCCCATGCTCGGTCATGAGCTGTGGTATTAGCCTTTGAGCCTCAGGTCTAGCCATACTAAGCTCTAAGCCAGGAGACAGGTTTAGAGGGACACAGAGAGCTCTCGTCCCATGGGCAGCCAGAGTCTGCAGGTTTGAGTTTCAAAAGCTGAAACATTCCAGAACCTCTGGAGGTAGCCCCCTTCTTCAACCACTGCCTCCACTCCTATCCTGGTTCCCTACTTTCTGTCCTTCTGGGATGGAAGCCTGAGACCTTCTGCACCAGGCTGCTACTTAGATCCTTCCTGGTCCCCCAGGGCCCATTCCAGCAGCCCTTCATTCCTCTTTGGCAGCAGCCAGTATAGAAGGGCAGACCAGTTCAAAATAAAATACTGTCACTTGTTGGGTAGTTTCTAACCATTCTCAAAATGGTATTAGCCTTAAAGAATGGCTCTTAAAGAATGCACCTTGTTAAAGCCACATCTAACCAAATCACTGTTAGTTTGGAGTTACGTCCAAGACATCATGTGCCTTATCTCCAGAATCAATACGTCCTACCACCCACCATTGTGAATGACATGCATCAGAACAAGTTCAGGACTAGGAAAATTTCTGTTGGCCTTACAGGAAGTACAAAGGAGTAGGACTCCTGCTGTGATAGCAGCTCTGCCCTGCCCCCACCCCAATTTCTAGTTAACCTACATGTTTCTGCCTCACCATCTCCATGACACTTCTCACCTCCCAGCTGACACGTGGACTGTTCTTGTTCCAGCCTATGCCTCTCTAAAGGCAATTTTTCATTTTATCCAACATGAAACCACTCAGTTCTGGGCCTCATGGCTTCTGTCTTGTACTCAGAGTCCTCATCCTTGAGGTCTATCTACATTTCCTCCTTACCTTCCATCTCCCATCCCCATCCTAATCAGTGCATCTGATTAGGAAAACAATTATTTTCTAAATGCCTACCTAGTCTGTTATAGGAGCCAAAGGATCTAGAGACAAGACAGGATGAAGAAGGTAAGAGCCAAAGCATGCACAGTAAATGCCTACAATCTCAGTGCTCAGGAGGAAGATTCAGGAGAACTGTAAATTTGAGGCCAGTCTAGATGGGCCTTACACTTACATAGTGAGACCTTGCATTTGCATGTGTGTGTATGTATACACACACACACACACACACACACACACATACACACATATATATAGTCTCTATATATGATCTCTCTATATATGGTCTCCATATAGGTGTGTGTGTGTGTGTGTGTATATATATATATATATAGTCTCACTGAGATATATTATATATATCCTAGAGAATGTATATGGTACAGGTACAGTTTGGGACCCAGAGACATAGACCCTTGTAAGCAGGGAAGTAATATATTAATGGTCCTACAAAAAGAACCAAGCCCCACTAAGCCACAGTGGTGTTCTCAGAAGTGGGATACCCTGTACAGATTATCAGAGACTGGATTTTTTCTGAACTCTGATCACATTTACTTATTGTATTAGTCAAGCCTCTCATACCACAAAGACTATCTCAGACTGATTTAAATAGCGAAGAGAATGTGTTGCCTCTCAATCAAACTTAATAGGCTAATCCAGATAAGTTAGACCCAACTACCTAACCGATGTTACCAGGGACTTGGTTTTCCCTCCAAGCCTTTGTTTCACCATCAGTTCTACAAGGTTTGCCTCCAGCCTCTTTTAAGCTTTCTTTCCAGACAGCAATGCCAGACCAACCTCTTGACAGCCGGAAGACAATAGATGGCCAAGCTACTGGACTTCTATGTGAATGTGGATACCTAGTGACTTAGTCCTTCTTTTTTATTGTTCTAACTGAACAAAAATTCAGGACAGCTTATAAAGAATAGGGGCTTCTGGTGTGGGTCTTTCTGCTGCTCCATAACATGGCAAAAGGACATCACATGGCAAAGCAGAGTGACTGTGCCAGTGAGGGCTGAGATTATGTGTAGGTGTGTGTGTGTGTGTGTGTGTGTGTGTGTGTGTGTGTGTCATTCCCATAGCAAGTGATTATTCTAATACTCTACCAAGGGATTAATCCATTCATGAGGGTGGCCCTCCTGACCTCTCATCTCCCAAAGGTCCCACCTGGAAATCCCATTAATATGTGACTTTATGGGCTTCGTTTCTAACACACAAATTATGAGAAAGATATCCAAATGATATCACCCAAGATTGTCTTCACTCCAAAAGACTGTCTCTGTTCTCTGGCCATATCACTTAGCTAGAAAGACAGAATATTAGGTGTCAACAATACAATGTTCACTCTTGTGTGGAACAGTCTTGTAAGAGAGAAAAAGAAGAAGCTGAAGTGGGAAGAAACACTATATATACATGATATCCATTGCTGTTGTCATCTCCCTGTTAAAATGGAAAACTGGGGGAACTGAAAGCCTTTTCTTCCAAACCCTAGATATATAAAGCCAAGAAATAAGACCATGCATAAGATGTAATGTTGCCTTTGAATCCATTTTTGCCTGAAAGCAAGGCAGCAGTGAGAGGAGAGTGGTTCTAGGAATCTGAGGAGACTGAGGTATCTCCTATGGTCCTGTAGCCAATAAGTAGCTAGAAGGAAATGGGGCAGAGACCTAGGGCACCTGTTGTATTCAGGACAAATCTAATCCCTCTCCCATAGGGAAGAGCCCACAGCTCCAGCATCTGGCACTTGGAGGGACAGATCAAGGTGGGTGGGGAAATCTGGAAGGGTCTCAAGCCTCCAACTCCACAAATCATCCTGGTTTAATGTAAATGGTGATTGCCAAGAGTACAACATGTTTTCCTGCATCAGCAGCTCAGTGACTAATGCCCTAAGATAAATGGCTTGGCTTTGCCTGCTTAGAGGGCTTCAGTAACCCTTCCCTCCTTTCTTCAGAATGGACTCCCTCAAACCCTCTCAGTCACAGCCTGGAGCACAGGATGTCTGGGGTTCAGGGTCAAGCTCCCTCCCCCTCCACCAAGGGAAATGATCATTCCAAGTACAATGAAGGCTACAGCCAATCAGACTCTGATGACTAAAGGAGTCCAAACCCCCAAAGAGGGGCTAGTGAAGACCTGAGCTAACAGTGTCAGAAGCAGATCTTCTAGGAAAGAGCTTAAAGCATGCTCTGTGTTATCAGCCAGACCAGAACTGGGGTTGGAGGGAGGCTCCAGAGGACGTTCCTCCCTAATAGTTTGGGATGAAAGGGGGAGAAGAATGGGATAGTAAGATCAGAGAGATGCCCTGTTATCTTGTGTCATATGAGTGCTACTAAACCAGCTTTGTGCAAGTGAAAGGTACAGGGTTTAAGCAGAAACAGGCTCTGTGGACCCAGACCCAGGTGGCTGAGAATTGTGGCACTAGCACAAATCAATCATGACACCATAGATGGTACTGGTTCCATTTTACAGATGAGGAGGCTGAGGCTTACAGCAGCTAAGCAAATTTGTCCAAAGTCACACATCTAGTTCACAGCTGAATTCAAACTGAAGTCAGAGCAGCTTAACTTCTAAGTCAATAGATTCGGAGTCAGGTACTAGTAGTTCACGCCTATAATCCTAGCTACTCTGGTGGCTGAGATCTGAGGATTAAGGTTCAAAGTGGTAGCTGTTGACTCTAACTACCCACTCCTCTGAGGATCTGAAACCCAATTCCTCATAATTCCAGAAATGTATCTCTGCTTAGCCACACTGTGAATCCTGGAGTTTCTACTTTCAGCTTCTACTTTTTGAACAAATTTCCTATTCCGTGTGATCTGTGTCACCTCCAGACTGAAGCATTTATTACCAGGGTAAAACCCTCCAGATTCCTTCCCCTTCACTGTAACAACCAGTAGTACTTTAAAAAAAAAAAACCTGGCTCCATCAGCCTGGACTCCACAAATGGATGACATGGAACAGGCCTCCAGCCAACCCACAGTGGACATGGAGCAGGGCTGAGAAGTAAATCTTCATTGTTTTAAGCCACTAAGGTCTGAGGTTTGTTTGTGGTATAACTTATCTTAGCCTGACCGATTATCTTCTCTTTCTGGAATGAGGAAGCAGGTGAGTTCTAGATATTTACATGAGAGTCAAGCGAAGGAAAAGGACAGGGATCTCATTTCAATCCGTCACACTGTCATGTCTCAGAGAGGACAAGCCAAGTAGGGAGACAATGAGCTTCCAGGGCACTAGGCCATAGTGAGCTTACAGACTGCAGGGGGATCATCATGGCAAGGAGAGCTGGAGCAGGAAATCTCCCATGCAGTCCAGATGCAGGCGGGAGTCCGTAATGCCCAGGCTGCACACAGGAAGGGTCAGAACTTGGCTTTGGGAAGAGCCAGGATGTACCCACACTTAGCATCAGCAGCAGATTCTGTCCAAACTGTTGCACACAGGCATCTTGGCAGAAAAGCTCTCATACCTAGATACTGGGTGCAGACTCCCTCCTCCAGATGCATTGTGGACCCTGCATAGGATCTACAGAGAGCAGGAACTCCGGGCACACAAACTATTGCATTGAGCAGTGGGCTACAGAATGGTGATAGAGTCTGCTGAATTGGGTCTGAGCCATTTACCTTCCGCCTGGACTACCTCTTCCCTACTTAGCATGTATTCAGCCTCCCAAACTTTTTTTCTTTTCTTTTTTTTGTGCCAGTAATGGAGCTTGTACTTGGGGCCTGGGTGTTGTCCATTGGTTTTTTTTCTCAAGGTGTTCAAATATGCATGTTTCCTTCTTTTCAGTGATTAATTGGAGATAAGAGTCTCATGAACTATCCCGCCAAAGATGTCTTGGAATCACACTCCTCAGACCCCAGACTCCTGCCTGGATTACATCATATCTGGATTACAGGTATGAACTATTAATGCCTGACACATCCCAAAAATTTTAGGCTATTTTAGGAAAAGTAGCTAGAGCGTAAAATATTTCCTCCTTGGTAAAATGGTCCTGAAGTTATATTTGAACTTAGAGATGCGTGAACCTGGTTCTCAGAGGGCACAATGAGTGGGAGGTAGGGGGTGGAAGTAGAGACTTTTTCCTCAAATGAAAGATGTGTACAGAGGCTTCAAGGACCCAAAATGACTTCTAGATTCACTCTCACTACTTTTCCAGACCAGCCTATCCTCAACTCATTCTGCACCTGTCCCTCAACCTCTCTCAATTTCCTACCCCATCAGGGCTGAGAAGATCTAGCCATATTCCCTGAACAATACACTGAGTTCTTTCAGAAGAGTCTGGAAATATAGTACTGTTTCCTGGAGAAGCAGTGAGCTGCTAATTCCCTGTGCCCTCCCACCCCTGTCAAGATTAGCTATTTGGAAACTATCTTCAAATTAACTGAAATCAGCTTGGAAGCAAATGTTGGCATCACATTTGAATCCCTGTGTATCAATCAGCAGAAGAATACTGAGGAGAGGCAGGGTGGGTAGCTCATGCCTGTAATCAAGGCTACTAGTAAGACAGAGATCTGGACGATCACGGTTGGAGGCTAGCCCAGGGAAAAGCTTAGCCAGGTCCCCAGTCAACCCAGCTGTTACCCCAGCTACTGAGGCCATCTCCAGGCACAAAACATGAGACCTTATCTGAAAAATAATTCAAGTAAAGAAGGGCCAATGGTATGGGCTATACAGTTCCTGGCTAGTAAGCACCCAAGCCCTGAGTTCACACCTTAGTACTGGAAGGGAAAAAAAGGAAAAGTGTAGAAGAAAGAACCCAGCCTTTGAAATCAACTGAGATTGGTTCTGATTTCTAACTCTGGCATGTGCCAAGTGTACAAACTTGAGGAAGAATCTTAAATTCTGTGAGCCTCAGTTTTTTAATCTATAAAATGATGGAGATATTAGTTTCAATATCATAATTGCATGCATTGAAAAGTATGGAAGGGTAAAAGTGTTTAATAACTCGCTTAACATGGTGCTTGGTAGTATATCCTGTCATCTGGGCAGAGGGAGTCTGAAGCAGGAGGGTCTTGAGTTGAAGGCTATCCTAGGCTATATAGTAAGATGTGGTCTATAAATGGATGGATGAATGGATGGATTTAGTGTGAATATGTTAAAAAGAAAAAGATTCCTGTGAGTCTCAATAAGCAGCAATTAAATTTATTTGATTTAAAAATGCAGAAGAACTGGAGAGCCAGGCAGGAAGAAGTGCATAGGGGCCCAGAGTCTTCCCATCCAGCAGTTCTGAGCCAGTCCAACACTACCTCAGGCAGACATCTGAACACATTTGTCCAGTGTCCAGAACAGCTCGGAAAACAGCCCTGGGAAAAGCTCTTTCTTAGCTCTTCATCATCCATCTCTGTCATCACTCTTTTGTTTTGGTGATTGCATTGTTGTGTTGCCTTTTTTGACCTTCAAGCCTCTTTTGAATGTTTCAGGAGAAGCTTTTGGGCTTCCCCATCAAGGCCAATGAGCCTGGGAAGCAAAGACAGAGGAACTGGCCAGATCAAGATCCCTTAGGGACCTGGGAAGGCCCAAGAAGAACCAGCAAGATGCAGCCTTCAAAGCTGCTGGAAGAGGCCTGGCCCCTCCTCACCAGAAGACAGCTGCTGCAGCTGTTCCATGCAAGTCAGTCCATCAGCTTACTTTGTATGTGAATAAAAATACGTGGGGCCAGAACGTTCTCCTTGCCTTCCAACATGTAGGAACAATATGTATGTTTGCTTGTATGTATATATATAATTGTGATAAAAAACATAGAGAACAGAAGATCTTTATAGGTAAATAAATGGGAAAAGAAACCAGAAGGAATCCCTGTGCAGCTAAGAGTTAGGAACAGAGTCTCCTTGTTGCTGACAGGGCCATTTTAGACCCAGACTGAGCTAGCTGGGCTGAGGTAGGTATAGTTCTTATCTGAACCCACAGAGTCATGAAGACACAGCAGCCTCGGGGCAGAGAAGGGCAGATTGACTTTGCTTATTCACTTGGGTTATGTGTCTGGAAATGTGCTGTTTGTCATTGGACAGAAAGAAATGCAACCCAAGAAAGAAGTGGCTTCCTGTGTAGCTGTGAGGTTCAGAACTACCCCACCTATGTGGAAAAGACCCAGGACAAAGGTGGTTCCATGATACCTGATTCGCAACTTTCAACACCACTGAGACAGATTGAGGCAACTGTGTAACTGTCCCATAGGAAAGAGCACGTGAGAGACAACCCCATAAAGATCGACTGTCCGACAAGGAAAAAAACACGGAGAGGTTAAAGAAAAGGTAACAACAACAAAAAGTCATCAGAAAGCAAGAATAACAGGAAACAAAGAAGCAAGAAAAACCATGATACAAGCACAACTGATGTTGGAGAATTAGGCTTAAGTGTATTGATACCCATAAGTGGATGTGAATAGGGTAAACTTTTTATTCAGAGACAGAATTTCATAATTTCATAAATTTCAGAATTTCATAGTTTATCCATATACTATTTATGTAAGAAGCATCTAAAATTGAGCCAGAAAGATTGGAAATAAAGTTATGGAACACAATGTAAAATGTTATCCCAAAGGAGGACAATGAAAAATTAATAGTAGAAAATATTGATTTTGTAGAAATTCAGAACATTTTATACATTAAAAAAAATTATTTACCAGGCAGGGATGGCTGTAGTCCCAGCTATTCAGAAGGCCAATATCTGAGGATTGTGTTCAAAGTCAACCTGGGCAGTAAAGTCACTGAGACTCTTATTGCCAAATAACTACCAAAAAAAGCCAGAAGAAGATCTGTGGCTCAAGTAGTAGAGCATTAGCCTTGAGCAAAAAAGCTCAGGGATAGTCCCCAGGCCCTGAGTTCAAGCCCCAGGACAGGCAGGCACACACACACACACACACACACACACACACACACACACAGAGGAATTATCCATCAAAAAATATGGCAACGATGTTTTGAGTACAAGTAACAACAGAGTAGAGTCAAACTGTGGGACTGGTACCACGAAAGGAGAAACAGACAAATCTACAGAGTAGCCCACTCTCAGAAATGAACTATGTTACTATGATTGAAAAATATTTCAGCCAGGACAACATGGGTGGGGGAGAGCAGGAGTCATGGCTGGACCACTGGACTTCCAGGATGAGGAACAGGTGAAGTTATTTCTAGAGAACATGAAGGTGGAGTGCTACAAAGAGAAAGACCCAGATGGTTGCTGCCAGCTGGTGGACTATTTGGAAGGGATCTAGAAGAATTTTGATGAGGCAGCCAAGGTGTTGAAGTTCAACTCTGAAAAGAGCAAACATAGCAATAGCTGCTACAAACTAGGTGCCTATTACATGACTGGAAAAGGTGGACTGACCCAGAACCTGAAAGCTGCCTTAAACTGCTTTCTAATGGTGTGTGAGAAACCTAGAAAGAAGTCTATGGAAGCATGTCACAATGCTGGTCTCCTGGCCCATGATGGACAGGTCAATGAAGATGGCCAGCCCAACCTAGCAAGGACAGATACTATTACACAAGAGCCTGTGATGGCAGCTATGCCTCCAGCTGCTTCAACCTCAGTGCTATGTTCCTGCAGGGCACCCCTGCCTTTCCCAAGGACATGAGCCAGGCATGTAAATACTCACCGAAGGCCTGTGACCTGGGCCAAGTGTGGGCCTGTGCCAATGCCAGCCGCACGTACAAGCTGGGAGATGATGTTGAAAAGGAAGAGGCCAAGGCTGAGGTGCTAAAGAATTGAGCCCAGCAGCTGCATAAAGAAGAGCATACACGAGTCCAGCCCTTAACATTTGGGTAGCACAGCTTAGCTCCCTCCCAGGGTATAGTCTATGAAGAAATACACATTTATGGGGCTTAATTTTCAAACAATGAGCCCTGAAAAATTGGAGCAAACTTGAAAGCCATAGAGATTTGGAGGATTGAGGGGACAGAAAGTTGGAAAAAATCAGCATTCACCAACATCATTATTATCCTGGAAGGGCTTGAAAATCAGAAAATACCCTAATTTATATAAAAGAGGTCTTAAAGGAGTTAAGAACAGTTAAATTGTCACAACTGCCACCCTCTGACTTACATAATCATTGGTGTGGGCTTCCCTTTTGCCTTTATAGTCAGGTTCTCTATTGCAGCAATGAGAAGGGTTGTGTAGCATAAAGGTTAAAAGTTATTAAAAGGGTGAAAGGTTGTTAGGCATCTAGGTTGCTAAAGAAGATGAAACCAGCCTGCTTTCCTCTAGGAGAGCTATTCAGTTAAAATGTAACACCTCATGGTGGTCATCTGACACTGCTCCTCACGCAGGGGGAGCTGATTTTTCCTGCATAAGTTTCAGCAAGGCTCCAACAAGGATTTTGTGGCACATTTTGCACACTGCGACTGGGCAACTTTTGGAGACAAGTCTTGGTACGTAACACTGGCCTCAAACTTTTCATTCTCTTGCCCCTACCTTCCAAGTGCTGGCATTATAAGGATGTGTCACCACACTGGTGGAACTGAACTTTATTTCATGTATTTTTTATTGTAAAGCTACTGTACAGAGGGGTTACAGTTACATGAGTAAGGTAATGAGTATATTTCTTATCAAGCATTGTTACTCCCTCCTTTGCTTTTGGAACTGAACTCCTTTAACTGTGAATAAACTATTCTGACCAATTTGAAAAAAAAATATTTCAGCAATCAAATTGTAGACACCTTGATATAATGTGGATATATAGTGCTTTACACTCCCCCTAAACACCCACTCCTTCCATGTATATATACAGTTACTTATGATATTTGACTTGAACTATATGCCAAAAAAAATCTTCTCAAGAGGACATATACCAAATGTTCTGACTACCACAAAATACCTCAAAACTATCAATGCACTTCCCCCCACCAAAAAAAAAACCCCAACATATATTTGGAAACAAGCAAAACAATTGCATTGCCAAATAACTTAAGCAGGAAATACATAATAAACTGTGGACAATTTAGAATTGAAAAATGATAAGAGGTGAGGCACAAGAACATGGCAAAACCCTACCAAAGAAAGACATGCTGAGACCTAAATTCATGTGCTAGAAATGAAAAAAGATTTCAGACTATGGAGTTAACTCAGGAAGTTGAAGATAAAATGATCAAAAGGAAGCAGAGAAAAATGAAATAATAAATATGAGATAATGAAATATATATAACAAAACCCATCTGGGCACTGGTGGCTCACACCTATAATCCTAGCTACTCACGAGGCTTTAAGTTGAGGATCATAGTTTGAAGCTCACCCAGGAAAGTCCATGAAACTCTTTTTTTTTTTTTCTGGGGGGTCCAGTCGTGGGGCCTGAACTCTGGGCCTGGGCACTGTCCCTCAGCTCTTCACCTCAAGGCTAGCACACTACCACTTGAGCCACAGCACCACTTCTGGCTTTTTTTTCTGCTTACGTGGTGCTGAGGAATCGAACCCAGGGCCTCATGCATGCAAGGCAAGCACTCTACCACTGAGCCACCTTCCCAGCCCCTCCATGAGACTCCTATTTCCAATTAACCACCAGAAAATTGGAAGTAGAGCTATGTCTCAAACTGGTAGAGCACTAAGCCTTGAGCTCAGGGACTGTGCTCAGACCCTGAGTTTAAGCCCCACAACCAACAAAAGCAAACAACAACAACAAAAAACCCTAAAAGTAATAAAAGAAACAATTAACACGATAAGAGAACAACGAAGTTAAAAGTGGTTGTAAACAAAAACTATCTCTGGTAAGATTAAGAAGAGAAGGGAAAACCAAGGTGTTATAACAAGAATAATACTTTCTTAACTATATTCTTACTAGAATATTATCAGAAAAAAAAATCAATCAGGACTCCCATATGCACATCAGACAACCAGAGCTTATACCCTGCCCATCTCCTTTATGGAACACTCAAACTCTGGGCTAATATCTACCTGCTCTAATTATTTGGAGCCATGTTCCATGCCACTAGCAACAGCCCTTCTGTTCCAAAGCTACCAAAATGATTTAAACTAGCCCATGTTAGGCCTTCTTACTCTGCCTCGATTTTTTTCCCCAATGAAAACTACAATGAAGCCTCTTTCCCAGGGTTCATCTCCTCTTAATACCTCCTGGGCAACCCTGGTAATTCCTGTGTGCACCCCTCAACATACCCATGGTGTGGAAGTCTTCTCCTCTTGAGACCTGTGAATAATAAACTGTCTCCTCAATGGCAGTCACTTCCTGATCTGTTGGCTTCATCGAACCTAGATAACAAAACCCACCTCTTCAAACAACTTCCTTTTCTAGAAAAAAAGATACAAATAGATCCAAGGGAAACATGAAAGATGAGCAATTATCTTTTCTTCATTACTGAGCCTTCAAAGTCTCCAGTTTGCGAGGCAGAGATACACTACCATTTATCAATGCATCCAGTCCTGTTTACTTTTAGTATTTTTCAAATAAAGTTTTACTTCTTTTTTTATGTCCAGACTGGCCTCCGACTGTGATCCTCTTGTTTCTAACTCCTTAGTAGCTGGAATTAATAGATATGTACCACCATGCTTATCAATTATCTTAGGAACAGAAAGTCCTGTAGAGGACCAAACATTATTAATAGAGGAGGAGCCATACTCAAATATCTCCAGTTGAAATTTTAGTACATTTAAGATCAACTTTAAAATCCTCTATATCCTTGAGTGTAGAGGAGTTTACCTATCAGGGTAAAGAGGAATGAACTAGAATCAGACATCTCCTCTAACACTCTAAATACAAACACAAATATGGTAAAGACAATGTTACAAAGTTCCAAAAAGAAATACGAAAGTATTTCTTAGCAAGAAAGCTATGATTCCTTTGTGATAGCAATTAAGAAACATTTTTTCTAACATTGAAGCATTTAGAATTAGACTATTTATTCAAGCATCCAGAAAAAATATCTTCAAAGTAATGCTACATCTAGGGAATAAACAAATTGGGAGTCGAAACTAGATAATAAATTGGAGTTGATTTTCTAAATTGTTATTGACATGATTTTTTTAAGTAATAGAAATGTCCAAAATAATTATTGGAAGAGAAAATACATCAATGTAAGAAACAAATTCATAACAACAATCTGAAGCTAAAATGTCAATATATCAAGAGGCACTGAGAGGTAGAAGTGGGGAGAAAATTAATAAGCAAGAGATTATTTCTTACAGAAGAAATATAAATTTTATACTTTCTGAGGTTAATAAATAATATGCATGTATGTGTATATATAGCATATATGTATATGTGCATATAGCATATGTTGACTAAAAATATGAACTAACTTCTAATTATTAAAAAAAGTTTGAAAGGAAAAAAGAGCAGAAATCACTGTTCGTGGATGACTCCAGAGGGTCAGGACTAAAACAACACGGGGAACTCCATTCCATTCAGACCCTTTTCCCTGTCTCTCATCTTGAGCTGTCTTGGGCATCTACTTAACTTCCCACCTTGCAGCAATTCTTGCCTTCTGCTTCCCAGCCTACCTGTGGGAAGATAGCTGAAGCACAGGCAGTACCAAGTACATACCCCTTTAAGTCTAGAAATTTTCAGAGATCAGCAAAAGCCACTAGTGGAAGTTCCAGCACTGGAGGAGGATTCTGATTGACTTCATGGGGGTCAGATGCTCATCTCCATAGCAAATAAATATGGCTGGGGTAGAAACAGAGTCTTATCAGACTCCTCTAATGTAGGCCACATTCTGGAAAAGGGGTGGACAGTCTTCTTCCTTAGGCCCTAGAAAATAGGATGAATTTCAAAGGAAAATTCACAGCAAAAAAAAAAAGGATTAAGAGAGAGAATGGTAAATGGCACAACTAAATGAAATTAGAACCATTCATCTATGTGCACTGACTATATCATTAAATATACAAGGCTAAAAAGGTTGGAAATTAAAAACATACTAAATATGACTACAGAAGGGTCAAAAATTATTAACTTTTGACTTTGTAGGCTATATCAAATGTGATCACCAGCAAATGGAGAATACATATTCACTTCAATGGCTAAGGAACATTTACAGTATTTGATCCTATCTTAGGCCACAAAGAAAATCTCATTAAATTCTACAAAAGAAAAAGAATACAATGCATAAATTCAAACCATAATGCACCAAAACTAGAAGTTAATAACAAAAGAAAAAACAAAGAAGAAAATAAAATGAAGCCACAGTAGAAAGGGGATAGTTTTAACAGCCTTGTAGTCAAAGAGAAAATCAAAACTATAACTGACAATTGTTTATGGAACAATGAAGGCTATAGTGAACTGAACACAAAGCTCTAAAAAGCGAGAAATATATAGTTTTGTTTTCTCATACAGAGAAAGAAAATTAAGTGTTCAACTTTAAAAAGTAAGTGAAAGAGCACAAAGTAATCATAGAAACAGCTGAAGGGAAGACAACAGCAATGAATCTGATTATAATTTTAAAAAATAATAAAAGGTACAGTACAGATATGAGAAATGCAAGAGTTGGGTATTTGAAAAGACTATAATTAGGATAATAAAAACAAATATTTACTAATCATTCAATTAATGTTAGGGTACCAATATATATTATTTAGTCAGGGTGCTTCAGAGAAACAGAACCAATAGGAACTAGAGACAGGGGCGGGGAGGGCGGGGGGGTTGGGGGGAGGCAGAGAGACAGAGATAGAGACAGAGGAATTAGAAGGAATTAGCTCACATGATTATGGAGCTGAGAAGTTATGTGATGTGTCATGTGCACACTGGCCACAAACTCTTGCCTCCATTTTGCCCTGTACATTTTGCAGGTGTACAATAACTGAGAACCTGAGTTCAATGGTGGCCGGGGGGGGGGGGGGGTGTGGAGAGACCTGGGATAAAACATTTAATTCCAAATGCCTGTTTTCCTTTTTGCCATTTGCCTTCTGGGTTGAGCCCATGTTTTTGGTCACTAAGTAACTGTTTCTAGTAGGGCAAATTGGAGAGGGAAGAAGGGCAGCCATGAGCACATGATAGAGAATGAGAGGCATGCACCACAAGAGGAGAACTTAAGACAATGTAACACACAACTTGATGAATAAATAATTATCACCCTTCTCTTTATGCGTTTTTCACTGGTAACTTCTCATTGGATATAGTAGAACCATTAATCTCAACTGCATATCTGTTCTTCATCTCGTTTTATACAGAGCTAATTTCAAACTTCAAGTTTTGCAAGAGCAGTAAAAGGAACTTTCCTCCTAAACCATTTGAGAGCAATTTACCAATAGACTGTCCTCTTATCACTACATAGTTGAATGTCTCCTAATAGGTAATCCTCTGACATAATTACTCTATAACTATCAGAATCAGTAAAATAATCTTACTACATTACCATTGTTTGGTCTATGGACGCTAATCAAGTTTGTCTACTCAGGAATATAACAAAAGGTCAGTGTCCTTCAAACTTAAATGAGGTAACTGAAAAAAATATGTGTATGTACCTAATTCTTCAGACTAGAATTATATTTATTTTTCTGATACTCTGTTTTTCTATGATTTATTATGGTGAATAGTGTGAGGGATAAAACATTTGTTTAATTTCTTTTCTGAAAGAAAGTTATTGGGTATATTTATCAATTATATTACTTTGTTTTTTGTAATTAATTCTTTTCTTTATTACGTTTTCTCTCCTTATTTCCTATGGTGCGTTTTGTTCTTATTTAAGTTTCTTCAGTTGAATGCTTAATTTTTATTAATAATAAGGTACTTGTCCATTTATTTTTCCTAGAGAACTTTGTCTTGTCCTTTCATTAAAAAATCCTATGAGGTCTTTTATCACAATTTTATTAAAGGTATAAATTAATTTGGGGGAAATGGCATTTTTACATATTGACTCTTCCCAACATTATGTTCCCTCATTTATTCAAGTGTTCTTTTGTGCATTTCAGTAAAACTAGAAAAGTTTTATCCCTGTGGGTCCTGCATAGTTTTCCATAGTGCTTACCAAGTAAATCTTGTTTACCAACGGAATCTTTTGCCCCCTAACCAGTTACTATTGTTACTTGCTACATAAAAGCTCTTATTTTATTGACTGAATTTATAACTGATGTTTTTCTACAGTAGGCCAGGATTTTCAAGGTAAAAATTATTATAAACAAATTGTGATATGTTTTCATTTTCTCTTTCTTAGTTTCCTGCATTTTTTTCTATTTCTAAAATAATTGAGTTAACTAACTTCCAAAACAATGTCAACTAATACTGGTCATAATGGGCATTTTTTTCTTGCTTCTGATTTCAATGTAAATGTTCTATTTCACCTTTAAAATTGTCTTTCCATTTAAAGATAACTATAATTCACATGTTGTTGTAAGACTATATACACAGAGACTCTTGTGTCCCTAACTCCTCACAAAGTTAGAGTATGCAAAATTACAAGTCACAACCAGGACATTGATCCAATTTACTGATCATGTTAAGACGTGCCCACTTGCAGTTATGTGTTTGAGTATTTTAGTTCTGTAGAATGTCAACTAATGGGTAAGTTGTTCTATCTACTACTTCAGTAAAGATATAAGACAATTTTCACCACCAGATTCACACTTCATGCTGTTATTGTATAGCTGCATCACCCTTCTAACTCATACTCCTTACATTCATCCATGAGCCCTGACGCCATTAATCTGTTATTCATTCCTATGATCTTATACAAATGGAATCATATAGTATGTAATTTTTGGGGGATTGTTTTTTTAAATCATAATATCCGGCAATTCAATCCATTGTTGTGAACAATGATGTAGTATTCAATGAGATGGGTGTATCACAAGTTGTGTAGCTATAAATACCTTGAAAGACATCTGGTGCCAGGTGCTGGTGGCTCACATCTGTAATCCTAGCTACTCAGAAGGCTGAGATCTGAGGATCGAAGTTCAAAGCCAGCACAGGCAGGAAAATCCCATGAGATTCTGGTCTCCAATTAATCACCAGAAAACCAGAAGTGGTGCTGGGGCTCAAAGTGGTAGAATGCTAACCCTGAGTAAAAATTGCTCAGGGACAGCACCCAGGCCCTGAGTTCAAGCCCCAGCTAGTGATGTTGACAATTTTTTCCTATGCTTATTGGCTATTTGTGTATCCTCTCAATAGGAAATGCTTATTCATGTCATTTCCTCATTGAATTTTCTATTGTTGAGTTCTGAGAGTTTTTTATATATTTTATGTAATATTCATTATTATTTATGTGATTTGCAAATATTTTCTCCAAGTCTATAGCTTGGTTTTTCATCCCTTTCTCCTCACTCTCACACAGGAAGGTTTTCATTTTGACAAGGTTAGATTTATCATTTTATGCATTTATCAGGGTCTCTCATTTTTCTCTCTCTCTTTTTCCCTCCCAGTGATTTCGGCTCACAGTTGCCACTCTACCACTTGAGCCAGGCCTTCAGTTCTAGGGATTTTTTTTGTCATTTGTAGGGCTTAAACTCTGGGCTTGGGCACTTTCCTTGCACTCTTCAGCTCAAGGCGAGTGCTCTACCACTTGAGCCACAGTGTCACTTCAGGTTTTCTATTGGCTTATTGGAGATAAGAGTCTCACAAAGTTTCCTGCCCAGACTGGCTTTGAACCTTGATCCTCAGATCTCAGCCTCCTGAGTAGCTTGGAGTACAGGCATGAGCCACCGGTGACCAGCAGTTCTAGGTTTTTGATGAATAATTAATTGGTGATATCTCTCAGACTTGTCTTCTTAGGCTTGCTTTGAATCCTCAGATCTCATTCCTCAAATTTCAGTCTCCAGAGTAGCTAGTATTATAACTGTATACCATCCACACTTGGCTTTATCATATTTTTTATTATATTAATCATGGCCTACTCTCAAATTTAAGAATTATTTATCTGGCCATAGATTCCAAAATCTTTTGTTCTAAAACTGTTATAGATTTGTCTTTGGTATTTGACAAAATGCCTTATTAATCATAATAAAAATTACCAGCAATTAGGTACAGAGGGGAAGTACCTCAACTTCATAAACAGCATTCTATACAAAATCTACAGCTACCTTCTCATTTGCAGATAAAAAAGTGAATGAGCTGTCCCTAAGAACAGGAAATCAAGGCCAAGAATAATTTCACATCACTTTTATCCAACATGGTACTGCATGCCCTAGCTCCTGAAATTAGGCAAGAATAAAGAATAAAAAGAATATAGTGTAATCTGGGCGCTTATGGCTCACACCTGTAATCCTAGCTACTCAGGAGGCTGAGATGTGAGGATTGCGGTTCAAAGCCAGCCCGGGCAGGAAAGCCCACGAAACCCTTATCTCCAATAAACCACAAGAAAACCGGAAGTGGCACAGTGGCTCAAGTGGTAGAGCACTCACCTTGAGCTGAAGAGCTGAGGGACAGCACTCGGCCCAAAGTTCAAGCCCCACGACAAACCAAAAAAAAAAAAAAAAGAATATAGTGTAGAAATAAAACTCCCTATTTGCAGATGACAGGATGACTAATTGAAAAATAATTAAAATATAAAATTACAATAATAAACGGCTTCAGGAACATTATAAACTATCAGCTATATGTATGTATAGTAACAATGAACATATGAAAAATTAGGGTATCATTTACAATGACTGAAAATAAAAGAATCTCAAGTATATATATATATATATATATATATATATGATAAAGATTATAGATCTGTAATTAGGGATCTAGATGAGAAAACTATAAAATATTTATGAAATAAATCAAAGAAAACTACAGAATATACCATGTTCATGGACTAAATAACACAATATGACAAAGATATTATTTTATCCAATTTGATTTTTAGATTTAATGCAGTTCTTATCAAAATCTCGATAAGTTCATTTGTAGACATAGCTTATTCAAAATAAGGCATTAATCCTAAAACAGTCAAAATAATTTTGAGAAAGAAAAAAGTGTGAAAATCATTCACTTGGTTCCATGCTGAACATCTTCAAGTAATTTTTTTAAGAAACAATATGGACCACAGACTTTTACTCAAAAGAATGGAAATATTGCAATTAATTCCCACAGATGATTTTCATCTTATTAAATATAATTATTTCCATAATCTGTCTAGATGAAATCAATTGTTATTATCTTGCCTAGAATATAGTAAAGCACATCTGGATACATACTTGGATTTTCTTTTGGCTTCTAAGAAGCTAAAAAATAGTTTGTTTGACTAATGATTGTCTCTGTTCCAGATATCCTGGCTTTCTTCCTTCCCCCAACACACACACAGTGATATCTATTATTCTTTATTTAGATCCTTGCACAAGCCATGGATATAAATTCCAAGAAACTCAAACTAACTCTGGCTGCCTTGGATGTGAAAGAACTTACTCAAAGAATATTCAGAATCTTACAAAAATATCTGTAAGACCAAGACTGAGAAAATGGCTCAAAAAATGGGCAGCACAGAATGAGACTCAATAGCAACCAGAATGACAGCCAAGTCACTTGGTAGGACACATCCCATGAGGACTTCAGGTATGTTACCACCAAATCCTAGGGGTTTAGCTCAAAATTACCACTATTTTCCCTGGCCCCAAAACTGCCACTACCATGATGGTTTCTGCTGCTCTGCACTCAATACTGTCACCCTCAAGGTCAAAATGAATTCTTCTCAATCCTTCCATGTTTGCTACAACCATCTTTTTCGAAGTCCCAGATGAGTGTGCTATATTGGCTGCAATGGTTATCGTAGGAGCCTGAGAAAATGTGATTCTGGTAACTTTTTGTAATATAATATAGCCAGTTCTTTCACAAATACATCTAGCATGGGAATTCCCTTAGGACCTTGCTTCTCTGTCCTCCATCTTCTGGCTTGTGATTTCTCTTATCTACTCATTCATACTATCTGGAAAAGCCACTTATGTTTGATTTCCAGACCACTATTCTAATTTTCCACATAGTGTCCTGCTTCTGGCCTCCTTTGGTGTGATTATCAGTTCTTTATTTTCAATCTTCTTTTGAACCTTCCTCTCCTAGGTAGGTTGTCTACCAAGATGGCTGCTAACTATTCTTCTTAATGCTGTATGTACATATACTTTCCTCCAAAAGAAGAGGGGTATTTCTTTCCTCTTCATCTGGGATGACCCTATGACCTGATTTAACTAGCAGAATGCAACAGAGTTGATAATAGATGATATTTTAATCCTATGTCTTATGAGATCTAGAAGATTCTACTTTCTTACTTTGGGGATATAACTACCATACAAAGAAACTCAAATCACGTAGAGACAATTCTCCAGCCATCTAGTGTCAGATGTCCAAGTTTAGTCAATATGGATAAACAATTCACAGGAAGAAATGCTACTGCTGGAGAAGACTTCATATCACATGGAACAGATCTGCCCAATTAACCAAGCCCTAATTCCTTCCTACAGAATTGTGAAAAAATAAAATGACTTAAGCTGCTACCTATTAGGGTAGTTCATTATGTTGTAACAGGTAGTTTGACCCCCGCTCGCATCTCATTTGGGCTCTTTTTCATCTCTCTTTGTCATCTTTTCATCTCATCTTGGTTTTCGCACTCCTTCTGGATTTCCTTAGTCATTTATAAATACCACATATTTTAATAATTTGCTGAAAGTTCCAAACAGTCTTCTAAAATTGTACTCTAGTTACTTTCTGCACTTCTGACTCATCAGGATAAGGTTTCCTTTCTCATGTTCTGAGGTTGGTCTTTTTTTTTTAAAGACCATATTGGATGCTTTTCCCTTTTGTTTATTTAAAAAAAAATAAGCAGACTGCTTTAGTAGAAGACAAAAACATATAGATTCACTTGGTCCTACCACTGTCTTTGGAGTCAATGTAGTCCTTTCTCATATCTATAGTAACAAGACTCTATATCCATAGAGGTCTCAGCCCAATTCTGATTCTTAGGCATTCTTTATTATATGTGTGGCTATTCTAGGTAGAATTGGGAAACTTTGAGCCTAAGATTCCCAACATGCATTGCTAACAGGTCTGTCAGTACCTCTGTTTTCCCACACAAGGGTCTTGTGCTTCCTTAAATAAAAATCATCACCCAGGACACCTAAAACACTCCGTTGCTTTCCAGCAGTTGCAATCTCGCAGTAAATGTAGACACATGCGTGAGACAGCAGAGTAAGCAACATCTACACAGTCGTGGGATGATTTCTTTAAAAAAAAAAAAAAAGTTTGCTTCCATAGTATGTTAGGGAAACCAAAAGAAGCATGAGCATACCACTTGTTTCTAGTTTTGTAACAGTTTATCAGTATTCTTTTTTTTTTTCATCCTCATCCTCATCATCACATTAGAAGAATTAAAAACAACCAATAAAAGATCAAGCAGGGCAATATCAATATTCTTTTAGCAAATTTCTGACAATATGTTGTTCATCAGCTTTGGTTTTCAATAATCTTACACATTTTCATCTCTAAGTTGTCATGGATTTTTGGAGAGGTCATAGAAACCACAGTTGGACAGCCAATTGGAAGTCCAAATTGATTCATTTTCATTCATTCATTAACGATAAGGGAGACTAGGAACCCTGCCTCCATTAAAATCATTAGCAGCCAAGAATGACTCTGATAGAGGTCCACGTAAGATCTGCTAGAGGAATTAAATAAGTAAACATTGTGCAGAAGGAGCTTTCATTCCTCCTCCTCAAATGAATGTAAACAAATCTTAGAGGGAAAAAAATGTGATAGAAAATATCCTAAGGACCAGAATAAAAAGGTTTGCTAGCTGAATTTAAGGTATTGGATCAGGAAATTATGTATTATCATAATGCCAAATTTTATGCTTGAACTATCAGGATAGAGATCTTTAATGCTACCGTTGGGCTTGCTGAGGTCAATATCAGTTATTAAATTGGGTCTAATAGCTTTCCAAACCACAGAAGCTTCAGAATTTAAGCACAGGGAGAGAAATAATTTGTCATTCTAAAATTGGGCATTGAGTGGAAATCTGTAGATTGAATCATGTGATGCAGCCTGTGCTCTCTTCTCCCATTGTTTTGGTTTATTGATACATAAACAGTCACTCCAAAATTCAATGGGTGCTATAAATATCTGAGTAGTCCACTTGGCTGGAACAGCTAAAATGACCAACTCATAATTCGAATGCTTCAGTGGGTCTGGGTTTAGCTGGGGTGCTGGGACCTCTCTTTCTTTCTCTCCATCTGTCTATCTGTCTCTCTTACTTCCCTACCCTTTTATATTCTCTGCTGTTGTCTTCTCCACTAGGCTTTCCATTGTAATCTCTCTCTATGGCTTTCCACCAGGTAGCATGACTTCTGTGAAGTATCTAGGGCTCCCTAAATTATGAAGTCGAAGCTTCAAGCCTTATTAACACTTAGTCTCAGAACAATCACAGCATCACTTCCACCATATTCTACTGGTAGAAGTAGTCACAACACCAGAATAAAGGAATGGGAAGATAAGTCCTCTGATATAAAAGCAAAATTACAAAAACTCAGCAGCCATCATTAATGCAACAAATCCATCAAGGTCCAGACACTGGCAGCATCTACATGGTACCAGTAAGACTCTACCATTTGCGAAGAAAATAAAAGATTTAAAATGATATTTTTGTGGAAACATTGAATTACCTTAAAGAAAATATAGACTTTCTTGAGTTTTATAACAGAAAACTCTGAGCTACCTTATTACCTAACCAAAAACTCCACCTCCTCACCTAGATTTTGACCGTTGTTTTCATCCTCACTTCTAAATATAAATGAACAATAGGAATTGCTAGACATCTAGGGAATGCCCCATGTACAAGGAGAAGAGCCTTGAAAGAAACACAAAGGAAGCAAGGAAGGAAGAAAGGAAGGGAGGGAGGGAGGAAGAGGAAGGAAGGAAGGGAGGGAGGGAGGGAGGGAGGGAGGGAGGAAGACAGGGAGGGAGGGAGGAAGGAAGGAAGGAAGGCAGGTAGGCAGGCAGGCAGGCAGGCAGGCAAACAGCAGCCCTGGGAAGGTAGAACAGGATCACAAGAAACTTTTCTAGGGTTTAAGAAAATAACTCTGGAACAACGTTGGTGCGGGGGGGGGGGGGGGGGGGTGGGGGGGGGTGGGGGGGGGGGAGGAGAAGGATTGGGATTAGGGGGGGAGGGGGGAGGCTGGGAAGGGATGTGAAGGATAAACAAAGGAGGAGGCTGCAATGCTTGGTAAGAAATGTACGCATTATCCTGCCCATGTAACTGTAACTCCTCTGTACAGTATGTTCACAAATTAAATTAAATTAAATTTAAAAAAAAAAAAAAAAAAGAAAAGAACTCTGGAGACTAAAGTCCAATTATTTAAAAACCCTTACCAGAACTCATTATCATATTTTAGAGTACCATCAGTAAAAGGGAAATTATAACTGCTTTTTGAAAGGAAAGATAGCCCATGCAAACACTGAGAATAAAGATTAAAATTGGATTTCTTAATAGATACACTGAATGCTGAAAGTTTTGAGGGGAAATTATTTTCAGACTTTAACTCTACCTAAACAATCTAGTTTATGAGATAAAGATAAAAACTGGATTTCTCAATAGATATATTGAATGCTGAAAATTTTGAGGAGAAATTATTTTCAGACTTTAACTCTACCTAAATTCAATCTAGTTTATGAGTAGAATCAAGGTTTCTTTAGGCATTTAGAATCTCCTCTTTTGTCCAGTGAGACCAGATGGAGTATAGATCAGAGAGCACAGAAAGACATGACTCTAAAAGGGATAAAATGAATGTGGCAAATTATCTGGCCAATCAAAAAATGGTATTGGAAATAGTTTTTACAAAGCTTTGGAAAAGTGTGAAATTACTTAGCTGTCCAAAGAAACATAAATAAGTTGGGGGAGGGGAAGGGAGAACAAGATAAATTATTTACTCCAGAAAAAACTAAAAGTAGCATAAGAAGGGAAATGTAATCATCATTGTTTCAATAATGAGCACATAATATAGCCATAATAATGAAAACTCAAAATTATTTTAACTAAGAATTGTGTGTAAGTGTTCAAAAGACTATATATATATATATATATATATATATATACATTTTTTTTTCATCTAACAGAAAGTTAATACTATCCATAGTTGGTGGAAGAAGAGAAATTCAATTCATTCCTCTTAGTTAAAAATATGGCTATAAATATCAAAAGAAACACTAAAAATTACTATGAAGCCTTTCAGGCTGTAGTAAATGCAGTCTTAACCTATCTCACAGGATTGACTACTGTAACATCTAAGCAGCACCCTGCATTTAGTGCTCTTTCCCAGTCAGGTACCTGACATTTTAGCTCCTTACAACCCATTTCTACTTCATCGCAAATCTCCTCCAGATTTACTACCACACTCTCTCTAGGCTCAGACATTACCCAGACATAGTTTTAAGTCTATTTGTACTTGTGATTAAAATTTTAAGACAAGTATGTTTGTAATCGCCAAACCTCCAAAATATTGCAAATGAGAAACATAAAAAATGAAAACTCTTGAACCAATAAGATTAGGGGAGAGGCTGTCAGTCTAAAGTTGAGAAGGCAAGTGGACTAAAGGTTCTTGTTAAATTTCAGAAATATTGTTAATCAAGTAGTGGATAGTCATGCTTATTGGCTTCTTTTTCCTTTCCAATTCATCTTTCAGGTCTCATCTGCTTTAGCCTTCCAAACTGTAGGATCATCTCCTTCACAGAACAGACTTCACTGAAGTCTATCAGATCTTTGGGTGTGTCTCTAGTCAGCCAACTTTACAAAAGAAAGTACTTCTCCATTAATTTATGTCACAGCAGGGAGCTACGGGGGATCTAAACACCCAAATAGGAGCTGAGTTGAGTTTGTTGAGTTACTTGATTCAACTCTCAGCAAATGCCTACAGTCTAAACTACTAAACTCTGACCTAACCACAGAGCCCAGTGTCCATGTTTTCCTACCTGTGCTCCACACTCAGAACACAATGAGGTCACTTAGTAGATGTCAATGCCTGTGTATTGAATGAATGGATTTAATGATTTGCAAAATTCTCGGAGAGTTCTTGCCTTTATTAGGTTGCTTTTAATACCACAAAGCTGAGTTAAATTACACTACGTTTCTTAAGATGGGATCTCTGTACCCACAACTCAGCATTACCTGGTAATTTGCTAGAATTCCAGTCTTGGGCCACACCTAAAGCCAGCTGAATAAGTAACTCTGGGAATGGGACTAGCTGCCAAGTGATTCCAGAACAAGCTGGGAACTGAGAATCTCTGCACTGGTTCTTCTCACATCTGTGGTAATATCTGTGACAATGTCTTGCACACAGGTGTCAATGAGGGAGGTAAAGTAGCCACAGCAAGAGGTAAGTGTAGCAGAGACTTTATCTGAACTTTTCAAATGAAGCCCCCTGATATTGATGACAGGAATTTAGGCAGATAATTTGTTCTAAAGAAAGATGGTCTGATATTTTTAATTGCTGTTGAGAATTGTGTGTGGCAGGAACCCTGGGCTTCAGCTACTGTGAAAGGTGTCCAGGTTAGGTAAGAAGAGAACGGCTAGATGAGAGTAGCTGAAGGAAGAGCTCATTGCTGAAACTCCTCCAGAGTAGACAAGGTGATTTCAGGGGATTATACTCAGACATGAAGATCAGGGGTCAAGTTCTAGTAGAACCCATCCTGCATTTTGAGTGTGTTCCCTATTCTGGCAGCAGCCTTTCCTCCCCCACTACCCTTCCTTTCCTTCCTGCTCAGCCTCCAGGGCAGAGCCAGCAACCAGCTCCAGGGGCAGATTTATGGCTCACTGCCATGAATAATGCAGCAGCCCAGCTCCCAGGCAGAAGTTTCTGTGCATCCCATAAATCACTGCAGACATTATGCCAGGCTGTTTAATCAGCTGTCCCCAAGGTACCTCCACAGAGAAAAGGAGGGCACCCCTGGCCACATTCAGGACTCCATCAATAAGGCCCAAGGCTGCAGCTGCCGACTTTTCCCTGTCAGACTCACAATGTTGAAGAGATGCCCTACAAGGGACAGAAGAAGGACATAAGCTCCAAAAGCTCAGGTCCACAGTACAAGGTTACACAGATCATTGGGACCCTGGGTGCCTAGACATCGTGCCCAAGCTCTTCACTGACTCAGGTCTATGGAAAGGGATAGAAAGGGAACTAATTTTTTTTATTTGTCCTAAAGTGTGATCTTTGCTTATATACTATAACAGGCAAACACCTGAGCTCCCACATCCTTCCTAGCTGTACCTTTCCCTAGTTCAGGACACTGATCTTGCCTTTTCCTAGCACTTTAGTCTCTCTGAAGGCTAAGATCCTGTCTGTCCATGACCTACCATCTCTACAACATCAACTGTGTGACAGTATTTTTCAGTGTGATCCCCACTTACCAAGAAGGGGAAGTTCAGAGCTGACAAGTGCCCACAGATGGCTACGCTCAGTAGAGACACAGAGCTGTGGATGGGCTTTGCCTGAGACAGCTTGTCACAAGGTCATTCCACGTTTCCTGATAGTCAGAACAGGGCATTCCCTTGCTCTGAGTAAGCAGACAATAGATGAGTCCCAATTCAGAATGAAGTGTTTACATTTCCTACAGTGCGTTCACATTCCCAATAGTGTACATTTCCCATCATGACCCTTTAGGCAAGCTGTACCCATAATCTAGTGGAAAGTTCTGTTCATCTGATGGGATAATCAACCCATTTAAAACTCTGATTCATGCATCTACTAATGTTCCTTCTTCTCCACTGGAGAGGAGCATATTGCTCATAATAAAGGGGTATGTTTGGGGGATGTAGGCACAGGGGAACAGTCATCTGAAAATAGAGTTAGGAATTTTAGAAATGTACAAAGTTCTCAAATTGTGTCTCCTGCCACATGACCTATTGGGTGTCTCCGGAAATCTCACATGGAAAATTGGACCAAAGTAGGGGGACACAGTGTCCCCAGGGAGGCAGGGAAGACTGGAAGGCGGCTAGCAGGGCTTCCCTGGGGAAGGTGGTTCCTTTGGACGTGAGGTTTAATGAATGTGCAAGGTTGTCTGCTTTGGAAAGAAAGGCTGAGATCTTCAGGTCAGAGGTTGAAAGGACTGCCTGCCCTGACCACAGCAGGTCACTTCCTGCCTTGGCCACTCTCCCTACTCTGGTCATCAGTGACTTCAAGAGTTACATGACTCAGCACCCAACCAAAAGCCACTGACCACTGAGTTTTTCAGTACCTCTGGGATGTCTAGGCAACAGAAGCCCCCAAGTTCCCAGTCTCCCTCAGAATCCTTGTGAAACAATAGCCCTGTCCTGGTGGAGGAAATGAAGTCCCTGTCCTCAGCAAGTGTCTGTTTTGTAGCCCCAGTATGTTGGTCACCATAGCCAGACACTTAACAGCAACTAACTGCCTGACCACAGAGGCCAGGACTTCATGGGGAAGCCAAGACTATGGCCTGTTCTTATTTAGTTACTCAACAAACACAAAGCCTTTTATATGCCAAGTACCAGTAATACATGGTATACAAAGATCAGAGTGTCTAGAACTGAAAGAGCATGTTGGGGCCCAGCACTCTTCCAAGCACACAACACATATCAGCCTCTATCAACCTGGGAGCAAACTTGGATGGAGGCATTATCATATTCAGAGCATTTCTATTTTACTCAAAACTGCAATAGAGCCAGGCGCCGGTGGCTCACGCCTGTAATCCTAGCTTCTCAGAGGCTGAGATCTGAGGATCAAGGTTCAGAGCCAGCCCGGGCAGGAGAGTCTGTGAGACTCTTATCTCCAATAAACCACAAGAAAACCGGAAGTGGCACTGTGACTCAAGTGGTAGGGCGCTAGCCTTGACCTGAAGACCTGAGGGACAGTGCCCAGGCCGAGTTCAAGCCCCATGACTGACTGTGATAGAGAGATGAATTTGCCTGGAGACACATAGCAAAGTGACAGAAAAGATTTTTGTACCCTGACTTCCTGTTTCCACAGCGCAAAGTAAGTATCAGCCTAAGTTATTTCTCCAGTAAGTCGTCTCCTCTCTCAGGAATTTACTATCTATACTAGTTGGACAATGGAACACTCAGAGCTAAATGTATAAACTCTTCAAGATTCTGGTGCCTAAAGAGGGTATCACTGTAGAATTTTGCCAGGGGGACCAGGACCTTTCCCAAGAGGGAACAGTCTGTGGAAAAACCTCAGAAGAAAGAGAGCTTGACTTTTCCAAGAAATGTCAACACACCTCTGTGGCTATAGACTGGGAGGCAGGCTGAAACCCTTTGTGCCAGGCTAGGTTGTGTGGGCTCTGTCTTGTGGGCAGAAAAGAGCCACTAAGGCCTCCAGCAGGGAAGTGACATAACCTCGCATCTAACATGAAGGTAGGGGATCTGTGGCTGGCCTGTGGTTAAGAACCCAGTGACTGGCTTCCCCACACTTTGCCTGGCCTCTGCTTGCCCTGGGCCTGGATCAGGGCTGAGGGAGCCGGCCGGCTGTCTCCAGATGATTAAGTTGCTGGCAGTAGCTCCTTGGTCCAGGGAGGTTCCAGCCAGCAAAGCACAGTCTTCTCTCTTTCCCTTTTGGCACCAGACAGGCCTATTGATGTTTATCAGCCTGTGTTTATTATTCTTAACGCTGTTCAGGATGTTCTTCCCTGCTGGGGAGAGTGAGGCAGGCCAGTGAGGACAGTGTGAGGCCAGGACCTTGAACCTTGGCCTCCCTGCCACGCGGGGTGTATGTCAGAGCTGGAAGGTTCTACTTGTTCTGCTAGCCCAGACAGGTAAAGAAGTAGAAACCAAAAGAAGGGAGTGATTTGCCTACGACCATGGGAAAATTGGGTGCAGAGGACAAGCTGAGCCTAAATTCAGCTAAGTTCCTACAGGCCCCTGATCTTACTTGGTGTTTTGTTTAACAATCCCATGTCTGTTATATGAGAGGCTCTAGAACATTAACTACAAGTTACCAGGGGAATGAAAGCTAAAATAGTGGTAAGAAGTTGGGTAGGAAATGTGGTTGTTGGTCAAGAACCTGGAATATAGAGATACTTCCAGAACTAGCTGTGTTTGGAAAATGGTACAGGTGTGCTAACGCAGAAAATAATCTCATCCTTGTTTCCCCATGTCCCACCAGCAGAACTAACTTCTCAGCCTCTTGCTTCCCAACAAATGTGACTGGTTCTGATGAGGACAGGGAGGAAAAATGGGAATACAGTTCTAATTGCTCACTGGAAGACTTCGTGTATCCTCCCCTCCCCCACAGAGGGTTGGTATAATGAACATCTTAGTCTGTTTTCTGATGCTATAACAAAAGAACTGAGGATAGTCACTTCTTTCAGTTCTGCAGACTGGAAAATGTAAAATTAAGGTACTAGCATCTGGTGAGGCCTTCTTACTGTATCTGAAGTCTACTGTGTGCCAGGCACTGGTAGTATATGATATAGAAAATCAATAATCACTGTCTTACATGGCAGATAGCAGAAGGGAAGCCCATTCTCAATACCATTTTTTTAAATCAGCCATGCGGCTTGAGAATTCAGGGCCTGAGCACTGTCACTAACGTTTGTGCTCAAGGCTAGCATTCTACCACTTTGAGCCACAGCCCCACTTCCAGCTTTTTGGTGGTTAGTTGGAAATAAGTGTCACACAGACTTTCCTGCCTGGGCTGGCTGTAAACATGATCCTCAGATCTCAGCCTCTTGAGTAGCTAGGATTATAGGCATAAACCATCAATGCCTAGCCCCACTGACACATTTATTATGGCATTAATTCACAACCTAAACACCTCTCATTAGTTCTCCTCTTAATACTGCTACAATGGCAATTAAATGTCAATATAATTTTCTGGGGGGAGAAGCATGAAAACCATAGCAATGGGTCTGGGAAAACAGGTTGGGGTGAGAGTTATCTCATGAGAGTCATTTTAAGGAAGCAATGATGGTCTCGAATCTAAGGCAAGCAGGGCTGACCCTTAGGCTATCCCAAAGACTACACCCAGGTCACAAAGCTGAACAGGCCCTCTAGAAAGAATCCTCTCTTACCTACCTAAGGTCTACAGGGAGGGTGAAATGCTTCATTCCTTGAACCCAACATGGTGGCACCTTAGCCCTATTCTTCAGGGGCTCCAGGAAAAAGGGTATCATTCTAGCCTCTGCCCTTCTTCTTCCCATGGACATCTCTGCTCTGGATCTTCCGGAGTCCTTCCCCATTCCAGACTCTTCCTCACCTGGCCCCACTGGATTCTGAGAGCACTTGTGAGTGGAAAAAAGTGGAAAACAAGACAGAAATAGTCTCTTTCTAAAAACTGTTATTTCTTTTCTGTTTGTAGCCTTTGATTGGATGTGTTTTTCTTCTCTGGTCAACAAATGCCCATTGGCCATGCTAAGGCAGATGGATTTGTAGTGACTCCACACAGAATCCTTCCCAGCCCTTTTCTGTGTCAGCCAGAACTGGGACCCATTCAGCCACACACTGGAATTACGTTCTGCCCCCAAGTCAGTCCTAAGAAGTTGATTCTATGTTCTGGGATTATGAAACACAAATCCAAATCCTTGAGGCTAAGATCACTTTGCTTCCCATAAACTCTGAGCACCAGGCAGAGAATTATCTGCACAGAAAAATAGAGGTGAAAACTAGAAAGGCTGTAGAATAAGCCTAGCAGGTTGTGGGTAAGGCATAGGCTGAATAAGAGAGGGCTGTACCAGCCCAGGGTACCCCTCAAGAAGAGGGAAGATAGAAAGATTAAATGATAGCTAAGTCAACTGTTAAAGACAGCTCACCAGGGTCATTGGAATGGCAGCCAGGTATCCAGTGGGAAATGTGGCTAGAACTGCCTCTCTCACCAGCAGTGAGGACTATGCGTCAAGCCTTTGTCTCTCAGAGCCTCAGCTCAGTGAAGACATTGGCTCAGAAGGTTCTTAAGAGACTTCTAAGTCTGACATCAGTGATTCCATTTTGTTTCAATGCTCATGCTCTGTGATTGTCATGCACAAGAAAACCCAATTGTGTGTGTGTGCACATGCATGCACATTGCACATTTCCAACCTTAATATTTCAAACTGAGGACTCTAGGAATCTACGTTAATAAATATCCCTAACTTTCACAGTTTCTGAAATGCCTCGTGTAGGGCAGACTAAAAGAGTAGAGTCTCCCAAATAGCCAAGGTGGCAAAGATCAAACAGTGACCCACGCCTGGAGCTTCTGTTAGTCATCTGTATTCAAGCCAGTGGTTAGTTAAGGCCTTTGGCTTTGGACACCAGAAGAAGGCAATGAAAATAGGGCAGAGTTCGGAGGAGGAAAGCAGCCTAAGCACACATTCTTGTCTGTGCCAAGAGCTGTCATAAAGACAGGATTGATTCATCACTTCGTTCATCTCTTCAGCCATTCATCACTCATTCCTGGAGTTCTCCCCACTGTCATTTGTTGGCCAGGGTCTGTGCAGCCAAACAATAGTGCTTACCTGGAGGAGTGCATAGTCAAGCTAGGAACAGGGACAGGTGGAAGCAGTTAAGTACCACCTACCCTTCAAGAGACTAAGCTGGGTATTTGCACAATCAGGGTATCTTTGAGGAAAGAGCACGAAAAAGATAGCTTGGAGATGTGGTATCAAGTTAGACTTTGATGAGTGAATAAGAAAGAAGCCAGGAAGTCTCTCTGATTAACTGTACCAGGCCTAAATCCCAGGGGCTATGGAAAACTTGTTGGAGATAAAAGGCTTTAATCAGAAGATGGAAGGAGGCTGCAGGAAGGTTGAATATTCAAACATGTTCAAACCTGAGCCATCAGGTAAGGGATAGCAGTGCTCTGAGCCAGCACAGTGGCAGCAGGTGCTGAGATGAAGGGTATATACAGGCCTTTGTCACTGCTGCAGCATGTGAAATATCAACTCAAGCACTCCATCTCCTGTTCTGAATAACTATGGAGGTGGTGTGGAACACAGAGGATCAGGATTTGAGGGTGGAAGATGAGTTCAACATTCTCCCAATCACACCCAGCTGTGTTTTCTTCAAGCATAAAAGGTTTCATCGGCAATCTGCAAATGATTTATTGCTCCTTTTTTCTGCATCTATTATCCTTTGGATTCTGTCCTTCCGACATACCCTGAGATGGAAAGAGGCAGAGACAAGGGGAACAAGGAAGAGGAAGGCCAGAAGACATCCAGAGAGTAGGTATTTGCTCTCTTTTCTTTCCCCATGCCTCTCACAAATGTGGGTAGTGCTGCGCAGATGCGCAATAGTGCTTGCATCTGTTCCTCTACTTCATTCCAATGGTGGCTCTAGAGGTTTGTGAAATGGAGGCCCCAGGAGGGCTGAGACTTGCCAGAGGTCACACTTTCAGGCACTAAATGTTTCCTGATGCACACAGCATGGTGGCCACCAATGCACACTGCCCTGCCTCCCCACCTTGACATCAGAAACAGTAGAGAGGCAGGGGGACCCCCACATGATCCAAACAGGAAAGCTTCCTCTTGATGCATAGAACTGGGTGGCCAGGGGATGCCTCTGGTGGATGCATCAGGGGGTCTCCACTCCCCAAGAGAGGTTAGGACTATGGAAACAAATGTCAGATCTGAATTCCTGTGGAAGTGCCTCCTGACCTTCTCTAGTGCGGTGTGGTTGCAGTTTTCCGGAAACCAAGCCCCCGACTAATGGTTCCACTCTCTTTTCTAATAAATACATGGCCCTGGGCCTGGCTGCCTTCTCTGCTTTGTCATGAGGGACCCGTTATTTATGACTTGAGGGTGAGTCACAGGCCTTGGCAAGGAGCTCACGGCTCTGGGCCCAATGTATTTTTCCACTCAGTAGCAAGCAGAGGAGGACGCTTGTAAATTCTCCCGTCAGAACAACTGTGTAGGTATCTTCACGGGGATGCTCCTCCTGGCTTGACCATAAATCAATTTCCTGTTGGATGTTCCTGGTGGTCTTTGGCTGCTGCCAGCGGAGAGTGGGTCAGGGCTCTTATGGACTGTGGACTCTGCTTTCAAGCCACACAAATAACTTGGTACTCATAGAACTGACACATCTTTACTGGGGATTTTTCTAAGGCACATTGGGGTACAGTGAGTTTGGGAGAAATGAAAGGGTCAGGACAGTGAGTCCCATAGGACATGCGAGAAAGGAGTACTAGGAACACAAAGGTTTCCAGGGCTCCCCATGACCCCCTGAGTACAATCTGCATTTCTCAGCTGAACATCCCAACCCTCATCAATCCCAGGATTGCCTGGATTCCCTGCATCCAACCCTAGCCTCCCTTCTTTCCTCTTTTCCATGCCTCAACTTCCCCTTCCTCCTCCTAGTTCACTATCCTTCAGAGGCTACTCAGGGCCCTACTTGGTTGTTATATGGTAGGCAAAGTTGTCGCCAATTTCTTCTTTTGTATTCATTTTTCTCATTTGCTTAATTTGAGTAGGTGCTCCTGAGTAGAGAATCTTTATGTCTATTTTCATCACTTACCCAATGAATAGACCTTTATTTTTTTTCTTTTGTGGGCCTAAAGATTGAATCTAGGGCTTCATATTAGGAAATATCTCTAACACTTGAGATATATCCCCAGCTTATGACTAGGCATGGATTGAGTTGAGAGAAAAAGAATCAAGAATCATAAAGACACTGAGATTTTTACCCTGCTTACAGGTCAGCAAGTTTTCCTACCATTGTTTCAGAGATGCTTGAAGGAAACAGAATTCTTGGAGTCAGAGATAAAGAACAGTTTTTACTCATCACAAGAAGTAGTAGCCAGAGGATCAACATTTGTGCCAGTTCCATGAGACTTAATTCCACAGGAGGATGCAAAGAGGGTCAGACAATGACACAGTGGGTTGAATTACATGAGAAAATCTATGAGATTATAGCACCTGAGTCTTTTATAACAAGCAATAAGCATGCCCACTCTTTGCCCCAGAGGAAGATACTATTTTTAGTATATTGGACACTAAACAGATGCCCTTGGGTCCAACAGGAGATACCTTCTCTATCTTTCCAAACAGTTAACCATATTAACAACTTGGAATGGTAGACAGGAATAAAGGAAACCTATACCTGTGCTGACAAGATTTGCAGAAACATTGCAAGAGCTATCTCCCGACTAGGATTTTAACTCAGTCTCACAGTGTACCTGATGACCCTCATCTCTAGATTCAGAGCAGAGTCTTATGAGACTGAGGCAAATGATGGATATGCACCATTTGTAAAAGCAGATTACACAGGCTGTCATGGCATCATATCCTGAGCCCTTCAGAATTCACTTCTGATAACTGAAGATTATCTGCTACACACCGATGACTCTGTCTAGAATCACTGGAAAGTGAATGCTCCTAAAGGCAATTCTTGGCCAAAGGAAGATGAGAAGATGATGGTTAAATACCTGGCTTTATTCCCTATGGATAATTGTCTTCCATAACTCCTCAGTGTTCTTCCCTTCCCTGTACTCCCCCAAATCCTTTCCTATTGGCCTTCAAATCTTTGTCTTAGTGACTGTTTCTCTGGATCCTACCCTAGTTAGACTAGCATCACACTATACCCTGTTTGAAAATGAAATGTGCATTGCTTTCATAATATAAGTTGCAAACTCCTCAAGATATGCAGAGTTAGCAAATATTCCTTCCAAGGAAGTGTCCAGAGGGCAGGAAGGGAAGTATGGGATTAAAAAGGCAGAGATACCCTAACTTTAACCCTATCCTGGTTCCTAAGAACACAGCTACTGAGAACTGGTGGCATTGCTTAAGTGAGAGAGTGCGCGCCTAGCAATCACAAGCTGGTGAGTTCCAATCCCAGTACTGCTTCTCATAGCAACTGAAATTATTCAGCAAACTGACAAAGGAGAGATGTCAGGGTCATTGGATAAGAAGAGTGTGTCTTCAGTGTTCCCTTCTGTGGAGTTCTTCCCTAATAATCCCAGGGCAGGCCCAAATCTACTGCTCTGTAGTCCAGACTTTTCCCTCACAGGAACCTCATTCATACATAGGGGTGAGTGGCTAAGAATAGCTATGAATGGTATCTCTGGAGCACTGAGTGTACAATAAGCTTCAAAGTCTTGAACTGAACTGAGGGAATCCCTAGGGAATGGGTGGCAAGTCAACAGAATCAGACAAAACTTCTTAGAGAACTTGTCATACACATAATGATTCTTGGGAAATGGCCCAAGAAGAGGCTGAATATTTCCAGTTCAACCAAATCCATGCATTACATTCTGCCCAGGACCACTCGGCTAGTCTTCTCAACTCATGCATTGGAAATTGTTCCCTCTAACCCTTAACAAGCCAAATGGAAACCTATTAGAAACAATTAGTATTAATTAACACTTACAACTATGGCTTATTATCACTAGGCCCTGAATGAGGACTGCTCTTTACACTTTTCAAAACTTCATTACATTAGCCATAGGGCCTTGAGCATCTTCTTGTTCCTCCCCCATAAGATAATTAAGAAAATATCCTTAGTTTGTGGAAAATTAAACTTTGTCTTAGAAAAGCACTCTTAGGATAAAAATGTTCTCAATTCATAGACCAAGGAAACTGAGGCTCAGACAGAGTGGTTTGCCCAACATCACACAGATGTTAGCACCATAGAGAAACAGAAGAACATCTTATACAGTCCTAGCCATAGCTATCATTAGTTGAATGTTTACAGTGTGCCAGGCTCTGTATGTCAAGTACATTCAGCCCAGGGTCTTCGTTTATCCTCATGACAACCCTACCAGGTAGGAGCTATTGTCTCTCCATTTTATTCCTGAAAGAAACAAGTTTCTCTGAATTCTGCTGGATGGTTGGGCATAGATGTGCACAAAGTTAGGTTTCCTGGCCTACCACCACCTCCTTCCAAGCATGAGTTCAATCAGACCTGACAACCAGATGTCTGGTCTGGTGATGTCAGGGCTTAGGGTAAGGGCTGGGGGGCAGCCAAGCTCTGGTTGGTAGCCCCCACCCAGGCAGTTTCCCATGCACTGGGAGCCACATGGGAGCCAGAATGAAAGAGTGTGGCTGTTCCTCCCTGCTGAGGACACCCTGATGATGGGCCTAGGGGTTGGTCTTTGTACATCAAAAACAACTAAGTATTTATGGATCCCTGGATGGAGTGGGTCCTTGGGGAGATCTCAGCCTCTGCAGCTGCAGTTCTGTGAAGGCAGCTCCACCTCCTGCCTCCACCAGAAAGGGCACTATGACTGCCTCATCCCAGTGGTGCCTGCCTCTCCTCCATCTTAGACCCCTCTGTTCAACTACCACCACTTGGCTTCCTCTTTCCCCAGGGGGTCTGCTCTATAGTCTCTTCTGAGAGGGCCATCTCACACCTCCCACAGGCGTGGTTCCTGCAGCAGTGTCCCTCTCCTCGGGCCCTGCCATGTCTTTCTCAGAAACAGCTCTTAAAGGCTTTTCAGTGTCCAGATGTTTGGTGTCCTACAACCTGGCTAGTGTCCAGCCACACAGCGGCAGCATTAATGGAGCGTGTAGGCACAGAGGCTTCTGCTGGGGAACATGGTGGTCAGTTTACTTAACTCAATCATAAACAAAAGCAATAATTAGCCTGGGTGAGGGAAGAGAGAGAAAAAGAATAAATCAGACCCAGACTCCACAAACACCTGTGGAAAGGGTTCCCCAGCCCAGGGGAATAGCAGCTGTAGTAAACAAACCATGAATGACCTTGGCTCACAGACTATTAATTTGCTGATTGTTGATGGGTTTACACAGCCTAAATGAGAATAAAGCCATGGTCAGACAGAGGCCCAGTCTTCCTATTCAAGAACATTTACTTATTGAATTGGCAAAGGTGTGCACCAATCCTGGTTGGTGTGGGGCTGTGGACCTGAGGGAAGAGTAAAAGAGAATTGAACCCTGTTCCCATAGGGAGACATACCATGAGGGCTGCACCCTCTGCACTCTTGCAGAGAGAGTGAAGAAGGCTCCCATTTACTGTAGACTGTAGCCGTAAGACTAAGCAGAGTCAAATAGGTACATGTGGGAGTCAGAACTCTTGGTTGCAACTTAGACCAGGTTAGGAGAAAACGTTGGTGTAATTCATTCAGAGAATCCAGTCAAGTCATAGCGGGAGCAGAGATAAGATTGGGTATCAGGAAAACTTCAAGCACTACCACGAAACATCCTATCCCTCTAAGTCTGTCTTACACACATCCCTTCCTTATTGCACACAATATCAAGGAAGGACGCTTATTGGCCTGGAAGACAGATGGTTGATCTTGAATCAATTAACTTAATTACAACCAGAATAGTGAGGAACTAACAGGGGCCAAGTTTAGAAAGTTCATCAGTGGTGACCATAAAGGTAGGACAGTTGAAGGTCAAGGCAGTCTCTTCTCTTCCACCATGTGATGGGTAGGGAGGTCAGTGGAGAAGGGAAAGTACTCTGAAAGAATGGGTACTGGATATTAATACTACAGTTAGACAGTGCACCCTATTGACAGGAGTAAGAAAGAACTTGAAGCAGTGTGAACAATGAGGATCTAGAAGAAAGAATATGTGAATGAGTTGTGTGGATGGAAGAAGGCAGTTGGGTAAATAGGATGTTCAGTACATGAGAAGAAAGACATACAATACAATGTGGAGAGAAAACAGGAGAAAAGAGATGTAGAAGCCTCATCATGGATAGTTTTGACAAGAAATGCACACTCCAGTGATTGAAAGGGAGTTGAACCTGAAGAACTTAATGGCTATCATGTGAAATGCCTTTGAAAAGGGTTTGGACTTTATTATATAGTCAAGTAGAAACCACTGAAGATTTGTTGTTTGTTTGTTTTTAACCTAGGTTAACATGATTATTCATTCATTCAAAAGATACCTCATGGATCTTTGCTATCTTCTAATCATTGTACCAGGTGCTAGGGACAGAGAGGTGAGTACATGGATCTGCCCTCAAAGAGCTTCTAGTAAGAGATTGATCTATACATGGACTATCACAGTTTAGATATGGGAAGGATAGAGGTCATTCCATAGAAGCTCATGTCTGGAATTCTGTTTCCGCCCTCCACAAGGCATGGGAGGTGGTGAGAAAGGAATCTCCAGAGGGGTTGACACTCAGGCCAAGTCCTAGGACTAAGCAGATGTTTACCATGTGGCTGGGGAAAAGGAGAGACTGGATGGGGTGGGAAAGCCAGGCAGAGAACAGGATGTACAATTTTCAGAGCTCATAGCGCTATTTGGAATGACAAAGCAAGACTAGCAAGGACAGACAGGAACTAGAAGGAAAAGCAGCCGCCGCTGGGAGGCGCACTGTGGGCAATAGGAGCCATGAGGTTTGCAAGCAGGCAGTGCTGCCATCAGACAGACATTTTAGAGTCTGGCTGAATCATAGAGCTGGAGAGGTAAGAAGGCAAGGAGGCAGCTAGCACGTGACTACAAGGCCAAGTGAAAAGTGAAGAGAAGTGAAGAGAAGACACAGACTCATGCAGGGGACATGAGAAGAAGGGATGGCTTTAAGGGAGCTACAGAGACAGATCACCCCAGTACTACTACAAAGACCAGGCTGGGCATGCCATACACCGGTGGGGACCCACATGGGGAAAGGGAGATTTCAGAAGCAAATAATGGATTCAATTGAGGCATACTGATTTTGAGGTGCTAGAGAGATTTCTAAAAGAAGTCTTGAGAGTTTAGGAAAGAACATATAGGTATATAAATGCTAGGAGTAGGGTCTAGTTGGGGAGAGATGGACCCCATGAAGTACACTAGGTCCCAGTGGAGAACTTCGCAGGGAGAGAAATCAGAAGGCCTGAGAAGGAAATCCTGGGAGCCCTAACACTGGAGGGACATGGAACACATGGACCAGAAACACTGTGAGACAGTTGTTTTCCACTGTGTTCTCTACTCCTTGCATAGCAATGGGACTTTCACCAGGCACATGGCTGCCTGCCTTCAGATGACAGTCCTCACTGAGGTGTAGCTCTGTGCTTATTATATTCTACCCTGCAGAGGTGAGTGGATATGAGCTGAAAAAGAGCTACAGCCTGAGTCTGGCCTTTAAAGGCAAGCTGGCAGCACCCCTTCCTCCAATCTTTATTCACTATAGAAGGATTGGAGAAGCCATTCCAGACCAAGAAATGGAAGAAGGACACTGGAGATGATAGTACCAATAGAAGGAGTATACACTGACTCCATCAGGCTCCTTTTACACCAGCCATGAGCCCAGACAGAGATAGACATGAGTTTCTCTGTGAGTTCTTTGGCTCAGATGGGTAGTAGGGAGGTACAGGAAGAGGGAATGTCAGTGAACCAGTCAGCTCTGCACAGATCTCAGAGGGGAGGTATGAGACAGATGTTGGCTACTGGGAACCACAATGAGCCTAAATATGACATAGGTAGGTGAGCTATGTTCACAGACCTAAGAGTCAAGCAAGAGTAGATAACTCCAAGAAGGTGATCTTGGGGGTGAGAAAAGCTATGGACCAGGCATGTCGGCAATAGAGAGACATGGAGAGCCAATGAATGAGGTTTCATGAAGGAGAAACCCCAATGGAAGCCCTTCATTATGAGAATAAGCTAGAAAATAATAAACCCAGGGCTAGATCATGGTGGCTGGTTTAGCCAAGCAGCAGGGATCAAGAGCCTACAAAACATTTAATACCATAAGAGGCACCAGTAGATAGTGGGAAATACCACGACATGGCTGCTTTGGACTCAAAGCTGGGAGGTCTGTTCAAGGATTGGAGTAGGGTACTTCATGAAGGGTTTGGAAATAAAAAAGCAAATTTCTTGGAAAATTCCATTGTCAGAACACACTGGTGGCTCCGAGGTTAAATTTCTCCTGTTGAAGCTTCCCCGAGCCACCAGAGTTGGGGACCCTGGTTATCTCAGTCCATGTCTGCTAGGCAGACAGGGCCGAGGGCTCAAAGGCATTTTAGGGATTACTGGAAAAGGCAGGCAGATGGAAGAAAAGATAAGAAAGAAAGAAGAAAGCTGAGAACATGGCTTAGCAGTAGCATGCATGAGGCCCTGGTTTCGATGCCTCAGTACCACATAAACAAAAAACAATAATAAAATTATATTTTAAAAATTAAAGAAAGACAGAAGAGGAACCCATCCCTTGGTCCTGGGTGTTCCATCCCTGGAACAGGAAGAGTGGAGACTGGAAAGGTCTGGGTCAGGAGGAGGTTTCTGGTAGACCGCTGGGGACATGTTGGTCCAGTCTCCCCCGGAGAGTAGCTTGAAGACAGACGCTCCAGTTCTCATGTCACTAGGGCTGAGAGGAGCATGGCTGGAATGCACCACAAGCCAGTGTCCATTCCCTGGGGTGACCAGTGGGGAATCTCCAGCCCTGAAGTCATCGCTATCTGAGGAGCCTGGACTCTGCCATGGAAAAAGGGTCCCGCAGGGGCTCCCGGCGCCGATGTGGATGAGCTCATAACTGCTTGCTGCCTCTTCCCTTTTTTCCAGGCATCTCAAATTTCTGAATGTCATGAGTATCTGACAGGGCAGAGGACAGGAAGGAGATATAGTTACAAGGTATGATATGAGAGTCATTGGTGCTTCCCTCAACCCTTGTTTCTCTTGTTCTGTCCTAGGACAGCTATGGAGAGTCTGCTTTCTTCATTTTCCATTAAGACACCAAAGGTATCCTAGAAGACATGGCCCTTGAGGAAATACACCTATGAAACTTGGACAAGAGGCTGCACTGTCTTACCTCCAGCATCCAGGACTATATATTATATATTTGCTTTGGAAAAGGGAAGCTGGAGCCAAATGGAATAGGAGAGAGAGGAGGTAGTTGAGTGGCAGAAGCCTAGTGGGCCAAGGTTCTACAGCAGGAGGCATGGAGATATCACATGATGCTGCAGGTAGCACAGTGCTGAGAGAGGATACAGCCTTCTCTCAGGCCCGGAGAAGTCACATTCTAGATCGCCATCTCATTTTCCCACTATAAAATGGAAATACCACCTGATAGAAGGGTATTTTGAGGATGTGGTAAAAGCACAAGTGTGCTTTTAAAAATATTGTAAAAGCTTAAGGTTCTTTGCACTCAAGGAAAATATAATATGAATGCAAATAAAGATAAAAGTATGGCCTGCTATGTTGCACAATCCCAATGGTAGCACCCTATGGTGGTCTTTGAACAGGGCATCTCTGGAAAACAAGTCTTTCTGCAACTTCAATGTGAAAGGTGCTATCAAGAGGGGTGGTAGGTGTCCAGAGTGCTCCTGGATGAGTAGTGGGGTTTCCTGTTCAGCTACTATTGGTGACTCTCTAGGAGCCAAGTCCCTGCAGAAGAATAATTCTGCTCAGAACATTCTAGTTAAACAAGGTCATGTTGCTTCCCAAGAAAGTCTGTAGGAAGATGCCAGCCCACACGAGCCTATTACATCTCCTAATGCTAAGCCAATAAGAAACAATGACTTTGGTGGTACAGGCAGGAAGATTTCAAGTTGGAGGCTAGTCTATACAATGTTAGTGAGACTTTATTTCAAAGAAAATACAAAGGGCTGGGCACAGTAGCAAACATCTATAATCCCAGAGACTTGGGATACAGAGAATGAGTACATTAGGATTTGAGGCTGGCCCAGGCAAAAAAGTGATTGAGACTGTATCTCAACAAAAATATTATATGTTGTTGTGCATGTCTGTCATCTCTGCTATATAGGAAGTATTTACTAGAAGGATCCTGGTGCCAACTGGCCCAGTTAAACAAACAAACAAACAGTGAAATCCTGCCTCAAAAAAAGCTAATGTAACAAGAGTTCAGAGTATGACTCAAGAGATAGAGCGTCTGCATACCAATCATAAAGCCCTGAGTTCAAACCCCAGGACCACCAGAAAAATAATGAATTTCCAGTCTTCACAGAGGATACCAGAGTGTTAGGGTTTTAGAGTTGTCAATCACCGGTCTTTCAGGTCAGACATGGTCGTGGAGTTTGAAGATTCAGGCCTGATATTTCCCATTGGTAGTCTTTACTGTGGCAAAATGGGAAACAATGTCCTATACTCAGAAAATAATCAATCCTGCAGCTGGACAGCTGTCCTAGAGCTACAGGCCTTATGGTCATTTCACCAGTAGGAAGACTTTTCTAAAGGAAAGGAGGGAAAACTGTGAATTACTAGTTATTGAGTCCTTCTTTATGCTAAGTACCTTATTGACTATATTTATGCATATACTATAGGTACTCAATGAATAATGTGCTGAAGGAATGAATGGCAGAGAAGGAAATTTATTAATACCATAGTTAACTATAGTGATTCTACTCTAAGTAGCTACCTCCCTGCTATACAAAGTACTTTAAAAAGTCATGGGACTTGCAAAGCTGACCCTCAAAGAAGAGAGATGGGAGGCAAAAGGAAATATGTCACTCAACATAAGAAAACAGAAATATGACTGTTTCCAGAGATAACACAAGGGTCCAAGACAGTGTGCCTGAGAACTGAGAAGATTGGTATTAGGCAGTATGGCAGTAGGGCTGGTCTAGAGAGAGAGACAGCCAGTGAGGATGAGCAGCCTGAGGTGACAGACATCTCAGTACAATAAGGTATAGAGATCATTTCCAAGCCTTCACCTAAGCTGCACTTACATGAATCCAACCTCTAAAGCCTTACTCCAGAGCATAAGGGAAGCTGTCGCACTGCTGGCTGTGGTACTATGGGATATGAAGGCATCAGCGTGGATTGAATGGTAACAAAACAAAATTTAGACTAACAGTTGTTGTGGATGTTATGAAGCTAGGAAATGACCCAGTAGATTAAAAAAAAAATCCCCCATCTCTTCTCATTTCATTCTATGCACAGTTCTGTGTAAATCTCACAGTCCACATTTGTAGTCATCAGAACTTTTGGGAAACAGAGCAGGCTTTTTCCATCCATGAAAAGTGTTCCATGGTTACAAGTTTCTAAACCTAATTTTAAGAAGTAAGCTTCAGGGCCTTGTGCTTGCTAGGCAGCTGCTCTGTCATTTTGAGTCACACTCCCAAATCTTATTGCTTTATTATTTTTTCAAGTAGTGTCTTGCTTTTTTACTGGGCCAGCCTGGACCACGATCTTTCTATTAATGTCTCCTGCATAGTTGAGATGACAGACATGCCCAACCACATCCAATATGTTTGAGATGATATCTCAGTTAACATTTTTGCTTGGGCTGGCCTCAAACCTTGATGTACCCAGCCTTCACTTCTCAAGTCCCTGGGATTAGAGGCCTGTCTCCAAGGTCATTCCCAATCCTAATAGTCCATAGTTCTATTAAATGATCAAGAAAAGTATCTGTCTCCTTAGATCTTCCTCTCCTCTAAAGCAGTACTGGGAACATCTTAGCTTCATTGACATTAAGACTTTAAAAGATTTCATAAGATGTCACAAAACTCATTGTCCTTCCTCCAAAAATCTCATCTGTCATAGTTAGGGCACAGATGTGACTCATATAACCTCTTAGCCTGGCCCATCCAAACCCTCCCATGTGTTTGTTCTTTCCCTTCTGTTAACTAGAATATTGACATCAGGATGACTTTGTGACCCACATGTTGAGTTACCACTATTGGATTCGTTGTGTAAAGAGGGTTAATTGTATGAGGCATGAAATAAATTCTCCTAAGCTTATTTGACTATGGAATACTTCATTTGTGATTTGAGTTGCAAATCACATTCATAGCGTGGCATTCATAGCCCTTCAGACTCTAGCTCAACAACCTGTCCATTCTTATGTTCTGCTGCTTCTCTGTGAATCTTGTGTTCCAAACTATCCTCAAATCTGTTGAATTTCTGGGAATCCAGAAATGCTATGAGAACTGAGAACCATCAGCAAGTGGCTTTGTACACTGCCAAGATGCCTCTTATCCCTGGTGTTCCTCCCTCTGAGTTATTTTTCCATTATCCCTAGGGCCCTCCTCAGTGAACACATGCTTCCTTCTTGACCACACCAACCTTCTGTGACCTCTCCACCACTCTTTCTACCTCCTGTACTCAGAGCACACAATGACTTTCATAGGCTTCAAATAGTTTGCAAATATTCCAGGGTCTTTTCCTAGGCAGATGACAGTATTGCATTTCCCTGCTTCTTTTAAAATTACTTTGGGTGGCTCAGGATAAAGCCCAGTGATAGAATACCTGCCTAGAATACATGAGGCCCTGGTCTCAAAGAAGAAGGAAAAAAAGAGGAAGAGAAAGAGGAGGAGGAAATGGAGGGAAAACAGAAGAATTTTTTCTGCTTTTGCTACTCAAATGTAGCAATCAGTGATGTGTCACTTCTGAGTAGAAGCTTGAAAAGCAGCACATATTTAACCATATTCTCCTTCCCTCTGCCTCAAGTCTGGCAGAGTTACAGATGGAGGCTGCATTAACAGCCTGGATCCCAGAGTGGAAATGATGTAGAGCAAAACCACAGCCAACCCGCAATGTACATAGAGTGTGAGTGAGAAATTCTGTTATCAAAGGCTATAGAAATTGTACAGTCTTTCATTACCACCCCTAACCCAGCCCAAGCTGACCAACACAGGCACAGTGCATAATTCATCACATTCTCTTCTTACTGCCATGGTGATCCCCAAACACATAGAATTGGATTGTCCATCACTACAGTTCCACGGGGAACTATGAAAGCAGATCCCTTCTTCTGACCCATTTTAAACATAAAATATGAGACTTAAACTTATGTTGTGTAAATTTCCTCAGATGTAGCAACTTTTTGCTGCTACAGCATAACCCAGCTCAACCAGACTGAAGACTTTAGATGCCCTGCATGTGTCTGTCTTTTGATCTTGATTAACACCCCCAATGACAATATTCTCCATCACATCTCTACCCATCACCACCTCCCTTCCCAGTTCCATCATCTCCTCCACCGTGGTGAAACCTGTCATTTCTGCCAACATTCTCACCACTACTGCTTCCCACATCAATGCTGCCATTCTCCCCATACTCCCACCATTATCAACACCAAGCACCACCCCCACTTCCACCTTCATTGCCGTGATTGTGAATGCCATCCTCATTTCCATCGCTTCCCCCTGTTGGCTGTCAATCGCATCATCTCCATCTCTCACCACTGTCTCTACCTCCAATGTCAGGCAGACAGTCATTTTCATTAGCCCATTTTTATATTGAGTGTGTGTGTATGTGTGTGTGTGTGTGTGTGTGTGTGTGTGTGTATCATCACCATTTCTTCCAGCATCCCCATCTATTTTATTTTCACTATCACCACCAGCACTAGTGCCATCTCTGTCACTTTTCTCACCCCTACCATTCTCATTATTTACAACCCACTATTATTCCCATCATACAAAGTGTCAGTGTCACTTTCTCTACATCTATCAGCTTCAATATAACCTCCAGCTCTTTCTCCCCACCCCTTCACAATTCTCCCCCTCTCTCCTTCCTCTGTCCTCAAGGAGTGTCACAGTGGTTTCTACATCCAGGAATAGCTGATGTTGTGCTGTGCTAGTTAAGGAGACAGTACACCAGACTGAAGGTTGAGCTCACATGGGTGCAGTATGAGGGCTGAGGTCTGGTCCCTGAAGGAGAGGCCCAATCATCTTTCCTTTTTTTGGCTTGAATCTTCCCCCGACTTCTCACTTTCCCATGTGGCAGCCACATGGTCCTGGAAAGGCCTAAGCAATGTAGCAAATATAAGATGTTCCTGTGTTTCTTGAGCTCCCTTTTGTGGCTTTCTGGTGAATGTGGACACGTCCAAGACTTGGGTTTGGACATAGAGGCAATAGATGGAGCAGGTCTTTTAGCTGATTTTGGTCCTGGGCCATTTGGATTGATTTATTTGGTTAAGATATTCTCCACATCATCAAATATGGCTCACTAAACTCATTTTTATATTCTATTTAAATATTTATTTTTTACAAAAGTAATATATGTACATATTTTGAAAGTAAAATGTTCTACAAGGTTTATAACAAAAAAAACCCACTTCTGCACCGCTTCCACTTGCCTCTGACTTCTTCCCAGAAACAAACATTTAACTCTCATCCTTATTTATATATTTCCAAGTGACATAATATTGCAGATATTTCTTGCATATTCTACCTTTGGGATTTATCCGTTAACCTAAGATGAGTTGAAGGATGCTCTTCTTTCAACTCTCTTATACCATCAGAAAAATACACATCACATCCCTTTCAACATATAAGCATGTTCATGAACATGGCTATTGATCATAACCAATTTTAAGCTTTACATTACTACCATCTGCTATAGCCCTTTTTGATTTACTGGAGTTAGTAATTGCTGCTTTTGTGTCATGTGCTTAATTTTTTATATCTACTACATAGTATATAATCCACAAACTCACCAACAGAACTGAGAATCTCCTTTGAATTTTACTGTCAGTTTTACTTTTTGGGGCGGGAAAGGGACCTCCTTCTTAGCATCTTCAATATCCTCAGTGAATCTGGACCCATTATTCTCTACATATTTTAATGACTACTGTCCTGAAATTTCTTTCCCTCTGATTCTCTAATCTCCCTGCAAACCACATCTGATTCCTACATCCTTTGTCTCTCTCTTTTTCCTTGGTTTACCTCCTAATTAAAGTGGGTAACATTCCCAAATGTCTTCCTGGAAAGAGTGGTGAGGAAGTGATATTTATTTTTATTTTTATTGTCATGTTCAATTGTTCACCTTCTCCATCAGCTCCACCATTTCCATCATCACCATCACTTCTGATACCACCACTGTACCCTCTGCCATCATTACCTCATCATGAATACCATCAACTTCACTGTCACCACACTCATAATGCTAACCAAGGTTCCTTCCATTCTTCAGCTTTATTTCTGCCAATAGTGCAAAATATGCTTTTCTTTTTCTTTTCTTTCTGTTTTTTTTTTTTTTTTTTTTTTTGTCATGGGGTTTGAACTCAGGACCTGGACACTGTCCCTAAACTCTTTTGCTCAAGAATTCTAGTTTGGAAGGCATTCTCTCTGTCCTTTTCATTGAGTATACATGATAGCTGTTGAGAGAACTTAGACATAATTGTGATTCTCAATAATTTGGGGGGGGGGGTCGGTCATGGGGCTTGAACTCTGGGCCTAGGCACTCTTCCTGTGCTCTTCAGCTCAAGGCGAGTGCTCTACCGCTTGAGTCTGGTTTCTAGTGGTTTATTGGAGATAAGAGTCTCATGGACTTTCCTGTTTGCCTGGCTTTGAACCTAGATCCTCAGATCTCAGCCTACTGAGTAGATAGGATTACAGGCATGAGCCATGGCGGCTGGCTTCTCAATGATTTTTTTAAGTAAACTATTTTTTCTCCACTCTGGAAAAATTTAAAGTTTTCTTATCCATTATGAGATTTCAAAACTGCAGTATGCCTTAGAGTGATTTGGTTTTGTATGTTTTAAAGTCTGCCATGAACTCATAGAACAATTTCAATCTATAATTTCACAGTCTTTAGTCCTAGGACATTTCCTTGTGTTTTTTTTTTTTTTTTGGCAATTTCAGCTTTTTTCATTTTTATATCTGAGACATATATTTAGATGTTTCTAACATACTGAATGTGTATTTTTTCTGTTAATTCCTATTTATTTAGGTTTCTGTTCTACTTTAAAGAAATTTGTCTTGACTTTACCTCCTAAACTTTGCTTTAGTTTAACTTGAGTTTTAAAATCAAACATGTTTGACATATTTTAATTTCTTTTTTAATTTTTAATTTAATTTAAAAAATTTCTTTGTAAAAATACTGTACAGAGGGTTACAGTTACATGAGTAAGGTAATGAGTACATTTCCTATCAAGCATTGTTACCCCCCCTTTGTTTTCCCCGCCTCCACAACTACACTCCCTCCCACCCCACCCCCCACCTAAATTGTAAAGATCGTTTTTCTTTCTTTTTTTTTTTTTATTTATTTTTAAGCTTTATTTATTTATTAGTTGTTGTTGTTGTTGTTGGTCGTGGGGCCTGAACTCTGGACCTGGGCGCTGTCCCTCAGTTCTTCAGCTTAAGGCTAGCACTCTACCACGTGAGCTACAGCTTCACTTCCAGCTTTTTCTGTTTATGTGGTGCTGAGGAATCGAACCCAGGGCCTCATGCATGCAAGGCAAGCACTCTACCACTGAGCCACCTTCCCAGCCCCGTAAAGATCATTTTTCAACATAGTGTCTTGTACATCTCATCGTTACAGTGGGTCAACCTGTATTCCTATTTAAGCATTTTGTTTTTTTCCCTTCCCCTCCCCAAGCTAGAGAAGTGTATATACAAGATGCAGGGCACCAACATCAAATACAGTGAAAACAGGGGTTATACTGTGAGGGAGGAACACACAAAGAAACAAAAAAATCACATGGTACCTTATAAATACGTTAGGAACAATATCAAGAAAGAAAAAAACCACTTGTGTCCCTATCTTGGGGTTCATTTGCTTAACATCATCTTATCTGGTCATATGACATATTTTAATTTCTAAGAACTTAATTTTTTTCCATTCATTAAAAACTAAAGCTAAGTGCCAGTGGCTAATGTCTATAATTCCACTTAGGAAGCTGAGATCTGAAGATCAGAGTTCAAAGCCAGCCTGGACAGACAAATCCTCTAGACTCTTATCTCCAACTAACCAGCAAAAAGCTGGGAGTGAGAGTGTGACTCAAATAGTGCTGTGCCATTCACAAGCAAAAACAAACAAAAAAAACACACAATCAAAAGGACATGTCCCTAGGCTCAAGTTCCCAATACTCATATAATAACTTCCAGCTCTCAGTTAAAAGGAGCATCAATTTCTTTCATCATTCTGAAAATGTTCAGCTTAATTTTCATGCTACTTTTTCTTCATTGTCTCCTCCTGTTCTGGGAGCTCTTTCATCATGAAGGCCTTCCTTAATAGACCGTAATTCTTGGCTGCTCCTTCATATAGAAGTGTGAAGCACTAAAATGCTGATTGAAGAGAAAGAGGAGAAGGGAGAAAGGTATTGACACATGAGTCACTAAGTGGAACCAAGTCACCAGGTCACTAAGTGGAAGTTACAGTCACCAGGAAACAAAGTATCAACATGTACAAGCCTTTTCATTTGGGAAAAATCCGTTTTCCCAGGAAAGCCTCTTCCAATATCTTCCCATGTGGAATGGACATGTGTGCCAATGTTCTGGGACAGGCCTGAGGAAGAGAGCTGAATGCCTCGGCTTATCCTTAATCTCCCTGTTTTCAGATTGGTCCCTTACCTCTCTGGTACCTCTGTGCCCAGAATATTTCCACGTTCAACATCATAGAGTAAAACCCCTCTCATTTCTGCCAACATGGGATGGAATGGTTACCTGGATGCATCAGGTAGAGGGAAGAAGAGAATTTTTTTGAAGACTGGTAACCAACTCTCCTGTATTTCAGCCTCATTTCAAATTCCTATCTTCAGAAGTAACTAGTTCCTCCCATCCCCAGATCTTTTTTGGAATCCTGTGGCTAGAAATATCTTGCTACCTGTTGGCCCACACCACCTACCCTACCCCCTTGCAGGCTTGGGTTTCTATTTTCTGTGGTCTGCTAAGTCAGGTGCCACTCACTCATTCACTTTCTAATTTCTAGGTTGTTAGTTTCTCTGGCCTAGTGCTGTTTCCTCTCCCATTCTTTTCCTTGTGGGTTTATGCCTTTTTAAAAATTCCATTAATGACATTTTAGTGGGGCTTCTGGAGGTAGCCAAGATAAACATGTGTGTTCAATCAGCTATGATTAAGAAGTCTAATGTTCTCTATTGTAGCTCAGAGCCAAAGTAACAGTTAATCATGGAGCATTCTTCTACCTTGCTTTGTCTGCTTCCTCTGTGCCTTTATTTATGGAGTGGATGGCCAACTGAAGTAGTCTGGTCACTTAGTACCATATCTTCCCTTGATGACAAATCAAGCATACTACAATTTGTCACTTTGGGACTGGAGGTATGGCTCAACTGGTAGAGTGCCTGCCTAGTGAGCTCAATGTCCTGAGTTCAAACCTCAATATCATCCCACAAAAAGTCTGTTATCCTATATAACACAAACATTGTTACCCCAACTGCCTTTATTGCCAACATCTTCACTGATTATATCCCCATCACTCACCATTCTTCATCATTCTCTCCATCACAACATGTAACTATGACCATCACTACCCTTTACCATCACTTTAACCACCTTCTCCATCACCACCCATCACTTCTGACATCACCACTGAATCCTCTGCCATCATTACCTCATCATGAATACCATCAACTTCACTGTTACCACATTCAGAATGTTAACCAAGGTGCCTTCCATTCTTCAGCTTTATTTTCACCAGTAGTGTAAAATATTCTTTTCTTTTCTTTCCTTTCCTTTCCTTTCCTTTCCTTTTCCTTCCTTTTCCCTTTCCTTCCTTCCTTCCTCCTTCTTTCCTTCCTCTTTCCTTTCCTTTTCCTTCCTTTTCCCTTTCCTTCCTTCCTTCCTCCTTCTTTCCTTCCTCCTTCCTTCCTTCCTTCCTTCTTTCCTTTCTTTCTTTCCTTTCTTTTTTTGTCATGGGGCCTGAACTCGAGACCTGAGCACTGTCCCTGAGCTCTTTTGCTCAAGGCTAGTACTTTACCATTTTGAGCCACAGCACCACATCTGGTTTTCTGGTGTTTAATTGGAGATAAGAGTCCTGGACTTTCCTGTGTAGGCTGGCTTTGAACTGTGATCCTCAGATGTCAGCCTCCTGAGTAACAAGTATTATAGACATGAGCCACTGACACCTAGCTCAAATATTCTTATATATTAAACGTATTATGCTTCCACAGCTGTCATAATCATCCAGACACAGTGGTACATTCCTGTAGTAAAGGCTGAGTCCAAGAAGTCCTGAGCAACACAATGAGAGAGACGGGAGAGTTGACGCAGTGATTTTTCAGTAATGAGGAGGAACTATTTTTTACCTTTGAACACACAGCTTCTCTTCACAAAGAGAATACTAGAAAAGATTTAACTTATTTCTCAGTTCAGGCAACATATATGTGGAACAAAGGGACAAAGAGAACACACACTGAGCCCTTTCTGAGCCATAGTCATCATACTAGACACTTTAGATAAAGTATCTTTTTGGGCAGGAAACATTACCCCAGTTTTAAAGGAGGAAACTGAGATTCCCGCATGCTAAATAATATACTCAAGGCCACACAATTAATAAGTGGCAGAGCCAAGATTCCAACCCTGTATGACTTCAAAGTCCATATTCTTTCCATTACACTATGTTGGCAAGAAATCTCAGGAGCTTGGTTTAAACACAATGGGATATGACTCCTAGCAAAGAAAACCATAGTCATAGTCCCTTCTAAGATCTGGTCTGATGAGGCAGGCAGAAGCCCCTCCCTCAAAAAGAAAGACCATCACTATTACCTGACAAAGGAAACTCACAGAGCCCACACTCTGTCTGAAGGCTTGCTTCAACAACTCTTCACAGTACCCAAACCCTGCCACCTCTCCTTGACCCCATGTTCCCCTGGGGGGGCGGGAGGAGGAAAAGAGAGGGAGTATGGACATCCAGTCCTGGGAATGCCTGGGGTTGGGAGAACTGAGTTATTTTAGGATTGTTTACATTTGGAATCTTCCTGATCTTTGGTCCCAGAAAAACACCCACATGTTGGAAACTCTTCCGAGTTATTCACTGTTGGGGTTTTTCTTCATCTCCTTCAGCTTTTTCTTCTTCTTGGATGGAAAAAAAATCTGCTAGTGATTAGTCACAACCTGTGAGGCTCAGCTTTTGACAGCCCCGCTGAGAAGAGAGAGACAAAGAGGCTCAGAGAGGGGCCCTCAGGCAGATGCTGCTGGAAAGGAAATGTGGTTCAGAACACTGACCTCCTGGGGTGAGGATGGTCCATTCACCTCTGTCTCCCAAGGGACAATCATTCCCCAGATGGAGGGCCCTCCATGGCTGCATTATTCCAAGCTCCTAACTTCACTGGGGAGCACAGGACAGGACATGTGTTAGAAAGCAGCAGGGGATCAGAACCTGGACACTATAAAGAGAGGAGAAGGGGAGCAGGTGCCAAGCACAGGTATGCCCATGCTATGAGGTCCCTTTGGCCCCAGCCTCCACTCACATCCTAGAGTGTCCCATTTCAGGGTGAAGTACAAGCTGTAAGTGACGATCCCAAACTTGCATGGCTAGCTTCCATGGATATGCTCTCTCACACGTTTAATCACATCTTTGCTCTCCTGAAAATCCCAGGGTGTGAGTGAGCCTCCTGCTTCTTTTTTTTAAGAGAAGGCTAATGGTTGGGTGGGGCTAAACACTGTCCAGAGGGGCCAGGACAAAGGGAGATTGTTTTAGCTGAAGGACTAGGGCTTGGAAGTCAGATCTGGATCCAATTTTCAAATCTAAGGATTGTGAAACATGGTGGGGAATGGGTAATAAAGGGAATTGGGGAGATCTCCCTTGGTGTAGGTCTTTTCAAAGAGGTTTTGAGGCAACCAAGAGAAAAACCAATTAATACAACAAATAACAACACAGCAAGATGGCTTCATGTCAGGAGATGACAGAGCCATCCCGAGGGTGGGTGCAGTTGGGTAATTTACTTATTTATTTTTTGAGAGGCTCCTGTAGATATAAACAGTTTTGAGTCATTCAGAATTAGCATGTCAACACTACTCTGAAAGGCCATTCTCATGTGATCCCACATGAAAAAATACTACTGCACCAGCCGGGGAACCAGTCCACTCACCAGACTGCCCACCCGGAACCAAGTGTGGTTACGAGGCCCTGAGAGGACTGAATAGGATGAGACCCACTGCTCCCTGGGCATGCTGCTGACAAGGACTGGGGCTCATACAGGTTCCACCGACATCAAGAAGCCTCAGCCACGTAGCTGTACAGCCCAGGATGGTATAGGTGCAGAGGGCGACCTTCTCTACTTCAGGGAAGATGCTCCAAGGCAAGAGGCCCTTCCTGCCCAGATCTAAGGTAGTGCTGGAGCTGGAGGTAGTGGAGGATATTGAGGGACAGACAGCAACAGTTTTCAGTCCTGGCTCTGCCTTGTGCTAGTGTAACTTCAAACCTCTTCCTCCTTGACCCTCATCTTAGCCTGCCATAATGCCTAACCAGAGAGAGAATTGTTGTGAAGATTAAACATCCAGTGTCCTGGTATTGCCACAGAAAGTACAATCAAGAGTTAAATCTTTAGGTCTGCTCTTCAGGGCCCTGCAGATAGAGTTGTACTGACTCCCTATCCCTTGCCCTCAGTGCTGGTCCTAGGGCCATGGCTCTGTTTCACTTGAGAAGTAGGGTCACTAAGCCAAGCACCCTAGGAGAATATACAGATTAACATAAAGGCTACTTGTCCAAAGTAGGCAGTTAGGGTCAGAGGATCAGGGCTGCAGGCCCAATGGGAGGAGGAGAAGAAGTCCCAAGCTGGGTCACAAGAGCAAGGTCCCTGGGGAAGGTTCTCTGGTGCACACTGCCAACTTGGACTGGAGAAGACAGAGAGAAGAAACTAGAGAAGGTAGTGTGATAACCAACACAAAGATCGGAATGCGACACGAGAGCCTGAAATGAGGAAAGCATTCATCCTAGACAAGGCAAGAAAATGATTATTCTTCCATGGAACTTCAAGGCTGATGACTGAGGAAGATTCTGGGCTGGGGATTGTCCTGGCTTTGTCAAAGGAAAAAAGAGTGGCAGTTGAGTTGTCAAAGAAAACTATCCAAGCCTCCATCTTGAATCAAGTGAATCTGTGCTGCCTAACACAAATTGACATGTAAGGGAAAGCCAGGGCTGGAAGCCAGGAGGGAGGTGAGGGTGAGGATTTGAATAATCAAAGTACGGCCTCTGTGTGTTCTTCTTTATTGATCACACATCCCCAATTCTCCACTTAGGGAAAAATCCCTCTGGATGGAAGTAGGCCTGCTTGACCTACATAACCCAAGGTAAACCAGCCCCTAGAAGTAAAAGCAAAGGAAGGCCTGGCAATAGTCCAGCAAGTGTTCCCATTGGCCTGTTAGGAGGGCCAGTGGAGAAAGGACCTCCGTGGACTTGTCACCTCCAGAATTCCATACTTCCAGACAGCAACTTGTCCACACATCCATTCTCCTGCTGTGGAGCCCTCTGATTCCTCAGACTGCTCAACTCACACCCACATTGGGATGTGTCCAATTCTTCCATCCGTCCTATTCTTTTAAACCAAAATATAGTCTGTTGTAAGACTTTTAGTTTCTTCCTTCAAAGTTTAAATCAAGAGTCTTTCTAAGAAATAGCAGTTGATTCCATTTGATTTTAATGCACATACATTAAGAGGAAGAGCCCTTGAGGTACATCCATGGCCTCAGAACAGGGACTAAAGCTATGAGGACAATACTGTAACAAGCAATACAACATCCTATCCTGGTGACAAATATTGACCTCTCCTCACCCGAAAAGGTGGGAGAACTAAATATCTTCTCTGTCCAGAGATCTGGTAGGAGAGGAGGAATAATTGTGTCACAGATCAGTCACCTTGCCTGAGATTTTCTGAAAACAGAGGAAGGGTAGGAAATACCAGTAATAAAGCAGGATATAGGAAGGAATCTATACCTAAGGGGCAGACTGACATTCTAAGGATGGTGATTAAGGCCGTAGGACTGAGCAGCTTGACTAAGATCAGGAGGCTGGGACCATTGACATCAATCATACCTTCAGCTCAGAATATCTTTAATATTCATTTTTAGAGCATTTTCATTCCTAACAATTCCAGAGAAGAGCTTGTACATTTTTCCTCCTATTTTACAGATAGAGAAACTGAGGTAAATAGATGACACCATGGCCTTCTATTTCCCTTTCCATGCCTAGCAGTATGGAGCGCTTCGGTTCTGATTCCAGTCCTGCATTTTAGTGGAGTTGTAGCTTTGCCCTTAACCTAAATGTCCCTAACATAACATGGGATGGATCTTGAGAGGATAGTTCTTAGTAGGACAGGAAGGACTGCTGGTCATCAACAAGCAGCTCGACTTTTGTCCAGATGCTCATATTCACCAACCACACTGCATGATCCAAGGCTTCTCCCTGGAATCTGTTCTCAAGAACTGGTACCTCAGGAGGCTGCCCTCACTCTACCAGAGAAAGACAGCTTCATCATGGTAACCTATGTCCAAACAAACTCACTTCATTCTGCTTAAGCTACTTGGTGTTGGGATTAAGGTAGGCCTTGCCTCCACCGTCAGACTGGGAGCTCCCAGTCAACTACTTTTATACATTTACTCCCAAGACTATTCTTGACAATCCTTTTATTAGGGTCTTTTTGAAATTTATTTAACATATTGGTGCTTAAACACAGGTAACCTGCCACTGGACACATGCTCCTAGCCTATTCCTTATTATTATTATTTTTTTTTGGTCGGTCATGGGGCCTGAACTCTGGATCTGGGCGCTGTCCCTCAGCTCTTCAGCTCAAGGCTAGTGCTCTACCACTTGAGCCACAGCACCACTTCTGGCTTTTTCTACTTGTGTGGTGCTGAGGAATCAAACCCAGGACCTCGTGCATGCAAGGCAAGCACTCTACCACTGAGCTACCTTCCCAGCTCGTACCTATTCTTTTCAATACCTTGTTACCTACTTACCAGAAAGAACTTGTGTTTGACAACTGACAGTTCTCCATCGAGGCATCTCCCTGTTTAACTTGGATTTTTCTTCATAGGTTACATGCTCTCCATGGGTGTCTGGATCTGAGTCTTCCCCATAGCCCAGAGGGAGAAATCAAGCCTCAGAGAAGCTAATGACTTGCTTGTCCTCAGTCCTTGGGCATCTGATCTTCCAATTTGGGGTCCTTTCCCCTAGATAGCCCTTAATTTTCCACCCCTCACTGTGGCTTCATCATGATCACCCCAAAATAAAATCCTAGAGCTGGGACAAGACCTAGGACAAAAAAGGAGGATGACACTGGGGCCTAGGACTTGACCCCAAGTTCCTATTTATAAACTTTATTCCGGAGACGGCCACTTAAACACACATTCCTGATAACTGAATAATCTTTGGCACCAAGCAAAAAATAGCCTGTGGCCCAGACCACAATTGCACAGCTGGAGTAGGGTGAGCAGGGACGACGCGGACCCAATAGTGCAGGACAAGCTGCTGAGGGAGGAGGAGACAGGCAGGACCAAGTTGGGACAAGTGAGTGAGACTGCAAATATAGCCAGTTAAATATAGTTTGGCTGTCTTGGACATTGTGCCAGACCCCTCTGCAAGTGAGCGTTTCCCAAATGGGCTTGCATCTCTTGCTCCCAAAGGAAATGAGATGAGAGGAGGGGAGGAGCTAGAGTGAGGTTGGTGACAAAGGGCTCTAGAGCTCTGGAAAAGTTGACAAACAAACCAGGGCCAAGAGTAGTGAGAACAATGGCATCCTCTGGAAGTGCTACCCTGAAGAAGCATGGCCATGCTCTGAGGCAGATAAATATCAGGGCAAAGATACCCCAGACCAGTGAATCAAGACACCTGGCTTTCAATCTCCTTTCAGTCTCAGAGAACCTCCTTTGGACAGGGCCTTGTACTTTCTCTTTTTATAAGGACTCTGGTCATACTGAACTGGTGGACTGGGGATCACCCTTATGACATGGAAGCACTGTAACTGTCTTTTTGATGTCACAAATTTAACTGAAGAGAGATGATATTTCATTTCCCTAATGGTTAGTATTATTGAGCATTTTCTCATATGTTTGTTAGCCATTTCTATGTCTTCTTTTGAGAAATGCTATTTAGATAATGTTGCTCACCTTTTTAATTAAATTCTTTGGGTTTGGGATATATATGTCCTTGTAGATTCTGGATATTAGCTCCTTGCCAAATGTCTAGTTTGAAGATCCTATCTCCCATTCTATTGTCTGTATCTTTACCTTGATCATTATTTCCTTTGCTTTTGTTTCCTATGATTGTGGGGTCTTGTTCAAAATATTCTTCTCTTTTATCACTTTCCCTGTGTTTTCTTTTAGTATCTTTGTTGTTTTCAGGTATTATATTTACATCTTCAGTTCAATGGGAGTTGATTTTTGTAGCTGGTGAAAGACAGAAGTCTAGCTTCATTCTTGTGCATATGGGCATCTAATTTATCCTGAACCTTTTATTTAATGCTGTCCTTTTTCCAATTCATGTTCTTACTTTAACACCTTTGTCAAAACATCAGCTGGCTATAGATGTGTGGGTTTCCTTTTCAGTATCTCTACTATGTTATATTGGTCTCTGTGTGTTTTTATATGCCAGTATCCATGACATTTTGATTGCTACAACTTTTTGGTATATTTTGAATTCAGAACATATAATCCTTCTTGCTTTGTTCTTTCTGCTCAAGATTACTTCTTGTGGTTCCATAGAACTTTTATGATTTATTTTTCTAGTTATGAAGAGTGTCATTGGCATTTTGTTAAGGCTTGCATTGAATCTGTAGATGACTTTAACAACATGAACATTTCAGCAACAGTGATTTTTTTTAAATCCATGAACATTTTTGTCTTTTTCAATTTCTTTCATTGGTTTAAGTTGTCATTGTAGAGATCTCTCATCGTGCTGGTTAAATTTATTCCCAGATTACTTTCTTGGTATCTGTAGTAAATGTGATTGCTTTCTTGATTTCTTTTTCAAATCATTTGGTATTTTTCTTCATAGGAATGTTACTGAGTTTTGTGGGTTGTTTGCCCTGAAACTTTGCTGAGTTCATGAATTAGACCCTAAAATTTAACTTACTCTCTGAGTTTTTTTCTAGGTTAAAAGTTTGGAATAATAAATTAGCATACACACAAGGAGCCCAGAACAGTGCAGAGCCTACACTAATCACCCCAAAAGTAGGCAAGAACAATTATTATTCAGAAGATTGCTTAGCAAATTTGGAACTAGAAAAGCAGATGTGGTAGTTTGCAGGAAGGTTTTACTTTACTCTTGAGAAGTCTAATAAAATATTCTAGCTTCACAAGACAGACTCCTCTTCCTGGCTACCATTTATTGAACCTCCCTTCCTTGAAATGGCTGGGAAGTAATGAATATATCTTATTTCTCTGATCTTTCCAAATCTAATCTAAACATCTCAACTAATCATACTTCTTGAGCTATAAACTTAAAGGTGTTTCTTAATGTCCTATACCTCATCTTCACACATATCTCACAAAATCATCTCTATACTGGTTGTTCCATTTTTCTCCTGTTGTGTAACAGATGTCTCAGTTAGAATAGCTTAAAACAGGTCTGCACACCATGGTCACCACCTGTTTTTTTGTGAGTTAGGCATAGTTGCTTATGGTTTTTTTTTTTCTTGAAGAGTTGGAAAAACATCAAAAGACGAATACTATTTATTGCCATGTAAAAATTACATAAAATTTAAATTTTAGTATACAAAACAAAAGTTGTCTTGGAACAGGGCCATATCCACTCATTTCTGTGTTGCTTGTGGTTGCTTGGGCAGGACAACAGCAGAGTTTCAAAGTTACAACAAAGACTTTGTGGCCCATGATGCCTGAAATACTACCTTGCCCTTGACAGAGAAGTTTCCAACCTCTGGCTTCAAACACCCACTGTCATTTACCATACAAATCTGAAGTATGTGGTAGGAAAAGGTTACATCTTCTCCAGCCAGTATCATCTGGGATGGCCCCGGCAGAATTGTTTTACTGGGTAGGGAGGCACTGTCTGAAGCCCTGCTCACTTGTCTGGTGTTTGACGGATGTCAGCTGGAAGTTCAGTTCAAATTGTTGGTCTTAACACCTAAGGGTGACCACTTCATGTGATTGTAGAGGCAAACATGCCAAAAGACAGCAAACAAAAGCTTTCAACCTCTTAAGATGTGGCCCCAGAAACTGTCACAGATGGAAGAAACCACTGGTATCGTATTCTCCTGGTCAAACGTCACAGAGTCCAGACCAAGGGACGGGATGTAGACCCCATTTCTCATGAGAGAGAGAGTGTGTGTGTGTGTGTGTGTCAGAGACTTTAGTAGTATTTAAAATCCACCACAGTTGTGAGGTCTTGGGTACACATTGCAAGGACCCCATGAAGAGTAGCTGGCACTGTTGCTGCTTTTCCTAGTCATCTACAGCTGCACTGTTTGCTTTTTTCTGATGACAGTTTATGCAAGACTTGCTTGTAGAGACTCAGCAGGCATCCTGTCTCCTTGATGGGTGTTGATTTACATAGATTCTGGCTACAACTGAAGTGGAGTTGAGTTCAGGCATTCCTAGCTTTTAGAAGCTCCTCAGTGATGCTAACGGAAGCCCTGTGGCCTTTTAGCATGTGCAGAGCCCTGTCCAGAGCTGACAGCCTAGCCTGTGCATGCATACTTAGCCGTGTACATGAAGCCTGGAGAATGGAAACTAGGTTTGCCTTTGAATTCTCTGTAGAGTCTAAGTCAGGCCCAAAATACGAAAGAAGGCTTCCCAGGACCTAAAAGTCCTAGATTACAACCTCCATTCCTTGCAAACTTTTTCTGACACCACGCTGACCCAGAGCAGATGCATGGCCCTTAGACAGCCTTGCAAGACTCTTCCTGTCTCCATTTCTCCTAGACTGGCAGGACAGCACATTGAATCGATGGCATAGAAAGTGATTGGTTGGTTGTCCCTTTCCTTGAGCAGAAGAACCGTCTTGAATGGGGCTGTTGGTTGTTTTAGGGGATGAGGAAAGGGCTTTGATGTGATGAGGGCTGCCACTGTGGGCCAGCCCATGACCAGCTGTGTCACTCTGAAGATCCCTACTCAGGGGTAACCTCATGCTAAAGCCTGTCCCCCACATACCACTGCTTCCCAGAGTTGGGGAACCCATCTGCTGTATCTCTACTAAGTTCCCTCAGATTGTGACCAGATACCAGAGTCCTGCCTGTGGGAAGCTAGGGACGCCTGATTATAGGGACACATGGCTCTGCTGTCACCCAGCCCAGGTCTCAAAAAGGAACTGAGCTGCTAGCTAATGTCGAGACACAGCATTACTCCCCATTGGAGAAGCAGTCAAGTGGCCTCCCACCAGCTGGACTTGGGGAGGGCCCAGACCTCACTGCAAGGCTCATCCCCACCCATTACGATAAAGGTGAACTGCTCATCAGCCACATTCAACCCCAGCTCTGCTCACACCAATGGAACCCCAGACTGACCATAGCCATGGTCACAGAACAACAATCTTGACATTGATTCAGATTGATCCCAACCCTCATCCAAACTAATCTCTGATAGTGGTCACAGAACTGACCTTATCCAAAAGCAATCTGACCCTGGTTATAAAACTGACCCCAGTCCTCATCACTACCTGTGTCTGGCCTCTAATCTGTGGGTATAATATATCAGTTCACAAGCCCACAAGTGTCAGACACAGGTGGTACACTTGAGTGACACATTCCCAAAGGATGGTCTACCTGCGAACTCAGGGATTACGTGGCCATTCCCATCCAGAGACTTCAGAAGTGCCATCTAGAACATTTGAAAGAGGCCGAGCAGTTACCAAGAACTAGCTTATCGGCCCCTGGGCCTTTTCACTGGAGCACCCCATATGCCTCTCTTTTGCTTCCACTAATCCCATCATCTCCAGTCCCACCTTCGGAGAGCCTCGTCTGACTGCTCCACTTCAGTGTTCAAAGGTCTTGAGTACATGATTCTCACTGGAAGTGTCTTCAAAGAGGTTCTCCACAATTGTTCAACCCAAGAGTGGATGTAGGACTTGCCCTTGTTTCCCCTCAACAAGACTTGTTGTGGGGGCCAGGGAGGGTGGGTAGTACTGAAGGTTTTTGGGGGGTGGGGGTTGGCCAGCCCTGGGGCTTGAACTCAGGGCCTGGGTGCTTTCCCTTAGCTTCTTAGTGCTCAAGATTAGTGCGCTGCCACGTGAACCACCGTGCCACTTCCAGCTTTTTCTGAGTAGTTTATTGGAGATAAGAGTCTCATGGATTTCTCTGCCTAGGCTACCTCTGAACTGCAACCCTCATATCTCAGCCTCCTGAGTAGCTAGGATTATTGGTGTGAGCCACCAGTACCTGGTCAGTACTGAGTTTTTGAACTCAGGGTCTTGCCCTTGCCGAATCCTATTTTTGCTGCTTATTTTTGAGATAAGATCTCACTTTTTGACTCAGGCTACCCTGGACTGGAACTCTCCTATGTATACTTGCTTGTAAAGCTGGGATGACACACACATACTACCAGTCTTTTTGTTTTTTGTTTTTTGTCAGTCATGGGACCTGAACTCTGGGCCTGGGCGCTGTCCTTCAGGCTCAAGGCTAGTGCTCTACCGCTTGAGCCACAGCACCACTTCTGGCTTTTTTTTTGCTTATGTGGTGCTGAGGAATTGAACCTAGGGCCTCATGCATGCAAGACAAGCACTCTACCACTGAGCCACCTTCCCAGCCCACTATCAGTTTTTTTCTGTTAAGACTTGTGAAGTTTTTGTTGGCTAACTTAGAACTTCAGTCCTTTTGATCTTAGCCTCCCAGTTAGCTAGGATTCAGCTATAAGCCTGAATCTTGAAGATTACTGTCTTCTTACATATATTATTACAGAGAGGAAGTCTGGTGTCATTTTGATTTGGGTTCCTTTTTGTAGATAATCTGTTCTCCCTCTCTAAATAAATCAGGAGGAAAGAAAATATGGGTGGAAAACCATGGATAGCTATGTCCCTTGAAACACAGGCATGTGGATAAAGAGTGAGAGGCTGATTGAGATTTCCTTAAACCCTCTGCCCCAAAATTGCTGCGCCTGATCTCAAAACACCACACCCTCCCCTCTCAGCGCCATGAGGCTCCCAGGACAGATGTTCTCTCTTCCTGTATGAATGGCTAAGGGCATTATACTTATGAGTACCTGTTATGCAAGGGGTGTGTGTTATTTGTATGCATGGGACATACCTGTATTATGAACCTACTATAATTACATGTGTCAGTGTGGTATATGCATGTGTATGTATGTACATGGAGATGAAGGAGTAAGTGTTCACATAGTATCTAGATGCCAATGTGTGTTTTTGGTGTGTGTATAATTATGTATGTGTCATGTAGGTATTTGTGAGTGTGTTACAGCTGTCATTGTATGTGTGTTTGTGTGTGTGTTTGAGGGGTATGTTGCTCTTCTATCACTGATCAGCAGTGATACCTCCCTTGAAAGTCACCCTGCAGTGCCCCCTTACCTGAGATTCCTGCATATAACTTGGACTAGATGTGACAGAGTCTCAGCAAAGCCTCAAGTTTTTGTGAGACAAAATCCCAAGCCTCCTATATTGCTGGCCATTAGCCTTGTCTAGAGACAGAGCCTGTCAGCAGTCCAATGCCTATTTCTGCAGTAGTCTAGAAAAATAAGGATATGGAAGTCTTTGGGGATGACTGGCTCTGTGCTTCGAAATTCTTATCCCGGTGCCAAGACCAAGGGTAAGTTATTGGCAGAACAAAAAGAAAAAAACCTACAACTAAGAGCCCCAAGGCCTGCAGCATGCAAAGCACTAGCTCTGCTCTCATCCCACTTCCAGCCCACTGCTAACACTCAGGCTCACCCTTTCTTCTCTTTTTGGGAGACAGGAGCCTGTGTATCTCCTGCCCTTAGAAAGTTCAAGTTTTCTACAGATGAGCTTCTGAGAACACCTCAGCAGACCAAAGCCAGCACATATGCAAAAGAAGGATCCTGCATCTCTGGCCAATGCCTTCAGCCTCCACATCAGTCATGACGTCACCCACTCATGTAGGAACATCTAAGCCTTTCAAGACTGTTTAGGAATCTGCTTCACTCTGCTGCCTGCAAAGGACCATTATAAGATGAACTAACTTCCTTTAACTGTTTCTCCAGGCCTATAAGTAGACTAAGACCCGTAGGACTCGCAGAACCCTACATTGATCCTTGCTCCCCTTCCTGCCAAGTAGAAGAAGAAACCAAAAGTGAGACACTTTAAAGAGCTGTAATTCATCCTGGGAAGGGTATGAATCCTAGGAAGGCCATGAGGTATCTTGGAAAGGCCATGAGGCATCTTGGGAAGGGCATAAGGCATTCTAGGAAAAGCTGGGGCATTCTGGGAAAGATATGAGGCATCCTGGGAAAACCATGAGTTAGTTACCCTAGAATGGCAATAAGACACCACGGGAAGAACATGAGATATCTTCAGAAGGTCATTAGACAACTTGGGAAGGGTATGAGGCATCCTAGTACATCATAAGACATTTGAGGAAGGGCATTAGATCTCCTGGGAAAGACATAAAGAAACTTGGGTCAAGTTCCAGCTGAACTGCTTATGACTTTTGGAAGGTTCTTTAATTTTCTTATGTAGGGTGGTGAAGTCCTTTAAAATCTAAATTAGCACACTCTTGAGAGTGAAAGGGGGCTATCATATCCATTTGAACTCTGACTGTTCCATGGTAACCAGGCTGTGTGATTGCCTCTATCACCCTCATCATCTATGGTAGGGATAATGAAGAGGATGATGAGGAAGAGAATGGCGATGATGACGATGCCAATGGCAACAAGAAAAGATTTCCAAAGGGAAAGTCCCCAGTAGATTTTCAGACATTCTATTGTAGCCACAATGCAGAGACCTGGGTAGCCAGTCTCCCACCCCTGCCAGAACCTCTTGCCCTTTCCCTGCTCTGCTCACCTCTGCACACCCCGTCTGGACAACCACAGCAGCAGCTCTGATGCTTTTAACAGTGGCCCACGTCTCTCTCTAGCAGAGCACATCTAAGATCAGATCAATTTTCTGGCAGACACTGGCTGGTGGCTGACTGCCAAAAGTCAGGAAGGCCTGGCAGGTGTGGGGTCAGAAAAGTTATTTTGCCTCCCTGTGTGGAGTGAGGGAACCTTTGAGAGGGAAAAAAATCTCCAATGTGGAGAGAGAGAGAGAGAGAAACTCCATCTCTAGCGAGCTGGATTTGGCTTTGCCTCCCAACTTGGAAGAGGAGGAGGAGAAGCCAGGGAAGGAGCTGGAAATGCCAGAAGGAGAAGGGCCAGGGAAAAATAAACCTGAGAAGAACCTATTTTAAAAGTCACTCTTTTGGGTTCCAGCTCTCCCCACCACACCCTCAAGCCCAAGCATTGGGCCACGGGGTGTGGTGACAAAGGTGTGTGTGGTCAGTGACGGGAAACCAGGGCAGCTGAGGGCAGGCAGAGGTCACCCAACCAGTGCCGTCTTGCCAGTGCACATTTTAAATCACCACTTAAAACACACAGTTCCCCTACCCTCAAAATCTTTCCTCTTTCTTTAAAATACATTCTGTATTTCTTCTTTTGTGCCTACACTTGGTCTTGAACTCAGAACTGTATGCTCTTACTTGGCTTTTTCCTTCAGGGCTGGCAATCTGCCACTGGAGCCACAACTCTGGCTTTTTGCTGGTTAATTAGAAGTAAGAGTTTCACAGTCTTTTCTGCTGGAGCTGGCTTTGAACCAAGATCTTCAGATCTCAGCCTCCTGAAGAGCGAAGATTATAGACATGAGCCACCAGCTCCCAGCGCATCCAGTATTTCTTGGTTTCTTTATATAATCTAACATATATTTTATATATAATATAATATATATTTACATTTATAGTTGTTGACTGGGATTCATGGTTTGTCTTCCCACCTTCCTGTGAGTCATGGCCTATAGCTATGAAAATCACTGCTGGAGACAAGAATTTCTCAAACCTGAATATGCCACCCATAAATCACACATGAGCTTGTTACTACAGAGTCTGGTTCAGTCAGACTGAAATAGGGCCTGAGATGCTGAGTTCCAAACAAGCTCCCAGGAGATGCCCATGCTGTTGGTTCCCAGGCCTTGGAGTAGCCAGACTCTGGTCCACCTTTCCTGGGAGCACCAATTTCAACAAAGATAAAGGGTTTCCCTGTTCTGTTGCCCATCATTCAGTTTCCAGGCAAGGAATTGCTGTATGTTGGATCTTGAATTTTCCCCAGAGGCCCACATGCTGACACTCCAGGGTGATGCTATGCGGAGGTGGTAGAACCTTTGAGAAGTGGGCCTTGTGAGAAATTCCTAGATCATCAGAACTAGGTCACCCTAGGACATCCACAGCTTTCCCTTCAAAGGAATCGTAGAACTCAAGCCTCTCCACCCCCACCCTTTCCTGGCTCGTGATATAAGTGGTTTGCTCTATCAAGCACTCCTTTGCCACAGGCCAAAAGCAATGGGACAACCCATGTTGGACTGGAATCTCCAAGCTGTAAGGCCAAATTAATCTTTTTCCTTTATAAGTTTATGTCTCAGATGTTGTGTTATAGTAACAAAAAGGGTAACAAACACAGAAAACTGCTGCTGAGGAGTAGGGCTGTTAACCATAGCTATACCTGAGGCAAAGTGATAAAACCTTCAGAATTGGATTATGGGAGACATTTGGAAAAGTTTGATCCTTCAAGTCTATTCCTACAGACTAGAATGCTGTAAGCAGAGCTTAATGGATGATTGTAATGGGAGCACAGAAGACCAGAATGCTGCTAGAAATGTGATGGTAGAGACTGTGCTGAGGTTTCAGATGGAAATGAAAGCTGACTAACACAGCCATTATGTCATATGATGGCAAAGAGCTCTCTCTGGGGGGTTGGTCTGGAGGCCAAATAAGGATAGAGCTGCCAGTCAGCATTAGGGACCTCATATGAAAGAAGAACAGAAAGGAAGGAAGCAAGGAGGAAAATGCGGGGATAAGGAAGAGTATGCTGAAATTTCAATGTGACTAATGACTATATTTGCATACAGAGTCCCTAAGAGGAAATTTCAGTTAAATGAGACAGGAAGATAAGGCCCTAATACAACAGGACTAGTACTAGGAGAAATGGAGTCAAGGAAAAGCCTGGATCTGGGAGTCCCAGCAGACCTATTCTGCAGAGGTGGACCATTTTCCACTCCATCATCCCCATCATCTTGCTGCTAGGAATGGAAGATAAGAATAGAACGCTGGCTCTTGGGGCTGGTTAAATTTTTCAGGCCTTGACATTTGGAGCTGGTCCTGGTAGCCAGCCTTTTCTGGCCTCTTGCTGGAGAAACACAATGTAGGGTAGAGGGTAAAAGGAAAAACTATTGAAGGCACTTACCCCATCCATCCTACCCACCTCTCTAGGATAGCTTCTGGAGGGGCTGTCTCTGCTCCCCATCTTTGCTCCGTATTTGCTAGGGCTCCCTTAGTGAGTTGGTCTGGAGAGGTCACGTGGAGATGTGACTAAAAAGGGGGATTGTCACTAGGAGAAAATCAAAGTTCAACTATGGACCAAGACCTTAGACTTGACTCTGTCTTTGGAACTCATTGAATCACGATCCAGGCTGACGAATCCTCCAGGAATTGTCCCCTGGCTGGTTAAGCTTCCTGAGCTCAAACTCTTCTCAACCCTCTGTTTACCGTTCTCCTGTCTACCCAATACAGAAGGAAAAAACTGGATCCTGAGCACATCCTCTCAAGCGGACCCTCCTGAAAGAGCCATAATGAGCCAGACATATGGACTTCCCTGGGCATGGCAGACAGGGGACATCTGCCCTCTTATCTTTCATACTGTGGCCACAACTCATTTCCCAGCCTTCCTTACCAGGGCAGTATGGCAGGGGCTGGAAAGGCAGCTGTCCTCTGGTCCCTACTGTCCCTCTGTAAAAGATCTGCATCCCTCTAGTCTGGTTGTTGGAGGCCACAAGAAAGGGGCTGGAGTTTGAGGGCCCTGGCTAGAGGCTCGATGTCTTCCAGGTGTGGGGAGGCCCAGCTGGATGGGCAGGTGTGGGAACGGCTAGAGCAGCTGTAGCCTTGGCTGGAAGGCATTTGGGCAACTAATGAGCACTCAATCTAATTAAAATGTGGGAGGAGGAACCTGGGCCCAAGCCATGTGGCTCAGGAAATGTAGATTGGGGCTGCCTGAACCTCAGTTCAGTGGGAGGAAGGCTTGGCTGAAGAGCAAGGACTGAGGGAGAATACAACTCTGGTCTTGACCTTACCCTTCCCAACCCTGTCTCTTCCTCCAGTGCTTAAGGTACTGTGAGGTGGCAGGGCCTTCCGCAGCAGATCATGGACCCTCTGTAGACACAACCCACTCCAAGCTGAGGATTAGGGTAGCTGAGGTAGAAGAGGGACCCAGCTCAGCAAGTCCCTCAATCAGCCTGTGGCTATTTTTGGTTGTCACACTTCACTGAACCCATGAGAGCAAGGCCCACCTTTGATCAGCTGTGACCCAGAACTCAGTAGCTCCTAGAAAAGGACTGCAAAGTACACCAGGGTGATTCTGAGGTCTGGAAATGCAATGAGGGGCAGGGGGAGTGGTCCCCCAACGTGACATCTCCATGAACCCTATTAAAGTGGGCCAAGGGAGGATATCCGTCTTCACTGACATCACCTCAACACCACTGTCACACTGTCACTGTGAGCCCAGTCACCACCACCACTACCATCAACCCTGACCAACAATGGCCTAAAAAGAATGTCTCTTCTATTGGTGGCCCATTCAGTCCTTTCCCTGGCCCCATGTCCAGTTCTGTCCAGTGAACACTGGCTTCCTTGTGTACATTCTAGACCCAAATGTATGATTTAGCCCTGCAGTGTCCTGAAAACGTTCCTCAGACCCTGGAGGAAGAAGAAGTATTTGGGTCTGGGGCTTGGTATCTAGAAGGGTGGGATGAGGGTCAGCCAGTCCCTTCCCATGATGCCTAGTGCTCTTCCTCCTCATTTCCCTACGCTCCCCAACCCCTCCCATATGCTCCCAATCACTGGAGCTTCCATCTCCCAGCATGCCCTTTCCCTCCTGGTCCCTGAGGGAGGATAGGGAGGTGTGACACCCCCATCCTGGTCCCTGATTCGAGGTGTTAACGAGGACCATCTGTGGGTTGGGCCCTGAGTTTCCTTTCTCCTGCCTTTGCCTTTAGTCTTCAAATAGCCCAATTTCCCCACACATGCTGGGGTTTGGAGGAGAGGCAGGTGGGGGAAATGAAGGCTTCTTTCTGGAGTAGAGGTGACAGAAGAGAGAAGGTGGAGGAGAGTGCAGGTGCGCTGGCAGCCTGGGTGAAAAAGGAACACTTTCCTCTGGAAGTGTGAGAGGAAGGAAATAAAGCTTCTGAGAGGAACCCCAGTTCTGGGAGGGAAACAAGCAGAGGTTAGACCTACAGCTCTGGATGGGGGGGTGACAGTCCTAGGGAGAGCTAGATGCTGGACCCCCCTCCCATATACACACACCACCCCTATACCCCCTCTGCTGTCAGCTCGGGTGCGGCCTCAACAGGACCCAGGGACTCATTCTCATCCCACAGATCTTGGAGCCACTCAAGCCCTCTGAACCCTTCCTAGGGACCCCTCCCTGGACCAGAAGCAGCTTCAACCACCTCACAGGGCACGGGAACACCTGCTGACCCAGATTTGCCTGCTTCCCCAAAGACGAGAGCAGTGCCATCTGTCTGCAGCTCACACCCTGCACATGGCCTTCTGTGCTGGGCCTACACTCAGCATCTGTTGACTGAGTGAATACATGAACTGATGACATTCAGGCTGGGCTGCCTAGAGACAGCAGAGTGGAGCTCTGATTTCTGAAAGGGCTATTTCTCTCTCCCACCCCACCCCAGGGGGTTGGCAACTGGCTTTTTCAGCCACAGGTGCAGACTTGGGAATGACTTCAATGTCAATTTCCAGATGCCTGACTCCACAAATGTCTGGACCATTGTGCAGGATATATTGCCAATGGGACCATCTAGAAGTGCCTCTTAATATCTGCCTGCATTTCTTCCTGCTGCCTATTCTGATCAGGTTTAAGCCAGAGGATCAGCTGAGGACAGAGTATAAGAAGTTGGCCCTGTTGCTCTCCTCTGTCCCCCATCCTCATGATTCCTATGCTCCTGGCCATTGTGGGCACAATGGATCTTCAGGAAGCCCTCATCACATTGGCACTCAGGCCCCAACATTTACAGTGAGCATGATACCTGCAGAACCACCTATTAAGCAGAGCACTGTCCTGCCTGAGATCCTGCCTGAGGGACCCTGCCTGCTATGCATCTATCCCACCTGGAGTGACATGTCTGTCCTTAGCCCCAGACTAAGCCCTCACTCTGGATCTATCTCCCCAGTTCCTTTCCAACCCCCTTCTCTCCTCCATCCTAGACCAGTAATAGCCACCACTGAGAGAATTCTCAGGGTGCCGAAGGCCCTAATGCACACTTTAAACCTCATGTTCCCACAAGCCTTCAGCCTCCACAAGCAGGAATCCAAACCCAATCCCTCTCCCAGGAATCCTCTCTGACTTCAGGAGCCTCCTATGGCTGAAGGCTGGCCAGAACCAATCAGAAAGGGCAATGATGTCTAGCCTACCTGAGGCAGAAGATCAGAGTTGTGAGTGCAGCCCAAGTACCAGGTAATATGAGTGGCATCTCTCAAGATGGTATCCAGAATTCTGGGATGGGGGTGAGGGGAGGATGTGACAGAACTTCCCCAGGGCCTGGCTGCCTCTAGCCTGAGGTACCAGCCAGAGAAAGAGGCAAAACACAGGGCAGCAACCCAAGCCAGCCTCTCTATGATGGGAGGGAAGCTCTGGGGTATAGCACTCACAGCCACACAAGGAAGATAGACTCCATGGTTCCACCTTCTCTGCCTTTGCCTACGAGCACTTTAGCTTCTCAGGGGCTGGGGAGCCCCTCAACGACCAGAGAGACCTCTCACCATTTCCACAGTGGGCTCTTCTTAGGGTGAAGGGGATCATCTTAAAGAAGGAGCCTCTAGAGGAACCAAGGCAGTAGTCCTCTGTTGGACAGACAGCAGTGTCTTCAGAGCTCCCGTGCAAGTCAACCCTCAGTCACTTCCTCTGGAAAACCTCCCATCCAATCATGGAGCCACAGAGTTCAGGGACAGCTCTGCCATACAACCTGCCTTTCCTGGACCCTAGTCAATAATCGACATCTTCCTCATGGAACCAAAGTTCAAGGAAAGAATCTTAGTTTTCAGGGCTCTGCTGTACCCAGTCCTGCCATGACACACAGGCCCTGGTCCCACAGGCTGCTCTACAGGAAAACACCCAGTTTGTCGCAATTGAGTTTGACCACACTCCCTAAAGTCCTTCTAGAAGTTATTCCCTTGACCAGGTAGTCTCCCCTATCTTTCAACTCCTTCTCTCCCACCAAGCCTGGACCCAAGCTTTCCTTCCTTGGAAGTCCCATAGGAATCAGTGCCCACTGAGGGCTCCATACTTGCCCTGTCTTGTGCCTACCTGAGTACCTTTGAGTCTTAGCCAGGAGCAGCCCTGATACTTTCATTTCCATTTGGTTGTTGCATTGGTCCTGAGGGCAGATCAATGTTTCCACCTCTTAACTGTGGCCATTCCCATCTGCATCAGAACATGTGTTCTCTAAGACCAGAAGCCTCACCTTCTCCCCTGGGCTTTCAGGGGCTGTGGCTCTCCGCCCAGCTGTGGCTCCCTGACAGCAAGGATGGAGCTTCACACCTCTTCTGGGGTCACAGGGGCAATGACTGTCTCATTGGCTGTGTCTTAAGGGGCACCAGGCCTTTATCACCAATCCACAGGCTCCCCTAAGCAGGATGGGGACGTATCTCCTATCAGACCTGGACTTCTGTGGGGGCAAAGTCTGTCTTCCCCATTGAGCAGACATCATAATTCATGGGACCCAGTATAAAATTAGAATGTGGAGTGCCTTGTTCAAAGATGAAGGATTTCAATGGCAGGACATTCGGTCAAGCATGGGACCTCATTGTACTGCATAGGCATGTGCCCATGAACCTGGGTCTATAAGGAGGGACCATGTCGCCCTCAGACAACAAAGGAGAAAGTGAGGAGGTAAGGAAAAGGCTGGAGACAAGCAAGACAGGTCTCAGGCCTGGAAGAGGGACACCCAAGGTCAGCTCCTCAACAATGAACAGTTCATGAGCAGCCTGGCTTTCAAATAGGGCTCTGATGCCAGGCTCCAATGCCAGGCTCAGTCCTGCAATTCACGTTACACTCTGTGAGCCAAGCCCTGGCAGGAACTCAAGTGGGAGAAAGTTGATGCTGTGGAGGTGGCCATGGTGGAAACATCTATTTTTATCCTGGCAGGCGAGAAGGCAGGTCAGTGGTGGCTTTGAGTGAATCCCAGAGCAGTCACCACAGGGACCAATGAGCGCCTGGGATGGGACAGCACGGGGGAGGCATGGCAGGGAGGGGCAGCCCAGAGCAGCCAAGGGCCACCAGGCAGCCCACAGAGCAGCATCCAGTCAGGTATGCCTCAGGCCAAGGAGCAGGTCAGTACATCTGGGAGACACATCCCAGCAGGGTGGCCAAATCTACCCCCAGCTCTGATCCCCTCATAGTCATACTGGTCCCTGTCTGCCCTGTGGATAGGGTCAGTCTAGAATAGATCTGCAGACCTCTGACTCACTTTAACTAGTTGAATAACACTTCCTGCCAGCTCTAAAATTTCTGACGATGCTCCGGGACTTCAAAGTCTAGAAGAATGAGGAAGAAATATAGGGTCTCATCTTTCTGACCCTGAGGAGCAGAGATCTGCTGTTTGAGAGTGGATGATGAGGTAGCCTTTAAATGAGGACCTGGGGAAGGTATTAAAGCTAGATAGGGAGACACTATGGGGGAACTTTAGACCATGCCATCTGGCACCAAGTTTGGGTGGCCCCTCCCAGCTCCTCCGCGAAGCCAGCTTGTTCCCACCACTTGTTTCCAGCCGTTAGCACGAACTCCCACCTGTCTCCCTGCAGGTGGAACACAGTATGCCCAGGTGTTTGAGGTGTTTACGTTACATAAACCCAACCACACTCCCCCTGAGTAATGAAAAGGCAATTGCCTTCTCACACAGGGCCAGGCTGGGCTCCTGGCCACAAACCTGGATCCCTCTAACTCCCGGCTTCCTCTATTCTCCTGCCAGCATGTGCCCACTCAGCTCTGCCTGCCCTGCAGGCTGCCCAAGGAAAAGAGGTAGGCTGCTAGCACCTCACCAGCTGCTGAGATGGAGGCCAGAGGAGAGGCAGACCCCCTGCCCCTGGGACATCCCCGCAATGTGACCTAAGGAGGCCACCATGGCTCCTACGAGTCACAGGCTAGAGCAGGAGGACATCTGCTTTGAGGGATAGTTGATATCACATGCTTTAAAAAGCTCCATCCTGCACCCCTGCACCTTCAGATCACCAGTCAAATCCTTTGGCTCATCTCCTCAACCTCCTGCCTTATCCACTCCATCCCCAAGGCTGCAGCAAACAATTCTATAGGGTTCTGAGCACTTGACATTGATTAGCTCTTGTAATCTAGGTCCAACTCTCCCTCTTTCTTCGCTGTTCAGAGACCCTCCCCTGGGCTGATGGATGGAAAATCCTCCTTGTAAGTGGGGAGATGGGAGGCAGAGGCCCTGGAGAGCTAGGGCAGACAGAAGAAGATGTCCACATACAGCTGTGTGGCTTGATCCTACAAAGCTCTGAGAGGGGCTAACGTCTACCGCACTGTCCTTGTAGCTGTGCAGTGCACAACCTGTGCCACCTCATGAGGCATTCCTGCCAGCTTCTGAGGAACGAAGGGCTGTCTGAGCTCCTGGGAGCATCACACCCTCAGGTCTCTGAGCAACCCAAGGCCATCCCCTAACATGTTCCATGTGTTCTAGGGGGCTTAGCCATTAGGCTAAGTGCATAAACCACTTTAAGAGCTTTAAGGGAGGGAAGAAGGCATGGCCCTGCCCCCAGCTGGGGGAGGGGGTTGCAGACAAATGGTTTTGACACTTGCAGTTAATGAGGGTCAGGCAGGGGCACCCACCCTCGGAGGGAATAAATGAGAGGGAAAAGGGGGTAGGGAGAAGGAAGGGTGAGTGCTACAAACGAGGAGGCAAGTCAAACAGTCATAAAAACCCCTTACTGGCTCACAAGACACAGGTCAGCACCACACAAGCTTCCTGCACCCCGTAGTGGGTCAGCTTGGTGCTGGAGGCTATGAAGCACTGGTCTCCAAACACCTATGGGTATAAAGTCTGAGCCCAGACTCATCATAGGTGTTTACTGACCCCATTCCAAACATCTATGGACAATTGTCATGAGTTACTATTTCAGAGCATCACTCCTAGGCTTAGGGCAAGGTCGACTGATTGATACAACTAATAGATACAAGTTTCCTTGGTGCTTCATCTTTCCTCTCTGGCTTCTTGGCCCACAGATAATAGTCAGTGCCTTAATCTATAGTTCAACCAAAACTGTGAATCAATAGGGCACTGGTGGCTCACATCTGTAATCCTAACCACTCAGGAGGCTAAGATCTGAGAATCTCAGTTGAAAAAGCCAGCCTGAGCAGACATACAAAAAACCAGCCTAAGCAGACAAACATGACTTATCTCCAATTACCCAGCAAAAAGCCAGATATAGAACTGTGGTTCAAGTGGTAGAGCTCTTGCCTCAAGCAACAAAGGCAAGAGAGAGTGAGAGGTCCTGAGTTCGGGCCCTAGAACCAGCACAAAAACAAAACAAAACCCATGGTCAAAAACATTTCCCCCAAAGTTGTATCTGCACTGAATACATACATATTTTTCTTATCATTATTCCCTAAATAATATAGCAGAACTTTTATTTGCATTGTTTAGGATATCATAAATAAGTTAAAAATCATTTAAGGTACATGGAAATGTTGCATAGGTTAGAGGCAAATGCTATGCCATTTTAACAAGAGACTTGCCTTTAGTCTTCTTGAGGGTCCCGGAAGTAGGCCTACATGTATAGCAAGTGACACTACACATCCTTGTTTTATAAACTTACTTGTTTTTATTATTAGTGCCTACTAATCGTACAAGGTGTTTTCATTGTGATATTTCCATGCACGCATACAATGTACTTTGAACAAATTCACCACTTTTATCAAGCCTTTACCAGGCTTGAATTCAAGGGCTTCCTTCCCCTTGTTCATCTTCCTTATTCATGGCTGGATCTCTACCACTTGAGCCAGTTCTCTAGTTCAACTTTTTTGCCACTTAATTGGAGATGGCATCTCATTGATTTGTATGCCACTGGCTGGCTTTGAACTTCAATCCTCTGATCTCAACCACCTATAAAGGTGTGAGCCACTGGTGCCTGGCTCTAGTTCCCCTTGAAGGAGCTTGTCTTCAAGGGTTTTCCGTGGCCCTGCTAGGTGATTATCTTGAAGTATCCAAACAATCCTTGAAGCACAAGGGCAGCAAAAGATAGTTCAGGCCACAGTGTCTGACTTGAGGCATGGAGGTAGGGTTTGAGGAGTTCTTTCTTCCTTTTCTAGAGCGGAGTCACTTTAAACTCCTAAATACACCCCAGACAAGAAGTGAATATCTGGAAGGATGTCACAGGGAAGGATGATCTGATTTCTCTATTGCTCTCTACCAGCACTGTTGCTATGGAAGATGATGATTCTGGCTTCTATTCTGTCTCTAGACACCTCTGCCATCTGCCCACAGGAAGTGTGTGGGCAAAGATGGTAAAGAGACACTGAGGACACAGGACCCACAGTGGAAAGGGCTGGGTCAGGATCACTTCCCTGAGGTGATGTCCAGAGGGTCTACAGAAGGCCTCGCAGGAGAGCTGGGGATTGGGAGACATGGGGAAAACCACAAGGAATGTAGTGCCAGTGGAGGAATGAAGTTACCTGAGGCTTACTAAATAGGACCCCTTTCTTTCCTTCTTTTACCTCTGATTTCTCTATCAAGGCAGGCTTGGGGCTCCCTTGCTCTTACGTTTGTCTCTCTCAGGGCCATTGTCTCTCCAGTTCATGCTAGCAGCAACCATTTGGGGAGCCCTGAGCTTGACCATAGCTCTCTGGCTTCTCTCCCTACCTTTGTGGGGGCTGGGGCTCTACTGTTCCCCTCCTCCTAGTTATTACAGGGTCACCACAGTCCCCCTTACTTACTATGCAGTCCAGAGGCCAGGAATGGAGAACATGGCATCTAGTAGAATCTGTTACTACTATCTTTTCCTTTCCCACCTTAGACTAAGTCTTTGAGGTATTGATAGAAAGACTAACCTCTGTTTCAGAGGTGCACAGCTGTTTATTGGATTCTAGGAAGAAAATATGTATAAAATGAAAGTGGTTACTCCTTCTTGTTATATAATGCTTAGACCTAGACTGCCTTCATGCCATGTGGACAGTGGCCACACATATTTTATGTACAGTCACCAGGTGTCCCAAGGAAAGGGATGTCCGTTAGATCCGCCTGGTTTGTCAGCCTTGGTATGCTGCTTTTTGTGTCTTCGCTTTTGTCAGACTCAGGGAAAATTAACAAGATTTACTCAAGAAGCTAAGATCTTAGGCCAGCCCATGCAGAAAAGTCCGTAAGTTTTTTTTAATCTCATTTTTATCCAGCAAGGAGCAGGAAATGGAGCTGTAGCTTAAGTGATAGCAAAAAAAAAAAAAAAAAAAAAAAAAAAAAAAAAGCTGAGTAAGAGGCTCTTTGTGTAAGCCCTAGTCCTAATACACACACACACACACACACACACACACACACACAAGCTAGGGCTGGGGATGTGACTAGGTAACAGAGCACTCACTCACCTAACATATGCAACACTGGGTTCCAGCCCCCAGCACTTGCTGTCATCAATGTGCTGTATCTAGTTCTTCCTTTTTACTTTATTTCATTTTGCTTTTTCCATTGGTTTATCCCTGGCAATCGTTGTCTTTGATGCTGGTACCCTGTGTCTTGTGTATACATTTGTCTGATTGGGGAAAGAGAAGGGGAATAACAAAATGTTAAAACAAGGACAAAGGATGATCCAATGCAACAATGAGACTCACAAGACACTATGTTGGAAATGAACTTTACAACATGGGGGGTGGGGGCGGAGAAGAGTGGGGAAGGGAAGGGAGGATGGGAGAAAAAGGAGTGGGCAACAATGTTGGACAATAAAAGTATTCATTGCCTTATTCAGGTAACTATATCCCCTCTGTACAGCATCTTAACAATAAAATAATTTAAAAAAATGAAAGGTCCATCATTAGGGTCTAGCTAAGTGAGTCATGATTCCTCCAATTGATAGATTATTATCCAGAGATGAAATCATGTTTAGAGACCCATTGGGGATGGATATTCACAGTACAGCACTACAACCACTATGTATAGTGAAGTCACATTAAAAAATAGTGCTCACATAAATTTTATTCAGGGAAAATTCTAGAATTACCTAAGTGCCATGGTTCTTTCTGGGTAATGTGATTCGTGGCTGTTTAATAATTTTCCTTTTGCTAGCTGTTTTCTCAGATTTTTGTAATGAACATATATTACTTTTGTAATAAGACAAAAACCAATAAAAGCTATTTTTAAAAAATAAAACAAATAGTCGCCTTCGCCCATCTGGAAATAGCATGTTGCCCAAATCCCTGGGTGGAAGGAGGGGGAGGGGTTACAGTGGGCAGTGAGAAGTGTGAACTCTGGAAGGATTTTTCTCAGGGCCCAGGCTGGGTTCCAGGCAGACAACCATGGGAAACAGGATGGCCAAGGGGATCTATGCCCACCTTGCAAGTCTAGCCTAGAACCAATGAAAGTGTCCATGTGGGTTCTGGCAAAGCCCAAGCAAGGAGACGTAGGAGTGAGCATAGATTTCCTTCCCTGGCTCAGGAGTTTAAGGTGAACCATAGAGGGGACAAGGGTGACAGTTCTGAGCTGTGTGACACAAGCCAAGCTCATTCATGCCACAGGGCCTTTGTACTTGCTGTGTCCTCTACCTGGAATGTTCTCCCCCATGTTTGTGTGACTCCTCCCACATCAGTCAGGTCTTTGTTTTGATGTCACATTCTCAAAATGATCCACCCATCCCAACCCATCTGAAAAGGACAGTCATTTCAGAAAGCCACCCAGAATCTGTGTGTGTGTGTGTGTGTGTGTGTGTGTGTGTGTGTGTGTGTGTGTGTGTGTGTGTGTGTGTGTGTGTGTGTGTGTGTGTATGTATGATGTTAGTATATGTATGTATGTTAGTACTGGGGTTTGAATTAAGGGCTGGGCACGCTTTTTCTACTCAAGGCTGGTACTCTCCCATTTGAGCCACAGTTCCAGTTCCAACTTTTTGCTGGTTAATTGGAGATACAAGTATCACAGGCTTTCCTGCATGGGCTGACATTGAATCAAGACCCTCAGATCTTAGCCTCTAAAGTAGCCAGGATTAGAGGAGTGAGTCACTGGCACTTGGCAAGCACCTTTTTTTTTTAAATCTCCCCTTGCTTGTATTTTCCTCCTCATGCTTATTTATTGCTACCTGAAACAATCACCTGGATCTCTGAGCAGGACGCTAGGCCAGCACACAAGACCTCTGTGCTTAGGACCAAGCCTGGGCATGGGAGTGGTTGAACAAGGGAAAAAACAAGCAGGATTCTGGGTGTACCAGGAAGTCACACTGTGAGACTGTTGGAGGTGGGGTGGCTGGGTGGAGCTAGGAGTGTAAAGAAGGAGCAGGTGGGGTCCACATGGTTGAGTTTGCCTTTCATAAAAGGCTCTGTGACTTCTTTGAGCCTATATATAGCTACCCCTCACAGGGGACAATAAAGGTGTCAACATCCTGGCACAGTGTCTGACAGGCATGCAGTTGGCACTTGGTAGCTAGAGCTCCTCCGATCTGCCTGGAGGCAAGTCAGCCTCCAGCTTTACCCTCAGTCCAAATGAGTCAACACTGGAGTGGGGAGAGGCTGGGCACTCACTGGCCCTCCTCGCTTCCTTTCCTGTCCTCAGGTCTCCTACCTCACAAAGTTGGAAAGGGAGAGCACAAGCTGGGATGAGTGAGCTCAGAAAGAGGCCTGAAGCTGGCCTAGTGGGACATGGCTCAGGTATCTGCCACATCCTAGCTGACCAGGAATGGGACCTCCCCAGTGCAGAGGCATAGAGGGATCAGGGCCTGGGGCTGTGCCACCTGGCACTGGTGGCCAGGTGCTGACATGGCAGCCCGCAACACACACACACACACACACACACACACACACACACACACACACACACACACACATATGCTGGGTCCCAGGCCTCTGTTCCCATCCTCCTTCCTTCTATTCTCTACAGTGGAGATGCTCCTCCAACCCTTCTTCCATTCTCCTGGAAATGTAAGCCTAAGTGTGAAAACCCAGCTCACTGCAGCAAGACCTTGTGTTGCATAAGAGGTCCTAGAGGGCCAAAGGGAAGCAGATGGAGCCCTGTCCACCCTCCTCTCCCCCCTCTACCAGGGAGGGAGAGACTATCAGTCTCCCTGTTCTGGTCACCAAGACTAATCCCTGCTCACGCTCATCTTTGCCAGCCTCAGGCTCCTTGATACCCCCTCATATCACAACCATCCTACTTTCAAAAACAATCTCTTCTCCATCAATTCATCCGTCCCTTTTCAGATTCCACCTGACCTCAGGTATCCTTAGAAAATCAAACAGGCCACTTCTCATCTACATAGACTCCATTCACGTAACTCTGCCCCATCATGGCTTCTTCTCCCCATCCCAAGAGCAGGAGGAGAAGATGGCAGCTCTGTCACACAGAAAGCATAGTGTCTCCCCTGAGGGGTGCACTGCCCCCCAGCCTAGGGCAAACATGAACACATAGAAAGGGTATCACAGGAGAAGCTAGCCTCTGTGGGGCTACTACACCCTTCTTACATGCTAAGACCCTGATTGAGTGGATGTGAGAACTGAGGTCCAGCTCCAAGGACCAGGTTTTCTTCATTATCAGAAAGGGGCATGGAACCTGTAATCCTAGCTATCCAAAAGCTAAGATCTGAGGATCAAAGCCAAACCAGGCAGAAAAGTTCATGAGACACTTACCTCCAATTAACTAGCAAAACTCCAGAAAAGTAGAGCTGTGGCTCAAGTGGTAAAGCACCAACCTTGAACAAAAAAAGTTTAGAAACAGTTCTCAAGCCTCAGGAGAAGAAAAGGAAAAGAAAGAAAGAAAGAAAGAAAGAAAGAAAGAAAGAAAGAAAGAAAGAAAGAAAGAAAGGAAGGAAGGAAGGAAGGAAGGAAGGAAGGAAGGAAGGAAGGAAGGAAGGAAGGAAGGAAGGAAGGAAGGAAGGAAGGAAGGAAGAAAGAAGGAAGGAAGGAAGGAAGGGGGATAGAGAGATATAGGGAGGAAGGGAGAGAGGGAGGGAGGGAGGGAGAAGAGAGAAAAGCATAAGAAGCATGGAAATCCACATGCCAGGGTGTGGGTAGACTTAAAAGCTGCAGCCTACATCGGTATGACTTAACCACCCCCACCCCCACTGTAAGCAGGAGACCATCAGAAAGAAGCTTTCCTGTGAGCATGAATGTAAAGGACAGAGCGAATGTTTCTGTTCCTTAGCCATGTAAGATAGAAAGTCTTGCCAAGGTGTCCACTGCCCAAACCTTGCTGTCCTGGACATAGTCAAAGGTGGGTGACTATGACCCACATTTTCCTGCATAGATGAATGAATATACATGAGCCATGGACACTTGCTAGGCCTTGAGACCCACAGCCTAATTAATGAGCCAGTACTGGACACTTCCCTGTTCAGCTCTCAGAAGCACAGCTACTTCATGACTCCATTTCTCCTTCCCAGTCCGATGGGAGTGGGGAACTCAGGAATGCCTACAACTCTTTCTCCAACCTAGGACAATGGGGAAGGAGAATGTGCATGTGGCTGCAAAGAGTCCCCTGCCCTGCCCCATTTTCCAGGCCCAGCCACATACTTACTTGTCCCCTCATTTCAGTAGCTGGCAGAGAGTCATAATTGAATTTGCAGTAGGGCTGAGAATGAAAAAAGCAAACGCTTTACATGTCTGGAGTTAATTTATTCCTGATGATGGCCACATTCACACGCTCTTTCCTGACTGAGTTTCCAGAGCCGACAATGTGAAGCGCGTGCGCGCTCACACACACAAAGGGGGAGAGCAAGCGAGACCCAGCACATGCTCAGACCGCCTGTTGCTTCCCTGCTGGTGCCCAGATCTGCCTGTGACCAAGTCTGAAAGTACTAAGTGTGTCTTGGGGTAGTCTGCGCATGCCCGGGTGTAGCCATCTGCCTGAGGGGGTCTGTCTACAGAGCTGGCGAGTTGTACCTTAGGGGTGACTCGGAGCCAGCTCACCAGAAGGTAGCCTATGGAATAAGGTCATGCTCTTGGCTGAGAAAGGAACACCCAGAAGTGATAGTTGAGATGTGGCAGAGTGGTGGGCATTGCTGGGACATCAGGTATGACATACAATGCTCCTTCCTCACACTCCAGGGGAAAGCCCAGTGCTTCTTGCGCAGAGACGAGTCAGCATTGCCCGGCACTGGAGGAATCTTCCATGGAGGGAAGCCATCCCACTTTTTCTGTCTTCCACACGCTGTCTTCCACAGAGCACCTCTTAGATAGGCTCATAGCAGGTAATCACCACATTTGGAGGGAAAAACTATCTGCATTGCTGTATTTCAGACCAGAAACACAGCCTAGAGGTCAAGGGACTTCCCTCCAAGTCTCCAACCTGAATGGCAGAAACAGGGCTTAGACTGCTGTGTATCTAATTCTTTAACCACTCCCCAAGCAGTTAAGCAGAAGCCTGTCAGGCTGGGAATCCTTTTCGTAGACTGAAGAAGCTTTTACTCCTAGAAATGCATCTGCTACACCTTATGTGAGTTTGGGTCCCTGGGTTTGGGAGTGCTCCCAAGCAGACATTTCCACTTCCAAGGAGGTATAAGAGTACGTGTCCCCTGAGTTTCAGTGGTACTGTCCTTCCACCTCCTGCCCCTCCTCTACTTCTCTGGGAGCAATCTTGGATGACAAATGCCTTCAGGAGGAGAAAAAGCAAATGACAGAGAGAGAACACACGCCAGCAGATATTTTAGACATTTTTATTACACCTGGTATGTGCCAGTGACTTCTTTGTGTATTTTTGTTGTTTGGGTTTTTTTCCTGTTGTTGTTGTTTTCCATTTGTTCTTGATCAATCCTTTTGAAAAGACCCCAGGACTTGTCTGCTGAATGCAACATTGGAGAGGAAGAGCCTGAGCTAAGTTGGGGCACAGGTAGGCTCCTAGGGGACCCTGAGCCTGTCAGGAGAATGAACCTGACAGGAGAGTGAGGAATGTTGACACTGGGGAAGGCATTCTGCCCCTCTCCAGGCAAGTATGCACCAGGCAGCCCGGGGAGCGCGGAGGATCCACAGAGCTTTGCCACTGTGACCTGAGCAGAATCCAATAGCAGGCTTGCTGGGCTCCATGGCTGAGTATGGGTGGTAATCTGGGGGTTGTGGTATAGAGTGTTGTTTCTTCCTCCTCCCCTTGAGGAGGAGGCGGCCTTGAGAACCCATGGAGATGGCAGAATGAATCTGGTTCTGTCACGGACAGAACAAATACTCCAGCCATCTTGGTCTCTTTCCTGTGGCTGTTGCCACCATCTTTCTCCCTCTGGTCCTTGCTATCAGCTGTTTCTCTCTATATGTAACTCATCTGTTAGCTTTCTTTTGCACAAACCCACACTCATATGCGAATGCACACACACACACTCACACATACCATGAAGAACTGAGCCCAATACAAAGACCACTGCCTTTGGTCTGAGCCCACACTAGACCAAGCCTTAGGGAACAGGACTGAAGCTACTTTTCCAAAGGAAAGAACAAAAATAAATGGATAAAGGTATGGTGAGGAGAAAAGCTGTCATTACTCACTTCAATACTGCTCAGGGCCAGGGGCAACGTACGGACTTGGTGTGTCCCGTGAACCCTTGCCATTACCAACAGGAAATGTCTGCTGAGCTGTCACCAGCTCCCAGGCAGGGGATGCCCACCTGCCCCCTGGAAATCTCCTAATCCTGTATTTATGAAACACATAGAGAGAGGATTGAAGCAAGTTTGTGTTCCCTGGGGGTAGGGGCAAAAAGGGAGGGGCATGGCGGGGGCAGCTGGGGCTTGGGTAGGTAGCTCTAGCTCCCTGTCACCCTACCCTGAGCTGCCCATTTGAACCCAGAAAGGAACAGAAAATGGAGCATGTGTGTGTGTGTGTGTGTGTGTGTGTGTCTGTGTGTGTCTGTGTGTATGTATGTGTGACTCTGTGCCTGTGTAGAATTTCCCTCCAAATTAGCAGAGATAACAAAGACAGAAAACTGAGCATTCTAGACACAAAAGGCTTATCAAGTTTTACTGAATCATTTTTAAACAGAGGAGATTTATTCTCTACCTTGCTGCCAAAATTGGTCTCAAATGTGAACTAACTGAATTTTGTAACATAAAATCCATTTGAAATGGCTCTGAGGGCCTGGCTATTCAGAGAACTTAGAGTGAAACACTTAAGTCCTTTTGGTAAAAGAAGCAGACAGCTCATTAAGGACTGAGATATGACTTCAGCTCACAAGCATAGGTTGGGGAGGGACAGACGCCTAAGTCAAGGATCTCTGCAGCAGCACTAAGAAGCACGATGATCGGAGAGCAGGGATGGGGCCCCAGGGAGGCCAGAGGAAAGCAGAGAAAATGCAAAGGAAAGCTGGGAAGGCAGGAGAGGTAAGCAGGACAGGCTGGGTCTAGCTTCCTTCTGGGGCAGTGGAGGACCCTGATAAGGACAGTCCCTGGTGGAGGCCAGGGATCAGAGAGCAGAGGACAAAGGCAGAGAGTAAGGCTGGCTTGCAGGACCTGATCCTGAGAGGAGGTACTGAGTACTGACAGTGGACTGAGAAGCAGTCTGCTCTGGAAGATTCCAGAACCAACATGTGATGATGGAGCACGGAAGGCAGGCAAGACTGAAGGATACGTTCCACATTGCAACTCCAGAGACTGGGGAAGAACAGTTCAGGGGCTGCTTCAGCAGTGGAAGAGGGAGATTGTGGCCAGAGAAAGCCATTGGAAGTGGAGCTACAGTTCAAGGAGTAGGGTTCATGCCTTGAGTACAAAAGCTTAGGGACAGCACAGAGAGAGAAAGGGAGGGAGGGTGGAGAGAGGAGAGAGAGTACTTTTAAGTTGTAGGGGAAATGTGGAATCACTAGTAGGTAAACAGCTGGATAAAGTGCCTCAGCATCTCTGAGGCTAGCCTGAGATTCTAGGGCCATTCCCTTCTGGGGAGCAAATGAGCAGGTGTCACTGTGAGATTTGCATTGAGATCAAGGACCGAAAAAGAGGCTGGAGACACTAGAAAGCCACAGAGATTGAGAAGGCCAGGCCACGGAGAGAAACCCCAGCAACCAAAAACAATGGAAACTAAGGACTAAGTTTGTCAAGAAGTGTGAGTCCCTGCTCCAGCTGCTGAAAAGAGTCATGAACGACCAGGGTCCAGAGAAACAATCAGGGCCAGACGAAGCCCCTGGGTGAATTAGGAAAAGGTGGCCTCCTTCTGCAGGTAATTTACTTCTATCAGAAAACTACTGTAACACACTGGTTTTATTAGAACAAAACACTTTGCTGCCATCTGTGGGAAAGTTATTATAATAAAGAATAAGCATATGATGTCTTAGATGTGGTGGCGATGCATGGCTGCTCTGGTTTTTGGTGACAGCCATAAAAACAGGTTTCAGAGAGAGAATGAAGTTCACCAGTGAGGTAACATATGACCAACTAAAGGTGGCCTGAACAGTCAGGGATTTATGACCTGCATCACAGACATATGGTGTAGAGGTACATGTGGCTCGGTTCTCTCGCCAGAGTTTTTTCTTCAGCAATGATTAGCTCCTTGTCATTCACTCTACCATCCTTTTTGTGTTGACTTTTACGTTTCTGTATTGACTTTCTTCCCCAGCCTTCTCCCTTCAGGGTCACAAAGTGGTGTCACAGTTCCAGTCATTATATTTTTCTCCACAAATTTAAGAAGCAAAAGATGACTATGAATCTCCTTCTGCGGTTTTGTTGAGGACAGATCTTTCTTAGAAATGTCTCAGCTCCATGCCATCCCCTCATACAGTCTTAACATGTTCCATCCATATCTTCTTGACCAAGCCAGTGACATGCCTCTTGTTAGACCAAGTCAGTCTCAGTACATGCTCCAGACCTGCCTCATACACAGTTCCCTTGCCATCCACTCTCCAGTCTCCCTGAGTTTTGCATCATGACCTATAGAATCCCAGGGAACAGTTTCAAGCCCAACTCTAGGAATGGGGCCACGTTTAGGCTGAAGCCAAAGCTGGAAGAGGCAGAGCAAAGAGACAACACATGCCTGGATAGAGAGGAGAGAAGGCAGAGGCTGCTCATCTCAAAGTCTCCCCTTAGATCCTGCCTGCTTCTACCTCCAAAAGACTATACTAGAAATGCTCACACCCCACCTGCACCCCAACTTACCTACACACATCCCCCTACAGTCAACCATGTAGATGCACATAAACCAACAGCCACTCTGGTTCAGGATGCTTTATACGGAAATACATACAAGCTGACACAAAAGAAGAGTTGGGGGAAGGAGATGATGAAAGTGAAACTCCAAGGCAGCACCTCTTGGAGTCTGTGTGAGTCCCTCCATCCACCTGCCTGGCAGGACCCTCAGGTCTGAAGTAAGTGGCTAAGTGGAAGGAGGAGCAGGCCAGTCCTGAGGCCAGAGGGCAGCCGGCGCCCCCGTGTCCAGCGCAGGGAGGTCCTCAGCTGAAGGGTTTCACCAGCTTCATGGCAGCATAGTTCTAGGGGAGGAAGGAGGCGGGGCATGTGGTGATTCCTTCAGGGCAGGCACAGCCCAAGTGGTTATCCTGGGCTGGAGGGGCTGAGTTGCAGGCAGGGGGCTGGGACAAGAGACTCATGGCCCTTCCTCCCCCAGCCTGCAGCCAACCCTACCACCTACAACCCTCCTGCCCTGTCTCTAGATTGAACACTCCACCTACAGATTCTGCGACCAATTAGGGGAACCCGTTCCCTTCTGGAACTGCTCACACCTGCCCATCTTGACCAATGCTGCCTAGGTTGCTCATAATTCAGCCCCTCACCCAGCCAGCGACCAAGGAGGTTGTAGTCACCCAGGGCCTAGCCAGGGGGAGCCTGCCCTGCCTGGTTTCAGGTATGAATGGCCAGGCCATGATCCTCCTCCCTCCACTCCCACATCCACATATGCATACCCAGGACCTATGCTCACCAAGCTCTTGTCCAGAGAAAGAGAATGAGAAAATGAGAGAGAGAGAGAGAGAGAGAGAGACTTGGACTTGGGTTGGGGGGGGTGGGATACAGGCATAACCATGCTGTAGTCTAGCCCTGTCTGCTGTAGGACTGACAGGAACCTCTCCTCCCTCCCTGCTACTCCCTCCAAAACACCATGAAAACATACACAACACAACACAGGGCTCCTAATTGGGACAGTATGTTCCCCAGCGCCGGCCTGGGGAAGCCAACCCTGGAAACAAAGCCGGCCTCCTTCCTCGCCAAATCGCCTCCCGCCTCCCCATGCTGGCCCTGCTCCCAGCTGGCAGGGAGGGCAGAGCTGAGAGGAATCAGACAGGCTGCCCCTCTCGCCCACCCCCTCCCAGGGGAATGTCCAAAAGGGTAGGGGATGGGGCTGACTGGAGGGAAGGAAGCAGCTCCACCTTGGGCCCCTCTGCCCTGTATCTGGCTTGGGGCAGCTGGAAGAGACTCTCTACCTCTGCCTGAAAGGCAGGGAATGGGACTAGCCCCACCCCACAGGTGTGGGCCAGGCCAGGTAAGTGCATTACTTCAGTGGAGGGCAGCAGCATTCCCTCCCAGACCTTGATAAAGCAAATGAGCAAACCGTCTATAGCCTTAGGATCCGTCCCCAGCACGCCCAGGCTGAGAGAAAGAACTTCGGCAGGGTCAGCATTTAGAGGGAACAATTGCCAGACAACTGAAAGGAGGCCCAGAAAGCAGGGGAAGGACTCTGGCCAGGACTCCAGGGGGGCTATTCAGCCCCTTCCCACAGGACCCAGAGCTAAAGCTACCCCCAGGGAAGAAGAAGAAAGACCACAAGTAGGAAAGGACTAGAAATCTTCCCTTTTTCCAACTGGTTCACAGAGGCTCCTTCCCTAGGCCTTTGAAACCTAGGTCTGCCACCAAAGGACCCCACAGGATGGGGCCCAGCTGGCTAGGGGCTGAGTCAGGTCTAGGTGCTCGGTGGTTGTAATGTTATACACTCTGCCTTCCCCAGGGCTCAGGAGGAGGCATCAGGAGAAGGACTGAACCACAGGTGTCTAAGCCAGGTGAAGAATCAGTCACAGAAAATGGAGGCTGACACCATCCAGCCCTCTCTGCACGTACATGGGAAGGCCTTGCCTAGGTCATACAACAAGTCACAGCTAGAGCCGGCGTTCCTGAGTTCAAAGCTCTATCTTGCACAGGGTGTGAGATTATGAGATCCAAGAATGGATCCTTCCTCAGGAGACTGGAGCCCAGGCCAGGACTCTGCATTCTAGAAGTTCCCTGGGGATGCTGATACTGCTCAAACTACACTGAGAAGAGTGGGAAACTGTCTGTCCTCGGATGCTAAGCCCCTCCCCCATGCTGATGGAATGCTTCACTGTGAAGGGCAGTTGTCCTTATTCTCTGGTATCAGTGCCTCCAGGGAGACCTAGAGTTCCCTGGGGGACAAGCCCCATCATCACCCCCTGGTGCTTGGGTTTTGACTGTGAAAATCAGCTTATCAAGGGAATGATGTCACCAATCTCTCCACTTTTATATGCTTTAAATGCTCTTGTTAGAACATTTGTTTTCATCATTACGTGAAAATCCAGGTGTTAGCCTGAAAATACACAGAACCCTTCAAGGGTCGAGAGCACCAGAGACCCTGGAGGACTGGGGTACAGTCGTTTCATGGTCCCTTGTTGAGCTGTGAAAGGCAGGGGACCACAGGCAGGGAACAAAGACCTGTACCCCACTTCTCTAGACAGGGCCCCATGGAGCTGTGGCCTAACAGCTGTAGCTGGGGTGGCTCTGGAAACCCTGCTAGGTTCTTTACCAGGTGTCTCTTGGCTTCTTACCAAGTATGTACTATGCCAAGGAGTGGGTCATGGCCAAACCCCTTTGGTTCTCCACAGTATGAATCTCCACCCTCTCCAGGCCCACCTAAGACTTAGCAAGTCTTGTCACCAAGACAGAGGGGCTGTCACCCCTGCTGTGCCAGCCACTTCCCTTCCTCCACCTCCCTCGGGAGGCTCCCTATACCTCCAGCCCCAGGAGTCTTGCTTCTCTAGACCCTTTTTTTGGGGGGGGGGGGTGACAGTCCTAAGGCTTGAATTTAGGGACTGGGTGCTGCCCCTGAGCTTCTTTTGCTCAAAGCTAGGGCTCTACCATGTGAGCTCCACTTCTGGCTTTTTTGGGTGGCTAATTGGAGATGAGAGTCTCACAGGTTTTTCTGTCCAGGATGGCTGTGAATCGCAACCCTAAGATCTCAGCCTCCTCAGTAGCTAGATTACAGGTGTGTGCCATCAGTCCAGCTCATTTCTCAACCCTTTGACTGCACATCTTCGGGGCTTACTAAAGATTGCTAGGTCACCTTGTCAAGGTCAAGAACTCTTTTCCCCGTGGACTACAGGTTCTACATGTTGAGTATTGTCTCCTTGCCAGAGTGTGGACTCTCAGAGTAGGATCAATATCTCCTCAGCCCAGGGACTCCCCCAGGACAGGTTATGTCTCCATCAGACTGAAGAAGGCCCTTGAGAACAAGGAGGATGGGCTCCCCCATTAGACCACGAGTTCCCCCGGTCAGCCTCTGCCTCCCCAATCAGTCCTGCTCACCGGAAAGGCATAAACGAAGATGCCCAGGAACAGCAGTAGGATGAAGAGGATGATGAAGAGGATGATGGCACACCGGAAGCGTCGCCACAGGATGAACTTCATTGTCTTGTATGGGGAGGTGAACCATAGGAAGGAGGTATCAGGACGCCTGAAAGTGACATCCCAGAGGGTGGTTAGTCTCCTTTCCAGGGCTGCCTTCTCCCAACCCTACTCTCAGCCTAGGGACAACAAATAGCCCCACTCCCCACATTGTGATCCCTCAAGGACCTTTCCAGCCTCCATGTCCCATGTGCTACTGCTAAACTCAGCTGTCTTGATCTGCATCCCCAGTCCCTAGAGGTTCTTCTGGGTGCCACTAGACTGTGCTGCCCTCCTGGTCTTGCAGTGAAATCCTGTTCCAGTCATCCTCCCTTCCTGACTTTGGACTTAATCACAAGCTACACATGGGATCCTCAAGGCTGCCCTGTTAAGTGAACAATGTCACCCTGGGCAACCTATAGGCCACGCCATCTGCCCAAACACACATAATTCTCAGGGGGGATGGAGAGAAAGGAGCTCATAAAAATAATTCTTACTCCCAGTCAAGAACTTCTAAGCCTTTTCCTTAGTCAGCACCACAATTCCATTAGCAGCAGAACTTTGTGTCTCAATCGAGGCCAAGTTAACATCTGATTTCTCTTCCTGGGGTCTCAGGGCTTTCTCTTTTCTCTCCAGTTCCCAAAATTCTGGACTAGAACACCTGTCGCTGCTGTGCCAGCCTCACGGCACATGGACAGCACTGTGATTACATTAAGCATGCCATGGTAGTAGGGTTGAGGGACCCACCAAATATAGTCTTAAACCCCCAAATTATCTTTTCATGACTGTCCAAGGAACTGCAAAGAATGGTCCTCTGGCTTGGTTGGTCTATCACCCTAAAGGCCCTTGGTGTAATGAAGATAGGCAACAGTTTCTGCACTTCATACACAACATTAAGGTTGAGAGGTCATTTGAAAGCCACCTTGATAGCAGCACAGAAAGTATAGGTGACTGGGAAGATTTTGATCAGACTCCAGAGCAGGTGAGAGAACTTCTGCTTCCCGTCTCTGGGATTAGAAATGACCTAACATAACTTGACTGAGATTGTTTCCTCATCTATAAAAGGAGGATAAGAATTACCCCTCAGGGAGGGCTCCCAAGCACAATGATACATCATATGCCCTATGACAGCATGTATGCCACAAAGCCAACAGGCATCCATTAAAGCCTGCTTGAAATAGCTGAGGAGCCCAGCACCTCCCAAAAGGGTGCCTATCGCCTGCTTCTCTCTGAGCCATGTGGGCCTTATAATCGCCTAGCTATGCCTGAGGTCAGAGACTAGGGGCAGGAACTAACCTTGGATCCTCCAGTTTCGGATTCATATTGGGTTCATCCCGTCCCTGGCCAGCAGGCCGTTCTTCATGCTCGCTCTCTGCGACAATCTCTAAGGTCATTTCCAACTTTCCCTGTGGACATAACATGGTGAGGGCCTCTGCCCAGTAACCTGAAGAGAAGCCAGGCAAAGACAAACCTAAAAGCCATGTGACTATTATTTTTAAGATGTAGGATTGTCCTCATTCTGTATTCTTTACAAAATATTTAGAAATGACAGAAATGTCTAAAGAAGACCACTGCCCACACTTCCACAATGTGGAGAGCAGCCCTGCTATGTTTCTATCCATTACAGCTGAATGTATGAAATGTCATACTGGATATTTCATTCTATAGCTTGGTTTTTTCATTTAGGAATATATTTCATTAGATAATTAGATATTCTTTCAAGTTATGTTTCTAATGACTGTAAAACGTTCATTCCATGGTTGGTTAGCCATAATTTACTTAGTAAACTACTTATTTAGGTTCTTTTAGGTTGATTCCAACTCTTTGATATTATAAATAGTGCTACAATAAATATCCCAGAAGCTAAATTTTTAATTTTATCTGGTTATTTCTTTAGAAGAGAATTTAGAAGTAGGGGATAGAGTCCAAGGGCATAAAAAAATCTCGTTAAATCTCTCATTATATGTTACCAAATTGCCTCTCCACACAGTGAAACCACTAATGCTCCTTGCAGAAGTAAATGAGGTCTGTCTCTCTGCATCCTCACCCCACATGAATAGTTCTATTTTTTTAATCTAATGTAATAGACCACAAGAAATCACCCTTAATTACTAGAGGGAATAACCCTCTTTTTCACATCTAATGGGCTTTTGTACTTCTGTGAATTATCTGTGTATGTCCTTTGCTTATATTTTTTCTTTAGGGCATTAAGTATTTCTTATTAATCATTACAGTTCTTTATAGAATAAGAATATTTTATTTCAAGGGCCACTTTAGAATTGGCTGACTACCTGCTATTTCTAGGAAAACACCCAAAAAAATAACTTCCTCTCCAGGCTGCTCTGGACTGAAGAAAGGAAGTTCCTCCAGTCTCTTAAGCAGACTTCTCAGCAAGAAGAAAATAGGCCTGAGAGAGTCCTCTTCAAATGGGAATGCAAAACCTCTGCCTAGACACTAGTAATCCCAGATCACAGGAGGACTCAGAATGGATCCCTAGCATTCCATTTAAATAGGCTCCTCCTTGGATGTGACCTCCAGAGAGGGGAAGGCTGGGAAGAGGGCATGGGGGAGAGGGAGAAAGCCTTGGAAAGTCGGGAGAGGGAGAAGGGCAGAATAGTGCATGGGCATATGCCTGCTGAATGCCATAGAAGAAACTACCCAATGCCTTCTACCAGGCCTGGAGGGAGCTAACTTACCGCCAAGATCCTCTTTTCTCCCTCTTCTGCTACACAGGGCCACCAGCCCTTCACCGTCTTCTGCTCAAAAAGGGACACAAACCATTCTGGGTGGAAAGTGTCATCTAGCTGATCCAAGGAGCATTTCTCAGCCGTCTTGGCTGGCTTGGGCATGTGGTTGAGATCTAGCTGCAGGGAGCCTGTGACACAGAGGTGTTCTTTAGCCAAGGATGCCTTAATCACTGCCAGCCTGGGGGAGGTAGGTTCAACCCTGGGACAGGCAGGTTCAAGAAAAACTTACTATCATCTCCTCAGCTTCTAGTCATGGCTTAGCTGTGGGTCAGGTTCAACAACGTCACCATTTCCTGTTCTCTCCACACAGCTTCTCAGCCATCTACCCAGGCACCTTGTGTCCATTTACTCACCATAGTGACCTCCTTTAACGAAGTTACCCACCTACTTCTGTATACAAATGCACTCACACTCCCATTGTCCAGATACATCTAGCCACCAATTTTTTTTTCAGTTGTGGGGCCTGAACTCTGGGCCTGAGCGCTGTCCCTCAGCTCTTCAGCTCAAGGCTAGCGCTCTACCACTTGAGCCACAGCACCACTTCCAGCTTTTTTTCTTTTTGTTTATGTGGTGCTGAGGAATCGAACCCAGGGCCTCATGCATGCAAGGCAAGCACTCTACCACTGAGCCACCTTCCCAGCCCCCCCCCCCTTTTATTTCTAACTGTTGTGAATAATGCTGCAGTGGTTTTTAGTGATTTGGGATAGACACCTAAAAATACAGTTTCTGGGTAATATGTTAACTTTGTGTTCAGCTTTTTGAGGAGTAATCAAGCTGTTTACCTCAATGGCTTCATCATTTTACAATCACACCAATGATGTATATGTGTTTGAGTTTCACAGCATCTTCACCAACACTTGTTATATTATTAGTATTGCTGTCCTGGTAGTTTGAAGAACCTCCTGTGACTCATTCATCAGTCTCTCCCATCTACCAACTTAGCCATCCAAACGGTCATCGTTTTATATTGTTCCATCTCATCAACCTAAAGGCCATCATTTTTTTCTTTTCAATTCCAACCATTAGTTTAAAACATGAAAATGCATGTACTTTTAGTCTTTAGTTTTTGACCTACAAAAAGAGCAATCCTACGTGGTTTCACCTAATCCAAGGACAATAATGTAGTAGAGTCAATGACTCTGGAATACAGGTTACTGAAGTGATTAAGTGAGAAAGGTAAACTTTTTAAAAACTGTTTTCTGAGGCCAAATGAAGGAAATCCTTGAGCACTGTGGAAAGGAGACTGGATTTCTTCAATATACAATGCTCAGTTACTGCAGTTGAGCATTGGATCTATTATTCTCTAGTTTAATTGCCTTCTATATGCATTCATCTTCTTCAACGTTTTCCATAACTTACATAATTACTACTTTTGAACATTAATAGTTATGATCCTTTTGATCCATTTGTTCAACTCTACATCCCCATTCATCTATCTATCCACTTAAATTTCCCTCCATCCAATGCAAATAAATGTTAATTCTTCACTTAAACTATGATCCCAATATATTAATTAATTATGACTGTGTACCCACTAAGAAATAATCTTTAGCCCAGTGCCAGTAGCTCATGCCTATAATCCTAGCTATTCTAGAGGCTGAGATCTGAAGATTGTAGTTCAAAACCAGCCAGGGCAGAAAAGCCTATGGGACTCTTATCTTCAATTAACCACCAAAAAAGCTGGAAGTGGAGCTGTGGCTCTGATGATACAGGACTAGCTTTAAGCAAAAAAGCTCCAGGATAGCGCCCAGGCCCTGAGTTCAAGCCTTAAGTCTGGCATGAAAAAAACAAGCAAGCAAGTAAGCAGGAAAGAAAGAAAGAAAGAAGGAAGGAAGGAAGGAAGGAAGAAAGAAAGAAGGAAAGGGGAGGAAGGAAGGACAGAAGGAGGGAAGGAGGGCGGGAGGGTGGGAAGAAAGATCTTTATTCCCTTCAGCCCCTAGAAACCTATATTTTGTCTCTAGAAGTTTGTTTATTTAATCACACAGAGACACATACATACATTGCACACACATAACACATTCATATTGTCCTAACATGATTTACATAATACTGTAAGGAAACAGAATTATATCTGGGTGGTAAGATTATAAATTCTTAATTATTTCCTTTGAAAATCCAAAAAGTAATAAATATTCAACAGACATAAGACAACTATAAACACAGTATAAAGGTGGAAAAGAAACAAAAAGGTAGTTTTTGTTAGTGGTTTATTAAGTTTGATTTTGTGTGTGTGTGTGTGTGTGTGTGTGTGTGTGTGTGTGTGTGTGTGTCCTTGTGTGTATGAGTCTACTGGTCCTGGGGCTTGAACTCAGAACCTGGGCACTGTCCTTGAGCAATTTTGCTCAAGGCTAGGGCCCTACCACTTGAGCCACAGCTCCATTTCAGGCTTTTTAGTGGTTAATTGGAGATAAGAGTCCCATAGACTTTTCTGATACCTTCAAACTTTGATCATCAGATCTCAGTCTCTGAAATTGCTAATATTACAGGCATGACCCATTGGTGCCTGGCCTTAAGTTTGATTTTTAAAAACAAAGGATGAGCCTGTTTGTCTTTATTTTGAATATTGCTTACTCATTCAGTAAAAATGCAATTTCTTTGTTTTTCTTTAGAAAATTATATTCCTAATGCCTCATTCCATAAGGAATAGATTGATGCCAAAAAATTTAAGTCTGTAAATGAAAGAATTTCATAAAAATTACCAATTAAGCCTGGCGCCAATGGCTCATGCCTGTGATTACAGGCTACTCAAGAGGCTGAGATCTGAGGTTCAAAGCCAGCCCGGGCAGGCAAGGCTGTGAGACTCTTATCTCCAATAAACCACCAGAAAACAAGAAGTGGCACTGTGGCTTCAGTGACAGAGCACTCGCCTTGAGCTGAAGAGCTGAGGGACAGCACCCAGGCCCAGAGTTCAAGCCCACAACAGAGAAAAAAATTACAAATTAAATAAAAAAGGAGAGAAATTATTTGCAACATGTTCTCAATATACAAAATTCACTGAAAACCAATAATAAAAATGAACATCCCCAAACCATGATTTAAAAAAGCTTACCAATAGTAAGAATAATATATACTAATAAATAATAATAAATACAAATTTAAAGTAAAATGAAATATGCTGTTGGAATTTTTTTAATGTAACAGTGATTGTAAAGGTTTAGGGAAAATGACACCCTTGTACAAACAATACACACAGGTAGAAATGTTAACAAGTACAACCTTTCTGAAAAAAAGTTGAATAAAATATTTCAAAGTCATGAAAATCCACAAACTCTAACTAATCTACTTCTTAAAGTTAAGGGAAGTTATGGGAAATAGGCCCAAAGATGTATGCCTGGGTTGTTGCATCCAAAAACCTAAAGACATCTTGAGCATCCACTACTGCCACGACAGTTAAAGTAAGCTAAGCTCAACAGGACTTGTCTGCCTGACGGACCATCAGGCTAGCTTCAAGTGCAGTGATAGAGAGGTCATAGTAGACAGATATCTGCTGACCAGGATGCTCATGAAATACTAAGTTCTCCCCAAATCAGGATATACTAACTACAGTACTAAATAATATGTGGATGATGTCATATATGTATGACACATATAAAATGCCTATATGATGGATATGTAAATGCCTTTATATCTGGAATAATAAATAATTGTATATGCTAAGATGTTCATGGAGGTTATCTCTGTGTGGTAACATGAATGGGGAGAAGTATGACTTTTATCCACATTTTTTCTAATATTCTATAGGAGTCCTATATAGAATAATAAGTAAAGTAATACAATTCATATCTGGTGGCACTGTTTTCCTGGAGTCTTTTACAATGAGTCCTGCAGTAGTTTTGTTCTATGACAAGACAGGGTAGCAGAGCTGGGGACAGGAAGAGCAGTCTATGCTCCTCAGAACCCCTCTACAGGCCACAGGCTCAGCTAGAACCAGCTCCTTTTTCTGTTCAGTGATGGATGGTGCAGTCATCTGTCTAAAGCCACCCTGTTCCCAGGTGGCCAGGGCTCCTTATTTCCTGGGCTGCCTTCCTCATGGGGTTACATTTTTTGGGTGGTGTAAACTTCATGTAACAATGCCACACTTTAGAAATGTTAAAGTATGCAAATAAGTGGCTTCCAGAATATTCACAGAGTTTGATGAAATTTGTTTTGTCAGTTTGTTGTTGTTGTTGTTTTGGTGACCCTCCTGGGGTTTGAACTCAGGGTGTGGGCACTGCCTGGGATCTTTAGGCCTTTAGGCTACCGCTTGAGCCATAGCTCCACTTCTAGAATATTCACAGTAATGCAGTCTTTACCACCATCTATTTCCAGAACATTTTCATCACCCCCAAAATAGCCCTCCTGTGCCCATTAGCAGTTCTCCTCCCTCTCATGCCTTATTAATGAGTTCTTCTTCTCTATGTGTTTGCCTGGTACAGACATTTCATAGCCATGGATTTGTGTAATATATGTCCTTCCATTTGTAATCCCCCAGCACAGGATGAAAAGCCACTTGATTTTAGGGGCTCCTTCTGCCTACGTAGGGGTGAGGTGAAAACATCCTATCAAGCATGAGGCCTGGCAACCATTACAACCATCACACCAGTGGCCTGGTTCAGCCTGCGCTTCCTTCTCTTCCTTTCCTCCCAGAGCCCCACCATCCAGCCCAGCCTGTGGCTGATGCTACTCAAGGCCATTCTGACCACTCTGATCCTGCTCTGTGTCTCATGCTTCACTCAGAGCTGGGACCTGGGTTACAAAGCCCCCTGCAGGCAGAATGCAGGCCACTCCTCCTCCCCGGCTTCTCAAACATACACACACACACACACACACACACACACACACACACACACACACACACACACACACACACACACACACACACACACACAGCCCCTTGATAGGCAGCTCAGACCTGACCAGAAAGGAGGCTCACCCAGAAAATCATCAAAGGAAAACTTGTCGTTGTCCCAGATCTGGAACACCACTCGGGCTGGGATTTTGCTCTCCGTCTTGTCCAGTCTCCAAAAGGCATCCTGACCCAGAGAAGGAACAGAGAATGGAGTGGACAAGCAAAGTTAGAGGCCGGGGTCTCTTCAGTCTGGAAAAGACAATGACTGGGATATTCCCTGAGGGTCTGGCCAGAGCCAACTCCTGAAGGGAAGACTGGAAATCTAAGGCAAGTATTTTGTTCAAAGTTACAGGACAGGAAGTGGCAAGCTGAGATTCAAACCCAGGTAGTCAGGTTACAGAGGCTTGAAGCCCTGCTCTGCACAAGTGATCCTTGGTGATGTGGTAGGTTGGCTGAGAACCTGTGGGTCTCCCCCTCACCCTGGAAATAACTGTGGCCCATGATTGTAAGGAACTGGCACTAGGACAGGAACCTCAGCTCCTCCATCCCCATCCCCTGTACCTCCAAGAGCCTGCCTCGGGCTGGAAGAAGGAGAGGATACTTCTTCCCAGCCTCTCCCTCACACCAGCTCCATCTGCAGCCAGATCTTCAGAGCCACTTCCCTCAGAGGCTTCATTGAACATCTAAGGGGTACAGGCCTGAGAGTAGCCACACTTAAAGGTCAGTCACTGAGCTTTCTTACACATACTGGTTCATTTTTTTTCTCTCACTGTGGTTTGATCTGAGCAGGTAGCAAGGGATATGAGTCTCTCTTGAGGAGTAGGCTCCATAGACTGGGAGGGGAGGGCGCTGCTGACAACAGGTTTGCTGGCTGTAGTTGCCCACCAAACACAGCCTTACTGTCTATCTCAGGCTGTGAGGGCTGTATGGCCACCTCCAGCCTCCATGACCAGTCATGCAGATGCTACCAAATCCCCTAACCAAACCCGAGGAGCACTGCGCATGAGAAGCAATAGCCACATCTTGGATGGCAGCCTAGATTGGTGAAGGTGCCACCCCCTTTCCAAGCCCAGCCTCTCCCCAGCCTCCTGCAGGTGTCTCCTTCCTCTGGCCAGCTTTTATGGCCAGCTCCAGGCCCGACTGGCCTGCAGGGCCGCCAGCAGCCTCCATTCTTCAGGCCAGCCTGGTTTATGGGCTCAGTAATGAGCCAGAGGTTCAAACAGCCCATAGTGAGAGCAGCTGGGAGGGGGCTCCAGTTTAAGGAATGAGCCCCCTTCCCAGGTCCCAGGCGCTCATTATGCTCCTGGCCTGGGCCCTTTTACTAGCTGTTTATTTGCAGGGTGGGTGCCTGACACACAGGCAGGCCCCGGTGGGTGTGCTGGACTCCAGGTGGGAAGCCAGCCGGGACAAGCAGCGGTGGTTCAAAGCAGCTGGATGAAAGGAGACCTTGTACTTTACGACAGTCTCGTCTGGTTAATGGGGTCCCTGGAGGGACTGCCTGCCAGAAGTCCTGAACCCCATGGCAGAGAGCTGGCTCTGCAGCAGGCCCAGGGAGCCCAGCAGCTGTTCAGTCCATTCATTAAGCCACCTCAGACCCATCCTCCAGTCCAGACTGGCTAATTGGTGCCCTGTGGGGATGGCTCCACCTGCTTCCCAGAGTCCCTTCTACCGCTGAAGTGTCCACAGGCTCTCTCACCCTCTTGGCTGCCTCCAGAGCCACCTGCACTGTTTCAGTTACTCATTCTTCTCTTGGACCTTCTCGGATCTTCCAGCCATCCTCTTCCCAGACCTGGGACTTCAAGCCATGACTCTCCTTGACACCTTGACATCTATTTCTCCTCTCCACCCCACTCTCCTGCTGGCTTCTTCTCCAAGCCTAGTTATCACTCATGGAGCCCAGCAGACCTTTCCCTTTATCCTCCATCCTCAGCCCCTGAAGCTAACTTCCTGGAGGTCACCGACTCTCCTCTTCCTTGTCAGGGTCTTCAATACAGAGACACACTTCATAGGTGCCTGAATCAAACACCCCAGTTCTGAATTAGTACCTGCAACTGGGCTGCAGAACCATCAGCTAGCTATTCTCTGTGCCTCCATTCAGTCCTCTCCTCTCCTCTCTTCTGTCCCTCTCTTCCTTCCTCTTCCTCTTCCTCTTTCTCTTCCTCCTCCTCCTCTTCTCTTTTCTTTCTCTCTGTCTCTTCATAAAAGCTGTCCTACCTTCTCCATTTGTCTCAAATCACCTGCTACTGTGCCAGATTCTCCTCTGACTTTATAGAATAAACCAGGAAGATCACCTCTGACCACTCCTTGCACACCCTACCTGTCACAGAGAAAGGTTGTTCTGACTCATTTAAGCAGTCAATGTGCATCTCCCTCAGCCTCAATTTCCTCACGGGTGCCCAGCCCCTCACAGAATGTACATGATGCTTTGGCCCTCCCCTTGGCCACTCCTGGCTCTGTGCCCACAGCAGAGGTGAGGGGAGATTTATCTAATGTGGTATGTTCTACACTCTGACAATTGCAGTGTTGGCTGTGTTATGGAAACAAGCTGGTGATAGACAAACATGACCAGCAAAGGCAAACAAGATTACAACTACTAACAGTCTAGGTTTTTCTTGACTTCACAGAATGTTGTTACTAAATTCTACTTTCTAGTGAGCATTGCACAGAAATCTCAGGATGAAAGAATCCCTAATCCTTGCTTAATCCATATTTTCCTTTGTTTGATGGTCTCAGAGTGTTTGGTGGAACATTCTTGTTTCTCTGCTGTGCAGATGATCCTGTGTGTTAGATTGGAATGGTTCAGGTGGAGAGGAAGCAATGAATTGAGAAGGATGAGGTAGCCAAATACATATGTGTATTTCCCTTAGTGAAACTACACAGCCAATCAGAAGACTTCCAGGCTGGAAGTCTAGAGCCACATTTGGATGGCTCAAGCAGAGAGGCACTTGTCCATTTAGCAGGAGGACACTTCTTGGTGGCAATGAATGCCAGGCAGAACAAAAGTACTTGGAAGCTCCAACAGGTCTTTGTACCACGGTTTCCTCCATTATGCTCTGGTGGCTACTTCCTAAGGGCATACCAGGTGCCCTCAGATTCCCTGTACTTTAGTGATACAAAGTTTAAAGTCTAGATGAGACCTAAGCCAGGAGATGCAAAGACACATATACACTGATCCCCACTGATACTTACTTGTCCCCACAAGTGCCTTTAGCTCAAGCAGATTGGGTACATAACAGCAGCAGTTTAGGCCTCGAAGTCGGTGTCTTACCCAGTGCCTGTCCAGATAATGACCACAGACACCAGGCACCAGACAGTTGTGGGAATCTTCTGAGCCAGAGGAGCTTAGCCAAACTACTCTCAGACCTACAGACAACCTAACCAAGCCAGCCTTTTGGGAAGTTCCCTGGCTAGGGCCAGCCCTTGGCCTAGTTTTGTGCCAGTACTGAGACTTGAACTTAGAGCCTCACTTTCACTTGGCTTTTTGCTCAAGGCTCATATTCTACCATGTGAGTCAGGCCTCTATACTTCAGGCATTTTGAAAGTTAATTAGAGATGAGTCTCATGGACTTCTCTGCCTGGGCTGGCTTTGAATTTTGAGCCTCAGAGCTCAGCCTCTTGAGTAACTAGGATTACAGGCCTGAACCACAAGCATCAGGCTTCCCTTTGCCTCTTTGATGACCATCGTGTGTTCTTCTACTCTTCCCCCTCAGGCCCAAGACCATTCTTGCTGCTTGCTTTGTCTGGAATAGGGAGGAAGATAGTAGTTGTAGAATTTAGACTTAGCTACAGATGATGGCTGTGTGGCTGTAAGTGGTTGTGGGCAGCGATGACACTGGTAATGGCTATGGTGATGAAAGAGGAAGAAGAGGAAGAGTACGGAGATAATGGGGGCAGCTTTGCAGGTAATGAGAGCTGGGTGGTGGTTGTTGGGAGTGTCAACAATGATGGGGCAATGCTGGCTGTGACACTGAAAGACAGGGGACAGAGGTGGTGAGGTCTCAAAGGAAAGGTAAAGTCCCAGGACCAGGACTGAAGGAATGCTTACCTTCTTGGCAATGGAGCAGACTTGCTCGGCCGGCAGGTAGTCGAAGGGGAACACAAACCTCCAATTGAAGTTACCCTCACCACCCAGGGAGCGATAGTGCACATCTGTCTTCTGTTTGTGCTCTTCAAAGCCCACCATCCAACTAGACATATGTTAAAGGACATTTCTCATTACATCTCTACTACAATGTACATCCTCCAATTGGCCCAACAAGGATGACAAAGGTAAAGAAACTTAGTATATGCTATTATAAATAGAATTTCCAGGAAATTTCTCTGATGCACAAAATATGACATCCAATAGAGAACATTCTAACTTCTCAGAAACTGTCTGGGGCATCATCCATTTTAGCTCAAAGATGAAGGCAGAAGAGAAAATATGGTGGGAGGACCACTTCTCAAAGGCAGAGAAGATACCCACGAGATCCTCTTTCAAAGCTTCCTGTTCTCCCCTTCCCTACAGCAGAACCCTCAGCTTGTCCAAGTGCAAAGCAATAGCTCCCTACCCTTTCACATAAATGTCACTCATCTTCTCCCCAGTGAGGCTGAGATCATCCAGGATCACATCTTTGGTATTCCAGACAATACAACGCAGGAAAAACCTGGGGCAGAAGAGAAGAACAACGCAAATTTGCAAGCCTTTCCCACCAAAGGGTAGAACACCCTTGGTTGAGCAGTTGGCTAGTCCAAGAAGACCTAGTACCCACATGGCTGGACCCTTGGCCAGGCCCAAACAAATGCTGTGCTTTAAGATGCAAGTGACACAAATCCTGGCCAATGGGTGATCTCCTGGCCCCACCCACAACTAGCTCAGACCCTCCAGTTTAGCTTGAACCTGTGGCTGAGCCAGTCACCTTCTGGCTTTCCGAGGAGTGATATTGAAGGGAGGTCCGGGCCGCCCCAGAGCCTTTGGAAATAGGTCGATCCACATCTGCAGCTTCCCCTGCAGAGACAGGAGTTCATTTTCATTATCCTTTCCATTCAACCCACAGAGCATGATGCTCTGTGCCAGGCAGTTGAGACACAGACCTGAGAAAATCCAGGCCTTCTAGAAGAGGCTTATGCAGAGGGACCTTAAACAGGAAACTGTAGGGCTGATCACAGAAATTGAGTCCCACAAGCCATTGACTTATGCAGGCTTCTCAAAGATAGCAACCTTTGAGACATGCTTTCGTGTACCTGAGGATTGGTACATGCAACTCAGTGAAGGGTCACAGAACAGGCTTTAGCTACAAGGGCTCAGAAGGATTCTATATAGAAGCCCACCTGTAACCTCTCCTCCACATCTACAAATGGTATGAGAATGCTTTCCCTATCTTAAGGAGCTGGGGTTAAAGTAACTTGGTGAAGTCACCCCTGCAAGCTGGTCCTCAACTCAGCTGCACTGATTTGGGAGGCTGGTAGCCAGGCCATCTAGTAGGGAAAGATTGCTTCTCACAAAGGCATCTTCAGGGCTCATGTTGGCCCTTCTCTTTGCCTGCAACCTTTCCTCTCCTTCTCCAAAGATCAGCCTTCTCTGGTCAATCTCAAGCCTGCTGTCTGTTCACACTCCCCTCTGTATAAGAGGCTTCCCCTGCCTATCTCTATAGGTCTCTGCGAGTTCATCATGGAGTGCTGAGCCTGCTCTCTAACCACTACAACCCATCATGGGGTAGAGGTACATCTGAGATAGCCACTGACCAATTCAAACACAGGGGTATACTCTGAGGCCAGGGTGAGATAGCGGTCTTTCTAGAAGACAGATGGAAGGCAGAGGCCAGGCCTACATGTGGAGTAAGTTGCTGCTGACCTTGTTCACCAGCTCTGAGGACCAGAGGTGACCATGGAGGCCAAGCCCTCAGATCCCTTCATAGGTTAGCTGTGGTGACCACCCAGACTCTGAAGAAACAGGCCAAGGAGAGAATGGCCAAATCCCCAAATCCCTCGCAGGTCCTCTAGGTGTCCATGCTGCTTTGGGGGTGGAGCTTTCTATAGTTTAAGGACTCTCCAGGGCCCAGGTGGGTTCAAGATCCCACCTGCTCAATATCTGGCTGTAGCGGGCTGTAGAGGGGCCGTGATTCCACATGCTCAGGAACCAGGCCTTGCTGCTGAAGGACATGAAGAGCCAGACGCTCCTCCACTGGGCCCAGGTGTGGATTCGGGATCCTGCCAGCATCTGCTCCAAACCAAGAAAAAAGATGTGAAGTGCATGAGAGATGGCAAGGCAGCCCAGTAGGCAGATTAAGTGGACTGCTTGAGGGAAATGGGAAGCCCCTCTCCCTAACAGCCTCACCCGAGCCCAGATCCTTGCTCTGGTCCTATGTCTCCCTTACTATGAGGGAATCTTATCGTCAACAGGCTTAAAATTCCTATTTCCTTATTTCCATCATTTCTTTTTTTCCATACCAGAGGGAATCTTCTGGTGAAACCCTCTGAGCAGAGGGATTCACCACAGACTCCCCTCAGTTACTCTTATATTGCTTTATAAGTCATTATTATTTCAGCGTAGTAGTAATAGAGATCTAGTGTTAGGAACCGTTATTTGGAGATTTGTCTGAAGTGAAACTATAGATCTATGAAACAAAAAGAAATAACATTCAACTTATGACAATTTCTCTACTGCAGTAAACAGACACATTCTTACAGCGAGCCTGTTTCCAGTCACCAGCTGATGGGAGACACCGTGGGACTCTCTGAGGTAGTATGGATGCCTGCGACTCCCAAGGGCTAAGAACCTGCTTTGAGTCCTAAGATTCCTAAACTGGAGGTTTCAGGTGCTTGGCAGTCACAGAAATTTTTCTATGAGCTCCACTAATCCACATGTCCATCAACCATTATTGTACATAGAATACATATATGGCACCTGTGTGTGTTATTCGTTTTCAAATATATGTTGGTCAAGTCATTGCCATCATTTCTAACAGGGCCCTTCTAGAAACTCCTTCCTGTTTCTCATCAGTACAAATCTTCTTGTCTGTCAAAGGCCACCCCTTCCAGGAAGTCTTTCTTAGCTGCCACAACTGTGAGCTGCCACAATCTGTATCCCCTAGATCTAGTGGCTTCATGTTATTATTTCTATGCTCTGGTTCACAAAAGTCATTCCAGCACTAGCTATAATAGCAGCACTAACAGAAAACACTTCCAGAATGTTCTTCACATGTATTCACACATCCAGTCCTCACAAGAACCCTAGAAACTAAGTGTTACTGATTCACCCTTTCACGGATGTGAAGCCTGCAGCATGGAGAAGCGCCACACCTGGGCAGCAGGGCAGCCAGGCTCACATGTTCACCTAGGCACAGTCACATCTTTCCTCCCCCTCATGCTTCCTAGTGCAGTTCCTGCCTGCCAGGAAATGAGTTGGTGACTGATGTCATGCATGTGGAGAAGCCTAGCCTGTCAGCCCGAATCCCAAACCTGGAACCCCCTGTGCCAGAGGCCTTGACTTAGAGGTGATGATGGTTCAAGTCCCACTCATGTGGGCCAATGAACACCAATACAGATTTACACACACACACACACACACACACACACACACACCAGACTTGCCTGAATACCAAAAAAAGGATAGAGGAAAGAAGGGTCCCAAAAGAATAAGCATGGCACTAGAGATCCAAAAATATGGCTCTTCTCCTAGCTGGGTGGTGACTTTGGGTAGGTCATTAACCACTCCTGAACTCAATAGCCTCATCAGTAAAACCAGACCGATGCTAAACCTCATATTTTAATGGCCTGTGCCTTGGTTCTTGGAACTAAAGTTGCTCACAGAGAAACAGTTGCCACCAGAGGAAATGAGACTACCACTGAAACAGATGTATGTTCCAGAGAAAAAGAGAATGGGAGGATGCCTAATGGCTAAGCCTGGCTCATGACCCAGGAAACACAGGAAAATAGAATGGGGAGGAGGGGCGACTTGGGCATGGACCATCAAAGCCATCATTTCCCTTTTATAACCTCAGCACCAGCTCTGACATCAAACATCTCTGAAACAAGCAGGAGGCGAGCAGCCAGCTGGGCCTGTAAACACTTCAGGGGAGTCTGGGCTGCTCTGGGTGGGCGACACAGGCCTGTGGGCATCTCAGACACATGGAGAGCATGTGGAAGGATTTTCAGCCACCAATAGTAGGCAGAATCTGTGGCAGGGATGGAAACACTGCAAGATCGCTGGCCTGCCCTTCAGATGCTTAGTTATGTGGGCGATGCACAGGAGTTTCAAAGGCTTATCAGCGTCTGTCAAGCTAGCAGGTTAGTGCAATTCATGTAGAAAAGGGTTTAAATGTTCTCTAAACTCTGACCAAAGTCTGACCTCCAACACCAGAGGACCCTGATCTTGGCTTCAAACTCATCCCAATCTTGTCCTCAGATAGGCCTAAACATGGCCTTGGATATAGTTCTGAACCTGATCCCATCCTGACCTCTAATTTACAAGTAGTATCACACATGTACCCTAACCCTGCTGCTCTGGGATGTGTCACTTGTCACTAGGGCCTTAACGAGAAAGGAGGGACTGAGAGAGGATAGCCCATCATGGTTTGATGTGGGGAGTGGGGGAATCACATAGTAACTCACCTATCTCCTCAATGGTGTACTCTTTATCCTGAAATGTCACTCGATCTGTCCGATACACAGGGGCCTTGACTCTGTGTTGCTGACAGAAGAGGTGGAGAAGCTGGGAAGGGCGGAGCTGGTCCCTCCACTGGTTCGGTCCAGAGCTGAAGCCCAAGTGCAAAGCAAAGATGAGATGTAGCACAGATCCTAGTGGTAGTGAACATTGTACCCTCACACACAGCAGCATCCACCCTTCACAGTGGATGCCCCATCATATTCTTCATCACCCTCATTTTACAGTTGAAGAAACTGAGGCTCACGAAAGAAAAGGTCATAATATGTGTGGAAATGGAATCTACATGTTTCCCATTTCCAGAGTTAGAGAAGCAGACCCAAACAAGAATGGAGATGGTTAGAAGAAGTACTGTTCACACCTGAATTCTCCTGAGAGACTAACACAGAATTCCTCCCCAGGCCCAGCTGGAGCCCATTGTACCCAACTGTCACCTTCCTTCTCTCCCTTCTTCCCATCCTCTCCCCAGGGGCCCAGTCCACTACCTTAGAGAGCACTGGCTTATAACAATGTGATAAAGAGCCAGATCTCTAGAGTCAGATAAGCAGGCTCAAATCCTAATCCTCCATTTATGAACCATAACCTCTCTGAGTGGAGTGGAGACAATTTCCCCCACCCCTGCCCCATGTCTACCCCCACCCCCGCCACTGAGTTCAGGAAAGAATGTCTGGAAAGCGCTAAGTCCAAGCTGCATACAGCAGTATTCAGTAGACAGAATGGTTGGTTGTCGAGAAGCAGCCAGCCTTTAGCACATACACACAGTAGGTCTGTGGGAGTCCACAACGAGCCCCAAACTTAGACAGCAGCCTGTCCTCCAGATCAATGACTGTCTCCCCAATCTTCTCATCCTTGGAGAGAAGGTCGTAGTCATAGAGAGTGATCTTCAGGTCCTTCTCCAGAGGTAGAGTGCAGGTCAGCTCAAACATCCTGCAGGAGGGTAGAGGTCAGGACACTGCCAGCCCCTGATGTCACTGGACCCAGTAGGAAGACAAAGGAGCACCAGAGTGAGCTATCCCAGGGTGGCTACCCTCCTCAGATCACACCACCCACAGTGTAGCTGTACGCTGAGTGTGTATGCATGTGTACATGGGGGTGGGGGTGAGGGGTATGTGTGTGTGAATAACATAGAACAAAATGCTAGGACCAAGAGATGTAAAACTCCAGATACCAGAGCTCTGGAGTTTACCTGCTGTCCAGACTTGGGCTACACATCCACTTCTGGTGCAGAAGGAAAGGAGGGTTTATGGAACGATTTCTTGGGAGAGAGCACCTATGGGGTCTGAACCTCAGCCTCCACAAGGGTCAAGATGGAGACAAAAAGCGTTCTAGGCTGGCAGACTCATGCTGACTTTCTTGTGCTCAAGGTCACTTAAGCAGCATACAGAAGCAGACAAGGGCCACATTTGGGAGAAGCTGGATTCCCAGCAATGCCTGGGACAAGGAACACATGTGCATCTTGTGAAGAAGAGGAAACTCTTGCAAGGCCAGACTACAGCTGCTCTGAATCCTACCCTATGGGACCTCATAGGGTCCCAACAGCCAGAGATTGTGGAGTGAACTATCTGAGGACCCTCAGAGGCTGAGCAGTGGCTTGCTAAAGGGGTACAGCATCTACTCAATCACAGATGGCACGTGTAATGCTACTTTGCCATAACTTAAGCTCCTCTGGTCCTGGTTCTGTTCCTGGAGGGTTGCTGGCTAGCTAGAGGGCAGAGGAACACACTCACTAAACAGGATATATGAGGCAGGAAGAGCTTGCTTCCCTCCTCACAGTCCCCTATGAAACACATGGCTCACTCAAAGTCCTGGCAACAAAGATGCTTAGGGTGCCTTCAAGGTGCTCATACACAGATCTGGTCATCCTAGCTGCAGCCCTAACCCTAAGTTTTTGACTTTTATAAAGTCAAAGTAGAGTGAAAGTGCTTCTGCACTGATCTGCAGGAGGCTCAAAATCCCAGGAACCCGCTTTGGGCTGTGATTCAGAGGAAATGGAGAATGGGAGCAGGAGGAATGTTTTCTGCACTCTATCTTATTGCCACCTGCCCTAGGCCTTGACCATACTCACCCCTGTGTGAGAGAGGGCCATTACCAATAGCCCATAGGCCTGGACCAGCCACTGAAACTTATCAAACAGAGCTACTTTCTCCCATCCTCCTTCTCCACCCTAAATCCTGGTTGGATAATGACTCAGTGCCACCTAGGACTGTTTCTCCTTCAAAAGCTGCCTTTTTCCAAGCTGACTACTGGTCTGCATTGTAGATGGAGGGACCTCAACTAACCAAACAGATACCCATGTTGGGATGCAATGTGTTGCTTGATATATTGGCACACCAGACCTCTTCTACAGGTGCCTGAGAAATCGCTGCCAGCCTCTTTTTTTGTTGTTGTTTTAAGAGCCCATAACCAAGAGCAACTCAGGCCCAGCACCCACTCTCACAGCAGAGGTATTGATTTTCTTCCTTTGTTTTTATATTTCCAGCAGTATTTCATTGTCTTGGGTCTCCATTCTTCCTATAGATATCCACCACAGATGTATGTGGACACTGAAATAGTAACTGCTCAATGCAACTTGATATATGGGACTAGATATGGAAAATATAAAAGACATTGGTGGAAACTGGTGAAGTCCTAATGAAGTCTAGGGTTCATTGATAATAATGCACCAGGCAAATGGACCATAGTTATACAAGATGTTAACGGTGGAGAAAATTGGGGTAAGCCTATATGGGAACTCTGCATTATCCTTGTATATTTTCTGTAAAATCTAAAATTATCCCCCAAAAGTTCACCAAATAAAACCTAACTAATGTATCTTCTGAGCATCCATGGAGATTTCTGATCCTAGAGGTAAGGTGTGTTTAACTAAGAGGAACTGGGGCTATATTGATGTAGGAAAGCTCTAGGGAATGCACTTCTGCTTCTTATGACAGGGACCTCCCAGGGGCAGCCATCTCTACTCACTAGACTGTAGCATTTCTAGAGAGTCCCCTCCACCCCAAGACCAGACTACATCCCACTCACTTTCCAAATACAGGCTCCAGGGTACAGGGGATGTAGTTATCCTGGTCACTCACTGACTTCTTCCCTATGGAGATCTTGATGTAAGGGTCACACTGGAGGAGGACACAGAAACACATGTGTGAAATCACTGTCCCAACGTGTCTTTGGGGATTCTTGGGTCTCCAAAGGGGTGAGGTGCCAGCCATGAGGAAACTTCAGTATAGACTGTGTCGGGTCTGGTTGGGAGTCCATCCTGTACACCATACCATAACAGTTGGCCAGACACAGGCTTCCAATCTCAGCTCCAGCAGTGGGGCTATATCAATACACACACACATTCCCTAGACCTTGCATGTGTGTTGGTATACCCCCAGCTCTTCTTTCCCAAGTCCTCCATACTTCTGACCCACTACCTCATTAAGAGAGGTTGATTGGACTAGGTCCCTATCCTCATACATATAATACATAGACAGTATTCTATATAGAAATCGCCTAGGTGTGTGGGGAGGTCCTTTGTGACCTCTGCTTATCCAAATAGAAGAAAAGAGAGGTGGTCACCCTTTGTCAGCTAGCCAGCCAGCTTGGGCCTGTCTCCCAGATGATACCTATGAGTGACAGCAACCTTCAGCCGTCCTTCCTGAGCAGCTGGGGCCAGAGAGCACCCAGACTTAGCCTACCTCTAAGAATGCTTGAAAGATACAGGCCTGCTTGCTAGCTACATCCTGGAGGCCATTGTACCCTGTGATGGTAGGACTTCTCAGCCTTATAAAGCAGGGCTGTAAACATTAGGGAAAAAAGACCACACTAAAGCTACCAGCACAACTATGTTTATTGCAGCATTATTTACCATAGCTAAGATATGGAACCAACCCAGATGCCCCTCAGTAGATGAATGGATCAAGAAAATGTGGTATATATACACAATGGAATTCTATGCCTCCATCAGAAAGAATGACATTTCCCCATTTGTTAGGAAATGGAAAGGCTTGGAAAAAATTATATTAAGTGAAGTAAGCCAGGCCCAAAGAAACATAGGTCCCATGGTTTCCCTTATTTGCAATATCTAGTATAGGTATGAGTCAAGCGGAAAAGGTCAGATAATGTGATGTCAGGAAAACGAACCCTTAAATATGTATTTTAATGTTTTTGTTTCTTTCATGCATGTGTTTCTAACGCATTTATAAGATTATTTCTTTGTTGCTTTGTATGTCCCTCCCCAACAGTGTAACCCCCGCTTTCACTATATTTGATGTCAGTATAACATGTGGAGGAGATGGGGACAAACAAGTCGTTTAAGGATTCAGGTGGACCTGTTGCAACAATGAGTAGTACAAAATGTCATGTCAAAACCAGCTTTACAATGTCGGTGGGGGGGGGGAGGGAGGATATAATTGGGTGGGGGGGAGGGGGGAGGCTGGGAAGGGAGGTGAAGGGTAAACAAAGGAGGAGGCTGCAATGCTTGGTAAGAAATGTATGCATTATCCTGCCCATGTAATTGTAACCCCTCTGTACAGTATGTTCTCAAATAAAATAAAATAAAATTTAAAAAATAAAAATAAAAAAAAATAAAGCAGGGCTGTAGGCGGATGCTGGTGGCTCACGCCTATAAGCCTAGTTACTCAGGAGGCTGAGATCTAAGAATTGTGGTTCAAAGCCAGCCTGGGCAGAAAAATTCCCATGAAATTTTTATCCCTAATTAAGCACCAGAAAACCAGAAATGATGCTGTGGCTCAAGTGGTAGAGCACTAGCCTTGAGCAGAAGAGCTCAGGGACAGTGTTGAAGCCCCATGACCAAAAACAACAAAGCAGGGCTGGGGTGGGGGGGCACGTCACAGCAGGGGTAGGCTCTACCCACCATCACAAGGATACACACTAGACATGAACTCATATAATGAGATAAGGAAGAACCCTATTCTTGTCTGTGAACTCTATTCTTGTCTTACCCCACTGCTACCTCTTTGTCTTCCTTTTTCCTCTTTCAAAATCTTCTCCATTCCCTCCCCATTACCTTTGTGTTATTCTAGAATCCTCCCTTCATTGAATCTCCCTCCTCTATTTCTGGCCAGGACTAGTGTGAGACAGCTGAGTCTCTTGCCTCAGACACAAAATTTAAGGGAAGGCTCCAAAATTCAGTAATCAAAACAAATAGTATTATAAAATCAAAATTAATGCCATTAATCCATGATGAACAAAATATCAAAATTCCAAACAAAGACAAGATGAGTATTCCTGGTCTCTCTTTTGCCTCTATCTCCATATGGATGAGCGTGGCAGTTACTAATCCTATCTTTTCCTTCTTCACTCCTCCCTACCCATCACTGAAATTCTACAAGTTCACTCCCAACCTGCACCCTCAACCTCATATCTTATACTTTACCCTGGTTCCACACATAAAGGAAGCAACTGTCTTTCAAAGTCTGGTCTATGCTTTGACCCCTTCATATGACTTTCCTTCTCCCCTTGAGTCTATCAAAACTCTGAGTATCCTTAAGAATCCTAGTCTTTCCTGGAAGTCTTCTCTATTTTTCCAAAGTCCTATACTGACTTTGACCTTCTCTTACCTCTGGAGCACTTGATCCCTGACAAAACTCTGTCCAGATACATCTCAGTTCTGCATGTGTTCATCTGGTTTTCCCAGTTTACTGAAAGCTTCCGGGTCAGAAACTGTGTCCAGATTTTACAAGTTTTTGTAGCTAGGTGTATTCTTCTAGGGGAACCAAAAGCTTCAGAAATATTACCTTCCCATTGGGGTCCTTGGGCTGGAGGCCAAATGCTCGAACAATATAGATCCGGACCAAGCACTCCTGGGGCCCCTGGGCAGCCAGCTGGTGGAACTGTCTTGGGGGCATGGGAATGGCTGGGTCTTCTGGGAGGGGATAAATTTTGAAAAGGCCCTAAAAAACAGAGGGTTTAACTTTCACTTTTATGATTGTCATCCACATGATAACCATATGGCAATCCATCTTTTGCTCTATGAAAAGTCACCACCATGAAGAACCATCCAGCAGAACACTGTCCCATCACCGTCATCAGAATCTGCACCAGCAGCAACATCACCACCTCCGTTCCTCACATGGTCACGAATATCAACACAACCTCTCCCACTATGCACTTACTGTGTCGATACTACAATCTTATACGTCTGTACCGGGACATGTCCTCAAAAGCTCACCTTAAACTCGCCAGTGACAGACGGATCTTCTGTCTCTTCCTGAGTCTTGCCTCGGTAAAGCTTGAAGGTATTACAAAAATCAGACAGGCCTTCAAAAGCCTCCACATTCTCCAGCTGTGTGTCATAGACCTGTCACACATGGGAATAAGAAGAAGAGACAAGGGTCACTAAGGGAAGAACAGGAAAAGAATGAAACAAGACAATGTAAGAATGCAGAAAGAAAGAGAGGGACATAGAAGAGAGTGTTGTAAGCCAAAAATATATAAATGAACAAAAGCAGAGCTGGAAAGGTGGAGATATGAGCCAAGAAGAAAAAGAGAGAAAAGAATGAGAACAAATGCCCAGGAGAAAGGAGTATGGGAAGACATTTGCCCAGTCCCTTAGGGAATAGGGTTTTTGAGTTAATCAAATTTTCTAGGACCTGGCACAGGTGGCTCACACCTGTAATCCTAGCTACTCAGGAGGCTGAGATCTGAGGATTATGGTTCAAAAGACAGCCCAGGCAGGAAAGTCCATGAGACTCTTATCAACAATTAACCACCAGAAAACTGGATGTGGCAGTGTGGCTCAAGTGGTAGAGTGCTCACCTTGAGCTGAAGAGCTCAGGGTTAGCGCCCAGACCCAGAGTTCAAGCCCCATGACCAACAACAACAAAAAAATTAGGTACCTGAGAATCATATACAAGAGGTGTGTGTGTGTGTGTGTGTGTGTGTGTGTGTGTGTGTGTGTGTGTGTGTGTGTGTGTGTGTGTGTGTGTGTGTGTGTGTATGCTAGTACCATGGCTTGAATTCAGGGCCTCATACTCTCACTCAGTTTGCTTGTTTGCTTGCTTATAGTTGACACTCATCACTTGTGTCATATCTCTAGTCCAGCATTTTGCTGGTTCACTAGCCATGGAGTCTCACAGACTTTTCTGACCCAGCTGACCTCAAACTACAATTATTCTCTGATCAACGCCTCCTGATGACCAGAAATACAAGTAAGAGGTAGCATTATCTGACAGTGATGTATTTTTGCAGACTTGGTAGTTGAAACCTATAACCCTTGCTGCTTGGGAGGTAGAGATCAAGGGACCACAGTTCAAGGCCAACCCAAGCACAAAAGTTTGTAACACTCCATCTCAACCAGTGGTTCACACTTGTTATTCCACGTGCAGAGGAAACACAGTGGCTGAGAGCAATGACAAGCCTTCATGAACTCCAGAGACATGATGGAGTACAAGTCAAGAGGATACTAGCCCAGCCTGGCAAGGACATAAAATGAGACCTTACCTCAAAAAAATACCACTATAATTAGTCATTTTGAAAAAGTGGTGTGGATCAAGTGGGAGAGCCACCTACCTGCCTACCCAGCAGGCACAAGGCCAGGAGTTCAAACCCAAGTACTATCCCCCCAAAATGCAGAAAAAAAAAACATATATTGAGAGTGAGAAAGGTAGTCAGGACTCTTTATCTTTGAAATAAAATAACTTCATTGTTAACCTTTCTGGGTCAATTTTTCCTCGTACACAGTAAGGTCTTTCAATATACATATACACGTACATATACATATACACATATGTATATTCATGTATCCAGTGAAGTTTGGTTAAGTGATGATGTTTGTTTTCTTTCACTGTTGGGTTGTCTTCCTCAGAGACTCCAGTTATACAAATGTTGGGTCTCATTTTCTTGACATATGCATCTATCACTTTCTCATTGTTTTATAACTGTTTCTTGTTTCCCTTTTGCTTTGCTTACCTTTATCCTTTCTTCCCTCTGTGATGAAATGATATGGCCCTGTGTTTCCATGTGTCTATTCCACTCCACACACGTTCCAGTAACAGGTTTCCCTCATTTTCCCTCCTGAGTGCCACCATCTGCACTCAGCTCGTCATCCTCAGGTCATTTCTTTTCTGCTCTGCATTCTGATGACGCCATTTCTAAAAAGTTCACAGTCTCATCTGTTCTGCTCCTTGGCAAAATTGTTATAGTGTGCATATGTCTTTTCCTACTGGTGAGTTTGATTTCTATTTTCCCTTCTTCATATATGTGTATATACATATATATGTTATTTATGTTAATTTATTACTATATTATATAAATATTAGATATTTATTATATTTATATTTATTTGTTATTATATTTATATTTATTCTATATTTTTATAGATGAAATTTATATATATATATATCTATGACTTTTAAGTTAACACTGCATCTTTTTTTTTTTTTTGGGTCCGGTCGTGGGGCCTGAACTCTGGGCCTGGGCGCTGTACCTCAGCTCTTCAGCTCAAGGCTAGTGCTCTACCACTTGAGCCATAGCCCCACTTACGGCTTTTTTTTCCCTTTTTGTTTATGTGGTACTGGGGAATCGAACCCAGGGCCTCACGCATGCAAGGCAAGCGCTCTACCACTGAGCCACCTTCCCAGCCCCCACTGCATCTTTTTTTTGCTATTACTTCCCTAAATGAGCTTATTTCAGCTAGACTGCTGTTCCCTTCATTTCAACTATGGAGGCAGACTGCATTCTAATACAGGGCTGTCCATGAGACTCCTGTGTAACTCTTCCTTCTCAGCTTCCTGAACCAAACCAGATCTAATAGATTTCCATCATCAACTTGAACTTGTCTCCAAAGGTCTTGTTTTGTAAAGAAGGGGATTAATATCCTATTTCCCAGTGCAAGAACTATATTTTAAAACTATGTATTATAAAAAAAAACTTTCAAGCACACCAAAACAAAGGAAGCTAAGTACTGTTGGTTCATGCTTGTAATCCTAGCTACTTAGGAGGCTGAGAGCTGAGGATTATGATTCGAAACCAACCCAGGCAGAAAGTCCATGAGACTCTTTATCTCCAATTAACCCACAAAAAAAGCTGGAGGTAGAGCTGTGGTTCAGTGACAGAGCACCAGCTTTGAGAGAAAAAGCCAAGTAAGAGCATGAGGCCCTGAGTTCAAGTCCTAGTACCAGCAAAAAATAGAATAAAATAAAATATAAAGAGGATAACTAACAAACTCTTGTGAACCCAACACCTGTCTTCAGTAATTATCAGCATTCTTCCATTTGGAAGTCCATTTTGCTGAAGCTTTCTCAGACCTGTTACCCCTATGAGTTTCATCAAGCCTCATGAATCCTCTCTTCATTTACTGCCTCTACCCAATTTCACTTGTCCTTGAGCAGCCCTTACTTATATTTTGGAGACTGTGGCTTTTATTTGTTTCCAACTTTTCTGAAAAATGGATTTTGTGGGTTTGAATGATTTCCAAGAGAAAAGAGGAAAAATGCTGACTTATGCAGCCATGTTCATACTGGAAGTCCTAATAAAATACTTTGTAAATTTCCAACTAGTTGGACTTTTTGTTTAAACTTTTGTTATTAATTTCTCATTTTATTGCATTTTAATCTGTCTGGTATTATTTCTGCTTTTGGTAACTTATTGCTAAACTAATATATGATCAAATTATGTATGTTCTATAAAGACCAGGAAAAACACATTCTCTGTTTATTTTTTTCTATATTTTATAGCTACAACTTTATCTTGTTGTTCAGTTCTTTTATTGACTTATTTATTGAATATTTGACAAAAAGAAAAAATATTTTAAAAAATCTTTGTCTTGAGCCAGGTGCCAGTGGCTCACGCCTGTAATCCTAGCTACACAGGAGGCTGAGATCTGAAGATCGCGGTTCAAAGCCATCCAGAGCAGGAAAGTCTGTGAGACTCTTATCTCCAATTAACCACTAAAAATGCAGAAAGTAGAGCTATGGCTCAAGTGATACAGTGCTACCCTTGTGTAAAAAAGATCAGGGACAGTGCCCAGGCCCTGAGTTCAAGCCCCATGACCAACACACACACACACACACACACACACACAATCACTTCATTTCAATAATTTTGTGCTTTTATTTGTGGAAGTTAATTAGTTTATGTACTCTTAGCTATATTTTTACTGGAAAAGAATTTTATCTTTTGAGTCACTTTAAGTTTCTTTTTTAATTTTTAAAATTATCTTGTAGTTGTATAAAGGGGGTTCAATTCAACATGTCAGTTCACTAGTACAAAGCATCTTGATCAATGTTGCCCCTTTCATCTCTCCCAACCCCAATCATCCCCTCAATTTTCATAACCATTTTTGCTTGGAGTATTTCTAAGCTCTTTTCACTAAGGAGTATACAATTTATTTATATAAAATGATCTGTTTTGTTTCCTTTACTTTTTACTTAAATTCCCTTTCCCTATATTTACACTTACTTGATTTTGTTTGTAAAACTGTTCTAAAGCATTGTTTGTCAACATTTTAAATTTTTAGCTATCCTAGGTTGTATTGTGTGTCTTTTTTTTTAATTGTGAAAATACTGTACAGAGGGGTTACAATTACATGGGCAAGAAAATGAGCACATTTCTTATCAAACATTGTAGCCTCCTCCTTTGTTTCCCCTTCCCATCCCTTCCCATCCTCCCCCCCCCCCACCCCCCTACCCAATCCTCCTCCCTCCCCACCAAAGTTGTAAAGTTCGTTTTCGACATAAAACTTGTACATCTCATTTTTGCAATGGGTCCACCTGTATCCCTATTTAAACGATTTGTTTTTTTTCCCTTCTCCTCCACAAATTATACCAACATCAAATACAGTGAAAGCAGGGGTTATACCGTGGGGGAGGGACATACAAAGCAACAAAGAAATCATCTTATAAATGTGTTAGAAACAATCGCATGAAAGAAAAAAAAACATTTAAATACATATCTTAGGGTTCATTTCCCTAACATCAACTTTCTGACCTTTTCTGCTTGACTCAGACATATACTAGTTATTGCAAATAAGGGAAACCATGGGACCTATGTTTCTTTGGGCCTGGCTTACTTCACTTAATATAATTTTTTCCAAGCCTTTCCATTTCCTAACAAATGGGGCAATGCCATTCTTTCTGATGGAGGCATAGAATTCCATTGTGTATATATATCACCTTTTCTTGATCCATTCATCTACTGAGGGGCATCTGGGTTGGTTCCATATCTTAGTTATGGTAAATAATGCTGCAATAAACATAGTTGTGCTGGTAGCTTTAGTGTGGTCTTGTTTGTGAACATTTGGGTAAATGCCCCAAAGTGGGATTGCTGGGTCACAGGGGAGCTCTATGTGGAGTCCTATTGTGTGTCTTTTAAAGACAATACAATGAGGGGGCTGGGAAGGTGGCTCAGTGGTAGAGCGCTTGCCTTGCATGCATGAGGCCCTGGGTTTGATTCCTCAACACCACATAAGCAAAAAAGAAAAATGCCAGAAGTGGCGCTGTGGCTCAAGTGGTAGAGTGCTAGCCTTGAGCTGAAGAGCTAAAGGACAGCACCCAGGCCCAGAGTTCAAGCTCCATGACTGGACCAAAAAAAAATAATAATAATAATAAAATAAAAACAATACAATGAATTTGACTTTAAGATAGCCTAAGAGTCCTGATCATTTAATAGGAGAGATTAATCCATTTGTGATTATTAGGAAAAATAATATATTTTATTTTTATGCTGTTGGTTTTCCCTATGACTTCTGTTTTTATGTTTTTAATGCATTCTTGCTACATAGTTTACTTTCTTTATATTGCTATTTAGACGATGAGTTGTTTTCTACCCCTGCATACTAGTGATTTTCCAAAGTGTTTTTCCCCTACCCTTTGTGTATTTCATTGTCTTCATTATGCTATAGGCAATTTTCAAAGACTCACATTGCTAGTGGTGTTTTTCTACGTATTTTTCTATTTTTTAGTCTTTTTTGCAAAAATATAATTTTATTGTTAGTCTTAAGGTGTTATATAGAGGGTTTACCATTTCATATGTCAGGCAATGAGTATAATTCTTTTTGAACAATATCACTCCCTTTATTCATTCCTTCCAAGTCTAGTTTTTCCCTAAAAGATAGTTTGAATTCCTTTTGCTTCGGAGAGCTTATTTCCACTTGGCTGCTACTAGAGATCTCAGAGAGGTCAAGCTGGAGGGCTAGGTGCCAGTTCAGCATCCGACATCTTAGCGAGCAGTGAGGGGCCATGGACAATGGTCCACCTTGGAAGCAGTTCTTATTTTTGCTTCATTTGTCTCATTTCTTGGCAAGATCACATGCCACATGCCAGACCTAATATGTCAGATCTTCTTCCTGGTACATAAATAGTTCTGTGTCTTTGCCCAATCTTACACACCCAGTTTCAAAGTTAGTCAAGAACTTGCTGCCTGAGCTGCTGCTGTTGGCGCCTGTGGCCTGATCTCTGAGCAGCACTGTCTCCCAGCACAATTCACTAGGCAACTTCCTGTATTATCAGAAAGGACATGGTCCACTATCTTGTGAACCCACTCTACAGAGTCCAGACTAACAGCTATCAGCCAGCAGAATCAACCAAAAGTCCAAGCCATCCATCATCCCAACTAGCCTCAACCCTAGCTTATCCTTGTCTCCTTGAATGTAGCTCTTAGGTCCTTCCCATACACCTAACAGCCTGTTTCCACCTCTTACTCTCTTCTATTCAATCCAGAAGTAATTATGGAGTATAGAATCTCCTTTATTTATATCCTAGAAATAGAAAATGAAAATATACAATATCCAATTAGATTTGAGTCTCAAAAATCAGAAACAGTATTTAGGTATGTCTCCAATAATATTTAAAGCATATTTATACCCAAAAAATTGTTTATTTTAAATTCAAATCAATGTCTTACTTTTTTTTTTTTTTTTGGTCGGTTGTGGGGCTTGAACTCTGGGCTTGGGCGCTGTCCCTGTGCTCTTCAGCTCAAGGCGAGTGCTCTACTGCTTGAGCCACAGCGCCACTTCCAATGTCTTAAATTTTATCTGGCAGTCTCATGCAAGGGACAATTCATTTGAGGAGCAATTTTTAAGTCACCTTTGGTTATCTTTTTTTAATCAGTCAACTTTCTAAAAGTATAATTGTATTTGTAGAATTTCCTCAAAATTCTAGAATTTGGCAGTCTCATCCTTAGTGTCATCCACAGAAATAAGGTTTGCCACTTTCTTGTATTTACTAAGTAATTTCTATCCCAATTGTAGGAGTCAGGGGTTGGAGGTACATTCTCAAGCTGATTTTATATTTTATTTTAATTCACATTTTCTTTAATAGAAAAGCTCAAAGAATATCAAAAGAATAGTACCACAAATCACTAAGTACCCATTGCCAAGATTTGAAATGTCAGTGATTTGCAATTTTACTGATTGCTAGCATTCTGGAAATCTGTCAGAGGGACACCCACACCATATAGCTTCCTCCTTATGCTTTTTGGTAGGTGAGGGAGCATTTTAAAGAAAAATCCCAAGCACCTTTTTGCCTATAAACACTTCAGAACTTCTCAGTATTCTTTCAGAAATATTTTGTTAGTTATACTAGCCTACACTGATTTCTTTTAATTTTATTTTATTGTAAAGATGCTGTACAGAGGGGTTACAGATACAAGAGTAAGGCAATGAGTACATTTCTTGTTGAGCATTGTTACTCAAATTTGCAGATAAATTTCCTCATTCCAATGAGTTCATCAGGGCTTATCACCCTTATCTATCTATATTATCCCACACCATCCCAGGTACCCAGTGGCTGTGGACTGAAGGGAAGCATTCTGAAGGGTGGTCTTACCTTTAGAGTGTCAAAATCTTTCTCCAAGTAGGAGCCACACTTTTCACTCTCCCCTATGGAGGCGAAGAATTTGCTCCACCAGTCAATGAACTCCTCCTCCTAAGCAGGAAGAAAGAAAGAGACCATTTAAGAAACAATTTGCCAAGCAAGGTCCTTCTGAATGACACATCTTCCAAGGTGGAGTTTACGTGAACAGGGAACCAAAACCCTCACACTCCATAAACAAAGGATCCACTAACTGGAGGAGGTTTTAGCACCTGAGAGGTATGTAAGAGGCATAGGCTCTGCACTAACTTGCATGTGTTCCTTTTAGGACAATCACTTTATTGTGAAGTAGGTACAATTATCATAGTACCTTTTACATTTTAGGGATAAAGTGAAGCTGACATCAGAGGGTGCAGAGGATACTCTGGAGAAGGCACCAATAACATATTATTCATGAGTAAATAAATCTAGGAAAGCTCAAAGCTCAAACCTGGCCCTTGTTCCCTATTGTCAGTACTTAGAATCCTAAGGTCAAATCAAGACTGAGTTTCTGGGGAAAACAATTAGCAAATACTTCCCCTATTCAAAAGACACTGTTAAGTAAGGGGAAATTAGTGAGCAGAAAGGAAGTTGTATCATCTCATTCTCTGCCCTTTCCTTCCATCCATCATTTATATTTGAAGGAAAAGGTTGGCCTGTTGACTGTGAAGGTTGCTGTGAAAAGTGGCCTCTCCACCTTTTGCATAATGTGCAGCCACAAGCACTGTTGACTTTTGTCTAGAATGTTCTTCTAGATGGGTCTAGGTAGCATGCCCTGCTCCCAGGCCTGCCCCAGATACCCACCCAGGACTGGCCATTCAGGTTAAGCCTCTTGAAGCTCATCCATCCTAGTGCAAAAAGCCAGGGAGGAGAAGCCCTGGAGATTTCTGTATGAAGAGGTAGCTAGGAGATCTTCAGGAGCTGCACTATGGCTGTACAGGGAAGGAGATATCAATCATGGAGTTTCTAAAAGTGCTGGCAGATCCCTTGAAGCCAAAGCTAAATCCTTTCAAGTTCTGGATTTTGAAGGGTGACCACAGTCTGAAGCAGGTATACTAGAGAAAAGATTACATGAGGTGGTCTGAGCGCCCACCTTTCCCAGAAGTATGGTCCTAATGTTTTTGGCGTGGCCAGGTGTGGTCCCTAGACACAGAGCAGAGAACAGCAGAGTTGTCACTATGGGACCCACTTACCAGGAGTATCTTCTGCAGCCAGTAAAAAGAAACAGAGATTCAGGTGGATTAAGACCAGAGAAGCAGAGCTTTCTAATTTACAACCACTCCAAGAAACACTAGCATAGAGCAAGGAGACCCATCCCTGATGTTTAAAATTTACTTTAAAGAAAGACACTATAAGGAACACACATACAGAGACATACATATCAAACTTACACAATGATCAGCACATGGTAAAATATATTTATACAGCCATGCCCAAATAAGATGTATATGCCAAATCATACATATTCTCCCACAAAAATACACAAAGACACATAAATGCATGGACAAATATGTACAGTTACATAGAAAAGATTAGAATGGAATTCAGTTTAGCTGTTTGAATCCTCCTGAATCTTTCTCTTTCCCAACCCAGATTCCTAAAACAATTGAATTCATAAGTCAAGCACAAACAAACAAGAACACAAGAATCGTGGGAAAACTATTGCGCATCCCTCAGTCTTCAAAAATCAAGTAAACTTTAAAAAAAATAATAGAAGGCAGCCAAGCATCTGTAGCTCACGAACTATAATCCTAGCAATTCAGGAGGTTGAGATCTGAGGATTCCAGTTCAAAGCCAGCCCAGGCAAGGACTCTTATTTCCAGTTAACCACAAAGAGCTGGCAGTGGAGCTGTGGCTCAATTGAGCTCTAGCTTTGAGTCCAAAATTTCAGGGACAGTGCCCCAGCCTTGAGTTCAAGCTCTAGGACTGGCAATAACAACAACAACAATAGTAGAAGGCAGATGGGAATCAGTGACTCATGCCTGTAATCCTAGCTACTCAGAAGGCTGAGATTTGAGGATTACCATTCAAAGTAAGCCTGGGAAAGAAAGTCCTTGAGACTTTTACCTCCAATTAATCACCAAAAACCTAGAAGTGGAGCTGTGGCAAAAGGTAGAGTGCTAAGCAAAAATACTCAGGGACAGCACCCAGACCCTAAGTTAAAGCCCCAGGACTGGCACCAAAATAATAATAACAACAACAGCAGCAGCAGCAGCAACAACAATAGTAATAATAGAGGCCAGGAGCTGGTGGCTCATGTTTGTAATCCTGTCTCTCAGGGAGCTGAGATCTAAGGATCTCAGCTCAAAGCCAGCTCAGGTAGAAAAACTCATTTGACTCTTATTTCCATTTAACCAGCAAAAAGCCAGAACTGGATGTGTGCCTCAAGTGGTAGAGAACCAGCCTTAAGTGAAAAAGCCAGGTGAGAGCATGGAGTCCTGAGCTCAAGTCTGTGTCCTGGTATTTTAAAAAACAATAGAAACAGAAGACAAAGAATCTGAATAATACAATTAACAGAGACAAGTAAATAGACAAACAGTAAGTAAACTGAAGACAGAAAATATACCTTCATTTCCAGCACTCTTGCAGCACTTAGAATAAATAAAAAGCCACAAAGCAAATTTTCATGAAGTTCCAGAAATAAAACCCATAACAATCATATCTCTCATCATCTTGGAAAAGAAAAACTTGAAATTAATTTTTTTAATTCTAAAATTAAAATTCCAGTCTTGATCGGGCGATGGTGGCTCACGCCTATAATCCTAGCTACTCAGGAGGCTGAGATCTGAGGATCACTATTCAAAGCCAGCCTGGGCAGGAAAGGTCATTAAGACTCATATCCAATTAATCACCAGAAAACTAGAAGCAGTGCTGTGGCTCAAAATGGTAGAGTACTATCTTTGAGCAGAATAGCTCAGGGATATCACTCAGGCCCCGAGTTCAAGCCCTACCAAAAAAAAAATCCAGTCTTCCAGAAATTCAAAGGCACACTCTTAACTACAGTGAATCAAACAAAAACTTAGAAAACAACAAAAATGCCAACAATTTATAAATTGAAGACAAGCCTATATGCAAAGGAAAATTCAATAAGTGTTTTCATTTTTATACAAAAAGAATATAAATAACCTGAGAATTCAAGAAATTGTAAAGAATAAGAGATTAAAGAAAACTGTAAATAGCAGTGATTATATTAGAAAGAATATTACAATTAGTAGCTAATAACTCACAGAAAGAGTTCAAAAGATGAATAAAAGATATAAGCACTTATTTTATCTACTTTTAAAAGCCTAACTTTTAAAAGTAGATAAACATTAAAAATAAAGAAAAATTAAATAAAAATATATTATGGGAGAGAATAAAAATAGACATAAATCAATAGCAAAATCTAGGAAAATCTAAAAGTGTAGGAATTTATAGTTTTCTAGAAAATACAAATCAAAAGCCCAATTCAAAGCATGAAAATTTCAGTAACCCTGAAATTAGAAAAGCTCTAGCATAAAGAGCTACCTCCAAAAAGATATCAGGCCAAGATAATTCAGCCTTTCAAAGAGGAAATCATTCTTTATCCTCTGGCTTAAAAGAAAAAGGAAAGAAATCCCATTCATTTTATGAATAAAGCCTAACAAAGACATATACATACAGATTAATCTCATTCCTGAACAAAGATATAAAGATCCTAAATATGCTGGGCACTGATGGCTCACATGTGTAATCCTAGCTACTTAGGAGGCTGAGATCTGATTCCTGCTCAGATCTGGCTCAAAGCCAGCAAGAGCAGGAGAGTCAGTGCGACTCTTATCTCCAAGAAACCACTAGAAAACCGGAAGTGCTGCTTTGGCTCAGAGTGGTAGAGAACTAGGCTTAAGCAAAAAAATCTCAGGGATAGTGCCCAGATCCTGAGTTCAAGCCCCACAACTGACAAGTAAACAAAACAAAAAAGAGAAACCCTAAACATAACATTATCAAATTGTAGCTGTGGATCTGGCCTAGTCAATGTAGGTTTTTCTAGAATTAGATCAGATAGACACGTTCAACAAAGTAGCAGGATATAAAAACTATACACAAATCAAGAGCTTTTCTTTATACCAATAATGAACTTGCTGAAAAAGAAATCAGGAGAACAATCACAATCACAATAGTCTAAAAAAAAAAAAACCTCAGACAAAAACCCAATGAAAGATATTAGAGACCTCTACAATGAAAGTCCAACAATGGAAAAATGAATAAAGAAGACATGGTCTGTTACTGGATAGTAAAAGGAATGAGGAACTGATACCTGTTGTATGAATGGACTCTGAAAACATTGTAAGCAAAGAGAAGTTGATCACAGGAGACCACATACTGCATGATTCCATTTATATGAAATGAGACAATTCAGTGAGTGGTTGCCAGAGGCTGAGAATGGTTAGGAGGAAATGAAGAGTGACTGTTCTGAGCTAAGATTTCTGTTTGGAATGATGAGGATAGTCTAAAATAGATTATGGTGATGGTTGCACAACTCTGTTAATATACTAAAAAACACCAAATTGTACACTTTAAATAGGGATGTATGTTTATGTGGGCTATCTCCACAAAGTTGTCAAAACAAAAAGTAACAAATGACCAAGTACAAGTGTAGAAGTAAAGTACAGACTTAAGAATAACAGTAGAAATCTCAAGTGTATATTCTAAGGAAATAAGAATGGAATTTTTTGTTTGTTTCTTTACTGGGTTTGAACCTAGAGATCTTGCTTGGCTTTTTCACACAAGACTAGCACTCTACCACTTGAGCTACAACTTCACTTTGGGCTTTTGGCTGGTTAATTGGAGATAAGAATCTCATGGACTTTCCTGTCCAGACTAGCTTTGAACCACTAATCTCATATTTCAGTTAGAATTAGAGGCATGAGCCAAAGTGCCTGGCTTAAGAATTTAATTTTTTAAAAAAACAGAATAGGAGTTGGCCACCAAACAGGATCTATGCTTTGTTGCACTCAGCTTACCTATGAACCTCTCTCAGGTGCAATTTTCTCTTCACTCTAAGCTCCAGGAGATGGCTGGTGGCTCCTGAGCAGACATGAGTGGTGAATAGCATACCATGACCTTTCTAGCTCCTAGTCACACTCAGTCACTCACCAGTAACTTCCATCTCCATTGTCTGCCTGTATCCCACAGATAAACACTTCTAACCAAATGCTCTCACTTTTAACCCTAATTGTACATGCAGCTGAACCATACTATAGGAACTAACTTTTGTTCTTTGCCACTCCAGTCCTTTGTGACCTCTTTGGACCTTCCTGCTTCTAAGTTCATTTGCCCTGCTCTCACTCCATTACTCTTTTACCAAGCCAGGCTGGTTTTCAATCTAGCTATCCTGTCTTATACACGAGCCACCTCCCTTCCCCCCAAGCAAATGTGACCAGAGGAGAACCAACTTCAAAGACCCACTGCCTACTCTTATTCAAAGATTATGTCACAGCCTCTTTGTTCAACCACTTTGGAAAGCAGTATGGAGGTTCCTCAAAAGACTTCACATAGAGCTCCCCTATGACCCAGCAATCCCACTTTTGGGCATTTACCCAAATGTTTACAAACAAGACCACACTAAAGCTACCAGCACAACTATGTTTACTGCAGCATTATTTACCATAGCTAAGATATGGAACCAACCCAGATGCCCCTCAGTAGATGAATGGATCAAGAAAATGTGGTATATATACACAATGGAATTCTATGCCTCCATCAGAAAGAATGACATTGCCCCATTTGTTAGGAAATGGAAAAACTTGGAAAAAATTATATTAAGTGAAGTAAGCCAGGCCCAAAGAAATGTAGGTCCCATCGTTTCCCTTATTTGTAATATCTAGTATATGTATGAGTCAAGCGGAAAAGGTCAGATAATGTGATGTCAGGAAAATGAACCCTTAGATGTGTATTTTAATGTTTTTTTCTTTCATGCATGTGTTTCTAACACATTTATAAGATTATCTCTTTGTTGCTTTGTATGTCCTTCCCCCACAGTATAACCCCTGCTTTCACTATATTTGATGTCAGTATAACTTGTGGAGGAGATGGGGAAAAAACAGTTGTTTAAGGATACAGGTGGACCTGTTGCAACAATGAGAAGTACAAGTTGTCATGTCCAAAACGAGCTTTACAACGTTGGTGCCGGGGGGGGGGGGGGGGGGGGGGGGGGGGAAGGAGAAGGTTTGGGATTAGGGGGGGGCGGGAGGAGGCTGGGAAGGGATGTGAAGGGTAAACAAAGGAGGAGGCTGCAATGCTTGGTAAGAAATGTACGCATTATCCTGCCCATGTAACTGTAACTCCTCTGTACAGTATGTTCACAAATAAAATTAAATTAAATTAAAAAAAAAAAGATTATGTCACAGTCTCAAGTGGGCCTGCTGTGGTCCGACCTCACCTTCTTGATCATTCCCTGGTCCTCTTTTCTTTTTATTTTCTGATACAATCATTCCATACTTCTCCTTTTTCTCAAACTCTAACCAACCTAAACTCTGTCAATAACTCTACCTCCTATCTAGCCTTCCTCTGTGATGACCCTGATTCCTCTTACTTTTCTATCTGACTGGCACCTGCACCACCACTATCTTCTCTCCTGCACCCCACCCCAGATCAATGTGCCCCCAAGTCCCTTCCCCTAGGACCATTCAAGGATCTCAGTCCAGTATTCTCCCCTAGTTCTTCTTACATCATCATACTTTCTTCTACTAGATCATTCTCAAACATAGATCTCTTGTTCCTCAGCATCTATGTCTATATAGATCTAAATATAGATGTAATCTACATATAGATAGAGATATAAATATAGATGAGATATAGATGTCCACGTGTATATAGAGGAGACAGAGACCTAGAAAGAGACAGGGAGATATAGATAGATAGATAGATAGATAGATAGATAGATAGATAGATAGATAGATAGATAGATAGATAGATAGATAGATAGATAGATAGATAGATAGATAGATAGATAGATAGATAGACTGATAAATATAGAGATATACAAAGAGAGATGAGCACACTTTCCCTTTGGCTCCAACATCCTCTCTTTCTCCACATTACAGAAAAACTTCTAGGAAAAACTGCCTACACTTGTCTCTAAATTCTAACCTTTTATTCTCTCTGATTCTCTGAAACACACTTAATAAGATCACCCATGACTCAAGCCTCAGTAATCAAACTAGTGGCTGCCACTATTCTGCCTTTGAAACATCTCCTATTGCCTTAATAGTTCCCCACTGTCCAGACACTTCAGCGTGGTCCACCTCACTGGTCACATCTTCTTAGTCTGTGCTTGTTCTTCCTTGTCAGTTACCAATTGGTCATCTGAGCACACTGGGGCTCAGTGCTTGGGCCCTTTCTCCTTTCTATCCATTCTTGCTCCCTTGAGGTTCCCCATGGACAAGTATATTGGTGAGCCCCATATTGAGATCCCTCCAGCCTGCCTGACTCCCCTAAACTCCAGCTGCCTAGTGGGTACCTGACATCAGATAATCAGCTTCTCAGTGTACCATGTCTAGATCCCCAACACATTCCACACACGTTTCCCTTGTGTGATCTTCAACACATCAATACAAGGCACCTCCTTCCATCCAGATGTTCAAGCCAGCACCTTACAGTCACCTTTAGCCCTCTTACTCACACCCCATAGAAAACCCTCAGTGACTCTTGTTGGCTCCATCTTCAGAGCATATTCAGAGTCATAAGACTTCTCACCTGTCACTGCCACCCTGATCTAGCTCCATACCCTCATGGCATTACTACTGTGGCCTCCTTACTGGTCTCCTGCCTTTATTCTTGCTCCCTCTCCCCCAATCCACTCTAAAGCCAATGGCCACAATGTATATCTGACTATGGGACCACAGTAGTCCTTGGTGCAAATCCTTCCAATGATTTGTCAATTTATTCAAAATAAAGCTAAAGCCTTTAAAACAACCTGGAAAGTCTCCCCTTGTCAGAGCCCATCCCTCTCTCTCATTTACCCCCAGGTCTGCTCCTCCATTAACTTGGAGGATCTAGTAAGCAACAGCCACCCAGAAGTTGCCAGAGGAATTCTAGTATGGGGCATGTGCCCAAAGGTGGTCATAGGGGTGTCATAGGAAAGAGAGAGAGCCCTTGACATTTCCTGTAGACTTCAGAGTGGCATGGGAAAGCTGCACAGCTGGGCTGCGCCTGCATGAGGGGAGAGGAGAAAGAGAGAAAGAAAGATCAAGAACTGGCAGGATTGTGGAGGTTGAGAGAAGATGCAATCCAATATGAGCTGAGTCCTAAAATCAATGGACCAACAGATGCCAGGATAGACACATGCTGGTGACCAGGATCCTCTCCCAGTAGAGTTAATGACATTATGGAAGCTCAAACCTGATTCTAGCTGCCTCTCAGGTGTATGGAGAGGAAGCCCAAACTTACTAAATTGAAATTTAAAATGTTGAAAATTACTAGGACTGTTCTGCCACAGGAAAAACTGTGAGCTCAAAGAGATTATGTTCACATATATAAAAGTAGTTATATTATTTTCTTTGTTTTTCAAAAGAAATATTTTTATTATTATTATCTTTAAGTAGTTGTACAAAGGAGTTATCATTTAACAAAGTAGTTTATGAATACAGTATATCTTTTTAATACAATATATCTTGATCAATGTTATCTAGCACACACAGATGTGACTTGAAAACATAATTTCTGCCATAATACCAGTATAGTTTCTAGTGGAGTTATCTCAAGCCTACTTCTTCCTTCCTTGACCAAAAAGTTCAAGAACAAGTTTGCATGCCCATAAGAAAAAGTGCACCAAAAACTACAAAACAGCAGCCAGGCACCTGTGGCTCATGCCTATAATCCTAGCTACTCAGGGGGCTGAGATCTGAGGATTGTGATTCAAAGCCAGCCCAGGCAGGAAAGCCCATGAGACTTTTATCTCCAATTAATCACAGAAAAAAAGGGGGGGGGGGAGGAAGTGACACTGGGTTCAAAGTGGTAGCATGCTAACCTTGAGCAAAAGGAGCTCAGGGACAACTCCCAGGCCTAGAATTGAAGCTGAGGACCCCCCCCCCGCAAAAAAAAAAGCTTTTCCACATATTAACCCAGGTTGCTGAAGCCAAGTAGGCCCTTCATGTTAGTGGAATCCCATCCTTCAAAGATCTCAAATGGAAATGTCCCTATGTTCTCCAATTCCATGTAGATTCTTGATCTCATTTTGCAGCTAATCATCCAACCTTGGGTCATGGCAAGGAGGAGAAAGAATTTAAAAAGGCTTGATTTAAAAGTGTGATCTAATGTTTGAACAAGAAGTCTGGACATTAAAACTTAGTTCTCCCGTGCCCAAGGATCAAGACTACTCATCAGTCAGTCTGCCAACCAAGTATATCTAATCAAAGCATGGATCCAACACCTCCAATTTCAGCTAACAGCCAACATTCAAAGCCTTGTAACAGGCTTGATCCAATCTACTGGGTACTCCAATCCATGCCCCAAATACTCAAGTCAGTATGGTATATTCCAAACATTTTCTCATCCTTTATCACTCAATGAACCTAACGCATTTCAGAAATGTACATAGCAAAACTAACAACAATAAATTCCAGCTCTTCCTTTCTGTGAAGTCAGGAAGTGGTAATTGGAGGATAGGGACAGAATTTAGGTTCTCTCCCCAGAACTTCAATTCTCCTAGCCTAGCTTCTGGACATATTCATTTATCACCAAGGTTATAATGTTGATACAGAACTATAACCCACTGCTAAATAAAACAATCTTTTCTTTTTGCAGAACTGGGGATCTTAATTCAGGGCCTTGTGCTTGCTAAACTAGTGATATATTACTTGAGTTACATCCTTAGCCTTTTTTCTTTAGGGTTCTTTTTGAGATAGGATCTCACATTTTTCCCAGGCCAGCAATGGACTACAATCATTCTGCCTATGTCTTCTGCGCTCCTGAGATTACAGTTGTGCCCCACCATGCCCCTTATTTACTGAGATGGGATTTTACAAATTTTTTGCTGGAATTGGTCTGAAACTGCAATCATCTTTGTCTTTGTCTCCTGATTAGCTGGGATTATAGGAGTGAGCCACTATGCCTGGCATTTTTATGATTTTTTAAGTAAACCTTCGCTACCGATTTAAACCCAGAAGCAGACATCCTAGACTATATTAATTCCTCTCTTAGAGAAGTCATTATCATCAGGGTGACAGTACAATAACCTAACACTGAGGTTACTATGAGGCTTTAGGTTGATACCTGTGCAGATATTCTGTGACCTATAAGTTTACCATGATAAATGTTCTTGTTGGCATCACCCATATCATCAGTTTCATGCCACACTCTGGCTTAACATCTGCCCAATTAAAATAGTATGATGATTCCTCTAATTCTTCAATTAACTTTCTTAGATTTAAGAAACTATTTGCCCCTAACATACAAATATGAACACTTCTGTAATATACAAGTATTCTTGCCCACACATAAGCCAGACAAACTCCCAGACATGCAAATACTCTTGACTTCAAACCTACCCCACCCCATGCATAATAAAACACTTAACACCCCCTAAAACCACACAGACATGTGCATGTGCCCACATCCCGTTACCATGTTGATTCAGCAAACTCTCTACACATGCCAAGAAAGAGAGAGAGAGAGGGAGGGAGGGAGGGAGGGAGGAAGGAAGGAAGGAAGGAAGGAAGGAAGGAAGGAAGGAAGGAAGGAAGGAAGGAAGAAAGAAAGAAAGAAAGAGAAAGAGAGAGAGAAAGAAAGAAGGAAAGAAAGAAAACTCCATTTCATTATTTTTACAAGTGGAACACTGGGCTTTCAACCTCTTATTGACACTCCCTGTAGACCAGCTCCCTTGTCTGTTGAAGGGATCATTACTCTGTATACCCTGACTTCAAGCTGGATCAGCTGAGGGAGAAGGAAAGGAAGGACTTTAACCAAAGTGGCAAATTGCTATCAAAGACCCTGTGAATAAGTGTGTCTGAGATCTAGCAAAGTTAAGCAGATGGCTAAGGGATCTTATCTTTCAATTGCCTCCTCCAGATGGGAATCTACATGGGTAGGGACCTGGGGATGGTCTCAGCTTTCTGGCTCTTTCTTCACTCTAGCATCTAAGGTAGGTACTGGAGACCATGACTCAGTCCTCCAAAGGCATCATGACCACATGATTCCCTGCATGCCTGTAGGAATGGAATCCTCTCAGTAGGCTGAGGAAAAGAAGATTCCATCCAAGTCGTTAAGCCTACAAAAGAAGCAATGAGGCATCTCTAATTCAGAAGCTGTGGTGGTTCCTAGGGTCTGGGGAAGCAAGAGCTTACCTAACCTTCAGTCTGCTGATCTAGACAGTTTTGCCTAACAGGAGTTCCAGCAACCTACTTAATAGAAAAACTCTTTTTGAAGGACTTCCCAAGGCATTCATCAAACTACAGATACTAATATTAGCTATCTTAAATTCAATTTAAAAAGGATTTGGGGGGAGTCTACTATTTGCCAAAGTCAACCTACTTTCTAGTTACTATTTGTATTCTCATATGTAAAACTCATGTTACTTTGCACATTTTTTTAACTCATTTCCAACTCAGTTCTAATTTCCCTGTACCTCAGTTGATGTAGAGAGGTATCAAAGACACTAGGAGAGATAAGAAGCTTAGCCAAGCATCTTCAGGAGCCTTGGGCTCCAGAATAAAAACGGACACAAATTCCAATTGCCTTTCGACCCAGTCCAGGAGGGTAGCCACTGCTATGAAAGACCAGCAGGGATTAAGTTAAACCCAGAGAAAACTTCCTATCCTGTAGATTGCCAAGGAAAGCTGGGAATGTCCCTCTAGAAAGAGAAGAATGTTATTCTTTGGATGGGCGGGCAGGTCCCTTGGGGCCTAGGAGAAAGACCCTTGAAGAGGAAGATGGTGGTGGCGTCAGAGTAGAAGCCAGGATGGCTGGTTGGAGAGAGCTGGGACTGGCCTCCTCTCTGATGGGGCCCTGGAGTTTGCAAGACAAGTTTCACCCCAGGCTGTCCCCCCTGCAGTGTGCATCAAGGGAGGAGGGGTGCACCCCCCGAGGAGACCACAGGAATGCCAAGCAGGGGAAAGGCGCCCCGAGCCAAGGGCTCCGGCAAAGAGGATCCAATATCGGCGGGTGACTCCAGCCCCCGTAACAGGAGAGACCGTAAAGTATGTGTTCAGCTTCCCAACCCAGCAAACACAGCAAATAACCAATTACTCCAAATAGCTAACAGATTTCGGCTCTGATTTCCCACCCCTCAACCCCCACCCCCATGCCTTCACTTGTCATTTGATGGGCGATTTGTATTTGCTCTGAGAAAATGAGAGAAAGAATGAGTCACAAGGAAGGTCCAGATTACACCAGAACTCCCCAATCAGAACTATTGGGAATGGAAGAGTCCGGACTGCAGAACCAGAGATACTGTTGGAGAAGGACACGTTGTGACTCTGGTTACACCAATATCACCAAGTTCATGTCCTTAGCAAACCGATTTGCAGGAGAGAAGTATCTTCCTAGTTAGCTCAACACGTGTGCAACAACACAGGGAAACCCTTGAATGTTCATGAAGCTTAACTGCTCCTATTCAAACTCTCCAGTTCAGAGGTGCAGCCATGAATGTGGCTCAGAGATACTTCTGGAAATGCTTCCTCACTTGGGAGCCACACCCTGTAATTGATTCCTTTGCTCAGGAAAAAAAAAAAAAAAGCTTTCCTTCAAAGTCTTAGGATAAATTGTCAGTACTGGTGAGTTGCAAAAAGTTGCCCCTCCCCCTCACAAACTTTTTAAAATAAGGCTGCCTGTGAAGAATGAGAATCTGAAATAAATGCACAGTGTGTCAGAGCAAGGAGAGGCAAAATCAAGAATAATGCCTCTGCACAAAGCTTTAGCTGTACGGGGGAAGAATGTATGAATGCAATGAGAGAAATGTCAATGAAGAGACCAGTTGGTCCATCCTGGAAGAACCAGGAGTCAATCAAAGGTTGACAATTGTCTACACCTGTATGATAAGGAAAGAAGCAAGTCTAGATGAAGGGACTAAAGCTTCCTGCCTCTCTTTGGATACAGGCTTATCAGTCCATCTTGGTCAGCTGCTACTAAATTTCAAATCACAACCTTGTCTCTATTTCTCACTCATCTCCATTCACCAATTGCCTTTCCAATTGGTGAGGCCACTGAGAGACCATGAGCCAGACCAATGTGAAATGCCCCAAGCAGGCATTTTTCTCACCGGTGTCCTCAGTTAAAGTCTTGTATAAAACAGCCAACCCTAAGAAAACTGGCCTATGAGCTGTTTGAGCCCACAAAATTTAGAATCTACTCAGCTAAGTCTGTAAAAAGTTCTTTAAGATAATATGTCTGCATGACAGTCCTGATAGGAGAGGGCCAAGTCTCCTCTACTTAGAAAACTTTTTCATAGGAGTCCATTGACAAGGGGATTGCAGTTCTAACCTAACTAGGTAACATCCAACTGCTACAACACACAGAAGAGTCGGTAATCCTAGTTGTAAGCACATCTTGTAATCCTAGCTACTCAGAAGGCTGAGATATAGGGTTGAGGTTCAAAGCCAGCCCAAGAAGACAAATCCATGAGACTCTTATCTCCAACTAACTAGCAAAACAATCCAGAAGTGGAGCTGAGGCTCAAGTGGTAGAGTGCCAACATTAAGCAAAATAATCCAAATGAGAGCATGAGGTCTTGAGTTCAAAGAATTTTAATAAATAAATAGTTTCTGTAGCCCAGGAGAAAAACTATGGATAACTCCTTCTGGTTCTGGATTCCTTCTTACTTCCCCCACTGTGTTGGATTTCTAGCTAGCAAAGTCATATTCCAGAAAATCTAAATAATTTCCTTCTTCCTTTTATGTGAATTTGATGTTAGAGGGGTCCAGGTATTGGTAGACAAAAGCCACCTGAGCTCTCTGAACTTAACAAGTAAGAACTTCTCTCCATAAGGTGAAGCAGAAGACATTGAGATTAACAAGAACAAGAGCAAATGTGAGGACTAGGCCAAGTGTCTTTTGGGGCTAAAGAGCTACATCAAAAGCAGGAAAAAAAACCCAAATTGTTCATTTATGATCATAGAAAGTTTCAGGAAGACACCACAAACACGAAGCCTGGAGGATGCAAACCTGAATGAGCTATATAACCTGATGATGAAAAACATGACTGTCAAATGTAAAATTAAACACTTTGATTTCCAGCAAAATGACAAAGCACACAACTAGAGAAATCTTCCAAACAAGAGCATCTGAACTGACAGATAAGATACCTTTAAAATTATTTTTAAACGTTTGGCTGAGCTGATGAGGATATAATGAGAAATCCCTAGGGGCAAATGAGAAAGCGGAGGAAAAAATCCAGAGAAATAAGGAGTCAAATGCATACTAATTATGGGACCTAAAAATCCACACATGGAACATTTACTTTTAAGTGAATCTGGGTTTGTAGTGTCTCCAGGCATCTGGTAAAAGTAAACACATATCCTCGCTGGAAGAATGTAACTTCCATCCAGGCCTCAAAGAATTCTCAGATAAAGTTCCAAGGAACATGAGTTCACAATCAAAAATAGTGAAACGCATAAGGAACAACACACCATGAGCAAGAGCCTGCTAAAGTCAACCAACCACAGAACCAGACCTGTTAAAATAACAGAAATCAGAGTTGTCACAAATAACACGTTAACAAAAAGACTATTTAAAGAATCTGAAGACACTAAAAATATAGCAAAAAGACAACAGAACTTCAAAAATAAATAAGCAGATTTGGAAAAGAATGAACTTTTAGAGATTAAAAATATAATAAAACTAAAAACACTAACTGAGGTTAAATAGTAGTTCAGAAATAGCTAAAGACAATGAACTAAAAGAAATGAGCAAAACTGTGACACAACAAAAGAAATATAGTTATCCTTTGCTATTGTGGTACCCTTTTATAGAGACCATAATCTGAAAATTATCAATTCCCTCATATGAAACTGTACTGAATTTGCATGTAACCTATACCCATCTTTTCATATATTTCAAATCATCTCTATATTACTTACAATGCAATATAATGTCAATGCTAGGAAAACAGTTATTAAGCTACATTGTTTAGGGATATAGTAAGGAAAAAAGTCTCTACAGTTTGGTATCAACACTATTTTTTCGAGTATCTTCAATTTATTGTTGTTTGCACCTGTAGATATGGAATCCAGAGATAAAAGAGAGCCAACTGAAATATGAAGGTTTGATATGAGAATGGAGAACTGCTTATCTAATCAAAATTGCAGAACCATCAGCCATGTGCTATAATGCTAGCTATTCAAGGGGCTGAGATCTGAGAATCACAGTTTGAAGTTACCCTGGGTAGGGAAGTCCATGAGACTCTTATCTCCAATTAACCAGCAAAAAAGACAAATGTGGAACTGTGGCTTATGTGGTAGAGTGCCAGCCTTCGGCAAAAAAAGCAAAGGGATAACACCCAGGCCCTGAGTTCAAGCCTTAGTAAAAGCACAGGAAAAAAAATTAATGCTAAAATGATGGAAGTGATGGCGAATATGTCATATTTAAAGAGAACTACCCAGTACTGATGAGGAATAAATAGTCATCCAGATTTAGGATGATAGGGCTAACGGAAAATAATCGTCAGTAAAACTAATGTTTCCAAAACAAGACTGGGATAAAAGTATTTCCAAACAATTCAAAAGTGAGACCATGTATAATAAACTGACTCTCATCATAGGAATTTCAGTAGGTTCTACTGCAGGAAGAAGATCCCAAGAGGAAAAAAACTGACATACTATAAGAAATACCCAATGTGAAAACTGATTAATAAAAATGCTCTTACATGTAGTTTTAAATTAACTGAAGTATTGACCGATGGTTTGTAAATCAGTAAGAAATTAGTTAAAGCATTCTAAGTTGTTTGTAATATTTTAGAAGAAGTTACATGTAACAATCAAATTTAGACTTTGCTAAGTTAAATATGCATATGCAAGTCACTAAAAGAATAGAAATAATGTATAGTAAAACCAAAAACAGGAGAGGCCCTGAGATGATTTCTTTCACACTTAATATGGCCAACCTGTGTAATAAATAGGGTATTGCAAACATGACAAAATGCAATATTCAAGGCAAAGACACACAGACATTGAGACTTCTACCTTTGTTTCACTTGGATTCCTTCACCTGGCTGAAACTAACTGCCATATCATGTTAAAGAAGCTCTATGGAGACTGGGGGTTGGGGGAGAAGTCAGGCCTCCATCAACCATCAGAATTGACTATGGAGACATAAGACTGAGCTTCATTGGAAGTCCATCCTCCAGTCCCATCTAAAATTCGGATGCATGCAGTCCATGTTTGTATCTGTGCTACAACTTTTAAAGACCCTGAAGAAAAGGTCTCAACCTTGCTGCTTCAGTTCCTGAGTCATATAAACCATGTAAAATAAGAAATATTTAGGGGGCTGGGAAGGTGGCTCAGTGGTAGAGTGCTTGCCTTGCATGCCTGAGGCCCTGGGTTCGATTCCTCAGCACCACATACGCAAAAAGAAAAAAGCCGGAAGTGGCGCTGTGGCTCAAGGGGTAGAGCGCTAGCCTTGAGCTGAAGAGCTGAGGGACAGCGCCCAGGCCCAGAGTTCAGGCTCCACGACCGGACCCAAAAAAAAAAAAAAAGAAAGAAAGAAATATTTAATATCTAATTTTTAAAAGGGGGACAAGAAATTAAGAGAGATAGATTTTCAATCCAACACAACCAAGAAAGGAAAGATATGGGGGGAAGACAGTGCTAATAGAGACAAAATAAGATGGCAAGAATAAATCCAAATATATCAGTAAAGATGGTCAGAATAATGCATTAAAAAATAAAATAGAATCCATCCTGGGGCTTGAACTCAGCGACTGAGCACTGTCCTTGAGTTTCCTTTGCTCAAGGCTAGCACTCTACCACTTGAGCCACAGTGCCACTTCCAGCTTTTTCTGTTTATATGGTATTGAGGAATCAAACCCAGGGCTTCATGCATGCTAGGCAAGCACTCTACCGCTAAGCCACATTCCTAGCCCCAGAATCCACCATTTCTATGATTAACAGAAGAGACACCTAAAACATAAAGTCACAGAAAAGTCTAAAGTAAAAAGAGAACAAGATAGACTAAAGAAATTCTAGCCAAAAGAAACCTGGTATGTGTATACAAAAAATATGCTTTAAGAAAAACAATAAAGATTTTAAAAGACAAAGGGGCATATTCAGTTTTCTGGGAAAATAGGAGAATTGTAGACTTTGTTGGTACCTAATAAGATAGTATCAAACACAAAGAGGAAAACTAGGCAGAATTACAAGAAGAAACTGATAAATGTCACATCAAAGCCAGATGTTTTCCATACCTCTCATAGAAACTGACAATGATACACATACAAAAAAATGGGAAAACAGATTTCACAAATCTGTCCTAAATGGACATGTTATATGTAAATAACATTCTTTTCAAATACAAAACCATAAAGCATGTTCCATTCTAAGTATCACCACACAGACCTCATTTGCTGGGTTACAACATAGTTAAGCTAAAAACCATACAGATAACCTAACATACACATGAAAGCCACCCCCCCCAAAATATATTTTTAGACAATTCAGGTGTCAAAAAGAAATAACAGAAATCAGAAAATACTCAGAATGGAGAATGACAAAAATACTACTCCTCAAATCTCATGGGAAGCATAAAGCAGCACTGAGAGGGAATTTTATAGTCTCTAATGTTTACATAGAGGTTAAAATATAACAAACACTCCCCCCCAAAAAATAAAAGGAAGGAAATAATAAAGAAAAACTAATAAACTATGAAACAAGGAAGATCAACTGAAAATTGTTTCTTGGAAAAGACTAAAAAAAATCTGACAAATTTCAGCAAGAATAATAATATATAATCTGAGGAATGAAAGAAGACATAACTAGATAGAGAAGAAAATTCTTTTTAGAAAAATTGAAAGAGTATCATGAAAAATGTTACACTGGCATTTTTAGGAGGAAATGGATAAATTCCTATAAAATATAAATCACTGAAAGTGACTCACCTAGAAACAGAAACTCTCAAAGGTCCTATAAATATTTTTACAAATTGCAGCAGCACTTTAAAATAACCTCAAGAAGAACGCTAAGTCTAGACAAGTGAATCTGCCAAACACTTAGCAACAGATAATGCCAGTCTTATTTCACTCTTGTAGAGACTAGAAAAGGACCATTTACACTCAAATCGCTTTATAAGATTACTATTCTGTAGATGCCAAAACTTGAAGAGAAAAGTATGAATGAGAGAAACTTCAAGCCATTATCACTCATAAAATTTAATGAAAAAAAACCAACTAAATACTTGCAAACTGAATCCAGCAATGCAGAAAAAGGCTAATATATCATACCAAATTCGTTTGTTTCAGAAATATGAAGTTATTTTAGCACTAAATAAATCTATTAATGTAAGTTACCACATTGACAGATGAAAAGAGGAAAAATATTGTCTCAGTAGATACATAAAATAGACATTCAATAAAATTGGCAATAGGGCTAGGTGAGGTAGATCATGCCTGTAATTCCAGCTACTCAGGAGGTGGAAATCAGGAAAATTGAGTTTGAGGCCAGGCTGTAGAAAAGCTTAGCGAGACTCCCTTCTCAAAAACTAAGCTGGGTGTCATGGTTCACATCTATAATTCCACATCTATAATTCCAGATACTTGGGTGGCCATAGGTAGGAGGATCACGGTCTAAGGCCAGCCTAGGCAAAAACATGAGACCCTATCCAAAAAATATGTAAAGCAAAAAATAGGGCTGGATATGTGGCTCAAGTGGAAGAATACTAGCCTAGCAAGCCCAAGGTCTGGAGTTCAAAGCCTAGTACCTCTAAAAAAAAAAAAAAAAAAAAAGTAAAATAAAAGACAAGAAGAGATTCATGTGAAAAATGTTAGCAAGCTAACTTATAGTCATTCTTCTTGTGAATTCAACACTCAGTGATGAAACATAAAGCATTCATTTTTAAATAAGGAGCAGGAAAAATGTTCTTTATAGCCAGGTACATAAAACATTAAACTAAAGAACCTAGCAAGTGCTATAAAGCAAGGAAGGGAAGGGAAGGGGAGGGGAGGGGAAGGGGGGAGGGGAGGGGGGAGGGAAGGGAAGGAGGATGAGAAGGGAGGGGAGGGGAGGGGAGGGGAGGGAAGGGGAGGGAAGGGAGGGAAGGACAGGGAAGGAAGGTAGGGGAAGGGAAAGAGAGGGGAGGGGAGGGGAAAGAAAGGAAAAAAGACATACATAGAATAGTTAAAAGAGATTAATCACTAATTTTATGTCCAACTACTCAGAAAATTGAGAAGAATCCTTAAATTGAAAGAATTAATAAAACAAAGTTTCTGGATATAAGAACAGCATATGAAAATTTACTTCATTTATATATGAGCAAAAACTAATTCAAAAATGTACCTTTAAAGAACAACAAAACAAAAATGGCTAGAACTACAGCCAAAAAATGTGTTTACTACACCTTTCAAATACATTTGAAAAAATGTACTCAAAGGGCATAAGTGGCTGGGCACCAGTGGCTCACATCTGTAATTCTAGCTACTCAGAAGGCTGAAATATGGAGATAATAGCTTGAAGACAGCCCAGGCAAGAAAATCTGTGAGACTTCTATCTCCAATTAGCCACCAAAAAGCCAGAAGTGGAGCCCCCTAAGCAGTAGAGAATTAGCCTTCACCAAAAAGCTCAGAGACAGCACCCAGGCCAAAAACAAAACAAAGCAAACAAAAACCTAAGTAAATAGAAACATATGTTAAAAGACAGTATTATAAAACTATTTCCCCAAATTGATCCAGAGATTCACTGTAATCCATCCAGTCACAAATCCCAGAAGTTATGCTTTTATAAATACCTTTTAAATTTATAAGCTGACCTAAAAACTGAAGTGAAGTTTATATTATGTTATTTTCAACTTAAATAAGTCAAGTTCATAGAGTGGATCTAGTGTGTTGTTGACCCTTTAAGCAACAAAAATTCTCATGAACACAGAAAATAAGTAACACAATAATAAGTATCAAGACCTCATAAAGATAGCCTAAAAGTAATATTAATAAAAACGCAAATCTTCTAAGTAACTGGGGGCTAGTAGTTCACACCTATAATCCTAGCAACTCAAGAGGTGAAGAGATAAAGATAAGTGTTTGAAGCCAGCCTTGGCAGAAAAGTCTATGGGACTCACATCTCCAATTAACCATCAAAAAGCTGGAAATAGAGGTTATGTTTCAACCGGTAAAGTGCCAGCCTTGAATAGGCAAAAAGGCCAAGTAAGAGCACCAGGCCCTGAGTTCAAACCCAAGTTCTGGAGAAAAAAAAAATCTGTTAATAATAAATCTTACACAAATATATAACATAGGTGTTCTTATAAAAAGTCCTCCTAATCAGGACCAATGAGCAGTATCTATTGCCTGTGAACAAGATAACTAAGGTCAGAGCAAGAGAAGGCCTAAAGCTGTTCAAGCCTTAGCATCCCCCGAGCAATCCATCATATTTTTACCCAAACTGTTCATGCCAGTTACACTAATAGGGTGACAAGACAAGGCACATATGAATGTTGAATTCACTGCATATGTCTAAAGAAAAAGAAGTGCAAGTAATATAGCATAATGGGTTGAGGAAGGATCTTAAACTACAAAAGAACTATGCACTCTTTTTTTCTTTAACCAGTCTTAGGGCTTTAACTTGGGGCCTTACTGCTGTGCCTGAGCCTTGGGCTCAAGCCTGGCACACTATCACTAAAGCCACAGCTCCATTTTCAACTTTTTGATAGTTAATTTGAAATGAAAGTCTCACAGATCATCCTGTCTGGGCTAGCTTTGAACCATAATCCACAAGTCTCAGCCTCTTAAAGTAGCTAGGATTACAAGCATGAGCCATGATGCCTGGCTTCACTCTGATTTTTTTTGTGTGTGTGTGTGTGTGTCATAAATTCCTATCAAACTTTAATAAACCTACAGTTAAAAACCATAGCCCGTGCATCTTGGGTGTGGTTCACAGTTCAGCACATCCACATCAAAGTGGGATCAGCCATGTGGAAGGATGGGCAAATGCAGAAACATAGATAAGGTTAAGACTTAAATCTTTTTGGAAGGCAATGGATCCCAACTTGATCAACATTTTCATTGGATAGGAGGGCTTTAGTCTTGACAAACTGTAATCCCATGACTAATTGACTGATTTGGGTCTACTCTAAGAATATAAGACCACTCATTGTTTGATATAAGATCAGGGAAATATTAAAGCAAAATGATCATCTTGATCAATACCAAATGATATTTGGTCAAATCAAACCCCAGCCTGTTTTTAAGCTTTTTATAAACTAAGAATGAAAGATGAAACTCAACAGAATCAAGAATATCTATCTTAAAAAAACAACCTTATCATATCAATGTGTAATGGTAGAAGCACTCTCATTCAGAGTCTAAATAACTTTATTTTTTGGCATATCCATTGTTGAGTATTATTCTAGAAAAGGGAATAAGATACAGCAATGAGAAAATCCTGCCTATTATTATCTACCTAGAAAAGAAAAAAAACAAAATCACTCATCCCAAAACCAGGCAGGGACTCATCAAAGAAAAAGAACTGTAGACCCATTTCTTTGATAAACATCGATGCAAAACTTCTCAACAAAATCTTGGCCAATCGACTTCAACAATTCATCCAAAAAATCATACACCACGATCAAACACGATTCATTTTAGGGATGCAAAGTTGGTTCAATATATGCAAATCAATATAATTCTTCATATCAACAAGAGCAAAGATAAGAACCACATGGTTATCTCAATAGATACAGAAAAAGTATTTGACAAGATCTAGCACCCTTTTATGATGAAGGCTTTGGAAAAAGTAGGAATCCATGGAACATTCCTCAATAAAGGCTGTGTATGACAAACCTACAGCCAGCATTATACTTAATGTGAAAAACTAAAGCCATTTCCTCTAAACTCAGGAATGAGACAAGGATGTCCACTCTCTCCACTTCTCTTCAATATAGTATTAGAATGCTTAGCAACAGCAATAAGACAAGATGCAAACATATAAGGGATCCAAATAGGGAAAGATGAAGTAAAACTCTCCCTCTTTGCAGATGACATGATCATGTATTTAAAGAATCCCATGAACTCCACTCCCAAATTACTCAAGCTGCAAAGTAGCAGGGTATAAAATTAACCCTCAAAAATCAATTGCTTTTCTGTATGCCAACAATGAGAAGAGCATGGCTGAAATCAGGAAAGCAAATCCATTCGTAATAGCCCACAAAAAATAAAATACCTAGGAATTAGCCAAAGAAGTGAAGGACCTCTATGATGAAAAACTTTTAAAAATCTGAAAAAGGAAATCAAAACAGAACTTAGAAAGTGGAAAAACCTCCCAGGCTCCTGGATTGGAAGGATCAACATTGTGAAAATGACAATAATTCCCAAGGCTATTTACAAATTCAATGTGATACTTATTCCAACCTCATTCTTCAAGGAATAGAAGAGGGATTCCAAAAATTCATATGGCACAATAAAATACCCTGAATGGCAAAAACAATCCTTAACAGAAAGAACAGTGCTGGAGGAATATCAATACCAAATTTCAAACTCTACTACAAAGCCATAGTAATCAAAACAGCTTGGTACTGGCACAAAAAGAGACTTCAGGACCAATGGAATAGAATTGAAAACCCAGAAATGAACTTACAGACCTATAGCCATCTAATCTTTGATAGGGGAGCTAAAAAAATAGAATGGAAGAAAGACAGTAAATAGTGCTGGCAAAATTGGTTAATCACTTGTAGAAAACTAAAGCTAGATCCTTATATATCACCCTGCACCAGAATCAACTCCAAATGGATCAAAGACCTCAGTCAAAGGAGACACCCTGAAAAAATTGCAGGACAGAATAGAGAAACCCTAGGTCTTCTTGGCACAGGCTGAAATTTTCTTAATAGAGACCCAAAAGCACAACAAATCAAAGAAAGGTTGGACAAATGGGATTGCATGAAGTTGCAGAGCTTCTCCATGGCAAAGGACATAGCTAGCAAGATCAATAGAAAGCCTACGGATTGGGAGAAGATCTTCACTAGCCATACAACGGACAAGGGTCTAATATCTAAAATATACCTGGAACTCAAAAAATTAAATCCCCCAACAACAAATCCTCAAAGAAACAACCGCCCAATAAATAAGTGGGCTAAAGACTTAAAGAGAAACTACTTGCAATAATGAGATGTAGGGGGAGGGGCGGGGGCGCGACGGGAAGGGATGCGAAGGGAAAACAATGGAGGAGCCAACAATGATAAGAAATGTACGGTATTTTCACAATAAAAAATACGTATATATTATAAAAAGAGAAACTTCTCTGACGAAGAAATAAGAATGGCCAATAGAGGGGCTGGGAAGGTGGATCAGTGGTAGAGTGCTTGCATTGCATGCAAGAGGCCCTGGGTTCAATTGCTCAGTACCACATAAGCAAACAGTAAAAAGACGAAGTGGCGCTGTGGCTCAAGTGGTAGAGTGCTAGCCTTGAGCTGAAGAGCTGAGGGACAGCGCCCAGGCCCAGAGTTCAGGCCCCATGACTGGACCCAAAAAAAAAAAAAAGATAGATACATGAAGAAATGCTCAACCTCTCTAGCATAAAAGAAATGCAACTCAAAACAACATTGAAATACCACTTACCCCAGTTAGAATGGCTATAATCAAGAACTCTAATAACAACAGATGCTGGAGGGGATGTGGACAGAAGAGAACTTTACTGCATTGTTGGTGGGAGTGTAAATCTGTTCAACCACTTTGGAAAGTAGTATGGAGGTTCCTCAAAAGACTCCACATAGAGCTCCCCTATGACCCCTCAATCCCACTTTGGGACATTTACCCAAATGATCACAAACAAGGCCACACTAAAGCTACCAGCACAACTATGTTTATCGCAGCATTATTTACCATAGCTAAGATATGGAACCAACCCAGATGCCCCTCAGTAGATGAATGGATCAAGAAAAGGTGCTATATATACACAATGGAAATCTATGCCTCCATCAGAAAGAATGACATTGCCCCATTTGTTAGGAAATGGAAAGACATGGAAAAAATTATATTAAGTGACGTAAGCTAGGTGCAAACAAACATGGGTCCCAAGGTTTCATTTATTTGCAATAACTAGTATATGTCTGAGACAAGCAGAAAAGACCAAATAAGATGATGTTAAGCAAAATGAACCCCAATGTATTTATGAACCCCTAATGTATTTATAAGGTACCACGTGATTTTTTTGTTGCTTTGTATGTCTCTCCCCCATGGTATAACCCCTGTTTTCACTATATTTCACTATAATTTGGGGAGTGAAAGGAAAAAAAACAAATTGTTTAAATAGGGATACAGGTGGACCCATTGTAACAATGAGATGTACAAGATACTATGTTGAAAAATGAACTTTACAATTTAGGTGGGGGGTAGGGGGAGTGGGGGGTAGCAAGGGGGATGTAGTTGTGGAGGTGGGAGGGAAGGGATGGTAGGGGAAAAACAAAGGAGGAGGCAACAATGCTTGATAAGAAATGTACTTGTCTGGGAAGGGATGTGAAGGGTAAACAAAGGAGGAGGCTGCAATGCTTGATAAGAAATGTATGCATTAACCTGCCCATGTAATTGTAACCCCTCTGTACAGTGTGTTCACAAAAAAATAAAAAATAAAAAATTTTAAAAAATTTAAAAAAAGAAATGTACTTGTTACCTTGCTCTTGTGATTATAACCCCTTTGTACGGTATTTTCACAATAAAAAAACTTATTAAAAACAAAATCAACTAACAACTGTAAAAACTAATGAAGGGACTTAACAAAGAATTAGTTTCAAAGTAAGGGTTCAAAAATATTGTTTTCCTATAGTTGAACAGTAGTGTTAGTTATTAGAAAAGAAATATTCATTGAGACCCACCAAAGAGGTCCAAAACACGTAGGAATAAATTTAGGTAAGAAGTAGCTAGACTCAGCAAACTAAAATAACTCCTATAAGGCATATAAAACAAGGACAATTGGGAGAATTAACAAATTATATGTCCAATGATAAGATGTAGTCAATTCATTTATGACATGATATTATAAAAATGATATGACTATAAAAAATTGAAAAGCTGGATGTGGTAGTACTTTCTGTAGTCTTAGCACTAAGCAGTTGGGAGGCTGATGAGAGTATCTCAAGTTCAAGGTCATCCTAGGCTACATAGTAAGACTATCTCAAACATTTTTTTTTAATTTAGAAAAACATTATGCTGTGTTTTTGAATTTTAAATTGCAGATTATAAAAAGGGTATAATGTGACTTCAATTTTGTTTTAACAAGTATTCACATATACATAAAAGATGTCTAAACTGTGCTTATCTTTAATTGATAGAAATAAAGGTAGCTTCAGCTCTCTGCCCTAAATTTGTTGCTTTCCATATCTTCTACAAAAGATAAATCGTAATAAAATAAAAGTAGGCATTGTTGCTAGCCATCAGTGGCTCACGTCTATAATCCTAGCCATTCAGTAGGCTGAAATTTGAGGATTGAGGTTCGAAGCCATCCTGGACAGGAAAGTTTATGAGACTCTTACCCCCAATTAATTGCCAAAAAGCTGGAAATGGTACTGTGGTTCAAATTGGTAGAGCACTAGCCTTGAATACAAAAGCTCAAGGATAGAGTGCCCAAGCCGTGAGTTCAACTCCAGGAGAGGCACACACACACACACACCACAGAGAGAGAGAGAGAGAGAGAGAGAGAGAGAGAGAGAGAGAGAGAGAGAGAGAGACATCATTGCCTTCTCCTGGAAGCCCATAATGGAATTCTGGCAGGTCTTATGTCTTATGCCTCCCCGAGCAGGTCAGGGAACCCCTTGGTCCTGAGTGTGGACCTTCATTCATATATGTTGAAAGCTCGACACCAAAATTATCATCCTGGAGGGACCCACACTCCAAAAACAACACCTGGAAAAGAGGCAGGCAGAAAGAAGCCTTGCTGGAAAATGCAAGTGCTGACCCAAATTGACCTCCCAGAACCTTCTAGGACTAGCCAGAGTTCCTCAATATCTTTCTCTCTTCTCTCCCTCCCACCTCCCACTTTCTCTCTCCCCACTGTCTCTCTCTTTTACACACACACACACACACACACACACACACACACACACACACACACACACACTCCACATGTCTGGGAATAACAAAGAACATCAGCCTGCTGTCACCCACTGAGGCGTCTTGAATCCCAAGTTGCGATCTAAGCTATAGAACGTCCTATTTCCACTGACCCATGCAGCCTCACCTGACCCCCAGCCTTCACATGGGTAAAACAAGATTGAAATCCCAGGATGCACCAGGAAGTAGAATAAGGGCATTTGTTTCTGAGACTCTGCCCTGGAGTTTTCTCCCCATCCTTCACTACTGCATGCTGGGTACATACATGTGAGCATTATTTTTTTGCTAAGTCTCAGGAGATACCACTTCTATTTCCCCTCCTCTGTTCCCTTCCCCAGCCCTCAAAGGGAAATCAAGGAGCCCACAGATAAGTAAGCAATACATACATGAGGACTGGCTGGAGAAGACGCCATGTTAGTAGGAGCCAAACTGGACAGACCATCTGCAAGCTACAAATTAAACATTCTGGTTAGCCACAGGGTTAGAAGATCCACCTCAGGGAAGACAGGACAGCCCTGAGGGAACAGTGCCCTTGCTCTCCATCCAGGCACCACTCCACCAGTCATGGGAAGAATGTCCTGAGATGGACAAACCTGGCTGCATAGCCCTATAATCTGTATGACTTGAGGCAAGCACTGATCTCTCTAACTAACATTCTCATCTGGAGAATAGGTGCAAAACCTATTTCACAGAGCAGCAGTAAGCATGAATGAGACAAAGTTTATGCCAGTACAGCTGTAGGTGAGACACAGAAAAAGGTTCCATCAATGCTATCTTATTTCTTTATCGCTTCTCTTGGTCCTGTCCACTTAGCTGCTCTCCCTATCTTTCCTAAATCTACATCAGGGACATTCCTACCCCTAACAATCCTTTCATGAGCTCCTTTACTAGCTAAACCATCCATCTCTGCTGAGCAGGGCTCCTAAGTGAGGCTATATTTCTCATCCTTCTCTCCTCAAGAATCACAGCATCTCACAGCTCCCCCAGAGCCTTAAATTGGGAAAACTCAAGAATTCCATCGCCCAACCCACCATCCCTATCCTACAAATGGCCGTAGGGCCAAGGAGGGCCTCAGAGATCAGGACCAGAGACAGGGAGACTGGTTGGTCCTAGAAGAAGTTGACTGGGTTCTGGGTGGAGGCAGCAGCTTCACAGTTGGACAAGGCAAAGGCGTGTATTCTTGGCAGAGGAGTGGCGAGGGCAGACGAATAAAGAAACACAGCACAGCTGAGAAGGCAAACAACCCAGGAAGGAAGGCAAGGGCAGTGGAGGGCAGTCCCAGAAAGGTGAGGGTGGGGCCAGAAGGGATGCAGAGTTGCAAGGCTGTCTCTTCCTTGAAACCTTGAGCAGAGGGCTCTAGGAGATATCTACAAAGGCCAAGCTCCATGCTGACCTCACATCCACTCGAGGAGGAGCCCAGGGGAAACATTCCACATGGCGGAGGAGGAAGCCTTGTTGGAAAATGGAGAGGGTTGAAGGCAATAGACCTCTTCCTGCTCAGTACAAGGAGCATCACTGAGTGGGGGGGAGGGGGTGCACCAAATCCAGAAGCCTGAGTGGGAGGGTAGAATAGCCAATGGCAACCACCCAGGGCTGCTGGCCACATGTTGCTGGACACAGTCTAAGCCCTGGATCAGACTGGACGAACTCCATGTACAACCCCCAGCTCACCAGAGACTGGCCTGCCTCTCCTATTCTCATCCTGAACCGCACTGAAGATTTATTTTTATTTTTATTTGAATACAGTTCTTTTTTAGAAAGGTAAAAGGGAAACAGGCAGTTCAGCAGAGCAAAAGGATGAAAAAATAAGGTTAAACATAGTGCTCCAAAGATCTAGTCCAGCTTCAGAAATTACACATTCCTTTTTTGAGATGTGGGCATAATTTGCTGCTCCGATTCTGGAAGTGCACTTCCACCTTCATGCTCTCCCAGAGACTATAACTAGAACACCAAGCTCAAAATTAAGCCCAGCCTGGGACCCGGGGGGACTGGAGATCTGGAGCTCTGAGAACCTGAGGGCTTGGGGACCAGGAGCTTGGGGGACTAGGAGCCTAGAAATCAGGGGATGTAAAGGTGAAGACCTAGGGTGTGAGAGCCTAGGGGTATGGGTGGCTGAAGGCTTGACGACTAGGGTTCTGGAGGCCTAGCAATCAAGGAGCCTGGGACCCAAAGGCCTTGGAATGAGAAAACCTAGGGCCTGAGATCCTGGAAAGCAGGGAATTACTGGGGTGTAAGGGCATGCCAGTCCTTGTACCTCAGCCCACAGGCATGAGGAGCAGGTCTATGCTGCCTTCCAAGGATCTTCCAGACCAGCCTGTCAAGTGTCTCCTTGCAAACTTCCATGCCCAATATATATTCACACACATTACCTCTAACACACACATGTATACGTACACATACACCACCTATCACACACACACACACACACACACACACACACACACACACACACACACACACACACACACCACTCCTAAGCTATCAGTCTGAAACCTATATAGCAGTCAGCCACACAGAGTGTCTCATCCAAGCCTTCATGGCCTCCACCCACTCAGAATCTCCTTAGCCCCAGACAGACACGGGCCTATACAATCCAGAAGGCCAAGCTGATAGATCTGTCTTATATATCCAGAACTGACCACTCGACACAAACCAAGACACTACTAACCACCTGAGTTCTGCCCTGAGTTCCAGCTATGGCTGGAACATTGAGTTTCAGGTGACATTTTTCATCTGTGTGCTAGACTCCTCTCAGGACCTGGCAGTGGATGGGAAGAAGGCTTCTTGGACAGAGAGAAGATATAACTAAGGGAAGAAAAGAAGGCAGAATCTGGCAAGAATGGGAATTGGCTTGGAAGGAGCCCAAGGCTGGGACCATAGCCAAGACTTAGTGTACAACCAGAGGTGTGGCATCAACTATAAGAATGAAACATAGGCTGGACAAGCAGAAGCCAGGAAAAGTCCCTGTCAGCCTTCCTGTGCCTCCAGTCCCTAGAGGCCAGGGCCTTTCGTTTTATCTACAGAGGAAGAACAGGGAAAGAGTGCTTGGCCAAAGGAACTGGAGCCCTCTGTACCTAGATCAACCTTGGAGGAGTCCCCGGTCCTCCACTAGGCCAGGGGTTACAAATGAGAGATGGAGGAGTGAGAGACAGAGAGATGGAAAATCTGGATCACTCAAGCCAGATCAATAGATGTCAGAGAAAACAGTATACAAAATCAGACTCCACACTATAGACTTCTCCAGACAGTCAGGCCCAAGGAGGCCAGTCTAAATTTGAGGCTGAACTTGGAGCTCCTTCAGAATTAGACAGTAAGGGTAGAGCCCAAAACTGCTCCATCAGAACAGGCTGGTCTTACTTCCTCCTCTTCCTGTCCACTGACCAGGTGAGGTTGGGCCCTCCCTCTATGACACACCTCCAGGATCCCAACTCCCACTGGCCACCCTTCTTCCTTGCCAGCAGGTCTAGCAGGAATGGCCATGCATTCCACAAAGAACACAGGCCTCAGACCCCAGCCCCAGTTCCCTCGTGTCAACACCGGGAGGAGGTCCAGCCTGGGCCTCCTCACTGTCTGCCTCTGGCTGTTTGTAGCCAGCAGGACCCAAAATAAAGGGAACTCTGCATCTGAGTCTGTAGACACTTTAAGGGCAGCACATAGAGAACGGAAATCCTGCTGGGCAAGCACTGCACTTCCCTGCTGTCTCAGACAGGCCCACCAAGGGGGTGGAACACAGGAGCTAGGACCTGGCAATCCAGAGTTTGGGGCTAATTCAGCTATAAACACTCAACCAGGCCAGAGACACAGTGTGGAGTTTAGCTACAGTTCCTGTAGAACCATCTGAAATTTCCACTTGGCCTTTCCAGACAGGAGAGTTTTGCTCTCAGACTCATCCAGACAGTGGACCCATCTTTCCACCCATCCCCCACTTATCCATATTTGCCTGTCCAGACAGACTCACTGAACACTTCTCTAAGTCAGGCCCTGTGCTGGACAAGAAGGGTATAAAGAGAATGACAATCCATTTGTGTTCTAAACTCAGTCCAGGGAAGATGTTGAGACTGACAGATACACAGGACCGGGGGAGTGGGTGCAGTGGTCAAGATCCTATAGGAGAAGGGCGGGAACCAGGGAAGACACCTACCTTGAGGCTTAAAGAATGAGTCAGGCCACAGAACAGGACAAAGTTTTCCTCAGCAGAAGGAAGGAAGGACAGAGACCTGAAAGCCATGAAGGGGCTGAGAGATGAGAGCTCAGGGCTTTGGTGACTTCTTATATTATCAGTAAAACTACAGAACAAGATCACTACCCTCAGCAGCCATGAGGCTACAGAACTGAACACTGGAAATGCTCTGTCGGCAATTGACAGAAAGATGGGAGGGTGAGAAAGAGGAAGAAAGCACCCTAAATGTCAGAGGGGAGCCCTGCATACACATGGCCAGGGGTAATTTTACAAATGAGGCCTCCCATCCTGAAGCCAATCCAGCACCTAGGTTTGTTCTCTCCCTCTTACGGCACAGGATGGATGGATGAAGACTATAGAGCACTCCAGATAATGCCACTATCCTGGGTAAATCAACAGGTGGTAGCCTGAGGACACAGTGCTGCCTACTAGGCTGGGAGAAGGTGCTTTCCCCCCAGGGTTCCAGGAAGTGCTAGAAATCTGGGGTAACAGAATGTGGAGCTCGCAATGTGCAAAGGAAGGTGAGGGCTTAAACAGTGAGTTCAAGGCTAGTGCTCATTTCTCTATCCCTACCATAGGAAGGACCAGGTGGACACAGACCTATGGGATCCAGAGCCCCTCTTGGGCCCAAGATGGAGACAATACTGTCCCTGGGTAGAAGATGCCACAGACATCCAGTCACAACGTTTTCACTGCAGCTAGGTCACCATGGACTAAGTTCCCTCCAGTCTGGAGCCTTTGCATGTCCTTCTTCCTGTTCCTTTCCCTTCTTTTTCCTAAGGGCATGGGACAAGATGCACCAGTAGCCTAGGCATCGTCTTTCTAAACTGCCTCCAAAATGCCACCAAATACAAACCCATGGAAAAAATCTCCCCCCATTCGCTCCATAAGGGGACTGCCCAGGTTAGGGTAGTTAGGGCTAGAACACCCCAAGACTCCAACATTTCCTCTCATCTGCCTTCTCTTTCATTTGTTTCCCTACCCTGATTTGCTGAGTAAACACCCTCAACATGACCCTAAGATAAAGAGGCCCAAGAAAAAAAGGTTGGTAATCTTACCCTGAAGACCACTCAGCTCCTCTTTCAATGGAACTGAATCTAATCCCCAGCCAGATTCCTTTACTTGTGGCACCCATCCCACCCCTACCCCCAGAGGGTGAAGGGAGATGTTTCATCATGGCTGCATTGTAGTGAAGCCAGAATGAGATGAGGAGCAGAGGGAGAAGGGAAGTTCGAAGGAGCCTCTCCCATAGGACCCAGCATACCTGGATGGGGATGAGGGGCTCCTTGTCATCAATGTCAATGAGCACGTCTTCTCCAGGGCTGAGTAAACTCACATCATCTGTAAGAAGAGTGGTGTCCAGGCCTGTGGTGAGCTCCATTAGGATGCTGTCATAGGACCCCTGAGGATTTTCACACTTCTCCCACCTGGTCCTTCCCTCTCCTGTTTCTATCCCATCTTGCCCCACACTCCCAATTCTCTCTTCCTCTCCTCACAAATCTCACTTCCTCTCATTGCCTCCTTAACATTTGCTTCCCCTTACCTCTTCCCACTGTCCCCCATTCCAACCACTGCTCCTCAGCTCCCCCAAATATGAGTTGCCTGCTCCAAGTGTCCACTGCTGAGGAAGGGGAAGGACCTACCTCTGGTGTAGCTGAGCAAAAGCCACTGTTCACTCCCTACCTGGGCCAGCATGAGGGGATGGACTCTCAGCTGAATAGGGGTCACATAGGAAACTCTCCAGGGAGCGGATAGTACACTGGCCCACCACAGGCCGGCGGCCAAACTGACGGTTATCAATGACCTTGACCACGATGGGGGGACAGTAGAGTTCCTCCCTGGGCAGCATCTAGAGGAGGAAGAAGCATGCTGTTCTGGATACCAACCTGAGCCCATCTCTGGGAAGTTTCAGGAAAGGAAGTAAAGAGGGCTTTTCACCATAGGATCAAGGAGCAGACAATGCCTGTAAACCCAGACTATCACCAAGAGCCAGAAATCCAAAATGGCTGTTGGCCTAGTGTAGGAGCTGAGGGCACACAACTTTCTGCTGGCCTCTTCATGCTACATGCAGAGGCTGGCTTCCCCCATAGCCAACACACTCAGCTCAGCCTGAAGTCTGAGCAAATTGACTTTCCCTGAACTCTCACTGGCTGAGGAGGGGGAGAGGAGAGTTGGCCCAGGACTCAAGATTTCTTGCAGACAGTCCCCCCCAAGTGGATACTCAGGAGTTGGCTTACAGACCCAGATTTTTCTCCCCCCACCCCAAATGTACTTTGAACACAACTTGAAATAATTTATATGCTCTCCTTCAGTGGCGGCTTTGGCTCAGCCAAGAGGAGGCTCCTGTTGACAGCCACTGGGCCTGGAATTTCTATAGAGCTTTCATCTTGCAAACTGTCATCTCGCAAACTGTTTTCCTTTCCTTAGACCTGCCTTACACTGGCCACTAGACCCAGGCAATCCAGAGGGCTGGAGAGGGCTGAGGGGGAGAGGGGGAATGCAAGGGTGGAGCTCCTCTGCCAGGCCTAGGCTGGGAGTCTCTAATAGGTCAGAGTTTGTAAGGTCCTGTCCCAAAAACAGCCCTGGAATGGCTCCTGGGAGAGGAGGGGTCCTCTGATCTAGACCTGGGCAGAAGAGAGCTAGCTAACTCCATTTGTGCTGCTCATAGGGCAGCACAAGCATTTCCTCCTTGTTGTTGCAGAAAAATGATGTGCTGGGAGCCTACAGGTAATTGGAGCTCAGCCCCTAGGATGCCCAGGGCCAGGAAAACATCTAGCCCTCTGGACTCCAGAAGGGGACAGAAAATAGGGAAATGGGGCTCACCACTTCCATGAAGAGAGTGCAGATGTCAAAATTGGGGTTCTTCCGGAGGTTTCTGATGACACAAGACTGGACTGTCTGCCCCCCACACTCCACTACAAGGCTGGGGGATGAAATACTGGCCATCTGGTAGCTCTTCATATTCCGCAGGCCCCATGCCAGGATCTGAGGACAGGGGATGAGGACAGTGTCAGGGACAGGAAGGGAAATAGGCAGGCTGTCCCAAAGCCACCCCAACCCAGGGCCAGACTCACCTCAATGGCAGTGCGCTGCAGAACTGGCTTGATGTTCTGGGGAACCATGTAGATGTTGGCCTCCCTCTGAGGTGGTGGATAGGGCAGGTCTGTGTCATCCGACTGTAGCAAGTAGCACAGAGACAAAAGTGGCAGGAAGATCAAGCAAAGATGTAAGAGAAAAGAGAGACAGGATGGAACGCGGTGACATGCATTGAGAGACATAGGAACAGAAAGATGAGACCCAGGAGTGGGCAAACAGGCAGACAGAAGGGTACAAAGTCCCATCTCCAGGATTCACAAATCCTCACAGTCATCCCTCCTCCCATAGTTCAGGTTTTGAGTACCTGCTACACTCTCTCTCTCTCTCTCTCTCTCACACACACACACACACACACTCCATCCACTTCAGCTTCTATTACCCACTGCCTCTCCTGCCCCTTGACTTTGACTCAACTGGATTATCATCCCCTTACCCAGATACTTCCAGCCCAAACCCCACCCCTCACTTCTATGTTCTGTGAGAACAGAACATGTACACTGGAAAAACAGAGAAGCGGAGAAATGAGAGGAGACATCACCACAGCGCCGGGAGAGGCTCCCTCCATACCACAGAGCAGGGATAAGAGAGACACCTGTCAACTCTGGCCTACTAACAATTTCCCAGAAAATCTTGAGCAGGAACCCCACCCCTACATCCATGGTCACAAAGAGCTACATGGAGGAGGAGGGCAAGAGAGGTGGGGTTAACTCCATTAGTTAACTATGACTGCGGAAGTTAGAAGCAAACATTGTGCAGGAACCATACCTCCACCAGTCATGAAGTTACATCATTTTCCTTTCTTGAACTCATTTGATCTATAAATAATGGTTAGTAAAAATCACCTATCTCTAGCCATTAGTGTGAGGGCAATTAAAGCAAAATTTCCTTTTCTTTTAAGACTCTACTTCCATGTCAGAAGTCTCATATTTTTACAAGTCTAATAGGACAAGACCCTTGACTGCCACCTACTGGAAAAATTTTATAATAATACAAATATACGGTATCTATGTTAGACATTGCACCTTCTTTGGCCCAATGCCTTTGTGTAATGCTCAACTTGCTCCACCTCCATACACAGAGCCCTTGACATCGAGAAAAAGTAAAATCATAATTAAAGTGACTGTTCTGGATATTTTACAGAGCTGGCTGGCCATAATCTTATTTAATAAACAATGGGATCATTGGATTCATTCTCTAAGTGACTTGCTTTAGGCTTCTTCTGAAAGAATGGTAAATATATGTTCAAGTGCTCTGACATAGAGGATGTAGGGGGAGGTTGGAACAAAAAAGACTATTGCTTTCTCCTGTCTCCATAAGATTTCAACCCTCTCTCCTGTCTATTGACAGATATATTTCCCTGACCTAGAGCAAGGAGCATCTCAGTTCTAGAATTAGCCAAACCGGATTCCAGAGCCAGCTCCACCACTTCTTAGCTATGTGACGCTAGCAGATTACTCAACCTGTGACTCAGCACCATCAAAGAGATGGAGGATAACAAGATTTATGGAGGTGCCTTGAGAACTCAATGAGAGAAGGAACATAAGAAGTACCTGGCACAGTACACAGAGGGTGTTTAATAATTGGTAGTAGGTGTAATTATTCCTATTACTGTCAGTGCCATTGTTTTTGTCATTGGCATTAGTGTTGCTCTTGCTGAGGTGACTTGAGGAGAACTGGACTACCCAGAGCATCATTCAGAACAACACTGGCTTTATAACTATCCCTAGTCACCAGGGCACAAAGTTGGAACTGGTTACTTTCCTCCAGGCCCAGCCTCAGATTGACATGATGTAAGAATCACTTACATGTTTGACTTCCCAGGCAGGGTTATGGGTAGGACGTGCACTTCCAGAGGTACCATGCTTCACCCATCATGGTCCCCAGGAAAGTTGTCTCAGAGGGTGGAAACTGGACCTACACAGCTGCCACAGTGGCCTGGCTGCTAAAGGGACCCCTAGTTTCATGTCCTCCCTAGCACTCTAAGGCTACCAGCTTCAGGTGGCTGTGCATCCAGAGTGACTGCCTTAAAGGAAGGGCTGTACTTCAAGGACCATTTGTGGCCTGTTCTTGGACTCTAGTGGCTGATAACCAGCCCACTGTGGGACCAAGACCAAAGGGAGCAAATAGCAGGAACAAGGGAAGGAACAAGTTCCTCTCAAGTGGGAGGCAGAAAGTCTGTTTCTTTTCACAGGGTAGTGACTGACATTTTTTGAAAGTCACCAAGGAAAATTCATTAATACCTTGCCCTCAGAACATATTTATCCTTCATGTCCATGTTCTAGACTTCTTTCCTAGCTCCCTCAAGCTCTGTGATAATGAGGTCCTCTCTGAATGCTAAGGATCCGGTTCCCTTTGCCTTGAACCCTCACCCTGAAGACAGAGCAAAGCCCTGCAGCAATGTAAGTGCTAGTACCGTCTGCAGAAGGCCCTGGAGGAAGAAGGCAGGAGCACACAGCTGTGGAGCACCAAGTCCACGGAGGCAGAAGGAAGAGAAGCAGAGACAGAGGTTAGAGGTGTGTCCTCAGCACACAGCACATGTTCATCCACCACACTGTTCCCACTCCCAGGACACACCTGCCTTATGCCATTTGGTGTTAACTGCTTGGGATCTCCATCTGTGTGACCCCTGGACTCCCATTGCCCAGCCTGAAACTGTCCCTTCAGTCCTCTGCCCCACCCCCGTCCCAGCACTGCACAGACTACACTGCATCTTGGTATCTGCAGCTACTGCTGCCCATGCTCTCCTGCATGCTCTCCCTGAATCCCATCTCTCCCAGTCCTTTCCGTTCTTCATGTTGTTGCCTGATCTTGCCTTCCCAGCACATGGCTGTCTACTCCATCCACACCATTTCCTCTGGGTTGTCTGCGGAAGCCATCCCTCCCTCTCTTCTCTCTCTTCCTGTCTTCTCTCATTACCCCGCACTCTGCCCGCAAACTTCTCTTTCCAAAGTCAACCATTACCTCCTGAGCTCAGCCCAAAGGACACTTGTTCAGTCCTCAACAGCATCTGCCCAGCTGACCTTAGTCTCTCTTGGATTCTATACTGCAGGGCCACTACTACTCTGAGGCTGAGTCTCCCTGGCAACCTCCTCCTCTTCCTCCACAGCCCTACCAAGCCAGGGCTCCTTAGGTCTCATAGACTTTCTGCTCCTGATTCTCTCTCCTAAATCCAGACACCGCCCCCCCTCCACCCTGCACCCTAGCATCTTTATTCTCAATTCATCCATGTGTCCTTCTAGCTTCTCATACTGAACTTGTCCCAAAGTGCATTCTTTTTTATGTTTTTTTTTTAATTGTAAAAATGCTGTGCAGAGGGGTTACAGTTACATGAGCAAGGTAATGAGCACATTTCCTATTGGGCATTATTGCCTCCTCCTTTGTTTTCCAAAGTGCAATCTTGGTCTCCCCTACCCCATTAAAAATAAAACTGCTTCTTTCAAATGCCATCCCAAAGACTGGCCCCACCTAGACAACCAGTCCATAAACAAATCAAAACAAAAACCCAATACCATACCACCCTTGGCTCCTCCTCTCTTCGCCACTAAGTCTACTTGACCACCAATCATTGGAGATTTAAGTCCTTAATTGACTCTCTCCCTCCCATTCTCTCCCTCCCTCCCTCATTTCTTCTCTCCCTCCCTCCTTCCCTCCCATCATCTGTTTTCTTTCCTTGGTTCAAGTGAGTACCTCCCAAGCCTAAACTGGCCAGCCTCACTCTTCACTGGCTTCCTGACAATCGATTTTGCACACTCCTTCCCAGCTCCCAATACACACTGTGTTCTGCAGCCAGGATGATCTTTCTAAAACTCTCACTCCCCACTTAAGGCCCTATAAGTCTCGCCCTATAAGTCTCAGAGCGAATGCACTCTTCAACATGGCCTTGAGGACTACTCATCTTCTAGCTCCTTCAGACTCCTCCAACCACATCTCTCACCACATATATTTCCTTTCGAGGGCCCTGAATAGTGACAAGCCGCCTCCCTAGAGAGGCTCAATCTTAGACAACTCTAGCAGGTAGCAGGCAGCACCATGCTTTCATTCACATTGAGGCTTGCAGTTCACTGTTGCTCCATGTGGGATACAGTTCTACTCCACTTCACTGTCTACCTCCTGCGGATGTCAAACGTCCCTGGTGCCCAGAGCTCAAAATGTAAGCACCCCTACCCATTGGTCTCATAGCCACTGTTCTTCATCCCTTTGAAAAGACACATCAGACACCCTGGACCACTGTGTTCCCTTGACTGTGCACCTGGTTACACCAGCAGTTCTACACAAGGGTCATAGCTAAATTCATCAAATAAAAAAATACTCAGAATGGATAACTTAAGGAAGGGAGGGAGGAGGGGAGAAGGAAAGGCAGGAAAGAGGAAAGGGGAGAGAAGGTAGCCAGTGCAATAGTGAGTGCAGTAGTACCTCAAGAAATGAGTCTTGCTGGGGAATGCTCCAGGTAGAGCACTTGATTAGCAAAGGTAATCCCTGAATTCAAACCTCAGGAATGCAAGAAAGGGAGGAAGGGAGGGAAGGAGGGAGGGAAGGAGGGAGGGAGGGAGGGAGGGAGGGGAAAAGAAAGAAAGAAAAAGAAGAGAGAGAGAGAGAAAGAGAAAGAAAGAAAAAAAAAAGAAAGAAAAAGAAAGAGAGAAAGAGAGAGGGAGAAAGGGAGGGAGAGAGGGAGGGAGGGAAGGAGATAAAGAGAGAAGAGGGGAGGAGGAAAAAGGAGGATGAATGGGAAGGAGGAAGAAAGGGAAAGAGGAAGTGAGAGAGGGAGTTTTTGCTCCCATCTGCCCCAGCCAGTCTTTGGTCCTCCTGGTGCCTGCTCCCTGATCCCTTTCTGAAAAACTTCCTACACTGCCTTTCTGAATCTGCCTTTCTAGCACACTTTTCTCATAGAGTTTATGAGGGATAGAGTTCAAGATGGGTCTCCATCTGCCAGGAAATTTCCTCAAAGGCTCTAGAAACTTCTCAAACCTCTTCTCTCTGATATCTTTGATATATTTGAACCTAACTGATCCTGCACCTTTCCTTCTGCGATCCAATTCCTATGGTGCAAACGCGTTCAGTCATCTCATACATAGGAAGATTCCAGAAACCTTGACCAGACAGCAAGCTCCCAGCCTGTCTCTCAACTGCTCTCTGGCTCCACTACCTGAAGGGTTCCACACACTCCCTCCAGAATAGTAATCCTCACTGAAGTTGCTGTGACCTGATCAGAACTGGGGGAGAGATGCAGGCTGCAGGTGTAATGGGGACTCCTGATTCTGTCCTCTGGGTGATGGGGACTCTGCCATATTTAACTAACCCCTTTATCCCCTGCCCTAAATGAGTTCTCACACAGACTGCATCTACTAGTGGGCAGGGTGTTTCATCAAGCCAGTTCCAACCAAGGCCACCAAGAACAATAGAGGCTTTCTCTCCATCAAAGCAGACGCCACCTTTAAGTCCCCTTTATCTACTGCCCTATGGCCAGTCCAGCACTGGGAGCTGAGGCCCTGCATCATGAGGAGAGCACCCCTCTGTCTAGTGACACCCCCCCCCATACACACACACTAGACAGATATTCCTTTCCAGGGCGGGGGAAGTGTGGACAAGCCTCTCCAGCCATCTAGACTGCCCTGTCACCAGTAGCCCATAGACCTCCCACCTCCTGCGGCGGGAGACAGCAAGGAGACCCTCTGGACATCCACATCCCAGTTCCTCAGGGAGCTCCAGGCAGGGGGCAGCCAGGCAGGCTGGGAGGGCTCCATTGTCTGCATGCCCCACCCAGCTCGTTAGGAACAACATGTTGCTCTAATTACACTTCCCAGGAAAAATAGTGTTTCAAATTAAGGCCTTGGGGGAGGAGGAGGGGGATGGGGACCACTGGGGTTTTTTCCTGATTGCAAAACAGTGATTTTTTTTTTCTTTCTAGTGTTTGTAAGGGTGCGAAGAGACTACCTCCAGCGTATCACAAAATAAAAGACATACAACCTGTCGTCTGGATTGGGAAAGGTGAACAGGGCAGCAGATGGTTGGCACTTCAGTGGCAATGAAGCCAGCCAGGAAGCATACAAAGCCTTCCACTGGGGCATCCCCTGCCACGGAGCAGAAGAGACAGAACCACACCCCCTGGATGGTGGAACCTCAAAGCCCTGGGGGTCTTCCTCTATATGCATTCCACTTCACAGGGGTCCCGCTTGTAAGGAGCTCACCAGCAACTCCCCTGCCAAGTGTGCGTGTGCGTGTGTTCTCAAGAGTGTACACACGCGTGCGACGTGCTCACACGTGCATGCACACACCCTCCATTTCCCAGGAAATCTAAAATTGCAATTTGTTTGAACTCATTCCCCCTTGGCAGCATGGACCGCCTTTGTTCTCCAGACAAAAAAGGAAAGGAACAAGACAGGGACTCAGAAGAGGCGGGAGAAGGAGGGAGGTGGGCCAGGGAGTACAGAGAGGAAGGTTGAAATGTGAAGGGGAGGATGGGAAGAGATTCAGAAAAAGCGCAAAAGACAAAGGCAAAAAGACCGGCAGGTTGGGAGAGCAGAAAGAAGCCACTCCTTCTGTCTACCCTCTGGTGTTAAGGACCCAGGCCTCCAATACAATGTAACAGTCCACTTTCCCAAGAGCCCCAGAAGGAACTTTCAGGATGGATAGAGCCTAAAAGAGGGATACTCTCGCTCATCAAGCTGACCTGAGGCTGGAATGTACTCCAGATTCAAGGAATCTAAAGTGCTCGGTACCCCTCCCTCACCCTTTCTGCCAATCCCGGCTTCAAAACTAGTTCAGTGTCTCTTCTTCCAGGAGGCCAGTCCACAAGCCCTCTGCCAGGGCAACCAGCATTATATCTCACTCATGGGCATTGTAGCTTCTATACAGATGCATGTGAATCTCTATACCTGGCTGAGATAGAGGAGAGTTGCTTCCCACTGGTGGGGTCTTTAGATTGCTGATCCAAGTTGTTTCTCCCGACCACACCCCAGCCACCCCCACTGGAGGCTGGACCTCTATCACTGCAACTGTCTCAATCATCACTTAGCTAGGCTCTCCCAGTAACTTCCTAATCCCTCACCTGTCCCCATTCCAGACTTCCCAGAGCTCCCATTACCAGTGAGAAGGCTGGTATACAGGGAGAGTCTATGAGAGGCTGAATGGCAACATAAGGCAGGAGGTAGGATGTAGCAAAAAAGAAAAACCCTACCAAGATGTCAGGCCTTCCTGTGGAACCTCTTGGCTTCCACCCAGCTCTTTGGGAATCTTTTGTGAGTCATGGGGCTTGAATTCTGGGCCTGGGTGCTGTCCCTGAGCTCTTCAGCTCAAAGCTAGCTCTGTACCGCTTGAGCCACAGCACCACTTACAGTTTTCTGGTGGTTTATTGGAGATAAGAATCTCATGGACTTGGGCTGGGAAGTTGGCTCAGTGGTAAAGCGCTTGCCTTGCATGCCTGAGGCCCTGGGTTCGATTCCTCAGCACCACATAAGCAAAAAGAAAAAAGCCGGAAGTGGCGCTGTGGCTCAAGTGGTAGAGCGTTAGCCTTGAACTGAAGAGCTGAGGGACAGCGCCCAGGCCCAGAGTTCAGGCCCCACGACCGGACCCAAAAAAAAAAAAGAATCTCATGGACTTTCCTGCCCGGGCTGGCTTTGATCCTAGATCCTCAGATCTCAGCCTCCAGAGTAGCTAGGATTACAGGTAAGAGCCATCGGCTCCCAGCCTCTTTTTGGAATCTTAAAGCCAAACAGCACCCAGAGTCTTGACTTGGACTCAGTCTTCTAGTGAGGGAGAAATGAGCTGAGCTACTGGCCATAGCTGGATTGAACACCCCCAAGGGATGAAGGCAATCACAAGTCATTTTGTGGGGTTGTCCCCTGAATCAGATGATACACCCCTCATATTCTACTGGGCCTCAGACCTTTTGAACCTGTGGCTCAGACCAACCCCTCCAGGAGACCCCCAGGACTGCTTCTCTCCCAGCCCTGCTGACCACAAAAGGCCTCAGTCTGTGGCCTGGCTGGCCCTAGTAGGACACTTGGCTTTCTTTAGGTCTGGCCCCAAACTGCAATTTTGATTTGCTTCCTGACAACCAGACCACAGCCAGATCCCTGCTCTCAGAATCTGAGCCTTTGCTGTTATATATGACAAATCCAGTTATTAAGGATTTTAGCTTCTTTTTTTTGTTGTTGTTTAATAACCCATCCCTGGGCTGGGTCTTCTTTAGAGCAGGCTGTGGGTTTTGGCCACAGAGTGCTCTCAATCAAGAGTGAGGGCTCTGTGCTGCTTCCCTGGACAGGACTCTGCCTCCCTTTCCAAACGGCAGTCTTTCGCAACTGCAGCCAGAAGCAGGAGGCTGCCTGTCAGGCGCAATTATGGCCAGCTCACTTGGCGGACCCCACCTTGGTCTGGGAGCAAAAGGAAGTGAGGTAAGAGGCGCAGGGCCTTCAGATCCCACATCCTGATCCTGAGCTTCGAGTCCAAATGTACTGAAAATGTCAAATGGTGTCCGCTCCCAGGCTGGGGATTCCCTGATTGCAGGAAGTGGCTGCCCTTTCCCCAGTTCACCCAGGGCTCTCCGTCCTGTCTCCCTGCCCCACCCCCCACCCCAGCTCGCCCATAACCAGGATCCTCACAGATGCCTCTCACCCTCGGGGATGTGGTCTGTTTTGTTAAGACGCAAACTCCAAACTTCTTCAGTTCCCAACGACCCGCAGCACTTCCCTTCTGGGACCCTGTATTATGTCTTAGCTCCATGGACCAAGCACTCATTTACCATCTTCTTCCTAAGTGCTACAACAATGTCCAACTAATGCTGCTTTCACCAGAGGGCTTCCTTGGCTACTCTTTCCACTACTGAACATCTTATTCATGAACATATGTCACCTGCTACTTAACCAGATATCCTCATCTGAGTAGTATAGGTGAGTTTGGCCTCTTAATAGGCACCTCTTAAGAGTCTGAAGCTAGAATCACCCCCTGGATATACCCTAGGCTGTCATGGATCCACACAGAGCATAGGGAACAAAATCTAGATGGGTTTCCATGTGACTCATGCCTTCTGGGTACTGGGAAACTGAAAGGCTCTGGACACATGCTGGAGTGGGTCTGTACCTCCATCTGTGTCTGCTACCCCCCTCTCCCCAGCCACAGGTTCAGCTCACCTCATCCAGGATCCTTGATGTGTCTTGTACCTAGATCACAACCACAAGATGTTCCATATCCAGGCAAGAGTAGGGGAACAAAAATGGGGCAAAGTTCTCCATTAGTAATCAGGAGCATAGCTGGGCAATACCAGACATCAACACACCACAGATATGGTGAAACTCTCACCCACACCCACCCCCCAAGGTGGTCCCAGAGCCAGAGGAACCAATGAATGCCAAGCAGAAGAATCCACACAGCTCCAGAAATGGGAGGAGGAAAGAGAGTAACAGAACAGGGAATGGGAAGGGCCTGGGACCCTGGGCAGTAGCCCCAGAAGTAATCAGGCCCCTAGAGTTGTTGCTCCTGCAGAAGCCTGTGGATTTGCTGAGCCAAGGAGAACAACAACCTCGAGTCTACAGGCCTATAAAAACTGAGCTCTAAAGCTCAGATGGGCTAGGAGTATGGAAGACACAGGGAGCGAGAGAGATGGGGCAAAGGAGAGTTTGTGTGGCAAGAACTGTCTAGAATGAGTGGGCTGCCTCATGAAGGCAAATGAGGAGTCCACACATCCCAGACAGCTGCAGCTGCACCTGTTCTGGCCTCGGAATCCCATAAACTTGGTACCAAAGTTCTACAACATCTAGGTGGGATGGGGTCAGGACCTTCTGTCTGTCATGCCTAGCCTGAAAAGATTGTGATCACAGGGAAGCTAGAAATCAGTTTAAACATAAAAACAAGACTTACCTCGAAACCAGGAATATGGTGGATGGCCGGCTAGGAAAAGGAGAGGAGACTTTGGTCATGTACTTGTTACCCAAGTGACACCCAAGTAACATCTCCGTTCTGGCCAGACAAACACATAAATGACAGCAATAGAACATATCCCTGATTAGACAAACCAGAGCTTTGTAAACTGTTTCCTGGGAGAAGGCATAGTTTACACTTTGGGGTTCACATCATAGCAAGAACAAACTTAAGGGCAGTTTGTTTCCTAGCAGGTATTTGGCTGCCGAGGCCACACAGACACATAGTCAGGCCGTGGCAGAACCAGCACTGAACCCTGGATCTTGTCCTTCCCCACCACTGGAGTGTTATTGCTGCAGCAGAGGCTCCTCCCCCAGGCCTCACAGCCCCCACCCCTCAAATCACATGGGAGGGACACTTCCCTGGCAGAATAAAGCCAGTGGCCAAAGGATTGACATCCCTAATTCCCACATTCTATTGCAGTGATCTATTGTGTCCCAATCTGAAAAGATATAAAAAAAACAGGTCTCCAGAAGAGATCTAACTTAGAACAAGCCACCCAGGCTCCCACTGAATGCTGGCCCCTTCAGGGGAGAAGAGTACATCAGAGTAACAGCCCTACCCCACTGTGCACACCAAGCCCTTGCCCTACATCCCAGCTGGGCCTCCTGAGTTTGCATGTGGAGCAGGCTCACCTTCTCTCTCTGGATAAGCTCAAAAGATGCCAGAAGCTCACCCGCTGGCTGGCTACCCCTCATCAGTGGGAACCAGGCCAGCCGGGGTATCCGTTCCAGGCTTGGCTGACAGATGCAGCGGCCCATAAACTCATCTGCACCCTAAAGCAGGTATAGAAGAAGAGAAGTCAATAATCTCCCCAGCTCAGGTCTGGGAGTGGCCTCCAAGAGAACCAGGCCTGCATCTGACCTCCTGGGCTAGAAAGGACCTCCAAGGTAGGACAGCCCCTTTTTGCAGAATGGACAAGGACCATACCTCAGAATCCTCTGGCCACTGTGCTATATTTGAATTCCCACCATGACTAGGAAATCCCTCTGAATGCCCAACTACTGTCCTTCTTGCTTTAATTTAATCCAGCCCTGCATCCACTAGAACCAGAAGAACAGCCTTCTACATTTCTCTAATGCCCTCAACCAAGTCTGTGTTCAACATTTCTGGGGAATGTATCTCCTGACTATTCACTTTACCCTTAAATTCTTCCATTTCCAAATGGGAAAGCTGTGATATCACTTATCAATTCAAGTGAGTCTTGTTAAAAATGATGTTTTCACCTGACAAATTTCTTTGCCTAGGTACCTTCTTCTGGCTCCCTGCTGCTCAGAGTTCAGCATCCACACGCTCCTCTGGCACCAAAGTCTTCACACTGCAGCCTGCACACGTCTCCTTCTCTGCCTCACTTCCTGCCCACACATCCTCCACTCCAGCCTGCCAGCTTCAGCTGCCTTGGCATGGCTATTTCCTCCAGTGGTGCTGGCCTCTCCCTTCTCCACCTCCTACACAGACACTTCCCTGCCCAAGCTCAGCAGACCTCAGTCTCAGCCAGATGATGCCGTGGCCCTCACAAATTCTCAGGCTTTGCCCAGCACATGGAGACCCAAAACATTCTCTGGGAAGTAGCCCTGCCTGTAGTCATGGCACTGCAGGAGACCTCAATATCCCAAGAGCCATCCTGAGACAGCCACCAGCTCCTGAAGAAGTGCCCACAACAGTAACAACCCAGCACCAATGGCTCGGAGTGGACAGTAGCCATAGCACTGGAAATAGTCCGGGTTTCTCTGGCCAATGGTCACCCCTCAAGCTTGCTGGGTGTTGGAGAGGAATAGGACTAGCTGAGTGCCTGGGCAGGCAGGAGCTGCAGAAGCTTGAGCAACGATCACCTTCCAGCTGTACAAAATAAACAATGGGTACAACCTAGTGTATCCTCAGAAACCCAGGAAAAAGAACAAAAGCATGGTTTTCCCCCTGGATCCCTCTTGCCCACTGGCCTGCAGGAGAATGACAGGCTAAGAGCAGTAGTTTAAGAAGAGGAATTTGGGTGCTTTGTAAGACAGTCTATGTTGGCCAGCCAGGCATGTTGTCAAAGAGTTTGGGGTCTGGGTTAGGGGTAGTTAGGTGCCAGGCCCTGAACTTTTCTCCATAATGTCCTAACCAGACTCCTCTCTCCAATTCCCTCCTGTGGCCCCAGCTTTTCTCTTGACCTAAGCCCAAACCCATCTTGCTCTCTACTGGCTTTCCCAGCACCATCTGGCGGGTGCTCTGAACATCACCTTCCCATATTCTCTGGTGACCACACTCTCCCAGGGCACCTGACATACAGTATGGAAGCTCTTACTAGAAATATCTTCGAGCCCACTGCCACTTGCTGCCCAGGCCCAGCCTCTTTGCCCAGTCATCTTTTCCAGTAGTATCCATCCTTACTACATTCTTACAATACTGGGCTGACCTCGTCACCCTGTTCCCCCAGCTTCATCCTGCCTTCTCCTTCCCAGCCTGTCCACCCCTGTCCTTATAACCTCCCATTCAACACCCCACCTTGAGCTTCCTTGTCTTCTTCACCACCTTCCCTGGCATTCCAACTTCGTGCAACTTTCCTGCTGGGAGCTTTCTACAGCTATCTTTTCTAACACTGCAGAATTAGCTACCTGTAACTATTTAAATTCACATTTTAATTTCTTAAAACTCAATTTTGGGGGAGTGCTAGCACTGGAGCTTGAACTCAAGGCCTCCCGCTCTTGCCTAACTTTTTTGCTCATGGTTGGTACACTACCACTTGAGCCATACTTCCACTTCCAGCTTTTTGCTACTTAATTGGAGATAGGAATCTTTCAAGTTTGTCTACCTGAGCTGACTTCAAACTACGCTCCTTAGAACTCAGCCTCCTGAATAGCTACCAGTATCTGCCACCAGCAGCTGACTAAAACACAGCAACATTTTAAACCGACTTAGTTTGTGCAAGCCACATTTCAAGTACTCTTAGCCACATGAGGCTGCCAGCTCTCATCTTAGACAGCATAGTCATAAAGAATGTCTATCATCACAGGAGGGGGGAGGCAGTATTGGGATTTGAACTTAGGGTCTTGTGCTTGCTCAGCTAGTGCTTTAATCCTTGAGCTATGTCTCACATAAAGAATTCTCCTCTCTGTGGATGAATCTCAGCTCTCACCCAGACAGGCAACTGCAAGCAAGGGGCCACTTAGCTGTTCAGTAAAGCAAGTACCTGACAATTCTTTGTGCAATCAACACAGCCCTTGCTGAGGATAAGGGCTAGCCTAGCATCACATAAGCAAGGTAAAGACAGAGAAAATCCAGGCTCCCAACCCACAGCCAAGCACCCTTTCCAGATCTGCCCCCTCTCTATGGCATTTGCTTAGCAATGTCTGCCACGGAGCACAGCACATATGCTAGCAATCCATTTTTAATTCCTCTAAAATAGTATCAATTACTCTACAGCCTGAGGGGTCAGAGAAGAGGCCACCAATCACAGTCTTGGGGAGCAACAGCTAGATGTAAGGTCCTCCTGGGAAGGCTGTGCAGATGCCTCCACATGCCTAAGGCTCCGCCCAGTACTTGTGTCACCTACGTATCTGGTACACCTGGAGGCAGTTACCTCCCCCCTTCTCTGAGGTCACATCCTAGACTGCCCCCCCAATCTAGCCTCCCGTCAGACCGTGGGAGGTCCCAGGTTCTGAGGTCACATATGCATCTGGTGTGGCTACACCTTTCCCCCCACCTGGCCACACCTTCTCCCCCTACCCTAGGCCTGACATTGACCCACCCCTTTAGCCATGTGGCTCCACCATGCACAGCAGGCCAGGCAGTTCAGAAAATAAAACTTCTATTTTTGCCTGAATATCGCGTGGCATTCTCTTCATCGGCTATCTAAATTAAACCTAACATAGGGTCCCAAGACTCGGATTCGGTACTGGACAGAGACTTAGGCAGGGTGAGGCATCTGCATAAACCTTACATTCGATAGGGTACCAAAGTCTCTGGAGAGACAGCATTCACAGTATGGCTTCCCTGGAAGCTGTACTTGCAGGAGGGTGGCAAGGCACAAGAAGCAAGACAAGGATACTTACATAGGTGTCATGGTCATAGAGCTCCACCACAATTCTGGGTGGCTGCTCTGTGATGCTGGCTGGCTCACCAAAAATCTCAATCTCATAGAAAATCAGTGTCTGATCCCAGGTGGGATTCAGAGTATTCTTCACCACCACTGTCTTCTGGCTCTGGTGTAAGAAGGAGACAATTGCATAGGGATCTGTATGGATTGAGAAGAGAGAGAGGACACAGCCAGCTCCATGAGAGTCATCTGCTCAGAAGTTCCTTGAACCACAAAGCTGAAGCAGGGCTGTGGCTATCACTCCAGAGAAATAGCATTCAGGCTGGAACTTCTTTCTCCCAAGGGATTCTTCTAGCCTCTCTATGAAGACCCTCTATGGCAGGCCCCCATGGGGGAATGGAGTCTGGTCTCAGCCATAAGCCTGAGAGTCATAGAACTTCTGCCAGTAAGGGTAAGGTCCTGGCAAAGTCTAACCACCAGGTTGGTCACTAGATGTTGGGAGGTGGGAACAGAATTTGAGGAAAGAATGAAGTATCTGCAAGGACAAATATAAAATGACAATTCTGATTAGTCATTTGTTAGGAAATGGAAAGACTTGGAAAAAATATTAAGTGTAGTAAGCCAGACCCAAAGAAATATAAGTCCCATGGTTTCCCTCATTTGCAATAATCAGTATACATCTAGGAATACATATGACCATATAACATAATGCCAAGTAAAATGAACCCCAAGATATGGACACAACAAGTCTTTCTTTGTTGTTGTTTTTAATGTACTAAGTGATTTTTTTGTTTTTTGTATGTTTTTCCCCCTATGGTATATCCTCTGTTGTCACTATACTTGATTTTGTTACCCTGCATCTTGTATATATATTTATCTAATTTGGGGAGGGGGCGGGGAATAACAAAATGCTGAAATGAGGACACAGGATGACCTATTCAACAATGATACTCACAAGACACTGTATTGGAAATGAACTTTACAACTTTGGGAGGAGGGGAAGGAAGGGGAGGAGGGAAGGGATAGTGGGAGAACAACAAGGGAAGGGGTAACAATGTCCAACAAGAAATGTACTCATGTAACTGTAAACCCTCAGTACAGCATCTTCACAATAAAAATTTTAAGTAAAGAATAAAATAAGGAAGTAGGTTTGTGGCAATGGTGAAGAGTGTTCTGGCTTCCTTAAAAAAGAAGAGCAGAAAGAAATATTGGTCTCTGAGAACTCTGAAATGCCACCAGAAAAACATGACCAGGACTTTGTTTCAGCAATCATCCCCATGTACTTCTCAAAGAACAGACTAGGCAGGACAGAAGTGAGCACAGGGAGACCAGTCATGAGTTTACTGCAATGGTCCAGGCAGAGATGGTACTGGCTTAGCCTGGTGTAGACTCAGTTTTGAAGCAACAGGTGGTGTGAGCTCCTTGCCAACCCATTCCTTTGCAGCCTAGAACCTAACTACAGGTCATTCTCTCTGCCTGGTTCCAAAGCAAATAGGTATCATTGGTAGATTTGGAAACAGTGGTTCTCAAATGTGAGTGTGAGTAGAACCACCTGGAATGCACACACAGAGATTGCTGGGTTGCATTCCACACCTTGATGCAGCAAGTTTAGGGTGTGGGGCAGGGATACCCTGGAGTTCTGAGAAGTTCCCAGGCGATATTGATGCTGCCATTGGGACTGTACTTGGGAACCAGTGCAAGAGAAGGTTCAGTGGCACTGAGTGTGTGGGATTGGGAGGGAAGCAGAGAGCTTAGAGGAAGAAGTTCTTCTAACTGCTCCTAACAGGACATCAGCTTGGAGACTGGGTCCAGTTTGATAGAGCCAAATGTTGAAGGTACTTGGATAGGAAATTCCTGGGATACAGGAGGCTGGCAGTTGGGTGTTGAATGTCTGGGAGGACAGAGCCAATGCCCTAACACAACCTGAGAGCTTCGTCTTGTCCCATCTTGTACTAGCTTTCAGGCTCTGAGCCCACAGGCCAGCTCCAGCACTACCAGTGACTCCCCAGGTGACTTCAAGAGGGCCTGTGTGACCCTGTTGGCTTCAGAGGATGCAAGAACATTCCATATAAACCTGGGGCCAGAATGAAGAAACAGTGCTCCCTACAAAGGGGAAGCAGGTTAGACTTCCTGGCCAGAAGAAATCTAAGGGGAAAGCCTTGGCTACTGCATGGGAAGTAGCAGAGAGAAGGGCTGGCAGGAGTGACAGTAGAAGTGATAGGAAGATAGGCTGGATACCAGCCAGACTCCATTAAGGCATAGAGACAGCAGGATTTAAGATTGTGACTATCACCCAAAGAGCTGGTTATAAGGTTGATGAATCTCCTCATTAAGGGTGGAAGCCATGGGCACCTGCTGGATGAACAGTGCTGAGGTGGCTATGAATGGAGGTTGCCACGAGGCTGAGGCAAGCCTGCCAGCCCAAGAGCACAGTGGGGTCAAATCATGGAGGGCCTCTACAGGAAATTGGTTTTGAACCTGATGCCAAGGGAAGGCCCCTGGAGGAGGAAAGGGCAGGGGAGAGGCCAGCATGGCTCACCACCCCTACCTGGTAGGAAGCTCCCTGGCATGGGGCTCCCCTTTCCATGCACCAGCCCTGGTAGGGCTGGCCCTAAGCCCTTTCCCTCCTGCCCCTGGCAGGGCCCAGCGGCGTCTGTGCATTTAATGAAACCGTCTGGCTGTGATACCATCAGCTCCAAGCTCGGCAGAGAACCTCTCCCAGTTCCAGTAAGGAAAGGAGGGTGCGTTCCGATAAATAAAACCATATTAGAAAGCCAGTGAAAAAGCCCCTTTTGTTCCCACCCCCTGTGCTTCCCAATGCTTTATTTTTATAAGCGTGCGGGCCTCAGACCGACCGCGTTTACACAAAGATCACAATTGCACATTGTAGCGGCTGTGCACGCAGTATTGGTGTTGGCAGCACCCCCCACGCTGGCCCTGGAGCAGGCTGACTCCTTCCAGAAGCCCCATCAGCTCAGGCAATGAGCTCAACACTGGAGGGGGACAGGGAGAGGGAGGCTTTCAAACAAAACTCACCCAGACCCACACAGGAGTGCCCCACCCGCCCATGGGAGGGAAACACACAACAAAGGCATTGTAAAGAGCAAGCCAGGAGGCCTGGGGCCTCAGACACTGAGCTACTGTGTGCTGGGGCCTAGCCTTGCCCCCAACAGGGCCCAGCCCCTCCTCCCAAAAAAGAAACAAGGAAGGGGGCCTGTGTTGCTACAGCAAGGTGGTTAGATAGACTCAGACACACCCACTTGCAGGGATGCAAAGAGGAGGGAGAGGTGGCTTCCCAAAGAGGGGTGAAGTACTGGGTGCTCCAAATCCATCATGGCCTAGGGCTGTCCCCCCAGGTCCAGCATGCCAAGCTATGTGCAGCTACCCCAAGGCTGAAGAGCATGTTTGAGTGGGAGCTCTGAGGAACACCAACTTTCCTGAAGAGGCTCCAGACATGGACACACAAGCGTTCCAGCAGAGTCCCTCATCACAAGAGAGCCAAGAACCCTACCAAGTCCCCCAAAAAGGCAATTCTTTGGCTGGATCCAGAGCCTTGCTGCTCTGACTTTCCTGCAGCTCTATGGAGGATTTCTGTACTCCATACATTAAGCTTCTCAGTATCACCCCTTTGTCAGAAGAGGAAGATTTGCCCCCAAAGACTAAGTCACTAGCCCATGATTACAGGACCAAGTTCCCCACTCCTAGACTAATGCTCCTTTGGCCACACCAATCTCCTAAGAAGGAGAGGGTGGGGTAAACTGCTAACAATCAAGGCAATGCAAATTGAAACTATCCTACAGCAATATTTTTCCTGTAAAATTAAGAAAAACTGTTTAAAAAAATCATAAAACTCAGTGTTGGCAATGAGTACGAAATAAGTATTCTCCTTTATTGCCGGAAACAGTTCGGTAACCTTTTAGAAAAGCAATTGAGCATGAGTAGTCTGCCCTGGAAAACATAAAAGGGTTTATACTCGTTTTTCCTATATTCTTGGGAATTATCCAATTAGCCAAAAGCTAAAGACGTTCACTCTGACACAATTTGTGATACATCATTCACTTGTTATACAAAGTACTGAATGACTGTCATGTGGTAGGTTAACATAGGTGCTGGAAACATGAACCTCAGTTCAACCTCTTGTCATCAGAACTGTGAGGGTAGAAATGACAACTGAGTAATAATTATAATGCAAAGTGATGTGCAGCTGAACATTGGACCATCCATGCAAGGGGTGGAGGAAGTCCAATGTAGCCTGTTGGCACCTAGCCAAGCTTCCCAAAACAGATTCCTATCTGGAGTCCAAGAACAAGGAAAAGAGAGCATTCATTATAGGCACCTAGAATGGCACATGAAAAGACACCACAGAGCACAGACACTTAGGAAACAGTAGTTTGCCTCAGTGAAAGGATAAAGGAAAGAAATAGCGAGGGCTGGACACAGGTCATGGTAGAAAAGGAAATGGGCAGATCACTCAGTCCTAGATTCATGATATGCAATGTGGATGAATCCTGCTAATGAATGGTTCCCGTTCTCTGGGAGAGCTAAGGTTTTCTCAGGTTTAGCAGCTTGCCGCTGCAGCTTCATGCAGGCCTGGTATACCACTGTGCTCTAAACTGTCCCAGTTTTCCTCACTCACTAACCCTTTTATTGTCTTTTTTTCTTTTGTTTTGCCATCCTTACCCTCCCAAAGACAGATAAACAAATAAGACCAAAAGAAACGAAAGCAAAAACAGCAACAAAGAAAAAAAACTTCATTTCCCTTTCCTGGAGTTCATTTTGATAAATATAATTTCACATGATCAGAGGCACTGCACCTTTGTGTTCCTTTCTTAAGAGTTTTCTTCTTTGGTCTCATTGTACGTGAATGTTTAGAATTCTACATAATTTATCCTAGCTTCTGCAGATGAGCAAACTCACTTTAAAAAAAATATTGAAGATGATGTACAGAGGGGTTACAGTCAAATACATCAGGTAATGAGTACATTTCTTTTTGAATAGTGTCACCCCTTCCCTTACTTTCTCCCAATTTTCCCTTCCCCTCCCCCCTTCCACAAGTTGTTTAGTTCATTTTTCATAGTGTTTAGGGAGTATTTTAAGTGGAGCATTTCACAAGCCTCCAGTACATTCTGGAAAATATATCCTCGGGTGTATTGCCCCAGCCAGTACCTACTTGAGCAAAACACTGTGATTGGAACAGGGAGAAAATGACCAGTGACCAGATAACAGAAGCCTCAAAACAAGAGCTCAGGACAGAGTCCAGATCTGAGAGAAAACTAAAGCACTGGTCACCAAATGTGGCTCCAGCTGTGGAGCAGCCATGGTTCATCAGACCATACAATATCCTGGCTTGTTAGGAACAACACTCAGGACAACCCACCTAGAATATTACTGCACCCTTCCAGGATCCAGAGACCAGCTTTCTTGAAAAATCTGCTCTGTAGATTAATAAATAATGTGGTATGGTTTGCTAGCTAACTATCATTAGCTTGGTTAGCCTGGACCTACCAATCTATGAGACCTTCAAAGAAGCATCTTTAGGCCCTTCAAGCCTAGGGTGAATGTGGTGGCATCATGACAGTGCTACCTGGCAATCCTCCATCGGAGGCAGAACTATGGCTCCATCCAACAAACACAGAAGCAGTTTTCAACTGAAGAAAGGGCAGAGCAGAGCTCCAGGGAAGCATTGGGCAAAGGAAATAGCTATTGGGCAAAGGAAATAGCTTCTACCTGTTGATTTCCCTTCAGATTCTTAACTCTACAATGAGGAACAATCCAACTCAGACTGTGCTCAAAGAGAATGGCTGTCACTTCCTGGGGCAGCAGCAGGGCAGGGCTAGGAACTTCACTGATGTGTGATTTCTACTTCCACTCAAATAACAGTAAAGCCAGCATGCTTAACAGATGCTCATAGGGAGGTGGCAAGACCATCTCAACAGCAAAGGGAAACCACTGGAATTAGCAGCAGCCTACATTTTGTCTGCCTACTTCTAGGCAGGCCACACATTCCAAAACACAAGCACATGCCACAGATCCTCTCCTGTGGACCCATGCTTGTCAAATTCAGAAGTCCCATCAAGTTGCAATTCGCAGATTACCTATACAGCAATGCCCCACAAGACCTTCTTTCTCCCAAGTTCACTGTTGCTCAGTAAGGCATCTCTAGATGTGCCCTCAGTTCCTCATCCAAGGAGAAGGAGCAGATATGGCCCCATCCTCTGAGCAGTTCTCAAAGCCCACCATAATTCCTGGAAGTGAAGAGTTCCAGGAAAGGCCTAGAGCACATCAGTTAGAAGCAAGATTGCATCCTAAGGATGGTCCCCTCTGCCTAAAACCCAGGCAGACAGATGTTAGGTGCTCCCAGGAGCAGAAGGATCTAGACCCTTCCCTGGCCCCAGACATTCTGAACTCACACATGAGTTTTCTCAGAGAAATGCCAGCCGGTGGCCATGCACAGCCTCAAGCCGCCAGCCACCCTGGGGTCAGTTCCAGGGGAGAAATTGCTTTGGTTTAGGGTTTGGGAGTGAAAATAAACACTCTGGGTTTTATAGGTTCCCCCGTGTTGGCTGCTGTTTTCCTTTCCAACAGCTGCTCAATCGGGCCTTTCATTCAGAAGCTGGTGGCCTCTGAGGAAGCCCTGGGCAGTGCCCTCAAAGCTCAAGGGATGTTTATCTGAGGGGTGGGGGAGGGAGCCAGAATGGAAAGTGTGACGTCTTTGCAGACCAGTGCCAAGCTGACCCTGCAGCCTGGGGTCCCCAGGCTGAACACTGGCTCCCCACATTGGTCCCTTGGGGAAGTCCCTGCTCCCCCCCACACACACACTCCCTGCAGGAGTCCCCAGCCAGCTAGATCGACAGAGGACAAGGGCTCTTCCACCTGGGCCCCATCTGGTCACCTGCCCTGCACAAACCTGCTGCCTGTACCCATCACCTCTCATGAGGTGGAAATGAAACTGTTAGTCCATTTCTTTGTTCTCAGGGTCAATTCCAATGTCAGAGCCCTAGACATATTTTCCAAGAAGTCATCACTGCAAGCATTTACCTGCTGCCAGACTGCTAATGGCAATACACTGCATGGCTTTGCAATGCTGCACAGAGGACATGCTCAGGCCCCAGACCCCAAAGTCCAGAAGAGAAGTTACTCTCCCCATGCCTCCCTGGCTGCATGGAGCTATGGGGTAGGTCACTGAGAGCAAAGGAAACCAGTCACGGCTGAGGGTGCAGGGGTGGGTGGCACAGTAGTCCCCTCTTAGAGAGAATGGACGAGAAGGAACACAGGCATATGGTAGTCAACTACAGAGTTTTTCTGTGACCAGGAAGCCAAGCTCCTGAAACTCAGTCCTACTCAGCCAAACAGCAGGTTGTGGAGAGTAACGGCTTGCCTCTAATTCCTAGCACTATCACTTGCCCACTATTTTAACTCAAGCAATTTAGCAAGCTTCTTCGAGTCTCCCTTTCTTCACCTGTAAAACAGGGGTATTGGAGATCTATCTCATTGGGTAGTGGCAGGGTCACATGAAATACTCTCAGCAGCTGCTTAGGTACACAGTCACACTCTATAAATGTCATTTTTTTGATACCTGGTACTTCAGGTTCAGAAGGAAGACCAGGTCCCTTCCAGAGGCATTCACCACCAAAGAGGGGAGGTTGTGGCAGATAGACAGCAAGTGATCTGGACAGATCTAGAAAGATGCTGGCCATGGGATGAGGACGCAGCAACCAACTCTCTCTGGGGAGAGTCAGAGGCATCCGGGCTGGGAATGAAGGATGACTGGGGGTCACTGGGCTAAAAGAAAATATATTCTAGACAAAGAGGGTGTTTGATGCAAAGGCCAGACATGGAAAAGATGCTAGCAAATCATACAAAACTGGAACAAATGGAAAAAAAGGGCAAACACAAGGTGGAATGGGTGAGGTTCACAGAAGTCACCTCTCAGGACTTGTCTTCTGCCAGGATGAAGAGCAGCAGATTAATTTCAAAGTAGCTACACTTGAAGTGGGACAGCCACATGCCCAGGTATGACTTGGCAGGGAAAGCAGGAAGACACCAAGTGACCTGAATTATAAGGGCAGCATGAGGTGGCAGTGTGACACTAAAGAGGAGGGAACAGATCTGAAACATTCAGAGGAGTTTCCCTGGGCTAAGACAGAAGACAGAAGAGCTGGAATGAGGTGATCATGGAGCTGAGTTTGGGTGGGATGAACTGCTCTGATAAATAGCTATTTGTGCCATAAAGTAGGTACAGAAGGAAAAGGAGGGATGCTAAAGAGCCAGAAAAGAGTGGTGGCTTGTGAGTAAAGACAGGAGGAGCTTTCAGGAAGTATCCAATCAAGCCAAACCCTGCTAAGGAGTCAAGTGAATCATGGAAGAGGCCACAGGACCCAGAAATAGCATCCAGCAATGACTGCACCCCACCCAAAAGGAGATATGTCAGGCCCCATTCCCTAGATGTTGGCCTATGGGCCCAATATCTCTTCTATCAATCTCTGAGAATGATCCTCAGCTCTCCCACCTACCAGAGAATGAGTCCTTGTCCATCGCAGGCAGGTCCCGGGCCTGGTACATGTAGCAACGCAAATGGTATCGGTTCCCATCTTGAAGGAAAAAACAAAGATGCCAGGGTGAAGAGCCAATGGTGGCTAAGGGCTGGAGTTACAGAGGGGGTGGGGACTGCCCCTAAATGAGGGGAGCAAATGATACAAACAACCCTGTGGGAGTGAGCCTCTCAAGGTCAGGAGGAAAGGTGAGACACTTGAGTGCTGAGTACTTAAGCTAGGTTAGGGCTGAGGAAGAAGGGAAGAGGAAGGGGAGGAGGAAAGGCCAGGCCTATGACAAGGACAGTACAATGCAAGGGCCCAGGATGTCCAATCTCAAACATACCACACACAGACATGCACATACAGATGTACTTGTGCATACATACCAAATGACACTGACCACAAAAATATACACAGACCTGATTCTTCCAGCACAAACACCTGACCACATAATTCCATAAACTCAGAGGTATTAGGTTACCCACCCATCTATACCTCTGAGCATCACTTACAATCAAAGATGCAGGAGATTGTGGGTCTGTTTACACCGAAGCTCAGGGTAGACACAGACATGGAATCTTCGCTCCTGTCATCCACCACACCACCCTGGAGACACAAAGTTGGTCATGGGTGTATTCTCACCCCACCCCACCCCAGGACTGAGAGTTGGCAGAGAATATCCCAGAGAATTAGGTCCTTAAGGTCATGAAGTTCCTCCGTACAACAGTGCTGAAAGGAGGGCCATTAGCCTTGGATTTCACTCTGGGGAGCACATCCTCTCCTGTAGCATTATTATACACCAATGTCAAAGCCCCAAAGGATTATGGGAAACTCCTCTGCCCCTTCAGAGAAAACCAAGCATCCAGAATGGACCCCGAGCTATTCCAGGGAAAGAGTTAAATAGAAGAAAGCACTCTAAGGGCCTCTCCAGGGGAGAATCAAATGAGGTTCTGCCTACTCAGGATACGTCCAGTGGAGTCAAAGTCTAGAAGTCCCAGACTCCCATCTCTGAGCCACCTACCACCTCTCCCCCAACTTCTGTGTACTTAGAGACAGTGTGCCAGTGCCAGGGATATACAGGCACTGAACCAGGTCTCAATCTCTGTGAAGATGCCACACAGCAAATCATCCATCTGTCAGGCCAGGGCTTGGGAGAGTCCAGAGCTATGGACAGAGACAAGAGCAGGAGGTAGGGTGGGGCTATAGTCTGACTCAAAATCCAATCTGTCAGATAACTGTGCACAAATTCAGATGGCCAGACTGTTGTTTTGTATTCATCAGTACTAGATTCTACTATTTAGTCACAAGCCACTTGGGAGTGGAGGGCACCAAGACCAGGACACTCCCTGAGACACACATACACACACACACACACACACACACACACACACACACACACCCTTCTCTGGGGCATTCCCTCAGGCTCACTTGTCTCCCTCCCAGGGCCAGAAGCTCCAACCACATCTGCAGCCAGACTGGAGAGAATGACACTACTTACCAGACACCTGGTACTGCCCACTCCCTCTATATTCCCTGGGACTTCTCCAACCCTATTTTTTCTTCCTGTGATACATCTCAGAGATGTCAGTGTATAGTAACAAGGAATCTCTGCTTTAATTCCTTTGCCCAGTGGCTCTCCTAAACCCACAGATGCACACACACCCTTTATGAATGCCCTGGCTTCTTCACCCCACCAGACCCACCCAGAATGGTCAGTCCCTAGGACTGTCCTGACCTTTGTCCTGGCTGGAGCCATTTCCAGAGAATCCCCTCAGACCTTTGAGCTACAAGGTATCCATACTCCAGTCCCATGCCTCCAAATATGTGACACTACTGCCACTTCTGTGTCCTCCTCTCCAAATCATGCTTAACTGTTTTCCTTGTCTTAGAACCCCACTGGATGCCTGTCTACCCACTTCCATCCTGCCCATCCCCAAGCCAGAACCAACTTTCTGACCCATTGGTTCCAGGTTTGAATCCTCCAGCAGTGTCAGAGTTCTGCTGCTCAGATCCTGGGAACCTGTCCTGTCTCCCCATCCAACACCAAGTCTTGCTATTCCCAACTCCAGTCCTCTGCTGCAAGCAGAACACTCTCCCAACACATGCTCTACCTTAGCCAGCAGGCCCTCACCACTCCAGCCCCTCCCTATCACTGGCTACCCTAGATACCTAACTAAAGCCCATTCTGGTCCCTCCAGGGCCACAGAGTGCACCTTAAGTGCAAGTAGAGGTTTCCCTCCATGTCCTTCCATTCTCCTTGTATAGTGTAAACACACAACACATATGCAGAGGTAATATGACAGGCCCTGCTGCACCTGCATGGGCGTGGGCTCCTCCCACTGGGCATCCTCCTTTCTGATAGGGAGAACACAGCAAACATACACACAGACACAGACACAGACACACACACACACATACACACACACACACACACTTCCTTTGGCCACAATGTTCATATGGCTCTAAAACCAGATTACTTGGGCTTTAATGCTGATCCTGTCATTAACCTTGTGACTTTTGTCAAATTACTAAACTTCCCTGAATCAATCTTTTTGTAAATGTGAGATAATTGCATAGTATCTCTCAGAACATTGCTGTGGTTGTTAAAGAAACAGAGAACAGCCAGATGTGGGTGACTCATGTCTGTTATCCTAGCTACTCAGGAGGCTGAGATCTGAAGATCATGGTTCAAAGCCAGCCCGGGCAGGAAAGTCATTAGACTCTTACCACCAATTAACCACCCAAAAAAGGCCAGAAGTGGAGTTGTGGGGAGCTCATGCATCGCTGAGGCAGGGGCACCTTCTTGGCTACCTGCCTACCTCAAAAAATCCCTCCGACTTCCCCCAGCTTCTCTCCTGCATCCACCTACCAGGTATTCTGGCAAGGTATGCCCAGTTCTTTATAACCAGCCCACCCCCCCCCCCCCCCGCACAACACTTGGCACTAAACAGTCTTCAGTGAAGACTTACCGCATGAAAGAAACCATCTCTATGCCCTGAGCCACATGGACAGTGAGAGGACTAAAGGCCCCAGGATGGGAGCCAGGAAATAGAGTATCAGGCAGCCCCATCCAAGCCTTAAGAGTCAGTCTGACATGTCACACAAGGAAGAATTTGAGAAGCACATTTATACCTAGGAGGAACCCTCTGTGGGTAAAAGGGCACAGGTGGGCCTTTGGAAAATCCCATGCAACCTCCTCTTCCTGAATGGCTTTACAGCGCTGCTCAGAGACAGCAGCCACTACCACAGCCCAGGAACAATGTTCAGCTAGTGGCAGACCACAGAGCCAGGGCTCCCACTGATCTGCATGGAGCCATGCCACAGAGGGAAGCTGCTGCTCAAGTCTCCACCTGCCCACCCACTCCTCACACACGTGCACATACTCTTGCCCAGCCCCGGGGCCAGGCCCAGGGCATTGGGTTTCCCACAGTCACATTCCTGCCTCCATAGCTCATGCCTTCTACTCCTGGGCTGAGGCTGGCAGCCACGTGGTCTGTGGCCCGCACTCTGTCCTGGGGCTAGCCGTGTAAGGAATTTTGCTGGTTACTGGGGGACTGGATAGTGTCCAAGCCACTGCTACCCAGCAGGAGGCCACAGCTCCAGCCTGAGGTAGGAGCAAGGAGGTCTCAGCCTTCTGGATGCCAATGGACTCACAACAGGCCCCAGGCCAAGGCCAAATCCACCAGAGTGTTCCCAGGACTGACCTCTGAAAACCTTAGCTGGGAAGAGGCTGGCAGATTATGGGAGACACAGAGACTATGAAGGGGACCCCTCCTCCATTTAAACTGACAGAGCCAAGAGGATTCCGGCAGCATGCTTGAGATTCCTTCCACTCCACACGTGGCCTGCCATGTGTGCTGCTCCTCCCTGGAGCAAGGGTGCCTGCCCTGAACAGGGCACTGAGGTCTAGATCAGGATCTCCTAACAGAGGGCAGAGATGGATACCACATAGATTCAGCAGACAAGGAAGAACACCTCAGTAGCCATACCACATTGTTGGCAGGAACTAACAGGACCTCAGAAACTTGTCAGGGAACTATAAAAACTTTCCTTGCCCCAGTCAGGTCAAACAGATGGGCATGGCACGGCCTGGGTAAAGGGCTGCGATCCTTCAATTTACAGAAGGGTTACTTCCTACTCAGGATGGGTATGAGAGCACACATCACAGGGTTGTTGAAAAGGACACTCTCACTAGGAGAAACTGTCCCCTGACTCTTTGCTTATGCAAACAGGACCAGAAGAACCTCTGAGAACAGTAAATACAGGGCTCTTATGGATCACAAGAATAGATTCAATTCTCAGAAACTTTACAGGCCAGTTGTTACACAGACATTAGTAGAAATCAGCTTGTATAAATTTAGAACTCAAGAAATTGTATTTGAAAACAAAAAGTAGTAAATATTCAACCCATCCTAATTATGTTACTCTCCTCAGCTACATGGGGCGTATCCATGTGATGATATACCACAGTGTCTTAACAGTGGGCATTCCAGTGGCTCTATCCATGTTGTAGCTTGATATCGGCCACAGCAGAGGTATTTACACCATGGAAATCAACACATGCTGCATACTATGTGGCATTGTTGTTTTGTTGTTCTGAAGAACTGGCTGCTGTGCACTGATCAGAAAAGCCTAAAGTGACTTTCCAAGAATTCACTAACATCACTGGTTCTTCACCAGTGGTCCCTTGCCTGGATGTCCAGATAATGTGGTGATGTGGGATGGGTCCTATAAACCCTGTTCATCCTGCCATCACCTGGAAGATTTTCCATAATACTTGTGAAAGAAAGCACAATTAGAACAGTTATTCCTTGTAATCTCTATGCCTCAGTTGCTGATCCGTGAGATGGGATTTCAAGAACCTACCTCCTAGAATTGGTTAAATGAGATAACGCATGAACTCAGTAGAAGGCCCTGTAACCCTCAATACCTGCCGTAATCAGGGCACTGATCAAGCCAGTTAGTACACTGTTGTGGGTTGTACTGGCCCTGTCAAAACTACTTGATTGCTACTGTGGCATAAAAGCAGCCCCAAACCATAAATAATGACTGAGCATTGGCTGTGTGCAGAAGAAGAAGGAGAGGAAGGAAGAGAGGAAGAAGAAGGAGGAGGAGGAGGAGGAGGAGGAGGAGGAAGAGGAGGAGGAGGAGGAAGGAGAAGAAGAAGAAGAAGAAGAAGAAGAAGAAGAAGAAGAAGAAGAAGAAGAAGAAGAAGAAGAAGAAGAAGAAGAAGAAGAAGAAGAAGAAGAAGAAGAAGAAGAAGAAGAAGAAGAAGAAGAAGAAGAGGAAGAAGAAGAAGAAGAAGAAGAAGAAGAAATGACGACGAAGAAGACAACGACGACTTACTTACAAAAGCAGACAGAGGGCCAGCTTTGGGCCATGGGCCTAGTTTGCCAGCCACCGCTCTGTAATGGCAGGTTATTATTTTTGCTGTACTATTATCATCCACAGATGATAAGTGAGAAAACTGGATCCCAGATCTGTAAATGTCTTCCCTGGTGATAGATAGCAAATTAGCTGATAGAGCTAGGGGCTCCCTGCCTTCCCCTCACCCCAGGGGTCTTCCCAGACTCCTCTTCCCCATCAGAGGTCACAGCACCTAAGCAGGGCTCTTGAACTGCAGAGAGTTAAGTGCCAAGTCAGGGTTGTGTGGAGCCCTGGACCCATTTCACTACTCTGGCTTGTCAGGATTAGAGGAAAACCCCACACAGGCCTGCAAACCCAGCCAAAGGAGAACCCTTTAAAAGAAAGAATAGAAGGCAGAAACACATAGACCTCCCTTCCCCATCAGGGCTGATTTCAACCTTAAGTGAAATAGCAGGCGAGGGTGCAACCCCACTTAATTTACAGCTAGAGCCAGGGCTGGAAGCAGTTGCTAGATTCCTTGCAAAACTACCATCTGGGCCCTGGGGAGCTGGGAGTGGCCTCAGGAAACCTGGAGAGCCCCCAGTGCCACGTGTGGGCTGGCCCAAGCGTATGCGTGTGTCCCTCTAAGGTTTCCACATCTCCACATGCGCAGGTTGCAGAGAACTCTGGAGCAGGTTTGCTCCATGCCAGCTGCATTGGTAATTATGACAACCATATGTCCCATTTGCTAGAATAGCCCTGCTTATGCCTAGAGTCTCAGCATGCTTATCTCCCAGACGAGATAATAAATTCTACGATTGCTCTAGCAATAGTGCACACAGTCCCTTGTATAAAATGATATCCAATGGGCACGAATATATCTACCCAACGAGATATCTGTGTGGTACACAAACAGACACACAGTCAGAGCCTCCACATTTATTGGTATCCAGATGGGAGCCACAGACTCAGGGTCTACACATTTAGAAGATTTTCCGAAATTATCCTTTTCTGTGAGGAAGCAGGAGAGACAGAAAGGCCTCTGCTTGACTGGTAAGATAGACTCATCTCACACACACACACACACACACACACACACACACACACACCAGCATGAAACCAGAGATGGAACAGATGCACAGTTCATATATGTGAAAACCCAAGGGAGCCAGGTGCCCACTCACGTCTATAATCCTAAACTACTCAGGAGGCTGAGATCTGAAGATCACAGTTCAAAGCCAGCCTGTGCAGAAAAGTACATGAGATTCATATGTCTAATTAACCACCAAAAAGGCTAGAAGTGGAGCTGTGGGTCAAGTGGTAGATCATCAGCCTTAAATTTAAAAAGCTAAGGTACAGCACCCAGACACAGGCCCAGACTCTGAGTACCTGCTCCAATACTGGCACAAATTAAAAACAGGGATTCCTATAGTCACTCAGCTCCAGCCATAGCCCCAGTCATAGGCCTTGGTTACTAACAAGGCATAGTCCCCACAGCTCCCAGGCCTGCCCTTGTACTAACTCTGTGAACAGAGCCTGGGGCTGGGCACATGGTATGGCTTCATCCTTGTCCAGAAATGAACCTTGCCCTGTCAACACACATCTTACCTACTTCTCAGCCAACTCAAATCTTAAGTTACTCTGCTCTGGCACCCATCTCTCCCTGACCCCTTTCCCAACATTTCCAACTCCCAACTGCTCTTCCCTGCCCTTGGCCCAGGTTGAAATGCTTGTCTTGTAGGTCTTCTCTACTCCAGACTGACTGCCAACTAACTGCTTCCTGGGTGGAAGCTGTCCTGGGTTAGGGGCAGAGTCCTCTTTAGCTGTCTGCCTGGAGTGTTGTCCAAGAGAACTTTTTTCAATAACATAACTGTACCATAGTTGCATTATCCTACATGGCAGCCAGAACCAGCCATGTGTGATTGTGTGTGTGTGTGTGTGTGTGTGTGTGTGTGTGTGCACGCGCGCGCGTGCGCCAGTACTAAAGCATGAACTTAAGGCCTGGGTGCTGTCATTTAGCTTTATCAATGCTGGTGCTCTACCACATGAGCCACAGTCCCACTTCCAGCTTTTTGGTAGTTAACTGGAGATAAGAGTCTCATAGTCTTTCCTACCCAGGCTGGCTTAAAATTACAATCCTTGGATCTCCTGAGTAGCTATGATTTCAGGCATGAGCCACAGATACCTAGCTCCAGGTGTGATTATTGAGTATTTGAGATGTAGCTCACCTAACTGGGAATTGCATTTTCTTATTTTGATTACTTTAGATGGAAATTTAAAAAGCCACGTGTAGCTAGTAGCTACTGTTTTACACAATGCAGATCTAGGTCCTTGTTCTTCACAGCTGTAAAATGAGGCTTAATAATAGAATAGCACCCAACTTTCTGGGCACAAAATAAAGTAAGGCAATGCATATGAATCCTTTGGCATGGTTTTTGGCACATGGTTAAATAGATTCTAGTAATGTTTATCCTCTTTGAGGACCTGGATCTCTTAGAGAAATGGATAAAACCAAGAACCTTATTTCAGAATATATCCATCACAAACACACACACAAAAGCACACACACATACACAGAGCATATTACACACATGCACACACCTGCACACACATACACACACACACACACACACACACACACATTTTCCAGCTGATTTTAAAAGACTCCTGTGCCCAGCTTCTATAGAATGTGCAAGTTCTTCCTTGTTGAAATTCTCCAGGGCTGTGAGCACACGGTGCCGACCTGTCTCCTCTCTCCCTGCCAGGCACAGGCAACTCAGGAAACCCTTCCCAACAGGAGGACACTCAGGGCCAAGCACAGAGGCAGGGCTTGGAAAAATCCTTGCGCCTGGAGGGTAGGCCTAGGGCAGGGGCAACAGCATGGATTCCGTGAGCTCATCCCAGCAGCCGTCACCAAGTTCCCAGAGAGGCCAGTGGCGTCAGGAGGGGGTGACTGGGTGGGAGCCGCGGTGGTGGCTGCGGCGGCAGCTAGGGGTGTGGGGCGAAGAGAGGGAAGCTAGATGGAACACGCTATAATAGCGGCTTTGTGCTCCGCTTCCCAAGCTCCCTGGGAACGCCAGGAAGATTATGAAACCCGGTGTCTTTGGGAATGCCAGGATATTAGCTGGAAAAAGAATAATACGAAAATAAAATAATGCTCGGGATGGAGACAGCAGACGATTAGCAGACGGAGCCAGGGCTTCCCGCTCCATGAAGGGAGCCAGGCTTGGCCCCAACAGAAGGCTTCAGGGAAAGGCTGCCCGTGCTAATGAGCAGACAGGGCCTGCCTTCCAAAGAGACGTCTTCCAAAGGGAGCTAGCAGGCAAGGCCCAGACTGCCATAGATACACAGGCCAGGGAGAGGGGGAGGGGACAGGAGACAAGGAGCACCCAGGTCTGGTCCTCAGGCCTAGACATTCAAATCGTCATCACCAGGAAGGCTACCTGAACACTACTCACTGATCTTCCTTCCCTTCCCTCACCAGCCACTCTGGAATGACTTACTCTCTGTCCAGCACTCCAAAGATAAGACTTCTCCAAGTTTATTTACACTCTCTCATCCTGAAATCCTCATTGGCCTAGGAGGTCTCCACCATCAAATTGGGCCATGAGATCATTTCTTGCCTTACCTCTCTATCAGGACTGTGACTATACATGTACCTTCAACCAAGTCAGATGCCAGTCTCTCTCAGAAAAGCATCCAACAGGTGGGCTAATGTGAGTCCCTCCTAGGACTGCAAGATGCACTATATCCTTGCATATCCTCATTATCAGAAGATGGCCCTCGGGCCAGCCTCCTCAGCATTACCTAGAAGCTTATTAGACAGAGAGACTGTGGGCCCCACCCTGACGCTGAATCAGAGTCTACGTCTTGACAAGATCCCAACTGGCTCTCTTGCTCATTAAGTCTGAGAAGCCATTCTTTACAAGTGTCACTGTTAATCCTTACAGTGATGCTAAGATGGGTGAGGAAACAGTGTGAAAGGCGAGAGGGCCCTGGCCTCAGCTAGAAAGCACAAAGCATGGAATCCCCAGCTTAGATTCTGCACACTCAGAAGTCTTGCTGCTGTCCCACCACATCCTACCAGGTATATCAGCAGACATCATGGGTATATGTGCAACAGCAAGCTCCTAGCCCAGAAAACATAACCATTCATCCCAAGATGTAGTAGACTTGACCCCCAATCCCTGAGGGAGGAATCAGTATGTCTAGAGCCAGAGCACAAGGACCCAAGACTGCCCTTTGTCCTGTAAAGCTGACCAAGAAGGAAGCATAGCATGTGGAGTGACTGTATCTGCATTAGAACTGATGAGGATCTAGACAGAATGGTCTAGACAGTTATGAGCAAACGGGCTTGTGGCTCTGTCCAAATGCCGGACACCTAAGGATTTCTGAAAGTGTAGTTTCAGATTCCAGATCTGTGAGACTCACTATCTCAAACCACTGTCTGTCACCCTTGGATTCTCTGTGTCAGCCAAGTTCTCAGGAGACTCAGGAGTCTCCCCTGGATAGCTCTCTGCTGTATGTCACAGCCAGTCACATTTGAACTGTCATCCATCACCCTTGTACATCTGTTGACTTGACACTTGAGTTCAGTGATCCCTCATGACATTTTCTCCCACATAAAGAATAAATTAATTGGTTTCTCTCTTCTGGGAAATGTTTCCCCATTCTCCCAGTCACCACATCATGAAAGCTTGGCAGTGGGTTCCTCAGTCTTGCTCGCCTCCTCCTCCAGCCAGAGTAGCACCCCTACCAAGTTAGCCTTGGCAGGAATGAAGCCCACTGGGAACACTTCCGGCAGCCACATTGTGAACCACCTTCCAGCCAGCCTCAGTGTCTGTCTACATGCCTGTAGGACTCTTTGGCCTTGCTCTCCCCTTACCTACCTCCCTGTCCTGGTCTGCCTGGCAGGCAGCCACCAGATCTGCCTTCCTCACACAGCACTGCACTGTATGTCAGACTTGCCAGGGCCAACAGTGAACTCATTACAGCCCCAGGCCTGCCTTGCAACCTGGCACTGTCAGTGGCCCCACTATTGACCCTTCTCTCACTATGCTCTGCCACCTGATCTCCCTCAAATTGGCCCAACAGCTCTCAACCCAGAAGTCACCTCATCCTTGGATTTCCATCCCAAACTCCTGATGATCTGAAAACAGGAAGTTCTCCCTCTCAACGCTCTTGATTTCAGGTCTTAATGCCTCCTACTTCGAACCAAAGCATTCTGCACAACAACCCATAGGGACAACCTAAGACTCAATGAATAGAGTCCAGGGCATGTCATCTGGAGCTCTTTACCTGGCATGGTTTCGAGTTTCTTTTCCATTTCAGAAACTCCTCTCCCCAGCTTAATATTGTCCATCACAAAGCTGGCACATGGCCCAGGGTGGCCAATCAGGACCCTCCATTCCTCCCCAGCACAGAACCTGACTAGGTGCATGACCAGGCAGAGCCAGTCCTTTACATAAGATCTGTCCTGGGACTGTTGAGAAAGTGGCACTCTGTGATGTGGTTTGCATCTAGCAGGGCTTAGTGGACTGTGAAGATGATGCCAGCACCATCTTCCCTGGCCATCTTGAGAGAGCCACCGTGCGATGAGGCCAGACAGAGAAGTGAGTCCCAGGGACACTCCATTTCCTGCCACTCTAATACCTGGCATCCCTCCAGGCCAACTTTCCAGAAGCCCCTTTTCTCATCAGCCCATTTGAGTGTCATCTCTGTCTGACAGAAACACATCTGGATTCTCAGTCCTGGCCTTCTTCAGTGCAGCCACTCAACCATCCTGAAGCCCAAGTCAAACCCTTTCTGACTGAAACCAAAGGCAGTAACCAAGCACCAGTCTTTCTCCTATCCAGTCCACAGCTGCACCTAGTTGTTCCTGTCTGGCTGAAGACCAGTTAGCAACCCAGAGGTCCAGGACTTTGCTTCTCCCCACAAGGTCCCCACATATGTGGCCCAGGCCTAGAGAAGACTCCTCTCTAGAGGCCGGTCACAACTGCTCTGACAGCTCCTGGACACCAGAGATTGCCTCTCCTACACTGCCACCATAAGGCCTGCCTTCTATCAAGTCTGGAACTACCAGGCCGCTCTCAGTGTCTTCTCTTGCTTCCATCCCATCATGCTCTGGGCCTGCCCTATTAAGACTCCCAGAGCCCACACGGCTGTTTGTCCCATGGATGGATACATCCTTGGTCTAGACTAGATGTACATATGCACAAATAGCTTCACAGGAACAGCTTCAAGTCCCCTCAAGAAGTACAGTTGGTATAACTAGTCTCCCAAGGTCCCAGCCTAGAGTCTCCACAGAAGATACACAGTTCTGGTCAGATTTCAGAGGAAACATCTCATTCAGGCCTCTCATTTCCACCTCCAGTTGTTCCTAGGCCAGCAAAGCAAGAAGCTGGCTGTATGCCTAATCATCTCTTTTGGGGAAGCCCATTGCCCAAATCCTGAATAACGCGGAGCAGACCCCAAGACCACCCACTATATAAAATATACACAAGGTCAGGACAGCCATCCAGGAACTTAGTTTTTAAGATACATTGTTCCCCCAAATCTTGGGGGGAAGCCCATGAGACATCCTGTCTCATGAGGATGCATGTTCAACTGAGGACCTTCCAGAGGTGCCAGACTTTTGTGGCTACAGCTATGAGTGAGACTGAGGTCTCCCCTCCTACCTCCACGTTAGGCTGCCTCTACAGGAAGCACTGGGTCAGACCCTTAGATGCCAAAGCCGTCTCTCTCCCTCTCTGCTTCCATCTTGACCACTCCAAGAAGCAGTGGGTCTTCCAGTGCCAAGAAGAAAGCTGTTTTATTTTACAAGGACACCCAGACTGCTGCTCACTTTTCCCACTTGCCACCCCACAGGGATCAAAGCCAGGACAACTGGCCAACATCTGTCCAAAGGCCCTAACCCAGGGGGCTCTGTGCCTACCCCACATCACCCCAGAACAGCCTTGGGAAAGGGAGCCACACCCCACCCAACCCAACAGGCACAGCCACACATACCAGGGCTCCCTCGAGGGCAAACACAGCAGCAGGCCCTGTCTTCTCCAGGGGCTCCATGCGACGGCGCCAACGGCGGCGGCGAAAGGCGTCAGTCTTGCGGTACTCCAGGTGAAACTTCCAGCCAAAGAGAGAGGCGTACTCCCAGCCCTCGCCCTCTGCCTCTGCCTGCCTGTGCTACACAGGAGAAAGGGCAGACTCAGAGCTGATTGGCAGGTCCTGGGATATCCTGGACCCATCCCAGGTGTGCCTTCCTATTCTTCACTACTCCCCACCAGCTCCCACACCAGCACCCTCCTGGTGGGAAAATCTGGAAGAACCAGTGGGAGGAGAGGGCTTTGAGTAGCCTAAGACCCCTAGATAGAAAGATCAAGAGGGAAGAGGCTCTGTAGGCTGAGGGGAAAGTCCAACTGCTGAGAACGCAGGAAGGGAAGGTAGACTGCAGTTGTGAAGGAAATTGGGCACTGGGGTTGCTGTTTATTTGAATTATGGGTGGATTGCATGAATCCGAGGTTTTCTTGTCATTTCCGTTTTCGTCTTCGCATCCCGGCTTATAAAAATGGAAGTAGGTCTGCGGTTCAGAGGCAACACAAAGATCTTGCCTCTCAAACTCAGCCTATCCCTCCCCAGGAAGGGGCACTTAAGCTAGCTGTGGAGGGATCTCTGATATGCACTTGGAGGACACCCTTTCCCAAGTCTACAGGGACACTGGAACCTCCTGCCCCAGCACCTAGCAAAGAATAGCTTGGGACCACTCAGTCCAGGCCACTAGTATAGTGAAAAGTCCTATAAGCCAGCTGTGTCCCCTCCAAGGAAGAGGACGAGGCACTCATTTTTTGGCCAGGCTCCACTTCTACCAATTGAGTGCCCCTCTGCGGGGAAGCTGTGACCTGGTCCGTAGCATCTGAACAGATTGGTTATCAAAAAATCTTTGGCTCAGGCTGGCCGCTGATGGCTCACAACTGTAATCCTAGCTATTTAGCAGACTGAGATTTGAAGATCGCAGTTCAAAGCCAATCCAGGCAGCAAAGTCCTTGAGACTCTTATCTCCAGTAAACTATTCAGAAAAGGCTGGAAGTGGCCTGTGGCTCAAGTGGTAGAGTACTACCCTTGAGCAAAAGAAGCTCAGGGACAGTATCGTGGCCCTGAGTTCAAGAACCAGGACCAGAAAAAAAAAAAAAAGAACTTACCTCTGCCCAAACCCAGAGATAATCCTCTCTAGGTCTCTACTCAAAGCTAGAAAATGAAACCTGGATTATGACAAATGCTAAGCTTAGCCTGGGGAAACATCTGGTTCTTGGCCCAAAATTCAAATGTATGCTTGGGAGGGATGGCTATAGACCAAGAGGGAGACAGGCACTGAGGCTATATGGAACATGGGCAGCTGTGGACCCTCAAGCAAATGGGTATTCATGCATAGGCACTTTGGGCTAGTCTGTTCTGTGACATCTGCACATGTTCTAAGGTAAACATTAATGGAGTCCATCCCAACCCCTACACCAGCCAACACATTTTCTTGTGCATGAATCTAATTCTAAGGGGCTGCCTGTTCCAGGGAGCTGTCCACTGCTAAAGGGTCAACCTCACTAGATAGGTATGTGCCCCAGGATACTCTAGCATCCCTTAACCAATGACAGACAGCCAAGAAATTACAAGCCCCTCTCCATTTCCTTCAGGTAAGGAGAGGTATGCTGTGCCCCAAGGACACATCCTTGTCTCTCACCCTCCTGAGAGCACAGATACAAAATCATGAAGACAAAATCATGCTATAGCTAGGAAGCCAGGCCTAAGGTACCTCTAGTTACATGTCTGTACCTTCTGGGGCCGTATAAACTAGGCTTCTCCGTGTGTTATACAACAGTTTGAGGGTATCTGTGTGTGTGTGTGCTAGTGATATGTGGGTATTTGTATATGCTGGGTATGACCTACTGGAGGATGGAATGTGTGTGTGTATGTGTTGGATGTGACGTATGGCCATATGCATACCTGCATGTATTTGTATCACACAGGTCTGCACCTGTGCCCCTGGGGCCTCCCTCCCATCTACCACGGGCCGCTCACTCTCTTCAAAGCTTCCATCTGGCTGAGGTCCCTCCTGCGCAGGCGGACCCAGCGCCTCCGTCGGTGTGTATAGTACATCTTCTCAGCAGGGACCCAGTGCCTTGGCTTCCGGTCCGGGGGAATAGTGATGCTGTACTCCCAGCCTAGGGAAGAGGCAAGTGTCACTCACTGCCCAACTCCTCATGTCTTCTGGCCAACATGCACACAGACTCAGAGGCATGCACATGGTAGGGATGCTTCCTACCTTGCTCATCAACGGCCCGATTGAGGTCTGTGGACCATTCTTCATCTTCCCACTTCCAGCCCACTGGACACTCGATGTCATCCTTAGGAAGCACCTTCTCCCCATTCTCGGGACAAAATAGAATAGATAAGGGTCAGAAGATACTAATAGACCTTTTCAGGGTCCCAGAAAAGAAGCTCCAGACAGAGAGTAGAGCTTGTATGAATAAGAATCACCATCCTTCTGGAAACTAGAGCATGGAGGCTCAGTAGGTAGGATCAGGGCAGAAAATCTCCCAGCCTTCCTTGAGCTCTCTTGGGACTAAAATGTCCAAGGTACCAGGGAAAGCTGATCCTACTCCCACCCCATCTGTTGACATTCCCCTTACAACATCAGTGTAGTTGTCACTCATGTAGATCCACTGGCCTCCAGGGAGCCGGGTCTGGTTCTCAAACACCTCCTCCACGAAGCTCAGATGACCAGCATCAGCATCATGAAGCAGGCTATGGGAGAGGACCAGTCAGAGCCATGCTAACGAGACCCCTACCCATCCCACTACCACAGAGCAGTGCACAGACCTGATTATAGGTAAAGGACCATGTTGCTAGAGCCAAAGAAAAAGAGACCAAACACCCCAAATCTGGGAAGACAGTTGAATCCCAATAGATATTTATAGAAATGTAAAATGTTACCAAGCTATGCCCTTAAGCTTTGAGTGCTTGACTGTATAGGTTACATTTTATATATTTTTTTAAGTTGTTGAACGTTGGCTAAATAGGGAGAGGAGAAAAGGATAGAGCTGGCAAAAGTAGACGGGAAAGCCAGTATAAATCTGGGAAGGGCTGAGAGAAAGGACCACCTAGGGGTGAATAAGCCACCAGGAACACAAAGGGTCGCCTGTGCATGGTGCAAGGGTCTTAGTCATGGTATCATGGAAGACCAGTCCACATCACTGGGAACAAAATTCAAGGGAGACTTAATAATGAAGGAGTCTCTGAGTATTAAGAGCCTTCCAGAAAGAATGCTGCCTAGTAAACCCCATCCAAGTTAAGTCCAAGTGGCAGTTTCCATTGCCAGTGCATGTGTAGGCAGAGGGACTGACAGAGCAGAGGTTTTCAGAGAAAGGGCCAGGGCAGAGAAAGTGGTCACTGGTGGCAGCCTTGCCCGTGACTCACGTCTTCTCTGGACACACGAACCAATCTCCTGCCCAGGCCCATCCAGCCGAGGGACGGAAGCTGTCCTTGGGTAGCTTGATCTTGCCCGTGACATCAGAAAACTTGGGGTATGTGAGGCCCGTTGTGCCCCAGTTTCCAACCAAGGCCAGCTTGGTCTGGTTCTCATACTGTAGGGCGAGGAGAAGTGAGGGAGAAGTGAGAAGCTCCAGGTGGGCAGGGAGTGATGAAGGGGTCAAAGGTGGGCTTGGCAAACACTCACCGTTTCAGCAAAGACAGAGAGCTTCCCCTCAGCAAACTGGTTGAACTCTTTCTCATCCACAGAGAGCCCAAACCAGAGCTTGACTCGTATCTGCACTGGCATTCTGGCTCCAGGCACTGCCTCCATTGGATACTGGATGTCAGAAAAGCACAGAAATCCAGGTCCTTCTTCAGGATAAGCCTAACCAAAACCTGGGCTTACCAGTCTAAAACTCCATCCATGAGCCCTCTGCAGATAGGGCCATATATAGACCAGAATCCCTCCTCTCCCCGCTCCTACCATTGCATTTCCATTCTCTCCTAGAACCTGTTCAGAGATACTTTGGGCTTCAGTGGAAATGGTTATCTGCTCTGTCCAATATGGTGGCCTCAAGCCCTAGGTGGCCACTGACCACTTAAAATGTGGCAGTGTGACTGAGGAACTGAACTCTTATTAGTTTTATTTGATTAATTTAAATGTAAATATCTATATATGACTTCCATATTGGACAATACCATGCTAGAATTTGTCTCTAAAGGAGAAACCTTGATACAGATCTAGAAGAGAAAGAAATGCAAACCACTTCATTTCATTCTCAGCATATTATATTTTGTCTAGACACTAGTAGATCATCTAATACCCCTATGCTTTCAAGTGCTTATCAGCCTGATAACCACTATTGTTTCAACTGCTTTTTATCCTGAAATGTTCAGAGGTGCTGTCAAAATGAAATGACCACAACAACCCAACATTTTAAAAAATAATAATTCTCTACAATTAAATCCATCCATTTGACTGAAAACAAAGATCAGATGTGGCCTAAAGAAGTGAAGTTTCTCACTCTTAGAATAACACACTGGCCCCCAGAGGCAGTAACACCTAAATTGCCCAGATCTGGTGTGCAGAAGCTCCCCAGGAGGGGACAGGGAGCTGAGGGTAAGGAGAAGCAAATTTGAGTGGGTTCAGAAAAGGAAGTGAGGTGTCATAGTAAGAGGCCCAAAGCTGATGAGGAAGGAGTGGACTCCTGGAGGGAGACAGGAAAGGTTTAGGAGGAGGTGCCAGTCATTTCCCAGGTCTTCTTTTGGTTCCTCCTGGGTGTTCCTTAAGGAACACCTCCCCCATCCCATGTGACACTCCTTGAAAGTGCCCCCCATGGAAGTTCACTTCAGCTGTCCTCTCCATGAGATGGTTAGCTGCCTTCTCCCCCCACCCCCAAGCCACCAGCCCCAGACATGGCAGGAATGCCTAACCCCACCCCCCTCTTCCTCATCCACCCCAATCTCTCCCTGCCCTCCCCCAGACGGGGCCAGCCTGCCTGACCCAAAATAGCAACAGCAAATAAAGAAATGTCTAGTTTGGGGCTTCTCTCCTTTTCTGCTGGTGCTCATTTTTTCCAACTTTGGTTTAAGTTAAGAAACACCAATGTTTTCTTGGTCTCTACTTGCTGCCAACATTTTTGTAGAGCTTGCTCAGGAGCTCCTGGCGGGGCTCATAAACTCAGTGGGGAAGACTTCGAGAAACAATTCTATATCTTTTTTTGCTTTGGAATCAGGGGAATATTTCAGTTTGCATTTCCCTAAGGCTGCAAGGTCAAGAGGTGAGAGGCAGCGAGCAATAGTTGCAATGCAAGGCATCCTCACTCCTGTCTGCTCCCACCTCCCTGACCAGCCCATGAGAGGCGGCCTCTCTTTGACGTCTCTTTCCATCCTTATGGGAAGAGGTTACACTTTGGAGGGAGATTTGTGGTCAGGATTTAAGGTTAGAGTCCCACAGGGGACGTCCCCTGGATAGCAGGTGAGCAGGTGAGATAAAGAAGTCTGCTGGCCAACATACACAGATGCTGGGGGTGGAGAGGAACGGGAGGTGAGTTCCTGCATGCAAATATATCCTCAGTTCATTCCTGGCCTTCAGTTAGCCCCCAATGATAGCACTTGGAGGGCAAGGAGGTCCCAAAAGAAAGATAAGAGAAATTGGAAAATAATATACTTGAGCACTTAGTTCAAGACCCTTACCTGTGTTATCTAATTCAGTTCTCAAAACCTATGAAGTAGGAAGCTCCACCCCCATTTTACAGGTAAGAAGAGAGCAGGTAGTTCAAAAAGGTTAGGCAACCTGTCCAAGGCCACAGAGTTCCAGCCAGCCCTGGAAACCTCTCCACGCAGGCTGTGCTGCTGAAACCTGCCCTCTCCACCCCATCCCAGGAGGCAACAAAATGGGCTGGCCAGGGTAGGAATGGGTCGACCAGCAGTCAACAAAAGGCTCTGTATAGATGGCTGGAGACTAAGTTTGGCCAGGAATGACTTCCTGGAAGAGATGAGATGGGAGTGGAGATGCAGCGAAGGAGAAGATTAGAGCAGACGGAACAGGCTGGGATGGAACAGCTTTCAGGAAGGGAGCTTCCCATCAGCCTAAGTAGCTGTGTCATCTTCACACTATGTTCCCAACACTTTGGTCACAGCCCTGACCAAAGAAGCCCTGGCTTCATGTCCCCATATTAACCCAGAGAGAAGGAGGATTCCTTCCTCCAACCACTCTTACATAGCCTCACTCCAAGTCTCCTCAACCCCAGTGGAGAAGTCAGGGAGGGAGCAGGGAAGGTATGGGAGGAGGAGAGTGGGGAGAAGAGGTGGACGCTGGGTAGGACCAGGGACAGGAGTACTTGCTCTTAGCCCTCTGAGGATGGGTCCAAGTCACAGGCACAAGTAGCCCTGACCCCAGACCCCAGTCTTCCCAACAGAAAGCTTAATCATGGCTCCAGTTGGGGATCAGTGCGCTGGGACAGGGACTAATCTATGTCAGGACTGTTAACGGCTGGGGGCTAGTCCTCCCTACAAGGGACCCACCCTGATGGATGGGTCTCAGATACCACCCTACCCTGCTCCTTCAGATGACCTGGGGCCACACATTTATTTCTAGCACCGTGATTCCAACTCCAACCTGCTAACCTTGGGAACTGTGTGCGTGGAGTCTGGCTGGAGACTGCATGGATAGAATAACTACTTTTCCTCTATCCAAAGACCCCCGTCCCCTTCTGAGACCAGAACCCAGGATTTCTACAACAGGTCCAGAACTGGAAGAAATAGAAGATAGGCCTTGCATGAGAAAATATGATCATAACTCACTTTTAGAAAGATTGTCTGCAGCTTCCCACAATTCCTGCCACAATAGTTGGCACCACGCCGGGAGAAGATGATTTCATGAGCAGGTATCCGTTGGTAGGCCACACGCTTGTCTCCCTGCAGCATCCATATGATGATGTCCGGCAGGCTGTTCTGGGGCTAGAGAGGATGGCAGTCAGGGGGCAACAGTGACATGTCCATGCCCACACCTCATAGTGATACTATGAGCTGACTCTGACTCAGAAGCTGCAAGATCTCACCTTCTGAGACTTCCATCCACATACTCACACACTGCCTACTTGCCTACTCCTGTCCCTCCCCTTGGCTGCATGGGTGTCTGAGCCCCCAAAGGAGAAGATGAGAGAGAGAGAGAGAGAGAGAGAGAGAGAGAGAGAGAGAGAGAGAGAGAGAGAGAGAGCCTGCCAAAACTTACTGAGTGAGCAAAGACTGCATGCCTGAGCACAAGGGTTTGGTTCATAAGTCCCCTCTACTCAGTAAATGTTACTAGGGGCAAACATTCCACTTAAGATGCCAGCCCCTAAGGTCCTTTCCAGAGGCCTTCCCAAAGGACCTTAAGTTTTCCTCCTGGTAAGAGCAGTGCCTTAGGGTCCAGGGACTCTGAAAAATGTAGACAAGCCCAGGACACAACTCCAAGGCCTCTGAGCCCTCGGGGATATAGCAGCGAGTGGCAGCTGCTTCTACTGCACACACTGGAGAAAAGCTGTTTGGGAACATATCCTCCACCCAACCCTGTTGTTGGACCCACACTTCCAGATCATTCACTGATGCATGGCAGTACCCACTTGACAAGAAAGAAAGTTTAGGCTTAGAGAGAAAAGGAACCAACTTAATTTTTCCTGACCCTCAACTGAGGACCCCAAAGCAGCAGCAGCTCCTGAGAGCCCAGGCCTGGGGGTTAAGAACACTGAACAGTATGATGCATACACATGTGTGAGTGGTACTCTTTCAGTCCCATTACAGTCATCACCCTGTTTGGCCCTATCTCCTACCAGCCGTAGTACCTGGGCTAAGGGATCAAAGAAATCAGTCTAGGGCAAAATTATAGAGGTAGCCAGAGACAAATTTGAGGATGTCTCCTGTAACTGTGAGGGGTTCGTGTGCAGCTGAGACACATGAGCAAATGGCCATATACCTGTAGCCCTATACAGAGAGTATACATGGCCCATCACCCTTCTTGAGTACCCCCCCCCCCACACCTCTATCTGCAACCTGCTCTGCATCCTCCTGGGGACAGCCTTCCTTCCTGCCTGCAGCTGCTTCCTGAGGGTCCCAGGTGGCTCTGGTGAGAGTGGGCAGAAGCTGCCTCTGTGAATAGACCTTTCTCCTTATTCTGAACCAACTTGTAGCCTGTGACCCAAAGGCATCCGGAAGATCAGAAAACACAAGCTTGGAAGAAGCAGGCTTGTAGCCAGGCCTTTACTGTGCAGGAATGAAGTGCCCAGAGGAAGCTGTTCCCAGCATGGGACCTGGAGCTAGGTGCCCTGGATTCTGGTTCCAGCACTGGCTATAACATTCCTTGATGGGCTAGGTACATTTATTGAGCACCTCCTATATGCCAGGTTCTGTGTTAGGCCCCATTATTCCCTCAATCCTCTTTCTTCCTTCTGCAAATGAGGATATAAGGCTCATCCATCAATAGGCCCTGGGTAGAGTCATGGTCCAGACAATACCCACATGCCTTCTAGTTCTGATTTTCCAGGCAACAGGAGGGAAAGGAAGGCAGGCACCATCAAGTTATTACCTCTTCTGCCAGAGCACGGAGCCTCAGGAGCCAGTCCTCAGCCTGTTCTAGGATCACAGGGAGCTCACTGTGGCTGAGCTTCAAGGCCAGGGCAGCCTCCGTGATCTGGCTCAGGTGACGGGTACGTAGCCGGAACAGGTACTGGTCCAGGTGAGTAGCAGAAGGTATCGCATGGACATCACCCAAGGGCTGGCTATGAAAGACAATTGCAGTGTGCCTGATGAGCAGGGCCCTCCATACACCCACAGGTGCAGGCACACACATATGCATGTGCACACACAGCACAGCATGCCTGGGCATGGGCCCCACACCCTCAGCCTACCTGCTGGGTGCCTTTGCTAGCCTGATCCCCATGCCCAGTGTTCTCCATGTGATAAGCTCCATCCATCCCATCACCTCTAGGCAGCCTTCCCTGACCACAGGGCCCTCATACATGCTTCCCACTCTGAAGGCCCTTTTAGTCTGGGGCCCCCTTTGGAAACTCATCCTAAACCTCCAACCTGATGAATTCTTCTGCAAAAGTGTCCCTCTCTCCCCTGCAACTGACTGTGAGCTCTCAAAAGAAGGCCCAGCAGCTCCCTCTCTTCCTGTATCCTGTACCATCTTGGAGCAGAGGCCCTGGGTTCAGTTGTCCAACACTGAAACAAATTCAGTCTGTGCTATGTGCGCACTTTCTCTGAGAAGGAACTTTACAGACCCTGATGAGCCGCTGCAGCCCCCTCAATGGGGAGGTCAGCAGCCAGTAAGACAGATGCATGTACCCAGGCAGCCCCACAGCACCCCTCCCAGAATCCATTGCTTTGGAGGGCCTTGAAGAGGAGGTAGGGGCTACATGCAGACCTCAAATCACAACTGTGAGCCCCAGATGAGGGGTTCGTTTGGAAGTAAGAACTCCCATCCATCCTTCAGGAGCTCCCTAAAAGCCTTTTCTTCAAATGGCTGTCCTTCACCATTCCAGGTCCGGGGTCCTCCACAAGCAAAGGTCCTGCAGGATGAGGTATCTTGCTGCTCCCCCCAGGACCCCCTCCTAACTGTCTCTGATTGAGCTGCTGGGGGCCACCCCGCCCCCCAGGCTAGCAGAGCCCTCCACTCGCCAACAGGACATTAGTCAAACCCACTCAGTCAGGTCTGCTCTCACTACTTGCACCCCCCTGCTTCTCACCCCCCCCAACTCCCCTCCCTGCAGCGTCTCGACTCCCGGCTCCCGGCTGATTTATTTTTCTGCCAATTTCCCCGAGCTATGCAGAACCAATTACCGCCGGAGCGCAGCGGCACCGCCGCCGCCAGATACTCCACTCTGGCAGGCCCTCGGCGCACTACATTTTTCCTGTTATTTTTTTTAATTGAATTTTTAGGGTGGGGGGAGCAGTACGTGAACTCCATCTCGGGGAAACTTAAGCCCCGGGGCCTGTCTCAGGTCACGTACTGCACACCCTGTAGTAATATAATATTTACTGCCCCGAGGGTGCCGCGGACAGCCGCCCCAGGCCGGCAGCAGGCAGCCTGCGGGGCTTGCGAAGCTGAGGCTGTGGTGGGTGAGGGGGGTCTGGGCGGACTGGAGCCTGAGGGCCGGGTGGGAAGGGGTGGAGAGGGCGGGGGAGAATCGAGAGCTGGGCCAACTGGGGTGATTTATGCACCCCAGCCTGGTTGGGAAGCTGGGAGGGACCAGGATGTAGACCACCAAAAGGAGATTTTCATGGAGACACAAGCTAAAGCCAAGACTTCCCAAAATACAGCCAGGACCTGTGAGTGCCTCTGGCAATATTTCTCAGCCTTCCCCCACCCCTCCCCCACGCACACACCAGGAGAGCCCAAGACATGGGCTCAGAAACATGGGGAGACTAGGTGATGCTGAGCTCCCAGCCCGTCCTGTATATCCTTAGCTGACTTGGAAACCTGGTGGGCCATGTAGGCCAAGAGCCAAGGCCTGGCTTCTCACCAAGTTGCTGCCTGGCCCTGTGGCACCAAGCAGGTGACTACTGGGGGGCAGCCACCAGGCAGGGAGAGCCTCTGGCCTGACAGATGAACTGGTTTCAGGTGGTTCATTGCAGTCCTTGTTAGCAGCAGCTGTGCTGGGCCTGTGCTGAGCTGGGGGCTGGGTCCAGAGATAAGACCCAGCTCCGCTTATCTCCAGGAGAGAAACAGAAGCAGCTGTCCATGATCCCACTGGGCAGCCTGAGAGTCAGGAGTCCTTCCTGGAAGAAGTAGCCCCAAGCTGTGCCTATAGAGCTGGCAGAAGTTAGTCAGGCTCAGGACAGACCGGTGTGTGCATAGAGGCAAATGCACAGAGGCAAGGGGCGCATGTGTGGAATGAAGTGGGGTGGGGTGAGGAGAGCCAGTCAGTACAACCATCTAGAAAGGAATGGGGTATGTGAGGCAGGTAGTAGGGAAGAGAAGCCTGGTCTACAGGAAGTGAGCTGAGACTCGCAGTGGGAGCAGTCCAGGACTGAAGTGGAGGCCCCAGGTTAGGGAGACAGTGTGGATATTAAAGGGAGGGGGCTGGAGAGGAAGGAGGATGAAGGAAGGACATAGGAGAGACAGACACCCAACAAGTCTGAGAAAGGGAGAGGCAGCACCGTACCTCTTTCCATTGTGGGCTCTGGGGTTGCTAGCTATAGGCCGAGACGCAAAGAAAGGAGATGAAACCTGCCCAGGGTTCACGCAGCCCAGGGAAGAGCCCATATGCGCTGACAAGGCAGCACATGGAGCAGTCCAACAGGACCTAGAAATCAGAGTTGACAGCTGGGTTGGAAGAGCAGAGTGGATGTCATTGGCCATGGGGAAGATGAGCTAGAAAAAAAGGCTTGGGCTTGAACAAGGGAAGACACTGATGTCAGGGCTATAGCAGAGCTGGCAGGAAGAACAGGTAAGCAGCCATGGACAGCCTTGGTATCATCCATTGTGAAGACTCTCAGGGCCACAGTTGGGGTGAGGGACTCCCTTCCTCTTGCTGGGGCCCCAGGCTGCTCGAGGCCTCAGGTGGTACCTGAAGGAATCAGTTCTGATGCTTGGAATTCCTCTCTTGGAGTCTCATCTAAGTATTCCCTCAAGAGAACCCAGCTTCCCCCCAGGCTGGGACCAAAGCCCCTGGGAGGCTGGGGCAACCTTCTTCTCCCAGGATAGTGACTCAAAGGACCAAGTTTGACAGAAGTGATTTTACCCAGTTGCTCAGAGCAGAGCACTGAGGAGAGCACTGAGGACATCCCAGGGCCAGATCCCACCTATCTGCAATGTTCCAGGTACACACACCTGCCAAGGTCCAACCCACACATGAGTCACAAGCTGTGGTATGGGGAAAACCTGTACTCTGCTCACCCACTGCCCGAGAGCCTGTGCCAGATGGGCAACAGCCAGTCACTCTGCAGGCGTGGCCTAGCATACAGGGGCGATCTGAGAATGCACCTCACAGCTACAGCTCCCAATACTGACTGCGCCCCTGTGCGTGCTTCTAGCCCCACCTGTCTTGCAACCTCCAGACCACAGGGTCAGCTTTCTCACAGATACCCTGCTCTCAAGTATGACTCCTGATCTCTCCCAGCCCACTTCCTCTCCTACAGACCTCTCAGAGACTGGCCCTAACTACTCCTCCGCTAGCCTGGCCAGAACGAGGAGGCCATTCTAGGCCTTTCTTTGGCTCCTAGTTCCAACCCATCATCAAGTTTTCCCATGGTAGAGCATTAGACCAAGGAAGTTCTGCTACCTACTTGATATGTGACTCTGGGCATGTTGATCGACCTCTCTGTGCCTGTTTTCTCATTTGTAAAACGAGGACGAGTCTACATCTACCTCATAATTAAATAGCTTCATGATGAGTTAATACACATAAAGTTCTTAGGACAGTGCCTGGTACAATATGTTGTTGGCATAATGCATCCTGAAGTGTCTATGATGGTCTCTGCACCGTTGACTTAGCTGCCTTTGTCCCAAGTCACTTGCACAACCAATGTTGAGTCTATTTGCCAGGCCTCCTAGTACCTGCCTCACATCACCAATTCAGCATCCAACTCAGGGTTACATTGCCCCTCCATAGCCCCCCAGCCTAAGCTCTGCTTGGCATAGCCCCCAAGGCTTGTTCCCTGGGCATCAGCTTCCCTCTCCTTTTGCCTGGGCAATGCCCTCTTTGAAGGCCAACCCTCTTCTCCTCTAAGTTCCCATCAGCCATCCTTCCCTCCTCCTCTGCCCAAGAAACTTCCCTGGATTCCATTTGTTGGGAGTATTACACCTGAACTCATGTATTATACCTGTGAACTCACATCTGCCTCTAATTCCGAGCATACTTTGCTTTGTGTGCTGGATTTGTGCACCCATCACCCTCTAGAGGGCTGAAGTTGTTCCCTCGTCAGTAAGCCTGGCAGTGCTTTGGGAATGGCCTGTCTACAGCCCCACCACTGGGGATAGAGAGTGAAGGAGACAGGTCCTTGGGGAACATTTGATCACAATGCACTTCCGAACTAACTGCAGCATGAAGGGCTGGAAGGGGGCTGTGTCTGGCAGCATGGTTACTCATTTCTCAGCAGGAAGGCATTTCTTTCTCTGCTCTGTTCAATGGGGCTCTCTAGCCAGACTGACAGAAGGAGTGATGAGAGGCAGAAGAAGGCAGAGAATGCATTTACATATATTCACACTTAATCCCCTAGAAAGCAGAATTCTTATTAAGTCCAGTAACAGTGGAGGAACCGAGGTCCATGGAAGGGAAGCTATGTAAACCCACAAAGCTGGTGAACAGGGCTAGTACCTAAGACTTGGCATTTCATCTTAACAATCATTACAGTTCCCATTGATTAAACCCTTCCTAAGGTCCCAGCACTTCATTACATATTCTAAAGTAGTTACTCCTCATGCCAAGAGGAAGTTCGAAGCTCCCTCTGGAAGTGCCTCTCCAGACCCACTCAGCGCTGGAAGAGATGCTGAGATGAGCCCCCCTGCTGAGCCTCTGCACCCCCATTTTCCATCACCCCGAGGACCCCCTTTTCCTGAAATTGACCATCAGCCACGTCAATCGAAGACTAAGCAGAAAGCATGGTTCCTGACATGACTTTGGGGAAGGAGGGGCGCTACCTACCCCCACCTCCAGTCAGCTTCTCCTGGAGATTCCATCAGGGAAATAAGACGTTGGGGATCAGAGACACAATGCTCCCCATTCAGGTGAGCGGGGCTGCGCAGGCCCGCAGCTGCCGCTGCTGCAGGGAGATTTATGACCTGCTCTAAATGTCACCTTTTCAACTCCCTGCGCTGGCTCCACCACCTTTGGACTCAGCCCGGGCTGGACTGCTGGCCAAGCGTGGCTGGGAGACGTGCTGCCGCTCACTGCCACACACGAACACTCGCAGGGAAGCCGCCCCATGGGCGCCAGGTACCCCCTACCTGCAGTCTGCAATGAGCTCATCCATCAGCTGAGCCACTAGAGAGTCTGTGTCCTCCGTGGAACCCTGTGCCTTCAAGGCCAGGTGGACCTGCTCCAAGCCAGCTTCCTGTGGAATGGGCAGGCCAAGGTCAGGAGTGCCACCAGGATGCAGAAGGTTAAACCCTGGCTGTAACCAACACACACACACACACACACACACACACACACACACACACACACACACCTGTTCCCACAGCCCAATCCATTAAAAAAAAAAAAATGAGCAGCTAGAGACATAGTCCAGAGCCAGCCAACCAGCACTGACCTGGTTCAAGAACCTTCCAGGGCTCCCCACACCCAAATTCTCAAGCCTGGCACTTAAGCGTCATATCTGAGCATAAGGAATTCATAAGCTATGTGCCAGCTCTACCAGAAGCTGAAGGCATCCTGTCACCTACCATCTTCAAGCCAGAACTGACTCCCCACAGGTGAACACAGCTGAGTGGCCCTTCCTGAGCCTGTTGTTGCTCCTCATGGGACCCCCTCTCCTTTCCAGGTTCTACCACACATCTAGGCTCAGGCCAAATCTACCTACACCACCACCACAGCCACTCAGACTTCCTCATCCCAATGACTGCTCTCTCACTCAGCTGCATCTAGCCTCCTTTACTGAACCCCTACCCAGCCCCCTCCTTGGACCTCAGCCCTGTCCCTCAGTCCCCCAGGACCCTTCTTCCTGTCCATCAGCTTTTCTGAGCATGTGATACATATACCACAGAGGGACTTCTAGTCTAGAAAAAGACCTTACCAAGGAAACATGGACCCTGCTCCCTTGGAGTCCGTAATCTTGTAAAATAACAAGTGGCCCAGAAGACAGACCACACTTGCCCAGCTCTGACTCCAGTTCTCAGGCCCTGAGTGTTTGCTGGTCTTCTCCCTGCTGCAGAGCTCCAGGGTCTAGAGACAGCCAAGGACTACAAAGGCCCCACCTGGGCCTGAATTCCTTCCAGCCACTCCGACTCCTGCTTTTCCCTTCCTTTTCCATCTGTCTTTTGAACCATGCTTATCCACAGACTTCTCCAGGCCATTCATCTCCCTTTCCTCAACCTGTTGCCTTTTTCTGGCTTTATCAGAATAGCTACCCACTTTCCCACATGCCATTCAATTCAGGAAGGGGAGCACACACACACACACACACACACACACACACACACACACACACACACACACACACACACTTCATAGAAGTGCCTAGAAGCCACCACCTGGACCATCAGCTTCCCACCTCCCTTGACCTTTACACACATTCTTGTGACTCTCTTGTGCTCACTGGCCGAGCATCAGACCTGTACATGGAGATGAATCTCTAGAAGCCTCTCCTCACCTCTCAAACACAACTCACCACCCACCCTTGCACCCTCTGCTTTTCTCCCCAGCTCCCCAGAGTCATTTCAGCCACCAGAGTCACAGACCTTCCTTTTCCTAGATCCAATGGGCCACCAAGACCTAAAAGCTGAAGTCTTGCAGTTCCCCTCAAAGGTCATCTCCTCCTCAGGCCATGCCACCCTCCTGGGCCCTTGCGATGGGGGCCTGGCTAAGCCCCCACCACCTGTGTTCCCCCACTGGACATGGATCCCTTGCTGTTCCCATGCTACTTTCCTGATGCTCTTTGCTACTCTCCTTCCTCCACACCCCACCTCTCTCCCTTGACACCTCAAGTCTCACCTGGAGAGCTCTGGGTAAACAGGGCAGGAAAGCCTTCTGTGGACTTATTCAGTGCTTACTTCCAGCTGACTTCTAGATGGAAATCTCTTGTATGCAGTTAAGAGTAAAAAGAAATCTACTATTCATCTCAGGCACTGTCCTGAAGTTCCAGGTGAGTGTCTCTCTGCCTCTGTCTCATCTCTGTCTCTCTCTGTCTCTATCCCTCTGTCTCTGTCTCTCTCTATCTATCTCTCTCTCACTGCATCTGTTAGGGGCTCCCCAGTGCTCTCCTCACCCCTCTTCTGGCCAGTAAATAGGACACAGAACACAGAGGACACCAGCCCATAAAAGCCACTGGACAAAGCTACCTATCAAGTGTGCATGTGGGCAGCAGGTCTGCAAACACCCACAGAAAAGCAGAGGTTGGGGGTCTCTTTCCACTCACCAACCGGTCAGCAATCCTGAGCAGCTGGTTTTGAGTCTCAATCCTATGGCTGATGTCCTCCCAGTAGGAGGACAGCACCACGACTGGCTTCACATTGCCCCAGGGTAAGTAGTAATAGTGGCATCCTGTGTGGAGAGAGGGACCTGGTTACTGGGCAAGGGAAGAGAACCTGATCCCCAGCAAGGGAAGAGGGTATGGGGTGAGGGGAGAAGGGCCTGGTTACTGGGTAGGAGCTGAGGGTTGGCAGGCAAAGTACTACAGAGCCCAGGCCCCTGGTCACTTAGACACGGAGCTAGCCAAGATGGGAAGGGGCTGAGGGTGGAGGCAGACTAGTGCCTTCTTCTCTTTCCCACCTTAGAACCTCTGGGCAGATGTGGTGTCATCTGTACCGTTCAGTGTCCACACAGAATGGGGAACACTGGGACACTTCAGTGCATAGAAAGAGAGAGGGTAATAGAATGACCCATAAATCAAGACCATAGTCCCCAATGACTCTAAGCCACCATGTAATGACCCAGGCGAATCAAGATGACTATGGATCACCATACTTTCAAGACCCCAACCTATGGGAACTGGCATTGGGGGTAGGGGGGAGGTAGGCTCCACCTAGAGCACTGCAGGGGGGTGGAGGTGGCTTTGGGAGCACAGCAGGGGATCTCAGAAGGGTTTTTCTAGGCCAGGTATATGGAGCAGGGCCCCAGCATTTTCCCATGGTAGGGAGGCTTCAGGGCTCAGCCCCTGCTCTATGACTGGGGAGCTTACCATCAAAGACTGCCCGGCTGTACTGGGTGGTGGAGGCCAGCGGCAGACAGGTTGTATCGAACTTATTGCCATAGTTCCCAATGCTGACCTCAAACTGAATAGCATCATCCACGTCCTGCAGCATAGAGGCCGAGTAGAAGGCGGCGAAGAGGGAGTATTTGCGCCTCCGGAGGTACTTCTGTGGGCAGAGAGGGCAGGCCAGAGGGCATGAGGAGAAGCCAACGAGACAGGTGGGCATTGTTAGCCTTTACCATGGCCTGTACCAGTAACCCCTGGCTCAGCTGCCCAGTGGCAAATAGTCCAGAAAAGAAACAATCTCCAGATTTGATTATGAACTCAACACTCTTTCCAGGTCTCTGTGTATTTGGCCACATTTCCTAATAAGATCTGCATCTCCAAGGTCATGTGACTCCTTAATCCAAACCAGCAGCAATGGCACCACCACATCAGCGAGGCAAGGTCTCCCTCAGTGCCCCTCAGGGCAGCCTGGTCTCATCTGGGATTCCGAATCACCAGGCTTCACCCAGAACTCCCACCAGCCCCGTAGAGGTCCCCTCACACCAGACACTACTGCAGTATGCACTGGCCACCTCTCCCATATACTTGGGATGTGTGAAGTTCTTTGCTCCCTCTGGGCATAGGGCACAGGACTAAAGGCACGTTTGGCACTTTTTCATATGTCCTGATTTGAACCAATGTGATTTTATGATTCCTTCCATTGGGAGGCACAGAGAAGCAGGATTAAGCAATTGGGGTTTAGGAGAATGTAAATAGTAATGACAGCTAACACTTAATGAGTACTTACTGCATACATATCTTAATTCACTTCTCACCACAATCTTATGAGGTAAGTATAATTATTACACCCACTTTACAGGCAGGGAAATAACTGGTAAGTGGTGGAGCCAGGATCCAAGCCACAGCTCTATGACTACAGGGTCTGAATGCTCCTAGAGACCAGGCCTCGCTCTACCATTCATTGCTCTGATATATCTGGGCTTCCGCTTCTCCATCTATAAGATGGAGATAGTAACCATAGCAGCAGTACTATGGGGTACTGTGAAGATTCAGTAATACCAGGGACATCACTAGCAGTGCCAAACACCTGATAAGTGTTTAGTTGACCTAATAGAACTTCATTCTTATGTGACTGTTAGAAAATAGCGTCTCATGTTGCATTGAACTCAAGACTTTCAAAACACTTCTATTTATCTGCTTTATTCCTCTGAGCATTCCAAGTGGGATATATGTTACATTCTTCCCACTTCTCAGCTGAAATGTCAACTACTCAAAGAAGTGAAGTCACAGTAAGTGCGGAACAGAACTGTGTCCCTTCTACCCCATGATGCTTGCTTGGCCACCTCTCTCTCTCTAATCCCTAAGAGGACTCCACCTCCCTCCCAGGGCAGTGCTGCTTACCTCTACCCGGAGGATGTCATCTGCAGGAAGGTCCTCCACCTTCTGCTCACTGTGCTCCACCAGCTTGGTCTCCAGGGACAGCAGAAGCCGGCCTCGGTAGGCCACGCCTTCTCCCTGCACGAGGACATCAGGTCACCAGCCGGAGCAGATGAGGGGAAAGAAAGGAGCATGGTTTGGCTCTAAGGCAGTTCATCTCCCAGGCAGCCAAGAAGCTGAGCCAACCCACCATTCTTCCGATGAGGATGTCATGGCCCAGAGCGTTCCGGGGACATGCCAAGCCACCCAGTGAGGGAACCAGTGCCACCTCCAGCCTAGCCCCAGGTGATGAAACCTGAGAGACACCGGCCTGGGTGTCTTAGGGACTGAGGTCTCAGTGTCCCTAAGGGGGAGGCAGAGGGAACAGAGAAGAGGGGGGAGCAGGAGGAGGCCAGGGAGAATTAGAATTAGGATACTCTGATGGGTCCAGCCTGCCCAGGCCCCTGAAGTCTCAGGTAGGCCTGAATGCCACCAAGCCAGGTGGGAGACCCCCCAGAGGATCGCTTGGCATGTGGCGGCTTACCTTGCCCATGTTGAGCTCTGCGTAGGGGTCTGGGAAGCCCGTGAATTCCCGCGGACTGCCATACAGGTTCACATAGCAGGGGCCAAAGGTGGGAAGGAAGCCCAGATTGTCGTCCACTGAAGACACAGCAGAAGTCAGAGAAGCCCCCCGGTGGGGCTTTCTAGAACTCAACCAGCCACCTTCAGACCTGAGTCCACCCCAGCACCTCAGTTTCCCCCACATGCGTCAGATATAATCTTTGTAAACAACAATGACACTGATGAGATCTGTCATGATGTCCAGTAAATCCATCTAGTCCTTGTCACTATTAGTCTCATTTTACAGAGGAGGGAATAGAGGTCCAGAGATACAAACCAACACATGCTGATGAGGTGGCCAGATCCGGAATGGTGCCCCCTCAACACGCATGCTCTCGGCTGGCATGCACACACGCTGGAGCTCAGGCTGGCATGCACACACGCTGGAGCTCAGGCTGGCATGCACACACGCTGGAGCTCAGGCGCTCCCACCCCCGTGCCTTCTGGACCCACCCCCCTCCAGTCTGCACACATATCACATCCAGGCATAGGGTGTCATAAAGGAAGACCCAAAGCCTCAGGACCAGAAAAGCTACCTTTCAGGGGACGTCCCTCCCCCCACAGCCAAACTCCAGTGACTTGTATATCCCTGTGCCGTGATGGCCCTGACTCATTTCAGGACACACAATACCAAAAAAAAAATGATATTTTTAATGGAACACTTTGGAGGAGAGTTTGAGAATGAATGAGGCAGGAAAATCTTTCCTCTGCATCATTCCCATCCCTTGGAGAGGCTCTGTTTTGTTCATTTGTCACTTGGGGGCTCGTGGATCATTTCCTAGGATGGCCCTTCACTAGCCATACTCTGAAAACTCTACAAAGTCAGGTATCCCTTTTGGAGGGCAGGGGAAAGAGAACATTTCCAGAATGCCAGAGACAGCAGGCAGGACTGAAATCATCTGGGATGACCCTATCCACACAGGATGGGCCAAACAAGCACAAGACCAATCTCTGCAGCAGAGGGGTGCTAGGGCTGGACCCAAGGTGCGTGCTATGAGCTGCTCCTGGGGAGCCCATGGAGTGAAGGGGGACAGGGACAGGCTGGCCATGCCGGCCCACCAGTCAGGAGTGCCCTGAACCCTTCTACATGTTCCTTCTTTCAGACCCCACACCAGCAAAGCTCTGGCTTTGGGAACAGAAGGCGGCGGCCTTGGAATAATGGATCTCACGTGAACATTACTCATCATCCGTGTTAAATATCTTGATTATGATTTACCTTTTGAATTTCCACTTCAAGAGTTTTTCACTCCCTCCAACTTCCTCCTGGTCCCCAAATACCTTATACTTCCCCAGGTTGTCCATGGCTTCTATACCTGCCAAACTCCTCCTTCTAGCTTCACCCCAAGTTTGGGGAGGGGTCTGGGAGAGGAAACTGTCCTCAAGACATTCCAAATGACTTTAGTGTTCAACCAGTGGCAGAAAGGAAACTGATATGGTAAACTCAGAGGCTGGGGTGAATCTCAACCATGCTTCATGCAAATCAGGAAACCCCATCTCCAGCATTCATACCCCTCCAGTAAGAGCCTCCAAACCCATCCCCTTGGACCCCTAGGTGACAGTAACGTACGGTCTGTGCCTTGTGGAGGCTTGGCCACACCTTCAGGCTCCTCTGAAGCATAAAGAAATGGAAAAGGTGTTAGGATGGACATGGTTGGAAGGAGGAATGGTTATGTGACCAGGAGCTGGCAGATGAGCAGAAACACAGCTCCTAAGTGGGAAGCATACATGGCCCCAGGCCCCACCCCTAGCCCAACGCTGAACGTACCACAAGCTAAGGCACCACCCCTGTCCAGCCAGACACAGTCCCCAGTACCACAATCACTTGGAACTTCCTTGATTCATTATATTCAAGAAATAACACAGAAAAGAAAATGTGCTTTTCTCTATTATAGCTAGATCAGTGAGGAAAATAAAATACAGACATAAGGAAAGGGTGAGCAAAACACAAAAGAGCAAGAGTAAGGCAGCTGAACACTCAGTGTTCCAAACCCAACAGGACAGAGCTAAGCAAGGGCATTTCAAGGCACAACATCTCCACCTAGTGGTCAATTCTATTAGTACCACAGAAAACAACATGTTGCGTTTTCACAACAATAGGCATCTGGACTTGGCTTCTAACACCTGCTGCTTCCAGTAAAGTATGGTGACAGATACTGCCCATTAGATGAAGGCTCTGACATCTGAGTCTGTTCTTAAATGCTGGTGACAGATATCTAAAAATAGAAGCCGGGAAAATATGTTCTGGCCACTCTGGACTCTTGGTATCTATCATTCACTTCTGAACTGGTAGATGACCCAGAAAAGGAAGCACCTTCCATCTCCTTCCTCTGTCTCTGTGATGTGTGCCTCTTTCTACACTTTATATTTTTTAACTAGCAAAGTGTAATCATGTCTGAGGTTATGGATGCACCTGGGAATGGCATTAGTGCATTTGCTGATTCTTTTTATCTATTATTCACCTTTGCCTATTACCTCAAAAAAAAAATCTCATTGCTGTTTTTCCATGGCTCCATAATTCTAGTTAGAAGCCAAAGGTCAGGAAAATGTCATGAAGGAAGAACAAGCAGAGAAGAATCCACTACAAATGCTCCTGGTGGCCATTTTCACATCCACAAAAATCAACTTTCACCAAAGGGTGAGTCAGGCCCCTGGCTATCGGGGAATGTGCTTTCTCAACAATATGACCTATATGGGAACAGCTGTGATCCCAAGGAAGGCAGTGGCCAGGGACCACCAAAAAGAAAGTTTCCACTTCAGGTCCTTCCAAATGATTACCAAGAGGCCTGACCTGTTATCTCAGGCTAAAGAAGCTAAAGTTATCATTCCAACCCCCATGTGCTTCTTGAAAGGCAAACTTGGCTTCTCACCCATAACCTGACTTTAAATCCTGGCTGCATACTGGTTCCCAGGCAGACACACATGGCCCCCCAGTCCTGCCAGCCATCCGATCAACACACAGGCCTCGGGTGACCAGAGTGAACTGTGCGCTCCTTTGCATTCATTTATTCATTCAACAAGCCTTGCCAGGCACAATTCTAGGCACTGGGAGTGGGTAATGGTCCTCCTGACAACGTCAGCCAGAGATTCCTAACTTGAGGGAAGGTCATAGGTCTCCGGGAACTTCATCTCACCGCCCCCCTCCCCAAGTTCTCTTCCCTGTGTCTGCTGACAGCTCATAAAGTCAAGGGCAGGGCAACCAGAGGGCCACCCAAGACAAAGCCTCTATTTAGTCCTCATCGTCCTTCTGCCAAAACACAAATGTTTTAGTGTGCTTTCCCTGAGCCCAGAGATCCAGGAGTGTGGACGTCCCAAGTCACAGATGAATGCTCCCCATTTCCCCAGCTCCCTCACCTAGGGAAACTGGAAGGAATTGAGAACAGGCCTCTTGGCCCCATGAGCCACAAGTCAGAGCCCCGCAGACAGTCCTCAGGGACATGCATGTGCCTTGGAGGAGCCGAGGGTGTTACCTGCAGCCATTCTGCCAGCCCCCTCCGCCTCTGGGCACATCCCCAAGCCCGTGGCATTTGGCTGCCTGACACTAGCCTGAGCCAGGCAGGGGAAGAAACCAAAAACTGCTGGGAAATCATCCTCAGCTACGTTCCGAAGACAGAAAGATGAACTTTGGGTTTCTTGGCCATGGAAAAAAACTGTTGGGTACAAGTACTATTTCTGTAACATGACTGTCATGTGTATAAAGTTATCAAAGACTCTGGGTGGTTTTCATGGCTCTCATGTATCTGAGAACAGTCCTTTAAATAAATATCTTTCCTTAATATGTTGGTGGTGCTCAGGGTCCAAAAAATACTTCACTGTGCCCAGGCAAACCCATGGGCAGAAGTGCTTAAGTGGTTACTGTTGGGTCTTGTCCTCCCCGGAAACAAAAACAAGACACAAACCAAAAGCACTTGGTCAAAACAAACCATCAGGGGAACTGGGGTGGGCGTGTGAGGGGGGAGAGAACATACCAGTTTTTACAATTCACTTTGGCTGGGCTTAAGAGATGACAGAGGTATGCTAGATCCCACGTGAGAAGAAAAGAAATTTAAAAAAAAAAAAAAAGGAAAGTATGAGAGAACAGCATGTTCTAAGGGGGCTTTTAGGATGGGTGAGGAAAGTTTAGCAGGACACAAGGCAAGAGATCATCCTTCAGGGCTAGAGACAAACTCTGGCTCCAAAAGGGACCTACCTGTGTAGGAAAGAATGTCAGAGAACCTGAGAATAGCCCCAGTATTATCAGAATCGTTAACTCTTTTATGGTCACATAAATCAAGCTATTTAACTTCATATCCAAAAATTAGTTAGCTGATGGCATTAAAATTTTTTTTCATTTATATCCAGAACAATAGTTGAGGGGTGGGGGCCAGGGGGAGGGAGGGCAGGAAGTGATCCTAATTTGACTGCCTTCCTGAAGCACAGTAGATTGCCTGTGGCTTGAGCACCATCTAGTGGCCACACAAACACTGGATGGGTAAAAGAGTCAGGATGCCAGAAAAAGATGAAGGCAAACATTACCTCCAGAAATGGGATCGAGGGAGGACCTAAGTTCTCCACCAGGTGGCTGATGGTAGGCACAGATGTAGCCTTATGGATCAACCACTGTCCTAAATCAGTCAGAAATGCCACATTGTGCCTCTACCAGTATCTGCCCTAGGATTCACAGGCAGGAAGAGTATGAGTAACCAACTAGAAAAGGGCTTCCTTCCATTCCAAGAATTATGGCCTAGGGGGCACCCTCCCCCATCACAGCTCTCTCTCTGTCTGTACCTGCAGAGCAGCTCTTGGCAGAACTTTCTGACTAGCCAGAAGGGAACTAGGACTCGAACCAAACAGTGCCTAAAGCTAGTAGGGGAAGGACTGGGAAGGGAAGATTCTTGATAAAAGCACCATTTTTGTGAATTCTACCAATTAAAAGATTGATCCATAAGATCCAAATGGCAGAGCACCACTAGGTGTTGAAGCTAAGTGAAGGTGCCTGGGAGATGGTCATATAATTCTTGACTTGTGTATATTTGAAACCTTCAAATAATTAATGCTTTTTGTTAAGGGGTTGCAGAGAACTTGCAAGATCACTGGATGAATGCATACCAGGAATGAAGCACATGACCCTGTCCTACAGCCAAAGAGCTACAGAGATACACAATGAAGATCCTCTGTCTGTAGAAAGGGGCCAAGCTGTACAGATCTTTTTAGAGAGCATATTGGGGAAGGGACTGTCTGTCTACCTCCAGGAGAGAGAAACAGGACAGCCGCCATTGCGGCTGGAGAGGACAGAAATGAAGAAAAGGTAGATACAAAAAGAGTGTCTAGAGAGAGAAGAAGAAGAAGGCTTGACAAGGACCAAAATGTGCAATGACCAAAGTTTAACCACACCACAAAAAAAGCAGAACTGGTGATATCAAAAAGCCAAGAATGACAGGAACAGCCAGGATTAACCTAGGGTTTATCCTGTGCCAGACACTGTAAGAACTTCACATTTATCATGTATCACCTCACTGGATCCTCCCAAGCAACCACAGAAGTCAAAGTTCATAGGAGCCCATTTTATGGAAGGAAAGCTGGATGTACTCTCTAGGTTACAAAGTAGCAGAGTTGACAGAATCTAAGCCCAAGATGGCCAGCTCCAATGCTAGCGCACTTACCATTACCCCAACCTGCCTTCAGCTCTCTACACATAGCTAGTATACAAAATATCCATTTCCTCAATCTTAGCTATTCACCACTCTCAGACAAAATTCAGTGAAAAGAGTCTCTGATATATTACAGGCAGGGTGAGGCGCTCTGGTCAACAATGGGCCCAGGTACTATACAGTGGCAGAAGATTGTAGCAACTAGTGGCATCGTTTATTTGTGTAAGGATACTCTCTGGTGTCTGAACAACAAAAATCACCCAGCAAAGCATTCACAGAATTTATTCCCATAATTAATCATTATATAACTGGTATTTTCAAAACTTCAAAAGAAAGGGGTTAAGAAGGTGGCTTAGTGGTAGAGTGCTTGCCTTGCATGCATGAGGCCCTGTGTTCGATTCCCCAGCACCACATAAAGACGGAAGTGGCTCTGTGGCTCAAGTGGTAGAGTGTTAGCCTTGAGCTAGAAGAGCTGAGGGACAGTGCCCAGGCCCAGAGTTCAGGCCCCATGACAAAAAAAAAAAAACATTAAATTCCTATAAGCAGTGTCTAGTCAGAAAAAAACATGACTCAAGTCATACTGGTCTCAGAAAATATGTCAAAATAGATTAAATATTTAAGTGTGAAAAATGTTAATATTTTACATAGAGTTAAAGCTGGGCACCAATGACTAGCTACTCAAAAGGCTGAGGAAAGCAGTTCAAAGCCAGCTGGGGTGGGAAAATCCTTGAGACTCGTATCTCCAATTAACCATCAGAAAATCAGAAGCAGAAGTGTGGGCTCAAGTGGTAAAGTGCTAGAGTTGAGTGAAATAGGTAAGGGGCAGCATGTAGCCCCTGAGTTGAAGCCCTAGTACTAGCACAAACACAGACAAAAAAGCTAAAACCTAGGCATTTGCCAAAAACCTTTTAAATGTGACACGTAATGCAGAAACTATACTTGAATCATTTAAATGCAAATTTTTCAAATAAACCTAAATTAGTCAGAACATTTTTAAAGGAAACAGTAAAATAAGTCTAAAGAGAGTTAAAAGTACACCAATGAAAATTCCAATAAAGTTTAAATAGAAAAAACTAATGAGGCTAATTGAGAAAATAGTAAAAGAAAATTCAAACACAATAGGAACAGCAAAAAAGGAAAGCACCAAGTAGAATGAATTGTTTTCACTATAAAAGGTTACTCTGAAAAACACTAGGTAAATAAATTTGAAAACCTCAGTGTAATGGATGTTTTTCTAGGAAATATAAATTATCAAAATTGACTAAAGTAAAAGTAACAAACTAAAAATAACAATGATCACAGGAGGAATTGAAAAGTTTTTAAAGAGCCATTACTACACCCACTCAAAAAGGGCACCCAGCCCATATGGTTTTATGGGTGAATTATTTCAAACCCTCAAAAGACTATATTCTTATGTTATATAAACTGTTCCAGATGTTTGAGAAGACTTTAAATCTTTCCAATTAATTTTACAGAGCCAGCATAACCCAGATACAAAAAGCAAAGAAATAATAAGCAGACATACCAATTGAAGATAATAGAAAATCAAGAAACAGGCCCAAGAACACATTAAGGAATTTAGTAGGTGACAAGTCAGCATTGCAAAATATAGGGAACAGAGTATTCAAAATGCAGCATTGGTATCACCAGTGAACAATTTTTTTTAAGTCATGTTAGATCCCGTCCTTATTCACTAAGGAAAATATGAACAGATTTGGCTACATACAAACTAAAGTTTCTATAAGTCAAAACTATAAAGATAAAACAGAATTATTTGTCACATATAAGAAGGGGAAAAGTTAGTGTCTGTTATAAACATAACACTCTTACCAAACAGTGAGAAAAAGACAAACACATATCCAAAACATGGACCAGGAGAATACATTTATAAAAACTATAAAATGCATAAGCATATATTACATACAAAATTTATGATATTTTAAAATTTATGTTGTTCCATTTACCAGATGTCAATGAAAATGGAAATGAAGGCAACAATGAGATATCATTTTTATCCATCCAATTAACACCATTGAATATATTGTGTGTGTGTGTGTGTGTGTGTGTGTGTATACCAGAATTTGACACTCAGGGCCTCATGCTTGCTTGAGTTTCTTCTTCGTGGATGGTTCTCAACCATTTGAACCATGACTCCAGTTTAGCTTTTTGCTGGTTATTCTGGAGATGTCTCACAAATTTTCTGCCCTAGCTGGCTCTAGATCTCCTCCTTGTGAGTTGCTAGGATTACAAGTATGAGCCACTGGTTTCAGGCTCAAAAGTCTTTTCTGATATTATTTTAGCCTGTGGTGGCGAGGGCACAATACATAAAGCCTATGGAAGTGACTGGAGAAAAATTAACCCTGACTTTTTGTAGGGCAACTTGGGCCTTAAAGAAATTGCCATCCCCTGACCTAGCGATTCTCCCTCTAGATATTCAGCCTGAGAAAATGCAGGGGCTGGGGACAGGAGCAGGACACTTGCCTAGTATGTGAGAGGCCCTGATAAAGTATGCACTAGCACAGATTTAGTGTTTAGTCCATCTTACATTTTGAAAAAGAAAACTTGTGAATGCATAAGATTTACTCACAAAAATTCCATTGCAAAATTAGCTTTTCCTAATGTAGAAAAATTAGAAAATACCTAAATATTCAACATTTACTAAAGAGATGGTAGTACATACACAGTAAATTCTTATTCACTTGGAAGAGCATTTAATCATATGAAAAGACATCTATATAGTGATGTCAAGTGACTAAAAGCAATTTTCAAAACAATTCCCTTTTAATGTATGTATGCATATACAGACATTAGTGTATGTGTACATCCACAAACATGCATGTTTATTCATACACACAAAAGGCTCTAGGGAAATTCATAGTTCTTATCTGGAATGATAGAGGTATAGGTGATTGCAGGGGGTACATTTTCTATTTTTTCAGATTGTTTCTTTATTTAAAAATTTACAAAATGGGGGCTGAGAAGGTGGCTCAGTGGTAGAGTGCTTGCCTTGCATGCATGAGGCCCTGGGTTCGATTCCTCAGCACCACAGAACTGGCACTATGGCTCAAGTGGTAGAGCGCTAGCCTTGAGCTGAAGAGCTGAGGGACAACGCCCAGGCCCAGAGTTCAAGCCCCAAGGCTGACAAAAAAAAAAAAATTACAAAATGAGAGCTGGGAATGTGGCTTAGTGGTAAAGTGCTTGCCTAGCATGTATGAAGCCCTGGGTTCAATTCCTCAGTAGCACATAAACAGAAAACGCCAGAAGTGGCACAGTGGCTCAAGTGGTAGAGTGCTAGCCTTGAGCACAAAGAGGCTCAAGGACAGTGCCAAGGCCCTGAGTTCAAGCCCCAGAACCAGAAAAAAAATTACAAAATGACAATGAGAGTTGGGAAAGTGGCTCAGTGGTAGAGTGCTTGCCTTGCATGCATGAGGCCCTGGGTTCAATTCCTCAGCACTACATAAGCAGAAAAAGCCAGAAGTGGCACTGTGGCTCAAGTGGAAGAGCGCTAGCCTTGAGCTGAAGAGCTGAGGGACAGCGCCCAGGCCCAGAGTTCAGGCCCCACAACAGACAAAAAAAAAGACAATGAACTACTTTTTAACAGTCCAATAAACGCTATTTCAAAAGAAAACCTGCGGGAGTTCACACGTAGGCAATGTAGAACCCAGTAGATGATGAAGCCACAACCACTAATATTCTCTGCAAGAGTGAGTTACCCCGCTGTGCTCACGCCTGTAATCCTAGCTACTCAGGAGGCTGAGATCTTGAGAATCCTAGTTAGAAGCCAGCCAGGGAAAATATATCCAAGAGACTCTTATCTCCAATTCACAAAAGCTGGAACTGGAGGTCGGGCTCAATTGGTAGAGGGCCCACTAAGTAAGAGAGAAGATGGCTCTGAGCTCAAGTCCTGATACTGACACAAATAAATAAATAACCTACAGGTATAAGATAGAGGTAGGATAGAAAAGCGCATGCTAGGGGAGGGGCAGAGCACAGGTGAACCATACCTTCTATTTCTCCTCCAGGAGCAGAGATTTTTGACATACCAAGGTAGGTGGTAGACACAACGTCATTGTGAGTGAGGCGGTCCCTAGAACAAGAAAGCAGAGAGGGCCTGAACATGGGAGGGGCATGCAGGCCACAGCCCACGCAAGGACGAAACTGCCTCAGTTTACATCATCGAGGCAAGGGTCTCAGACAGCATCGTGTATATTACTGAGGCCTGGTAATTCCAGGGAAGAAGGGACTGGAAGGGAAGCTTGCTCTACGTCTTCCTCGAAGGACCTAGTCCCCTAGTCCAGTTGCCCAACCATCAGACATCACATTGGTCAACCACCCTTGGGCCACCAGTCTGGCTCTGTGTAGGCAGACTGCAGGTTGACAGGGAGGAGGCCGGAAGCAGGCAGGATGGGGAGCAGAAGGGTGCTTGGGGAACCCAATTCCCAGAACAGGGCAGCTGAGGTTTCCAGGAGCTAATAAATTAGCAAGATCAAGGAGGAGCTCAGATGACTAGATCAAAACCCTCTCCAGAGCCACAGTCTTGAATTAGCCAGCGCTAATTATTGCTGCATTGCTTTCAGAATGTGCCTTTGAATGTGACAAAGCACTTGAACCTCCATCCTGCAGGAGTTTCACCACAGCCTTGAGCAACAAGTACTTGTCTTAGCACCTCTGCTCTCCAGGCAAAGAAGATGACGTGCAGGCATATCTCCACGGTCAGACCCGGGAGGAAGGAGCAGAGCCAGGACTGCTCACCCCTTTCCTGGTCTTGTCCTGTGTCATCACACATACTGCTGCCTGATATAGCTCAGGACCACCCTGCTTCTCTGAAGAAAGACTTCTTCCCTCCCCCACCATCTTAGAGGCCTATGAGTCAGGGATGAGGAATAATAATCTGTTAGCCACTTTTCTCCTACGCAGACCCTTCCTGTGACCCCCACACCGCCTTCCTTGATGATAATAATAAATACTAATAGCTAGCAGTGACCTACGAAGACAAGCATTGAACTAAAAGCATCCCACAACTTAGCTCGCTTTTAGCAGGTAAGCCCTACAACTAGCCCCAATTTTAGAGGATGCTGAGGAGGGTGAAGAAGTTTAATTCATTTGCAAAGGTCCAAGGCCAGATATGCCTGGCATGGAAACCAGAACTTTGATTACAGACAGCCACCTGCTGCTCACTGGGCAAGCTCACACTTGTGGTTCTTGGTCTGGTAGTTCTGATTTCCCTGAAAATATTTGTCTATATCTGGAGACAGATTTGGTATGAGAAGAGGGTTCTGCCAGCATCTGGTGGGCAGAGGCCAGGGATTGCACAGAACAGGATCCACAGCAAAGCCCAAGGCTATCCACCCAAAGGTTGAGATTGAGGAGCCCTGCAGCCCCATCGCCTCCCAGAAGAGTGCTTCCAGCCCCTCCCATCACCATTTCTGTCTCTTCTCCCTGCTTGTGGACTTCAGCCATAGACAGCTTTCAGAAGATGCATCTAGCCCCATTATAAAAGACACATCAGAACGAACAGGTGGTTTTATTTCTCTTATTTTACTGTTAAATCCTAGCTCTGAGAGACGCCCCCCCCCCCCACCAGCCTCTGTCAATCCCTTCCTCTGTGTATTTCCAGCATGGTAATTGAGCCCTGATTTTGAATTTTTCACCGGGACATGAGACAAAGAGCACAAATCTGTACCTCTGGTCTTGGTGAGGGACGTTAACCAGAACTAGAAAAAGGAAATTTCCTTGAGAACTGATACCTGATAGTGTGTGTGTGTGTGTGTGTGTGTGTGTGTGTGTGTGTGTGTGTGTGTGTGTGTGTGTGTGTGTGAAAGAGAGAGAGACAGAGAGACAGAGAAAGTGCCAGTCCTGGGGCTTGAACTCAGGGCCTGTGCACCACCATCCCTGCGCTTTGTTTACTCAAGGCTAGTGCTTTACCACTTGAGCTCCATACAGCTCCATTTCTGGCTTTTTGGTAGTTAATCAGAGATGAGTCTCAAGGGCTTTCCTGCCCAAGCTGGCTTTGAACTGTGATCCTCAGATCTCAGTCTCCTGAGTAGCTAGGATTACAAGCATAAGCCAGCTGATGTCATTTTTAAACTGTGTCTTCTTGCCCAATCCTGAAAAGGCAAAGACTTGAATAGATTTGTGCAGCTGATCTCTGATCTTGTCTGAATTAGAAGAGGAGGTGTAGTGAATGGAAGGAGAGGGGTTGTTTTATGGACATATGGGGGGGGTGGCAGGGGAGAGCTCGAATAATTTTTTTGTCTTTTAATGAAAAAGGAATTTTAAAACAATTTGAGAGGAAGATTAAGTTACAGGGAGGAAAGGGGGCCATATGGAGTATATCATATTTCCAGGATTCAGGTAATAACAAAGTTTATCTGTATTTTCTGGGAAGAAAGCTCTTTTGGGATAGGAACTTGTAGCAACAGAATACTTTCTGGCCAAGAACTAGGTTTTGGGGCTTGGGGTTGCTTTTGGAAAATACAGCGAGTCTGAAAATAGACTCACAATAAAAATGCCACTTCAACCCAAACCAGAGATTCAGCCACCAGATTCGGTAATGTGTTTGGATTGTACAGTATGCTGATGCTTCTGACACAGCTTCAGAGGGAGCCGGGCCAGGCCCACTCCACAGCCCAAACACACACGTCCACACGCACACAGACACGCAGCTACCCGGGTGCTCACTCTTGCTCGCTCGTGTTCTCTCTCTCCTTCCCCCCCCCCTCTCTGTGCCAGCCTGAATGCAGAGATCATCACTCAGGGGGTGTCAAGTGTGTCTCTCCCCCAAACCGCTTCCCCTGGGGCTGCACATACCCGTGGTCACGGCCCTCAAGGCCTCTCCCTTGGCTCCCCCCCCCCCACCCCCCCAGCTCCCTTCCCTCTAATTCTCACAAGCTGTTTTCTTTAGGCCTGGGGAACTGGCGCACACTTTAATGGCTCTGCGGCCTGGGGTTTTTCCCCTAGTCTCTCATTAGCCTCCTGGTTGGGGGTGCCATGGGCCTGAGACCAAAGAACATGCCAGGGAACCACACGGCCAAGACTGGGGGCAGAAAAAGGACAACTCTCTCTCTCTCTCTCTCTCTCTCTCTCTCTCTCTCTCTCTCTCTCTCTCTCTCTCTCTGGAAAACTTAGTGTCCTAGAGGTCACCCTTGTGGGGCCCTATGTTAATGTCCCCCTTGGGTATCAGAGGGGACACCTGGCTGTGGGCTGCAGGAGACGGTGGCACCTGGTGACACAGGCTGAGGTCCACACCTGACCTCTGCCACTCTCCAGCTGTCACTCAGACAAGTCACGGAATTCTCCCAACTTGTCTGTGAAGTAGGACCAGGAAGTAGAGGCAAGTGTCTGATGGAGTCAGTCATGGGAAGTAACAGTAGGTGGTCAACAAGTGCTAGACACCATGATTTTTAAGAGGTATGTGAGGGGTTACCAGCTTCACCTGCTCCATACCTACTGGTCCACTTTCCCCAGCCTGGGGGACCCCTCTGTTCCACCCTCACAAGGGTGTCAGAGATCTTGTTCCCAAGGAGCCCTGCTTCCGGGCTCTGACAAGTAATGCTCTCCTTGCTGGACTTAGCCAGCCCCAAGTCCTTCAGAAGCCCTGGGCAATGGACACCTCCGCCCTCCTCTCCTGCCAGCAGCGCAGCGTCCTATCTGCTGGCCAAGGGGGCTGTGAGCAAGCTTCCCAAAACTGCCTGCAGCTGTGGAAGACTGCCCTACCAGCACACCCCTACCCTCCCCAACTGGCCCAGCAACCCCTCAGATGGCAGAACTCACCAGTCCATGACGCGAACTCTCATTTTTTCACACATGGAGGGAAACTGAGGAGGGAAAGGGTGGTAGGTTGAGAATGGGCCTTTTAAAGAAAATGGCACCCCACCTTAGACAAGCCCAAGATACTGACAGGATGCTAGGGAGACAAAGAGCCCAGAATATTTCTCTCTCTCTCTCTCTCTCTCTCTCTCTCTCTCTCTCTCTCCCATACCCACAGGGTCCCAAGGGTCCTGGGAGAGCTGAGGCTCACCATAGCTGGCAGTGTGATGTTCTGGTTCCACTGGGGGTTGGCTGTCTTCTCCAGGATTTTGCTGCAGAGCTAGGAGACATGGAGAGTTGGAGGTGGAAGTCCATGAGGACCTGGGGCTCCACTGCTGGTTGCCCTGAGGGCTGGGCAGTTCCAGAGCCTTAGAACCTGAGGCAGTGGGCTCAGACACAGAGTCTGTTGACCCAGAGGTAGAGGGAAGTGGGGCATCAGAAAGCCCAACCCTTCTACCTTAAACTCATACCTATGGCTGCAAGTGCTCCTCTCCCACCTCCCATTACAGCCATGACCCTGACTGCCTTTCCCAGAGGCCTCATGGCTTAGTTCACTTCCCTCTCCCCACCAGCCCAGATCAACCTGCCAGTTTAGAAGACTGGGAGCACCGGAGAGTCAGAGAGGAGGGAAAGGGGCAGGAGGAGACAGCTAAGAGAAAAACCAAATTCAATGAGAATACACAGGCTGTAAGCCTCAGCCATCTCACAGCAGCCTTGCACCAAAGACCAGGCTTGCCACAAACAAAAAACTTAGCAAGAGAAGAAACAGATCCAAGCCAGGGGCTCATAAGCCAACTATGTCCTTGGAGTCCATGGGGGAACACCAGGCACCCCAGGGCGTCTGTATCCACACATGGGGACAGCAGATTCCGTTTGGATTACATCGATTCTAGTGGGCTGTGCTGGCATGTTCATGTGCACAGTTCTTCCTATAGGCCCCGTATCCTGCCACACACAGCATGTTGTGCGTGCTGTCTCAGTTAATGAGCGCCTGAGTTAGATCAGGGACTTCAGGTCTCCAGGAGTGAGGATGAAGTCACTACATTCCCTGTCTGCATCCCCTGACCTCCCAGCACCAACTGCTGTTCCCCTTCCTCCCTCCTCCCTGGAAAAGAAGCCTAGGCAAAGCCTGGCAGAGAATTATCAGAGAGAAAGAGTAAGCAAGGAGACAAACATCAAACAATGGGCAAAGAATAGAACACACCTAATGGAACACCAGGAAGAGTAAAGCTTAGAAAACGATGCCCGCCTCACTAATAATAAAAGAACCTTGAGTAAAATTAATGAGACACTATCTCTCATACATCAGACTTGGAAACATCTCCATAATGCCCTCTCATATTTTGTGTGAGGAAATGAAATCATTTTACTCCCCTAGGGGGCAATTGACAGCTATTAAAATTACAAACACATTTCTGTGGCCTATCCATTCTACCTCTAGACATTTATCCTACACAAGTACCTGTACCTGGGCGCAATGACATGTGTGTGAAGTTACTTACTGTGGCATGGACAAGTCAGGTGTCTGCCACTAGAAGACAAGTTGTGTAGATTATAGTTCATCCACAAGATGGTATACTATACAGTTCAGAAAAAGAATGTGGGCCACTGTGTACACAGAGTTGAAACAACCCCCAAGTTTTACATGAAGTAGAGTCCAAAGTGCAAAGTGGATGTAATTTTCAGCTCTGAGTGTGTGTGTGTGTGTGTGTGTGTGTGTGTGTTGTGAATGCTGATACTGACGCTGAAAAGTTAAGGCCTGAGCACTGTTCCTTTGTATTTTTTCTCAAGGCTGGCACGAAACCACTTGAGCCACAGCTCCACTTGCAGGTTGTTGCTGGTTAATTGGAAATAAGAATTGCATAGACTTTCTTGCTGAGGATTGACTTTGACTCAGTATCCTCACATCTCAGCCTCCTTAGTAGCTAAGGTTACAAGTGTGAGCTGCCAGCACCCTGACCCAACCATTTGTACTAAGAGAATGAAAGATAACAATCTATAATCACAGATCTTGCACACACATAAGGAAAGCAAAATGTTATGAAAGAAACTAAATGCAATGGGGGTCTTTGCAAAGTGAGTAAATAGATTATTAGATGGGGTAAAAAGCAAGAGGGAGAGGATGGATGGATGGATGGATGGATGGATGGATGGATGGATGGATGGATGATGATAAAGAGAGATTGCCGGGCACTGGTAGCTCACACCTGTTATCCTAGCTACTCCAGAGGCTGAAATCTGAGGATCGAAGTTCAAAGCCAGCTGGGAAGGAAAGCCCATGAGACTTGTATCTCCAATTAACCACCAGAAAACTGGGAGTGGCCCTGTGGGTCAAAGTGGTAGAGAGCTCACCTTGAGCAAAAGAGCTCAAGGACAGCACCCAGGTCCTGAACATAAGCCTCACAACTGACAAAAAACAAAAGAGAGAGAGAGAGAGAGAGATGATAGATGATAGATGATGATGAAGACTGATAGATGATAGGAAGATAGATGATAGATAGATAATAGGATAAATGCATTTGGTAGATTGATGATATCTAATCCAAGAAATATATAACAATTTAAAAAAAGAACTCCTTAGACACAATGAGAGGCCTTACCCACACTGTCCTCCTTACATGCAGGGCCACTTGGATGTCACCCAAGAAATCTGGGGCCTCTTCCACAACAAGCACTTGAACCCATCCCCTGGGGCTCCCTCTGAAAGAGCCACTGGCAAGTGAGCATGGAGACTGCACAGCAGCTGGTCCATCTGTCATGGTTCAGGTCAGCACTGCCTCTGGCCTCCCCAGGTGAGCACTGTGCTTCCTCTCCTCCTCCTCTTCACCCCTACCTTCACTCTTTACTCTCCTTCACTTCCCAGGGGAGTATAATGAGAACAGCCTTTCTGTATGGATGTCTGGCCATCCCTATCCAATACCTAAAAACAAGCATAATAATAATCCCAATTCTAGAATAATAATCCAACAATAATCATCATCATCATCTAATCATCCCAGTTCCAGAAACTTCCCTAGGGGAAAGTGGAGGGTGGACAAATATTCCTGTGTGTTTGGGGTTGTTATTTATAAAAGGGGAAAATTGAACATTGTGTGTGGTGGTACATGCCTATAATCCCAGTACTCAGAATAAGAAGGAAGCAGAAAGATTATGATTTAAGTCTATCTTGAGATACATAATAAGACCCAAAATGATAAAAAAGAATATTGAAACTATATATATGTATTATATATGTATGCATACATATAAATATACACACATGTATCTGCTTAGAATATTCATCTATTGGAATAGTATACAACTATCAAAGATTTCAGATCTTGACATGATGCCTCATATTCTTAATCCCAGCTACTGCTGTGGCACAGGTAGGAGGATCGTGATCTGAAGCTGGCCATGGGCAAAAGTCTCAAGACCCTATCTGAAAAGGGAGGGCAGGGCTGAGGTATAGTTTAAGTGATAGAACTCTTGCCTAGCAATTTTGAGGTTTAGATTTCAAAGACTTTTTAATAACCCAAGGAAATAGTCAATGTTAAAAGCAGTTTACAGACTTCATAGACACAATTCTCATTACTCATAGTAGTTAGACTCTACAAGGTCATCAGGAAAAATGATGTGAAATTACTGCCAGCCTTGGTCACGTTCTGGTCAACTGGTCAACACATAACCTTGTTTCATGTGTTTCTGCTGAAGGGCCCCGGAGTTCATATTCTTGATTCACTCACATGGAACTCATGGCATGGGCTTTGTGCCTTGCACCTGAGTGAAGCCAACCGTATGCCTATCTTTTCTGTAAGAGAAAAATCTCCGGACAGTACCTCAATGCTGGGCTCTGAAGCCATTTTAAACAGTGGAATCATCAAAGAAAAAGACACATTTATAACATTTCTAGCTGAGACATCGGGAAGGGCACCGCCCTGGGTGGGGTGGTTTGCAGGAAAAAAAAAAAAAAAAAGGCAGAAGGAAAGCCACATGCTAACAAGCAGGAGTTGTGTCAAGGATAATGTGAACACAGAAATGTTTAATTTTCCTTTGCTTTGATTTTTTTTTCAATTTCATAACAATGTGTTTTATTCTTACACTCAGGAAAAGAAGGATTTGTTAAAAAAAATATTATTATAGGCAGATTGTATCATACAAAGGAGTTTCATTGTAATATATAAACATATTTTTTTTTGGTTGGTCATGGGCCTGAACTCTAGCACTGTCCCTCAGCAATCAGCTCAAGGCTAGCCCTCTACCACTTGAGCCACAGCACCATTTGCAGCTTTTTGTGTTTATGTGGTGTTGAGTAATGGAACCCAGGGCCTCATGCATGCAAGGCAAGTACTCTTTTTTTTTTTTATTGTGAAATGTACAGAGGGGTTACAATTACATGGGCAAGGTAATGAGTACATTTCTTATCAAGCATTGTAGCCTCCTCCTTTGTTTCCCCTTCCCATCCCTTCCCATCTCTCTCCCCCCCATGCCCCCCCAATCCCCATGCCAAAGTTGTAAAGTTCGTTTTTCGATATACCGTCTTGTATATCTCATTGTTGCAATGTGTCCACCTGTATCCCTATTCAAACTATTTGCTTTTTCCCTTCCCCTCCACAAATTATACCAACATCAAATACAGTGAAAACAGGGGTTATACTGTGGGGGAGGGACATACAAAGCAACAAAGAAATATCTTATAAATATGTTAGAAACAATAACAAGAGCCAGGCCCTGGTGGTTCACACCTGTAATCCTAGCTACTCAGGAGGCTGAGATCTGAGGATCACGGTTCAAAGCCAGCCTGGGCAGAAAAGTCCATGAGACTCTTATCTCCAATAAATCACTAGAAAACCAGAAGTGGTACTGTGGCTCAAGCGGTAGAGCGTTCACCTTGAGCTGAAGAGCGCAGGGACAGCACCCAAGCCCAGAGTTCAAGCCCCATGACCAACAAAACAAATAAAGAAAAAAGAAAGAAAGAAAGAAACAATAGCAAGCAAGAAAAAACATTTGAGTCATTATCTTGGGGTTCATTTTGCCTAACATCAACTTATCTGACCATTTCGGCAAGCACTCCTACCACTGAGCCACCTTCCCAGCCTCTCATTGTAATATTTTTATAAGTGCACCCAACAGAAAAGTTTTAAAGCTTTATATGAAAGAAAAAAAGTTTTAAGGCCTCCTGTCCTGTCTTATCTCCCCTCCCTTCTCCCAGATATGAAGACATGAGTGAACACGCACACACACACACAGAGATCCACATTAGTAACTTGGTCAAATCTTGTTTGGTTTACATCTTGGACAACAGTGCCACCAAGTGTCCATAGGAGGAAATGCAAAGATATCCAAGTAGGATAGGTAGACAAATCCTGAGGCTTTTTAAATTAGAATATAATGAGGTACTCATTGCCTGTGCATCATACCTGTAAACCTATCAACTCAGGTGGCTGGGAACAGAGGATCCAGATTTGAACTCAGTGCAGGCAGGAAAGACCATGAGAATCTTATTTCTAAGTAATCACCAAAAAGCTAAAAGTGGAGCTGTGGCTCAAGTGATAGAGTGCTAGCCTTGTCCAAAAATGCCCAGGAACAGTGCTCATACTCTGATTTCAAGCCCCCAAACAGGCATGAGAGGCAGAGAGAGGGGAGGGGGAGGAGAAGAGGGAGTGGTAGAAAAAGAGAGAGATATGGTGACACAAAATCCAGAGAGAAGGACACACCAAATGAGACAAGGTCACAGGAGGTGGCTCAGAGCAGAGAAGAGGCCTGAAAAGCAGAGATGACTATGCAGGCTGAAGCTATCAAGGAGGTTTAAGCTGTCCCTTTTCTACCAGCTCTTCCCAGGCACCCCAGCTCCTGAGCCCCTCCACAGGGGTCAGGGGCTTCTTGCCTAAGCCTGAGCACCCATTAGCTCTATCTACCTCCTTGCCCATCTAGATACCTACTCCTTGCTAGAGACTTCTCTAAGTCCAGACAGAAGACTGCAGAATGGAAGGCCCAGGGAGGCCAGAGCAGCCACAAAGGCAGCAGGAACATCTAAGCTATGAGACATAGCTCTCAAAGAAGAAATGTTTGAGGCAAGTCACTCTTGGGTTCAGCCACTGCCACAGCACCCTATAATGTTGGGAATGTAGAACTAAGCCATCCATTTTCCAGGTCTTTGAAACAAAAACTGTCTAGGAAAACTTCCCATTTCCTTTCTCCTTCATCCATTCCGGCCCCTACAGAGCATCAGAAACAAGACTTCAAACCCAAATCAGAACCTGCACAGAGCCAGGTACTGGTGGCTAACACCTGTAATCCTAGTTACTCAGGAAGATGAGATCTGAGGATTGAGGTTTCCTGCCAGCCCAGGCAGGAAAAGCCGGGAGACACTTATCTCCAATTAACCAACAGAAAACCATAAGTGGCACTGTGGCTTAAGTGGTAGAGCACCAGCTTTGAGCTGAAGAGACAGTGCCCAGGCCCAGAGTTCAAGACCCACAACTGACAAAAAAAAAAAAAAAACCCTGCACAGGGTAAGGATCTACAGAGAGCATTTACAGCTCAGTATGAATGAGCTGAAAATCCAGTTACTTTGCTCATCAGTCATTTTCACAGAGACTCTGTGGTAGGCTCTGAAGAGGGTCAGCCAGCCAGGAGGGGCTCCTAATAGGCAGCCTTAAAATCACGTGAATGGGAAACACAATGATCGACTTCAATAGGCTGAAATAAGAAAAATTGTTGAGGGGCTGGGAAGGTGGCTCAGTGATAGAGCGCTTGCCTTGCATGCCAGAGGCCCTGGGTTCGATTCCTCAGCACCACATAAGCAAAAAGAAAAAAGCCAGAAGTGGCGCTGTGGCTCAAGTGGTAGAGCGCTAGCCTTGAGCTGAAGAGCTGAGGGACAGCGCCCAGGCCCAGAGTTCAGGCCCCACGACCGGACCCAAAAAAAAAAAAAAAGAAAAAAAAGAAAAATTGTTGAGCCCATGAGAATAAAGAGACTGGGCAAAAATGCTGTTTACATAAAGATGCAGTTAATAAAGAAAAACTAGGAGGGTAGTAAGAAACCTGCCCTCATGGGTTAGGAATGATGGGTGACAATGTTGTCAGACACCTTGTATCCATATACTGTTTTGTAGAATGGGAACTTCTTTGTACAACTACTTAAAGATAATAATAATAATAAAATGTTTTAAAATAAAAAAAAAAAACCAAAAAAGAAACCTACCCTCTTATTGAGGCAAAGATCCATGGATGCCTAGAGCTGATGCTCTAGAAAGTATTGAACGGTGACATTATCCAAAAGAAATGTGCTCTTGGGCTGGGAAGGTGGCTCAGTGGTAGAGCGCTCGCCTTGGAAGCATGAGGCCCTGGGTTCGATTCCTCAGCACCACATAAGCAAAAAGAAAAAAAGCCCGAAGTGGTGCTGTGGCTCAAGTGGTAGAGCGCTAGCCTTAAGCTGAAGAGCTGAGGGACAGCGTCCAGGCCCGGAGTCCAGGCCCCACGACCGGACCCAAAAAAAAGAAAGAAAGAAAGAAATGTGCTCTTTACCTGACTGTGTAACAGTAGCCCCTCTGTACATCATCTTTATAATAATTTTAAAAAATAAAGAACAGAAAGTGCTAAGATGTAGGTATCACTCCCGAGGATTTCCCAATTACAAAGGGGGAATGTTTGCTTCTGCAAGAGGGGAGACCTGGAAACACTACCTTAACCAAGGGACTAGATGGTGATCACACTGACAGACAGCAGACAGCTTGCTTCTTGTGTTGCAATATGCCATACAGAATATCACCTGTGATGAATTCTTGGCAAAATATTGCATCGGAATCTAATCGAGTCAAAAGGCCTAACTTCAGTTGACAGGAAATACAGGAGCCATAAGAATCAAGTTAAATACGGGAGCCAAAAAAAAAAAAAAGAATCAAGTTAAATAATACCAAAAGGAAACAAACAGAGAATCTATTCTTGGATAAACAGCATGGACTCTCCCAAACAACATCATGTGATTAAGAAAAATGGCCTCAGAGAGTTCTATTGGATGGTCATGAGGAGAGATGTCCATGGCTATGGGGAAACAGGGAAAGGCTGGGTCTGGGGGTGGGCATATCTGAAATCAAGAGCTTCATGTGGCATATTTGATGTGAAAAGAAGAAAAGAGGGAGGAATTCACACAGTTGCATGCACTCTGCCGGTGGTACCCCCATTAAGATGGAGGTTTCTGGAGTGGAGAGGTTGGGGTCAGGAAAGATGACTCTGGTAAGCCAGATACCGGTGGCTCCTACCTGTAATCCTAGCTAGTCAGGAGACTAGCACTTCACTCTGTCCTGTGCCATCTGGGGCTTGTTCACAGGACCCCCAGCCACCCCCTGCCACGGGTGGCTCCTTACCATTCTCCCGGCGAAGCTGACCTCCACAAAGGGGTCCACCAAGTTCTTCTTGTTACTGTCAAAGCCAAAGATTTGTTTCACGTTGTCCATCACAGCATCATCCACTGGGGAGAAGGACAGACTGGTCACTGCTCACCAACTGCCCCTTCCAGGTCCCAACTTTCATCCATCTGGCTCTAAGCAGTCTGGGACTTCCTGGGTGAGACACTGGGTGTGGCGCCTCATAGTTGGCTCAGCCCAAGCACTCTCAGAACAGTAGCTCCTGAGCACACTGGGCAGCAGAAGTGGCTCAAGCATGTAACCCAGCTACTCAGGAGGCTGAAGTAGGAGAATCTTAGTCCTAAGCTGGCCCCAGGCAAGAGTGTAAGAGCTCTCACCCAAAAAAGTAATTTAAAAAAGAGCTGGTGCCATGACTCAAGTGTAAGAGCACCTGACTCATAAGCACATGTTCAAGAACCCCAGTAATACCCCCCAAAAAACCTCATTATTTCATTTATTGATGTCATTAAATATAAACAAACACCTCTATGGAAACTTGTAAAACTGTTTGATAGCTTGCTGGCATATGTTAACACTGCTCTAAAATAGTGGCTTACAACCGATGCTCCCCAGGCTCACCTGGGGAACATCTAAACATCACCACCCTGTAACCCCATCCCAAGTTAATCTGAAAGGCTGATCAGGTGCGGTCCTGGCATCTGACTTTTTAAAGCCTTCTCTAGGTGGTTCTGTGAGGCTAGGAATGCCTCCCATGGCCCTGGGATATTCAGTACAACTTTGTGTTTAGTAAATGCCACACTGGCTTTGCTGGGAGGGTAAGGAGAAAATCACAAGTCAGGTGATCTGTCATCCACTGACGAGTTTCTTGGAGCATGGGACTTTCTGTGCTAAAACCAGGGTGGTCCTAGGTAAATAGGGTTGGTGGGCCACCTAGCAGAGCTGTGTTTATCATCTGTGCAGACAATTATCTCAAGGAAACTCTCCCAACATCTCAGCCTGTACTCCCTGCCAGGGCCTGTCCACCTGAGCTTTTCACAGAGGGAAAGGAAATCAGTGAGCTCCATCCTGACAGCAGATGGCGCTGCCTCCCCCAGTGAGACCCATGGAAAGTCCTCAGAGTGGGCTTGATAAGAAGACCAGAGGGCACTGGAGTGGAGCCAAAGGAACACTAGGACTCTAGTGCTAGTACCTAGATGCTTGACTCTAACTCTACCAGGTGTGTTTCCTTCCAGTAAGTTCTGATTGCTAGGCTGCAGCTGTAGCTCAGCAGTAGAGAGCATCCTTAGCAATTGTGAAGCCCTCGGTTCAATTCCCAGCACTACCAGGCAAAGAAATTCTGGTTGCTTAACTATCAAAATAGAAAAAGAATGAACAAATAAAAACCCTAGGAAATTTAAGGAGGGTTTGAAGCATCATCCAGACAGTGAGTAGAAAAGCTGGCCAGCACTGGCTAAACACAGGCAGAGAAGAAGCAGAGGGCTCATCCTTTGGGGGGAGGGATGCCGGGAAAGGGCATAGGGACCCACAGCTGGAGGCCTCTCCTTCCCCCAGGGAGTAGACTATGGCCTGGCTCGGGTCCACCATCACAATGGCCCAGCAGAAGCTTCTGGCAGGCCTGCACGCCAGAGGGGGCGCCATACTCACTCTGTGGTAAGTCCTCAGCCCTGAAGAGCTTCAGGCAGAAGTGGGCTCCTCGAAGGGCCACACCTGTTGGTCTGAGTAGGTTGCCTTCGATGTCCTCCTTGTCTTCAGAGGGGTCTCTTTTGTCCAGCTACGATGCAAAACAATCAGCTTCTTCCTGCTCTTTATTTCTTTTTTAATCTTCAAGTAGTTGTACCAAGGGGTTTCCATTCAACATGTCAGCTTATGAGTATGTCACCCCTTTCAGCCTTCTCTCCCATCTCTACCAACCCCACCCATCCTCTCAAGTTACCTAGTTCCATAGTTACATCTGTATATTTTATTATATTCATTCATCCTTCCCCTCTCCAGCCTTCCTCTTGCCCATCCTCCCTACTCCCAACAGCACATGTTTCTGCTTTGTGGTATCATTAAACTATAGGTTAGTTGTTTAAAGGCATTGCACCACTTCAATCCTCCCCTGCAATCATCCTACTTTAGTCAATAGGACTGTGTTATACACATATGACCGTGTATATGTTTCCATATACATTTATAATTTAGATCTATCTTCCACATATTAGGGAAAACATGAGTGCTTTGTCTCTCTGAAGCTGAGTCTTCATGTACTTCTGAGCACAATGTTTTATGTCTCTCTGCTAAGGTCTCAACTTACCACTTTAAATCATGCTCAGAATGGGCTATGACCTCTCACCTCATCCACCTCTCATCAGCACAGTGGGGACAATAGTGCTGACAATTAGTGCTGATTCTGCTGGCAGAATCACGTGCAACGGTGATGTAATTGCATGCAGCAGCCTTCCAACCAACCCCAGTCCCTCCCTGAATCCCCCAGTTATGAAATGACGGTAGCAACAGCAGCCTAAGCTAGCCATTTCATACATGTCCAGGAACATCTATTCACTCACACAAGCATTTACCTAATACTAGGTGTTAGCCTAATGCAGAGTAAGGTTGACAGAAGTCCTGGCCTTAGAGATGCAGGAGTCACACACAAATAAAGGCACCAACATATGCTGTGCATTCTGATGGGAACATTAATAATAAACATAACCTCCAACATTTATTGATTTTTCTGTGCCTTCTCATTACATTCTTCTATCATCTGCTTTGAGAAACTTAAATGGTCCTCGATATGAATGGATAGATACTCAAAGTACTGGTCCATAGGTGATTCTCTGGGTACAAAACCCTAGAATGCCTCTACTCTGTAGATGAGCAAGATGAAGCCTAGTACAGGCTTGGAGGGCGCAGAGCAAGGGAGTTTATACCAACGAGAGGGAAGGGGCAGGGCATCAGCCCTGCTCATCCCAGCTTGAGACCCAGGCACCCAGACAGAGGAGGCATCCCCAGTTGGTAGTGAAGAGGAACAGAGATCCAGGCAGTTGTACTTGGGCAGCTAGGCCGTGAAGGGGCAGGAGAGAAATGAGATCTGCCTGGCCCCACAGACTTGCCCTGCTTCTCACTCAGCATACTCTTGGCACACGGAAACCTGCTTCAGCATCCTTGCTGTAAAACACTCAATCCCAGCGTGTTCACAGGGCCTAAATACTCCAGTGCCTAGACTCCTTTTCTCAACAATTATTCCAAACCTTCTTACCACTGACACCTCCTACTACAAACACTTCGTAGTTACCACCTCCCATTTATAACCTCGCTACTGAGGTTATAGATGCTCATGATGCATTTTCAAGCAATGGAAGTCAGGCTGCAATATGATATACAGAGAATGATCACACTCTTGTAAAAGGAAAACTACACATGTATACCCTGGAAGAAAGATGTGTGATGCTAATATTGGCTCTTTCCTAGTGGTAGAATCATGAGTGGTTCATTCTTAAAGGGTTTTTTTTTTTTCCTACATGTTGTACTTCTACAGTTTGCACAATTATCACGTGTTCTTTTAAATCAGAAAAAAAGCAATTAAAATATTTGGGATTCTGTGTCATGCCACCACCAGGTGCTCTGTGAGACACTGTGAGGAAGATCTGGGGAAAGATACTCACGGGAGCTTCGTCTCCAGGCCCCAGCACACACAGACTGGCTTTCAAGTAGCCTCTGGCCCCAGCAGAGTAATCATCAGGGTCCGAGAGCAGCAGCCATTTCCTGATATAGGCATGCCCTAAAGGAGACAGTATATATAGATGACCCCAGAATCGGAAGACCCCCCCTCAAGTTAGCAGCCAGGGCAGAAGCCCAGGATGAACCGTAGATGGTATGATACAGGACTCCTCCACTGGAGGAAAAGGTAGGACTCAAACTCTTACAATCCATGAGGCTATGAAACCAAGAGCTCACAACACTGACCAGAGACTGGAGTTATCATAGAATGCCACAGGCATTCAATAAAAGCCTGAAGAATGGATTTAGCTACTCAGGATCATGATATAATCCATACCTGGTGATACTGGGAAGTAAGTATATGTCTCAAACTTTTTATTAAAATCTAGATACTTTGAGTGTTTATGCAGGTCAAAGTCAGAACTAGTAACAGAACATCTACAGTGGCTATAAAAGCTGAACCAAAGGACATTTTCCACTTTCGCACAAAGTGACCAGATCAGAGCAGAACTAAAATAAGGAAAGAAATCTGGACTCATCACCAAGTACCCCATCCCTCAGGTGAGCCTAGGCTCCAGCAACCTTTCCAGGCTGATTATTCTTGGATTGAGACTGTTTGGACCTTGGACCCTCAACTGTTTGAGGGTTTGATCCTCCTGAAGGCTAGCTTTGCATAGCAGATGAATTCCTTCCTTCTTCCTACAACCCGCTCCCCCCAAGGGGGGAAAGTGAACTCCCCAAATGAGTGTCCCCAAGAAGCAAAATGCAAGGATACAGCCAAAGGGATGAGAACTCACGGGGCTCTCTGTAAATGGTGCCCACGTCCATCTGAAATCAGAGAGGAACCACAAATCAAACTCCTGCCACTGAAGTGTTAGGCCAAGCACCACACATTAGAAGAGCCCATTAAAAGTCATGCTTTTGAAGCCTTTGGAAACATAATTCTCATCATCTGGTGCCACATGGATATATTTTGGCTCACAGTTTGGTAAATTACGCTGATTGAAGAAAAAGGGTGACAAAATACATCAAAATGGTAATTAGGCTCTCTGTGGGTGGTAGATTTGGGTAAGGTGTTTTATTCTTTCTGTATCTTTTTTTTTTTTTGTCAGTCATGGGGCTTGAACTCTGGGCCCTAGGCACCCTCCCTCAGCTCTTCAGCTCAAGGATAGCGCTCTACCACTTGAGCCACAGCATCACTTCCAGCTTTTTCTGCTTCTGTGGTGCTGAGGAATCGAACCCAGGGCCTCATGCATGCAAGGAAAGTGCTCTACCACTGAGCCACCTTCCCAGCCCTTTTTGGTATTTTTCAAATTTTTATTAAAAGGCATAGGTTGCTAGGGAGCTGGTGGCTCGTGCCTCCTCCACTGAGGAGGCTGAGATCCAAAGAATGCCAAGTCAAAGCCAGGCCAGGCAGAAAAGTCTTCAAGACTCCATCTCCAAAATAACCAGCCAAAAGCAGGGCTGAAGACATGTCTCAAGTGACAGAGAACCAGCTGTAAGCAAACAAACCATGAGAGCGCCAGACCCTGAGTTCAAACCTCAGTAACAACAACAACAAAAGCATAGGAGCCAGGTGCTAGTGGCTCACACCTGTAATTCAAGCTACACAGGAGGCTGAGATCTGAGGATTGTGGCTGAAAGGTAGTCCAGGCAGACAAATCCAAATCTCTAATTAACCAGAAAAAAAAGCCAGAAGTGGAAGTGTGACACAAATGGTGGAGCACCAGCCAAATACACAGATCATCAGGACATTAATAGTAGAAGGCAGAGGGCATGGAGTGTTCTGTACATTCCACTCCATTTCTGCTGTTTTCACTGTGGACCTAAAACTTCTCTAAAAGGGAAAATTTTATAAGTCATATGTTACTTTTATAGTTAGGATTTTTCCCCCAGTCCTGGAACTTGAACTCAGGTCCTAGGCATTATCTCTGATCCTCTTTGTGCTCAAAGATAGAGCTCTACCACTTAAGCCCCAGTGCCACATCTGGCTTTTTCTGACTAGCTTATTGGAGATAAGAGTCTCATGGACTTTCCTGCCAGGGCTGGCTTCAAGCTACAGATCTCAGTCTCCTGAGTAAGTAGCTAGGATTATGGGCCTGAGCCACTGACTGGTACCCACTTAGAAATAATAGTTTTTAACTTAATCTTCATGTTTTCAGGACAAGAATGTAAAAATGTTTTTTAAAGAAAAGAATGTAAAGACTAGAAACTTAAATCATAATTAAGACTTCATTTGTTACAGAATAACATGGGCTCAAACCCACTCCTTTACAAAATGCTTCTCCCGAAAATTACACTCAGGTCTCTTCCTGTGACCACTTCCCTGAGAAGCGGGGAGGGGGGAGTCAAGGGGGAAGGAGGAAGTCATTCATTTGGATACCAGAGGCAGATTATAAGGAGGCTACCCTCTTTCTCTCCTTTTGATGGGCCCTTGAAGATTCTCAAGGAGACCATCAGTAAGAACCACATGGGTGACCTTACATGGACATTCCGGGCTCATTCACTTTAGGGAAGCACTAGGAGCCTTTATTTTATGTAAGCTTCTGAACTGGTCCGGGGGCTGAATTGGGAAGTCAGAACTTGGTGCTCAGAAGTGGACTGTCCACTTGTGGGCTTCCTGGAACAATAAGCAGGGCCGGGCAGGCTCTTCTCTGGGGTTCACAACCAAATCCCACGGCCCACACCCCACCCCACAGTGAAAGTGAGATCAGGACAGAAGACAGCTGGGTGGCACTGTACACGATGGACAGGTGAAATGCTTCCTTCTTTCCTAAGTGTAGGGGAAAATAGGAATGAAAAAGAAAGGATTTCTGTGCAGATGACCTGTGATCTGCACATAAAGTATTGAAGGAGAGGAGAGGAGAGGAGAGGGGAAGGGAGGGGAGGGGAAGGGAGGGGAGGGGAGGAAAGGAGAGGAGAGGGGAGGAGAGGAGAGGAGAGGAGAGGAGAGGGGAGGAGAGGAGAGGAGAGGGGAGGAGAGGAGAGGAGCGGGGAGGAGAGGGGAGGGGAAGGGAGGGGAGGAGAGGGGAGGAGAGGAGAGGGGAGGAGAGGAGAGGAGAGGGGAGGAGAGGAGAGGAGCGGGGAGGAGAGGGGAGGGGAAGGGAGGGAAGGAGAAGGGAGGAGAGGAGGGGAGAGGAGAGGAGAGGGGAAGGGAGGGGAGGGGAAGGGAGGGAAGGAGAGGAGAGGAGAGGAGAGGGGAGGAGAGGAGAGGAGAGGAGAGGGGAGGAGAGGAGAGGAGTGGGGAGGAGAGGGGAGGGGAAGGGAGGGAAGGAGAGGGGAGGAGAGGAGGGGAGAGGAGAGGAGAGGGGAAGGGAGGGGAGGGGAAGGGAGGGGAGGAGAGGAGAGGAGAGGAGAGGGGAGGAGAGGAGAGGAGAGGGGAGGAGAGGAGAGGAGCGGGGAGGAGAGGGGAGGGGAAGGGAGGGAAGGAGAGGGGAGGAGAGGAGGGGAGAGGAGAGGAGAGGGGAGGGGAGGAGAGGGGAAGGGAGGGGAGGAGAGGAGAGGAGAGGAGAGGGGAGGAGAGGAGAGGAGAGGGGAGGAGAGGAGAGGAGCGGGGAGGAGAGGGGAGGGGAAGGGAGGGGAGGAGAGGGGAGGAGAGGAGGGGAGGGGAGGAGAGGAGAGGGTAAACAAGAGAGAAGGAGGGATGGAGGGAAAAAAGAAAGGGGGCTTAATTCACCCTATTGGAAATGAGGGAAGATGTCCTTCCCCTCTTTCTGTCACATAGTACCTTAGAAAATATGTAAGAACTTCCTCTGATTCTTTGAAATGCATCTTTTTAGAAACTAAGTCACTTGTTGCATTAAGCTATGTATGGGATGGATGATCGTTCTCAAATGCCACCTCTGAAATATAAATGATGCATGAAAGGAGTCACCCTCTCCCCTACTCACGCTTGTGGCCAGGGATAAGCTGGTCACCCTACTGCCGTAGGCACCCAGCTTCACTATGTGAACTGACCTCCTGTCCTAGAGGTTAGAATTTGAGCCTTGTCTTCATCTGGATAAAGGACCTTAACTAACATTGATGGTCGCCCCAATTACTAGGAAAGTCTAAGTTGAACTCTGTGTGACCAATGGTGCCATGCAGTCCATGCAGTCCTCTCCCTTGAATACAATTATTGTTTATCTCAAAGCCCAGGCACCTGCTAGAAAGCATGCAGTGTCCACCCACTGGCTGCATGAAAGGCTGAGGATTCCCTTTTGTGTATAATCTCTTAGCAGACTATGATATACAACCCACTCTAGTTAATGCTTGGTCAATGATAGAAGTGCTTTCTTTTTTCTTCTATCTTTGTAGAGGGGTCTCTCTCTCTCTCTCTCTCTCTCTCTCTCTCTCTCTCTCTCTCTCTCTCTCTCTCTCTCTCTCTCTCTCAATCTCTCTCTCTCTAAATCTCTCTCTCATTGATCATGGGGCCTGAACTCTGGGCCTGGGTTCTGTCCCTCAGCTCTTCAGCTCAAGTCTAGCACTCTACCACTTGAGCTACAGTGCCACTTCTGGCTTTTTCTGCTTATATGGTGCTAAGGAATCGAACCTAGGGCCTTATGCATGTAAGGCAAGCACTCTACCACTGAGCCACCTTGCAAGCCCCTGTAGAGAGGTTTTCTGAGTTGGCAGATTTTATATAATTTGTTCAAGGAGGAGCTGCTATTGTATTTTCATATCAGGCATGCCTGTAATGCCAGCTAAATAAGAAGAGCCTGGGTGCCAATAGGTCATACACAGATACTCAGGAGGCTGAGATCTGAGGATTGTGGTTTGAAGCCAGCCCAGAAAAAAAGTCCATGGACTCTTATCTCCAATTAACCACCAAAAAATTGGAGATGGAAGTATAGCTCAAGCATTAGTCTTGAGCAAGAAAGCTAAGAGACAGAATCTGGGCCCTGATTCAACCCAGTACCAGCACAAGGAGGGGGGGGGGGGGTGGAAGGGAGGGAAAAAGGGAAGGAAGGAGGGAGTAAGGATGGCAATCTGAGGTCAGCCCAGGCAAAATTCCTGAGGCCCCCTCTGAAAACTACCTAAAGCAAAAAGGGCCATGGATGTAGCTCAAGTAGTGGAGTAATTGCCTGCAAGTACAAGGCCCTGAGTTCAAATTCAAGTACCACTACATAGACCATGGAATCTCAGGAGTGTCTGTCCTTAGTATTGTCCACAGAGCTTCCAGGAACATAGAGAAGTGAGGAGTGACTTTTCAGGAAGAAGGACAGTTACCCGGAACTCCCCGATGAGAGCATCTGTCCTGAGGGAACGGGAGTCCACCACCTGGAGGGAGAGATCATGGACCAATGAAAGTGTAGCCCAGGCACGTTCAACCCCACAGCTCTTCCCTCCCAAATACAAACAGCCAACATTGACACCCACTCCAGTCCAGAGTCTGTTCTATGCAATGTTTTGTCCTCACAAGCTCCCCATGGATAAGTACTGTGATTACCCCCACTTCCCAGATGAAGGAAGAGAGGCACAGAGGGATTATAGGATAAGCCCAGTGTGATCACTTAAAGGTCAACTTGATTGGATTGAGAAGCACCTAGGAGATTAGTAAAGTACACTTCTAGGTATCTGTGTTTCCAGAGATGATTAGATGATGAAGTTTCTGACATAGTGCTTTAATCTGTTGACAGAGTCATAATTTGATAGCATTAGTGGCAGAGGTGAGGTCTGGTTAAAGAAACTAGGCTACTTGGTGAGGGATGATTCTTGGGGCTGTATCTTGCTCTGGTTTCTTCCTATACATTCTTCCTCTGCTGCCATGAAGTCAGCTGCTCTGCCCCCAATAATGGACCAACTGGAAGCCAAAATAAATCTCTCCTCCTTTAAAGTGCTCTGTCACCACTATGCAAAAGTAACTAACACAAATAGCACCTCATATCCACGTAGACAGGACTAAAATCCATACAGTCCAGTGTCACAACCCACAAGTTTAACCACTAGGTCACACTACCTTCCTGACAGGAATGGAAGGGAACTAAGGTCCAGAGAAAGAAGATGTTGGCTGAAAGCAGACACATGAACAGATGGATTAAGATGAAACTTAAAACATCCACTACAATAAGAGGTTTCATGCCTCAGGCCTGAGGTACCCACTGAGCTGTGGTGGACATTTCTGGAGTCAGCAGAGCTTGAGCTGAGTTGTTCATTTATCCAAATACCAGGATTTAACACATCTCTCTAACCTACCTACACACACTCATGCGCACTGACAGTCAATGCACACTTCCATGTACCAATCAATGGCACATATATATGCATACACACAACCCACGGAGAACATCATGAATGCTGAGACATACCGTGATGAAGATGGGCTCATCAAACAGCTCCACAGGCGAGTCAAACATGTTGAAGAAAAGAGTCTGTTGGTGAAGAGCAAAAGGGAGACAAATGAGGATCCTTGATGCCTTAGGCCGGTCAGAGTTGTCACCACCACCCACAAGCCTTCAAGAGCGGGAGCAAATCCACACAGACAACGACAACTGAGCCCCTAGGATTTCACAAATTCTAGTGTGTTCGATCCCTGCCCTCAAAGAGGATGTCACTTCAAGATAGCTCTGTAGGATGCCAGGGACGGGGAACAGCAGGATCCCTGAGCAGAAATAAGAGTTGGAGTTCTTCTCCAGCTCCTCAGACATACTGTTCAAACCCTGGCACACCTTCTGACCAGAATTGGTCACCACATGGAAACACTGTTGAGTGTCTGCTCTGGGCTCCCTGTTCAAGGCCCTACCAAAGTTCTGGCCTTAATGTCCAGTGTCTCCCACCTCGTTGAAGAGAGGGCTGTTGCCCTTGTGAATCCGAGTCCTTTTGGTCTGTCCAGCAGCCGTGACCTTGACTACAGGTTTGATGTTCACCCCTGGCAGCTGGCGCCCCTCGATCACCTGGACTCTGATCTGAAAGCCAGGAGGGGGCATGAGCATGAGGAAGGGGAAGGAGAAAGGGAAAAGCAGGCAGAAATGGGGGATACCCACCACCTGTCTGAGGAGTTCATAATCTCCCAGACTATCTCACTGCTGGCTTCTTGAAACGCTTTTGAAATGGCACCAGGAGGAGCATTTTAAGTTCAATCATGGGGCTTGGGATGTATCCAGATAGAATAGGGAAGAAGAGTAGAGTGGTCGCCCAGTGTGCCCAAGGTCCTGAGTTCAATCCTCTGCATGGGGGGAGGGGCAAGGGGAGAACGGGGAAATTTTTTTTTCTTCATAATTTCCCACCAATGTCCCTTGTGTCTATAAAATTCCACAGCTCCACAGCAGAGCTGTCAGCCAACCCTGCAAAATCACAAGGGTGAAACCGGGCTCCTGTGGCTCACGCCTATAATCCTAGCTACTCAGGAGGCTGAGATCTGAGGATCACGGCTCAAAGCCAGCCCGGGCAGGAAAGTCCATGAGGCTCTTCTCTCCAATAAACCACCAGAAAACCAGAAGTGGTGCTGTGGCTCAAGTGGTAGAGCGCTCACCTTGAGCTGAAGAGCTCAAGGACAGTGCCCAGGCCCAGAGTTAAAGCCCCACAACTGATAAAAAAGAAAAAAAACCACAAGGGTAGACAGGGGTAGACAGGAGTAGGCAGACTCAGCCCTTGGGTCCTTTCATTCAGCACAAGCTCCACTGACATTTTGAAGTGGCTTGAAAATTCTTTACTGACAATCATCTCCAACGAAGTGAAATTTACTCATCCAAGTGACCCAAGAAATAGACTTTATTTCTGATTTGTGGTGCTGGTAATCCAACCCAGGGCTCCTGCACATTGAGCATGCTAAGAAAGTACTCTACCATTGAGCAACATCCTCAACCTTCACTAGTTTTGTGTACTAGTGGTGGTTGTTGTTGTTATTTTTAGTTGAATTGTTTGTTGAAGTGCTAGAGATTGAATTCAGGGCCTCAAGCCCTCTATCACTTGAGTGATGCATGCTTCTCTTCCTTTTGCTTTTAGTTGTTTTCCAAACAGGGCCTCATACTTTTGCCCAAGATCAGCTTGGGACCATGACCCTCTTGTCTCCATTCTCAAGTGGCTGGGATTACAGGTGTGAGTCACCACACTCAACTTTACCCTTTATTCTTTATCTGAGTAGATATAATGCTTTTTTATATCCTGAGAAATAAATTAAGAATTTTTCCATTGAACTTTGAATAAACCTCTGTGCTTCCAAATACTAGCTCAAATATTTTAAAATACAAAATTGTAAATTATTAAAGTAACACTGGGTATTGATGGCTTATGCCTATAATCCTAGCTACTCAGGAAACAGATCTGAGGATCATGGTTCAAAGCCAGGTTGGGCAAGAAAGTCTGTGAGACTCTTACCTACAATTAATCACAGAAAAAGCCAGAAATGGAGCTGTGGCTCCAGAGCACTAGCCTTGAGCAAAAGAGTTCAGGGACAGCACCTCGGTCCAGAGTTCAAGCCCCAGGGCCAGTTAAAAAAAAAAAGTTAATTTTTCACAATAAAAAAAAAGTTAAAGTAATTTTCATGGAAAAAAATAAGATATTTACTTCTTTCATTTTCTAATCACTGTTATTTATTGACCAACTGCCTTTTGAAAAACAGCATTTTATAGAAGGACATATTCTTAATAATTTTTTTTTGCTTTTTTGCTTTGCTGTATTTTCTAAATGGTCTGTGAAAAAAAATTATTATTTTTTAAGACAATAAGAACATATCTTGGAAATAACATTTATAGTGGTCATATCCAGAATTTTGACTTGTAGTACCATGATTTAGAGCCAAATAAAATGTGTGATTTGCTGCACCTAAACAATATTTAAGTTCCTGTTTTTAATTTTCAAAGTAATTCTGAAGACTTAAATAGCACCTAATGTAATAAAATGGAAGACTGTGTAGAAAAATAATAATAAGCAAAGGACCAAAATTAAAAGGCAGTATAATAGGATGGCAATTAGATGTGTCAAAGGGTTAATATTAATAGTCTTTATTCTATGAAGAACTTTAACAAATTCAGATTCTATAGGACCTTCAGAAAAATCCCTAGTTTTAAGTAGAGGAGAGAAAAAGAGAGAAGCGAGATGCTGGACAGAGCTCCTCAAGATTCAGACTTCTTATGAGAAGCAGATCCTAATTCAGCAGACACTTCCCTCTCTGGGCAATACCATTGTTAGGCTGCTGGGAATAGCAAGATGCTAGCCAGTAAGATGATCCCTGGTTAGCAAAAAGAAAATAAGAAGGAAAACAGAAAGCAGCAAAGAAATACAAGATGCAATGGATCTCTACAAGGACTCTTTTTAAATTTTTAACTGATATATTTACTCTCTGTGTGTGCATGAACATACATGCACGGTTGCACATGTGTGTACCAGTCCTGGGGCTTGAATTCAGGACATGGGCACTGTCACTATGCTTTTTGGCTCAAGGCTAGTGCTCTACCACGTGAGCCACTTCCAACTTTTTGGAGTGTAATGGATTTCCCTTCCTTGGGCTAGCTTTGAACCACGATCCTCAGATCTCAGCTTCCCAAGTAGCTAGGATTACCAGAATGAACCACCAGTGCCCAGCTATTTATTTCGTTTTAAGAACAAAAGCTTGGAACTGGGCAAAGGCTTGCTCTGAGGCCTCAAGACACTAACTCCCTGTTTAGCTGCAAACACCAGGGGAAAGCACAGTTTCCTACTAGAAGACATCTAGTATTCCAGCACATCTTCCCTGAGGCTAGACAGACCAGCGGGGGTACTGGGCACCAGCAGCTACTGATGGGCTAAAGTTGGAGACTGGGGTCAGAGGCAATCCAGACATCACCTGGAAGTCCTGTGGCTTGTCTGACAGCAGCTTTTTGGACGTGGGCACACTTTTCTTTCTTTTGCTTCCAGGATGGTAGGGGGGAGGATGGGACGGCGGCTTCCTGGGGGTGGTAGGAGCGCCAGGGCCTGGAGCTCCACTCTGATCCAGGAACGGCTCTGCTTCATCTCCTGTGAGCCCCTGGTCTTCAGTGTCTTCCTCTCCTCCTGTGTCTGGGAGAGAGGACCGGGCCCTCATGAGCACCACTTCCCTCTGCTACTGCCCTCAGACCCAGCCCCACCAAAGGATGCCTGCCCTCCCATCCTTCCAACTTCCTCCCCTCCCATCCCCACAGTGAGCCAGGATGGATGAGGCAGAGAGAAGGGCAGCTCTGGCCGCTGGCACTTGAAGATAGTCAGTCCAGTTAGTCAGCAAGAAGACAGAATGGCCCGGGCCCTCCCATCCCCAGCCCTGCAGGATGAATCCTTCTAGCCACCACGTGTCATGGCAGCAGGTGAGATGGTTACAGGTAAGGTCTGAGATCATGTTGGTCCTGGACGTGTCTCACCCGTGGGAGCCGACCACTTCTTTCCAGAGTATCTCGTGTCCACGGTGCTGTCACTGAGCAAGGACCAAGTCTCGGCCCGGCTCTGTCCCCCACCTAGCATGTGATCAGGGCACAGCCCCAGGAGGAGGGACAGGAGGGAGCTGGAGTGAAGGATGTCTACCTATTGCACCCCCACGCTCAACTCCTGCTTTCCCTGCCCATTAGGCCTGGTATGAAGCTCAGCACTAGCTGCCCTGTCTAGTGGTGAAAGGGAGAGCTGGTGCATCTCACAACATCCAGGCAGGCCTGGGCACCCCCTCTGATTGGCCCACACCTGATTCTATCAGACTCACCTTACTGTGGACCCAAAGTATTTGTGGTTGGCCATTATCTTCCCCTCTTCCTTCTCTGAGCTTAGCCAGCCCTAGTCCAGACAGGCCGAGGGCACATTCAAGGCAGGAGCTGCTCAGGGTTTCCTGCCATATGACTTCTAGCCTTTCTTCAGCATGGGAGACACTCTAGAGCTTTCTCTATAGGCAAATGTTCATTGCTTCATCTGTGTGACATCCTCCTTCACCCAGCTGGCTGGACTGCACAGGGGCCATGCCAACTTCCACCCCCAGGTCACTTCTGGCAAGCCAGCCATCCTGACCTGTCCTTACTCGACAAATCAATGCATGTAAGTGAAGGGTGAGGCAGACACTGGATTTAGCTAAGTCAGTACAAATCACTTCACAAATGATCATCTGCAAGCTCAGAGAAGGAGACTGGCCAGCCCAAAGGCACACAGCTACCCAATGACAATGGCAAAACTGGAATTCATGTTTCCTAATTTTAGCCCAGGTTTCTTTCAAGGAAAAATGAGCTCTCTTGTCACAAAGGAAGGCTACAGTGAAGCTGGGTAGCAGGACAGGGAAATGGGTGGGGCCTCAGGTATCACCTAAACTGTCACCCAGGATGCCCATCACACAGGATGTCCATCACACAGGATGCCCATCACCCAGGATGGACATCACCCAGGATGTCCATCACCCAGGATGCCCATCACACAGGATGCCCATCACCCAGGATGGGCATCACCCCCACCTTGTCAGACCCTTCTCAGAGCTCTGTAGTCAAGGGCCCAGACCCTCCCTGAGCCAAAAGGACTAAAGGAGCATCCTTGCCCCACTTCCCAAAGAAAGTATGCCCACATGGCAGAAGGCAACTCTCAGAACTCTCCATCCACCCAAATCTTCTCCTCTCCCTGCCTGGAAAGCCTCCCACCATGAGGCTGAGAGGCCTGGCTGCTGCCCCTGCCCCTGCCATGCAGGAAGTGGGCTCCTCACCAGCCACCAGGTCCATGTCAGGCAATGTCGGAGAGGGCTCCAGAGGAACAGAGGGTGGAAACAGGGGCACAGCTCCAGGGAGTGGTGTGTAGGACACCTGCAAGACCAGCGAAGCCTGCAAGAGTTGAGGGTGGGCAGTGAGTTAGTATCCTGGCTGGACCACAGCCTCCAGCATCCCTCCAATTCTTGCCTATTTCCCGTGGAAAATATAGCCCTGACAAGAGAACTCTAATAACAACAGATGCTGGAGGGGATGTGGACAGAAGGGAACCTTACTGCATTATTGGTGGGAGTGTAAACTTGTTCAACCACTTTGGAAAGCAGTATGGAGGTTCCTCAAAAGACTCCACATAGACCTCCCCTATGACCCAGCAATCCCACTTTTGGGCATTTACCCAAATGTTCACAAACAAGACCACACTAAAGCTACCAGAATGACTATGTTTATTGCAGCATTATTCACCATAGCTAAGATATGGAACCAACCCACATGCCCCTCAGTAGATGAATGGATCAAGAAAATGTGGTATATATACACAATGGAATTCTATGCCTCCATCAGAAAGAATGACATTGCCCCATTTGTTAGGAAATGGAAAGACTTGGAAAAAATTATATTAAGTGAAGTAAGCCAGGCCCAAAGAAACATAGGTCCCATGGTTTCCCTTATTTGCAATATCTAGTATATGTCTGAGTCAAGCAGAAAGGTCAGATAAGGTGATGTTAGGGAAATGAACCCTAAGATATGTATTCAAATGTTTTTTTTTCTTTCATGCGATTGTTTCTAACACATTTATAATATGATTTCTTTGTTGCTTTGTATGTCCCACAGTATAACCCCTGCTTTCACTGTATTTGATGTCGGTATAATTTGTGGAAGGGAAGGGGAAAAACAAATTGTTTAAATAGGGATACAGGTGGACCCATTGCAACAATGAAACGTACAAATCGTTATGTCGAAAACGAACTTTACAACTTTGGTGGGGCGGGGGGAAGCGGGAAGGATTGGGTGGGGGGGGCAAGGGGAGGATGGGAAGGGGAAACAAAGGAGGAGGCTACAATGCTTGATAAGAAATGTACTCATTGTCTTGCCCATGTAATTGTAACCCCTCTGTACAGTATTTTCACAATAAAAAAAAAAAGAGTTGCATATTCAGGAGGCTGCAGCAAAGTCACCCTGGGGATCCACAAACATAGACAGGAAGTTACGGTCAGAATCTGTGGTCAAGTTCCACCATTCAGGAGCAGTGTGACTTTGGGCAAGACCTGTAACATCCCCGTGACTCAGTTTCCTCATCTGTAAAATGAAGACACTGCCAGGCACCAATGGCTCACAGCTATAATCCTAGTTACCAGTAAGCTAAGCTCTGAGAATCAAGGTTTGGAACCAGCCTGGGCAGATCAATCCATGAGTCTCTATTCCCAAAGTGGATGTGTCACTCAAGTAGTAGAAAGCTAGCCTTGAGAGAAAGTCAAGCAAGGGAGTGAGTCCCTGACTTCAAGCCCTGGCAGGGACTCCTGGGAGGCCTAGTTGTATCATATAAATAGGTTAAAGAAGGCTGCTTGGGCTCCCATATTAAACTTCACCCTAAGCCTGTCCAGAAAAGACAGACAGCCTCACAGTCCCAGGCCATCAGAGGCCTGGCTGGGCTTCTCTCTGGTCCATGGGACCCATAAGTTTTCTTATCCAAATAGTAAATACTCCATTTAAGAAGTACTTTTGTTACTTATGCTTTTGGTCAAAATATATGCATATATGGATATACATATATTTTGTACAATTAACATATGTTAATACAAAATAAAAATTAATAAAGTTTGGAAAGCATATCAAAACTTTAAGGAAGAAAAATAATGCGAAAGAAAAGACATTGCTCAAATCCCTCTATTCTTCACAGCCTCTCCAATCTTTTAGAACAGTAGTTGCTTTTTTAAATTTAGCTTAAAATAACAAGCATTCTCCAAGGCTGTGAACTGTCTTTTATAAGTGTTTAATAAAGCATTTACTATCAGTGTTATTAACCCAGAACACTGGACATCCCTATTGAGTAATAGTAAAAATATCTTGAGACTCCTGGGCAAGATTAATGAAGGTTACCACTCTCATGGTTGAACTCTCCAAATTAGGATCTGGGAAGGAGCATCCAGGGAACACTGGCAAAGAGGGCTCAGAACACTGAAGACAGAGACCAGAGATAAGTGAGATTTTAAATCCCACATCTAAGGCATGATGGGAACCAGCCCTGCAGATCTGGTAAATATCACCAGGTGGCGCTATGTGAACAGCCAGGGACCATCCCTGATGTCCTGCTAGGCAGGATCCTCCTAGGATGGATCCTCTGATTATGAGGGAACGTGTGTGCGCATACACACACACACACACACACACACACACACACACACACACACACACACACACACACACACACACACACACACACACGCTCCAGTACTGAGGTACTGTGGCCTAATCTCAGGGCCTCTCGTTCTTTTTTGCTCAAGGATTTTTTGCACACACACACACACACACACACACACACACACACACACACACACACACACACACACACGCTCCAGTACTGAGGTACTGTGGCCTAATCTCAGGGCCTCTCGTTCTTTTTTGCTCAAGGATTTTTTGCTCAAGGCTGGCACTCTACCACTCCAGTTCCACTTCCAGCTTTTTTGTGGTTAATTGAAGGTAAGAATCTCAGGGACGGGGCTGGGAAGGTGGCTCAGTGGTAGAGCACTTGCCTTGCATGCTTGAGGCCCTGGGTTTGATTCCTCAGCACCACATAAGAAAAAAGCTGGAAGTGGTGCTGTGGCTCAAGTGGTAGAGCGCTAGCCTTGAGCTGAAGAGCTGAGGGATAGCGCCCAGGCCCAGAGTTCAGGCCCTACGACCGGACCCAAAAAAAAAAAAAGAATCTCAGGGACTTTTCTACCCAGCCCAACTTCAAACACAGATCCTTATATCTCAGCTTTCTGAGTAGCAAGGATTACAGGCCTGAGATACCAGTACCTGGCTTGGGAGAACATCTTTAATCAGAGAAATGTACATTAAATTCAGAGTGATGAGCCAAGAGGTTGGCAACTTAATCTCAAATGGCTAAGGACACCGTATTCTTGCTACCATTCCTGACAATTTTTTCTATGGTCATCCCTCGCTATATTGTGGGATTTTGTGGTGTGTAGGTATTTATATAATATTTGCGATTTTAATTATCCTTGCCAAAAATATTAAAACAATATTAAAAATGTAAAAAAACCCACAGTATGTATTTCATCAGCAGATGAATACCATACTGTACACAATGGAAATGTGCAGTACACTACTACTGCTTACACAAGTTTCCCAATGTGAGATTGTACACAGCACACTATTGGCTGATGGACTAGAAAGCGACCAACCATAGCACTGTGTTCTGTATCCTGGGCACTGATTGGCTCAGTGACCATAGCATACAGCTGTTTGCTGTGCCCATATGTTCAGCATCTCTCCTTGTCTACTTCACATCGTTGTCTGATCACTGCATGTAATGTTGCTCTGCAGTGTTGTGTTGTGACATTATCATAAAAGTTTGAATTTATTTTAAGCCTTATGATGCAGCCCAAACATTCTACACCACCAAAGGAAAGGTAGAACTTCTCAGCATATTAAAGGCAAAAAGGGGAAAGCTACATGGCTGTAGGCTACCATTACAGTATCAATGAATCTATTGTTCACTACATAAAGGTGAAAAGAATACTAGGTCTATGGCAACAATGACTTTTAACCAGACTGCAGAGAAGGTGGTCACTTCCTGTTATAAGGCCATTGTGAGGATGGAGTCTGCCTTGGCCTTGTGGATAAATGACTGCAGAAAGAAGAATATCTCCCTGAATACCAACACTATCTGGATGAAGGCGAAGAAACTTTATGATAGTTTTGCGGACAGCACAGACATTCACGACGGTGACAAGGATGAAGACCAGGATGACAACGCAGAAGCAGAACTGTCGAGTGCTTCTCCTACCAGACCAACCCCATAGAGTGCCAGCAAGGGCTGGTTTGACAAATTTCCAAGATGCTTTGAACTCAAGAGCGTTTCTCTGCATGGAGAAGCTACTTCTGCAGATAAAGTCAGAGCCAAGGGGCTAAAAGCCTGAACAAGTTTTTAACATGGATGAGACAAAGTCAGCAAGTGAAGAAGAGGATGAGGAACAAGATGAACTACGTGTTGGAGAGGAGGAGAAGGTTGGCTTAACACTCAACTGTCTTGCAACCATGGTCAGAATGGCCAAAGAACTTCAGCGAGTAGCTGTAGAATGATACCCCCAGATGCTTTGTTTGTTGCACTTCGTAAATACAATTGAGAGTGGTATGTCAGTTTATAAAAACATTCTCACGCAGAAGAAAAAGCAACGCCAGCAACTCCCCATAACTATGTTCATCACTCAGACAAAGAGATCAGTTACTCCTATACCTTTAGCAGAAATAGAAGTTACAGTGCAGGGAGAAGATACTGCCCCTGATGACACGCCTGATGAAAAGCTGTGCAGTACATTCATCTCATCATCATTGCTTTCATCATCATCAGTACTGCACAGCTACATGATCCATGGTCTTCATCATAGAAGCTGTAGTATGCTTCATTGGTGAGTATCCACACAGAATTTTATATGTTGTTAAAATTACACAGGTTTAAGAGTGTAGAACATATTTAAGAACATATGAAGTGTTTATGAAAGTGTGGGAAAGGATTGATAAGAGAGTGGGAAGAGTTTATAAAGCCTTTAAATATATGTATATAATAAAATAAATGTAATGTTGCTAATTCACAGATCTTCACCTATCTTGGAGGTCTCTGAAATATAACTTCCGCAGTTGGTGAGGGATCACTGTAGTCTTAAATTATTTTATGAGAGAAGCTTAAAAGGATCTAAAGCTGGGTGCTGGTAGCTCTTGCCTATAATCCTAGCTATTCAAAAGGCTGAGCTAGGGCTGGGAAGGTGGCTCAGTGGTAGAGCACTTGCCTTGCATGCTCAAGGCCCTGGGTTCGATTCCTCAGCACCACATAAGCAAAAAGAAAAAAGCCAGAAGTGGTGCTGTGGCTCAAGTGGTAGAGCGCTAGCCTTGAGCTGAAGAACTGAGGGACAGTGCCCAGGCCCAGAGTTCAGACCCCACAACCGGACCCAAAAAAAAAAAAAAAAAAAAAGGCTGAGCTATGAGAATCATGATTCAAAGCTAGCCTGGGTTAGAAAGATTAACTACCAAGAAATCCAGAAGTGGAATTGTGGTTCAAGTGGTAGAGCACTAACCTTGAGCACAACAGCTCAAGAATAGCACCCAGGCCCTGGTCCTGAGTTTAAGGCCCAGGGCCAGCACCAAAAGAAGAAGAGGAAGAAGAGGAAAAAGAGGAAGAAGAGGAAGAGGAAGAAGAAGTAGAAGAAGAAGAAGAAATAATCTAAGAATTTTGCTTCTGCAATCACAACACAGGATTTTCTTCCTATGGGATGTGAGCCCTATGGTCAGGACTTTGGCCTAGAAGTTCCACTGGGACCCTCTTCAAGACATCAAATTAGATGCCCAGTTCCTCAGGTCTCCAGACTTTATAACACTGTGGAATTATTCTATTACATGACAATTATCTATCAACCATATATCCAATAAAACACATTGCCCAGGAACCAAAATCAGCCATCTTGGAGTCCTCAGCCCCTAGGCAGAGAGGGCTCAGGAAACAAAGGCAGGAGAGAGCTACCTTGCCATCAACTCTGAAGTCTCTGTCCTCCCACAAGTTATGCAATCAGTCTAGGCCACATGTTATCTGTCCATACTTGGAGGCAGCTCTTCAGCACTGGTCTTGACAAGCTCAGGGTTGGAAAGCTGCAGTCCAGGAGATAAGCGGCAAGCAGTAGGACCTCAGGAGTTCATGGGCAAATGGTTACTGTGTTCCTGGATCCCTCACTTCTCCCTCAGATGCCTCCAAGGGCTGCTGCAGGGTAGGATGGCATCTCCCATGCTAAAGCATTGGTTAGGTGAACATTTGAAAGAAGCTCAGGGATTCCCAGAGCAGTGTGCTTGCCTTCCTCTGATCCCTATGCCCAATGTGCAGTGTCTGCTGGCTCTCCCAACCCTCCATGTGTTCTTGTCACCTGGGGATTCCCTTTCCCACCTGACTCTGCCTTTCAAGGCTGAGGTAATAGGATGTAGCTCTGTCATGTGTCCAGCATTTGACAAGCTGCTCTTAAAATGCATGTGTATGCTAAACAAAAGGAAAGAAACATACGTATCACCCAATGAGGAAGACCATGATAATGACAACTTGCCTTGTGAAGGTTAAAATGTGTTTGTGACTTTAACTATTTCACTATCTCACAATACGATGTGAAATTTATGTAATTACTTAATCTCAATAAAAAGTTATTTTTAAAATGCATTTGTATGTTTTTCCTACATGTGTGCCCAGCACACATAGCCCAGTGAGCCATAAATAAATGAGAACTAAATAAGCACATGTACCCTAAAGTCTAGCCTGAAGCAGAGCCTCCCAGACTCTCTCTCCCCACCTCTTCTCCTCAGTCCTTCCTAGGTTTCTAAAAATCTCACAGGCTCTGTCTTTACTCCTTTAGCAGGCTCCTTGGATCTTTTTTTTTCTTTTTTTTTCCCCTTTTTTTTTTATTGTGAGAATACCGTACAGAGGAGTTACAATTACATGGTCAAGATAACGAGTTCATTTCTTATCAAGCATTGTTGCCTCCTCTTTGTTTCCCCTTCCCATCCCTTCCCATACTCCTCCCTTCCCTCCACCCGATCCTCCCCCCATCCCCCACCAAAGTTGTAAAGTTTGCTTTTCAACATAACGACTTGAACATCTCATTGTTGCAATGGGTCCACCTGTATCCCTAGTTAAACGATTTGTTTTTTCCCTTCCCCTCCACAAATTATACCAACATCAAATATAGTGAAAGCAGGGGTTATACCGTGGGGGAGGGACATACAAAGCAACATAGAGATCATCTTATAAATATGTTAGAAACAATTGCATGAAAGAAAAAAAAACATTTGAATACTTATCTTGGGGTTCATTTTCCCCTAACATCAACTTATCTGACCTTTTCTACTTGACTCAAATATATACTAGTTATTGCAAATAAGGGAAACCATGGGACCTATGTTTCTTTGGGCCTGGCTTACTTCACTTAATATAATTTTTTCCAAGTCTTTCCATTTCCTAACAAATGGAGCAATGTCATTCTTTCTGATGGAGGCAGAGAATTTCATTGTGTGTATATACCACATTTTCTTGATACATTCATCTACTGAGGGGCATCTGGGTAAGTTCCATATCTTAGCTATGGTAAATAATGCTGCAATAAACATGGTCGTGCTGGTAGCTTTAGTGTGGTCTTGTTTGTGATCATTTGGGTAAATGCCCAAAAGTGGGATTGCTGGGTCATAGGGGAGCTCTATGTGAGTCTTTTGAGGAACCTCAATACTGCTTTCCAAAGTGGTTGAACAAGTTTACACTCCCACCAACAATATAGTAAGATTCCCTTCTGTCCGCATCCCTTTCAGCATCTGTTGTTATTAGATTTATTGATTATAGCCATTCTAACTGGAGTGAGGTGGAATCTCAATGTTGTTTTGATTTGCATTTCTTTTATGGCTAGGGAGGTTGAGCATTTCTTCATGTGTCTATTGGCCATCCTTCTTTCCTCTTCAGAGAAGAAAATCCTTAGATTTTTAGAAGTAATTTGAGCTACAACGAAACGGAAAGTGGTTGGCCATGCTCTGCTCAATAGGTCCAGAAATTGAGCTATGAAAGAATCCAGTGAGAATCCTCAAATTTTTGTGGCTATCTGTCCCTTCCACATGCAGCCCAGTTCTCAGTGTCATTCACTATAACACAGCAGCCCAAGAAGCTCCAGGCCAGAGGGTCTTAGATGTGCCTGGGGCTATGCTAAATCTTGAGTAGAAGCTTAAAAAGATCTCTAGTCACTAGGATTCGAGTCTGGTCCTGGACTCTCTCCACATCCTAGGCAGCAGGACAGCCTTCATCTCCTCATCTCTCCCAGCCTATGCTTGGCTCTCCCAGGAGGATCCATCCTTTCTCTTTCACCCACCACCTCCTGATTCTCCACCACCCATTTTGGAGTCATGGTAAAGGATGGTCCTGTACTGTAGGCACCCCAGGACCCCAGGCTATAGGGAGAAGACAAGGTCTTGGCTGATGAGCATGCAGCTGAGAGAGCATGAAAGCATGGAAATAGGAGCAAGGAGAGGAGAGGTAACAAGTAGCCAGCCTGGCAGTCTAGTGAACAACAACTAGATGTAGAAGGATGGAGGAAACGCTGAGCTTGGAGAGGAGCAGATGCAGGAAACATGAGTGTCTCAGATGCAGAGAAGGTAGTAGTGGAGAGATATTGAGGTCTCAGTCAGTACAGAAGAAAAGAAGAAATCCCAATTTGGGCTTGGGAACCCCATATACTGCAGAGGAGCCAACCATATCTTGAAGGGCGATGGAAAAGCTCCAGGCAGACTCCAGCCTCCAACAGCCTCTCTCAGTGGATACCTTCATGACCATGGTTCCTCCATGGTGCTCTGCTACAGGGGACCACCTAAGAATCGCTATGGGGAGGGGAGCAGTTCCAGAAGTCCCTGGAAGCCAGGCACAGTGGCTTATGTCTATAATCCTAGCTACATAAGAAGCTGAGATTTGAGGATCATGGTTCAATGCCAGCTCAGATAGGAAAGTCTGTGAGACAACTCCAATAAACTACTCAGAAAAAAAAAAATGGAAGTGGTGCTGTGGTTCAAGTGATAAAGCACTAGCCTTGAGCAAAAGAAGCTCAGGGACAACACCTAGGCCCTGAATTCCAGCCCCAGGAATGGCACCCATGTATACACATACACATACACATACAAGTGTGTGGGGGGGAACTAGAGGGGACTCAGGAGGTGATAAGAGACAGGCTCAAGAACACTGCATTGAATCAGATTGTCCCATTGAATCAGATTGGCACTGTAAGGCTAGGAAGGATTCTTTTTTTTTTTTGGGGGGGGGGGGGGGGAGGTCCGGTCATGGGAACTGAACTCTGGGCCTGGGTGCTGTCCCTCAGCTCTTCAGCTCAAGGCTAGCACTCTACCACTTGAGCCACAGTGCCACTTCTGGCTTTTTTCTGTTTGCTTTTGTGGTGCTGAGTAATTGAACCCAGGGCTTCATGCATGCAAGGCAAGAGCTCTACCACTGAGCCACCTTCCCAGCCCAAGGCTAGGAAGGATTCTGTTGGGAAATACTATTCCTATTCAAGGAAGCTACTGGCCATCACTGGCCTAAGATGCCTTGGGAGCAAATTCCAACATCGGAAGGGTAGCAGATCAGGAGTACAGAGAGGCAGAAGTCCATTTGACCCCTTAAATCCTCAGAATGTAAAGATGCCCCACTGATTGGTGTCCCCATTTTGGAAATCTGTTTGCTATGAGCCCAGATGTGCTTAATGCTCAGCCAGCGTGGTCTCAAACTGGCCAGTTACTAACTGTCACAGACATCCAAGGGCCAAAACACACACACACACACACACACACACACACACATACACACACACACACACACATACACATACACACACACACACACACACACACATACACATACACACACACAATCATCCTGTCTCAAGGCCTAGAACTCACCCTCCCCCCCAACCAGGCCTCACTGGGAAGAAGCATTTCCAGATCAATAGTCCCAAGTGCATCCTGGGAGATGGAGCAGAGCCAGAGGGAAGGTCAGGAATTCTGGTGACCAGGAGGAAAGAGCCCTTCAGAGTATATTTAGCTCACTAAAAATAACAGGAGGCCAGAGATGAGGGCCAGGAACTGACTGCTTGGACCAGGACGGTCCTGAGCAGGCAGGAGGCGGGGTGGAAAGGACAATGGAGGAAAAGGAAGGGAGTCAGCCCAGTCCTGGTTGACGGAAGTGGGCTATCTGTCTTTCTCTCCATGTGATCTGTCACCTAGATGACTCAGATGTTCCAAATCTGGAGAATGGGGCTGGGCAGTAGGAAAGGAAGGTCTGCCAGATTATCAGAGTTGACCGGAAAACTAGAGGCAGAAGGTAACTATATGGGCAAGACGCGACCCAGGCGCAGCCAAACTGGCGTGAGGTACAGCTGACTTGATATGTATGGGGGAGGGCAGGGCTTTCTTGACTCCTAGTCCAGTGTCCATCCTGGTATCCAAAGCCCTGGCCAGGGAAGGCCAAGCTTAGCTTCTAAGAGCTGGATTCTGACACATCAACAGAGTCGAAAAACATCAAGGCCCGAGGAAGAAGCCATCGGGTAACGCCTCAGACCAGAAACTAGAGCCTAGTCAGGGGTCAATGGGCACTTACCCCAGTGGGATGCTGCTTGGTGTCCAGCAGGGGAGCATTGAAGCTAGCGGATAGACTGGGGGTTGAAAGGACTTCGCGGAGTGGGACTTTGGCTTCCCCCAGAAACCTGAAAAGACAGAAAAGTCGCATGTAGAAACTAGCCTGTAAAGCTGAGTACTGATGGCTCATGCCTATAATCCTAAATACACAGGAGGCTGAGATCTAAGGATCATGGTTCAAAGCTAGCCCAAGCAGGAAAGTTCATGAGACTCTTATCTCTAATTAATCACCAGAAAGCTAGAAGTGGCACTGTGGCTTAAAGAGGTAGAGTGCTATCCTTGAGCAAAAGAGCTCAGCGACAGTTCCCAGGCTCTGAGTTCAAGACCCACAACCAACAAAAAAGAAAAGAGAGAGAGGGAGAAGGAAGGAAGGAAAGAAGGAAGGAAAAGAAACTAGCCTTTGTCCTGAATCTTCCCCTAGCATCCCTCACCATCACCAAGCCAGCTGAGCTGATCTGCTCACATATTTCTTTTCTTTTCTTTTTTTTTTAAAGAGCTCTGGAAAGTTTTATTAAAGAAAAATTGTGTGCTCTTTACTTGTCTCCAGTTTGTTCTGGCATGCTTATAATGATATCAGAATCACCTGGATCAATGATAGCCAGTGTGCATACGCTGTAGTATTTTCCACATGCTGTACCCAGTTCAATATTATTGCCACTGTAGTGATGGACACCAGTTTTTGCCAACATGGCATAGTATTCTATTTCAGATTTCCTCAAGGCTGGGCAGTTGTTGGCGAGGATGACCAATTTCCCTTTGCCCTGTCTGATCATCTTCAGCATCTGCTTGTACCCCAGCACGTACTTTCCACTTTTCATAACAAGTTGAAGTCTAGAGTTGATCGACTCCAGGGACTTTTTCGTCTTCTTGGTGGCCACTATCTTCCTGCCTTAGGTGCGGGAGGGCTCCCAACCGAAAGCAGCAGACAAGATGGCCGGGTGGAGAGAAAAGCTGCTCACATATTTCTATATACTCCTACCACAGCCACCCCCAGACACCATCCCTGGAAAACAAGGACACTCCAGAGATACCCACAAAATGAGAAAAGAAACAGACTTACCTGCACCTTTCCAAGCTCAACTTTAACCTCTTTCTGCCCTACCCCAGAGGTTTCCCCATGCAGCTACTGTCAAGTATAAGGGCTTCTCCCCCAGACCTTGACAGTGCAGCAAGGTTAGGGCAGTTTCCCCCATCACATCTACACTGCTCCCATCACCCATGTCTACACAGATCATCTACACTTGTTTCCCAGGGCTCTGCAGCAGCCATGATGACATAAACACAAAGCAACCTTCCTATCTTCAGGCACAGGTGAACACTAAGACGAGGGAGACAGATTCCCTCCAAGAGGCTCAGAATCATCAGCAAGTACACATTCTTGAGGCTCCATGCCCCGCTGAGTTCAGGGGCCCCACATATGGATGGGGTCTTCAGAAATAGTAGGCCACCCACAGAGAAGGGCCTGTGGAAGAGAGCTGAAAAGCAAGGTATGTTCTTTGAGCTGCTAAAGGGATTACCATTCACTCTGTGTTCTATGGTGGCAGCACAGAATTGCAATACGGGGCCTGTATCAACCAGGACTTGTCTCTGGATATATGTATTGGGCTCTGCTTGCTTCCCTGGGGATTGGGTCCTGTCCTGTACAGTACTGCCAGGACACAGCCCTTCTTTAGTCCCATCAACAGCCCCAGGTACACTCTCATCGTTTCCTGCTTATTTTTTCCCCTGCTGAATAAAGCAACTCTGGTGTCTGGGACCCTCCTTTTCCTTGGCTCTGTAACAATTGATTTGAATATGAGATTTTATGGCTTTGTGAGATAAGACTGCAATCATGATCTAATTGGCTGATTCCTGAAACTGGCTACTCACAATGAGGTACCACTCCATATATATTAGGATGGATATAATAAAGAGAGAGGGAGGGCGGGATGTGGTAGCACATGTACATAATCCTAGATATTCAGGTGGTGGAGACAAGAGGATCTCAGTCTAAGGCTGGCCAGGGCAAAAGCATGAGACCCTATTTGAAAAACAGACTAAAAGCAAAAAAAGAGACTGGAGTGGCTCAAGTGATAGAGCACTTGTACCCCGTGTTGCCAAAAGCAAGGAGGAAGGAAGGGAGAGAACAAAGGAGGGAGGAGGATAGCAGATGTGTGTTGGTCAGAATGTGGGGAAATTATTATCCTGTTCACTGCTGGTTGAAACAGAAAAAAAAGTACAGCTGTTGTGAAAAACAGTTCCGAAATTTCTTTAAAAAGTTCAACATAGAGCCAGGCACTGGTGGTTCACGGCTATGAATCCTAGCTGTTCAAAAGGCTAAGCTCTGAGGATCACAGTTCAAAACAAGCCCAATGAAGGTTTTGAAACATTTATCTTCAATGAACTTCCAAACATCAGAAGTGGAGCAGTGGTTCAAGTGGTTGAACAGTAGCCTTGAGCAAAAAAGCTCAGGGACAGTGTCCAGGCCCTGAGTTCAAGCCATAGGCTGGGACCAAAAAAATAGTTAAACCTAGAACTAAAGTATGCTCTAGCAATCCCATCTCTGCATATGTAACACCTAAAAGCTGAAGCTAGGGTCTCATGCAGATATTTTTCACACCCATATTCATAGTGCCATATTTATAAAGCCTAATGGGAACAACCAAGTTTGACTAGATGTATAAACAACAAAAAAAAAGCAATGTGGACATACAATGGAACACTATTCAGTGTTGGAAAGGAAGAAAATTCTGACACACACTATTACAGGAATTAATCCTGAAGACATTATGCTAAGTGAAACAAGCCAGACACAAAAGAACAATTAATATATGCTTTCATTTAGAGGCACTTAGAGTAATTAGATGCATACACACAGAAAACAGAGTGGGGTTTGTCGGGGCTGGGGGAAGAGGGCAGTGGGGAATTATTCAGTGGATACAGGCTTTCAGTTTGGAAGCTGAAGTCATCCTAGAGATGGATGGGAGTGAGGCTTACATACTAATGTCACTGTGTTGTACACCTTAAAATGGTGTAAACAGTACATTTTATTATGTATATTTTATTTATTTATTTATTTATTTTCATGGGGCTTGAACTCTGGGCCTGGGCACTATCCCTGAGCTCTTCAGCTCAAGGTGAGCACTTGAGCCACAACACCACTTCCAGTTTTCTGGTGGTTTATTGGAGATAAAGAGTCTTTGTTGACCAGGTTGGCTTTGAACCATGATCCTCAGATCCCAGCCTCCTGAGTAGCTAGGAAAACAGGAGTGAATCACCGGTGGCTGGCCTGTTATGTATATTTTAATACAAACACATGCACATAAATGAAAATTAGGCTGCTTCCATAAGCTTCTCAACCTTAAAATCCATCCCTCTTGGGCTGGAGGCTCAGTTACTTGTAGTTCCCCTTCCTAGGAAGACAAAAAATGTTGTGTGTATTCAAGATCAATTTTTCTTACATTTCTTTTTCTTTTTTTACATTTCTTTTTCTTTTTCAGTCATTGGGTTTGAACTCGGAGCCTGGGCACTGTCCCTGAGCTCTTTTGCTCAAGGATAGCACTCTACCACTTAGAGCCACAACATCACTTCCTTGAGTGCTTAATTAGAGATAAGAGTTTCATGGGTACAATAAAAATTTTTTTTTTTTAAAAAAGAGTTTCATGGGGACTTTTCTGCCCTGTTTGGCCTGAAACTTCAATCATCAGATCTCAACCTCCTGATAGCTAGGATTACAGGTGTGAGCCACTGGCTTACATTTCTTTAAATAAAGAATTAAAAGGAATCCAGGCACCAGTGGCTCACGCCTGTAATCCTAAGTACTGAGGAGGCTGAGATCTGATGATTGAAGTTTCAAGCCAACTCAGGCAGAAAAGTACCCATGAAACTCTTATCTCCAATTAAATATTCAGAAACTGGAAGTGGCGCTGTGGCTCAAATGATAGAGTAAGCTCAGGGACAGCACCTAGGCCCAGAGTTCAAGCCCCACAACTAACAAAAAAAAAAAAAGAATTAAAGGGGTGTTCACTCCAGGGTCCTAAGGCCCCTTGTGAGCTGGAGTTATATTTCCTATAATGTGGACTGCTTTGTGTTTTGTTCCCTTGAAACTTAGAAATTGGTTTTGTACCGTAACTTATTAAGCAGAGCCTCCTGTGTCATCCCAAGGGTCAGCATGGAGGGGGCACCTGTCACTAGTATATTGACCTGACACTCAAGCAACTTCAAAAAGACCAGGCACTAGGTACAGAGGACCCTGGAATCACATCAGAGATCAAGGTTCTCTTGTCCTTCATGGGGAAATGGGCAGCAGATCAGAGTGGCTCATTCAAGCAAGTAGATGGATCAGTTGGCCCCAAGACTCTGCAGATTTCCTGAGCTATCACCACAGCTCTTGGGAAGCAGTTCACGGGAAGAAAAGGCCAGGCAAGACAAATGAGCAGAAGGAACAGGTAGCAGTCTGGTTGTCCCAACAGCTGTATAGCAGCTGGAACTCTATTCTCTGGGCCAGAAGCCCAAAGAAAACCACACCTCCTCTGCCTGCAGCCCAGCCATGCTGATCCAGACATGGAGAATTCCCAGAATTCCCGGAAGTAGGATGGGGAACAATGGGAGGAAATTCAGAAGGAAGGGCTGGCCTCACTCCTGCCAGCCCAGGCACTTCCAGGCTGCCCCAGACACAGTGGACAGGGTTGACTGTTATTTATTACATATGTATTTATGTATTTATTTTTATACTACTAGGGGCTTGAATTCAGAGCCTCATACTTGGTAGGCTGCTCTACCCCTGAGGTAGAACTCCAGACTTCTTTTTGGCCATAAAATATACCTTCTGAAGCCTGTCACTTTTAGTTGACAGATGGCTTCACAAACACTACTCCCCTAGGAGGCAGGGCTGGCGGCTGTCTATCCCAAAGACTTAGGAGATGGTTGTGGGAACCAAATACAGAAAGCCAAGGAGATGTAGAGCCTCCCCTCCCTGGTAATACAAGTACATGGCTCACAGAGGAGAAGCTGGGGTATGGAGCAGGGGGTCTCTGGAAAGGTTGAAAGTATCTGAGACAACCATATAGAACACTATAGGCAGTTTCTCCTTCATTCATCCATTGCACAAAGGATAGGGGAGGATAAATTCCCCTGCAATATACTCAGAGATCTTAGCTTTGGAAGGCCTAGAACCTGACCCACCCACCTGGAGATGGATCCAGGCTTCTTCAGTGTATCAAGGTCCTGCACATTCTAACCAGTGGCCTGGTAAAGGTCCAAGGGGATGGATGGGAGTCAAATGAGGCAGGATGAGGCTGGGGCCCTGCATCCCAAGGCCACTTACATTATTCAAACTAAGCTCCCTAAGCTTGCTTAGCCTGCTTGGCCCATTCCTTCTTATGAAAAACACAATAAAGGCTCTTACCTAGGCCTCTCCTGCTCCTCCACCTCCCAATTGACTCTGGCACTTCCCCATATACCCTCTGTCACGTGGCATATACCCCTCTGAACATTATCTTTATAATAATAATTTTAAAAATTAAAAAATAAAATATAAATGGTTCCTTATTTCAAATACACACACACACACACACACACACACACACACACAAATAAAGGCTGAGGGTGTAGCTCAAGTGGTAGATCACTTGCTCTAGCAAGCACAGGCTCTGGGTTTAATTGCCCAACACAAGAGTGAGAGAGCTGTTGAATGTACTATTTTTTTGTTGGGGTTTTTGTGTTTTGTGTTTTTTGTTTTTGTCAGTCATGGGGCTTGAACTCTGGGCCTGGGCACTGCCCCTCAGCTCTTCAGCTCAAGGCTAGTGCTCTACCACTTGAGCCACAGCGCCACTTCTGGTTTTTTCTGCTTATGTGGTGCTGAGGAATTGAACCCAGGGCCTAATGCAAGGCAACCACTCTACCACTGAGCCACCTTCCCAACCCTTTTTGTTATTATTTGCTTTGGTGTTTTGGGTGCTAATCCTGAGGCTTAAATTCAGGGCCTGAGCACTGTCCCTGAGCTTTTTGTTCAAGGCCACAACTCCACTTCTGGCTTTTTGGTGGTTAATTGGAATAAGAGTCTCATAAACTTTTATGCCTGGGCTAGCTTTGAACCACAATCCTCAGATCTCAACCTCCTGAGTAACTATGACTAGGCATAAGCCACCAGCATCCAGCTTGAATGTACTTTTTAAATGAGTTAAACAATCATATGAAAAGGAGTTTGGAGGTTCAGTAGTCAAAGAGTATGCAAAGCTAGCATTTGGAATTTTCACAGAAATGGCTTAAAAGCTAGGAGATGAGGAGAGGTGGAAGAAAAAGAGGTAATATTGAATATAAGTCTGAAGAAGTCAGAGTCAGAGGAACCCTTGCGTAGGACACCTGAGGACCCCTAAAAGTTTCCTTTCTACTAAAGGTAGCTTCCATACCTGTACAAGATGGCAGAATCTCCCTCATGCCACTCAGTTAGCTGGGTCCTTTTCCATGCCAGCATCACATGTGAGCACACAAATGAGGGAGTGTTTATAAGCTAAATTTAGCCTCCACATATAAGGGAAAACATGCATCCTTTGTCTCTAGGCCTGACTTAACTTCATTTAATAGGTCTTTCCAGTTCTTTACAAATGGTACAATATCATTCTGTCTAATGGATGAGTAAAATTCCATTGTGTATCTGTACCACATTTTCTTGATCCATTGGTCCATTAAGGGGCATCTAGGCCAATTCCAAACCTTGAATGTGGTAAGTAGTGCTTCAATGGACATGGCTATGCTGGTGTTTTTACTATCCTGGGTTGAAATCTTTTGGGTAAATGCCTAGGAGTGGAATTGCTGTATCATAGGGTAGTTCTATATTTAAATTTTTTGAGGAACCTCCACACTGCTAAACAAGTTTACATTCCCAACAGAGTGAGTGGTATACAAATGTATTAACTGAAATATGGCATATCCAAAGGAGAACTCAAGTAGTATAATTCCTTAGAAAGGCAAAATCAAAGTTCAGCAAAATAAAACACCAGGAAGTGGGAACTTGAAAGGAGTGGGGTCAGGGGGAAAAAGGTGAACAAATGAAGAGGGAAAGAGCAGGAAGGATGCAGTCAAGCATCCAATGTACAGCCTACAAAATTAAGAAGAGTGAGGAAGAGGTGGGTAGGGAAGGGATGGGTGAGAATATTGAAAGTGGTAACATTGAACAAGATATATTGTAATCATAAACTGCTTTGTTACATGGCATAATTCCTTTGTACAACTATATATTATATATATTAACTATGTTATATGTATATTATATATTATACACTATTATATATACATCATATACTATATATGCTATATGGTATATATGCTATAATATTATATACTATTATGTTACATATAATATATATATTTTATATAAATATATATATATATATATATATATATAAGTGAGGGGGTATGACAGTCAGGCAGTCCTCCAGGAAGGAGCTGTGGTAGAAGCAGGAAGATCAGAGAAGTTGGTACCGCTTAGACTGGCCAACCCTAGGGTGTCACACACACAAATCTAAAGTTCTTAAATGATACCTTTCAACCCATAGTGACATCTTGAAAATGCTCAGTTCTCAACCATCTGCCAGAGAGAAATGCAGCATTCATCATTCATTGACTCAGAAGAGGAGCCCTCAGGTCATTAGGCTGGAAAGCTAGCTCTCCTACTTGACAGTCAATTTATTGTTGGGCATGAATGAGCACCTATCATGCATGAGCCCCTGTCCCAGGTACCAGGACCCCTACCCCACACCATTGGAGCTTCAAGGAACTAGCACTCACTAGCAGAAGGTTTTGGTAAGATTTCAGATCATACATGAACAGTCTCATGTGTTCTAGAGCATAGACAGGCCTTGGTAAATGCCAGCTCCATATCTCTTCCCCTTCTCCCTGCTTTTCTTTCTCTGAACAGTCTCTTCACCACCCAATGACTCAGGGGATCACGTTCTATCATGACTTCAGTGCCATTATGTGTAAAACCTTAGATTTCTTTTAAGTCATAGAAATGACTTAAAATATGACATAGAATAAAATGACATCAAACAGGAAGAAGATCCTCAAAAGATACGGGAGAAAGACTGGCCCAGCAGAAGGAAAAACCTTGCAACAGTCCAGTACAGTCTTTCATGAATGCAGGAGAGGACGTATGTAACTTGATGAGTTACATGAGGTCTCTGAGTCCAGAAAATTGGCATTGAGCCAGGGATGAGCTCAAGGAAACCATGGCTGGCTAGTGCCTAGTGCAGCCAGAGTCAGATGAATGTGCGACCTGGTAACATGGTGGAGGTACACCAATCCCACTGTGACATAGCAGTCTAGACAGACTGGAAAGATTCACTAGACCCCGCTGGGTACCTATAAAAAGAGTTCTGGACACAGGAAATCAGTTCACAGTCACAATAGAAAGACTGGCCAGGCAAGAATCATCTGTGAGTGCCAAGTCTTAATTTATCTTATACTTCTAGGGGAAGAATGAGCAATGAATCTATGCAGGAAAAATCAGACCTGGACTAGGTGATAGTAAGAAAGACCATGTGCTCCCAGATTGTGAAATAGAGCCTTCTAGCCAGAAGTCAGTAACCCAATACAACCAAGAATCTAATCGTGGCACACTTCAGACAAATGAGGAATAGCTTACTTTTAAAGGAGTAGGATATTATCTATTCATTATATATAACGTCATACAAGCCAAAAATAGTAGTAATGTTCCAGATTAAATAAGACTATGGAAGTATGACAAATATGATTGTATCAGTACAGACCCTAGACTGGATTCTGCTCTGTGATGAGGAGAAAGGGGGAATTGTTATGAAAACCTTATTTGGGTCCATTGATGAGATTTAACACATCCATATTAAATGTACTGTTGTTAAAAACTGTACATGCTTCTGTAAAGGAACAACTCTATTCTTAAGAAATACAGTATGGGCTGGTGCCAATGTCTCATGCCTGTAATCCTAGCTACTAAGAGGCTGAGATCTGAGGATCATGGTTCAAAGCCAGCCCAGGCTAGAAAGTCATGAGACTCTTATCTCCACCTAACCAACAGAAAACCAGAAGTGGCACTGTGGCTCAAATGGTAGAGTGCTTGTCTTGAGCTGAAGAACTCAGGGACAGAGCCCAGGCCCAGAGTTCAAGCCCCACAACCAACCAAAAGAAGAAAAAAGAAATACAGTATAATACAGCCAGAAGTTGATGGCTCACATCTGTAAACCTAGCTATTCAGAAGGCTGAGCTCGTGGATTATTCTTCAAAGATAGGCCTGGCAGGAAAGTCTATGAAGCTATTTCCAATTAACCACCAAAAAGCTGGAAGTAGAGGTGTGGGTCAAATAGTATAGTGCCAACCTTGAGTGAAAAATTCAGAAACTATGCTGAGGCCCTGAGTGCAAGTCCCAGTTCTCTCTCTCTCTCTCTCTCTCTCTCTCTCTCTCTCTCTCTCTCTCTCTCTCTCTCTCTCTCTCATACACACACACAGGCACAGTGAATATAACTTACTCTCATATGGAAGCATGAGGAAGAAGTGAAGAAAGGAGAGAAACTATGATCAAACAAATGTAAGTCAGGTGCTTGTGGCTCATGCCTGTAAGCCTAGCAACTCAGGGGGCTGGGATCTAAGGACCATAGTTCAAAGCCAGCCTGCGTAGAAACTGTGAGACTCTTATCTCAAATGAACTACCAAAAAGCCAGACGTAGAGCTGTGGCTCAAGTGGTAGAATGCTAGACTTGACCAAAAGAAGTTCAAGAACAGCACCCAGACCCTTAGTTCAGGCTCCAAACTGCCGGCCTGCGCGCGCGCACACATGCACACGCACACAAGCAAAATATTCCCATAATATATATCTGAATTAGAGAATATGAATAGTTTCTTCTAATTTTTTCAACTTGTCTGCACGTTTGAATGTTTTAATATCCTTGAAAGTCACCATGTGTCCGTCTTTCATCCTTTATCATTGAAATTAAGGAAAGGACAGGTCCTTTAAACTACCAATCAGCTCCTCCCTGACTCAGCTGTATCTTGTCCTCACTAATCAGACTGTACAGGGAAGTCAGAGCCCCTGTTATGGAAAGTCTCACACATACTCCAGGGAGGAACTAACTGGTCTGCCAGGGAGGAAATACCCAGAAGCTGAATCCCTCTGGCCCTCAGTTGTGCATGCCTGGCAGTGAAGGACAGGAAATGAGAGGCAGCAGGACATTCCACAGCCCCTGAGCCCACCTGGCCTCTGGCAGCCTTCCTTCCAGTATATGATTCCCTGGGGGCCACCCAAGGGTAATTCTAAATAGTTTTCCATTTCTGTCCTGAGAAAAACAAAAGAAATATTATTCTAACATCCACGGATGTCCTGGATAGAATCCAGGGCAAAATATAGTTATAAAAATCCTTGAAAAATAAGGACATCACCAGTGCTTTTGAGCCTGCTAAGAACAATGGCACAGTGAACTGCAAATAGTTCTTGTCCCACACAGCCTTCCAAGGATTCCAGAAAGGAAAGCCAGTGAGTAAGGCTCAACTTGTGCCTTATTCTTCCCAACTTAGCAGAAGCAAGCACATCTCTGCCTTTTGAAATATCTGCACACACACACACACACACACACACACACACACACACACATACACACACACACAGAGGCAACTGGGTAAGTGTCATTTCTTGTTTGAGGACAAAGTATGACAGAGTTTAGAAAGCAGAGAAAAAAATAGCCTCCATATAGAATACAGATCCAGCATTCATATGCCAAAAAAAAGATCTCAAATATATGAAATTACTATGCATTATTAAGACAAAGACAAAGCAACTCAAAACATATGGAGGGACAATTCGTGGAAGAAGAAATACAAAGGAGCAATAAGCATACAGAAACATGCTCAAATGCACAAGAAAGTCAAGAAACAAATTACAAAGCACTTTTTCCCCCATCACACTAGAAAAAATAGATTGGCAGGCAATTTTTGGTAGACATCAAGTAAGACATTTTTGGAAAGTAATTTGGCCACTTCCATAAAACTTTTATATGCTTATGCCCTTTGATTCAGTGGTGCCACTCCTAAGGACCTGCCCTAAAGAAAAAATATTATAAGAACATAAAGACATTTGAATAATATTGTTACTGGGTAATCATTTGTGAGTAAGAAATTAGAGGGAAACTAAATGCCAGCTCATATTGGAGAGAAACTAAATGTCAATTCATAAAGGGATAGATTTGGAGGGACCTAATTTGAATACCACCTGGTCATCTGAAAATGACGTACTGAACTAGGAAAGAGGCAATGTTAAGTGACAAAAAAGAAAGTACAGGGCTGGGAAGGTGGCTCAGTGGTAGAGCACTTGCCTTGCATGCCTGAGGCCCTGGGTTCAATTCCTCAGTACCACATAAGCAAAAAGAAAAAAGCCGGAAGTGGCACTGTGGCTCAAGTGATAGAGCACTAGCTTTGAGCTGAAGAGCTGAGGGATAGCGTCCAGGCCCAGAGTTCAGGCCCCACGACTGGACCCCCCCCCAAAAAAAAAAAAGTAAGTACAGGCCAGCATGTACATAATTCAATTTTTTGATAAATGAGAGAGAGAGAATAGATGCGGGGATAATGCTTAGTGAAAACCCCAGGTACACTTAGTAAAACTCAAGACAGATGTGCTACATTGTTAACAATGGACACCTCTGAAGAAAAAAGAGAAAATAGATAAATAAGAGTTGGAACAATTTTCACTTTTTCTTTACTTCTTACAAATGAAGCTTACAAGAAAAATAGAGAATTAAACTCAGGGAGGGATGATGCTAGCAGGAGGGAACTGAGCTAACAAGGAAGATGGAGGATGTCTAATACTGAGAAACAGATCATTTGCAAGTATGAAACTAGAACAATGAAACCTGAAATTGTTTTGGGAAGGAGGAAAGGGAGGCAGGGAGGGTGATAAAGGGGTGAGATGGATTGGAATTCACTGTAAATATGTGGAAATGTAGCAATATTACTAATGTAAGCTAATTTTTAAAGAATAGCACTTGTTTATAATATTTATTATTAATATACACACACACATATGAGCACACTTATCTCACTGCCATGTGTCCCCGTGGGCTTGCACATAACACACACATGCATGTGTGAGTTTTGTATATGCATCTATATGGATCTTGTTCCTACCAACTGTCCCCCTAACTTGAACACCCTCAACACACAATATCTCATTAAAAGTTCATATCAACCGTGTCACACAGGTACTATTATTGTCATTGTCCTGTAACACAATTCTGAGGAGGAAATTCAACTGCTGAGGAGTCCAGGCCACACCATGTGCTGGGGCTCTGAATAGCCCAAGAAGTTTGGATCACCTGCAACTCCTGGGAGAGAGCCCCTTGATCATATCAGCACACCTCCAATGGCCAGGCCCATCCCCCAGGCACCTCTGCCATCTCCTGAGCATTCCTACCCTAGCAGAGAGGACGGAGATGTGTGGTTAGCTCCTTCCTATAAACCCCCAAATTGCCTCAATACACATATTAAGAGCCTCACAAGAGGAACCAAGTCACTCTCACCACCCTAGAGGCTTCTATAGTAAATCCACTGGTCATCATCTCTGAGAGGAAGATCGGCCATTCACAAGACAGCTCTTAGCACTTCCCTTTAAGCACTTCCCCTTCCTGAACAAGCAAGGCTGGCTGTAAAGAAGCATCCTCCAGCCCTCAGTCCTAAGGAAGAGCAGAACCTTAAGCCATGGCTGCCACCTATAGACTAGTACAATTCAGTTCCCTTCCAAACCACAGCTGGCTGACATGGAGAGGGCCAGGTTAGCAGAACTTGAGGCAGCTGAGGACTGTACAGGAGGTAAAGAGAGGGATGTGCCACATACAGCTGCCATATGTACAGTAGTCCTTTGCAGCAGGTCCCTTAAATATGCTGTTTTGCATTTGCTTAGTGATCTGAAACAATGGGAGAAACAGAGGCTTAGGGAGATTAGGCTACACAACTGTTGGATCTAGATCCAAGTTCTTCTCAAAGTCCATACTTGGCACAGGACTGTGAGCTCTCTACCCTAGAAGCAGAATGGCCCCCACTGGGCAGTTTCTAAAACTTCTGCTGCCTGCAGCCCACCACAAGATTTCCCACTGGATCCATCTAGTGTGGAGATTAAACTTTTTTGTTTTGTTTTTTTATTTTTTGTTTCTTGGTTGCTCATGGGGCTTGAACTCTGGGTCTGGGCACTGTCCCTGTGCTCTTCAGCTCAAGACAAGCACTCTACTACTTGAGCCACAGTACCACTTTCGGTTTTCTAGTGGTTTATTGGAGATAAGAGTCTCACAGACTTTTCTGCCTGGACTGGCTTTGAACTGTGATCCTCAGATCTCTGCCTCCTTAGTAGCTAGGATTATAGGCGTGAGCCACCGGCACCCAGCTCAGACATTGTTATCTTTTAAATTCCTGGGTCATGGTAAGAAGCACTCAGGATTGGAACATCGTCTGAAGATCTAGTTTCCCAGGCCAGAACCATAGCCACTAGCTATATAGAGCTACTGAAATCATTAAGATCAAGATGCACTGTACTCATAGACTGACGAGATAAATGAAATCCCTCTGTACAGCTACTTTAAGATAATTTTTATGGAATAATATAAATAAAATGAAGACTATGTGATGGCTTATGTCTGAAATCCCAGCACTCAGGAGCCTGAGGCCAGATTATAAAGAGTCTGAGGTCAGCCTAGACAACTTAGTGAAACCCTGTTTTGAGAGAGAGAGAGACAGAGACAGAGGAGAAAGGAGGAGGAGGAGGAGGAGGAGGAGGAGGAGGAGGAGGAGGAGGAGGAGGAGGAGGAGGAGGAGGAGGAGGGAAGGAAGGAAGGAAGGAAGTAGGGAAAAAAAGAAGAGAAGAAACAGGAGAGAAGGAAGGGAAAGGTGAAGGGAAAGGAGGGGAAGGGAGGGGAAAGGAAGGGAGGAGAAGATACAGAAGAGAGGAGAGAAGGGGAGGTAACAAGACAGAAAGAAGAGAGGAGAGGGGAGGGGAAAGGAAAAGAGAGAGGAGGAAATGAAGAAGGGAAGAGGGAGAGGGGAAAGAAGGGAGGAGAAGAGTGGAGGGGAAAGGGGAGAGAAAGGACAGTGGTAGAGAAGAGGGGAAGAGAGGAGGAAAGAAAAGGGGAGGAGAGGAAAGGGAGAGCTGGAAGGGGAGGAGAGGAGATTTGTGGACAGAGGTGCAGTGAGAGACTATGGAGAAGAAGGGAGGCCTGGAGCGTAATTCTAGCTGCAGAGGAAAAGCAGAAGATGGATATCTGGAAGGGATAGTAGGTGAGAAGAAGGCGCAAGAGAGAAGGCTCTCAGGCTGTGAGCCAACTGCTTGGGAAAAGGCCCAGAGAACACAGTGCTGAGCTCACAGAAGACATTCCAGGAATCTCAGACATGAAGCAGAAAGCCCCATGGTCCTCAGTGCAACCACAGAGAAGAGAGTTGGATGCCACAGTTAATTACTTCCTGACCAGACGGGGGTGACTTGAAAGCAGTGAGGAGTCATTTAACGTGAAATGGTCACCAAGTTGAATTCAGTGTTCTTCCTTTCCTTCCAAAATTGAAATATACATGGTTGTTTTTATGATTTCCTAGATGTATTCTTAAATTTTACAGTCTTCTAATTTTCAGTGCTTCTGGGCTCTAATTTTCCCTCCACTTTTCATAAATAGAGGGAAAGTGCTTTGCAATCTGGTTATGGAGACTTTACAAAACTATCTTTGAGGGACTGTGCCCCTCCACTGTCTCCCAGGTACCAGACATTAAGAAATTGCTGTAGATAGCCAGGCACTGGGGCTCACACCTATAATCCTAGCCTCTCAGGAGGCTGAGATCTGAGGACTGCAGTTTGAAGCCAGCCCAGGCAGTAAAGTCCACAAGACTCTTATCTCCAATTAACCACCAAAAAACTGCAAGTTGAGTTGTAGCTCAACTGATAGAACACTAGCCTTGAGTGAAAATGCTAAGGAACAGCACATAGGCCCTCTGTTCAAGCCCCAGTATTGGCAAAAAAGAAAAAGAGAAGGAAGGAAGGAAGGAAGGAAGGAAGGAAGGAAGGAAGGAAGGAAGGAAGGAAGGAAGGAAGGAAGGAAGGAAGGAAGGAAGGAAGGAAGGAAGGAAGGAAAGAAAGAAGGGAGGGGGGGAGGGAGGGAAGAGAGGGAGGGAGGAAGGAAGGAAAGAAGGAAGGAAGGAAGGCAGGAAGGAAGGAAGGAAGGCAGGAAGGAAGGAAGGAAGGAAGGAAGGAAGGCAGGAAGGAAGGAAGGAAGGAAGGAAGGAAGGAAGGAAGGAAGGAAGGAAGGAAGGAAGGAAGGAAGGAAGGAAGGAAGGAGAAACTGCAGTTGAGGCTTCAGATCCCATTGGCTCCAATCATTTCCTCAAGGGCAGTGTTGTTTTTCTTCAGGTATTTATGAATATATATTTAATTTTAACTTGATTTAGCTACAATTTAATTGCTAGAAATGCAAAATTAAGATGACTGTTCAGAAAAAGACAAAAATTATATCCAAATAATTATAAGAAAAAAGTTTCTGGCAAATTATTAAGATTAGCAAATGAGCAATTCTGTAAATGAATGTTTGAGGAATTCATTTCTAGAAAATTGACATTCAGTGAACTGGTCATGTGGGAGCTAGTTGTAGCTGGCTTCCCCTAGGAGCTAAGGGGGCCAGCAGGAGGACCCCAGGACCATTTACCAGCCCCTCCATGGTTGTATGACCCTCAGGGCCAGGCCTAGTGTCTCCCTGCTAGTCCAGCCTGACGCTTGAATTGATCAAAATATAGTCTAGCTCCTGCATGCTAGTTCCTGCTGCCATGTTCCTTTTGTGGCCTCAGAAAACCCCATTGTGCCTGAAAATGCTAGACTACAATAATGAAGATGAAGCATGCATTTCCTCCGCACAGCCTGCAGTAACCAGACTGCCTGCCTTTGCCTCAGTGATGTCTCCCAACTCTAGCATCATTAGGGAAACTGAGTTCTCCAGAGGCCTCTGCAACCAACCATGGGGGTAGGAGGCTTACAAATATGTTCCAAAGACCCACTCTCCAATCACAACTCCATCACCAGCCTTGGAGAAAAGTTCCCCACTATCTCAGAGCCTCGGCTCCCCATCTTTAAGGATGATAATTGTAAGAATAGCATCTAACTGAAAGAAAGAGATCTCATTTATAAGGCTCAGCACTCAGCTCAGCTTTTGGTATGAGTCAGCTATCTTCAGCCTGGCTCCCAATCCAGCCCCACTGCTCCCTTCTCACGAGGCTGACAGGGCTGCACATCATGACATTGAGTCCTTCTATAAGACTTGAGCCCAGTGCCCTACACACCTCCATACTAGAATACCCTCCCTTTCTCACCTCACCAAAGCCTGCCCAGCCTTCCAGTCAGGATGAGGCCTCCTCCAGGAAGGCTTCAATGTCTGCCCAGTGTCCAGAGTTACTCCCTCCCTCATCTGGCAGGCTCACCTCTCAGGCTTCTTAAAGGTTGCCTTGTTCTCCGCATTGCCTCTGTGTGGGAAGGTAGCTTAGCCTGATTGATTCTGCCCCTGACCCCTGTGTGGTGCAGGTGGCTGATGTCTACAGCTGGACAAGCAACACCCAGGAGACCCTCAGCAGCAGGCTGGGCCCACATCACACTCTGCTGTCCATCCTTGAGGGTGCAGTAAATAAGCATTCCCTCGTCCCCTCTGCAGACACTCCACTCTGCAGTCATGGCCAACAGAAAAACAGAGACAACGATCACTGGATTTTTAATCCCCATCTTTTAAGATTTCAGACTTTCCATGTTGTTTTGCTGCCTGAGACCCTCCTGTTGAGCCTTCCTCCTCTCTTCCCTCCACCTGCCCCAATATCACACAGCCAGTCCCTCAGGCCTCAGAGACCACACCAGCTGACCCAGTTCCCAAACAAAGGCTCCCCTGTGAGCAGGCCAGCAGAGCAATCCCAGGCCTGATCCTTGGGCTCAGACTTCAGTAAACAGCCTCAGGTATATGAGCCCACCTCTGTTGTCACCTAATACAACTATGTCCCCACATGCCCATGAAGGACCCCTGACAGTTAAGGCTGATCACCATCCATCCTTGCATTTCCCTGCACCCACACTCCACCAGCTCATCAATCTCAAGCTGGGTTGGGGTGCCCTCCTGCACCCCCACCAGCAATAAGTACAAGGTTCATGAGCCCATTGGCAAGAGAAGACATTGTCACCTGCCTGGAGAGAGCTAGCTTTGCCTGACAACCCTCCCTGCTATGCGCATGAACTCACAGAATAGAAATCCTGCCACAGAGAGATCTAGTCCATGCAATCCCATATTACTCCTCTGACCTCTACACCAGGAATCTCACCTTGAGACCTAAGTCTTCTTCATAGCACTTCTGGATAACAAGCTTCCTGCTAGCTGCAGATTTGCCTGTCTGTCTCCAGGAGTGTGTGAGCACTCTTCTCCTGACCTCACCAGCCAGACTGGGCTGGAAGGGAGCCCCGCCCCACCCTGTAAGCCTCTGGACTGGATCAGGAGACTGGGAGCCTTCTCCTCCTCCCTGGGGCACACAAGGCAGGTACAAACCATAGACACCTGATCCTGGCCCGCCTTCCCTCTCCAGCAGTCTGGGCAGCTCTCAACTGTACCCATGGCTGAGTTTGCTGAAGCTGCAGCCAGATTTCTCCCCAGCATCTACCACTGGACCAGTCCCAGAAGAGGCAACCCTTGGTAAATAGTAAACCTGGGGCCCAGATCCAGGGCCACAACCTATCTATACCTTCAAGCCACAGAGAAACTCTACTGAGCCACCTTACCTGTTCCTTCCCATTGTCTCATGATCCTTGACCACCACATGAAGCTCGGAGCTCTGGTCCAGGGGAATACCCTTGAGATCCCACTCAAAGCCCTGGAATAAAAGAGAAAATGCATCTGAACCAGTGGTATCCAGGAGAAAAGACTATCTAGTTTTCCTTCATGCCCCAGCACTAAACACGCATCTGTGAATAAGTCTAGTAAGTGGGTAAATAATGGTTGGATGGTTGGATGGATGGGTGAATACTCAGGTTACGGAGGTTCAGAGGTGACTGTGAAAGCTGATGGCAATGGAAAAGAGGAAGTTACTCTCTCCTGACCTCTTCTCCCAACCCAATTTCAATTCATCCCCAGGAAACTCATTAAGGAGTAGAATTAAGCTAGAAAAATGCCAGATGAGCCAGGTATTAGTAGCTCATGCCTGTAATCCTAGCTACTCAGGAGGCTAAGATCTGAGGATTGCAGTTCATAGCTAGGCTGGGCAAGAAATTCAGTGAGATTCTGATCTCCAATTAACCACCAAAAAGCCAGAAATGGAGGTATGGCTTTAATGGTAGAGTGCTAGCCTTGAGTGAAAAAACAAATGAGAGTATGAGGCCCTGAGTTTAAGCCCTAGTACTAACACACACACACACACACACACACACACACACACACACACACACACACAAAGCCAAGTGACTGGGTAGGATTCTAAAGGACCAAACCATTGTGCTTGTCCAAAAAACAGATCCCTGGTAGGCCCAGCCAGAGGTTCTGAAACCCTCCTAAGGACAAAGGCTCCCATGTGCACCTTGCCTTGTCACCAAATATCACATATACGTAGACAGCCGGACAAGAGGCCATCGACCATTAGCAGCCACTGGATGGCCTGGTTAATGAAGGAGGGCTGTGAAGACGTGATAGTTTCAGGCAAAGGCAATGCCCGTGTGAAGAAGAAAAGGCAGGCAAAGGAGCAATTAGATATGTTCTACCTGGCTGGCCAGGGCTGGGGGAAGCGGGACAAGTTTTGATGTCCATGCCAGAGCTACCACTGGAAGACATCTCCATTTACCAACCCTCCACCCAAAGTCCTAGGAGTCAGGTTGACACTCTGGATCACCAGCTCCTCCCCTCCTCAAGGACAGCACTAAGAAAGCCACTCCTCCATGAGTCCCCTAACTTGTCCTGCAGAGACAAAGAGAAAGTGAAAAAAATTCACATACTTCATTCCACACGGGGTTCACACTGTTCTTGATGACTTTGGTTCTCTTCTTTACCCCTGCAGAAAATACAAAATGGAAAATAGCGTGACATATCCCATTCTGAACCATTATCCATCCAGTTAGGTTCGGCTCTTGAGACCTATGCTATGATTGAAAGGCCAAAGCAAATCTTACAAAAACACCATCCCCTGTGAATCCCACCAAGGAATATCTAATCACACAACTTCTCTCTCAGTTCTGGGACCACCAAACAAAAGCCTGGTCAGAAGGATGCTTTTTTTCAAAAATTGTCCAAGCTGACCAGGTATGGTGCCTCACACCTGTAATCCCAGCTTCTGATAGGTGGAGATCAGGAGGAGTTCAGCTCAAGGCCATCCTGGCCAAAAAAGATTAGCAAGGTCCCATCTAAATCAATAAACCAGGTATGTCTACAGCTGACTCAGAGTAAAAACAAGAGACCATACCTGAAAAGTTACTAGAGCACAAAAAAGGGTTGAGGTTATAACTCAAGTGGTAGAGTACCTACTTAGTACGCATGAGGCCCTGAGTTCATATCCCAATACTGCTAAAAAGGAAAAGGAAGAAGAAAATGCCCAACTGAGTTCATTATTGTCATTCCTGACTTCTCCCCCACAGTGCTGGAGATGAAAGCCAGAGCCTCAAACAGGGCAGGTAAGCATTCTAACCACTGAGCTACATCTACCATCCCTGACTTTTCAAATTGTTAGTTCCAATTGTAAGTTTTAGATTCTAAAAATGAAAAATCTTCCTAGAAAATACTATATGTCTCTCTTATTGTTCATTTCTTTTTTTAAAAAGAAGTCATATCCACATTGCAGGTATACAAAATGTCCAGAATAATATGTTGAAGTAAAACCCCTTTGTGCAACTACTTGATTTAAAGAATTAAAAATGTCCAGAATTATCAAATCCATAGAGGCAGGAAGCAGATTTTGTGTCCAGGAGTGGATAAGGAGCAGACAGAGTGCGGAATAATTGATCAATGAACATCACATTTCTTTTGGGGCTAATAAAAATGATCTGGAATTGATAACAACTGCATACAACATTGCAACCTAAAAGTCATCTAAATTGTGAATTTCACCTCCATTAAAACAAAATCACCCTCCAAATCCAAGGCCTTATAGGAGTCCACATAAAGCAAGCTGTGCCAAGGTAGTTCTACTGGCTCATGAGGACTGAGAGAGTGCAGCATGGCTTTTGGGTACACAGGAACTAACAGTGTGAAAATCTGATTCAGATGACAGAGCCCCATATAACAGAGGGGCATTTCTTCTGGATGCCTGTCCCAGTACAGTGGAGCACGTGGACCTTGGAGGAAAGATGGTACCATATGGGTATAGGGAGACCCCTAGTGCCCCTCTCTCTGACTCTGACTCATCATTATAAAAGAGATTGGACCTAGAGGGAAGGGGCCTGGTGCGTGGCTCAGCCAAACAGTGCATTCCTCTCTCTGAGTAATCCAAAAAAGAGTTGGTATAGCTTCTGGCCTCCCAACTAGAGGAGCAACATGCAAGACTGATTAGATCACAGTAAAGAAGGTCCCATTCACTCTACTAAGAGGCAAACCCTTCTTTCTGCAAAGACATACTTATCCACAGAGAGGCCCAGGAGATATGTAATAAAGCCTGGCCTGCTGTTCTTTTCATCCCCAGGGGCACAGAAGGGACTACACATGTCCAACTTTCCCAGGAAGCATCAGGAACAGAAATGCCTGGGCCTTCAACAGATGGTAGAAAGTATTCAGCCAGATGCAGAAATTCTCTTTGGAGTGGGACTTAAAGACCTCCCCATATAAGCCCATCTGCGTAAGACTGCCCAATGAGATGTCCTTGGTCTCCTCCATTGGACTGCTCAGCTTTCATTGCATTCAACTTGGACCATGAAAGCCCATGAACATCTGAAAAGATCCCAAGAGCCCCAAGTTCCCTAGAGTTGAGAATTCTCCATGCTTATCCATCATGAGGGGCCAACCTCCACAGTCATCCCTGCCTGCCAGGTTCGGAGGAGGGAAGGCAAAGCAGAGAAAGGTGGAGGATGTGGGCCAGGGGTATGACAGGATTTAGAGGAGAAAAACAACAGAGAGAGAGAGGAGCAGAAAGAGGGGGGGAGGGAAGAGAAGATTGAGAGAAAAGAGAGAAGAGAGAAACAGTGGTGGGTTTGGTAGATTCTAAAACAAGTATTTCAAAAATATCTGCTCAGTCTGCTTGAGTCCTCCCAGAGATTCTGACAAACTCTTCCAGTGGGAAAAGACAAATCCCAACCACCTCTCCCTTCTGGTTGCAAATCACTGATGTTGAAAAGATTGATGAGTAGACTCTGGAATGACACAAACCACCGTAAAATATCTCAATTCTCAAACGTTTTTGGTCCCATGAACCAAAAACCTATTGTAGACCTCAATGAACTTTTATTTAGGGGGCTTTTATTTGTGGGGGGGGGGCGGTTGTGGGGCCTGAACTCTGGGTCTGGGCGCTGTCCCTCAGCTCTTCAGCTCAAGGCTAACACTCTACCACTTGAGCCACAGTGCCACTTCCAGCTTTTTTTTTCTGCCTATGTGGTGCTGAGGAATCGAACCCAAGGCCTCGAGCATGCAAGGCAAGCGCTCTACCACTGAGCCACCTTCCCAGCCCATATTTAGGGGGCTTTTGTCTGTAAATTTTCACCACATTCAAAATTAAAACTGAATCATTCTAAATATATAGCAATGGAACTGAGAATGTGGCTTAGTGGTAGAGTGCTTGCCTAGCATGCATGAAGCCTTGGGTTCGATTCCTCTGTGCCATACAAACAGAAAAAGCCAGAAATGGCACTGTGGCTCAAATGGCTAGAGTGCTAGCCTAGAGCAAAAAGAAGCTCAGAGACAATGCCCAGGCCCTGACTTCAAGCCCCAGGACTAGCAATATATACATATATATATATATATATATATATATATATATATATGTAATTTAAAGCAATAAGGACAATACATAAGTGACACATTGCTATGAAAAAGAACTGTTCCTTCCAAAACAAAGGAAAAAGAAATGCAACATTTACATTTTTGCAAATCTTTTTAATGACTAGATTATCATATCTACATTTGCATTCAATCTGTTCACATTTCTCTTTTTAGTTTAATATATGAAGAAAATCCAGCCAGATATGTAATAGAAAGGGGTATAATTTAATGAACTTTGAAATCACATCAAAACTCAACAAGTAAAGAGCAAGGGAAGGGGTGACATTTCCAAAAAGAAATGTACTCTTTACCTGATTTATGTAACTGTAACTCCTCTGTATATTACCTTTATAATAACAATAAAAAGGAAGTGGCACTGTGGCTCAAGAGGTAGAGCGCTTGCCTTGAGCTGAAGAGCTGAAGAACAGCGGCCAAGCCCAGAGTTCAAGCCCCACAACAGACCAAAAAAATAAAATAAAATAAATAAAAACAATAAAAAATTAAAATAAATAACTCAACAATTACTATGTCTTAAGTAAACACCTTAAAGGTAAGCTACAATGTGTAGTCTGAAACTAAATCGATAGACATTTTGTATATTCTGTTAGTTACCTTAAAACTGAGTAATCTATCTTACACTTTGGATCTTTTACTCAATGATAAATCTACAACACCAGCATTGGTCACTTAGAAAATTTTGGTTCAATGAGTTATGTAACTCTTCCAAATATTAACACTTTTCATTACACAGTACAAAAGAATCCCACTCATTGGTATCATCAGCAGTCCCATGCTGGGAAGCTGGAAATAACAAGTTTTCTAAAATTCCAGATTTTGCTTGGGGGCCCAAACTTTGTGACTGGTAACAACAGGTAAGTATTGTCCATTTCCCTTGAAGGAGCAGGCTCACTTGTCCATTTTCAAGAAAACACATGCCAAATGCTCAAGCATGAACAATCGTAGTTTTTGAGTCATTCCAAGAGAGAGAGAGAGAGAGAGAGAGAGAGAGAGAGAGAGAGAGATTTCATAATAAAAGCAAACCAGCTTATAACTCAGATAGACACATCCATGCTTTTCGTTTCAATGATCACCATATTATCTGTGTGCAGAGGGGCTCTGAACATACTTCCCACTTCATCTCACCAAATGTTGCTGTTGCAGTATAAGATAACATGTAAAACACTACCATAATATTATATGAAAGATTGCATATTATGTATATGCAAGAATTAAAATTAGTAATTTTTCTGCTCCCTCAGGGACATTCTTAAACAAAACTGGCTTTTTAAAAACTTGAGTAGCTGGGATGTAGGAAGAAAACCTGCATGATTTGCTGGAAAGCTCTTGCTGAGTGGTAAGGGCCTAGCAGTTTTACCTTCCATTGCTGTGCAATCATTAGTGAAGATGGCAGCACGTGTAAAGGGCAAATAGTTCCTAGTGGTATAGGAGAGGGAACTGAGACCTTACTGACCTGATTGTTTAACACTTCACCCTCGGTTTCCTCATTTGAAAATTCATAATAATACCTTCCTCAGGGGTTGTGAATATTAAATAACATAGCTATGTAAAGTTGCCCAGAACCTGGTTCTCTCAAACAACCAACCCATGAACAAAAAACAAAAACCAACAACAATTGGGAGAGATGGGGGAGAATGATAAAAGGGGTGACATTGATGTATTGTACTCATTAATTGATATATGTTAAAATCCTTTTGAAAACTAAAGATAATTTAAAAACCAAAACAAACAAATAAACCAAAACAAAACCAAACAAACAAAACAAAACAAAACATCGTATTGTGTAGCCATCCTCACCGTCCACTCCCAGTACTCTTCATCCTCTTCCACAGAAACTCTGCACTATTCTGATACATCTAGTGAACATCTACTAACTCTCCACCATGTTCCCTTGGGTAGGTTTGGCTGGGACTCCCTAGCTTTCCCAGAGATGGCTGCTCTCTGTTCCTCAAACCTGCTGGAACCCCTTGTTCTGGACAGCAAGGTAATACTGGGTTTCTATGTCAGTCCCTTGAAATGGGCTGTGTTTCAGAGGACAGACACCATGCCTCCCTCGTGCTAACAGCAAAGCCAAGTGAAGGATCCTTTTCTTTCTGAAGAAGTTGGCTGCAAGTTCCCTTCCTCACCAAGAGATAATCGTAAGACTTTATTACTCAGGCTCTGTGCCCATGGAGGAGAGATGGCAGGAGGCACGTTAGAGTAGAGAGGTATTCTGGAAAAATCACTCATCTTCTCAACGCTGCTATCTAAGGCCCACCCAGGCTGGAAAACTGTGTAGCCCATGTTTTAAGGGCTCCAGCAGGACTTGGACACATGGCTTTGGAGTTAGTCAATAGCCACTACTATGTGACCTCATTACCTTTCTAGGTCTTTGCTCCCCCAACAGAACTAATAGTAAGTGTCTGCTGTAGGGTTTTAGGAAACAGAGATGCTAAGTGTCCACTTCCTTTCCTCAAGCACAGATTGGTTTCTGTGGCCTCTAGGAGTATCATGGAAAATTCCATCGGCAGCCTCTCTTGTGTTGTCCACTTGGTAACTCAGTTCCTGGTGCCCCCAGATAGTATAATGAAGCAATATACATGCCAAGCTCTAAGCTAAGTATCATTTAACCAGTTGCTCTCCTGCCTTCCCCAAAGAGGAGAAGAAAAGTCTTAGATAGTTTTTGCTAAGTTCTGGTTAGAGAACCAACTATCAGACCTGCAGGATGACATTAAGGAGGGGTCACCAATGGGTGCTACAGTCCCAAAGAGGAACCAAAGAAGAAGGAGGAGGAGGAAGTGAAAGGGGAGTGAGAGGGGGAGGGGGAGAAAAAGGAAGGGAAGGGGGAAAGGTAAAAGAGGAGAGGGAGGAAGAAGAGAGGAGAGAAAGAGAAAAAGAGAAAGGAAAGAAAGAAAGAAAGAAAGAAAGAAAGAAAGAAAGAAAGAAAGAAAGAAAGAAAGAAAGAAAGAAAGAAAGAAAGAAAGAAAGAAAGAAAGAAAGAAAGAAAGAAAGAAAGAAAGAAAGAAAGAAAAAGAAAGTCAGTTTAAACTCAGCACATCACATTTTGTGGGGGTGGGGAGGTGGGGGGTCCTCAGGCTTGAACCTCAGGGCTTAGGTGCTGTTCCTGAGCCTCTTTGTGCTCAGGGCTAGCCATCTATCATTTGAGCTACAGCACCACTTCTGGTTTTCTCTGAGTAGTTTGTTGGAGATAAGAGTCTCACAATCTTTTCTGCCCAGGCTGGCTTCAAACCATGATCCTCAGATCTCAGCTAAATAGCTAGGATTACAGGCATGAGCCACAGTCACACAGCACATGACATAATTTATAGACACCAAGGAAAGGGAAGACACAATTGTTAATCTGGAAACAGTTTCATCCTCATCATTAATTTGGCCCTATCCTGTGCCTAATACTTAATTCTGACCTTGAGGGCTGTGACTTTATGTGTGGCATTTCTCAGCTCACAGCTTTTTGTGCTAGGGAATGAGGGGAAGAGCCACACCCTCTCCATAGACCTTCTGTGGATCTGGGGGTCAGTAAACATCCTTGAGAATTGTGTTGAAGCCCTGGATGTTTCTCGAGACTGGATGATTCAGCCAATCAGCCAGTCTTTCTCTTTCTCTCTCTCTCTCCCTCCTCCTCCCCCTTCTCTCTCTCTCACACACACACTCACACATACACACACACACACACACACACATACACACACACATACACACACAAATACATGTCAATTCCAGATACATGAATATGAAGTACCTAGAACAGTAGTCAAAATCACAGAAACAGAGTAGGATGGTAGTCTTCGGGATTTTCAGGACTGGAGGTCCTTAGAGTGAGGAGTTAATGTTTAACAAGGAGTGAGTTCCCCTGGGAGACAGACTTCTGGAGATGGATGATGGTGACAGGTTGGTTGTTTGTTGGAGGGGAGGTAGCTCTATAGATAGAACTCAGGGCATCATGCATGCTAACTAAGCACATGCACTACCACTGAGCTCCACCTTAGCCCCAAGAATGTATTTAATACCACTGGTATCAATGGTAAAGGTGGTAAATTTCCCACCATGCATATTTTACTACAGAATTTTTTGTGGCTTCATTTATTTTTTCTGTAATGGAGCTTGAACTCAGTGCTGGGTGCTGTCCCTGAGCTCTTTTTGCTCAAGGCTAGTGTTCTACCACTTTGAGCACAACTTCAATTTTCAGTTTTCTTGTGGTTAATTGGAGAGTCTCAGCATTTTCCTGCCTGGGCTGGCTTCGAACCATGATCCTCAGATCCCAGCTAGGGAGTAGCTAGGATTACAGGTGTGAGTCACCAGTGCCCACTTTACTACAGTATGTTTTTAAAGTTTAAATGGAAAATGGTGGGAACATAGGCAGTGAGCCTGGAGTCTATTGATCAGTGTCAGTGTGGGATAAAAAGTGTGAAGGGGAGAGGATGGCTTCTGACAAAGCATATGGGTGGCTGCTGGTGCCCACCTAGAGAGCCAAGAGCAAGAGGGAAGATGCAGTGTTTTGGACTCTGAGAGAAAAGGACAGACAGACAGACACAGCTTTTTATCAGGTGACAGAACTTGGTGCTCAGAAGCTGCAGAAGACCTTCAGATCCTTCAGGTAGCCTCAAAGTAATTTCTCATCTACCCCATAGATATTACTGAGGGCTTTCCCTGCATGGAACACTCTCCTGACACCCACTGAACTACCCATAACATAAAGAAAGTTACAGGAATTCAAGGATAGACAGACAGACAGAACACAGCAGCAGCTGAAAGGAGAAAACATGAGTCTAGCTCCTGTGATGGGACAATCTACTTTACTTCATTATATATACATTATATTATTATATACATATACATTATATACAACTGTATATAATTATATACAATCTATACATATATACATATATCATATATTTTATATGCATATTATAAATACATATACACATATTATATACATATATATGTATACTCTGTAAGCAGTGATAAAGAAAGAAATAAGGTAAAAGTAAAGGACCCCAAAATCTTGCCAATATGACATATATATATATATTTATATATATAGAAAACCATGGAATATTACACAGCCAAAGAAAAATGATCTCCAAAGGAAAATGAAATTATATTATTTACAGGAAAATTAATGCAACTAGAGGACATATATTGGACAAGATAAAACAAGATCAAAAAATAAAATATTGTATGTTTTCATTTATATGTAGAAGCTAGACCTAAAATACATACATATTCATGCGTGTGTACATAAATATATCTACATCCATATCCATAATTACTTATATGTTAAAAATAGAAGCAAGATAAGAGTAAAAGATGGAAAAAGAAATGAATGAAAACTTTGTAATATATTATCACAAGCATGTTTGAGGGCAGCACAGAGAAACTCAATGAAATCTGATGATGAATGAGGGGGTGTCGACTCTGTAGATGAATGGGAACCATTGGGAGGGGGGTGAGCTAGTAGGAAGGATAAAGGAAGTTGAAAACTGTCCATTTGCAACTAAGAAAATGAAACAAGGAAACTCAACGGGAATCATAATTTGTGGAGAGGGATATGGAGTATGATAAAGGGAGTGAGATTGACTAGAATACACTGTGAACATGTTGGAAGTATAACACTGAATATTCCCCTGTATAACTAATATAGCCAATAAAAATATAACTGAAATTCTTTGTAAAAAAAAAAGAATCTTAAAGCCAGGCACTGATGGCTCACTTCTGCAATCCTATCCACTCAAGAGGCTAAGATCCGAGCATCAAGGTTTGAAGCCAGTCTAGTCAGGAAAGTCTGTGAGAGTCCTATCTCTTCTTAACTACCAAAAGAAAAGCCAAAAGTGGAGCTGTGGCTCAACTCATAGAGCACTAGCCTTGAGCAGAAAAAAAAAAAAAACTCCTGAGTTCAAACCCCAGGACAGGAACAACAACAACAAAAAAAAAAAAAAAAAATGGGAAGGGGGAAAATCTTAGATAAAAGACATTAGATTGTTAACAAGTTGATTCAAGTGGCAAGATTTGGGGGCCCTTTTCTTTTACCTCTTGCACAACACCAGGAGTATAGTAGATATGCAATAAATATTTGTCCAATGAACCAAATGCATGAACAGAGGCTTATAAATAATTGTGTTACAGGATGGGAAACGGTAAGGACAGAAGAGGAGGCAAAGATTATCTAATGTTACAGGAAATGAAGCTTAAGCTGCTCATTCACATTAATGATCCATCAAAAAGATCTACCAATGCCGTTTTAAAAAAACATAGTATGTAGTCACTGTAAGAATGACAGAGACAAGCATGAGACAAAAGTACAGTAAACCCTAAGTCCAGCCACTTGAATTAACCTCAACAATCTGATGTCTTTCCTCCAACACCCTTTTATTCCTATTATTTAAAAAGAAAAACATCTTTTATTTACTTAATTTAGAACACAAGTGCATATAAACATAAATGTATGCTGGCATATGGTGGTTCTCAATTGGGAGTGATTTTCTTCCTCAGGGTACAACTAACTGGTAATCACATGAAATCTTCATTTAATTAATTAATTAATACAAGAACAATGCCATGAACAGCACTCATTATTAGCTCTATCCTGAGGTCCTTAAATGGGGAAGCCAACGAGTAGCCTCAGAATCCAAAGGCTCTCAAAGCTCATCATAGTCTATTTTGGGCAGCAGGTCCTGAAATTTCATCTGTGGCTGGAATGCCCAGGAACAACTGCAAGGAAAGTGAGGCAAGCCCAGGCCCATGCATTTCAGGCAACAAGCTGGAAGCAAACAAAGTGTGAGCTGGCTTCTCTGTAAGGCCACTGTCTCCCTGAACAGGGTAGGCTCAGGGCTTCTCAACTCTGACTCTGTATCCAAAACACTGGGAGATTTGTCAGAAGCACCCAAGACTGGGCCCCATAAGAGAGACTTAGCTCCTTGAGAGTTGGAGACAGGGAGTCTGGCAATGGGCCTTCTAAAAGTATCAACAAGACTCAAGTGTGTTTTGCAAATAAACTTTCCAGGACTCTGGGTCATAGTCAAGTGGGAAGAACACACCCCTAGACTAAAGGAAGTTTCTGGAAGATGCTAGAGACCAGACCAGAAAAGACATAGAGTCTACTTGTGCTGAGCACTGGGCCATGTCAATGAATAAACAAGACAGGGCCCATCTCTCAATGAATCCCTGCATCCTATGTGGAGTAGAAGACTGAGCACAGGCCAGCTGGGATGAGTCTGCTAGCAGACCTGACAAGGTGCTATTACATCCAGAGTGAAGACTAACATCACCCAGGGGAATCCTAGGTGCCTTTGCAGAAAAGGTGATAAATCTGGAGGGCTTTGAAAGTCAAATGGACTTTGAATGGTCAGAAATGCTATGTTGTATTATATCGTAGGGTGGAGACAGAGAGTGTGAGGGAGACCAGCAGGAGCTCACGCTTAGGGTATCTGGGCCAGGGCAACCGCCAAGCGGGATCTCAACAGATTTAGTCACCTCTCTGACTCAAGGGCAGTGCCACTCCTAGCTCTGGTCATCACTCCCTGCTGTGACCACTGACATGGACACATCGTGTAACTTCTCCAACTTTCTGGTTTCTTATAGGCAGAATAAGGCATTTAGTAGCCACCCCTGGACTGTTGCTGAACCAAAGAGAGTCAGGAACAGGCTCAAAGGAGTTTCGAGGTATCCAGGCACCCAGGCATCCCAGGCTGACAAGGTCCCTGGGGTTCAATGTCCTCTGGGGATTTCTTCTGATCATAATTGGCCTTCAATTTATATTCATTCATTCATTTACTCTGTGTGTGTGTGTGTGTGTGTGTGTGTGTGTGTGTGTGTGTGTGTGTGTGTGTGTAGAACCTATGGCTTTGTGCATATTACACAGTGTTTTACTACTGTTGGATGTCGGTGGCTCACTTCTGTAATCCTAGCCAGATCTCAGGAAGCTGAGGGCTGAGGATTGTGCTTTGAAGCCAGACCAAGCAGAAAAGTCCATGAGACTTTCGTCTCCAATAACCAGCAAAAAGCCAAAAATGGAGCTGTGGTTCAAGTGGTAAAACACCAGCCTTAGGTGAAAAAGTTAAGAGACAGCACCTAAGCACTGAGTTCAAAGCCTATACTAGTACCAAAAAAGTGCTCTACCACTGAGCCATATCCCAGGACTGCTCCACAACTTTTGTAACAGTGGGAGGACCGGGCAGCATCTGAAAAGCAGGGAGACATAAGATTCCTGTCTTAAAATTGTTCTTGCACTATGAACTACCTGGCAAGTCAATAATCAATGGAAATAGCAACATTGTCTAAAATGTTTCAAACCACATCTTTCAAAAAAAGGAATGGTTTTATAAATCCTCCTATAACAAAGAATGGAAATTATACCTAGAACTCACTCTGCTAAATTGACTGTCATCTATCTATCATTATTATGTATTTGTGTGTTGGGGGGAAGGGAATGCCACAGAGATAATGTGACCAAGAAGTCCCCTTGATGTCCCCATGGCCTTCAACCTTCATGAAAAACTGTCACTCACTCCCCTATAGTTCACCATCTTTTGCAACACATATTAAAAAAAAAATTCACGAAGCCACAGAGTATAGGTCCTACTAAGAGGAAACCCTCTTTCCTTTCCTTATCTTTCTCCACAGAACTAGCGTCCTGACTCACAGCTATTGTTCCTTCTCTCAATTTTGACAGATCCTTCCTCTTCCCTTTCCCCTCCTGAGACACTTCTCTCATGGGAATCTGCCTGAAGTGGTGGCCAAGGAGCCTGGGGAGTAGAAGAGGGTGTGATTGCTTTGCTATCCCAGGGAAAGACCCTCTCCAGTCTAAGCACCATATATAGAAAATTAGCTCCTTGAATTTAGAAAAACAAATGCCTTAAACACCCTTCAAGCCTCCTTGTTTAAGGCCTATTCATCCTATTCTGTTCCTCTTATTTCTGGTTGAGACATATATGGTGAATTCAATATGGCTAGTGTTCCATAAAGATAAATTACTGAACTAGTGGGTGGGTGGGTGGATGGATGGATGGACAGATGGACAGACGGATGGATGGATGATGGATGGATGGATGGGCAGAACACACACCACTTTCAAAGCACATACCCAGTCAAGTGGCCTTGATTCCTCTCTACTTCCCACACACATCTTCCAGCCATGCCTTATGCCCACTGCTCGGTAAGAGTGGGGACATTTTCCTTCCGAAATCATTCTAGTAAAGTGGTAATTACTGACATATTAATGGCACTTTCAATTTTCCAAAGCCTATAACCTTTATTGAACTGTGTTTCATTCTTGCCAATCACAGAGTGGGATTTCTGATCCTACTGACGAAAGAAACTGTGAGCTGGTTTGGGGTTAGTTTCCCAGTCTGGGTACAGAGCGGGCAGTGAGCTCAAAGTTGGGTGGCACCAGACCGAGTGTGGGCGCGGCGGCCCCCGGGGCTCTCACCTCGGAACGTCAGGCTGGCGACAGGGTCGCTGCGGTCCTTCTTCACACTGGGGAGGTTGCTGGCCCTCACCAGCAGGCAGCACAGCATGGCTGGGCAGCCCCTGGAGCACGGAACGCACCGGCAAGCAACGAGGGAGCAGGAGCACCGGACCCAGACACCCACCCGGCAAGCGCGCAGCTCCCAGGCAGCCCAGCCAAAGGGGAGCCGTCGCCTGCGCTGCGCCTCCAAGAAGTAGCCCAGCCCCTGAGGAGAGGCCGCCTGGAGGACACCGGATACCCACTGGGCGGGTCCACCCCTCCAGACCCCGTCCAGATCCGTCCAATCGGCAGCTGGCAGGGCTGCGCAGGGGTCAGATGCACCAGTGGGGGCGCTGGTCTCTTGCTCCCAAGAAAGAAAGTGCAGCTGGCGTGGAGCGCACGTTTGTTGGCCAAGCGCAGACTCGGAGTCTCCAGAATCCGGGGCTCCATGGGCCTAAGCTTAGCGAACTTCACCCAGTGCCCGAGAGCGTGGCCAGGGCGGGAGAAATGAATGGAGGCGGACGGTGTGGGGATCACCACCAGGACACCAGCGTGTCCCCGGGAGAGAGGAGACAGGAGCGGCGAGTGCGCCCTGCGCTGTGCGCCTCGCGCTCTGAGTCCCTGAGTCCACACAGCTCTGCCCCCGACACCCGCCCGGCGCCAGCGCTCGCCAACCGCTGCTCTGCGCTAGCTCTGGCTGCCAAGGGGCCTTTCTGATCTGCTGAGAACCCTGGTCCAGAGGAAATCCCGAGGCTCGAACTCCTGCAAAGGCGCCTCTGAGCTTTCTCTATGGCTCGCTAGGACTGCTCATCTCTGGGAACTGAAGTCTGTATGTAAATTACACTGTGTTGCATAGCAGTCCAATCCCTTCTTCAAGTCCCTGCTTCCAGAAATCTCTACACTCGTATCCCACATACACACCATCACCTCCGTGGAAACAGTTGCTTATGTCTTCCTCCTGGAGCGGTGATAGTCCTTAGCACACTTGCAAGGGGGCGTCAGGCACCTCTCCAGCGTATCCTGACCACAGGACCCTGGCTTCTCACATCGACATCCCAACACCCCGTAGACGCCCCGCAATTCCTCACTAACCAATCACCTTACTTGTCCTAAATTCCATGCCTGATTATTAGCAGGCTTTCCCTAAGTAAACTTTCAACTCCCTTTCTTACTTTGCGGAATAAAGCATTTCATAGGGCACCATGGCCTGTACTATAAGGGGAGGCACAAGGGGAGGATATTGAGACTCTGACGTGAAAATAACCAATATGCCGGGCGCTGGTACCTATAATCCTAGCTACTCAGTAAACTGAGTTCTGAGGGTCATGGTTCAACACCAGCCTGGGCAGAAAAGTCCATAAGACTCTTATTTCCAACTAAGAGTTAATAAAACTGAAAGTGGAGCTGTGGCTCAAATGGTACAGCACTACCCTTGAGCAAAAAAATGCTCAGGAACAGTGCCTTTTCCCTGAGTTGAAGCCCCAGGATCAGCACCTTCTCCCTTTCATGATTTTTTTTTAATAGCACCAATCACTCAGTAATGTGTAGCTTATTTCCTTTCCATCTTCCCCATATTTGAATGTCAGCTTCAAGAAGTCAGGGATCCAGGCGTTGGTGGCTCACGCCTGTAATCCTAGCTATTCAGGAGGCTGAGATTTGAGGATCACAGTTTAAAGCCAGCCCGGGCAGGAAACTCCATGAGACTCTTATCTCCAATAAAACACTCAGAAAACTGGAAGTGGTGCTGTGGCTCAAGTGGTAGAGCACTCGCCTTGAGCTGAAGAGCTGACGGATAGTGCCCAGGCCCAGAGTTCAAGCTCCACGATCAACCCAAAAAAATTAAAAGTCAGGGATTTTTTTTCTTTTTGGCCTTAGACTAGAACTTGGTACCTGACACTTTGCTCATTATCTAGCACTCTACCAACTGAGTCACACCTCCAACCCAAAGTCAGGAATTCTTGTCTGTTTTGTCCACTGCTATTTCCTTAGCACCTAGACAGTGGATTGAAGTAATAAATGCATCCTATGCCCATCATCAGGTACTGATAACCTCCTGGAATTGTACTAGATGATGAGAATAGGGCATACCCCTGCCCTCAGGATGCTCAGTGTTAGGAAACAGAGAGGGCACCCATACCCAACAGCACTGTGGGAATTACTCTCAAGAACAGAAACATGGTGAAGGAGTGACAGGAAGGAGAACCTGCAGCTATCTCCTCTCCAGAACTTCTCTAACAGCCTGGATCCTCCCATCCTCCTCCTGACTACTCCTCAAGGTATGGTAGACACTTGGCCCCTTTCTAGCACTTAGCACTCTTCCTCCCTCATAGCAGGGCTTGTGTCTAGCTCCACTGTGGACTCAAATAGCTCCAAGTCTACCACCATCCTCTCCTGCACAGGTTTCTTTGGGCACCTCCTAACTGGTCACCTCACAGTCACTGTGGCCGCATCCATTCACTATCCAGATTGCAGTCACGCAGTCTTTAGAAACATAAATGATCATACCAGTACCTTGCTGGACACTCCTTTCTCCCTGCAAGGGCCTCCTGTGCTCTTGAGAGTAAGTCTAGATTCCTTCCCTTGGCCCAGAGAGCAAGACCACTCAGTCTCTTGACCCTAGAACTGCAGCTCCAGGGACTTCTCAGTTTCTAGAACATGCCAAACTCTCTTCCCACTCTGGGGTCAGCTAGTCTCTCTGCCTGCAGCTATCTTCCCCACTCACTTCTCAGGGCCATCGCCATTCTTTCTTGAGCCTTCAGTTCAAAGAGCTCTTAGAGCTCATCACATGATAAGAAATGCCAATTTCATAATTGCTGGCTTAATACCTAGCTGGAGTGTGGGTTCAATGAATTAGGACAGAGACTGGGGTCATCTTAGACCCAGGTGTTCCTAGTATGCAGTTCAGGGCTGGGCTGGAGTTGGTGCAATGGACATTGCATATGGCTTTCTGATGTTTCACCTGATGAATCTAATCTTGCATCTCAGAGGACAGTAATGCCCTCTAGGGGGGAACCTTAGGAATTGTGGATTCCCCCTCACCCCACCCCGCTTTCTCTTTCTCTCCCCCCTTTCCTCCTTCATCTGTTCCATTGATTCCTGGTTTTGTGCTTCTACTCCACAACCTCACCGTACCTCAATACCACACCCTACCCTGGATCCTATATGTCAGAGTCAGCACAGGAAATGTGTAGGGGGTACAGCTGCTGTTTCAAGAGACCTAGTCTAAGGGACGTCAACAAACCTTTGGCTTATATCCAAGAAACAGGGGCTCCACATACCTCTTCTGCAAACCAGAAAGGCAACAGTTGGTGACCTGGGCCCTGGACACATCCTGAAACCTCATTCCCATCCCAACCTCCAACTTCCTGGTCAGACTGCTGTTCACTACCCAGGACTTTTCCTAAACAGACAGCATTTCTTTTGTTGACATCAAACTGGGGCCTAGAAACAATAGAGCTTCCCCTCAGGGGGGATTTGTATTGAAATAAAGCTCTAATGCAGAGCATGGCTGAGACCTCCATTCTTTTATTGACATTTTTCTAAGAGTTGTACCTGGTTACTCAAACAGAAATACTTCCAAGCCAGCTTCTGGCATCCAACAGTAGGTAGATGTAGCCATGAGATGGAATGATGACCAGAAGCAATGTATGTAACTGCCTAGTTGTGCCCTTAAAGAGAAAGAGCATGCCTCACCCTAGTACCCCTTTCTGCCTGGCTGTAGTATGAGCAGTGGTAGTGAGCCATTATAGACTTTGTTGTCAAAGGGACCCTGAAGAGTAACAAAGCAGGAGAATCTGGGGTCCTAGGCAGTATGATGGGTCAGAATCTTACGAGTCATGATGGCCTACATCTCAATCATTGCTTGAATAACAGAGACTATCATTAGGGTTCCACTAGCAAACAAATGGTAGGCATTCCACCTAAGGTAAGGCTGAAAGTAAGGCCTATTGATATCCCAGACCTCTCTAACCTAGAGGTGAGGGCCCTGGAGCCAAATGTAGAATCCAAGCATGCATGGCAAGGGTGAAATTTGCTTTGAAGCTGAGTTTGCATAGAGCAAGCCCAGCTTTTGTCAAAGTTTCCCATTTGCTACAATGTCTCAGAGATGGTAGAAGTATTGGGGGAGGGAATTAAAACTCCATTCAACCCAGTAGAGTTGTTATTGAAGAGCCCAAGTGGGATCATATTGGCTTAAAGTTTCCAAGATTCAATACTGTGCCTCAAAGAATGTGACTGGTGTTCTCTGAGCCGTGATCTACAAATGTGGTCTTATAACAATACAATGTTTTATAACAAAATTACCTCTAAATTAAATATTAGGAGATTTTTTTCATACAAATCTCAACTTACATTTTCTACAAAATCAGAGACTGACTGAGACGCTGCTTAGCATTGATCAGCTGGTCCCTAGGCACAGGAGCTGGCACAGGTGTTCACAGTGTGTTCACACTTGCCCCCACTTACCCATAGCCACATATAGTTTTATAACTGACCTAACTTTAGTTCCCCACTGACCATGTACCCAAGGCACATGAGTTTGTTCTCTCTGCCACCTATTTGTGGCCACACATCCCTGAGCATCTTGTAAGTATGGTATTGGGTAAGTTCACCTTCTCTGACAATGTTCTCTTAATATTATCTAGGACTTTGTTTTCCCCCAAAGTGTAAATGTGAAGTGCCCACAAAAATAGATCTTGACTTTCTACTCACTGCCATCATACTGGAAAGGAACCCTCTCTATATGAGTTTATAGGATTTTTTCAGAATATAGTTTTTAGTGTACTAAATTGTCCCACTCCCTTTGTTAGAATATCCTGAAGATATTCTAAGGTTGACAGGGCACCAATATAAACTAAAGATACAGTCCTATTCCTACCCACAGTGGGAATGACCCTAGGCTTCTGGCCCAGTCTACTTTCTCTTCCCCAAGTGACCTGAGACATGTGACTTGATCTTTCAGAGAGTCTGTTTCAACTTGGGAGAGGTGTTGGAAGGATTAAAATTCTAGTGCCTCCAGCATAGTAACTGGGGAAAGGTGTGGAATCAACATGAAGGCTCTCCCTGCTAGCATTTCCTACTAAGAACAAATATGGAAAGAGACCAGCAGGCAAGTAGTAGAAGGAAAGTATATTTGGCTCAGGAAAGGGACTGGAGCAGTTTGTGGGCTAAGGGGATAATCAGAAAATATTAGTTAAAAAAAAGGCACAGCACCAGACAAATGCCCTTAGCTCAGAAAGGGCTACTTGTAGGAAAAGCATCTGGAAGAGACAGGGTCAGGTCCTTAGAGGTAGAAGTCACAACCACTGACCACTCAGCTGGTTATTTCTGTCTTTGAAAGACAATGGATAAACAGAACTGATGATAGAATTGACCAGGAAAAAAGATATCGAAAGCCTTCTTGGACGTGTGCAATGATTTCTTAGTATATGTATTATACATGTAACTTATTATGATTGTTATCGTTATTATGGTTATTCTAATTATTATAGTTAACTTTGTTGCACTATTCAAAGTGCTTTATCTACACTCACACAGATTCTTCACAATCATATCACTAAAGCAGATACTACTATGATCAACACTTTACAGATAAAAAAATGGGGCACAGTGTGGTTAAATGACTTAGCCAAGTACACATGGCTGGAAAGTGACAGAGTTGGAAGGCCATTCAAGATCCCAAGCAGTCTAGGTTCAATACCAGTATACTCAGCTTCCATCTTTCTCTCTCTTGTTCAGTGTTTTTATGTCACTGGATTGTGACCAAAGCTGTGTACTCCTGAACCCTATTTCCAAAAGTAATAGCTAACCTTCAGACCGACAGTTTCACTAGCCCCAGTCCAGAGACCCCAGGATACCTACTACACCCACTAAAATCTTCTACCTCAAGGCCATATGACCAATTATTACCCTAGCCTCAGGTTAAACAACCAGCATAGGCCTGTTACAGCTCTGTGAGCTATCCTGGCAGTAGGGCACTGCCTTGGGTAACAGCTGGACTTAATGATGCCCGAATAAATTCAGAGATGGTAATGTAGAAGGACAGAAACCCTCTAAGATGAGAAGGCATCCCCAAGATGAGACAGCTAGAGCTGTCTCTAAGTACCTAAGTAGGTGAATGGTAATAAGGACAATGTGCCTGAGGTGGCAGGCTATGACAGAAGGCTTTACAGTGTAAGCAAGACCTGGGTTCAAATCCACCCCTTCCACCTTTTATGGTTGTCTCTGACAAGTCAAAGGTAAAACCTTTGATCACAGAGCAATTAAAGATAGAAGGAACTCTAGAGCTATAATACTTTGGCTTAAATCTCAATTCCAGTACTCAACAGTATATGAACTTGAGCAGGTTACTTAACACCTTTGGCCTCCGTTTTCTTATCTGTAAAATAATAGTTCTGTGCCAGGCACTGGTGGCTCACACCTATAATTCTAGCTCTCAGGAGGCTGAGGTCTAAAAGATCTCAGTTCTCAAAGCTGCAATTCCAGCTGTGCAGGAGTGTCCCTGAGACTTTTATATACAATTAAATGTAAAAAATGATGGAAGTGGAACTGTGGCTCAAGTTGTAGGACACTAGCCGTAAGCAAAAAAGCTAGGAGACAGTGACCAGGCCCCGAGTTCAAGCCCCACAACTAATTTCTTTAAGATAATAATAAGCTTGGTGCCAGTGGCTCACGCCCGTAATCCTAGCTACTCAGGAGGCTGAGATCTGAGGATCACGGTTCAAAGTCAATCCCAGGCAGGAAAGTCCATGAAACTCTTATCTCCAATAAACCACCAGAAAACCAGAAGTGGTGCTGTAGTTCAAGTGGTAGAGCGCTAGCCTTGAGCTGCAGAGCTGAGGGACAACGCTCAGGCCCAGAGTTCAAGCCCCACCCACGACCAACAAAAAAAAGATAATAATAGTTCTGTGATTATAGTTCCTACCATTTATGCTTGCTAAGAGGATAAAATGAGGTTTATGTGAACCTATGAACCTATACAAGAACCTGAGACTAACTTTAGCTGGACCATGATACAGCTCCTAGTAAAGGTTCTATTTAAAAGAAAGTCTGGCCCATAATAAGCAGGTCAAAGGATTTTTTGTGGTGTTTGAAAGAAACATTGTCTCTGGAGCTAGTAGCTCATACGTGCAAGAAGGCTAAAACCTGAGGATTGCAGTTCAAAGCTAGCCTAAGTAGGAAAGTCTGTGAGACTCTCATCTCCAATAAACTACTCAGAAAAAAAAAAAAAAAACAGAAGTGGCTCTGTGGCTCAAGTGGTAGAACGCTAGCTTTATGCACAGAGAGGCTCAGGGACAGAGCCCAGGCCTTGAGTTCAAGCCTCAGGACAGGAAAAAAAAAGAAACAGTGTCCCCCCAAAATGGTATGTTGCTTATGCTTAATGAATGTTTATTTTCCTTTCTTTGTGATGAAGACATATTTAAAAACCCATGATCCTCCAGTTTTTGGTAACTTGTCCCCACAGCCCTGCATGCCTCCTGCTTTGACTCAGCCATCTGATGGATGCCCTGGCACCAGTCCGCCTTCCCTGGTGTGGGCAGCACATGGTTTGCATTCCAAAGCACGTTCTTATTCATGAGCCAAGGATGCTGAGAACAACAGAGGGCCCTGAGGGGTAAGGGTGGGGATAGGAATGGGAGTTGGACCACCAGATTGTGACCAAGACTTGACAGCTTTGTTTGACCTTGGCTAGACCCCTGTACTTGTCTGGGCCAAATCTTCATCTGTAAAAGAGTATAATATCTCTTTGGCTCTGAGAGTTGCTATTGAGCATAAAATAAATTTATGCTTACACGAGGGGGCTGTGAGGTGTTATTCTGAAGCATTATAATCATGTAGCTGAAGGAGAAGAAAGCCAGATCTAGAGCAACTGGTGAAAGAGCACTTTCCACAGGGTGTTTTACACTCATCCGTGTGTCCCAGGCCAGAGCCTCTTGAGTAATCATTTGCCAATCTGGCCCTGGCTGGGAGAAGGAGAGTGAGGAGGTCTGAATGCCACAGGGAGACCAAATTTGGACATGGGTTAAGAGTTTGGCTAATGCAGAAGGTGGAAGGTGGCCAGGAGCTGGGGGAGGGGAAGACCTGCATGCAGTAGTGACATTGATGACAATGATGACTCAAGCTTGCAGTCAGTCTTCTTCCAGGTCAGAGGCTCCCAACAAGCACAGGCAGTAAACTCCTCTTCTCTATCATGAGCTCTGGACTCCAGGAAGGGGGAGGCAGCCATCCAGAGGGACAAGAGAGGGGCAGAACTGTGGTGGAGACTGAGGATGGGGGAGAGAGCTCAGACAGGGACATGTAAATATGAGAATAGAAGAAAGGGAAGACTGTCCCCAGGGCTGAAATAACAGGAGAGAAACCATATCAGCAGCGCTTCCTGTGGGAAAAGCTCTTCTGGGGTTAGAAAGTGCTTACAATTCATTACTCATTCTCTCCTTTCTCCTACTGAAGAGTTTACTCTGGAGGGCTGGGGATGAGATAGTTAGAGACTTTACGCAATGTATGGGGGGGAAGGGATGAGATCAGGGCTGGGGAACTATACAGAGGTTGGAGACTGGTGGAGCGTGTACAGAAAGCATGGGGAGAGGATGAAATCAGAGCTGGGGGCACTGGAGATGAGGTTGGAAGAGAGTATACAGAATGCGTGGGGGAAGGGGGGATGGTCAGGGTAAGTGGAGATTCAGGCTGTGAGACACCAGAAGAAAAAAGGCCCTGAGAGCAGAGATTCATGTGGATGAGTGTGGCTTGTGCACCATTGGGCTCAGCGTGTGCCATTCACAAAGCCTGTTCCATGCACCATTTGGAGACAGTACAGGAAGAAGGGACACTGAAGTGGGTGGCAGCAGCTTAATGCACAGTGAGTCTATTTTCTCTTTCTAGTGGTAATATTCGCTTTCCCATGTAAATATCAAGGGGATATTTCCAACATGCATAGTGCCCTCCTGAGTTGTGCAACATGGAGCCCAGAGTTCCTGCCAGGCAGCTAAACCAGGCTATGGGCCTAGCCTGCACAGAGCTAAGGCTGCAGAGAAGAAACATGAAGTTCCACTACATATACTACTACCACAGAGAGACATCCTTGTTCTCCCTTCTGGAGATACTTTGACAAAGCTCCAGGGCCTCTATAAACAATGCTACAGAACAAGTCAAAGGAGTGTGCTAGAGTTAAGCACCAGTGGCTCATGTCCATAATCCTAGCTACTCAGGATGTTGAGATTTGAGGTTCAAAGACATCCCAGGCTAAAAAGTCTATGAGATACTAAGCAGAAAGTGGAGGTGTTGCTCAAGTGGTAGAGTACCAGCCTTAAGCAAAAAGCTAAAGAATGACCTGGCCCTGTATTCAAGTCCTAGAACTGGCACAAAATAAGAACAAAAAAAAGTAGTGCATTAGGGAAGAAAAAAAACAAAACAGCCAGAGTACTTCCCTAGACTTCCTGGTCCCTCTTCCTGGTTTATGATGTTTTTCACAGACCTCATTCAACAATTCCTCAAGTTCTGCCCTTATCCAACAGACAGAAGCCTCAAATCCCACACCTTGAGATTGGTGCACCTCAAAGAGAATATCAGTGTGTGCTGTGGTGGGTTCCAGCCTGTGTTCTCAGACTCTCCATTCTTCGAATATTGTAGTTGTGCCACATGTTCTAAAGTGTATCTACCTGGAAGCATATGTGCACACAGGTAACTGGGAACAGGCACTGCCTTGTCATCTATTTCATGGTCTGGGGAAAACGGATGCTCTTATTCCTGAGTGCCTGGGATACAGGTAGATAAGTTAGTCCTCTGGGGACAATGGAAGTGGCAAGTAATAGAGGCTGTGAGGAGAACCTACAGAGTGAGTAGTGAACCTGGCTCAAATTCTTTCCCCCTAGTCTTCCACCCACCAAGGCCCAAGCCTAGCTTTGTAGATCCCCAGAGGGAGCGCTGAGAAAGTAGACTCCAACCAGCCTTCACTTCCTGGAGGAAAAGTTCAAACATAAACTTGCCAAAGCTTTCCCAGGGACTAGAGTTCCAATATGATAGAAGAGCAGTTTGCCCTGCTCAGGGAGGCCCCAATCTGATGGTCGGGATCAAATACTACTCCAGTATGCACCAATCTGGTGGAGAAGGGTAGGGACAGTCCCTAAAGGTTAGTTCTGGTGACAGCAAGGGTAGGATCCCGGGAGACCTGGGGATGTCTGTGCCTTCAGCCATGGCCAGCCTACTAGCTAGACCTCTAACAGTGAACAAAGGCCGAGGGCAGTAGCCAGGCCCAGGCTGGGGAGGGGAGGGGGAGCTGGGTTATAAATAGGCCCGGGATCAGACCTTTCAGGGAGAGGAGCAGAACCTAGCAGCACAGAGCTTTGCAGTGTGATGAGACTTATTTTAGGGGATCCAGAAAAGGTGCGAGAAACAGGCCTTGCCTTCCTAGCTTAGGACCTAGCTGTCAGGCCCTAGAGGAACTGCACACTGTCATATCTTACCTCACAGCCTCAGTTTCCCCGTGACTTCCCTCTCCACGGAGGTGTGTTGTGAGTCTTCGCAACATTCAATCTCAGTCTGGCTGGGTGGGGCAGTCTTGTTTCTCACCTCTAACTTCTTTATACGCAGATCATAGTGATGTTCCCTACCCCACCCCAACCACCCGCGGGGGTCTCTGGCCAGTCCTACCTGCAAACACCGCGGAGCAGTAGGCATCGCTGATGTCGGTGTCCGGGGTGTGGACGTTCTCCGCATAGAGGATGAAGACCCTCAGCATGGCTGGTGCCTGTAGGGCCCGCTGTGCCCCAGGCGGGCGCAAAGAAAGCTAAGGAGGGTGGAGGCACCGTGTGCGGGCTGGGTTGGGTCTCCGACTCCCGGCTCAGAGCCGCTGCTCTTAAAGGGCTCTGGCCAGCGCGGGCTGCTCCAGTGGGCTAAGCGCGTTCCCGTCCCCCGCCCCCTCCCCCGGCTGCGTCCTCTCCGCTGGTCAGAGGGCGTTGCCAGAACAGGGGTTTCTGTTCATTTTCCTCCCCCGCAGCCCTACGTGGGCTCCATAGAGCTGTAATTCAATGCTCCAGCCGCCCGCTTTCCCAATGACACGGCATTTTGCACCTGACGGCGGTGGAAAGTCGGACTGGGCGTCGGACGCGATGGCCTGGGGCGGGGTGGAGGGGAGGAGGGGGCTGGACCAGGGCTGGGACACCCAGCTTAGCCCAGATCCCGCTCAGAAGAAAGGCTCAGCCCCTCCCCCTGATCTTAGCCTGCTCCTGCAGTGGACTTGGAAACACTCTCCAGCAGCCAGTCGCTATCCAGCCAGCCCTGGATAGGAAGAGATCCAGGGGAAAGACTGGGGAGCAGGCACAGGCCCGCTTTCATTGGAGGCTTAGAATTTCATTGGCAGACACCAAGGCTGCCTTGAAAACTTTGACTGCCTTTTCTGGTTGTAAAAATAACACAAGCTAACTTTAACACCAAAAACATGAAGGGAGAAATTACCAGGTTCTTAAAAAAAAAAAGTAACTAACTGTAACATTTTAATGATAACTTTTCCCTCTGAATGTATAAATGCACATACATGACAGCATCTATTATATCTATGCAAGCTCTGTCCCATTTTTTCATGTAACAATTTCTTGCATCAGTAAAAATTCTTCCCAAATAGTCTTTTGAGTAGCTACATAATTACTATCCTATCACAAAGCTTTCTCTTCTTGTCACACATTTAGGTTCTTCCCAGATTTTCACTATTATAATAGTGAGAGATATTTCAAAGAAACTTACATTGAGATATAAACTCACCTTGAGCTCTGCCTCTGTTAGTTCTTTGGCTTTGGAATTATAAGGTTACAAGGCATGACTTCTTTTTTAGGTTCTAGTACTTGTTGCTGAACTGTTTTCCGGAAGCTATGTAGATCAGCACTCTCAGCAGCCTGTGACTCACGCTCTAAAGAGGGCCAGTTGGATGGGTTTGCAGCTGTTAGCAAACCCTTCTCCCCATCAGCCCACTGAGGCAGCAGATACACTAAGGGCAGGAGAGGCCAGCAGCTGCAAGGGGATTTGAGAGTGGCAGCACTGGCACTTGAACTAGGACACTGTTCCTTAGCTTTTTCCTTAAGCAACCTCCCTTCCCCAAGGCCTTTAATTTCAAGATCATGATAGCATATATTTCCAGTGATCACTTGTGATCCTTCAGCAGCAATCTGTACCACCTGCTTGTGTGTCTCTAGCAAAATCTGTGGTAGTGGGGAGTGTGGACAAAAGGGTTGAGGCTCAATCATTTATTTAAACAATAGACAGAGAGTCCTATGACAAATAAGACACTGTCCTGAGTGATAGGGATGCAATGGTAAGCAGAAATGGCATGGCTCCTGGCATGGCTAAGCTATAGGATGCCTTCCCCCCACCCCCAACACACACATCATGTTTCTCTGTTGCAAACTTAATCCCTTGGTACCTTGGAATGTGACCATATTTGGTGATTGGACCTTGAAGAAGTGATTCAATAAAAATGAGGCCATTACAGTAAGCCTTGACTAGTGTCCTTATGAAAGAAGAAAAACTGGATGCTTAAAGATCAACTCAGGATCTATGCATACACCGAAAAAGGCATATGGGGATACAGCAAGAAAGCAAATATCATCAAGCCAAGGAAAGAAAGCTTACAAGAAACCATCCCTACCTGCTAATACTTTCATATTGGACTTTCAGCCTCTAGAAAGGTGAGAAATGGATTTCTGTTATTTAAGTCACTGTCTGTAGTATTTCATTATGTCAGTTCTAGCAAAGTGATAAAGTCTCTACTTTCAAGGAGCCTCAGTACTAGAAGCTGAGATTTATTGAATACTCAAGCCAATCATTAACCAATACAAATATCTAAGTGAAGTGGAACAAAAGCATAGAGGGTGTGGGAGCACACAGTAGGTCACCTTCATCTTGCTCCAGGACAGTAAGAGCTACTAGAGATGGAATGTAAAGGCCAATGCGAATTTTATTGGTCAGGACCAAGGTATGGGAAGAGGAAAACAATGCTCTGGGGAGAAGGGAGTGCTGTACATCAGGCTTTCAGAGGAATGAGGAAGAGAGCTTTAATTGGCATATAGCCTCAAGGGTGGCTGGATTGGGGAGATGAGGTTGGAAAAGACCTGCAGGGCTGTGAGATACTATAAAAGGCCTACTAAATCTAGAAACATGGCAGGAAATCATCTACTTTCTCAAAAGCTCCCTCTGGCTGCCTTTTGGAGAAGGAAGCACAAGAGAATGGAGTGCAAGTGAAGAAAGAGTTAGAAACTACAGCATTATCAAGGTGAAAAATGACAGGGACTTGGACCAAAACTGTGAATGAGCAAAACAGAGCAATATTGGCATCAAATAGAAGGGAAATTCTGCAGAACAAATTATGCAATCTACTATAGCACTTGGTCATACTATGTTACTGGATAAAATAGCTTCAGTTTGACTGGGTATCCATGGCTCATGCCTATAATCCTAGCTACTCAAGAAGCTGAGACATGAGGATCATGGTTTGAAGGCAGGAAAGTTCATGAGACTCTTATCTCCAATTAACCATCAAAAATGCCAGAAGTAAAAATGTGGCTCAAGTGGTAGAGTGCCAGCCTTCAGCAAAATAGCTGAGGGAGAGTACGCCAGACCTGAGTTCAAACCTCAGTACTGGCATGAGAGACATAAACACAATACAAAACAAAAAAACATTAAGTCTGGAAAAAAGATTAATAGGTTGATGCATTCATCATTTACCAACAACTAGGGATGTCTTCCTTGTAGATGGCAAGTATTTGCTATATTCCAGTTGTAGGGAAGGAAACCAAGCTGAGAGGAAGGTTTAATTGTATTGTAAAGCAGGGCAAGAGAACCTGCTGATATGGGAAAAACCCAAATTATGGTCTATTTTTAAAGTACAATTTGGCTATATATAAATGATATAGTAACACAAACCTATATTATAGCAGGACTAAAATTGGATCTAAGAGCCACCTCGCTGCTTGCAAATATGGTGTAACTAAAGTGATATAGTAAGTTTTCTTTGTGAGTTTAATACAATTCTTTTATCTATTTATACAGCAGGCTTGTGCAAGATTTTTCTGAACAACCAAAATTTACTCCTCAATGTGTAGGTCTCTGAGACCACTCAAGCTGAATTGATGGATTATTTCTCCCAAGTGTTCAGTCTTCTTGGCCTCTCTGTACAGAATTCCTTCCTCCTGTCTATGAGGCAGAACTCTTTCTGAAATGAAGGTCTTATGACTTACTCTCAGACAAGGTAGACCAGAGAAATTTTCTGTGACTAGCTTTAAGACAGAATGATCAGGAGTGGGTGTATTCCAAAAAAATATTTGTAGGCTTCAGAATTGTTGGCTTTAGGAGAGAGAGATTCTAGTTTCTATGACCTACTCTGGACAAGAGGAATGCCAGTTTCTAACACTTGCCATGAGGGAAGACTGAGGAAAGAGGCAGGAAGACAGTGACAGGAGGCCAGAAAGTGCAAGAAAAACTTTGCTTCTCAGACTTTCACTTTGGGCTAGCATTTTCTGAGCCTCAGTACCCATCAAAATCATCCCTGGCTGGAGGTACTAAACAACAGGCAGTCAGTCTGCTTCAGTTTGGGAGTCCCCTGAAATGCATTCTACTCTGTAGGCATGTGGGCTGACAGGGAGAAGTTGTAGATGTTTGCATGTTAAAATGTCCAGTTTTGCAGCAGTGGTACTCACTAGACGCTATGTTGAAAGTGCACTATGCAACTTGTGGGTGGGGGTGGGAAGGAAAAACCAAAAGAGAGAGGGAGAGAGACAGAGACAGAGAGGGAGAGGGAGAGGGAGAGCAAAGAGGTGATACTGTCCAAAAAGAAATGCACTCTTTATTAACTGTAGCCACTCTGTCTATCACCTTTATAATAATAAAAGTTTTTAATGTCATTTGTTTTTTCATGGCTTTTATCTTGATTGCTTTAACGAGCTATCCCTGCATCATACCAGTCTTTAGAAAGATTTACATCAATTTTGCTTAGCTTTATCCATACTTACCAGTTGAATTTGTGCAATTCTTAAATTCTATCTAGAGTTATAGTTTGGTTTCTCTTCTAGGAAAGAACTTATAGAGCCATTTTCAAGTTAAATAATTACTGGGAAATTGTTTAAATTCTCAAGGTCAGTCAATTTTTGTTTCTATGAATTCAAGTCTTCGGGATCTAAATGTTCTGATCTGGAGAAAGGAAGATGGAAGATTACAAAGTATTGAGGAGAGGAGAGATAGATGGTAATTATGTTAGATCCCAGGTATCACACATGATGACTGATAGACTTGATTTCTTTGACCTTTAGTGTCCTGTAAGATAAATAGACAAAATTATAGATATACTGAGAATGAGAATAATGTAAAGCACTCTTTTAGGGTCTCTCAAAATGGGATGCCTCTGTTTTCTGGCCTACATTTATTTTACTTTATCTCTTTAGATCATGGCACATAGGAAATTGCAGAACATCAAGATCAAAGCTAGTAAAATGTATTTTTACATTTATTTTATCTACCTTTACACGCAGATATGTCCATTCTGTTCTTGCCCTCCTCTAAGTGTGAGATACTGCCATTGTCTGTATATAAACCATGGGATTTAGCTTGCTTGATCTCTGAGGATTGACAGTAGAAGGAGTAGACCTCACAGCCATGTGTAGGAGGTATAAACCAACTCCAATAAAAAGCTGGGTGCTGGTGGCTTATGCCTATAATCCTTGCTACTCTGGAGATCTGAGGATTGTGGTTCAAAGCCAGCCCTGGCAGGGAAGTCCATGAGACTCTTATCTCCAATTAATCACCCCTAAACTGGAGTAGAGCTATGGCTCAAAGTGGTAGAGTGGTAGCCTTGAGCAAAAAGGTTCAAGGACAGTACCCAGGCCCTGAGTTCAAGCCCCAGGAACAAAACAAAAAAACAAAAACTCTAATAAATATATATTCATTGTCTAATCTCCAGAACCTGTAAATAACACTTTCTAGGGTAAAATATGTGTTTAAATTAAGGATCTTGAGAGTTGATCCTAAATCATAAATAGGCCATAAACACAAGCAGATGCATCTATATCCTAGGTGCAGAGGGAGATCAGACAGGTACATCCAAAGAAGGCAATGTGAAGATACAGAGATTAGAGTGATTCTGCCACAAAACAAGGAATATAGCCACCAGTATTTAGAGGAGGCAAGGAACTGATTCTCCTTTAAGCCTTTGGAGAGTACGGTCCTGCCAACACTGTAACTCCCGGTTTTGGGCCTTAAAATTGTGAGACCATGAAAGTTGCTGATTCAGGCCACTTAGGTAGTGACAATTGGTTACAGCAGCTATAGGAGCTGTGGCTGTTCCTCATTTCCTGTTGGAAAGTAATACAGTAAACCTTTGGCAACACTAGACCACTGCTAGGGAGGGCAAGTGTTGAGATCATTTTTACTGTTTCAAAGCAGAAATGTGCTTTGAAATGTGTGTGTGTGTGTGTGTGTGTGTGTGTGTGTGTGTGTGTGTGTGTGTGGAAAAGAGAGTTCTCTTCAACCACACTGTCAAACTAAGGGACATGGTTAATCCCATTTTCTAAAAGAAAATAGAAAGAAATGAGAGAGAAGGGAAAATGAGGATGGAAGCAGAGTGGTAAAGACAGGGTGATGCTGGTTTTGAAGACAGGGGAAGGCCCCATGAACCAAGGAACACTGGCAGCTTCTTATTTTTTTTTTCTTTTTTCTTTTTTCTTGTTATTGTAAAGATGATGTACAGAGGAGTTGCAGTTACATAAGTTAAGTAATGAGTACACCTGTTTTTGGACAATGTCACCCTTCCCTTGCTTTCTCCAAACAGCTTCTTAAAGCTAAAAAAAGCAAGGAAGAAACTTCTCCCAAGATTCAAGATTCCACTGAGTCGTAGGCCTTCTGGCACCTTAATTTGAGCTCAGTGAGACACGTGTGTGTGTGTGTGTGTGTGTGTGTGTGTGTGTGTGTGTGTGTGTATTGTTTTAAGTACCAGGTTTGTAGTGACATGTTATCGTGTCCTCCAGACCAGTGTCCGGAGGAAAGGAAGGGCTATTACAGGGGTATATGGGGAGGACTGAAACCCTGGCCTCGTGCTGCTGCTTCTTTCTGTGTCAATCACCAGAATAACAGGAAACATGTCCTTGAAAGTTATTGTGCTATGGATATGCACTTATGTTGTTGTTGGCTGTGAGGCTTGAACTCCAGGCCTAGGTGCTGCCCCTGATCTTTTCTGCTCAAGCCTGTGCTCTACTCCTTTGAGCCAGAAATCCACTTCCAGTTTTCTAACTTTCTTGCTGAGGCTGGATTCAAACTGGGATCCTTAGATTTCAGCCTCTTGAGTAGCTAAGATTATAGGCATAAGCCACCAGTGCCCAGCTTGGATCTGCTGGATATTTAAAAGAAGAGAAATTTCATTCTTTTTGGCAACAATGATGAATATAGCATTGTTACTTGAGAGCATGCACTATCTTAGGGAAGGAGAAACAGTCCCCCCAGAGATATTACACATGATACTCTGTAGAAAACTTGAAAAAAATACTTGAAAAGAGATCACTTCTATATTCAACTGTGGTAGTGTCTTAAAAGTGGAATGAAGAATAATAAACAAATATAAAAGCTCAAAAAAGGGGCTAGGAAGGTGGCTCAGTGGTAAAGCGCTTGCCTTGCATGCTTGAGGCCCTGGGTTCGATTCCTCAGCACCCATAAGTGAAAAAAAAAGCCAGAAGTGGCACTGTGGTTCAAGTGGTAGAGCGCTAGCCTTGAGCTGAAGAGCTGAGGGGCAGTGCCCAGGCTCAGAGTTCAGGCCCATGACTGGACCCAAAAATAAATAAATAAATAAAAATAAAAGCTCAAAAAAAAAAAAAAGAGATCACTTCTATTTGTTTTCTATTTTCTATTACTTCAATTTCTTCTAACCAATTTTTGTTATTAAGGTTATATACTATGAGCAATTTTCCATTCATTATTAATATTATGCCATAGACAATTCTCACAACACTATAAGTCTTCTGAAAATACTGCTTTTAAGGAGATAATGTGAAAAACTACATGGTGCCCATGTGCTCTGCCTTCTGAGGAACACACAGACACTGGTTGCACTCTAATCTCATCTGTTTCCCCTGGGAAGCAACACTAAGGGCAGTGTGAGAGGGCTTCAAGTTCCCATGATAATGTATTGTTTGAGAATATATCATAACACACATGCAGTAAACAATCAATACAAACAATATTACTATCTATTTAAGAATGGCTGCTGATACAGTGGAAGAGGTGTGTTCAGGGTACAGAGTGGTGAGGTGGTTGATCTGAAACTTTCTTCAAAGCCCTCATTCCTCCTGATCAAGGAGTAAAGAACAGGTTATCTAGTGAGCTGCTGTCAGTCTGTGCACACAGTCCTCATTTTGAACTTATTCTAGAGGATAACGAGTCAATAGATAGGATTAAGGAAAACCTCCTACCCTCTACCCCCCAGGGCAAACAGACAGTCACACACTGATGGTTGAAATGTGTCAACTTGACTGGGCTAAAGGATGCCTAGATTGCTGGAAAACATTGTTCAATGTCTATAAGGAAATTTCTGGGAAAGATTAGCACTGGGGTAGGTAGACTGAGTAAGGCAGATCTATTCTCTCCCAATGAGAGGCATCATACAAACTGTCAAGGGCCTGAATACAACAAAAAGATGGGGGGAGGGTGAATATATTCTCTTTATGAACTTGAATACCCATCACACTCCTGCTCAGAGCTCTATCCTTCAACACCTCCTGACCTCAAGGCCTGTAGGTTCTGATTTTCTTGGTTCTTTGGTTTGTATATGGCAAATTTGGGGACTTCTTGCCTTCATAATAACATGGGCTAACTTCTACAGGAAATCTCAATCCCTTCTCCTTTTTGTTTTCTGCCTCTTCCACCTTTTCCTCCTTTAGTTCATTTCCTTTTCTTCCTTCTCTCTCTTCCCCCCTTCTTTTTCTCTTCTCCTTCTTCCTCCTCCTTTCCTTTTCCACATCTTTTTGGTTCTACTTCTCTGAAACACTAAGGAATATGCAAAGAATACATCTAAGGAAACAGAGGGAAGGTCAAACAAAGGTAAGGTATCAGATAGAAATTAAATCCTTTCCAAAGTGGAGTCATCTCATATTTTATCTTCTAGAAGAGGCCAGAGCATCCCAGAATGAACCAATATAAGTAAATGTGAGGACACCTGATTCAGGTGCGGGAGGTGGACAGAGTCAGGTACTGGCACTGAATGGACCTGCCAAGGTACAAAATAGGGCATAAGCACAAGCAGAAATTACACAGGCAAGGGAGCAGATTGAGTGTCTCTAAGCTATTTCAGGGCTGGGAGAGGTCAAAGAGCTTTATGAAGCTCATATACAACCAGAAAAGGCCAAGCAAACATCTCCAAAAGTTAAGAGGACACTTTCATTATTTCCTCTATAGCTGAAGGTCAGAGCTTTGGAAAAGAAGGGATAGCAAGAAATGTAAATATGTAATTTACCTGTGTTTGCTAAAGTGAAGCCAGTGTGAGGACTTCTGTACCAAAATTGGTTTGTAAAAACTGGAGATATCTAGATTCCTGTCCATTTCCAAGCATACTGAATCAAAATCCCTGAGAATGGCTCACGAATCTGGCCTTTAAAAGCTCTTCACTTAATCTCACGCAGGCTAAAGACAAGGAACTACTGACAATGCTGGAGAAAGAACAGGTTTTGGTTCTTTACAGCAAAAGTCTATAATGTTAGCTGAATGCACTGGAGTCCAGATGCAATACATTTCACAAGGACTGAAAAGACTATTTGTCTGGAGATTGTCTTTAAATGGAAAAGGGCGGGGGGAGATGGAGAAGAGGGGAATATTATGGTTTGGATAGAAAACGTCCCCAAAGGTGCATGTGTTAAAGTCTTGGTCTCCACTGCTATAGTGCTCAGAGGTGACTGGATTGTAGGGGCATTCATCTCATCAATGAGTTAATCAATAGGTGAATGGACTACTGGTGAAAACTATAAGAGGTAGAATATAGCTAGAGGAAGTAAGCCACTGAAGGCATGCCCTCAAAGAGTATATCTTATTCCTAGTTCTTTTCTCTCTTCCTCTGCATCCAGGTGACCATAAAGTGAGCAGCTTTGCTGCTTAACATGTTCTGCCTCACTATGGCCCAGAAACAATGGAACCAAATGACTTTGGAGTGTAACCTCTGGAAATGGAGCCAAAATGAGCCTTTCTTCCTTCAGAGTGGTTTTCTCAGGTATTTTGTAACACCAATGGAAAGCTAACTAATGCAGGAGACAAAGTGAGGAAGATAACATTCAGCTAAAATTGGTCAAACCAGTAGGACAAAAAAGAGCAATTGCAGCAGTGTAAAAGGTTGACTCTGAAGTCACCCTACCTAGGTTCAAATTTTCTCTCTCTTAACCTACTAGTGTATGGCTTTGGGCAAGTTATCCTACTCTTCTGAGCTTCATTTTCCTTATCTGTTAAATGGGGACTATAAAGAATATGTGCTTCATGGGTTAAATAAGTGCTTTATATACAGTATAAAGCATAATCAGCATCTGGAAGTGTTAGCTATTATTATTGGTATATGAAGGTAGTAACAGGATTAAAACCCTATAAATAAAGCCACATATAATGTTTATAGTCTCTGGCACCTATAAAAATGTTGGCTGTCCTGAAAATTTTAACAATAAGACTACTTGCATAAACCCAACAAAATAGCAAATGATACTCCTTGGTCAGTAAAGCATAACTACCAGAAGGAGGGAGAGTTCTGTAAATCAATCAAAACAATGGACTCATATAAAGGCTTTAGGTAAGGACCAAGGAAGAGAGGAAAATGGACAGTAGTATTAGTGGAAACTAATACATAGTTCAAGGACAAGTTGAGCTTTGTTATTTGGGGAAGCTACCCCAGCTCAGAGATGAATCTTATGGGCAATTATCTTATCTTATGGACAATTCCATCTCTTAGATGAACTGATAAAAGGGACTTGGTACAGAAGGGAAACTTGAGAGAATCATCTTTGGGATAAATACCACAATGTTTTATTATTATTTTTAAAATCTCCTTAAGAGAGTTACACAAATGCACAATGCCTATGTGCATCTAATCATTTAAAATAATATTTATTGAAATGAACTCCAGGAAAAGAAAACAAGAGGTTTTTTTCCTTGTTGCTGTTTTTGCTTTCTTTTTGTCTTATCTGTCTTTGAAAGGGGTCAAAGGGGCACAGAAATGGAGGAACAAAATGTGAACAAATGCGGCGGTGGTACTCACTAGACACTATGTTGAAAATGAGCATATACAACTTGCAGGTGGGTTTGAGAGATAAACTAGGAGTGAGGGAAGGAGTAACATTGTCCAAAAAAGAAATGTACTCTGACTCATCTAACTGTCACCTCTCTTTATAATAACAATAAAAAAATCTTTAAAAAATTAAAAAGAAATAAGATAGAAACTGCTATCTGCTAACTGAAAAAAAAAAAAGAACTGTAACTTCTGTGAGGCTCTGGTAGTTTGTTTTTATTTTTTATTTTTAAAATCATGCTTTATTAGTTTTGGCTCCTCAAACTCAAGGAAATTAATTCTTTGTCCCTGGCAAATTATCACTCTTCTCAAGAAAAGTATGACCAATCCAGAACAACAAAAAAAAGAGGTAGCAGTTTTCATGCCCAGAGTCTGTACTTCACAGCTGCTGCACAGCCTTGCCTAATCATCATCCAGATATTTGGTCTAAGTATCAGTCTTTTGACACACTTACCATTTGAAAATACTATCCCTTTCTAGGTGATTTCCTTCAAGCCCTCATTCCTATAATGTAGGCTCTGAGGTCAGACTTCCTCATGAAATGTTTTAGGATTATCAATTTGTCTAAGCATCCACAGTTTGTACCATCTAAAATAAATGAGTTGGGCAAGGGATCACCAACAACTGTATAATGTGTTTGTCATACTCATCATCTCTGTAGCTGGAGACATTTACTTAGTCTGGTAATCTCAATTTAATTTTTACACTATCCATTTCATGTCCCTGTGCCAGCATGGAGGCTAGGCAGATCTGAGCCCTTGGTTTTGTCTTTCTTGGATTTCCAGTATTCCATTGACCAGAAGATCAGACAAATGAGTTGTAAGGATTACTCTCATGAATCTGGGTAGCAGTGCCTCAGTTTTCTCCTGTTAAATAAGACCAGCTACCTGTATCTACCACAGTGATTTTTTTCCTTTCCTGTTGGTTAAGTGCCATAAGGAACTCTAAAAGGCATCTCACTCCCAATTCATTGGAATCATAATCTTATTTCCTTATTGTTTGTAATCTCTTGGCACTTGGGACTTCCAAAGACTGAGGAACTAAAACCCTCAAGTGAGTTAGTGGGTGTGATAGTGAGAACAAATACTCATGTCTATTTCTTAGTCCCCAAATCCAAGCACTGTAACCAAGGGGGAGATGGCTCCATATACTGGTCTTTGTTCAGAGCACTAAAGCATATGTAAGACAACACCTATATGTCCTGAAACACTGTTGCCTACTCATGCCTTTAGCAGTCATTCAATCTATCAAACCAACTGCTTCTTAAAGCATGTTATTTTTGAATATGTCTCCACTCGGCCCTCAGCTGATGTAACTCTTTTGGGGAGGTGTTGAAAACTAGGAGATAGGGCCTAGATGGAAGAAGAATGTTATCTGGGGAGAGGGCTTTCAATAACCATATTTTGTCCCTGTACCTTTCTTCTCTTTGCTTCCTGGTATGAGAGGAGCAATTTTGCTTCAGTATATGCTTCCTGCCATGATGTTCTGTTTTATCTCAGACTGACAGTAATGGAGCCAGCTGTACACTGACAACCTATGAAGTAAGTTCTCCCCCCCATTTTTTGTCCCTTGTTTGTCACAGAGATGAAGAAACTAACACAGAAAATTAGCAGACATGAGGTTATTGTTATTACTGATGATATAGTCAAAAAACTTTTGGAACTGGTTTTTGAAAGCAGATGGAAAATGATAGAGAAATGAAATGGGGAAAACAGAATGCTTTAGGCAGAGCTTAATAGGGGTGATTTTGGTGGAAGTACAAAAGATCAGAACACCAGTAATAGAGCATTAGCCTTGAGCTGAAGAGCTGAGGGACAGTGCCCAGGCCCAGAGTTCAGGCCCCACAACCAGACCACAAAAAAAAACCTTGGAATCAACAGAATACCAGTAATAATGTTCACAGGAAAGTCTATATTCACATGGTTTCAGATGGGAATCAGACTCTACTAAGAAATGGACTAATGTCCATTTTATATTGTTGCAAATAACTTGTCTTTGTATAAGCACTGTGGGAGAATAAGATTAAAGCTAATGAGTGAATCTGATAGAGAAAATGTCATGGCATCTCAGCATTCAGGCCATGGTGTGGTTATTGCTAGCAGCTTCTAGCCAGGTTTACAGTAAGATTCAGGAATAAAAAGACTTGAAAAGGCTTGGTGAGGAGAACCCATGCATACAGGGGGCTAAGGACAGCATGGCTGCCGAAGAAGCCAAGAATTTTACACTTGGACAGAAGGAAAGATGCCTTGAAGCCTTCTGGTCAGCCATTGCAGCTGTATGGGTATAAAAGCATAAACACATTTTTTTAAAACTCACATCTGAGAAGAGTCAGAATACTCTGCTCACGTAGGATAGGAAGCTGTCTCCCTAGGAGACATTTTACCATGCTCCCCTACCCAGGCAATCAGAGAAGCCACTGTAGGCATAGCCTGAGGGCACCCGACTACTGATGGTACTTTGTGTGGCCCACATGATGCTGTTTTACACACATATACACTAAGCAAAAACTTGTAGGATAATGGAGGTTTTCTATTCAGATTTCATGCGAATGTGACAGGGTCAGAGCCCGTACAGGAATTGTATGAGGCTGAAAGTGCCAAGCAGATTCCAAGAAATTGAAGATATTACGTGTTAGGAAAATGGAGGACTGAGAAAGGAAATAGGCCGGATTCCATCTTCCACAGATGAGGACTGTTCATCGAGATATAGCAGCAAGGGACACAGCCTTCTCACAGGCTTGGAGACTGTGTCAGAGTTGTGACAGGAGCTGGATTTTATGATGTCTCAGCAAGGAGGCAGAGGCTAATGAAAAAAGCCACTAGGTCAAGGGAGGTGGGGGCTTTTGGGTTGGGCCCACGATGGAATGTTTACAGCCAGGCTTAGATTGCCCTGCTGGAGATGGGCAGTCTGCACTTGTCTTTGGTGGGTTGTCTGGTATGTGTATGCACCTGGGAAAACATAGTGGGGGGTCAATCCTTCATATTCCATCTTTGGATACATAGAAAGAATGGGCCTAGAGGCAAGTTCTTCATATAGGGTCTTTGGATACATAAAAAGAATTGGGCTGACAAGGGTGCAACGTGTTGTTATAATGAGAACAAAGCAGATTCCTATCATTTGAAACCCCAAAGAAGTACAAAAATTGAGGGATGCCATGGTCTTTTCTGGCTACTTCCTATGGACATGAGGGCATCAAGAAGTCATTGGGGCTGAGGTCTTCAGGGTCTAGGTCTGTGCTGGGCATGGCATGGCAATGTAAGCAAAGCCCCCAGTTGCCTGCAGTAATAGGATGGCCTTGATAAGCTCCCAGGTGATGTTTTGAGTGAGGGCTGTTATCCTGCTAGAGAGAAATTTGGAAAAAAAAAAAAAAAACTTGTCAGGCAAAAGGCTGACAAAGTGGCAGGACTAGCTGATATGAATGACACATGAAAACACACCCTGGGCATAAGCCAGAAAAGTTCCATTTGGAGCATAATCCCAGTTGTGGCCTATTACAGGAAAGGAGGACTTTTCATATAACTGGACTATATAGTTGGGAAATAGAAATAACAAAGGCAATACTGTAAGTTCTTGTCCAGTTTGAAGGTAGACAGGTATGGATATTAGATAGACATGCTTATGAGCTATTTTCTCTTGATCTCCCAGCTCTGGTTAATTTTGAAAGTGACTCTATTCAGGATCTGACATCATCCCTCTTAGCTGAGCAGTTCTTCCCAACTGCCTGTGGTCACCAGGACTGTCCAGGTGGGTCTGGGAGGTCTCTTCTTGCTGAGATGATACTTGGCATTGCCCATTGCTGGGATGACTTGTTCCACTTGGCAGAATCCCACATCAGAGAGGGTGATACAATCTGTGCCCTTTTATTCCCAATTTAAGCAACAAGGAAATCAAATAGAAATAGCTTTTAAGCAGGCTTATCTGAAACTTACTACATAGGATCAAATCGGTAATAACAAAATCAGTAAACATGACAGTTTTAAACAGCAAGTGATTTAACAATTTAGTTAGTTTTTAACTGAGAAGAGCACTTTAGGATACTAATTACTTGGGAAATAGACATTAAACAGGAAAAAATGGCATTTGAGTTAAAAGGTGTTCATTTGAAGGATCTTAACATAAACAAACATCTAAGTGGACTTTGGTTTAGTTGCCACTTAGTTTATGTGGCAAACTTCATAATGCACAGTTACTTTTATAGAAGGAAATAAAAAATGAGATACTAGTTTTACCTCAGTATATTAATTATGACTTTCTTTAAATCATAGCCAACTTAATTATAGATCAATATTACCAACTTATAAGACATACTCATAGCATCTGCTACATACTTGAATCTTCTGGGGTTTTGTAACATTTAAGACAATTTTCCCAAATCCTTTCTTATCCAAAGGAATTCATTTTTTATTTCCTGAGTTTCCCTGTCTTTACCAACTTTCTTTTTAAAAAAGATATCTTTATACATCATAACAGTTTTTATGAGATTACGTTGAACATGTTCACATACACATTTGTACAGAAGTTTTTTTTGGGTCTGGTTGTGGGGCCTGAACTCTGGGCCTGGCGCTGTCCCTCAGCTCTTCACCTCAAGGTTGGCGCTCTACCACTTGAGCCACAGCACCACTTCCGGCTTTTTTTTTCTGCTTATGTGGTGCTAAGGAATCGAACCCAGGGCCTCCCAGCCACTGTACAGAAGTTTTAAGGTGTGCTTAGGTTTAAAAAATGAAAATTGGCCATAAGCTTTTTGGAATTCCAGTGGCAAAATAATATTTTGCCCAGTATGATAAAACCATGTGGTCAATTGGGAAAACAAAAACTCTAAAACACATACCATTGTCTATAGAGTTCTTTTATAGATTACCAAGATTTAGCTAGCCAGAAACCAAAAACATTCAAACATCTTTGCTATCAAGACATATTGACCTTTAAATAATTGACTTGCATGTTTTTTAAATACAATAAACCAGATTAACTTTATTGTTTTGTTTTATGTTTTTAATGTGGTACTGAGGAATCAAACCCAGGGCTTCATGCATGTTAGGCAAACGCTCTACCATTGAGTCACCTTCCCAGTCCCCAGATTCACTTTAATGGAAAGCTGAAGATGGATGTCATGGTAACCTAAGGAATTAAAAAGCAGAATTTAACAGAATTTCCATATTTGAATAAACATTGAGAAACAAAAACAGAAAACTTTAATTTTTGATAATGAGATATATTATACCTCATTATAAGAGGTAACCTTTAAACACCTAAAGGAGTAAGGTTGGTGGAACTGAGGTTGTAGAAAAACCCATCATGTGGCCTTTGTCTCTTCCTAGGTGTCAGCTTCCAGTGCCTGTAGAAAGAATTGGGGAAGGGAGTGGCCCAACAGGTTTGTAAGGGGAGGAGGCAGCACCTTTAACCCATAGACATTTAAGGGGTACTGAAAAATGAATGCTTGAGTAATTGGATAGAGAGAGTATCTGATAGGGAAGAAGTGAGAAGAAGGGATTTTTCTTCTGCAGCCTCCTAGAAGAGAAATTAAGAATCCAGATTCTGAAGTGAGTGGACTCTGGAAAGAGAAAAGGATTGGATTATTGTCTGAGTCCCAAAGACAAAAAGGACTGGTTTGTTTTTATTATGCGATTTTTGGGTGGGAAAGAGAGAGAGCAGTAAAAGAGAGAAGCTGGCCTCAGTGTATTTGCTAGCCAGCCACTGTCATTGACAGATTAACAAAAGAGCTAGAGCAGAAGGTGTATTAGCCATAGAAGGGGCTTACAACATGGAAATGTGTAAGTTTGGAGGGTCTTGTTTAGAGGGAGTTTAAGCAGGGCCTTTAGCTTGTTGTTTTACCTTTGGAGGCCTACCACTACTCCCTTGTGTCAACTACATAGGCAGGCAGGCACAGGGACAGAGGTCAACAGAAGGAGTTTGCTTGGAGCAGTCAGTTTTAGCTTAGAGAATCTGGACCAACTGCAAATAGCAAGAGTGTAATTAGAAGAACAAGGAAGGAGAAAAGGATCTTTGGTCCTGGAGGTCATCAATGAAAGAGAGAAAGAGGGAAGGAGGGAGAAAAAGGGCGTGAGAGACAGTGAGCTGCTAAAAGATAAGGAGTTAACTCTTCTACAGGAGATGGTTGGGAGGCTCATGGCAGAGAAGGGCTTTGTGACCAAGGCCGAACAGCAAGGATGGCAGTCTCTAGCAGAGATTAGAGAAGGACTTGGTGGGCAGAACAGGACGAGGGGAGGAGGCCCTCTGGAGTGGAGGTAGAGGAGGGCTTGGGTGTAGGGGCCCTCGGATCCTCACTGTTTCGTTGGAGAATTGTTTGGATCAGTAAGAGTAAAATGGAAGGTTCCAAACCTCAGGCCAATGGTGGCCAGTTTACGTGATAGTAAGACCAGATTTCAGTAGACAAACGAGTTTTCTTTGACTGTAAAGCAGTCAGCCTAGAGTCTTAAGATTAGATCGGGGCTGGGAAGGTGGCTCAGTGATAGAGCGCTTGCCTTGCATGCCTGAGGCCCTGGGTTCGATTCCTCAGCACCACATAAGCAAAAAGAAAAAAGTCGGATGTGGCGCTGTGGCTCAAGTGGTAGAGCGCTAGCCTTGAGCTGAAGAGCTGAGGGACAGCACCCAGGCCCAGAGTTCAGGCCCCACGACCGGACCCCCCCTCCCCCCAAAAAAGATTAGATCGCAGGCATGCCAATGGGGTGTCTCTGGGAACAACTTAGAGCCCACTTTGGAGATTTTGGTAGGAATACAAGAGTGGCCTGTCCCGCCCTTCAGGTGTCCTCAATACTTTGGGAAGGCAAATAAAAAAGTGCCCAATAATTAGGAAAGGGTATCCCCAAAGTCCTAATTAAAGGGTGTCAATGGGGTCAGCAAAGCATGAGAGAGTCTCTGGGGACCCGCCATCAGGGAGTGGGGGACTTCTAATTCCCAGGTCTGTAGAGGACTTGCCGGGGTCCCCTGGTCTGTTTTGGGGCACCTCTGCTACAGACTGTGGATGGTCTGAAGGCTTTTGAGTGGTGGGTGGAGTTGGTCAAATGGTGAAGAGCCTCCTGCATGGAGATCAGAGTCCGGGGATACAAGAGGGGAAAGACTAAGAGGAAGATGTAGGAGGAAGAGGCATAGAGAGTTCTGTGCTCCGGGAGGGGAGAGTGGAAGATCAAAGGTTTGATGAGAGGTGGCCAGGAGGCAGGTGGAGGGGACCTCGTTACTTCTGGCACGTCTCCTCTCTCAGGTTTTGGCACCATATGTTAGGAAAATGGAGAAAGAAAGGGAACAGGCCGAACACAGTCTTCCACAGGCGAGGACTTTATTGAGATAGAACAGCGAGCTTGGAGACTGTGTGTTAGAGCTGCAAACGAAGCTGAGTTTTATGAGGTCTGAGCAAGGAGGCAGAGGTCAATGAAAAAGAGGTCAAGGGAGGTGGGGGCTTTTTGGTTGGGCCCACGATGGAATGTTTACAGCCAGGCTTAGATTGCCTTGCTGGAGACGGGCAGTCTGCACTTGTCTTTGGTGGGTTGTCTGGTATCTGTATGCACCTGGGAAAACAAGGTGTGTGTGTGGGGCGAGGGGGGGGGGGAGGGTCAATCCTTCACTAGGAACATGGACGACCTGGTGAGTAAAGCCAAGGCATCCACCAGAGCTAGTCCAGGACAGAAGCTATGTGGAATATAGCCACAAGGGCCATAGGGGCAGTGCTGCCCTAGCCTCTTGGAGCTCATATCATGCCACTGGACTTCAGACATGGGGCTAGGGAGAATTTAATGGTTGCCTTGCTGCATATTAGTTTTGCTTTAGTTTTCATTGTTTTTTTTTTTTTTTTTTTAATGTTCCTACTTTTTGGAATGGGAGAGTTCATCCTGTACCATTACATATTAGAAGACTATTATTTCCTTTTTTACTTTACAGGGGTTCACAGCTTAAAATTTTGTTATCACAGAGAATACTTTAGCCTTGAACTTTTGGACCAAATGTACTTTTGCTCCATGAGATGGACCCAAGCCTTAGGGATGGTTTGAATAGGAAATGTACCTCTCAGGCTCATGTTTGAAACCTTGATTCCAGCCTGTGGCACTTTTGGGAGACGTTGGAAACTTGAGGAGATGGGGCCTAGCTGGAGGAAGTACATCACTATGAGGAGTGCTTTTCATGGGAACATCTCCTCCATAGCTACTTCCTCCTCTCTTTGACTGTAGGCCATTATGAGGTGAGCAACTTTACTATAACCATATACTGTTTGCCATGATGTTCAGCTTCACCCCAGACCCACAGTAATAAAGCCAAATGATTATGGACTGAACCCTTTGGAACTGTGAGCCAAAACATTCTTTCTCTCTTGATTCTTTGACATATTTGTCACAGTGGCAACAAAACCACAACACCATATGAAGTCAGAGATCGAGCCCACTGCAAATACATAAAAAAATACATCCCTGCCAGGTACTAGTAACTCATGCCTGCAATCCTAATTACTCAGGTCGCCAAGATCTGAGGATCATGGATTGAAGTCAGCCAGGACAGGAAAGTCTGTGAGACTTTACCTCTGATTAATTACCAAAAAAGCTGTGACTCAAGTGGTAGAGTGTTAGACTTGAAGAAAACTAAGGAAGCACACCTAGGCCCTGAGTTCAAGTCACAGTAGAACACACATATACACACATGAAGTAATTCCTTGTCAAAATGAAGTTAAGTGGCATTCCTTAGTCTACAAATAGTAGTGTCATAAGAAGCAATGAATTCAGGGAAGACAAATGCCCCTAACCTAAAAATTCCTATTATGACTACATGTTGTACCCTCTTTGATGCACAGCAGCAAAATTTGGTCAACCAGTTGGCAGGTTCCCTAAGAGATGAGACTAGAAAGCTGCCAGAGGCTGTATTTCTGTGTGTTTTAAATGTTTGCTTAACCTTTTTTTTTTTTTCTTAAAATGCTCAATGGGCTGTAAGAAACAAGTTACTTTTCATTCTTTATAATCACTACTGTTCTAGTAACTTGACACTTGGTCTTCCAGTTCCTTGTCCCTTATCTGTACTCCATTCCTTCATGACAATGTCATGATGATACTGCATGACAGTGAGGTAGGTCACATTTATCCCTGGCAAAGAGCTAACCTCTATTTGAATGTGACTAATCCAACATGAGTTAAATTTTAAATTTTTATTATGAAATTATGATAGATTTACAAGGAGCATATTTTCTGGCCATACAAATAATTAGCCTGCTGTATTTGATCATTTAGTTAATGCATCCCTAATGTGATGGTTGGAACTGCTTTTCTTTGGTGAGACATGTTAGCTGGTATGGATGATTATTGCCAGTCACAACTTTTCCCCAAGTTTGTGTTGGTCCATCTAGAGCAGAGCACTCTTTTCAATGGTAAAAGAACTGCTCCCAGCAGTAAGTTGTTCAAAATACAGATGCATATTTCAATGCATCTCTTCAAAGTGGGAAATTCATCATTGCTTACGTGACATTTGTAAGAATTCAAGCAGTGCTTATCATCACTTTGCACTGGAATGATTGCACTGTAGGTTATCAGGCCTATTAGCAGGTTCCCCATTAAACAGTGTAGCAAAGATGTTCAATTCCATGTTTACTTTTCATGTCCTTGAACCTTTCATAAAATGCCTTAGTTGTGAGCATTTACCAACATATTCAAGTGTTGTAGGCTTTTTTCCTAGATTGGATTAATGTTACTTCTTTCTACAAGTTGCACTTTCCACAGTCTAATTTAGCTGCAAATGATTTCATGAAAGCAGGTTGTTTGGGCCCTCCAGCTTAAGGTTCAGCTCTGATAAGTACTTGGTAATGTGCACCACTATCCCAACGTAATGTCATGGTCAATTTATATGCATGCCAACAGTGTACTAGTGATTGTTTCTCCTCATACTTTTCAGCGCTTAGTATTATCTCTTTTTTCTTTCAGTGTGTGTGTGCGCGTGCGTCTGCTTGTGTGTGTGCACCAGTGATTGGGCTTGAACTCAGGGCACTATCTCTGAGCCTCTTTGCTCAGGGTTATTGCTCTACCGCTTGAGCCACAATTCCACTTCTGGCTTTTTTGGTGGTTAATTGGAGAGAAGTCTCACAGACTTTTCTTCCTAGGCTGCTTTTTGAATCTTGATCCTTTGATCTCAGCCCTCGGTGGAGGGAGGATTACATGCCCAGCCTGGTCTAGATGTACATTTTTATCTGTACATTCCCTTTAGCATATCTTATCACTGGATTTAGTTTCTATACAAAGTTTTGAGACTGTATATTCTAGGCCTTTATTGGATATGATTTGAAAATATATCTTACTAGTTTATAATTTGTCTTTTAACTTTTAAAATTAGGTCTTTAACAGAACAAGATTTTAATTCTGATGAGACCCAATTCATCCACTATTCCTCTTACACTGTGCTAAATCTTAAAGAGTTCTTTGGTAATGTCTTAGATCCTGAAAATTTTCTCAAGCTTTATTTCCCCTAGAAATTTGGATTCTTTAAACTTTGAGACAAAGTCTTGTTGTATTGGCCCTGTATGGTTTCCTGGGCTCAAGTGATCCTTCAGAGTCTCTTGAAACTTATATTGTAAGCACATGCTAACCGTACTAAGCTTTTCTAGATGTTTTTATAGTTTTTACCTTCAAAAAGGGTTCATAAGGTGTGAGGTTAAGGTGATCTGCTACTCATAGAATTACTTTGCGTAAATAATTAGACATATTTGTATATATATATATTTGTTTTTACCAGATTGATTTTCTATGAATCTCTTCTATAAATCTGCCTCCGTTCTGGCAGCTACCATATGCTCTTGATTATAGCACCTATATAATTAAGCCTTAATTTTTTAAAGTTTATCCTTCACTTTGTTCAACATCTTTTAGAAGGCTTTTTCCTTTCCATATAACTTTAGACTAAATCATATATTCACAAAAAAAAGTTGCTAGGATTTTTATAGGAACTGCAATACACTTAAGAAGAAAACAAAGTTAAAAAGGAATACGTTTGTCAACCCAATAACCCAGCAAATCATTCTATTTTTTTCCCACCAGCATTTTACAATTTCCATTATATATTCTACACGTTTTGGCACATTTATACATAAGTAGTTCTCTTTAGAGCAACCCTAAGTGGTATTTAATTATATCTTTCACTTGCTTGCTTATGTAATAGACCCTTCCTGACCTTGTATCCTGCAATCGTACTGAATTTTGATTTCTTGGAACTTCATGTGAGGCAATCACATAATCTGCAGTCTTCTCTTGTAATCCTGTGCCTTCTCTTGTTTTCTTGCTTTATAGTACTATGTTGCAAAAAGTGCTAAGAGTGGACATTACTTTGTTTTTCATCATATATCCTTGCTACCATTTCAGCTTTGGTTTTGGTGCCCTCTGAAGGTCAACAACTGGAAACTTGGTTCTCCAGGGTGGCATTGAGAGGGGGAACCTAACAAGAGGTTCTCAAGTCACTGAGGATGTATCTTAAAATAGATTAGGGGCCTAGCCATCTTTGCTCTGGCTCAAGATGTAACCATATTGTGTGTGTGTGTGTGTGTGTGTGTGTGTTTGAAACCTAAATTCTGGACCTGTCATTTATTACATTAGCTAATATATTGTGTCTTCCTCAGTCCAAAAAAAAAAAAAGTCATTTTCTTGGTCCTTTCACCCAGTACTACGGCCCTTAGGCAAAATAGCATTATGTTCATTTCTTAAACATTCAGTCTCAACCTAGCCAAGATTTCACAGGCAGCAATACAGAGCTAAACTCATAAAGTCTAACTCAAGGTCCCAGCATGGGTTTATACTGGGTTCCAAGGTCCAAGTGAATGAAGCTCTATTGTCCCAGTTCCCTTCCAAAGGTATTTTAAACCCTTTAATTGCCCCCCCCCTTTTTTTTTAAATTGTGAAAATACTGAAGAGGGGTTACAATTACATGGGCAAGATAATGAGTACATTTCTTATCAAGCATTGTAGCCTCCTCCTTTGTTTCCCCTTCCCATCCCTTCCCATCCTCCCCACCCCCTCCCCAATTGCCCTTACTTCTAACTAGCACGAAAATTGGAAAACACTATTGGATCACCCTCTTGATTTCACTTATCCTGGGCTATCCTTGTGTGTGCACATGCGCAAGCATGCACGCACTTTCCTGGGATCTCAACTCAGGGCCTGGGCACTCTTAGCTTATTCACACAAGACTAGCACGATCACTACAGCCTTAACTCCACTTCTAGCTTTTTGCTGGTTTTAACTAGAGATAGGAGTCTCACAGATTTTCTTGCCTGAATTGTTTTGAACTGTGATCCTCAAGATTTCAGTCTCCTGAGTAGCTAGTATTACAGATGCCCAGCTGAAAAATTTATTTTTAATATGTCCAATACTTACAGCTTCTTTCAACACTTTTGAATTTATTTTTGCCAGATTGCTTTCATTTTATAAGCACCACTTTAATTTTAAAGTTATTCCATACTCATAACCAAGTCAAAGAAACCCTCAATTCTGATTCCCAAGTAGTAATAAAAAATGTTTTCTATCTAGTCTTCTGTCTTTATTTGGGAAATCATATTATTCGATCTCACTGTTGAAGGTATCTTTCCCTAACAAGAAAACATTGTGTCTATATTGGAGACAAGAAAGCTCTCATTTCAAACCCCACACCAAAGAATTAATCACCTAACGTTGGAGATCCTTTGAATTTTAAATATGGAATTCTGGTTACTTGATCTGATACAATATGCCTAAAATAACAAATTCTCTTTAATTTAGTTGTTTTTATAGTTATGATTAGCCATGCTAATGTATACATAGGACCAGTGCATATATCAAATTAACGTTTATAACAATATATATGATCAAATCCTATAAACTCTGAACTTAATATATTAATTCTGTGTTCTGTCAGGGGAGCATGAAACACAGTGACTGATAAAATTTAGGATGCTAAACACAAGGAAATAAACAGATCAGAGCTAGGAAAAGTCCTTTTGTGATGCTGTTCATTTTGATTATAGTGCTTTCTTGTTTTCAGGAGACTTCAAAACTAACAAAATAGAAGACACAGGATCTGGAACCAACATATGTATCTTTCAAAAATAACAGCAGCTTATTATCTTTTTTTTTCCAGGGCTGAGAACCGAACCCAGGGCCTTGCGCGTGCCAGGGGGGCGCCCTTCCGCTAGGCTAAACACCCAGCTCCCATGCTTATTATCTTTTTAAGTAATTTCTCTCTCAATTTCTGGATGACAGTTCATCTGCTCCACAGAAGCTGTTTGGTGGAAGTGTTTGTGAACCAAAGAGGGCTTACTCTTGCTTATTTCCTGTTCCCCTTGGTTCTCCAAATTGAAATTCCTGATGGTGCAGAAAAGCCCCTCTTCAGAGCATGGTGCCCTCAGGGCTTTTGGCCTGCTGATGTGGGTGACCCCTACTGTTCTTTTGTGAGTGTGTGTGTGTGTTAGGTGTTGGGGACATAACACCTATGTTGCTTTATTTTTTATTTAAAAATATTTTTTTATTGCGAAAATACCGTACAGAGGGGTTACAATTACATGGGCAAGATGAGTACATTTCTTATCAAGCATTGTTGCCTCCTCCTTTGTTCCCCCTTCCCATCTACTCCCCCCCCCCAAAGTTGTAAAGTTCGTTTACCCCCTATACCCCTTACTATTCTTATAGAAACCCCCACCATGTTGTGTCATCATCTACCAGATTAACCAGAACTATACTGTATGCTTTGAAGTTTCCAAAATTGGGTTAAATAAAAAAACTTTTTGTTTTGAGTATAAGTTAGTTGGCTAAGTATCTCATTTTAACACAAAGCTAATACAATTATTTGTGCAATTGAAAAGTCCCTTTTTATTGTTCTGAATTTTAATATGAACAGGTATTAAATTGTTAAAATGCCTTTTCTAAATCAATTGATAGGTTTCATTTTTAGCCCATTGGGATGGTAAGTCAAACTGAGTTTTTAATTGAACTAGCCTTGTAAATCTGAAATAAACCCCCCATAAAATGAATACCTTCTTTATCTAGAACACACCGTATAGGAATCTATCCTTCTTTAGGTATTTGGAAAAGTTCTCCAGTAAAACCACCAGAGCTAGGAAACCTTTCTCAAGAATGTTTTCAATACAAATTTAGTGACACTAAGACTTTTCAGGTTCTCTATTGTGTCACAAATTGTAGCACGTTGTTTTCTGAGTAATTTACCAATTTCTTTCAGTTGTGTTTTTGAGCAGTTACTGGTATTTTATCACTTTTTTAGTGACAATAGTAAGTTGTGATATTGTCCTATTTCAATACTAATAGCGGTGGGTTATGTCTTTCTAGAGGTTTGTCAATTTCATTGATTCTTTCAAAAATCAACTTCACCATTTTCTGTTTTTCTATTTTCAATTTATTTCAGTTACTTATAATTTTCCTTCTGTTTTTGTTTCTTGAGAAAGAAACTAAGAATTACTTTCAGATTTTTAATAATCTAAACTCTTTGGACAATAAAAAACTTAAGTAATTCATTATTAATCTTTTTTTTTTTTGGTCAGCCGTGAGGCTTGAACTCTGGGCCTGGGCGCTATCCTTCAGCTCTTCAGCTCAAGGCGAGCACTCTACCACTTGAGCTACTGCGCCACTTCCGGTTTTCTGGTGGTTTATTGGAGATAGGAGTCTCACGGTCTCTCCTGCCTGGGCTGGCTTTGAACCGCGATCCTCAGATCTCAGCCTCCTGAGTAGCTAGGATTACAGGCGTGAGCCACCAGCACCCGGCTGATCTTTTTTTTTTTTAAAACTTAACAGCACTGGCATTTTTTTTTCTTGGTGCCAGTACTGGGACTTGAAATCGTGGCTTGGGTGCTATTCCTTAACTTTTTTGCTTGAGGCAGGTGCTCTACTACTTGAGCCAGAGTTCCACTTGAAAATTTCTTTTGAGACTATTTTTATGACTAACTCACACATAATTTTTATGTTTTAAAGTATTCTAGTGTTGTTGTTATCTTGTTAATGGTTTCTAGTTTGATTCCATTATAGCCAAAGAAAATGGCAAATCTTGGTTTATGTTCCATGGGCATATGAAAGGAATGTGGAAGGTACTAGTAGAAACACCCTGATTGGTCGTGTATGTGTTTGTAAAAGATAATTTATTGTAAATGACCTTGAACTAAAATTAGAGCAATTCACTAAAGCTCTAGTTTACTTCCTAGCATCCTCCTTTTAATTTCCATTATTTCTCTTTATGTTACGGTACTAGGAATTTACCATAGATTACACAGTCAGGTATCTTTTTATGCATGTTTTCATGTAAGCCTTTCAAAAGGACAAGAACAGGCTTTATATAAATATGCTCATGAAAAAAAATATGCTCCTGTAGTATACATAAATACATACCTTGAATCTTAGTGCTTACCTCAGAAGTTTAAGTACAGGTGTTGTATGTATGGCTGTGAGAACAAAGTTGTAAAGATCATAGCACCTTACTCTTCTCCAAGGATTCTGGTATAAAATAGGGTTACCAGTTATGTTTCCCCAGTTTTCCTTTTTTTTCCCCATTTTTTTAAATTGTGAAAATGCTGTACAGAGGGGTTACAATTACATGGGCAAGATAATGAGCACATTTCTTATCAAGCATTGTAGTCTTCTCCTTTGTTTCCCCTTCCCATCCCTTCGTATCCTCCCCACCGTCCCCCCCACCGAAGTTGTAAAGTTCATTTTTCGACATAACGACTTGTACATCTCATTGTTGCAATGGGTCTTCCTGTATCTCTTTTTTTTAACGATTTGTTTTTTCCCTTTCCCTCCACATACACCAACATCATATATAGTGAAAGCAGGGGGGGTTATACCATGGGGGAGGGACATACAAAGCAACAAAGACATAATCTTATAAATATGTTAGAAACAATCCCATGAAAGATCTTTTTTTTTTTTTTTTTTTTGGTCAGTCGTGGGACTTGAGCTCTAGGCCTGGGAGCTGTCCCTGAGCAATTCAGCTCAAGGCTCATGCTCTATCACTTGAGCCATAGCGCCATTTCTAGTTTTTTTTTTTTCTTTTTATTGTGATTGATTACATAATTTCCCAAATTTCACAGTATTGTGGGATGATGTTCATTTAAAGTCACAAACTCATTCTAACTTTCCTGGAGCAAATTGTCTATCACTATCTATAACATATCACGGTATATACATATACACCATACATGTGATCAGCAGCATGGGGTTATTTAGTAGTGGTTCGACCAGATGAGTGGAAGTTCTTTGTTTCTTAAGTCCTGTTAATTTTGTCGTATCACCTAACATTTTGGATTTAACATCCACTTATCAGGAGACCATGTACCGTTTGTCTCTTTGCTCTTGGCTTACCTTGCTCAACATGATTTCTTCTAGCTCCATCCATTTCCCTGCAAATGCCATTGTCATTTCTAATGGCTGCATAATATTCCATTGTATATAGATACCACAATTTTTGGATCTATTCATCTTTGGTGGGGCATCTGGGTTGTTTCCATATCCTAGCTATTGTGAACAGTGCTGCAATAAACATGGAGGTGCACGTGTTCCTGTTGTTCAGGGTAGATGCCTAGAAGTGGTATGGCTGGGTCATAGGGTAGGTCAATATTTAGCTTTCTGAGGACCCTCCAGACTGCTTTCCAAAGTGGTTGTATAAGTGTACATTCCCACCAGCAGTGTAATAGGGTTCCTCTTTCTCCGCATCCCCTCTAGCATTTGTCGTTGGCTGACTTGTGGATGTGGGCCATTCTGACTTGGGGTAAGGTGAGATCTCAGGGTTGTCTTTATTTCCTTCACAACCAGGGATGAACATTTCCTTGTGTGTGTTTCTTGCCATTTTTATTTCTTCATCTGAGAAGTCCCTCTTTAGTTCCCTTGCCCACTTAGTAATTGGTTTGTTAGGTTTGGGAGGGATTAGTTTCTTGAGTTCCCTATATATAATGGATATTAACCCCTTGTCTGATATATTGCTGGTAAATATTTTTTCCCAATTAGTTGGTTGTCTTTCTAGCTTGGTTGTGATAGCTTTTAGCTGTGCAGAAGCTTTTTTTTTTTTTTTTTTTTGGGGTCCGGTCGTGGGGCCTGAACTCTGGGCCTGGGCGCTGTCCCTCAGCTCTTCAGCTCAAGGCTAGCACTCTACTACTTGAGCCACAGCGCCACTTCCGGCTTTTTTTTTCTTTTTGCTTATGTGGTGCTGAGGAATCAAACCCAGGGCCTCAGGCATGCAAGGCAAGCGCTCTACCACTGAGCCAACTTCCCAGCCCTGTGCAGAAGCTTTTTATTTTAAGGTAGTCCCATTTGTTGAGTGTCTCTCCAATTTGTTGTGACCCTGGGATTCTGTTCAGGGAGTTCCTTCCTGTGCCTATCAGTTCAAGTGTCTCTCCTACTCTGTCCTGCAGTAGTTTCAGAGATTCAGGTTTAATGTTAAGGTCTTTAATCCATTTTGAGTTGATGTTGGTGCATGGTGATAGGCTGAGGTCCACTTTTAGTTTTCTGCATGTGGCCGCCCAGTTTTCCCAGCACCAGTGGTTGAAGAGGCTGTGTTTCTTCCATTGTATGTCTTTGGCTCCTTTGTCAAATATCAGCTGACTGTAGACCCAATTTTCCTTTTAAGTCTTTAAAAGGAATCTCACCAGGCCAGGTCTTAATGGCTCATGCCCATAATCTTACTCAGGAAGCTGAGATCTGAGGATCGCAGTTTGAAGCCAGTCCAGGGCAGGAGAGTCTGTGAGACTCTCATCTCCAATTAACCACCAGGTAACTGGAAGGAGAGCTATGGCTCAAAGCGGTAGAGTACTAGCAAAAAAGCTCAGGGACAGTGCTTAGGCCCTGGGTTCAAGCCCCACAACCATCGCCGCCACCACCACCACCACCAACAACAACAATAAATGAAATCCCATAAAAACTAGTTAAGAAAAAAGATATCTAAAATTTTATAAAAGTAGATTTCCTTTTAGTTCATAGAACTTATTTTGTGACCATTAAAGGGTTCAGCATCTCATTTCTTATATTTAAACATATTTAGCTACCTGTCTGTCTTCTTCCAGTTTCAATCTCAATTCTTATCAGTAGTTCTTCTCTAAGACAAGTGATCACTGAAGATTTCATCATTATAAAAAGTTAATCAAACTCTGGGTGCTGGTGGTTCATGCCTATACTACTAGTTACTCAGGAGGCTGAGATCTAAGTATGCTAGATGGTTCAAAGTCAGCCTGGGTAGGAACATCTGAGACTCTTATCTCCAATAAACTACCCAAAACTCCAAAAGTGGAACTAAGGCTCAAGTGGTATAGAGACAACGCCCAGGTCTGAGGTCAAATCCCAAAATTGGGTAAGAACCACCCCCCCCTCCTTTTCTGCTCTTAAAAAAAAAAAAAATGGCAAAACTAACAAAGGTACCTCTTATAGGCAAAGGGGGCCATACAGGTTAGGGGAAGGAAGCTAAGTTACTTTGAATATGCCTTGTTTTGCAAATTTAACTTCAGAAAACATAAAATACATTATATAAAGAAAATTAAAAATATAACCTCTTAAAAAATCCAAATAAACGAGACTTGGTATGAATCCAGATGGTAGTAAAAAAATGATTCCAAATTAAAAAAGTATTGTTCTTTTTTTTGTTATTGTTGCTGTTTTTGATGCCAGTCCTGGAACTTGAACTCAGAGTCTGGGCACTGTTCTTGAGCACTAGTAGGCTAGTGTTCTACCACTTGATTTGATCCACAGCTTCACTTCTGGAGTTTCCTTTTTTTGCTTAATTAGAGATAAGGGTCTCATGGACGTCCTGCCTGGACTTCTCTGAACCACAATCTTCAGATATCAGACTCCTGTGTAGCTATGATTACAGGTATGAGCCACCAGAGCCCAGCTGACCCTGAGTGCTTTTGCTCAAGGTTAGCATTCTACCACTTGGGTCACAGCTCCACTTTTGGCTTTATGGTGGTTAAATGGAGACCTTCCTGTCCAGGCTGTCTTCAGACCATGTTCTTCAGATGAGATCTGAATGCAGGCACAATAAGGCTATATATGATAAACCTTTAGCCACTATCATCTTAAATAGAGAAAAACTGAAACCATTTTCTTTAAAGTCAGGAATGAGACAAGGGTGTTTACTCTCTATATCCTTATACAATCTAGTACTAAATTTCTTAGCTGCAGCAAGATGAATACAAATAGGAAAGGAACTCCAGTTCTCCCTACTTGCATATATATGCATAATATCTACAAATGATTCTATACTTACAGGATATTTAAGACTACCAACAAAATTCTTAAATCTGATAAAAAAAACTTTACCAAAGTATCAGAATACAAAATCAACATTAAAAACACTTTTTCTTTTTAATATTCTTTTTTTTTTTGGGTCCGCTCATGGGGCCTGAACTCTGGGCCTGGGCACTGTCCCTCAGCTCTTCAGCTCAAGGCTAGCGCTCTACCACTTGAGCCACAGCACCACTTCCGGCTTTTTTCTTTTTGCTTATGTGGTGCTGAGGAATCGAACCCAGGGCCTCAGGCATGCAAGGTAAGCGCTCTACCACTGAGCCACGTTCCAAGCCCAATAAAAAACATTTTTTGTATACCAATAATGAACAGGATGAATCTAAATCAGGAGAAAATTCTATCCACAATAGTTTCAAAAGAATTAAATAACTAAGGAGGTAAAAGACTAATAAGTAAGGAGGTAAAAGAAGAATGAAATTAAAGACACTACTAGTAGATCCACTTTCATTTATGGATCAGCAGACTTACTATTGTGAAAATGGCTACACCACTAAAAGCAATCTATAGCTGACTAAATACAGCCCTCAAAAACTCCAAAGCTATTCTTCACAGAAATAGGAAGATAAATCCTAAAAATCATTTGGAAGCAATACTTAGCAAAAAAGAGCTGGAAGTATCATAATACCTGACTTTAAAATACACTACAGAATTATAGAAACAAACCACACATGGCTGGAACAGAAGATCAAGAAATGAGACCGCAGTTAAAAAGTCTATGTTGAAGTGAAGACAGTCTCTACTGCAAATGGTTTTGGGAAAACCAGATATACACACAAAATTGAAACTAGAACCTTACCTCTTGGCTAAAATCTAAAATCAATAAAAAGTTTTAATGTAAGATTTGAAACCTTGAAACTGGTAAGAGAAAAATATAGAGAAAATACCTGAAGATACAGGCATAGGTAATACTTTTATGTATAGACTCCTAATTGCTCAGAAAATAAGAATTGAAAAATGAGATTTACACCAAACTAAAATTAGCTTCTATACAGCAAAGATAATAATTACAAAAACCAAAAAAACTACCACAGAATAAGACAAAGTAAGACACATATTCACTAGATGAAAGGATTAATATCCACAATATAGAAAGAGCAGTGGCTCATACCTGCAATTCTAGCTTAGGAGAGGCTGAAATCTGAGGATCTTGGTTTGAAGCCAGCCTGGGCAACTTAATCTGAGAGACTCTTATCTCCATTTTTACCAGCAACTAGAAAAAAGCTACAAGTGGCACTGTGGTTCAAATGATATAGTATCATCCTTGAGCAAAAACGCTAAGCAAAAGGGCAATGCCCTGAGTTCAAACCTCAGTATTAGCAGGTGTACACACCACACACATAAAGAGTTAAAATTTTAAGAAGAGAGAATAATCCAATGATTTGAACAGTTTTCATAGGAAGAAATACAAATGGTAAAAAAAAAATTACAGTAAATGCTCAACTTCCTTAGCCATAAAGGAAATGCAAATCAAAACACGTGATTCCATTTCACCCTAGTCAGAATGGCTATCATCAAGAAAACAATGAGAAGGGCTGGGAAGGTGGCTCAGTGGTAGAGCGCTTGCCTTGCATGCCTGAGGCCCCGGGTTCGATTCCTCAGCACCGTATAAACAGAAAAAGCCAGAAGTGGCTCAAGTGGTAGAGCACTAGCCTTGAGCTGAAGAGCTGAGGGACAGCGCCCAGGCCCAGAGTTCAGGCCCCACGACCAACCCCCCCAAAAAAAGAAAAAAAAAAAAAAACAATGAGAAAACAAAAAATTCTGGTTGAAGGGAAAAAGAGAGACCCTTATACACTGGTGGGAATGTAAAATTAGTCTAGCCACTATGGAAATCATCATGGAGATTAACAGCTAAAAATAGAAGTATTAAACAGTTCTGCTATAGTACTTGTGGAGATTACATCCAAAGTATTGTAAGTCAACAAACAAAGTCAAAGTACCTGCACACTCACTATTCAAAATAACCCAAATAGGGCTGGGAAGATGGCTCAGTGGTAGCGTGCTTGCCTTGCATGCTTGAGGCCCTGGGTTTGATTCCTTAGCACCACATAAGCAAGAAGAAAAAAGCCGGAAGTGACGCTGTGGCTCAAGTGGTAGAGTGCTAGCCTTGAGCTGAAGAGCTGAGGGATAGCGCCCAGGCCCAGGGTTCAGGCCCCATGACCGGACCCAAAAAAAACAAAAACAAAAACAAAATAGCCCAAATATGAAATTAGCCTAGATGCCCATTAGTCAATAAATAAAATGTAGTATACATATACAATGTAGTATTATTGTTCAACCAAAAAATATGAAATAATTATGTTATTTGCTGGAAAATGGATGGAACTACAGATCATGTTAAGAAAAAAGCCTTTCTGATAGTTAACAGGAAATAAATTCAAGCAAATACTGTACTTTGCAAATGCTACTTTGAATAGACCCTAGTAAAAATACAGGGTTGACAGAAGCAGAAAACAAAAACCATCACAATCCCAAAATCCCATCTTCCAAACACACTTGAAAGTCAAGCAATGTTTTATTAAAACTTACCTGGACCAACTAAACATAATCTGATTTTACCCAGAAAAACTGAGTATTTTAAGAAACCTCTGATCTTTAGAAATGAATGACTGAAATGTCATGACTTTGAGTAATAAATACATGAAGAATTCTCAAATTGTCTAAATTCCAAGGGTTGTAGCAATCAGAGGCAATGAAGTCATTAATATATCAACCACAAAAACGAAGTATTTTAAATATACCGTAGAAACATTTATTTTAACACTTCTACAAAGATATTTTTCCATACCTGATGATTTGATATAAAAATCAAACCCATCATACTTTTACCCATCAGTCTTTCTACATCAAGGTCAATCAGAAATTTGTACAACATGACTACTTGTTCTGAAACAAAGATTACAAAGTAAGTGATAACAAAAATACACAAATTAACTGGACCCTATAGGAATTACTAATGAATTCTTTCTTTCCTTCAGTCACCTAGAACTTCTTTCTTCAGCCTCATTCTGTTCCTTTTCCTTTCTTTGCTTGGCCATGAACTTCTGTTAAAAGCAATAAGCAACATGAAAAACTTATTAGATGTTGTTTTACTATATATATGCAAACTCAATACGTTATATTTATAATTTAAAAGAGCCTGATCCCAAAACACAAAATATTAGAAATACAGTGCCTTTTATTAACATTCCTTCCTTTCATTCATCAGCTTTCCGATACTTTATGATACATCAAAAATTTTGGTTAGTGTATCACGTCATATTCTATCAACTTATCACTGAATCCACCTTAAGGATTCAATAGGAAACCAGATAGATATTTTATAACCATGGAGCTTATACTTAGTGAGAAAAGAGAAAAATAAACAAGGTAATTTTGGATAGGCAGTAGCAAACACTTCTAAAATTATAATCACTACCACCAAAGAATTGAGCTACAGTATAGCTCAGAAATAGAGTCCTTTCCTATTATGTATGGGGTCCTGAGTAAACTTTGTAGCATGTAGCACCACAAAAAATACAACTTAAATATAGGCTCTAAAGTTGGGTTGACCTCTTTGAGGTTGTAACATAAGAGTTAGGCCCTTCTTTTTCCTTCTTGGTTGGTCGTGGGGCTTGAACTCTGGGCCTGGCACTGTCCCTCAGCTCTTCAGCCTAATGCCACAGCACTACCTTCAGTTTTCTGGTGGTTAGCTGGAGATAAGAATCTCATAGACAGGCTGGGAAGGTGGCTCAGTGGTAGAGCGCTTGCCTTGCATGCATGAGGCCCTGGGTTCCATTCCTCAGCACCACAGTAAGCAAAAAGAAAAAAGCCGGAAGTGGTGCTGTGGCTCAAGTGGTAGAGCGCTAGCCTTGAGCTGAAGAGTTGAGGGACAGCGCCCAGACCCAGACTTTAGGCCCCATGACCGGACTAAAAAAAAAAAAAATCTCATAGACTTTGCTGCCAGGGCTGGCTTTTAATGGTGATCCTCAGATCTCAGCCTCCTGAGTAGCTAGGATTACAGGTGTGAGCCATTGATGCTTGGCCATTTTTTAACTGTATTTTTTTGTGTGTCATTTATTTCTTTTTTTTTGAACCCAGGACATTGCATTTGCTAGGCAAGTGCTTTGTCATTGAGCTATATCCCGACTGCTAGGTTCTTTTTACAGCCACTTCTGAGAAGTTAATATCTGAGTTGAGAAGAAAAAGATGAAGAATTGGTCGTACAAATAGGGTTGTGGGAAGGAGGTGGCAAAGGCACATATAGAGATGGAAAAGCAGGATGGAGACTCTAGAACAAAGAACTGGAAAAGCTGACGTTAAAAAGAAATGAAGTTTAGAGAAGCAAAACTGAATCATATCAGTTTAAAGATAATTCCAAATGCCACATAAAGCTGCTGGAAGACTGTACATGGAAAAACAAGACATGATCAACCAGGTTAAAGACACAGAAAGCATAGCAAAATGTGGATGGGATTAGGCCTAGTACAAATTAAAACTGGGTTCAGATACTAATGAACCATGTGATCTTGAGTTTAGAAACCTAACCTTAAGTCTGTGTCATCAACTTTAAAACTGGAATGGTAACACATAACTGTTAAAGTGGATTTGGGGATAAATAAGCTTTTAGTGCATAATAGTTCAATAAAGGTTAAGTGTCTGTATCCTTCAAATTCAATACAGAGGATAAATAAAGCAATCCTTAGATATTCAAGAATTAGAACCATTGTTTCAACCACAACCACTCATAATTCTCTAGAGCAAAACATTCTAAACCTATAAACAAAGATTTTCTGATTAAGTCAGTTTAGGGAAATAAATAAGCAGAGTTTTTTTAATATGCTAACAAACAGATGACTTCGTAACAGGTCAGCAAGATAAGCAGTTTAACACATATTATTAGTCTAATGGAGTGAAATATGAAACTACTGATCTATAATGAGCTACTCTGGCATAAGTTACTGTTAAAGGAAAGGTGTAAAGGCTAGAAATTATTAGCAAGTAAAGGACAAAATAAGACCTTAGATTTACAAAAGGAAAAATAGGCACTTTTGGCTGATAAATAATTCAGCTACAAAATAATAGCACCTGAATAATTTTCTGATTAAAAAACATTTTAAAAATTACCTCTGTATTTTGCTTATGACGTATACTCTTACAGTGATTTGTCATTGCTTTTTCACCTGAGTAGAAGAGGGAGCAAATTGGACAAAAGAATCCAGCCTTAGGTACAAGAAAATCTAAGTCTAGGAGACAAGACGAGAAAGAAAAGAGAAAGGAAAACAACAGTTTAGCAAAGATTATATAAACCAATTTTCAAAACAGGACAAACTTGTTAAGTAAATACAACACATGCTGGGATCACAATACTAACATGTCATAAAACAACTTAAAATTCTAATAATATTTCAAAGTCTCCAAGAAAAGAAAAAAATGCCACTGCACTGCTATACTGCAAGCTGAATAGATTTTCCACGGAGAATCTTCAAATAATGAAGAACTGTCTTGATTATCCTTCAAACTAGCAAATCACTGGATAAAAGTCTGACAATATTCTTATTTTAGACTTATGAACATTCAGACTATGATGTATAAATGAATAAGGTTCCCCTCTGTTCATGTTAAATGGCATAAAAAGTTTGTTATCTAAGCTTTTAGCATGTTCAGGGGTTTCTGATTAAGCAAGTTTAACTCAATTCTCACCCGAACACCAATGAAAGTAATAAAAACAAAAAAAGGAGATTTATCCTACATTTTGAACACAATAAAAATAACTTTGCCAGATTGCAAAAAAAAACAAGCTATCTGTAAAATGGCAAGCAAGGTTACTCAATTATTTATTTACATAAACAACGTACTATTGTGCTAATTTTTTATTTCACAAAGATAAGAAAAAACATCTTTTTTACTTTACCTTCAGGGACATCAGGTGCCACTGATTTGTCATCTTCAATCTTCCTGCGTTTTTGATCTGGTTCTGAATCCTTTAATTCAGATTCTTTATTAACTAGTCATTAAATTTTTTTTCAGGGAAAAAAAATTATTTGAAAATTAATTTACAAATTTTATACAGTTATATTGGATAATCCTTATCTTCAAAAATTAATTTAAGACTAAAAGACTTAGGATTATAGGGCTAAACAAAATTTTATATATGTATATAGTTTCAGAAAGAATTTAAAGGTAACAAGTCAAGTTTCTATAGTTACCAGCAGTTAACATGTATATGAAAGCCACTAGGTTGATTAGGGGAAAAGGACACAGCAAAACGTAATTCTGATATTCTGTTCTGACAATCTTCCAACCCAAAAAACACAGCTTAAATGGGATAGCTTAAGATAAAAGTCACAATGAAATTACAAATATTAAAGTCCAGGAAAGTAAACTGTAGCCAGGTCAATTTGAGAAACCAAGGTGCAAAAATACACAGTTCCAGATGTATTTCTTGGCATTAAGGGGGATTCTAAGGTTAAGAGGTTTTCCTAGTAAGAAAACTAGAACTGGGTTATATGTGCAAGGAACTGGAAAACGTAAAATTCAAGTCAGCAGATCAAGGAGTATTCTTTGTTAGGAAACCAAAAAGGGAGTCCTCAGACTGAGAGCCTAACCTCTGCTGGATTCAAAGAGCTTCTTAGAATTGATTCAAACAATCATAGTTGATTGCTTTTCCTTAGACAAGATGGGTGTTACTAAGAGAATGGTGAAAAATTACTCCCTTACAGGGCAGTGCTGTTTAAAACACACTGGGCAGTTCATTTTTTTTCCCTCACCTCTCAGAATCAATAAACTTGAGAATAAAAACTGTGCACTTTTCTTTTACCTATTTTTAACGTTTTACTACCAATAATATCAGATGGATGCTATGACACAAATTTGTGACATAATGTCACAAATAATTAAGCTAGCTAATAAATATTTTAGATGTGATACAGCAACAGGACCAGAATATCTTTATGTCTTAGCACCCACGTCCAATATCTCAATTATGAAAATAAAAATTTTATCTGGATTTAATAAGTACAAGCCTTTTTTCTCACACTTGCTCAATTTTCCTATTGTAACCTTTGAAACCTTTACCACCATTCCATAATATTTAATTCTCTTCCCACCCCAAGAATCCTCTTTACCTTCACTAATCTGGATGACCTCTTCAGCCTTTGCTGGTTCTGCCACAGCAACTTTTTGTGAGGGCTGTGCCTTTCCAATTCTAACTCTCTTCATTGTTGTTTTAGCTTTAAAGAGAAAGTCTAATTTATTGATCTGGCATTTAAAATAAAGCATATTAAATTAACTAAATAACAATATCCAAATTTGGGAAGAAGATTCTGTGTGTATGTTTTAGAGACAGTCTCCCCCATGTAGCCAAGGGTGGCCTTGAACTCACAATCCTCCTGTTTCTACCTTCCAGTCTTGGGATTATAGGTGTGTATCACTGTCAGGTAGGTAAACCTATTTCTAAAAAGAATTCTATTAAAAATATTCAATTAAGTCAAAACTTTCTATGTATCTTTCTTATTTATTGTACACTGATCATTTTGTCCTTTTTTAAAATTTGTCCCAGAAGGTTAATAATTTATTTATACTAATATTTCATTCTTAGTTGGCTCAAATTTTTCAGAGTGCTTACTCTATTATTCTATTCTATGAAAATATTACTTTAAATAAAAATAGCACCTATTGGGGCTGGGAAGGTGGCTCAGTGGTAGAGCGCTTGCCTTGCATGTCTGAGGCCCTGGGTTCGATTCCTCAGCACCACATAAGCAAAAAAAAGAAAAAAGCCGGAAGTGGCACTGTGGTTCAAGTGGTAGAGCGCTAGCCTTGAGCTGAAGAGCTGAGGGACAGTGCTCAGGCCCAGAGTTCAGGCCCATGACCGGATCCCCCAAAAATAGCACCTACTGTAATTCCTAAGTTTAAGCAAAAATTGGGATGTAGCAGGGTATGACCATACTCTCTCTAAAAAGCTGTTTTCTCCACAATACAAATATACAATTTTTTTTTTTTTGCTGGTCCTGGGACTAGAACTCAGGGCCGAGGAGGCTCTGTCCCTAAATCTCCCTATTCAAGGCTAGAGCTCTACCACTTGAGCCATAGAGCTAGTTCCAGCCTTTTCTGAATAGTTCATTGGAGCTAAGAGTATGAAAAGCTTTCCTGCTCAGGATGGCTTTGAACCACAATCCTCTGATCTCAGCCTCCTAAGTGGCTAGGATTATAGGTAGGAGCCACTAGTACTCGGCAAATATATCATTTTTATTTCAATTCTAATTCTGTTAGTCTTCTTGGCTTTGTCATCTTTTCTTGAGGAATAACTTGGAACAACTTTTACCTGGTAACTAAGAGAAACTTGTGAAACTATTACACACATTTTGGTGCAAAACACTGGCTATACCTGTCCATTTATTGGCTTAAGAATTTTGTGTGTGTGTGTGTGTGTGTGTGAGAGGGAGAGAGAGAGAGAGAGGGAGAGGGAGGGAGAGGGAGAGGGAGAGGGAGAAGGAGGGAGAGGGAGAGGGAGAAGGAGGGGGAGGGGGGGAGAGAGAGAGAGAGAGAGAGAGAGAGAGAGAGAGAGAGAGAGAGAGAGAGAGAGAGAGCAAGCATCCTGGGGCTTGAACTCAGGACCTGGTGCTGTCCCTGACCTTTTTTGCTAAAGGCTAGTGCTCTATCACTTGAGCCACAGCTCCTTTTCTGGCTTTTGGGTCTCACACCATGATTCTCAGAGCTCAGCCTCTGAGTAACTAGAATTACAGGTGTAAGCCAGGCACCTAGAAAGTTTAAGAAATTTTGACGAGTGAAATTACTGCTAATGCTTCAATATATATTTTCAAATTAACTTTAAATGTAATACTCTCATAAAATAGGAAAACTACCATTTTCAATTTTCTACCTGCTAAGTGTCTTTCATTCATAGTTTTCGGATCTTCTTCTATCACATTCTCATTTACTGGACCCATTTGGGACAAGGCTTCAAGTTTTGTCTTCTTTGTGCTGGCAACTCTCTTCTTTCTTTCTCCTTTTTTATCTGTAGAACAGTCATTTTTGCTCTGTGCTAACTCAACTTTTGAATCATGGTCTCCTTCTTCTTCTTCTCCAATTTCATCTACAGTAACAAAATTGAGCTCTTCTTTAAGGTTGTTAAAATCGGCTAATGAGTCTTCATCCTCTTCAGTTACTTCATCCAAAGTCACTAAATGCAAATCACTGCCATCATCCTGTATTTCATCTACAGTAACTAAAGCACAAGGATCTTCAGGCATCTGAGAAGAAATGAACCCAATGGAATCCCTTACAGCACTTCTTTCATCTCCTTTAGTATTTGAAGTACCAAAAGTTATGTCTGCTGATTCATTTAAAGGTAGCTCTTCTACTTCTCCAATTTCATCCACAGTTACCAAGTGTTCCTGTTTAAGAAGATCTCGCTCTTCAGCCACTGACAGAACAGTAACATCTTTAGATTCATTGTGGGAAACACAATCATCTTGATCAACTAATTCATCTAATGTAAGAAGTGAATTTGAATGTTTTACCATTTCTTCCATGTTTAGTTCTTCATCAGTTACTTCATCTACAGTGACTAGTGCTTGTGCAGCTGCATCTTCCTCTTCCCCAATCTCATCCAATGTTACAAAAGATAAGCCTCCCTCAACATTGGGAGAAATAGAAGGTTTTCCTTTTTTCTTTTTTAAGTTAAGTTCAGAGGAAGGAGTAGTTTTGAGAGTTTCTTTCCTTTGTCCTTTTAAAGGATTTTGCTTGGCTTGAGAAGGATTCGCTTCTTCTATAACTTCATCTACAGTAACATATTCGTCCAAATTAAATGAAAATAGTATTTCCTGTTGGAATTAAAAATCAACAGTGTTGTGAACAACTACCGACCATTGGATAGGTTCTAAATAGTCAAAATAAATGTGCATGTGGATCATTTTTCTGTGAACTACACTGCAAAGTAGTTTCCTAAGGACTAAAATTATGTTTGAAAGTTCTACAAATTAGTTATGCTTCAATGTAAATACCACAGGTATTCACAATCAAATTCTATTTCTATATTAACAAGATTATAATCATTTCCCAAATATTTTGAACTGTATTGGTACAAAAATATAAAGCAAGCCCTGGTCAAAACAATATAAATTTACTGTTTCATGTTAAATATCTAACAAATATTCCAGAGTTTCACTGGACTTCTAGAAAGTAAATTGCTACCTAGATTGTATAATTAATCATTGATTGATAATACATATTTTAACTTATACAATAAGATATAGCTTAAAATTTGAGAAAGTTATCTGAAGAAATTATTACTAAGTCTTATTATAAGCTAATATAACTGTTTAAAAACAACTATCCATAATATGAAAAAAGGTACCTACATTAAAGAAAATAAAATCTGTGCAAGGTTCCTAGTTAGTATGCTATCAATACTCAATTACTAGTAAATATTATAATAAAGTTTAAGCCTACTTAAAGATAAAATAAATGAATCAGTGGTGCAATTAGTGCTAGTGTCAATATGAAACACTCCATTTCTATCCCTTTGTATCATTCACTCTCTAAACATATGCATTAACTATGATGTGACACATGGGTATACAAGAGAAATGAGCTCTGCTATGAGAGGATGGAAATGATGGGTTGATTATTTTTTACCTCTTTAAATTTGGAACTTCTACCAGTAGTGCTTTTAGAATTCTTAGTGTTTTGCCCAGCGAAGGCCTAAAATATTAAGTAAGAAATACAGAAAAACAGAATTTACAATCATGCTATCAATATTCAGAGAAAGAGAATATTGACAGAGCATATATAAAACTATTATTGTACAAATATACAAAATGAAGCCAATAATCATTTAAGAGTACAAGTAATCTAAAAGTTGCAGTTAAGTTACAGTTTACAGATCTTTCTTTCCCTATACCCACAATGCTTTACTTGGGACATCAGTGAACTAACTAATAATTAATAAAGGAAGGTTCAACTTAAAAGTGCTAAAGGTTTTAACCACAATTTTATTTCCAACCAAATTTTACCTTTGATCTACAGTTACATTTCCGATCAAGTAGTGTTTCCAAATCAATTAATTTGCCTATTTTTTATTTTTTTTTGGTCGGTCGTGGGGCTTGAACTCTGGGCTTGGGCGCTGTCCCTGTGCTCTTCAGCTCAAGAAGAGCACGCTCTACCTCTTGAGCCACAACGCCACTTCCAAAACTAATTAATATAAACTCTGAGCATGATACTCCCAATGTCTAATGGTTTAAGTCAATAGACTGTTTAAGAAACAGTTATGAAAGTTTAAGAAGGAGATATGGAAGTTGGTATATACCTATTCCACAGCTATGGCAACAGAGCTAAGCATGACAGAACCACTTTAAAGGCATCCTCTTTTCTCCTCACCTTATTATTGCTGTCATCTCCTTTCATGACAGAAGGTCTACCCTCTGTTTCCTGAAACTGCATTATTATGTCCTTGAAATCCAGTTTAGAATCCTTGCTTTGCAGTGCTGAGATCCTTCCACCACCTCCTATGGTAACATCACTCTGAGTAGGTTTAAATTTACTGCTGTTTTCTACCAAGCATGATCTGGCACTTTTAAATAGACCAAATTCCTTTGGTGAAAGTTTCTTTTCAGCATTTATTTGACCTCTGAACACAGATTTTATTAAACTTTTCTGATTTTCAGTTGTTGTAGTTTTTGCCCTAGAGCAGATCATAGTTGCAGCCTTGATGGTTGATTTAGTGCTAGATACATTTGATACAGTCAGCATACTAGTTTTACCAGTTTCATCAGGCTTATTGGTCTGACCCACTCCTTTATTTGGGCATGCTTTGATCAGAGCATTTTCTTCAGGCTTTTCTTTCGTTGCTGCCATAATTTTTTCCAATTTTTCTGCAACCATCCTAGCTTCATTCTTTCCAGCTTTCTCTGAGCCTATCTGCATATCCACTCTGGTTTCCTTGTCTTTAAATTCATTCGCCTCCTTTTCATCCACGTTACTTTTTTCAGAAGTACCCTTTTTACTCACTACCTTCTCTTCCTCAGTACAAATTCCTGGCATTGAAATTGTAGATTTTACTACGTCTGAAACCATTTCAGGTTTGTTCACTTCAGCTGTATCTTCTACCACAGCCTGTGTAATTCCAAAAAACCCCCCTTCTGCTGCAGATGAAGATTCCTCAAGAATTCTCTGGATGTTTTTATCTTCTATAGATTTGTTTTCAGATACTGACAATTCTGTTTCAGGATTTGTAATGTCTGCTTCTTGCTTCTCAAAGTCATTGTTACATACTTGCTGATTTAAAGCAGACTCTTCTATATTTTCAGTGAATAATTCAATACTGGCTGGAGTGGATGCTACAAGAGGAATTTCTATGTTGAGCTCTCCTTGAGTTTCAATTTCCAATTTTTCAAGAGCAAAGTCAAAGTCACACAGTGCCTTTTCAGGTTCTTCCTTAACCACTTCTTCCTGTTGTCCCAAAGTTTCCGTTTGAATACTGGAAGAAGTTTCTTCTTCAACCTCATTAAGTTTAACAGAGGGACTAGCAGATACTGTTTGCACATCACTCTGGCCAACCGGACTATTTTTCAAGTCAAGGCTAAAAGTATTTAAAAACAAACAAACCATAATGAGAATTCAATCTTTATAAATAACTCTACTAATGCTAATGGTAAAGACCTCCTAATGTATAAGTAATAAGCACTGGGAAATAGATTTCCCAATCAGCACTAAATTGCTTAAGATATTCTGATGTAAATATGTCAACAATGTAAAAATTTAAAAGACCTTCCATTTCACTGAAGATTTCTCAATTCATCCAAACAATAGCTATTGAAAAATTTCAAATATTTACTATTCTACAATAAAACCATGCATTGAAATTTAAAATATTGTATGTGAACTTTATATAAAAAGAATATAAAAAGAAACTAGTAAGGAGAAAATGCCACATTCAACCACATCACTTTCCTTTTTATGATAGAAGACAGATTTATTTTTAGTTTCTTAAGAACTGTATTTATTAATGATGCTTTAATCGACAGTTTTCTTTAAAACTATCAAAATGACTACTGGAGATTTTTTTTGGGGGTCCAGCTATGGGGCCTGAACTCTGGGCCTGGGCACTGTCCTTCAGCTCTTCAGCTCAAGGCTAGCGCTCTATCACTTGAGCCACAGCGCCACTTCCAGCTTTTTTCTTTTTGCTTATGTAGTGCTGAGGAATGGAACCCAGGGCCCCATGCATGCAAGGCAAGCACTCTACCACTGAGCCACCTTCCCAGCCCTAGAGATTTTTTTTTTTTTTTGTCGGTCATGGGGCTAAACTCTGGGCCTCCCTCAGCTCTTCAGCTCAAAGCGAGTGCTCTACCACTTGAGCTACAGCGCCACTTCCTAGCCCTGGAGATTTTAAAGTTAGAAGTGAAACTAATAGAATTACCTTACTACAAACACAATTGCTTTGATATTAATGTTCCACGGATAAGGGGTTATCATAGAAAATAATAGCTTCTGAAGACAATGTTCAGTAGATTATCAATGTAAGTTTAATAAGTACATTCACACAAAGTTAGAAGCAGGTTGGAGGAAGATAACTGAAGTGACTGTACCGTATCAATATCTCAAAGTAAAAAATATTGACATTTCCCTCACTGTTTCAAGGAAAGAGAGAATGGGCTATCTCTTTAACATGCTTCCCAAAGGATGTCTATGTATCTTTTGGTTAACACTACAAGATGATATATACCTCTGTACAGAGATGTTAATTATATTTCAGAAACTTTGGTAAATGTGGTACTATATCAGTCTAGTTATTTGAGCCAATAAACTGGTTCTCCCCCAAGGCTAATGAAGTGAAGGCTTCTATTTCTCTACCACATTGGAGAAACACCTACTATATAAAAATTGTGATGGCAGTAAGTTCATGGAGTTTAAGCTGAATAGTAAGAGAATCTAAGTAATAATATGCATTCTACTTACTATGTGAGCTATACTTTGTATGCTGAAAATGCTTTAATTTGAAATAATTTACATCTTTTATATGGAAAATACCAAAAGCTGATTTTTGCCTGTAAAGTACTGTGATTTGAACTCAGAACCTCAGGCTTACATGCTAAATTGGTGAGATACTCTAGAACCATGTTTTATCCTTATGTTTCACTGGTTATTTTAAGGATAGGTCTCATTTCCACTCAGGGTTCAGTGTTCAATCTTAATCTAGCTACTTTTTGGGCTTTCCAGTATTGCTGGGAAAACAGATGTGTGCTGGATACTGCTTCCAGCTTCCTCCACAAAAATGGCAGTCTCATAAATATTTCTGCCCAGGATACCTGGTACTTTTTAATTAAAATTATATTGTGATCCTTCTAATCTCAACTTTCCATGTACCCTGTGGATGACAGGTATGTGTCATTGCAGTCAACTATGTATTGAGAAGAGATTTCTCTAATTTTTATGCCTGTTGTGACCTCAAATTGCAATCTCCAATCTCATGAGTAGCTAGGATTACAAGTGGCACAGGGCTCCCGAAGGTTTTGTAAGTGTTCCAAATTCTTGAAACTACAATAAAATTTGTGGCCAAGAAGAACTATGACCAAGAAACAATTGTGCAGTAACATTTTCAGTAGTTAAATGGCTATTTTTCAAATTACAGCTTTTATTTTTAAATTCCAAGACTCATTTCCAATAGAAAAGCATATTCCTACCTTCTTATCAAATTGTATATTAACCCTAAAAGAACATCTATGATGTTGGGGGAAAAATTATGGAAATCTTTTTGATCTGGCTCAAGGATATATCAAGAGTCTTCCTGGTACTATATTGAAAGTTTGTAAATTAAAATGTTATTATTCAGTGGAATTGTGGCTCAAAGTGCTAAAGCACAAGTCTTGAGCAAAAGAGCTCAGGGACAGTGCTCAAGCCCTGTTGGTACTGTACTCCTTGCTACTCAGGAGGCTGAGATCTCATAGAAACAGTACTTTTTAATTATAAGGGGGGGAAGGAGAGATACAATGTAGGTTATTGTTAAATTATGAATGCAAGATTTTCTCTAAATAGAAATCTCTGCACATAGTTTACATTAATTATAAATGAAGGGTCATACTCATAACGAATAAATATTGGTATTTTCTTGGTATCATTTTACTCCAAAAGAAATGTCACTTTTTGTGAAGTTATAGAGATCAGAAAAGACTGGTAGCAAAATGAGAACTTAAACGTCATCAATTCTAGAATTTTTAAATTACCCAAATTTGTTGAATAAATCTGATTTTTACAAGAAAAATAAATTTAAACAATGAAAGGAAATTATGACCAAGTGCTATTGCTACAAACTTTTCTTACAGACTTTAAAAAAAGACTCTGCCAAATAAAATACAGAAAATGGGAGAACCTATGTACTTTCTGGCCAGATACTATTGCCAAACTGTAGGTCTCTAAAGTAGCATTGCTCTAAGCATCCTGTGGATTTTCATAGAAAACAGTTAGTGGTATTATTTCCTATGTATATATCATTAGTTTGATAATGTACAATTTTAAAAAATGTGCTAAGGGGCTAAGAAGGTGGCTCAGTGGTAGAGTGCTCGCCTTGCATGCATGAGGCGCTGGGTTTGAATCCTCAGCACCACATAAGCAGAAAAAGCCAGAAATGGCACTGTGGTTCAAGTGATAGAGCACTAGCCTTGAGCTGAAGAGCTCAGGGACAGTGCTCAGGCCCACAGTTTAAGCCCCACAACCGGCAAAAAAAAAAAAGTGCTAACACAACACATCTACTGCTTACAAGTAACAAATATTTTAATGTACTCATAATCATCTTTGTCATCTAGAATACTCTGATTTTGTGAAAAAAAAAAAAAATCCATTATGAAGAAGAAAAACCTGTAAGGCATTCTGGTTTACTGGCATCTTGAAGCTGGTGCGTCAAATAAATACTTTTTATCTCTAAGCATATTCAAACTGGTATTTCAAACTTACATGATATTACAATGTAGACTAACAAGCAGCAGAGATCAATTAGTGAAAGCAATATTCTAAACCAATGATTCATAATGAAAAGCAGTAAAAGGTGGTTATTGGTGAAGACAAGTAGTAACTATCAGAATGAGTAAGTGTTAAATAGAAGATGTACTGTATGGGCAGGGCAAACAAGTTTGTGAAAAGTTTGAGCAGCCTGACAGTTTCATCCTCTAATACAAAGTAGTATATAAAAATTACTTTTGGACAAATATTCTTTCTTCACACAGCTGTTCTAAACCTATAACAAAATATACACTGAAAACTATTTGTGCTTTAGCTTAATAAAAATTTTAAATTTACTTTTGCTTTTAAACCTTTGGAATAGGAAAATCTAACAAAAATTTATACTATTGATTATGAATTTCAATTATTTAAGGGGCTTTGCAAAAGATTTTATACCTAATAAATTCACCTTTCATTCAAACTGTTTATTCATGTACTTTTACTGAATGATCATAAATACTTAAATAGTATATATAAAAAAAGCAAACAGTAGCAAATAAAATCTCTAGGAAAACAAGAACCCTTCTTGTCCACACCCCTCCAAAAAGACAATAAACTCATAGTAGACAAAATGAATACAAGTTAAGAATATTTTGTTACAATGAAAACAATTACTGTAAAATGTGGAAATAAAATTCAGTAACTACTGAATATTGTTAGCAAACTTAAGAAAACATACCGTTCTTTTCCTAGTTCTGGGTCTTTCTCAAAATGAGCCTGCAATACAATTAACATTTTTATTAGAGGTTATTTTTCTCTATTTTCAATATTTAACCCCTCAATTCTATGGTTTTCAATGAAAATATAATTTAAAAAAAGAAGCAAAAGAAAAAAAGACCACCATCTTTAAAAAATATGAAAGAAGCTAGTTTTCAATGTCCATGTAATTACCAGGTTCTAGAAAATTTTCCTCATTACAGACTGCTAACAGTGTGTTATATAAATAATGATAAAACAATTAAGAGTTTACTTATATTGATATAAGTAAGAAATGTTTTATACTTCAAAAGTCTGGAAATAGCATCATTTGCTTATAAAAACTAACAAACCTGAAAAGAAATACCAATATGTTCTTTGTGGAATTATGTTTAAAAGATTTCTATTTATAAGATAAGATTTTTTTAAATGTCTTATTCAGCAGGGTATGGTTTTAAGTCTAAAGAGTCCTAGCTACCTGGGAAATTTAGGTAAGCAGATCCCCTGAGCACATAAGTTTGTGACCACCTGGGCAATTCTCAAGACTTCATTTCAAACAACAAAAAACCCTTTAACTCAAACATATATTACTATTAGAAAAGTAATCTAGAACAGTAATCCCTTTGAAATATTAAATATTTATGCAGAAAACTAAAAGTGGATCTCTGTTTGTCATCATGCACTAATAGCAATTCAATGTGGATCAAAGACCTCAATGTCAGTCCCAAAACTTTGAAACTACTGCTAGAGAGCATAGGAGAAATATTAGAACTGTAGGCACAGGCAGAAACTTCTTGAATAGAGTCCCAGGTTAGGAGAGAGACCTGAGAGTGGGACTACATCAAAATAAGAAGTTTCTGCACAGCTAAGAATATAGTTACTAAACTGGAAAGATAGCCAAGACACTGGAAAAAGATCTTTGCTAGCAATATATCAGACAAAGAACTAATACCCAATATATACAAGGAGCTCAAGAAACTAATCCCTCCCAAACCTAATAAACCAATCATTAAATGAGCAAGGGAGCTAAGGAGAGACTTCTTAGAAGAGGTAAGAAAGGCAAAGAAACACATGAGGAAATGCTTAGGCATAAGAAAATGTGAATCAAAACAACTCAGATTCCATCTCATTCCAGTAAGATGGGCCAAAAGTGTGAATTTAAACAACATTAACATTGGCAGGGGATGTGGGAAAAAAGGAACCCTACTGCACTGTTGGTGGGAATATAAACTAGTATAACCACTCTGGACGGCAGTCTGGAGGTTCCTCAAAAAACTAACCATCTACCTTCCTTCCTATAACCCAGTCATACCACTCCTGGGGATCTACCCCAAACATCATGAGCCAGGATATAAGGACACCTGCACATCCATGTTTGTTGTTGCACAACCGAGATATGGAAACAGCCCAGATGTCCCTCAATAGATGAGTGGATCCAAAAAATGTGGTACCTTATACACAGTGGAATTTTACATAGCTGTTAGAAAGAATAATCTCATTTGCAAGGAAATGGATGGAACAAGAACAAATCACGTTAGGTGAAGTAAGCTAAGCTCAGAGAGACAAATGGTCCATGTTTTCTCTGATATGCAGAAGTTACATCTAAAATGCACTGGGATATGACAAATTGTACAGGAATTCTACTTACACACACACAGTGAGACCAAGAGGATACTCAAGAGAGAAACACAAAGGTGCACTGCCTAAGTGCCTCTTGATATGTATATAAAATAATTTACATACTGAAACAAACTCTAAGATATAACAAAAGGCTTTTTTTTTTTGCAGGGAGGGGGAGGGGGAGGGGTCCGGTTCTGGGGCCTGAACTCTAGGCCTGGGCACTGTCCCTCAGCTCTTCAGCTCAAGGCTAACACTCTACCACTTGAGCCACAGCACCACTTCCGGCTTTTTTCTTTTGCTTATGTAGCTGAGGAATCGAACCCAGGGCCTCTTGCATGCAAGGCAAGTGCTCTACCACTCAGCCACCTTCCCAGCCCTTAAATTTAAATTTTTGATGATTCTGTCTTCCCTACCTTATGTATGGCATATTCATGTGCATATCTTTGGGAAGGTGGGTGGGGAGGGCACAGAACTTGAGGGAAAAGGGGTGAAAAGTACAGTAATGGAGCTCACTGGACACTGATGAAAGTGAAGTATACAACTCGTGGGTGGAGACAGGGAGAGAATGAGGGAACAGAAGACACAGTAGGAAAGGAAAAGTACTCATTACCTAACTCATATAATTGTAATCCATCTGTATATCACTCTTATAATAACAATAAAGTAAATTAAGTAAAATAAATATTAAATAGCAAACACTAAAGAGGTCTTTTTTTGTGGAATCATGTGTCCTCTGGATTAAAACTTTGTTTCCAGAAAGATTCAAATTAAAAGCAGAATAATGCTCCTAGAAAGGATTCTAGTTCTGCTGGGTGTCCACAGCTCACTCTGTAATGCTAGCTACTCCAGAGTCTGAGATTTGAGGATCATGGTTTAGAGCCAGCCCAGAAAGGAAAGTCCATGAGACTCTTATAGCCAACTAACCACCAGAAAACCAGAAGTAGCTCTTGAGCTTGTCTTGAGCTAAAGAGCTGAGGGATAGCACCCAGGTCCAGAGTTCAAGCCCTACAGACACAGACACACACAGACACACAAAACAACAAACAAACAAAAAAAAACACCACAGAGTAAAGGCTTCCTTTACTAGAGTATCTGATGGGAAATCTAGTCTCAATCTTAATGGTATACTAGAAGTTAAAGAAGTTAAGTGTCCCATTGACGACAGTATGTGTAAACAGTAATGGGCTTTCACTAAATGAGAGATCTGTTAAGAGAACAGGTGTCTGATAGAAGATCTATAATATATACCTATATTGGCTAATTTGCTTCCCAAGTTACTAAGGAAAAACAAAACCAAGAACCATGCACAGGAATGAAAAAGCATATAAAAATCCATAAGCGTACAAGATTGGCTGAAGATAGTTCAGACAACCTAATTCGATGCTAGAGTATTCTCAGAAAATTTTAATGAAATATAGCACATACAAAATCAGTATAGGAGTGAATTTCTACAAAACTATAGGACATTATAAATTGAAAAAATAAATAATAAGACAATGTTCCTTAGATCAAGCTTCCCTATGACCCTGCATTTCCACTCCTGGGCATTTATCCAATAAAACACAAACACCACCACAATAAAGCTACCAGCACAAACATGTTTATTGTAGCACTGTTTACATAGCCAAGATATGGAAACAAACCAGTTGCCCCTCTGTGAACAAATGGATCAAGAAATTGTGGTATATAGACACAATGGAATATTATTCATCCATCAGAAAGAATGATATTGTACCATTCATAAGGAAATGGAAAAACTTGGAAAAAATTGTGTTAAGTGAAGTAAGCCAGATCCAAAGAAGCCAGATCCAAAGAAACATAGGTGGGTTTCCCTTATTTGTGGTAACTAGAATGTGTCTATAAATCTACAAGTAAACACACTGGATGGTATTTTAAATGAATATATTAGGACACAATAACTTATATAGGCCTCCAGGCATTCACACAGTCCAAAGGAGGATATTCTTAGGAGATGATCACAAAGGTGCAATAGCTATAAGCATCTGGTTATATAAAATAGCATTTATCAAAAGGAATTCCAGAAAATGGAAACAAGAGGAATTTTTCTTTGTTGTTTTTTGTTTTCTTTCCCTTTTGTCTTTTTTGTTCATTTTTAATCTGTCTTTGGGAAGGTAAAGGGGGCACAGAAACGATGGGACAAGAGGTGAACAAATGCAGCAATGGTACCAGACACTATGTTGACTGATGTTAACTGTAACCCCTCTGTACCTCACCTTTTTAAATTTTAAAATTTAAAAATTGATCTAATTTAAAAAAGGAAGAAAGAAACCAAGGACCTTTACATGAAGAGAAGAAGGAGGGAGAATGCAGTCATAAAATTCAAAGTATGTCCTACAAAAGTAGGAAAACTGGGCTGGGACGGTGGCTTAGTGGGACAGGGCTTGCCTAGCATGCATGAAGCCTTGAGTTCAAGTCCTCTGTACCACACAAGCAGAAAGAATCGGAAGTGGCACTGTGGCTCAAGTGGTAGAGTACTATCTTGGGCAAAAGAAGCTCAGGGACAGTGCCCAGGCCCTGAGTTCAAGCCCCAGGATTGGAAAAACAAACAAACAAAAAACCACAAAATAATAACAAAAAAAATTAATTAGGAAAACTGAGGAGATAGGTTGAGCTGGGAGATAGGCTTGCTGAATGGTAACCCCTTTGTACAACTAGATATAATATAAATATTAAAAAATACCACTGAGCACTCTAATATGTCCTAAGCCAAGATAAAATATTGTTCACATGACCATACATACTGATTATCCTTAGAAATTTTTTAATTATCACATAGATCCCTAAGTCCTTTTCCTTTTCTACTAAAATCCTCTTTTCAGTGATGTATCTGTAGAACTTGATTTCTTATTACCTTCAAGTCCATCAAATAACTCTTCTGCAGAGGGGCTATAGTTAACCACTCTAAAAATACACACATACACACACACACCTCACCCATCATACTTGTTCTTTCCTGAACTTGATTTGTTTTCAAAGAAGTTTTAACCATTTGACATTTTATATGCGGTATGTACTTACTTACAAGTATTTTATCTTTTAGAGGGTTGAATGTTTGTTCACCAACCAAGATTTTATGAAAATTAAACTAAATACAAGGCCCTATTATTTACTGCCTGCTATTGGTATAAAATAGAACAATAAGAACAACACATGAGCCAGGCACTGGTGGCTAACACCTGTAATCCTAGCTACTCAGAAGGCTGAGATCTGAGGATCACAGTTCAAAGCCAGCCTGGGCAGGAAAGTCCATGAGACTCTTATTTCCAATAAACCACCAGAAAACCAGAAGTGGTGCTGTGGCTCAAGTGGTAGAGCGCTAGCCTTGAGCTGAAGAGCTGAGGGACAGCACTCAAACCCAGAATTCAAGCAAAAAAAGAAAAAAAAATACATGAATCGAAATTTAATTCTAAGGTAGATTATTCAGAACTTTCCTAAATTACTGCCATATACTATTATGTAAACTAAGAACTGTAAAAAAAATGATTATAATTAAACTACAAACCAACTTTTTTTCCCCAGGAAGTAGCAACAATAGACTCAAAGCAACCTTGATATCACAGAAACAGTCAATAAGTAATACAATGGCAATGTCACATTTTTCAGTTATCTCAATTTATTCTAGAAAAATTTATATTGCTCTGTAAATGATGAAAATTGCAACAGTGATTACACAAATGCTTTTTTTTGGAGGGGGGAGGGCAGTGTTGGTCGTGGGGCCTGAACTCTGGGCCTGGGCACTGTCCCTCAGCTCTTCAGCTCAAGGCTAGCACTCTACTACTTGAGCCACAGCACCACTTCCAGCTTTTTCTGCTTATGTGGTGCTGAGGAATCAAACCCAGGGCCTCATGCATACAAGGCAAGCACTCTACCACTGAGCCACCTTCCCAATCCCACACAACATGCTTTTAAAAAAAAAAAAAAATCTAAAATCAATTAGCTTGATATTATCTGAAAATAAGTCTCCAAATTAAATCCAGAATATGTCTTTTCAGTTTTAGAAAGACATTTATACTTTTTTTTTATTTTCCAAAAAACCAAAACCTGACCTAAAAAGAAAACCCTGGCCAGGCCTCAGTGGCTCATACCTGTAATCCTAGCTATTTAAGAAGCTAAGATCTGAGGATGGCAGTTTGAAGCCACCCAGGGCAGAAAAGTCCCCATGAGTCTTAAACCTTTAATTAACCACTCAAAAACCAGAAGTAGAGCTGTGGCTCAAAGTGGCATAGCACTAACCTTGAGCAAAAGAGCTCAGGGACAGTGCCCAGGCCCCATGTTCAAGCCTTATGACCAAAAAAAAAAAAAAAGAAATAAATAAAAAAAAGAAAATCTTACTTCTGATGAGTCAACCTTTGGAGACAATGTACAGGTCAATACACGATCACCTATGCTTTGTGGATTTTGTTTCAGAAAGCTATACATTGACTGAGCAGATTCAGGGCTTTCCAACTGAAGAATGGCCTAGAGAGAATAAAAGTCTGATTAGATACTGAAAACTTTAAAGAAGAATTGGTATATGAGCCAGCAATATATAGCTTTCAATTTTGAATTTTCAATTCTTTAAAAACTGAAGGGATTCAAACATCTATTTGTACATTCATATTCAAAGAAGCATGATTTCCAATAGCCAAGAACTACAAGTGACCCAACTGTCTATCAACAGATAAATCAATTTTAAAAATAAGGTATATTCTATACAATATTCTTTAGCCTTAAAATGGAAAATCTAATTCCACATTTTTCAGTATCTATAGTATTCACCTTCACAGAAACAGAAGTAGAATATTAGTTGATGGTTTGGGAGAGAGTTAGTAGGGAGGTTAATTTTGGATAGGCAAGAAGCCTAAGCTTGAGGAGATAGAAAAGTTCTGGAAATGGATGATGGCACTAATTACCATTAAATTATATTACAACATAGTTAAAACGGTAAATTTCAGTTTTATGAATTGTAAAATTTGTGTATTTCACAATAAAAATTTGTTGCTTAAGTTAAAAAAATTGAATATTTTTTCTTTCAGATTTCAGACACATAGGATTACAAAGGTATAATTAATCCTTATTTGAAAGAGAACAAGAATTTAAATCCTAAGAGCATTCATTGTACAGGCAAGGCAAAACAAAAAGACAGGCTTAAAAAAAAAGACTGAAGAAAGGTTCAAAATTCCTACATGTCATCTATATCCTACATTCCATACTGGATGATCCCATTTCTATAGTAACAAATACAATCGATGTATCATAAGTATATTAAATACTATTCCTTTGTAACATAAATTAACTTTGGTAGCAGCTTTTTTTTTTTTTTTGGGTCTGTTCGTGGGGCCTGAACTCTGGGCCTGGGTGCTGTCCCTCAGCTCTTTAGCTCAAGGCTAGCACTCTACCACTTGAGCCACAGTGCCACTTCTGGCTTTTTTTTTTCTTATGTGGAGCTGAGGAATCAAACCCAGGGACTCATGCATGCAAGGCAAGCGTTCTACCACTGAGCCACCTTCCCAGTCCTAACATAAATTAACTTTGATATGAAATCCTTACTTTGTAAGTAATACATGGTTAATCAAATTCTAATTTTAAGTTGGGTCTAATGGTACATGATTTTAATATACTACTCAGTAGGTAGAGACAGAAGGATAAATTTTGAGGCCGGCCAAAGCTACAGTGACACTCTCTCCAATAAACAAAAACAAAAATATAATTTTAATGATCATATAGCTGAAATATATATTAAACCATGCTTAGTTTTTAATTTTGAAGACAGAGGCTAAACCATGAAATATTTTGTTTATACTTATCATACAAATAGAACTGTGTGTTTTATATATAGAAGGAACTTCAAAACAACTCTGCTAATAAGATCACAAAATTAGTTAAGTCACAGACAAATGCACTTATGTCTAAATTTCCCAGAAACATAATGCTCTTGGCACTACGTTTTCTCATGTGTGAATCTTACTTATTCTAAATAGAGATATCTCTTCTTTCTTATGAGAATTCAGGAGAAAATATTTTGGTTTATCATAACTCTGTTAAGTGGTTGAATCATGTTTATTGGTGCTTCAATTCACAAGTTAAATAACACAGACCACAATTCAGAATTCAGTACTATATTCTCGACATAACATCAAGGATTTCAAGAAAAGAACTTGTTACCTTGTTTTTATTATTCATGAATACATGGTGGTTCACTTTTCCAAACTGGAGCCCAACACAAAGTACACAATGAAGTCCATCTTCTGGCAAATTATCAAGATGTACAAACCGGCTCCATATTTTATCAACATCTACCTGTATTTTTTTTTGAGAGCACAGAAAAAAGTTGTAGCATTTAACTGTAAAATACAGATTAATAGCAATTTAATATTGATGAAGCCAGATCATGTCTTCTTTTAAGAGTGAGAAAATGATACTGTGGATGGAAATAGCTTTTTTCTTTTTCTTTTTCATCCCTCTCTATTGCTGAGGATCAAACTCAGGGTTCTTACTCGATAAACACTCTATCACTGAGCTACATTCCAGTCCAACAGTGAAATCTCAATTTTAAATATGAATAATCAATATATATATCACTAAGCCGGGCATTGGTGGCTCATACCTGTAATCCTAGGTACTCAGGAGGCTGAGATCTGAGGATCATGGTTCAAAGCCAGCCCAGGCATTAGACTCTTATTTCCAATAAAACACTCAGAAAACCACAAGTGGAGCTGTGGCTCAAGTGGTAGAGTGCTAGAAGCTGAAGAACTAAGGGACAGAGCCCAGTCCCAGAGTTCACGTTTACCCAAACCATCCCCCAGATGGATAATGACCTACTTGGCTACTGATGGTTCAGCCCAGCATATGGGAATTTCTTTTTTTTACATCAGGGACTACCAAAAAAACCCTTTATTTCTATTTTTTTTTAACCAAGAAGATCCATCTCATATCTCTACCACCTCAATGTTAAAATTACTGTTTTTAATTCCTAAAAGGTGAACAATTAATCAGTATTCCAATTAAACAAGTTAGCAACAGTATTTAAATGTAAAACTTACCTCTGGGTCACTTTCTTTAATCAAATTTATAAACAGAGCTTCCTAAAATGCCAAAACAAATAAAAGTTAAAGACAGAAGTGATTTCTTATTTATATACTTAGTTAAGATTTGTAATATAATAACATACACAAACATATACCACCTAGTATTTCATAAAATGAGGCATCAAAAGTTTGACCTTTTTGAAAACTTTCTTTCTGAATGTTACTGAAGTTTCACCCTATCTATACAATTTAATTCTTCCTACTCCCTTGGTAAAATGTCTAAGGCAGTGAGTGCCATTTAGAAAGGATGTTCAAAATAATATTTAAGCATTAAGAGACAATTCAGAAAAAAGATAACTTAAACAATAAAATTCAATTAAAGAGAGAAAATAGGGAATGAAGAATAACAACTCAGGAAAATAAAAAATAGCATAATGATTTGCTGCTGCTTAATTATACCCAAAGTGGCATGATAAAAAGAATGTCAAAGTTGCCATAGGATACCTAATAGAAGTCTGTGTATAGAGGTAGACACGACCATTATTGTGTGAGACTATGGCTCTTCAACTCTCTTTGATACATGTGTAAAACAATACCACCTAGTACATCAAGTTAACAGTGATTCTGAAAAGCTTTTCCAAATTATCTATATTTCCTCCTTCCCTCTAGAGACTCTATATTTCATTATATCTCATATAATTAACATTAAAGTATTTCTTTATTAAAGTATTAAAGGATTTTTTTCAGATGAAGCTGAATCTGATCAGACTCAATTTTATGTCTGTCTCATGGCTTTGTAGAGAAAGGACATGAAGGTGACAAAACTGAAGGTGGGGAAATGTGCTGTGGCTCAAGTAGTAGAGTGCAAGCCTTGAGCTGAAGAACTGAGGGACAGCACCCAGGCCAGAGTTCAAGCCCCATGACCGACCAAAAAAAACTGAAGGTGGAAGAGTTCAACTATTCTCTAGTGAAAACTTGAGATGATAGCAATAGTAGAGGGAACATCTTTAAACAGTTAAAATAGATGACATCTAATGAGGAAAAAAAATGTGAGAAATGAGAGAAACAAAAACTTCAGAATCCCTGTTTGGATGACTGAATTTTCAAATACTTTTCAACTATTTTCCAATCCAACAAACCTAAGACATAGAATTTCCTCAATATGAACGTAACTCACAAATAGGAGACAGTGATTTACTACAGAGAGAGGAAAAGCTAGATAACAACACGTAACCAAAAGAAAAAAACTAAGTAGCATAATGAATTTGATTATACATTTTGAAAGATCTAATAAAAATGAAGCTCAAAATCTATGATTTACCTCATCTTTTATATTCATGCTTTCAGGAGCCATACTTATCGAGAGTTGATTTCCATCCATGGACATTGGGAAGCAAGTATAAAATTTTACCATAGAATCTGCAGATTTTCTATTTATTTCTATATATGCCTTTAAAAATAGAAAGTAAAAGAACCTTATTTTCTTGAAAATACTTAATATTTCAAAGTAAAATGACTTAAAACAACTTGGCAGCAAAAAAATTTTCTTACTGCATCCTTAGCTCTCTATCAGTACCCAGAATATAAGACATTTTATGAGTATTTCTTCAATAAATAAATGTAATGATTGTTAAAATGAAAATGTGAGAAAAAAACTAAAGAAATGTGGCTGTAGGGCTGGGAAGGTGGCCCAGTGGTAGAGCGCTTGCTTTGCATGCATGAGGCCCTGGGTTCGATTCCCCAGCATCACATATAGCAAAAAGAAAAAAAGCCGGAAGTGGCGCTGTGGCCCAAGTGGTAGAGCGCTAGCCTTGAGCTGAAGAGCTGAGGACAGTGCCCAGGCCCAAAGTTCAGGCCCCATGACCGGACCCCCCCCCCCAAAAAAAGAAAATTAATATTAATAGATGTGGATTTTTAAATAAAAGACTTAGAGAAGATTAAAAAAAAAAAGAAATGTGGCTGTATATATTTTCTTATTAGATAATAGGTTAAACGTTCTTCTACACATTTGATAGAAATCATCAGTACCTGTGTATGTAACTGTAGGTCTATTAAATTATCCCTAATTTATTTGCCAATTTTTATTGAATTTTTAATATGCCCTAACATAATGTAGACATAAACTCCTTTTTCCATTTTACAGAAAAACTTTTCAAGATCTGATCTGAACTTTTCAAGATCCTTTAAGTGAAACTATAAAAGTTCTCTACATAGTAAATAAAAAATGCAGGCAAAAGTTGCTAGAATTTATGCTAACAGCGTATCTTAAATCCATGATTTTATTCAGTCAAAAAAACATCAATTTTTGCTAGTTTGGCTGTCACATTTTAAACTATAAAAGTTACAGCCACTGTGTGTAGTAAGTACTAATTTATAATGAAAAGGGAATTAAGTCTGTTTCTGAAAGAGGAAATAGTATAAATATACTAAATATATACATATATAATCCACAGATTCAGGTATCTATTGAGGTCTTGGAATCTAACTCTTATGGACAGGGGAACTGAATCTGATATTTCTCCAGGTCATATCTAAAAGTATTAATAGGTCTGTGCTTAAATTTTCTTTTTTCTTTTTTGATTGTGAAATACTGTATAGAAGGGTTACAATTACATGGGCAAGATAATGAATACATTTCTTATCAAGCATTGTAGCCTCCTCCTGTTTCCCCTTCCCATTCCATCCTCCCCCCACCCCCCTTAAACTTTATTTAACCTATGTATTTATAAATGTTTTGGTATCTGATGTAACAATTTTACCTAAAATTCTCCCTAGTTCAATATAGTCACAATAAAAACAAATCTAATATTAAAAACTGCTTTCATATTATCATCTGCCTATAAACATCAGAAATAACCCCCTTTTTAAAAATCAGCTTTATTGAAATATAACAGTAAACTGTTTAACAATTTATACTTCATGGTCTTTAGTATACTTATACAGTTACACAATCAGTCAATTAATAAGAGAACTACTTTAAATCAGTTGTACTCACTTGATGTTTTCTCAAGCATACTGGCTCTGATAATCATCGAATATATATCTAACTCTAGTTTCACAGATTTAATAATGCCAAATACTTTCTATAACAAAAACACTACTTTCAGTGTTTGGCTCAATGTTGTAGAAATGTCTGCCTAGAAAACAGGAAGACTTAAGTTCAAAATTGTCTTCCAACCACTTCAATGACATCTTTCTTTTTTTTTTTTTTTGGTTGGTCGTAGGGCTCAAACTCTGGGCCTTGGGCACTGTCCCTCAACTCTTCAGCTAAAGGCTAGCACTCTACCACTTAAGCCACAGTGCCACTTCTGGTTTTATGGTGGTTTATTGGAGATAAGAGTCTCATGGACTTTCCTGCCTGGGCAGGCTTTGAACTGTGATCCTCAGATCTCAGCCTTCTGAGTAGCTAGGATTGCAGGCTCGTGAGCCACCGGTCCCAGCTAAGGACATAATTTTTAATTATCTTCCACAAGTTGCTTAATATTAACAAAAAGATTTTGTTGTGCTGTTTTACAATTACAAATGGAATATATACGGAAGAAAAAGCTAGGTTGTTGTAAGCACTGCTGAGAGTGGAATTGAGTATCACTGGTGAAAAAACAAAAATACTAGTAAAATCATGATCTAGAAAATCATAAAATGAAAATATTTATTAAATATATTAGAAGCCAGGCACCAGTGGCTCACACCTGTAAATCATCTACTGAGGAGGCTGAGATCTGTGGATCACAGTTCCAAGCCAGCCCAGGCAGCAAAGTTTATGAGACCCTTATCCCTAATTAAGCTGTAAGTGGTGCCATGGCTCAGGTGGTAGACTGTTGAACAGCACTCAGGACATAAATTCAATTCCATAACCGACCAAAAAATAAAAAATTACTAATTTTTTAAAAAACATATGAGATAAGCATTTTATAGTCAAAATTTTGAGCAAAGCTGTTTAAAACTATGCTTGAGTAGTACAATACTAAAATAAAGGACATTTGTGCCATGCATTAAGAAAACATCTCATGGTAAAACAATGTTAGGGTAATTTAAGTCAATATTTTCATAGATTTTTTTCAAAGTGTGCTTGCAGACAATATGAATAGCAAATCAACTCTTACCTTTTTATGAGATGATAAAATCAAAATATCCTTTATACCACCAAATGGTTTTGCTAAGTTGTAAATTTCTTCTACAGAATATCCTTTATTAGGCAAATCAGAAATAAGTACTACACACATTTCCTCTGTTTCCTTCAAAACAAAATAAGAAATTACATTTATATAAGTTATACTTCATACTGTCATGTTAAATTATTACTCAATTTGCATTTACTACTGAAGAAAGCCTAATGTAGTCAGAAGGCTGACCTGAACCTCAAATCAAATGTTTCCTCCATTTTCAAATTTCCATTTATCAAACACAAAGTAATTACAGTCATACCAGCTGTTTAGTTCAGGTCTGTAGGTCTCCTCCTTTTATATGAAAACACAAGTCTACTTTTCTCTGACAATGATTCTTCTTCTTTTCATGTACTACTGCCATTTCTATGCCCTGTTATGATACAGCCTCAACCTCCAAAGCAGCAAGTATTTTTATCTTTCTCAATAACATTATCACTTTCAGGCAATATAAAAACAATTTCTTTTGGATCCCCATCAAGTGCTTTGTTTTAGCTAATCCATTCTTTCTCGCAGATATATTTTATTCTCTAAAATATATTCTCTTATCAAGCCAATTTTTCCTTGGGTTGATTTTTGGGAAAAAAATATCCTAAAGATGTGCTATAGCAAACTTAGCAATATTTTTGATATTTTGTGAGAAAAAGGTAAGAAGTAGTAATTTTCATAAACCAGTGACTTTGAACTAGTTTTTTTTTACCCAGCCCAGTTACATGCATTCATAAATCACTCCTTCAATAGTACTTTAATGGAATAAGATTTTAGTTGCTTCTTGAAGAGGTTAGAAAAAACGAACCTAGGTTTAGCATTAGAGTGACCTTAAAATCGAAACAAGTAAAATCTAAATTATTAAGACTAGATCTTTGTTTTGTTTTTATTTGCTGTGGGGCTTGAACTTAGAGCCTGAATGTTATTTTTATGCCTTTCTATTAAGGACAGAGCTCTACCACTTTGAGCCATAGCTGCACTTCTGTTTTCAGGTGGTTAGTTGAAGATAAAGAGTATCACAGACTTTACTGCCCATGCTAGCTCCCAATGGCAACCTTCAGATCACAGCCCCCTGAGAAGCTATGAACCACCAGTATCAGGGCCATTTTGTTTAAGGTATAACCCAGGCTTGTCTTTAACTGGTGATCTTCTCTCCCTGACTACTAACATATGCCACCACAGCCCACAATTTTAACACATGCTTAATGACATAAGTCACAAGAAAATGATAAAAGACTATGTCTTTTAAATAATCAATTTATATCTCCATAAGTATAAACAAAGAAATTCCCTAGTATTGCAAATATTATCATATCTCTCATATGCATGTAATGAGAAAATTTTTTTTATAAATTTGTACTGGTTCTAATTTCAAAAGTTGTTTATCGTGGGGTACCAGTGGCCTATGCCTATAATCATAGCTACTCAGGAAGCTGAGATCAGAAGATCAAGGGTGGAACCCAGCCTAGGCAGACAAATCAGTAAGACTCACATTTATACACCCATGCACATGCGCACGCGCCTAAACACACACACACACACACACACACACGCACACGCACACGCACACACACAAACAGAGAGCAGTATGGCTTAAGTGGTAGAATGCCAGCCTTGAACAAAAAAATCAAGTGGCCCAGTACATGTACACATGCATGCACACACGCACATACACTCCACTTTACCTGAAAAACAATTGCAATTTAACAAGTTGTTCTCTGGGGAAAAAATAATCTAGAGGCACAGCTTACAGATAAAGCACCTCTCTAGCAAGTGCAAGACCCCAAGTCCAAATTCCACCTACCCTGAAAAAACATTTATTGATAATCTGCTCCTAAATTTGGGGGACTTACTCTGTAACTTAGAGTAGTTTTTAGGTAGATTATTTTTTACCTTAGTCTTAAAGAACAATGTATTTTGCTAAAAGTTTTTTGTTTTAAAAGAATAAGGTAAATAAAGACTAGGTAAACCACAGGACAAATCCTTGAGACAAGAATAATTCTAGTATGTCCTGGGATTTGAGCAACCCAAAATAGCTGGAGGGGAGGAAAGAACTCGGGAAATAAGAGAAGTATAACCTGGACAGGAAAGATATAGGTAAGGACTTTGAATCCAGAAACAGGACTTGAGATTTGATGAGACAAGAAAAGAGGTGACAATTAAGAATTCGATGGCTCCATCAGAAAGAATGACATTCCTCATTTGTTAGGAAATGGAAACGCTTGGAAAAAATTATATTAAGTGAAGTAAGCCAGGCCCAAAGAAACACAGGTCCCATGGTTTCTCTTATTTGCAATATTATATGTCTGAGTCAAGCAGAAAAGGTCAGATAAGGTGATGTTAGGGAAATGAACCCTAAGATATGTATTCAAATGTTTTTTTTTTCTTTCATGTGATTGTTTCTAACACATTTATAAGATTATTTCTTTGTTGCTTTGTATGTCCCTCCCCCACAGTATAACCCCTGCTTTCACTTTATTTAATGTCGGTATAATTTGTGGAGGGGAAGGGAAAAAACAAATCGTTTAAATAGGGATACAGGTGGACCCATTGCAACAATGAGATGTACAAGTCATTATGGTGAAAATGAACTTTACAACTTTGGTGGGGGGGGGGGCAGGGAGGATTGGGTGAGGGGACGTGGGGAGGGGAGAATGGGAAGGGATGGGAAGGAGAAACAAAGGAGGAGGCTACAATGCTTGATAAGAAATGCACTCATTATCTTGCCCACGTAATTGTAACCCCTCTATACAAATTTAAAAACAACAACAACAAAAAAAAACTAACCTTGCTCACTGGTTCATTTTCTGTGGCCTCCAAAGCAGCTTCTTAACACCAAAATATAATAAAAACAATGACTAGTTACATTTTTTTAAAACTCAGACAGATATTTAATATAATCCTACTAGTAATTATATGAAAATGTTTACAACTGACAAAAGTCTAGATGATTAGTAGGAAATAACTACAATAGTGACATGGGATTCTAACAAACACATCTGGTTTATTCCTTAATTTCAGAACAATCCACAGTAAAAATCTAAATCTTATTTTTATATTCCACTTTAAAATTTTTATTTACTTAGGTTGGTGCTCTATACCACTTGAGCCATAGCTCCTCTTCTGTCTTTTTTTTTTTTTGGGTCTGGTTGTGGGGCCTCAACTCTGGGTCTGGGCGCTGTCCCTCAGCTCTTCAGCTCATGGCTAGCACTCTACCACTTGAGCCACAGCACCACTTCCGGCTTTTTTCTTTTTGCTTATGTGGTGCTGAGGAATCGAACCCAGGGCCTCAGGCATGCAAGGCAAGGTCTCTACCACTGGGCCACCTTCCCAGCCCCCTTCTTCTGTCTTTTTGTTGTTGTTATTGTTTCTGATAGTTTGTGGGGTATAAAAGAGTCTCTCAGACTTTCTGCCTGGGCTGGGTCCAAACTCAATTCTAAAATCTCAACCTCCTGGGCAGCTAGGATTACAGGCATGAGACACTGAAGTGGTTCTAATGTTCTTGACTTAGTATGACCCTGATTTTGAGGGTAAAAAATATGTTTAGCACAAAACTTAAAACTTTAGTTTTCCTTCTATCTTTAAAGAGAAGAAAATAGAACTATACTATTGGCCTACCTGAAATAATCTCTTCAGTATTATCAATGACTTTGATTTCCACACTGGCCTTCATTTCAGAGTCTGCTGCATAAAATAGTCAGTTTTATTAATCTAAAAAACACTACTATCAATAAACTAATAAATCTACACAAGAATTTTAGCATCTTTTGTCCATTTCAGGTCTTCTCATTCTAACCCAAGTGAAATCTATATTAATTTCTTTTTTTTCTTTGTTTGGGTGCCAGTCCTAGGGCCTGACCTCAGGGTCTAGGTGCTAATAACCCAGAGCTTGTTCAACTAGTGCTCTACTGCTTGAGCCAAAGCTCAACTTCTGGCTTTTTGGTGGTTAAGTGGACATAAGACTTTATAGACTTTCCTGCCCAAGGTGGCTTTGAAGTATGATCCTCAGATCTCAGCCTCTTGAGTAGCTAGGATTACAGGTGTGACTTATATAAGTGCCCAGCTTATATAAACTTTTTGAGAAACAGAAGTAATTCTTGTGAGACTCGTTCAGGAAATTTTCAAAATATACTTGAAGGCTCAAAAAGATTACTTCCAGCTTACCTGGTACTGTCACAGGCTTACTGGAGTCTTTGTTTTTAACATTGTTAGGCTTCTTAGCTTCTAGAGACTTCTTTCCAGTAGATTTTGCTTTTAGGAGGAGAAATGATTAAAGATACGGGTCTGTTCAATCACTTAGCATGTTTAAAACTAATACGTAAGTATGTAAACAGCATAGTTTTATTATAAAGGCAGTTCTTTAATATTGAAAGCAAATTTAAATTGAGTTGTGTTTTTGTGCCATTACTGGGGCTTGAACCTAGCATATAAACACTAATATTTAGTTTTTTGCACAAGGCTGGTGGCTTTACCAACCATTTGAATGACACCTCTAATTATGACTTTTTAGTGATTAATTGGAGATAAGAGTCTCAGACTTTCCTGCCAGGGCTGCCTTTGAACTGCCCTCTAGAACTCAGCTTCCCGAGCGGCTTATAGGCATTAGCCACTGGCACCTGCTGAGATACAATTTTTTTTGGGGGGGGGGGGGGGATGGGGAGTCCAGTCATGGGGCCTGAACTCTGGACCTGCGTGCTGTCCTTCCGCTCTTCAGCTCAAGGCTAGCACTCTATCACTTGAGCCACAGCGCCACTCCCGGCTTTTTTTTTTCTGCTTATGTGGTACTGAGGAATCAAACCCAGGGCCTCAGGCATGCAAGGCTGAGCCACCTTCTCAGCCCTGAGATATAATTTTTTGATGGTTTTTGGCAAGTCTTAAACAAACTTCATGTGGAAGAAATACATACCAACAAAACAACAACAACAACAAAAGAATTTTGAAATTTTGTTTGTTGAAATTTTGTTAAAGAATATTAATTTCAATAGGCTGCATTTATTTTGAGTCATTTTATACTGTTATAGAGAAAATGCATCCTCCCAATATGGAAATAACCCTCCTACAGTAACAAATATCAGAGGAATAAGCTATGAAATGTATACATGACAGTTTAAACATGTACATGAAAATTAAACCATTTACGGGGGCCGTAATAGAGCAGCTTGTATTTGTCAAAACTAGACACTTATCCATATATATATATATATATATATATATATATATATATATACACACACACACACACACACACACACATGTATGTGACTTTTACCTCTCCACAAGAAACATCTTCAATAGCAGATACTGCTCAAGATTAAAGTATCAATAAATAAAGTCCAAAATGGGTGAGATTTTAAATAGCAAAGAGATATCAACGAAATTATTTAAGATGTTATTAGATATTAAAAGTTGTGTATTTAAAACTTTTTTGATACTGTAACATTCAAGAAAGAACTAAAAATAGATTTACTAAAACCTTTTATCTGAATCTTACCTGTTTTGATGGAAGCTTTACCTTTAGTAGCTACTGTTACCACAGATTTTACAGAACCAGCAGATTTTCCTAAATCAGAAAAGTTGCAGTCAAAACTGATTTGCTTAATTTGCTGATTGTGCTATCAGTCTCCAAAGAACCCCCCCCCCCCCCCACACCAATATAATAGAGCTGGGATCACACCTATAATCCTAGTTACTCAGGAGGCTGAGATCTGAGGATCATGGTTCAAAGCCAGCTCAGGCCTGCCTGGGATGTTCCTGACATCCGTGAGATTCTGATCTCCAATTAACCACCAGAAACTGGAAGTGGTGCTGTGGCTCAAAGGGTAGAATATTCTCCTTGAGCTAAAGAGCCAAAGGACAGTGCCCAGGTTGAGTTCAAGTCCCATGACCAACAAAAACAAACAATATTATATACTATGTTTTATTTTTTTAAAATGCCATTATCTTGGGGAGTATAAGTCATTTTCTAAATCCAGCAATGATGATAATCCCTTCTGAAAAAACAAAACAAAACAAAACCTTGAAACACTGAATACGAATTTTGTTTTGCTGCAATTAAACCTAGAGCCTCCCTATCCACAATTCTTTGGCTCTCAGTTGAATGAAAAGCATTCAAGACTAGTATGGTGGTAATGTGTATAATCCTAGCATTTGGGAGGCTGAGGTAGGAAGATGACAATTTCAAGACTGCATGGGTACTTCGCAAATTCAAAGCAAGTCTGAGTGCTGAGGATTTAGTTAAGTGGAACAGCGCTTACCTGGCCAGTGCAAGGCCCTGAGTTCAAGTCTCAGCTCAAAAAAACAAAAACAAAGCATGTCTGAGCTATACTGTCTCAAGAAATGGGATGTGGCTGGGAAGGTGGCTCAGTGGTAAGAGTGCTTGCATTGCATGCCTGAGGCCCTGGGTTCGATTCCTCAGCACCATATAAACAGAAAAAGCTGGAAGTGGTGCTTGGCTCAAATGGTAGAGTGCTAGCCTTGAGCTGAAGAACTGAGGCCCAGGGGAAAAAAGAAAGAAAGAAAGAAAGAAATAGATGTAACTCAATGGCGGTGTGCTTGCTGGACAAGCACAAAGCCCTAGGATTGAAAGCATTCAAAAATACTTCAAGGTGTGGTTGGAGGCGTGGCTCAGGTAAGAGTGAAAGAGAACCAATGAGTGAAAGTGAGTTTGAGTTCTGGTCTCAGAAAAACAAAGAACAAAAACAAAAAAAACCTTAAAGGGGGGCTGGAAAGGTGGCTCAGTGGTAGAGCACTAGCCTTGAGCTGAAGAGTTGAGACAGCACCCAGGCCCAGAGTTCAGGCCCCACAACTGGACAAAAAAAAAAAAAACTTTAAAGGTCGCATTAAAAAAAAATGATAATAATAATTTTAAAAACTCCAGTACTGCCAAAGAAAAGGTAACCTAAAGATTGCTTTCACTCATTCCTAGTGTGTCCTACCTGCGCAGGATTATGTTTTTCTGATCTTTTTTTAACCTACATTTCAACTGTTGCTTATTTTTCCATGCTATTTATAAAACTGTTATGATCAAAATTACTGTAAATATCACAGTGAGCCAAAACCTTTTCCATTCAGAAAGAGGACGTTTCTCTCTGAAAACTAGGATTCATAACAACTAGCAAGGATAAAGAAAAAGTCCAGAATTAGAAATCAGTGGGTCTATGTTTAATTAAAATTGAGGAGCCCTGAGGCATTACTTGATTTCTGTGTATTATCTCCATATAAATGAGAGTGGTTGTTACAACTATCTTAAAGAAACTAAAATCCTACTTTCAAAAATCATATCACATATCAACAAGCACTGTCAACCATAAAAAACAATAGAAATAGTCCACTAATCTGTGTGTGTGTGTGTGTGTGTGTGTCAGTGTGTGCTTGAACTCAGGGACTGTCAGCTTTTGTGTTCACAGCAAACACTTTATCACTTACATCTCCACTACTGGCTTTTTGGTGGTTAACTGGAGATCAGAGTCAGCATTTTCCTGACTGGGATGGCTTTGAACCATGATACTCAGATCTCAGACTCTTGAGTAGCTATGATTACAGGTATGAGTCACCAATGTCCATCTGCTTTTTATACCCAGAGAAGCTATAGTCAGTTCAAAAAGAGGAATATTATAGTGTTCTTATCTGCAGTTTTATTTTCCATAGTTTCAGTTACACACTGACCAAAAATACTAAATAGAAAATTCCAAAAACAAACAATGTGTACGTTTTATGCTAAGTATTGTGAAGAAATCACCAGCTGTCCTGCTTCATCCTGGGACCTAAATCTTCCCATTGTTCAGTACACACATTACCTTACCTGTCTATCAGTCACTTACTAGAATATGTTCATGTTCAAATAACTTAATTATGGCTACAAAGTATGAATAGTAATGATGGTAACTCATATACCAAAGAGAAACCATAAAATGCTTCTTTTAGTAAAAAGGTTTATGTAGGGGCTGGGAAGTTGGCTCAGTGATAGAGCGCTCGTCTTGCATGCATGAGGCCCTGGGTTCCATTCCTCAGCACCATATAAGCAAAAGGAAAAAAGCCAGAAGTGGCACTGTGACTCAATTGGTAGAGCACTAGCCTTAAGCTGAAGAGCTGAGGGACAGTGCCCAGGCCCAGAGTTCAGGCCCCATGACCGGACCAAAAAAAATATTAAAAAAAAAAAAAAAAAAAAAAAGGTTTATGTAGTACTAGATATTTAAGATACAGAACTTAAGTATTCTACTTGTGTTACTATTATTTTATTATCAGTGTTACTAATCTCTTACTGTGCCTAATTTACAAATTCAATTTTACTGGACTTATTATATAAGTACAATGCAATATATAAGTACTGTACTTATTATTATGTATAAGCACAATAAAACAGTACATACAGGATTCAGTACTATTTTCAAGTTTGAACATGTTATGGAAATCTTGAAATATATCCTTATCCAGAAGGGGAACTATTGTACCAATCCATATAGGGTGTCATTCAACTAGCCAATTCTTAAGTTATTTCAGAAGTTTTGCTATACTGATGAGAAATGACCTTCAGTAAGCCATTAAGGAGTTTCCTTTACTATCCCTGTTACTATCACAAGTCAATTCACTATTATTTCTATTTGAGTACCAGAATTTAAGGATTTAAGGAATAATAGCTGGCAATACAACAGTTAAGGCTTAATTAACTAGATGGCTTTAGTACCTAACACATCTAATCTCCACAGGTGACTCCCATAAACTTATAATCAAAGTGATGGCAGAGTCTGTTAAATAAATGAAATTTCAAGAGAGATTTCCTACCAATTCAGATGACTGCTTCTACAAAATTACTACAAGAAAACTGTTTCTGCCACCAACAGTGGTTATTTCCTAGTAAAAAAACTGCTTCTGTGCCTTTTTAATATATGGAAGACAACTGCTCTTTATCCTAAATGTTGACACTGACTTAACCTATATTTAACAGAACAGGAAAGAAAGAAAGGAGAAAAGAGGATCATGCCAGGTTAAAGACTCTCTCTCTCTTTGTGTCAGCAGTAGGTCTTAAACTTAGGGCCTAGGCGCTATTCTTGAGCTTTTTCATTCAAGGTCAACACTCTACCTCTTTGAGCCACACTACCACTTCTGGTTTTCTGGAAGTTAATTGGAGATAAAGAGTCTCTCGGACTTTCCTGCCTGGGCTGGCTTCAAAACACAATCCTCAGATTGCAGCCTCCTGAGTAGCTAGGATTACAGCCATGAGCTACCAGTACCTGGCTCAAAATTATTAATAATCACCTTAAAGCCCAGTACAGCTTATAAAAATTGCAAAAATATTAATATTTTCTAGATTACTGAAAAATTAGAACACTTACCCAACATGCACTAGGCCTGTACTTTGATTTCTACCCAGACCACCACAAAAAACATACAAAACAAGAACAACATACCTGAAGATTTGTTTACTTTGGGTAGTGATGTTTTAGCTTGTCCAATTTTGGCTGAAATAAGAATAATATCTCAATTATATATTACAAATAGTATCATTTAGAATTAGGTAGGAATTATCCTTGCAATATTTTTGATAGAACACTATGAGAAACATCTCTGTACATAACTTTTGGGGAATTATTTCTGGGGCTAATTCTTGGACATGGACTTGATATGTAAGAGGCATACACTTAAATTTTAATAATATTAAACTGTTGTCCAGGGGGGCTTTATCATTTAATACTTCCATCAATAGTATGTAAGAATGATTTGCTATCATTTCTACACAAACACAAAAGATTATTTATTTAGCTAATATAACATACCTATTTTCCACTGTGATAAGAACACTGGGATGGTTTATTTTTAGCCTTAATTATGAGTAAATTGTATTAATTTTCACATACTTAAAAAAGTCCTTTATATTTTAGCATCTGTAGTCTGCTTATGCACACTATTTGCCAAATTATTTTTGGCTGTAAATTTTTGTAATATTATGTATTCGATATCTTTAAATACTAAAAGGTAACTTTTAAAAAAAGTATGCAAAATACTTACACAAAACACTTTTATGTAAACAGATGTCTTCCTTACTTTCTTTTTGTGATACTGAGGCTTTAACTTAGTAACCTTGAACTTGCAGGCAGGTGATATACCACCCCAGGCCATGCCTCCAGTCCTTCACTTTGCAAGTTTCCATATTTTTTCAGTACCTTTAAAAGCTTAGGCACGACATAAATCTCTGATCCATCTATAACATTTTTACCTATGTGCTTTACTTTTTTTTCATTTTTTTAATTCAAATTTTTTTATTATTATAAAAATGATATACAGAAGGGTTATAGTTATATAAGTCAGGTAAGGAGTATATTTCTTTTTGGATAATGTCACCTGTTCCCTTGCTCTTTAATCAAAAGTAAAAAAGAGGTTGGTCAAATGAATGAATGATTCAATTCCTCCCGTCCCCTGAACAAGTATGATATTTTATCATGATTTACTGGTAAAATAACTGATAGGTTTGGGGAAGTACTTCTGAATTCTTCTTTAATCCTAATGACATTGTTGTCTATTTTGCAATACTAGGAAACTATTTTAAATATTTCAAGGCTATAAAAGTCAATGTCATTTTCCTGTTTGTGATACTGTATTATACAACTACAGTACCTGGGACAGTCTTAATTTCTGTCCTTTGAAGAATTCTCCTGCCATTCTTCAGGTCCTTTTTAAAATATGTAAATGTTACAACCAGTTTATATAGTTAAAAAATGTTATTGATAGATTTTTTACCAGTTAATGAAAAAGGTATTTTATAACTGAGGCTATCTACCCAAGTCAGTTTCTTATCTATTACATGTTGCACATGTACTAAATACTTCAAAGTTCATTATATTGTGTGCCTTCCCTTTCCCTTTATCCTTCCCCTCCTCTTTTTTTCTCTCATTCTCTCCCTCCTATGCTTCCTTGCTTCCTCCCTCCCTTTCTTTCTTTTGGCTACACTAGCTTGAACTCAGCCTCTTAGTTGCTTGAATGCCACTCTACCACTGTGAGATATCCCTCCAGTACTGTTTTTTTTTTTTTTTTTTGTCAGTCATGGGCTTGAACTCTGGGCCTGGGTGCTGTCCCTGAGCTCTTCAGTTCAAGCTGAGCACTCTACCACTTAAGCAACAATGCTACTTCAATTTTTTTGGTGGTTAACTGGAGATTAGAGTCTCATGGCCTTTCCTGGCTGGGCTGGCTTTGAACTGTGATTCTCAGATCTCAGCCTCCTGAGTATAGGATTAGGCATGAGCTACCGGTGACTGGCTTTGCTAGTTATTTTGAAGATGAAGTCCAGAGAATTTTTCTGCCAGACTGGCCTTGTACTGAGATACTCCATATTTCAACCTCCAGAGCTGCTAGAGTTACAGGTATATGCCAAAGGACTTATTAGCAATTAAGTTACAGTACTGATTAAATAAATGATCGACTATCTGATCTGATGGTACTATTTGGTATTGAACTTAGAAAACCTTGAGCTTGCTGGCTAGGCACTCAACCATGTAGATCATGCCTCCATCCCTAAGTGGCTGGTTTTTATGTATGCAACTGAACTACTATCATTACATTTAGTATTTAAACTGATTCTCTGGGAATTTTGCATTATACCACGGTACTTTTATGTTGTCCCTGATTTTCCAGTTTTCATGCCTCATAACAAATAATGCACTCGCTACTGGCTATATGTATGTTTTAGAAAAACACACTAACTCAAAGAAGTGGTAACTGGTTTGGCTTAACATGTGTACTTTTGTAAATCTTTGCATAAATAGTATCAATCTCCAGCATAAGAAATATGTATATTTATATACACAATATTGTATTTGATGCAAGGATATATACATATATATGTACATATATATACGTGTAAGCATGTATATATATGTACATATATATGTGTAAGTATGTATATGCATACACATATATTTATAGACAGACAGATATGATGAAAATGAATACTGAAGGTCTGGCACTGGTGGGTAGTTCATGCCTGTATCTCAGATACTCATGAGGCTGAAACTTAAAGAGGACTGGGGCCAAAGTCAGTCTAGCAGCAAAGTCTGTAAGACTTTACTCCAATTAAACAATAAAATACTAGACTAGAAGTCTGGCTTAGATGGTGGTAGAGTGTTAGCCATGATCAAGATGAATAAGCATGAGGTCTTGAATTAAAGTGTCAGCCCCAAAAATTAAAAAAAGAAAAGAAAAAGCCATTGAAAATACCAAGTACTTTTTTTAGTACCTAGAAAAGTACGTAAGTGAGGTATATTCTCCTCTTTTTTTTTTTCCAGGAAGGATGGAGAGAGAGCTGGGCAATACTGGGGTTTGGACTCAGGAAAACAAGCCTTGCCAGTAAGTACTTTATCACTTGAGCTGTTCTCTTATTTCTTTGCTTCAGGTATTTTTCAAATAGGGTGTCAAATTTATATATGAGCCAACCTGGATTGAGATCTTCCAATTTATACTTGCAATTGAGATGACAGGACCATACTACTGAACTAAGATTTTTAATAGCTGAGATAAAAGCTCAGGAACTTTTTGCTGTTAAGCAGTTCTAGGCAGTAAATACTAAAATATGACTTTAGAATTTAACATCAAAATCCTTAACTGAAATTTCTAGTTTTAATATATAGTAAAGGGCTTTACCATAATTAAGACTTTAAACTTCAATTTAATAACTGCACATTCATATACCTCCCTTTACTCAGGTTGCTTTCAGTAGTAATTTTTTTGTAACTAAAATACAGTATCACATATAAGAAAATGGCATTGACAGAATCTAGCAACATTAAGATTTCACCAGTTTTATATCAATGTATAGTCTTATGAAATTTTATCACTTTTAGAAATGAATATGATAGATGAGTTGCACCACAAAGATTCCATTTATTTATTTATTTATTTAGGTCGGTCATAGGGCCTGAACTCTAGGCCTGGACACTGTCCCTCAGCTCTTCAGCTCAAGGCTAGTGCTCTACCACTTAAGCCATAGTGCCACTTCCATTTTTTTCTGCTTATGTGGTGCTGAGGAACCAAACCTAGGGCCTCATTCATGCAAGGTAAGCACTGTACCACTGAGCCACCTTCCCAGCCCCAAGATTCCATTTATAATAACCATTTGTTGTGTGTGTCAGTACTGGGACTTAAAACTCAGGGCCTCACATTCTCACAAGGCTTTTTAACTCAAGGTTGGTGTACAACCACTTGAGGTACACTTCCACTCTGGCTTTCTGCAAGTTAACTGGAGATGAGTCACGGATTTGACTACTGGGGCTGGCTTCAAATCTCAATGCTCAGATCTCACTCTCCAGAGTGGCAAAAAGGTTTTCAGTTGAGATCAGAAAAGGGGGTCATGGGGAAGATCCTCTTTTTTGGGGGGAAAAGCTATAAAATTTCATGAAAATAAATTGTTCAATCAAGGATGAGAAAACACAACATTTTGTGCACTATATGCTTTTCCATGGATGTAATTATAACATTAATTAATATAAACCTTTAAGTGTCTCTGTACTCTTCTCTTTATACATGTGTATTCATTAGAATCTCATGATATACTTTAATTTATTTTTTTTTAGAGATACTGGGTTTTCAACTCAGGGTTTTCATGATTGCTTAGAAAGGCAATGCTGCCACTTGAGCTATGGCCCCAGACCCTTTTACTTTGTTATTTTTAAATAAGGCCTCACATTTATGCTGGGGCCAACCTAGATTACTACCTTCCTATTTATTTTTCTATGTAGCTGGATGACAAGATACCTAGTACCACACCCAGGTTTTTACTCATTAAGATGAGGATCTTGAAAACATTTTTGCTTATGCTGGCCTTGAATCCTGATCCTCCCAATCTCCACATCTTGCATAGCTAGGATTATAAGTGTAAGCTTGACTTATATACTAGATATTAAAAGATGGAAAAAAAAACTATAAACATTCCCTTCATCAACCAACTAAGGGAGACAGGCTCCTTTATAAACCAAACTATTTAAAATATAAATCATTACTGGTAGGGAATTGGGAGTTCCGACCTGCCAAGGAGAGTTAGAGAAGGTATTAAGAAAAAAAAATCATCTTAGATGGGCCTTTAAAAGATAAATTAGGATTTTGTATCACCCCTTATTTATCTCCAAAATCTTAACTGACCTTTTATCTTCAGTATCTTGCCTAGCAACTAATCAGGAACTTACTAAATAAAGTTCACCGTAAGTCAGGCAATTTTACAAATGTACAGCACAAAGTACCAATGGATAAAACTACGTGGGAGAGTTGGAAAATAAACTGTTCTGAGTGGCTAGGATATAACAAATGAGTATCAAGACATAGAAAAAGTAATAGGGAAGAGAAGGGCAATTTTATATAAAGCCGAACATTCTAGACTTTATTCCATGGGTCATTTGTATCAAACAATTAGATTTTTAAGACATGCTTATAATCTCAGCACTCTACATAGAGGCTGAGACAGGTTGGGGTATGTATAAAAATCAAACAACAACAAAACCAATATACCTCCCTCCCCTCCCCTAAAATTTAAAACTTAAGTTCCTCCCATAGAAGTACAATAAGTGACATCTAACATCACTTTGTAATAAGTTTCCAGTAGGATGGCAAAATATACTGATTTGGGAGAGCATGAAAATTTAACAACTTACCAGAAGCTGAAGTAGCATTTTCAACACTTTTTGAAGAATCTGTATCTTTTCTATTTAAAAGAAAAAAGCAGCAATTTAAAAATTCTAAAGTAATTCTGTTGTAGAGTTTTTGTATGTTTTGAGTGTGTACCAGTTCTAGGGCTTGAACTCAGGGTCTCAATGCTGTCCCTGGGCTTTTTTGCACAAGCTAGCACACCACCACTTGAGCCACAGCTCCACTTCCAGTTTTTTGGTGGTTAATTGGAAATAAAGAGTCTCATGGACTTTCCTGCCTGGGATGGCTTCAAACTGCAGTCCCTAGATCTCAGCCTACTGAGGAGCTAGGCATTAGACATTGGCTCAGGTGGCTTAGTAATTTTAACACTGAAATTTCAGGTATCTAAAGGTTCCATTTTAACTATGTTACTGAACATGCAGTTTCTAAAATTTAAATTTCTTAATTCATAGGCACACTGATTTTTATATAATCATGAAATCACTTACTTTAAAGCAGATGCAGATTTCTTTGAATCTGATGTCTTCTTCTTCATTTCTTTGTTCTACAAAGACATATTTTGAAAAAGCAATTTTATTTTTTCAATTAAAAACCAATTTAGGAAATACAGAATGCTTATGGAAGTCAACAGAAAGTATTTAAAATCTTCCTTCTCTGAAGTATAAATGCCTTCTTTAAAGGTATTTTCTTCAATTTGTAATCATACAACATAATTTTATATCCTACCTTTTACCACCCTGCCTGTTTTATTATTCTTTCAAATTTCTTTATTTCTTGGAATACTGTGACATTTCAGATAGCTAATTACTATCATGTTGATCCTATCTGTCAAGGCAGAATGCTATGATCACTACCATCAGCCTCAGAAGGATGCCTCTTCTTCTTTCCTTGCTTTTCCATTTACCCACAAACTTTTGACAACATAAAATTTGCCATTATCTAGACTCAGAAAAAAAGTCAACACAGTAGTATCACCTTTCACTGTGTGGTATGTGTTCTAAAACCCTTACTGAATGACTACAGTTATAAACAATATGAAACCATATATACATATATATATATATATATATATATATATATATGCACGCATACCTATTAGTCTAGTATTTAAGTTAAAAACAGTAACACAAAATTACAAAACAGAGTAACTGTAACAATATATTATAATAAAGTTGTATGAATGTGGCACCTAAAATTACCTTACAATATTTTCACTTAAAGTAAGTGCTTTATGGTTTCTCTTTGGCATATATGAATCAACAACATCACTAATCTTACAGTTTGGGACTCTAAGTAAAATTTAGGTTCTCAAGCTCCACAGTTCTTTAGTGGTCAGCATAACAGATACCAGTATTAAGTGATTAAAGGACAGGAACCATGTACCATCTACAAGGATGATTCATGTTCTACCCAAAATGAAACATAACAGCTAGGGATTTCATCCTACTACTCAGAATAGCACCCAATTAAAACTACTTATTTCTGGAATTTTCCATTTAATAGTTTTGGACCACATGGGTATGCACTCAGTATTTTACAGATGCTATTCCATCTGGAATGCTTTCAACTGAAGACATAGCTTGATCCTTTCATGTGTTTGTGCAACATTTTTTCAATGAAAAATTACAATAACATCAGTAATACCTTTCAAATGAAAACTTTCCCAACTAACTCTTTGAGAGTTACAGAGGATCTTACTCCCCAATAAGAGAGGACATTTATATTCCTCTTTCCTGACATTCTTTGCCACAAAATTTATGTGTGTGTGGGCATGTGCGTATATACACATATACATATACATACACATACACATTTACATATACACATACATACACATACATGCACAGGTTTGGGACATGCCCTATTGTTTTATATTTTGTTGACATTAAAAGGTCTCACTAGCCAGAAACAAGTGGCTCATGCCTGTAATTCTTGCTACTCAGGAGGCTGAGATCTGAGGATCATAGTTTGAAGCCAGCCTGGGCAGAAAGGTCCCCATGAGACTCTTATCTCCTCCAATTAACCACTCAAAAACTGTAAGTGGCATTGTGGCTGAAGTGGTAGAACGCTAGCCTTGAGGACAGAGATTCAGGGACAGCGCCAGGCCCTAAGTTCATGCACCACAACTGACACAAAAACAACATGGACTGCCTATTGTTTTATATTTTGTTGACATCAAAAAGTCTCACTAGCCAGAAACAAGTGGCTCACGCCTGTAATCCTAGCTATTCAGGAGGCCAAGATCTGAGGATCATGGTTCAAAACCAGCCCAGGCAGGAAAATCCCTGAAATTCTTACTTCCAATTAACCACCAGAAAACCAAAAGTAGCACTGTGGCTCAAGTGGTAGAGCACTTGCCTTGAGCTGAAGAGCTTAGGGACAGCACCCAGGCCCCTAGATCAAGTCCCATGATGGAAAAACAACAACAACAAAAAACACAAAAGGTCCACTAAATTTATGAAGGCTAGTTTTGACTCGTAATCCTCCTGCTTCCAATTCTGGAATGGCTGGAATTACAGGCATGTATTACCATGCCAGACTCATTTCCATTTTTTTTTTTTCCTGACAGGATTTAACCATAGAGGGCAGGCTGGCCTAAGTTGGCCAAGAACTGTCAATATTTCTAAGTTTTACATAGATATATGCCACCACATCTAGCTCATCTGACTTTCAGAAGATAGATTTTAGACCAAAGTTCTTTGTATAATTTTAACTGTTTCATAATTTATGCTGTTATAAACATTACTTAGATTTAACTATTGTAAAATGGTTTCACTGCACATTACCATGTTTTATATAATTAATTCTCTACTTCTTAAGTTCTTTTATTTTATTTATGTTTTGGAAAAATATATAAGTCAATTACATGATGAGCCCATATATATCTGAAAGCACTATACTACCAAATATTAGTATTTCATTTGAAATGGATATACTGAACTACAAGTCATCGTATTTTCCTCATGCAATCCTTGCATGAGAAATTATCTTGCTAGATCACTACATAATAACCCTCCACAACTGTAAAATAACATCAACATGAGCATTCTAGATGACCAGTTATGTTAAGCTGGGTCTATATTCACCACAGCTCTCATTTTTATCAGTTTCAACTCTTTTACTTTCTCCAAAAGACCAAGAATAATAAATAACAGGTCTCTAACACCTGTCTTTTGTTTTGCCAGTCCTAGGGCTTGAACTTAGGGCCTGGGCACTGCCCTTGAGCTTCTTTTGCCACTTGAGCCACAGCACCACTTCTGGCTTTTTCTATTTATGTGATATTGAGGAATTAAACCCAAGTGCATGCTAGGCAAGCACTCCACCACTAAGCCACATTCCCAGTCCCAACACCTGTCTTTTTCATCACTGTATTTTGTACAGTTATAAAATATGCCAGACACATAATAGATGTCAGAAACTGTTTTTAAAATTTTCTCTATGATTTCTAACTGCATCTTATCACTTTTATCCTTTAATTCATTAATTTGCAATAATATTCAAATGTTTACTTCCTCTAAACATTCTTTTCCATGCACTCTTCTCCTATCTTAGTCGACGATTTAGTTTTAGATATAATATCCCATATCTTCCTAAAAATATTAAATATGTTTGTTTGAAAATCTACTTTTCTTTAGGTCAGGGTTCCTACCCCTTTAAAGAAATTTTAGTATGGGCCTGTAGCTATTTCTTGAGGAAGATGGAGAGAATATTTTCTTCAAACTATTTTTAATGGTGGAGAAGAATTTACTTTAAAAAAAAAAAAAGTTAAGCTGAGAGCTAGTGAATGGTTCATGCTTGTAATCCTAGCTAATCAGGAGGCTGAGAGCTGAAGATAGTAGTTCAAAGCCAGGCCAGGCAGCCCAGTGAGTGAGACTCTTGCCTCCAATTAATCACCAAAAAGCAGGAGGTAGAGCCATAGCTCAAGTGGCAGAGAAGTAGCCTTGAGCAAAAAAAGCTGTGGGTGCACACATACTAATCTGAAAAAAAAAAAATCACCGAAAAAAATCACCGTTAAGTGTGGAGGTCTATTCTGGCTTGTTATTTAACTTTGTTTCCATTGGAATTACACAAATCCATACTAACACAAATTTGGGGTTTTTTTTCTGCCTCTTCTGTAACATTGATCATAAAAAGCAGTAACACTGAGAGGTTAGGTTAATTGTAGCCAGTAGTAGGCAGCTTTATCATCTAATGTGGGCAACTAAGTTTCTCTTTTGTTCCAAGATCTATGCCAAAAGTCATGATTTAGACTACAAATCTACAGCAGTGTCCTGTTTGCTCATTTGAGCTTCCAGATTATTTCTGGTTTGTTGGGCCAGGGAAGCTTCTTATTTTCCACTTACTGTGTTAACAGGCCAAAAAGACATACTTCCAATCTGAAGAAGGTAGAATTAAGGGTTGTGTTGGAGACTCCTTTCCAGTTAACCCCTAGGCATGCTGCTCTATCACAACAGAGGAGTCAGGAGCTAGCCGTTTTAAGTCTCCTTCAATTCAACATCATCCAAAACATATGTAGTTGAAAAACATCAATGTTTCTGACAGGAAGATGGTATATTTTCTACCTTAGAATACTGATATTTTCCCATATTCATTTCTTTGACTTTTTTTTTTTTGCCGGTCATGAGGCCTGAACTCTGGGTCTGGGCACTGTCCCTCAGCTCTTCAGCTCAAGGCTAGCGCTCTACCACTGGAGCCACAGCGCCACTTCCGGCTTTTTCTGTTTATGTGGTGCTGAGGAATCGAACCCAGGTCCTCATGCTTGCAAGGCATGCACTCTACCGCTGAGCTACCTTCCCAGGCCTCCCATATTCATTTCTTTGAAAACATTAAATACAGTTGAGTTCCTGGGTTTATGTTGTTATAGTGCCAAATCTACCAAAAAGTCACCCAAAAAGATTTTTACCTGCTTGAACTATTCTATTTCTCAAAATGTATCTTTACATATTTTCGTAAACTTTTAAGAATTAAACACAAGTGACCTCCTAGCTCTCCAAATTTAATGATCAGCTAACTACTGGTCTTCTCCCCAGCTCTAAATTTAAAGATCAGCTAGATCTTGCTTGATACTCATTGTTACAATCTATTTTTCCTTTCTATCTTATCTTCAAAGTTACTAATCTAGAAATGATTGCTAACACAATAGGTAGATAATTCAAATGAGTTTTCTAATGAACTTAAGTGTTCTTATTTTCTTTCCCTTTTAATCAAAGTGGTGATTGTGCTAGAATATTTGCTGGCCTAATTCATCTACTTTCAGATGAATCACTCTAATTAATCTACATCATTATGTTCAAACCCTTTAGTAACATTTACCTGTTGATAGGATAAAGTTTAAACTCTTAAATTATGCATTCAATTCTTGCTTCTCCTTAACCTCCTCTGCAACTAGATAGCCATGTACCGTAGTTCTGGCAAATTAAATAGGCCAATATTTTGGGGGAACTCATTGTTTCAAATCCATTTTCCTCCTGATTTTTATTCTTTCCTTTCTGCTGGGAAGATAGAAATGATGCCAGAAGAGACAGCAACCATTTTACAATTCAAGATGAAAGCTACATGCTAAAGGTAGTAGAGCAAAAAAAGAGGGTTAGATTCCTAATGATATTATGGAGCCACCTACAGATTTCTTGTTACAATTTAAGTCAACATCTTATTTAATAAACCTCTGATGAAGTTTCACTTAGTTGGAAAGAAAATTAAATGATAAAACTGATATTTAACCAAGTATATACTTCATTATCAAAACTAGGACAACAGGAATAAACACATGGCATACATGCTGCAGGCAAAATCCTAGCAGTAAATACTCAGAAAATGCATGAGAAAAAATAGAGATCCTTTCTCTAATAGCTACATAAATATTATATGTATATTAAACAAACTTAACCTTATCCAAATGTATAAGAACTTTATGGGGAAAATCATAAACTTACTCAAAACCTGAATAGACAGATCATGTTTCTGAACTGGAAGTGATGTAAGTTTTCAGAGACCTTAAACTGATGCTAAAACTCGTATGCCTGAGTAAATGTCCAAAATTAATCAAAACAAGGACTGGGAGTATGGCTTGAGTGAGGGTTTGCCTACTAAGCTGGATGCACTGATTCAACTCTTTATACAAAAAATAATAAAAATGAATTTAATAATAAGCTGATGTAATTGAAAAATCTCAAGTATCTATATACATAGGGAAATTCATATACAATCAAAGACAGGTTAGCTACAAATAATGTGACTAACTTGTGATTATTTTGGAAATAATATTGAGCCCAATCACACATGATACCAAAAATAATAGCAGAAATTTAAAACTTTATATACGTATATATGTGTGTATGTACAAGCAACATAGAAAAACTTTTACATAGAACAGAAAGTTATTTACTAAAATGAACACCTTCCATATTTACTTTTTTTTTTAAACAGTACTCAGGGCCTTGCATTTGCTATTCTGGCATTACCATTGAGCAACACCTTTAGCTCTTTTTTGAGCTAGTTACTTTTGAGACAGGGTCTCACTTCCTACCTAGAATGCGCCTAGACCTCAACTCTCCTATTTTATACATCCTACTGTAGCTGTGACGACATGTTCATACCACCATACTCAGCTTTTCCACTGAAATGAATACTCGGGGCTGGTTGGAAACTTTGATCCACCAATCTCAGCTTCCCAAAAGACTGGGATAGCAGGCATGCACCACCACCACCCCCACCCCCCCGCCCCCAGCTACAAGTGAGAAGATATCTTAAAGATATCTTGGGCTGGCCTGAAACCAAATCCTTCCAATCAATATTAGTTTCCAAAATAGCTAGGTTATAAATGTGAGCCTCTTATATCCACTGATTTATTTCACTTACGATAAAACGCAATAGAGGATGGACAGACAAATAAAAAAGAGAGGGAAGGTGGATGAATATAGTCATTATATTCAATGTATATATGAGAAAAAGGAACCACATAACTTGAGGATATGGTAAAGCTGGGAAAGATGGGAAAGATGGGAGAGATGGAATGGGCAACACTGACAAAAATGTACTATACTTATAAACTGATTTGTTGAATTGAAATCCTTTTATACAACTACTTAAATAAGAGAGAAAAGAAAAAACTTATGGATAACTGGTCATGATGGTGCACACCTATAATCCTAGCACTCAGGAGACTCAGGCAAGATTGCCAGTTTAAGGCCAGCCTGGACTACACATAGTGTAACCCTGTTTCAGAATAAAACAGAAATAAAAAAATGGGAAAAAAGCTGGCGCTGGCACCTGTAATCCTAGCTACTCAGGAGGCTGAGATCTGAGGATCATGGTGCAAAGCCAGCCCAAGCAGGAAAGTACGTGTGACTCTTGAAGTGGCACTGTGGTAAAGCACTCACCTTGAGCTGAAGAGCACGGGGACAGTGCCCAAGCCCAGGGTTCAAGCCCCATGACCCACAAAAAAAAGGAAAAAATAGAGATGACTTGCTAAAACATTAAATAAGAAACATAATACAAAAGACGGTGAAGTTCACTTATAATCAGAAAGATGCCAATTAAAACTAAATGTCATTTTCCACAATTTCAAAACTGAGGAAATTAACATGCTAGATGATAGTATAGAAGTAATAGTCCTCTCATAAATTATAAAGGTGTCAATTATTACTACAGCTACTTTGTAGGCAATCAAATATTATTGTACACTACATTCCATATGGGTATTCCCTTAAAACTGGCCATAAATATAAGATGCTCTGTGAAAGTATACAAGGGGCTAATGTTTTGTATAATTAACAAAACTTAGAAATAATCTAAATATCAATGACTAAGGAACTAGTATAATGACTTGTAACTCATATAAAATAACATACAGAAGTTAAAAAGAAAAAATCTGTACGTATTGTCAGTTAAACTCTTATTAAGAAATCTATGCTATACAAAGTAGGCATTCTAAAGCAAACAAATAAAAAACATACACATAACTAATTGGAGATTTTCTTTTAAGGATTTTTACATGTATTATCTATGGACATTTAAACTACAATACAGAAAAAATGGTCTAGAAAGACCAAAATCATAAACATCACTATTTTAAGAAAACAAAAGGCCCTGAAGGGCATAGTCTATGCTGATCAAAAATTAGAATCAGCAGAACCTTAAATATTGCTTTAGAAATCAAGTCTGGGGATTACCTGTGAGTAGAAGAAAGGGCCTAAAGACTGGGAAGAAGCAGGTAAGGGGCCTCCAAGATGTTGTCAATATTCTATTTTGTGACTTAGGCAGCAGTCTCACAGGCATTTTCTAACTTTTTTTTTTTAAGGCATTTTCTAACTTTGTATTATGGATCTTAAATTATATTTTCCTAGTCTAATGCTTGTCATTTAATTGTGTGTGTGTGTGGTGTGTGTATAGATACACATATACATATATTTATAGGGTTGGGCATACATAAACAAAATTTTAATTTCACTATATTTGAAATTACATACATATACTTTGTTGGGTTGTTTATGTACTTTTCTGCACATTAACACAAAATGTTAAAATAACTAAAACAACAAAACATGTATGATCTAAATTAAATTTACCTGTGCTTTTTTCTTCCCTGGAACACATACTTTCACATTTTTTCCATTTATCAGAAGAGGCACTGTTTCAATATACTTCATGACTGCAGTAATTGCTTCTTTAAATTTCATTTCCAAGTAAGCCTAAAATAAAATTTACTTTTTAGTCAAAGATCTCCCTTTTAAAGACCCTACATTTTATACTGGATCTAATACTTGTTTGTGTTACATAAAACTATGCAATTACTTCAAAGAGCAGGTCATTCTGTTTCTTTTATATTACTAAGGTGTTTCACATACAAAATGGACATTTAATTTTTTAGAATTTCTACTCCAAGATAAGAAGAGAAACACAGAGGTAGCTCACTGAGTAAGAAGAAGCAATTGGAAGGCAATGCAAAGTGAACAGGAAGGAAGACAAGATCTAGCTTAGTTTGTTCTGACAGATTTAAGCTTCTTATATTAAGACTACACTATTGTTTGTTATATTCCTTTGCCTTGACTCATCAATTTATGTTCTGTTCTGGCTAAGGTTATTCTTAGTTCCAAATTGTCATGCAAGTTATGAAAATACAACTTACATACAAGCTAAAGTCATGAAAATACAACTTACATACAAGCTAAAGTCAGTTCACTTATTTTAGTACAACTTTAGTGGTGTCAACTATGTTATGACATTTCAATATTTTTTTTTGGAATACAATCATGCCTACTCACTTACACATCCACACCAGCTTTTATGCCATGGTGGCAAAGAACTGTGATCCTATTATATAGCCCTTTACAGAGTAAGTATGCCAATCTGTTGGGATTTTGTGATTTTTCTCTTTGTAAACATAAAAGATGTAGTATCTTTACATAAATATTGGTAAACAACTATATATGGAGTACAAGCAGCTACAGTTCATAGAAACACAACAGCAGCAACTTTGTATGAGTTTTTGCGACAGACTGAACGACTCACCTCTTTTTTACCAGGAACAATTAGGACATCATTAACTTTTCCAAATGGCTGAAATATTTTTCTAATATCTTCTTCAGTACAGCCATCCTCTGGTAGTTCAGATATAAGAAGAACTGAATTGTTACGCAAAGACTGCTCTTTTCGAAGCTAATTTTAAAGTGAAAATTAAAAAATAAACCAAATAAGCCACAAAGTGCAGTAACAATTCCCTACATAATTTTTTCTACTATTAATTTTAGTCCTTAAGGCTTTTGCAGCCTATGTTCTAATAGAAAATATCTATATAGGCATAGTTCAAATAAGGCATATATATTACATATATTTGAATATACTATAATATCAAATTACCCCATGTTAAATATTAACTAAAAAAGAAAAAAATTACTGAAAAAGTTTAAATGGCCACCACCTAAAAGTCTTGAAACAAAATGAAAAGAGCTGTATATACAACCTTATCAGACTACAAGTCTTGCCTCTCAAATTTTCCCCTATTTTCAACATTTCATCCAATGCTCTTTGAACTTCCGTAATTAAATTATTAAAAATTTACCCATTTAAATACAACCTCTTTGAAGTAAGTTTCAAGTCTTCAAATATATTTAATTTTGAGAGCAATGTACACCTAAATACTTGAAAACAGTAAAGTACTAGAATACACTAAAAACAGTGTTTTAGTAAGCTATTCTGATAGTCTTAGAATGAATGTATTTTAATATATTTAGTAGTAATTTAACAAAATATACAATAATAGCTTAGTATAGCAGCCAGTAGGTTAGTCAAAATCCACTAATAAGCCAAGAAACCAGAAAACAAACTATTCCACACTATTTTAAGAGAATGTGACTTCAAACTACTACAGAAAAGTATAAAACAATGGGGATCAATTTTCAGTAGACATTCCCTCTTATAGCCTGCTGACAGAAACTGTAAACAAACTCAAGGCTGCTGCTAATCACATTTACTTTCCCAATCAGATCTTCATGTCAAGCTAGACAGAAACTTTATCAAATCATCACAATCACTTATTTTTTTGTTGAGTTAGGCACTTGCCATATAGCTCAGGCTGACCTCAAACTTGTAATCCTCTTGCCTCAGCTTCTGGAGTGATAAGATTATAGCCCTGACACACCATACCTGGCTACAGCGGACTTTTTTTTTCCCTTCTGACAAAACCATTTGCCAAACTTCTGGCATTTCTAAGTGATGAAAATTTCAGTTATTGAACTTTCATTACATTCATAAGGGAGCCTAATAAAACAGTACACCAAAATAAGACATAATTGCAAATTTACTGGGAATGTGACAAAACTTAGAAAATTTTGTTTTCTGTCTAAACAACAAATGCATACTTGTACTAATAACTCAATTACTGACCTTACGCTGAAGAGACAGAGCTTTACTAGATGCCTGTTTACATTCTGGTAAGATGTCATCTTCTAGATTCTTTGATTTACGAACAGAATGTCCTACATTTGAATCACTCTTTGCAGCGCTTACAGATTTAACTGATGGCTTTGTCCCGGTGATACTTTTAGACTTTTGTGCTGGTGAAAGTCCTTTGTCAACTGACTCAAGATGCTTCTGTTTACTAAGTTCTGTCCCATGTCCAGATCGTTGTACTACATCTTCTAATGCCTTTTTTCTCTCTAGAAGAAAGGATTTAAGTACAACTTAAATGAAAAGAACTTAAAGAACCATCTCATGACATTATGAAAAAGCACTAATATTTATCACACAAAATTATATGTGTTATGCCCACACAAAATTCTTTGTCTTTAACTGTTCAAAAGGCTTTTAAAGCAACCTTGACTACTGACAGTTTGGCCCGCCATGTTCTTTTCCATGGCATTCCAGGACAGAGCAGCCAGCCTCACTGCCCAGTGGCTCTTCAATTCAAGGGAAGACAAATAAGGAATTCGCATAAGTCATCTGTGCAAAATGGCGCTGGAGGAGTCTTATTTGTGCACAGAGATATGCCTGAGAATAACCCAGATATCCCATTTGATTTCACACCAGAAAACTATAAGAGAATAGAAGCAACTGTGAAAAACTATCCAGAAGGACACAAAGCAGCAGCTGTGCTTCCAGTCCTGGATTTAGCCCAAAGCAGAATGAGTGGTTGACCATCTCTGCTATGAACAAGGTTGCAGAAGTTTTACAAGTACCTCCAATGAGACTATATGAAGTTACAACGTTTATACAATGTATAATCAAAAGCCAATTGGAAAGTACCACATTCAGGTCTGCACTACCACACCTTGCATACTTCATAACTCTGACAGCCAGAATACCGGATGCCATTCAGAAAAAGCTTGGACTGAAGGTTGGGGAGACAACACCTGACAAACTTTTCACTCTTACACAGGTGGAATGTTTAGAGGCTTGTGTATATGCACCAACGGTTCGAATAAATGACAACTATTATGAGGATCTGACACTTAAAGATATTGAGTACATTATAGATGACCTCAAAGCTGGCCAACTTCCAAAACCTGGGCCAAGGAGTAGAAGTTTCTGTTGTGAGCCAGCTAGAGGTCTTACCTCTTTGACTGAACCACCTAAAGATCCTGGATTTGGTTTTCAAGCAGGCCTCTAATTTATGTTAAACTATAAATATGTCACTGGAGAAAAAAGCTCCTACACTTCATATATTGTTTGTTTATTCCAGTGTGTACATCTCGCTGATAATCTAGGAAATTGCAGCTTTAAATTTTATGTCAAAATGACAGAACAATTTTACAATTAAACTGAAAATTTTAATACATAAAAAAAGGTTTTAACATCAAGTTTCTTTACTGAATGAGCTTCCTTTATATCAGTAATTCTAAATTCCTTAGTATTAGAATCCTTTTACACTGAGGAGACTAAAAAATTTTTTTATACTTACTACAGAAAAAGTTAAAATGGAATTTAAAATAAATTTGCTTAATAATGCACTAAGATTTTTATTAAAAAATAATTCCTAATACCAAACAATAACAACAAAAATTAGTGAGATAAGCATCACCACTTAGCATTTTTCCAAACACAGTACAGAGAAAAGCTATTTACAGTACGCTAAAAAGTTCTGGAGGCAAGGCACTGGTGGCTCATGCCTGTAATCCTAACTATTGAGGAGACTAAGAGGAGAGGATCCCAGTTCAAAATCAGCCCAGGCAGGAAAGCTCGTGAAACTCTTATCTCAAAAAACTAACTACTCAGAAAAAAGCTGGAAGTGGCTCAAAGTAGAGCCAAAGAAGCTCAGAGATAGCGCCCAAGCTCCAGATCTGACCAAAAAAAAAAAAAAAAAAAAAAAAATATATATATATATATATATGTATATATATATATATAGTAACTACTGATAAGAACTGCTATATTCATTTGTATACATTTGTAACTATTTCTATTTATAATCAATCCTAGCATATATTAAGTACAGCAAAAGACATGTTCAAAGTTCTTTCTAAACAATAACAATGATATCTTTCACTGTAGAGTATATATACCTATCTAAACAGATACCCTACAGGTTGTTGAATAGATATTAAGTATTACTAAGACAGATCTATCCTAAATACGGGTATTTTTTTTCCTTTTTTTTGTCATTCATGCGGCGGCTGAACTCTGGGCCTGGGTGCTGTCCCTGAGCTCTTCAGCTCAAGGCTACCGCCCTACCACTTGAACCACAGTGCCACTTGCAGCTTTTTTCTGCTTTTGTGGTGCTGAGGAGTTGAGCCTAGGGCCTCATGCATGCAAGGCAAGCACTTTACCACTGAGCCAACTTCCCAGCCCAAATATGAGTATTTTTTAAAGTGTATAAAATGAAATCATGCAAATCTATAATCAATAATTAAGGCAAACTACAATGTGCTTACAAACCAACCCTCTTCCACACTTTTCCCAGTTACAAAAATAACAAACTCTGAGATGTCAATCCCATTTCATGCAGCAATTTAAAAAACTTAATAAAATACAAAGTGTCATTTTTAAAATCCAAACAATGAGGAGCTAAAATTTTTAGTTAAAATAAACAATTTCATTGGCATCAAAGTACCTGATGATCTCACTGATCTCCTTGATATCCTTTCAGGACTAACTGATCGATAGCATTTTGGACTACCTCTAAATAGATTTCTAATTCGGCACGGTGAACGTGATCTGGATCTGGATCTGTATCTAGAAATGAAACGATGGCATACTCTTGGACTTCGACTTCTTGGTCTGTATGTGTAACGTATTGGGCTTCGCGATCGACGAAACCTATGACTTGAGCTTGATCTTCTAGAATGCCTAGGACTGGGGGAATGAGAACGTCTTCTTGGAGTTTCATTTTCTTTCCTATTGCCCTCATTTCTACAAAACAGAGGGGAAAAAATCAAACACTCAGTAAATTTAAATTATACTCGATGACAGTAGTACCTTCTTAAAAAGAAACTACTAATAATACCAAACTCTGATATACGTATTTAAGCAAAGCAAAAATACCTGTTTTTTATAATTCAGTCTTATGTGTATGGAACAAATAGATGCTTCAAACCCTTGTTTTTCTACTTTACACAAAGATTCATCATGCATTTCTTAGCCTTTTTTCATGCACTAACTAAAGACCACTCCTAGTGTTCAAGTCATTTGCAATCAAAGATTCCAAAGCATAAAAGGCAGAATAAAATAAAGCAATTCACTGACAGAAAGTATCACATTTAAATATTTAAGCTAGAATATAAAAAATTTGCTGAGGATTACATTTGCCCACTGTTTGAAAAAATTATCCAAATAGGACACGATCTCAAAGAATAATTTTTCAGTACTCTTTTTATTTGTCGGTCGTGGCACCTGAACTCTTGAGCCTGGGCTCTGTCCCTCAGCCCTTCAACTCAAGGCTCTACCACTTGAGCCACAGCGCCACTTCTGGCTTTTTCTGCTTATGTGGTACTGAAGAATAGAACCCAGGGCCTCATGCAAGCAAGGCAAGCACTCTACCACTGAGCCACCTTCCCAGCCTAATTTTTCAGTACTCTTAAAAGGAAATCCAGTTCTGAGTGCCAGTGACTCACACCTGTAATTCTAATTACTTAGGAGGCAGAAATTTGAAGATTATGGTTCAAGGCCAGCCTGGGTAAGAAAGTCTGTAAGACTCTATGCCCAATTAATCACTAAAAAGCTAGAAGTAGAGCTTTTGCTCAAGTGGTAAAACACTAGCCTTAGGCAAAAAACTTCAGGGACAGAACCTATGTTCAGTACCAGGACTGCCACCAAAAAGCAAAAGAAAAACAAAATCCAGTAATAACACTATTTTAAAGTTGTTTACCTTCTTGACGGGAGAATCTCAGGATTCCAATCAGGGTATCTATTTTGAAAATAAACAATATTAATAAAGTTTAAATAGACTATTGGGGCTCAATCTATATCTGCAATAAATATAACAGGACTAGCCTAAACTTACACAAAAATTTAATAGGATATTGAAATATAAAAATTTTATTATAATTTTTTCTAATTAATAATCAAGCTATTATGCTAATATATATATTAGTAAAATTACTCTTCAAAGCCTAAAGATTTAATTAAAAATGAGCAGCACACATAAAAAAGTTAGGAGGCACAGAAATGGTACAATATACAAGCTTAGATACAGAGTTAAAAGAGAACGAAGGTAGTTCGTCTACCTTATAGAACCCCAGCAGACACCATTATTATGGCTTGATATGGCGTCTTACAGAACACATTTGAAGGGTGTTTCTTATTATACATCTAAGAGGAATCAGGACAGAATTGACAGAATGGGGTGCTTTTCAGGTAATACTTAAAAAGACCTATCAACAGGCATGGTACATATTAGATTTCATCTAGTAGAAAATATATAAATGAAAGAAATAGAGGCAAAAACATAGGGTTCTATCCCTAGAACTAGTTCTGTTACAGCATGGGAATGATTTAAAGAAATTATAAGGAAGAAAACTTGGCAAGGATAACATGAATTGAGCCAAATTGTAGAAGACCAGAAAATCAAGCAATGAAGTTGCACACAAATAAAGGATAATAAGGGAACTCATGAATATTTCTAAAGCAAGGACAACAGAATACAGTTTTCACAATTGTGAATGTCTGCAATTGGAAGGATGAGAACTAAGATAATAAGAAATTAGGCATATAGAAGCAATAGCTCTGTAGTCTTAAGAGTAAAAGGGGGACACTGGGGGGAAGCAAAGGAAGGGTGACTTCATTCAAGTACTCATTACCTGACTTACAAAATGACCCCTCTGTACAACACCTTAACAATAACAATAAAATCATAAGGAAAAAGAGTGAGACTAACAAAGGGTAGGCATAGAAACAAGAGGGTTGACAACAGAACTTATGTATACCAACACTTAAGGAGAAAAAGGAATTACAGAAAAAAAAAAGAGAAGACCTCAGAATAATAGAAGCCTCAAAAGACTTTACCCTTAATTTTCCTGCAGAATCTGTCCTCTAGTAGATAAAAGCATAGTGAGTATATTAAATCACTGAAATCACTAATATTCAAGAATATAATTTCAGTACCAAGATGAAAGGTAGAAAAATGGAGGTAGTAAACTCAACGAAGCACATATTGGGAAAATAAAAATAGGTTAAAAACTTTAGAAGTAATAAAACACTCACTATTTGCATCAAATACTGTTAACACGTCAAGCCAGTAATTTTCACTTCTCCTTTTCTTTGTCTACTTCTGATCAAAACCTACTGATTGTTTGCTTTCCCGGCTTGTCTAGGACATAGCCAGTGAAGGGTTCTAACCAATGAGACTTAAGTAAAAGATGATTAATAGGATTCTAAGAAGACTTCTGCTCCCTTCTTCTTGCTTTGGGAGTGGATAATACTGCCAGGACTATCTTCTACTATGAGGTGACAAACTATAAAAACAAAAAAAGTCAACTTTAAAGTATCCATCACCTTGTGTCCACAATTTCCAACACATGGATAATTTTGTTTCATTGACTTCCATATTTTTAAAAATAATTATTGGATAGCTTCCAAGAAGCTACCAAAGCTTCTATTCTTATGACATGTTTAGAAGCAAAGCATTTGCCATCAAACAAAACTAGGTTTGTACATGTTATCATTTAATAGCCATGTACCTTAAAGTTAGCTACTTAAAATGTGCAAGTCTCTCACATTAGAAATATTGTTGGTTATGAACACATATCAGTAAGTTTCTGGAGCTCTCCAGGAAGATCTCACAAGACCTGGAAGACTATATTTAAATGTTGGAAAACAGGGTATGACAGTTCATTCATATAATCCCAACATTCAGAAGGTACAAGCAGAAGGATACCAAACTGAAGGCCAGCCTAGACCACACACAGCAAGACTATCTTAAAAAAATTTCTTTAATGTTGGTTATGTTTTAGATCTGTACCTGGATGCCTACAGAAACAGCCTCATCTCAGTATACCAGAGCTTAACACTACACAATGTATTGCTTAATTAATCAAAAACTTATTTTAGAAGCATGCAGGTAAATAACATAAACGGTTAAGAGAAAAGTAACTGATGTCTGTGTCCCAATGTGATACAATACAATTAGACATCATCTCTGAAGTATCTGTAACAATGAACAAATTTTAGGGCTGGAAGTGTGGCTCAAGTGGTAGACTGCCTACCTGACAAGTACAGGGCCCTGAGTTCAAACTCCACTACAACTGGGGAAAAAAATAAGTGCATAATGGAAGATTTGTTTTAAAACAAATAAATTACATAGAGGAAACAAATAGTCAAGTACAGAATGTAAGACATTCTAGAAGAAAACTTTTCAGAATTTAACAAAAAGCCAATTGCGCTGACTCTGGGATGTTGTGCTATTCAAGGCCTACTCAGGCTGAAGCTAATCTTCTGCATGTCCTGAGTGTCCAACACAGGGATCCAACTATTTTTAAATATTGTTTTCTCATCACTAGTGTTTACTACTTATTACCTGTGGTTTGGGAAGACCATTCCTAATGCTCTATTCTTGGAATGCCACTGCTGTTAACTCTGATTACTGTTAACTTCTGACAAATACCTTTTTACTTAGAGGTTGGTTCCCTGGTTATCTTGATGGATTACTACTCCCTCTATATATGGTCAGCTCCAGTTACTTAATATTGTGAAAATTGAAGTATATCTTTGAGAAAGCAGGAGCTATGTCCAGAAAGCCAAATCTTTAAGTTTGAGATTATTTTGTCAATAGAGAATCTGGAATCCTAGAATCATACTAAGACCTTCCTGAACAATGTAGGTGACCTGAATTCTCAGAACCACTGGAGGCCCTTGAGAAAATTCCAAAACTTGAATAAAAATATTTAAAATGCAATGATAACAAGGTACTCATACCTGTGATCCTAGCTACTCAGAGGCTAAAATATTAGACTGCAGTTTGAAGCCAGCCAGATGACAAAATTAAGAGACTCTCCTTTCCAATTAACCACCAAAATACCAAAGCGGAGGAGTGGCTCAAGTGTAGAGTACTAGTCGAGCAAAAAGACCAGATAAGTGTGAGACTCTGAGTTCAAGCTCCAGTACTGGCAAAAAACAATTAAAACCAATGATGAGTACTTACAGTTGCCTTCATGTTTATTGTAAATCAACTATTTATCCTGAGATAGATAGCAACTATATAGGGAACCAAGACCAATTTCTTTTAGTCTATAGGATCTGTATGACTCAAGTAGAGCTTATTGCACTCAGTATCTAGAGAAGGCATGATACCAACAAAAGTGGTATAGCCTATTCCCATAACCACTATTATAGTGGTTTAGAGCTGAACAATTAAAGTGGACCAAAGAGTAGGATGAAGGACTTCTGCAGATGTTATGAGGAAAGAATTCCTTAAAAAAAAAAAAAAACTCCTGGAAATATTAGCGTTACAGATTAAGTCCACAACTACAGGAAGCTATTTAGAGTTTGTTTTTATGATACTTGTGCTGAATAGAACACACCCCCGCAAAAAAAATCAAGTATTCCTGATATAAAATTCTGAGAATCAAATTTAGCTGTTCTTGAAACTAGACCCAGCCTTCTGGATCTATTAGCTAAATAAGCTAATAAACTGCTTTATTTTAAAATTATACCGAAGTCAGGTGCTGGTGGCTCATACAATCTTAGCAACTCAGGAGGCAGAGATGTGAGGATTGTGGTTTCAAAGCTAGCCAGGGCAGAAAAGTCTATGAGATGCCTATCTTCAATTAAAGCTCAAAAAGCTAGAAATGAAGTTGTGGCTCAAGTGGTAGAGCTCTAGCCTTAAGCAATAAAACCTCAGGGATAGTGTCCAGGCCCTAAGTCCAAGCCCCAGGACCAGCAAATTAAACTAAAGAATAAAGAAACAGGGGCTAGGAAGGTGGCTCAGTGGTAGAGTACTTGCTTTGCATGCCTGAGGCCCTGGGTTTGATTCCTCAGCACCACATAAGCAAAAAGAAAAAAGCCGGAAATGGTGCTTTGGCTCAAGTGGTAGAGCGCTAGCCTTGAGCTGAAGAACTAAGAGACAGCACCCAAGCCCAGAGTTCAGGCCCCACGACCAGACCTCCCCCCCCCCCCCAAAAAAAAGAAACAATGTTCATCCTTATTCAAAATATATTACAACAGGCCCTGAATCAGAGAACAGTTTTACATTAGAAATTAAATATCAACCTATGGTTTGAGTTGGGTTTTATTCAACCTTTGAGAAACAGATAATAGAAGGAAATGATGCTATATACCTTGACGTCTGAAATACATAAATGATTCTGGAAAAGGCAATCCAATCAAGAATAAACCAGTGATATTAAAACAAAAACCAAAAAAAAAATCTACCAACTAAGAAGCGAGTTAGGATGGAGTCAGGAAAGGGTCATACTGAATTCTTTCCTTTTGGAAAAGTATTCAATATGCTTCTACAAAGTTAGTATTTTTAATGGGTCAAAGCTTTAAAATATTTTTACAAAGTATCACAATAAATCATCTTAATAGCTATGTATGAACTTATCTACTTTGTAAATACATCATTTATTAAAAAAAATGTTCTTACTGTTGACGTAACTGTCGACAGCTCTCAATATGGGTAGATGTATTTTGATGCTGAATCCAATCCTATTGTAAAAGGAGAAAAGTGTTGAAATTAAAATATTTTTCATGCTGACTAATGAATTAGGATTTGTCCAATGATAGAAAAATTTTTTAATTTAGAACACCTAACTATAAACAGCATTTGATTACTCAATAAAAAGTATACAACAAAAATTAAAGGCCTCTGAAGAAATGCATATGAAAACATACCCCAATGATCCCTTTTAAAATATTTTAGTATAAAAATATGCTTTAAAAATCATATCCCATGGACACTTATTTCAAAATAATATAAATTTAACTTTGGAGAAAATAAAAACATTAGAAAACAACTTACCTCAAGTATAAAAACATTCCAGAGAACATCAAAAATTCTATAAAGTGGTATCTATGGCACAGTACCTTCAAAATATAGCATCTTAATGTGTTATGCCTCTAAAATGTAAACTAGCAATATCAATAACAAAAAAAAAACCCACATCACAAGCCAACGGAATTCCAAATTGCTATATTGGGAAATAAATATTTTTTAAAATATGAAAAAATTGCTACTGATCAAAACTAACTTATTTTAAGATTCAAAGGAAAGCAACATGACTTCAAAGACATAATGCCCCTTATAGATGGAGGTCTACAATTAATGAAATGCTTTCTTATACATTGCTTCACTTACAAATAAATCTGCCCCTAACATTACAATGTATAATCATAAATAATTCCTAGAAGGGAGAAATATTTAGTTAAGAGGAGAAAAAGCCCATACAGTGTTGAAAGATACATCCTCCAAAGTGAAACAGTTAATTAAGAACAACATGTTAACCACTTAATGTTTTATTGTTCTTCTAGCATTTGGAAAGGTAAAATATTTATTAAACAGCTCTGTATTTTAAAAACTTCCCTCAAGTTTAGATCATTGCTAAAGACAAACTAAGTTTCCCCAGTTAAACTACAGTTGACACTAACTTTGGATTCTGCCATGGTAAGAACTGTTTGAAAAGCATGATTGCAACACATAGCAACAAGTTAGAACAAACTCTGAACCACTACGTCTAATGGATTAATTGTGAGTAAGCTACATAAATGTTTGCTTATCATCCTCAGTGATACAAATAAAAAGCTAAAAGAGATTAACAGTTTCCAAAGGTACTACTAAACCCATGTCTTTCATATAAATTGGATATTGTTTATATCAAACAGACACACTATCAGGCAGGGAATTGGGCATGATTTATTTGGGCTGTAAAATGTTTTATTTGAAAAAGTTGCCAACATTGAGAACTCCAGAGATTTTTACCCTCATACCCAATTTTTCAATTTTTCTTAAAAAGTATGAAGATATAATATTGTATATGCATTTTTTAGCAACTATCAGCTGAAGGTGAGTGACAGCTTCCTATTTAAGACATACACTTCAATTCAACACATACACACACACAATACTCTTTTAACAGGCTTATTTTACTAATACTACTCACTTGCTTCATATACTCATGCCACCCCAATTTCTAATCTCTCCAGTAACAATAACCAGATTAGTTAACTGTTCAAAAGCAGCACTGCCTCTCCAGGAAAAAGTAATACTAACTTATTAAGCAGAAGATACTGCAAAGAGTGTAGATTTATACAGGCTTAGATTCAAACTGTGAAAATACCTATCATCCAAACTTGTTCTCCTATCTTCATATACCTAAAAAAAAAAAAATCAACCAATACCTTCTCAAACCAAATAAAATATTTTAGAAAAAAAAATAAGAAAAGCTCCTCTAAAACTTGAACCCCAATTCAGAAAGGAAATTCATTTTGCATTTGATTTTATACTCCTACACATTTTCAAACTCTATTTTAAGGATATAACTGAAAGACTAAAAGATAGAAAGCAAAGACATTGTCAGATATACTTGGTAGGAAAAAAACTTACACGTGGTAATTCACATTTACTGGCTACATATTTAAATAATACACTCACTCACACACTCACACACACACACACACACACACACACACTTATGAGGCAGCAAAATAAAACACAGAAACAAAAGAGGTAGTTTGTACCAATTAAATCCATGTTCACCCACTAATGTTTAGCCATTCAAGTAGTGAAGAATTCATTACTTAATAAGTCCCTATCTGTTGTAGCATTAAAAGGTATGTGTTTTTAATGACAAATATTTATATAAGGTCTAATGATCACTACGTGGTTTTTCTTCCCTCTCAAATGTTTATCTTATTAACGCAGGCTTTTACTGTCTAACAGTTGAATATCTATTAAAGAAGTGCCCGACCAGATGCCTTATCTCATCTGTTTTATTTCTATTCATTTGCACACTTAGGCTTTCCTTAAAACATTTCCAATATATCACTTGACATATCAAGAAACTTAGTTTCTTAGTATGTCCTCTCACCTCAAATCTAAACCCCTTAGGCTAGCCTTCCAAGGCCCTTCAAAGTCATTTTTACTATGTTCATCACTGTAGACTATCACAATATAGCCTCCTCTCAAGACCTTTGCTTCCATCTGAAGGTTTCCCCCTCCCCTCAGATAGGTATATCTAAAGCCTACTCATTATTTCAAGATCCTTCATCAAACTATTCCATGAACTCCTCTCCTAATTCAAACAGACTTAGAGCATTTAATAATGGTCACTCCATTATTCTTATCTAACTAGAGTTAAGTTAGATAATGCAGGAAGTGTATTTATATACTGCTATGGTGGAGTTAGGATTCCTGGGGTTTACACTCAAGTACTATTTGAGCCATGCCCTCATCCTTTTTTGCTCAAGGCTATCACCTGAGCGATAGCTCCACTTCTGGCTTTTTCTATGATTAACTAGAGATAAGAGTCTCAGGGACTTTCCTGCTTGGGCTGGCTTTGAACCTTTATCCTCAAGTCTCAACCTCCTGAGTAGCTAGGATTACAGCACAGGTGTGAGCTATTGGCACCTGGCTTGGTTTGCACATCTTTCAGATAGGGTCTGGAGACAGAGCAAGCCTCAAATCACCATCTTTCTACATCTTCCTCATGATTCTGAATGGCTTGGATTACAAGCTTTTATCTTCTAAATCACATACTGTTAGATATACCGTGTGTGTGTGTGTGTGTGTGTGTGTGTGTGTGTGTGTGTGTGTGTGTGTGTGTGTGTGTGTGTGTGTGTGTGTGTGTGTGTGTGTGTGTGTGTGTGTGTGTGTGTGTGTGTGTGTGTGTGTGTACTGATGATGCCAGTTTGATGAGTCTGAAATACAGAAAACACTAAATCTTTCCTCTATAGCATATCCAAACAAGTTTTAAAAAATTACTAAGCCATTTGTTTCTAATTTTTAAAAAATGCCTTGAGTGAATGAAGACTGTATAAGACTTCTTAGAAACATCTAAATTGTATATAGCTCCTTACTTCTGTCCTAGCCCTCAATACAGAATCCAGATCCAAAACTGGTATCAATATACAGAGAAAATATATCCTTTTCTATGCTACAAAACAAAACTTCAAGTTTTTAAAGATATATTTTTAAAGATATATTTTCTTCAGTACAACTAAATTCAAAATAAGTGGAAATATTGTAGTATGCCCAGTCACAGTATGACAGTCAATTCAATAGTTAGGCCAGAGCTAATTATATGTTTTTCAAGGTATACTTTATTTCTTTTGGTGGGATAAGGCAACTATTATTTTACTAGATTTTAACCAATTTCTTAAAATGAATAGAATGTTTGCTTCTCTGTAACTGGGATTGAACCTGGGGCCTGACATGGTCTAAGCATATGCACTCTCTCACTGAGCTATACTCCCTGTCCAGAATGTTGTGTTCTTATGTTGGTGTTAACTTTAATGCAAGAGTCACAAATTTAGGTATCAGATTCTTGTTGACTCAAACCTGATGAGCAGATAAAAGGGAATAAATGGGCAGCATTAGGAGGAGGAAAAAGTAACAAGACAGTAAATGCCTACAGATTTATTTACTTATTTATGCTGGTCCTGGGGCTTGAGCTCTGGGCCTGGGTGCTATCTGAGCCACTTTATGCTCAAGGCTAGTGCTCTACTACTTGAGCAACACCAACACTTCCAGCTTTTTCTGAGTAACTTATTCGAGATAAGTCTCATAGACTTTTCTGCTGCAGCTGGCTTCAAACTGTGATCCATAGATCTCAGCCTCCTTAGTAGTTAGGATTACAGGCATGAACCACCTGAGCCAGCTGCCCACAGATTTGTTAAACCTCTTTGAAGTACACAATTCAAGGATATGGCCTTGAATCAAAGCTTTTACATTCCTTCCTCACCATTTACCACCTAAATCTACAAATTACAAACAGAAGAACCATTAGTTCTCAAACATATAAAGTTTACTTGAGAATACCTGCTCATATCTATCAATGATTACTGTCAAAGAAGATATATATTCTGCATTACACCTACTTTTCAGCAGCTCTGCAAAATATTTCCTTGTAACTATACTAACCAAAAAAGTACTATTTATAACTTATTTTTTAATTTTCTTCTCCATGTTTCATTTTATCTTATTTTCTGAGCTCACAACTAATTCATATAATTAGTGCATCATGATTCATTTTTTGCTATGAAATTATTTTATGAAGCTTTTCCATGACAAACACCACAAAATAAAAATCACTGGCCCATACAAAATCAGAAAACAGTTAAAACATTAAATATCTTTAGCTCCAAAAAGGTATATGCAAGGCTGTAAGACATTGTCTCTTAAAATATGCACTACAAATGGATTATACCAAGTCTTCATATTTGCATGCAAACAGATCTTAAACATTTCTTAGGTAGTATTGTGTTATGAGTACAAAGTTTATGTTAGATAAATTTCATGTTGCGTAAGTAGGATAATTCAAAGTTCAAAATAATGGACAAATTGTGTGATATGCCTAATAACACAAGTAAAAAAATCTAACACTCAATTTGGTAATAAGGTCATAGCTTCTTAAGATTTCAATTAAACATGAAGATTTGCAATGAAAACACTTAATTTCTGTCATTTCCTTAATGTCTCTTTAACACCAGCATACATTTCAGAATTTAGAGAAAACGTGGGCGCTGAGCAGCATACAGTGATCTTTAAAAACACTCACCTTTAAATGACTACATTCTACGTTACACAGAGAACACAAATGTGGAAATATTCTTGGAGATGCTGCATAGTAATCATTCATCATTGAAGGGGTTGGAAGTCTCTTCATCTTCTGAGCATCAGCATGTGAAAACTTTGGTAGCCATGATGCTTTAACAATCCCAAAGGGAGACCGAATGGGAATGTCAGTCTCAGACTGGTAATTCTTTTTACTTCCTCTTGATCCAACATGTACAGTAGCTGAATTAATCACAGGTTTATGTGTGATCCGTTCTTGCTGGTTTACAGCTGAAATTATTTCAGATGAAAAAGGTTGCTGATTCATAGATGGAGGAATCAGAGACTGACTCATTGTCTGACTACCTGTTTGGCTAATGGGTTGGCTGATGGATTTTACAGGTTCAAGGACTGACTGTCCTGAAATATGTAAGCCTGACATCTTGGTTCCACTCTCAACTGGGAAAAATGATTGATTATTGGAGGACTCACTGGGGAAGTCCATCTGGCGAAATACATCTTCAACAGGAAACATAGAATTACATATAACATTTGGAGTAGGAACAGATGAAGAAATGTTCTGCTGTGACCGAAATTCATTCTTGACCTCATCAGTTGGAATTTCAGGATCATAAATACGTACTTCAAGTGGATCTTCTGTGTAGCCATATTTGCTTGCGTGCCCATAATCAATCACATTACTTGAAACTGTTTCACTACCGAGCATTTCTTTATTCCTGCTGTGAGAGGGTAAATTAGGTAATCGGCGCCCCATTTTTCGCATTCTTATATCCCTTAAAATTAATGGCATATTTTCAGGAGTTAGCTGTTCATCAGGATAGCGACTAAGTTCTTCTAGATCTTCATTAGATAATCCAAAACTTGCTAAGATACTTGAGGCACTCTCTTTTGTATAACGGCTCTGTACTTTGGGACTCTGCTCTGTAACCTGTGTTATAGAACTCTGTTTCACTCCCACTGAAGGCGATATGTGAGACTCATCATCCCACCGGCTACCATGAGGCTTTCCCTTCTTTTGTTGTGCTTCATGAAAATCCAATTTTTCTTTGGTCAATCTTGGATCAGTTCGGTGTTGAGTTACCTGAACATTCATTCTCTGTGGTCCCATGTTCTGGTAAGATTCATGGCCAGCAAATCTGTGTGGAATTCCACGGGCTCTCCCTGGTGGGTAAAATCTTGGTAGACCCATAGATCCAGGTCTCATAAATGGTCCTGGAGGCCTCATCCCAGAAGGGTTAGGTGCTCGTGGCCTTTGAAGTGGAAAGTTTCCTCGAGGATTAAACCTGGGTCTGGACATGGCTACTTTCAAGAATGCCTGATTTAATAAAGTATAAGGTGGTGTTGAACCATGTGAGGCAACGGCATTCAGCTGCTGAAGCGCCAACTGAGTCTTAATCTGAGCAAAGTGCAAAGGAGATGGGCCCAACAGAAGTGGGTTTGCAATGCCCAGGTTCAAGGAATTCACAAGTGGTGCGAAATTTTCCAAGAATAACACAAAGCTGAAAGTTAAAACACAAATATTAGATCATTTTAATTCAAACTACTTCATGATGTGGGTTCTACAGCCAGTGTAAAACATTTTGAAATCAAGCCATGAAACCATTCTGTATTTCATACACTTTTAGAGTAAGGGCTTATAAGGATTTTAAATTTTCCCTAAAACTTTCTCTTCTTTTAACTCCCAAATTCATAACACAAACCCCCAAACCTCAAGCCAGAGTTCATGTATATTGTGTTGCACTGGGTGCTGTCCTAGGTGCTGAGTTGTGATTACAAGTCCTTTTAAATAATCTTGAAACACTGAGGATTTATTTCATGCTTTAATACTGAAAAAAAAAGATGAAGGTATTAAAATATTTTAGATATGCACACACAACTGATTTGTATATAATCAGACAAACAAGTGAAAGAAAGAAATGTAACTTCAAAGTTTTATAAGATTCATTTGCAGCCAGGTACCGGTGACTCATGTATGTAATCCTAGCTATATGGAAGCTAAGATCTGAGGATCACAGTTCAAAGCCAGCCTGGGCAGGAAAGTCCTGAGACTCTTATCTCCAATTAACCACCAGAAAACTGGACGTAGCGCAGTGGCTCAAGTGGTAGAGCACCTGCCCTAAGCAGAAGAGCTGAGGGACAGCGCCCAGGCCCAGAGTTCAAGCCCCAGGACCGACAAAAAGAAAAAGAAAAGAAAAAAGATTCATTTGGTAAGATAGTTTCTTCCTGTGAATCAGCCTTCGTTTTTATATAATACTATATGGCAATTAAAACATACTTACATTACTATTAGACAATTGTTTCTTGCAAGATAAAATTTGTTGCCAGTAACTTTACTAGAGTCTAACAAATCAAATACAACAGCACGGAAGTGGTTGTAATAGACAACAATATATGTAACAGAACCAATTTCCCTTCTTAGCTAACAGATGTTAGCAAGAGTGTGTTAGTTTCTAGACACTGTTAGCACTTTGCAGACCATTCTGCAAAGTGCTGCACAAATCCAATCCAAGCAACTTCTTTTTATTTTTGGTCGGTCATGGCCTGAACTCTGGGCCTGGGCGCTGTCCCTTGGCTCTTCAGCTCAAGGCTAGCACTCTACCACTTGAGCCTCAAGGCCACTTCCAGTTTTTTTTCTGTTATGTGGTGCTGAAGAATTGAACCCAGGGCCTCATGCATGCAAGGCAAGCACTCTACCACTGAGCCACCTTCCCAGCCCTATCCAAGCAACTTCTACAAGTAGTACTTTAACTACCATTCAGGACCAAGGTCAGCAACCACAGACCCACCTTCCTTTTTTATTTTTTTATTTTTTTTTTTAGAAAAGCACGTATTATACATATGGACCCCGTGCATTATGCCTTTTGATCAAGTCATTATTTTATGCCTAACAGCAATAGGAGGTCTTAAGACACTGTGTCTCCTAACAGAAATACTGTGGATCTTATCTGCTGATTACCTCTCTCTCACTAGTTCAAGCAACAATTTTGTGTGTATATGTGTGTGTGTGTGTGTGCACATATGCTTTCTTTATTCATACTAGTGAAATGTTATTTAGTTAGGAAATAAGCATCATCGGATTAACATTCCCCCTTCCAACCTTTTTTCGTGTTGCCAACATAATTTTTGTAAAAGAACATTTTTCTCACAACACTCTTGTTCAAAGACAAGAGTATCTCATTCCCTTTATTTCTTAATCAAGCACCGGAGCCAATCTCTATTTTGCTAGTTCTACCAGACACTTACTCCAGCTAGGCTTTTGCCTATATTCTTCCCTTCCTATTCCTTTTTATTTCCCCGTTTAAAAAACAAAAACAAAAACCCTTGAATGCTAATTTTATTCATCTACAAGATCAGTCTCCAGCAAACCTTCCTTGACCACCAAAGCCAAGTGAATTTACTAACATGTTTTTGTGCTCATATAAATGTTCTTTTCAAATACTTTAGTGTGAAAAATGTTAATGTCAAAAATATTAATGTTTAATAAACATGTACTAATATACATATATATCAACATTATAAATGAACGCTTCATTTTGTACAGTCAGTTTGGGTATCATTGTTCAGAATTACCTGAGCACAGGCTCAAAATACTTTGTGTAGACAAAATAGGCCAGCTACTTCAAATATAAATAAACCTATGATCAAGAGTAAAATAATACCATGATATATTGTCTTATTTTGTGCATGTGTGTGTGCATGTGGTTGGAGAGGGTAGGATTTACAAACTTCATTGTATGAAATTACAACTGTCATTTGTGCCTATTTTGGGGGGTTTTGTTTTGGCAATACTGGTGTATGAACTCGGGGCCTCATGCTTACTAGGCATACGACTGAGTGATGTCTCTAGTCCTTTGGAGATGCTAGTCATTTGGAGATGCTTCCTGCTCAGCTTAGACACTTAGACCACAAGCCACCTATTTTATATCTCAGGCTTCCCATTGTAGCTGACTGGTGTTCATCACTATACCTATCTTCTTTCCATTACAATGGAACCTTGCAACTTTTCTGCCCTACCTAGCCTGAAACTGTAATCCTCCCGTTTCCCAAATAGCTAGGATGAGAGGCATACAACCACGATTTCAACCATCAGTTGAAAAACGTGTCATGAACTTTTCTGCAAGGCTGTCCTCAAACTATGGTCCTCCTGATCTCAGCTACTCAAATATCTAGGATTACAGCCATGAGCCACTGGTACCCAGATTTTTCTTTTTAAGGGAAGCCAATAATTAAACAAAGGGCCTCAATTATGCTAGGTAAGAACTGTAGCACTGAACTATATCCCTAGCCCATGTACTATTTTCAACTTACATTTTTCCACATATAATATTTTTCAAAACCAGGACACTTAATGGTCACAAAACATTTGAACTATTTTATTTTGTTAAATAGCAATTTAAAATTCTCTTCAGTGTCCTTTTAAAAACTAAAAAATTCAGTGTGTCAATAATCATTCTTTTAAAAACAAATAGCAGAAAGTACGTTTCTGATGCAAGCAAGAAGGGTTTCCCTGATTAATAAAGTACTTAACAGTTATCTCATTTGAGCTCCCATATCAACCCAAAGAGCAAAAGGAATTCAGTTTACAAAGAAGTAACATCTTATAAAAACATCTAACAGCAAAATCACAACAGAACCTACATCTGCCTTTGTGTTCTTTTCATGTGATAGTCAATACATATAACATTTAAATTTATTTCATAACATTTTCATAGCTTTATTAGCATATAGTAATTGTACAAAATCATATGCTTCATTATATTTTCTCATATGTTCATAATGTACTTTGATCATATTCAGCACTTTTTCTAGTTATTTTATCTTCCCCCACAAAGAGAAAAGTTACCCTTATAACATGCAGAAAATATTTTTTTTAATTTACCAAGAAGAGAATTATCAGTTTAACTTTATATCATTTTAATCTTCTAGTCATATATACACATTTTATTTGATGCTGCTTTTGGAGCACTGTGTCTGAATATACAACTTCACTTACTTTCATTAAGGAACATAATTATTAAAATGATCAGTTAACTCAAGAGTTTAATTCTTCAATCACAAAAGCTAAAATACATTGTTTTCCTCAGTCTGACAATTTGTTTATCTTTCCTACAACATAGATCCACTCAACCCATTGAATTTGTTCTTTCTTATCTCACAAAAGATATGTAAGTCACAATTAAGGTATCATGAATGTAGAGAATACATAGATTTTAAAATACAAAAATGTTATACTTTGAAGGAAATGGTTAAAGAAAGTGAAAACAATTAAAAACACTACTTTCTATGATAAAAGAATTATAAACATTACTGATACTTAAAAAGGATGGATGAATATGACTTTATATTTGAAGAAAATGAAAGACAAATGTTAATGAAAAGAACTGATCACTTTTTAAGAACCAGGCATTAAAAACTTCAAGTAGCAACAATTTAATATTATTTTAAAGCAAATTTTTGAAAGACAAATCACACATTTAAAAATTTTATGTGCAGTACATACTTGAGTTTCTACAGCAGAATATTATATTAATTGTAAATGATGCTCTCCTAAATATATGCAGTGGTAGTTCTGCCTACCTTGCCACTCATAATAAATTCAACAGACTTAGTTTGAGAAAAACTACCCAACTCAAGTTGGAATATATCATCCATGTGATGTTTTTTGAAGTAGAAACATAAAAAGTGGTGAATGTTTATAAAAACCATATATACTACTTTACTAAGAAAATAAGCTCTTAAAATAAAGGCACAATAAACAATAGGACCATGAGGTAAATACAATTATTGATGACATTCAACATCCAGTTCTAAGTGCATCTTTGCCCTCCTTGTCAAATTTGGTTATCACATTTTGAAGGCACTGGACCCAAATATGTTCCCCAATGCCTAAAGTAGGTTTCAAAATCTTTAAGTAAACAAATCTAATCTGAATGTGTTATATAAGTGCCAAAACTCCTAAAGTCTTTACAAGATACAAAAAGAGAATATATAATGAAGCTAGTTACCTTTAAGGGGTTATGTACAGTAAGTATATAAAGGATATGGGAATATTTCATGGAATAGACATTATGTGGCTTTGACCTCTAAAACCAAGTCAACAATAAATGTTTTTCATAAATAAATCAAGGGTGAGAATATCCCAACACAATTAGTGGGGAAAAAGAAAACTAATCTACATAATTTATGAAATCTATATGCAGTTTATATACTCAATTTTGATAGAGCTCCTTTTAGTAGGTTTGGGGGTTTTGGTACTAATATAAACAAAGGAATTTCAAAACTATTTTAGCTATATTACTGCAGAATTGAGCATTTGATGATGTTGTAATCCAGGGCTCTTATTGTAGAAGACATATAAATATAAACATAGAAAGCAAGACCCTAACACTAATAAAATTATAAAGTACCCAACAGTCCAGGAGTCCATTACATACAAAAAATTTTAATAAATGGAGAAGGGAAGGCCCTTACTGAGTGCTGAGTATCACTTAAAAACTATCAGTCAAGAATGGCTCAGGGAAAAATCATGAGTTGTTACAAGCTAAAACTCAGGAAAATGATGAGAGGATATTTTGGTCTTAAAAGAGCTGTCCCACAGAAAACACTTTAACCAAACATATCACTAAACATAGTATAACTGGTAAGGGGCTCATGAGACATCATGATCTTCCTGATTTGATACTGTAAAAACATACCATGTGATTTTTCTGCCCAGAGATGCATAATCTGAATCTTAATCGAGGAAATATCATACAAACAAAAAACTGTTCTCTCAAGAAAGAGCAAAGCAGACTACACTCTTCAAAATGTCAACTTTACAAAAGGACAGTTATAGGTATGTTTCAGAATCAGAAAGACAAAAGAGATGTGACAACTAAATGCAGTATCTAATCCTAAACTGATCCTGTGCTGACGGTGGGGGGGCTGTGATGAAGGACAGTATAGGTGAAATGACAAAACTAGAATAAAAGCAATTTTATCCATGTCAGATTGATAACTGCACTATAAAACATTCTATTCTTGGGAAATATACACTAAAGTATTTGGAGATGAATGGTCTCATTTATCTACAACTTACTATCAAATCATAAAAAGTTTGTTTGTGTGTAAGAAAAGAGGGAGAGAATTGATTCCTGTTAGCACTCAGAGCTTAAATTCATTCAAAAGACCTGAATGGCCCAACCAGTATGTACAATACTAAACAAGGGGCTGGGAAGGTGGCTCAGTGGTAGAGCGCTTGCCTTGCATGCATGAGGCCCTGGGTTCAATTCCTCAGCACCACATAAGCAAAAAGAAAAAAGCCGGAAGTGGCGCTGTGGCTCAAGTGGTAGAGCGCTAGCCTTGAGCTGAATTGTTGAGGGACAGCGCCCAGGCCCAGAGTTCAGGCCCCACAACCGGACCCCCCCCCCAAAAAAAAAAACCCACTAGACAAGAACTTAATTGCATACTAAGTGAAAGATATTTAAACAAGTGTAACAAAAGACAGAAAATTTGGCAATATAATAAACAGCATCAGCCCCAAACACATTTTTGGATTTGGCCCTTACTTTTCTACATCATGTACCATCTCTAACTACTTAAGATTAGTCATCCCCATTACGAAACCCATAATATAATCTTTGGGGAAATTTCCACTGATTTGAACATATCCACCCTGCTAGGAGGGGTGCCAGTGAATGATTTCATACAAAACTGGTTTACTCCCATAAGCAAAATTTAACATTTAAGTAACTCAACGGTAGAGGTAATATAGCAAAATGTTTAACTCTGACCCTATATTCAGTGTTTCAATTCTAGTTCTGCTGCTTACTAACTGTGTGACCCTAAGCAAACAGATCAACGCAAGCACATTTCATCATTTGAAAATGAATATAAAAACAGTACTCACTCAGAATGTCATTAGAACTTATAACAGGTGCTTAAAATGTTAGGTAAGAAGATAAAATGTTTTACTTAAGAAGCAGGTAGGTATTTGCTCCTTTTATTAAGATATGAGTAATTTTTAAATTTACAATATATTAGAAATAGAAATTAGTTCACTACTTTCATCATTTTTTTCAGTAGTGCCAAACTGAGAACAACTACTGAAAACACTTTAAAGTCATATCAAAATTCAATGATTCAGATGCTGATGAAGCAAAGCATTATTTATATTTTATTTAATGTATAAAATGTAAGTGTTTTCACAATAAATAAGAAAATGTAGGCAGGGAGCTTATAAAGACTTGAGAGATATGTCAAACAACTGAACGGCAAACAATTTAAAAATTTGTTCCAATTATACATCTTACTTGGATACTGACTCCAGCAAATTTTACATATATACATATATACACATGTGTAGTATATGAGATACAACTGCAAGAATTTTACTACTGTGCATATTTGATATTAAGAATTATTAGCCATTACTGGTCATTAACAGTTATTTATGACCATTTTTACAAAAATGTTTTTTCCTAAATATTTGAGAAAATTTTGAGCTATATATTAATACAACTAAGATGCCATCTACTTAAAAATAGGGTGGAGGGTAGAGATAAGACAAAATTAAGACTGACATGTTTCTAATTAGTGAAAGAAACTGAGTGGTTAAGTATGTGGGTCAATTGTTATAGAATTGTAATGTATTTTAGATCTTCCATTAAAAAAAAAAATTAAGCCACACACACCTAAATCCAGTACTTGGGAAAATTTCAAGTTTGAGGCCAGCCTAAACTACAAAGCAAGATCCTGTTTTGGTTGGGTTTTGTTTGTTTTTTAATGCCTGTCTTAGAGCTTGAACTCAGAGCCTGTCCCTGAGTTTCTTTTTGCTCCAGGCTAGCACTCTATCACTTGAGCCACAGAGTGACTTCAGGCTTTTTTCTGAGTGATTTATTGGAGATAAGAGTCTCCATGACTTTCCAGCCACAACTGGCTAGGAGCCTCTTGAGTAGCTAGGATTACAGGCAGGAGCCAACAGCACCCAGCTGCAGGACTCTGTTTTTAAAAAAAATCTAAAGGAAAAAAAGTCAAAAAACAAAAACCTATTTTTTAAATAATGAAAAATTCAAGAGAGAAAAGTTGACAACTTTCACTCAATATGGACAAGAAAGCTAGATGAAAGTTTAATAAAATGAAAAATGTGGAAATAAGACAAAAAAGGTATAAAAAATACAGGTATAGTGTAACAATTAGAATTTGGTTTTTAAGGAGTTAAAAAAAATTCAAAATAGACATAACCACAAGCACCAAGAAAATAAATGTACTTTAAAACTATCTGTCATCTATTCCCTGACCGTTCTTTCAATCCCAAACCTGTTATTCTTGACCTTCATTATTATTACACCCATGGATTTTATTTCTATGCCTCGCCTTCTTATTACTCTTTCTTTCCATTATTCTCATTTTTCTTATTATTTTTCCTTTCTTTTTCAATCACAAATTACACACTTAATAAAGCATCGAAAAATCTAATAAACAAGTTGGATACAAGTAAGGATTTATTAGCAAGAAATTAATTACTTGAGACAAATATGCTTTCAATTCAGAGGACCTCCAAATGACATTTATTAGTATGGTTACTTTGCAAAAACAGACCTGTATTACTGAGAACACATACTGGCTGCACTGTTTCTTAGTATGTAAAGCATTCTGTTAAAAATTTGAACAGATTTGTTCAAGTAATATCTATATACATTAAGGCACAGTAGAAAGAGCATAATTTAGAGACCTGACTTTAGGAACTGTTTACTGAATTCATCAGTAATGTATACCACTACCACTTATATTTAAAGGCTAACATAACCATGTAAATACTGTATTATATTTGATAAATGCAAAAAGTATAAAGTTTATAGAAGCAGAAAAATAATGAAAGAAAGATGATCTTTCAACCTGTAAAATTCTACTAATGTACATTTCTTTTAGGCTGTGTATGTCTTCTGGTTTTGGAGCTTGAACTCAGGACCTGGGTGCTGTCCCTGACCTTTTTCTGCTCAGGGCGAGCACTCTACCACTTGAGCCACAGCTCTATTTCCAGTTTTTTGGTAGTTACATGTCACTTTCCTGCCCAGGCTGGCTTCAAACTGTGATCTTCAGCTCTCAGCCTTCCGAGTGGCTAGGATTTAAGTGTGAGCCATCAACACCCAGCTTTAAGCTATCCAAGGCCATACTTTTTCAGGAGAAGATGCTACCTAATCAATGTGAAGTTTAAAATGAATTAATAGCTAAAAATTGCTTAGAACCTGCTATGTGCCAGTGAACAGAAACTTCCCACAGTTTCAATATTCACAAAAAAAATTCACGCAAGTTGTATTATCAATACCTTACAGAGAACAAGACAAAAGATCAGAAAGACTACAATAACTTACCCAAAGTGTCACAAATATAGTACAAAGAAAACAGGAATTCAAATCCAGATCTAATTCCAGAGCCTATTCTATTTTCCACTAAATTATCTGTGTCTCATTTTCTTCACCACATAAAAACAAAATTTTCAGAGATCACCTTAAAAGTACTAAAAAGCCATAAAGTGATGACGGACGAGAACTTCAGGACACTACTGCTGTACTGTACACATCCCATACAAAACACAAATACGTAAAACTTAAATGCAACCAATATATAAGGCGATACACATTTTCAAAACGAGTTCGCAAAAACATGAATGTGAAATACACGAGAAAGGCTGTCAAATTTTGCATAAAAAGGCATAAGCTCGTTAAGTTTAGAATGTCTAATAATTAAAAATTACTTAAAGCAATTTTGAAGCAACGTGATTATACAAGTTTATTTTTCTATGTAAACTCCTAAAATTCATGTTTGTGTGTGTGGATTCTTTTCCAGGTTATTTTAAAATGTGAATCTTAATCAGTACACACAACATCCTCGAAAAATAACTTAGCCCTTTGTAACATGAAAAGCGAAATTTCAGATACACAACTCCAAAAAGTGATTAGGAAAAGAATCTGAATCAACACGAGCCAGTGGATCCAAGGAAAAGTTGTGTGATTTTTTTTTTTTTTCAGAACTCCTTCCCATTACAAGTATTTCTTCTCCCATTCCTAGCCCTCAATTTTCGTCTAAGAGAACATTTTTAAGATTAAGAAAAATAGTTTTAAGGCCCTCCTCACGGTCTAGCTCAATTAACGAATTCTGTCAAAATGTAAGCCACGGTCCGCAGCCCCCTCTGCGGCTAGTTCAAAACAACAAAAGATCTGTTTCAAATGTCAAGGAATCGAGTACGCGGTTTTATACACTAGGAGTTATCTCTCAGGACGCGGCCCCAAGCTGAGAATCACACAAACAAACTACTGAGGTTCCGCATTGGGGACTCCGCTAAGAAAAGTGGAAATAGTTCTCACCGCGGCGTCCGAGGCCGCCCCACGCCAGAGGTGACGTTCCCCGCCGCTCCCCTACCCGCAGCAGGTAGGCACGGGAACTCGGGCCCGCCAGGCAGCAGAACCACAACGTTCTCTCACCCCGAACTCCCCGGCCCAAACACAAACAAGCTCTTCTCTCCAGGCTTCGGACACCACGTCGCGGGCCAAAGGGCTGGGCCCCAACTCCGCCGCCCCTCGGGGCCTGAGGGCCCGGCCGCTCCCTCCCAGCCCCCCTTCCGGGGCTGACAGGCCCTGCAGCCTCCGCGGGCCCCGCGCCGGTGGGGAAGGGGCTGCCGTGCCGGGGCTCCTCTCTCTCCCCAGCCCGGTGCAGCGGCGTCAGAGGCTCCTCCCGACCCGAGGTCTCAGCTCCGGACGCGAGCGCCCCGACCAGCCCTCACGGCGGCACGGCCCAGAACAGCAGAGCGGGCCGCCCCGCTACCCTTCCCACCGCGGGGGTCCCCAGCTCCTCCCGCCCTCGCCCGCTGCCCGCCGCCATCTTGTGCGCCGCCGCTGCGACACAAATACAATAGTCGGGACCTCCCGGGAACGGCTGGGGACCCCCACACCTCGGGCCCCGGCTTTTCGGCCCTCTGCTCCCCACAATGCAGCGGTCCTACCTATGCCTACCGACTAACAGCGGTATCTCATTCGCGCCCCACAGTTTTAGCACTCGTCTCCAGTCGCGTGCCGAAGAAGCTACCGCCTACACAGAGCTATACGCATGCGCGCCCCTCCAGCCCAGCGAGCCATCGTCTGATCTCGGCGCCTGCGTACTGTCGGCTCGGCGCTCGCCCGGGGCATGGAAAAGAGCTGAAGCAGCCTGCTTCCGGAAGGGGGCGTCCGAGTGCCGGAGCGGGCCCAGTAGCCTGCAGTAGACCTAAACCAAATCACAAGCTTGTGCTGGGCCCAGCCAAATCAGGCTCGAAATCATCACCTCTCTTCAGTCTTCCCTGATCCTATTCCCTTCAATAACATCAAAATAAGCAATACTTGCATGGCAGTGAAAGTGTTTGGTATAGAGAAGGTTTTGTTTTATTTTAAAAGGCCTTACAGGGCACGAGTGGCTCACGCCTGTAATCTTTGATACTGAAGAGGCTGAGATCTGAGCATAGCAGTTTTTAACTGTGGCTCAAATGGTAGAGTGCTAGCCTTGAACAACAACAACAAAAAAAGCTCAGGACAGCGCCTAGACCACACCCTGAGTTCAAACCTCAGGCCCAGTACGGGGTGAGGGTGAGCCCTTAAACACTTGCTTTGTACTCCCACACTCCAACCCCTATAGCAATGATGTGATGTAGATCATGGCCACTCCGAATGTCAGAAAAATCAGGTCTGGGGATGTACTTCAATTGGTAGAGTACTGTTGGGCATGCAAGGTTAATGAAGAAAAAATGTTTTTTCGTCAGTGCTTTATTTTCTCAAAGTGACTCTATTATAGCACTACACTTAAACTCACAGTCCCTGCCTCCCAGATCTCATATAATTCACACCACCCAGCTGGAGACTCCTACATCAGTTTTATGTATGCCAACTACATTCACATTAAAATAAGTGCAAGAAAAGCTAAACTACTAGTGTGCTAGTCCTGGGGCTTTAACTCAGGGCCTGAAGCTGTTCCTGAGCTTTTGTGTTCAAGTCTAGCCCTCAACCACTAAAGCCACAGCTCCACTTTTGGCATTTCTGTGGGGTGCTTAACAGGAGATAGAGTCTTGTAACTTTCTTGCCACAAATGGCTTTGAACATTGATCCTCAGATCTCAGCCTTCTGAACAGCTAGGATTACAGTTGTTCTCTTGCTATATCCCTGTTAATTTATTGCAGCTTCACTGTATTGAAGGGTGTTTTGTTTTGTTTTAATACATAGTGATCCCTCACCTATGGGGATTGTTACTTTCCAGAGACCCGTGGGATAAGTGAAAATCCATTAAGTAGCAGTAAGTGAACGGAGATATAGTGAGGGATGATTATCTATTGCTGGAAAGAGAGAAAGAGAAAGAGAGGAAGGAAGGAGGAAGGGAGGGAGAGAGGGAGGGGAGGAAAAGAGGGAAGGGAGGAAGGGAGGGGGGAAAGGAAGGAAGGGAGGGGATAGGAGAAGGGGAAGAGGGGAAGGAGGGAGGGAAAGAAAGTGTATTCACTTCAAACCAAAATTCCTGCTTATGGCAACAAGCCAAAGCAACAAAGAAAAGGCCAATAAGCTCTCCTTGAACCCCAAACAACCAAAAGTAAAATTATGATGAGTTTTCTTTCATGCCTTATTTTATACTCATGAAAACATAACATGCTCACAGCCAACAAGCAGGTCAAGGGTATAGTGCAAATTGGTTATCAGCAAACGTGGGACACACTCTCAATCAACAAGCCCAGAGGACTTGCTGATTTCCACCCATCACACACTTCACTCATTTCTTCAAGGACCAGATGGCCTCACCCCACAGACTTCCAAAAGAATCAGTAGACTTCCCTCAGGATCCATGGTAAAGACTTAACACATAGCTAATGAGCAAATGCTAAGGTGTTCAGGTGTGGCTTGGACGTGCTAAAGAGCCAACACCAAGGTGGCTATTTGGTGGCTTTGATAATCTATCAAGCTAAACAGATCCTTAAAGTGGCTTAGATAAGCTAGTAAACAAACCCCTAAATTGGCTTGGAGGGACTTTAAAAGCTTCAGCAGAAGAGCTCAAATCCAAGCTGCAAGACTCCAAGCTTCAAACTCCTGCCTCTCCTCTAGCTCCAAGAGTCTTCTCCTGCGTAGGTTCCCTTACTGCTGCAACAATGGGTGCCCTTCAATGAGTGCCAGTAAGCTGATAGCCAAGGCTCTAGTCCCATACTGTTGTTGTGTGTGCCTGCCTGATGTGAGTAGTTCTACTAGTTGGGATGCTATTTTGAATTCTTAGATTATTGAAAAGCATCTAATGTTTGAGTCTTTATTGTATACCCTCACACCCCCATCATTTCATGTCTGGAATGGGATAAAACATACAAACACATGAAACCGGAAACTTTCTTTACCCCTATGTACACATTAGCCTATTTTCTGATTATTGCTATTTCAAAAAGTAAACCATATTGACCCTCTTTTAGCTGCTTGAATAACATTCGTAGTATAAATGCACTACCAACCTGTTGTGAAACACTGAAGATGTTCCACTTTTTTTTTTTTTTTTTTGTAGGTTGTGGGGCTTGAACTCTGGGCCTGGGCGCTGTCCCTGAGCTCTTCAAGGTTGGTGCTCTACTACTTGAGCCACAGGGCCACTTCCAGTTTTCTGGTTGTTTATTGGCTTTGAACTGAGATCCTCAGTCTCAGCCTCCTGAGTAGCTAGGATTTCTCCATAAATCCTCTAAACTCTTTAGTAAGCACTGTCCCTGAGCTCTTCAGCTCAAGGCTGATGCTCTACTACTTGAGCCACAGCACCACTTCTGGATTTCTGAGTGGTTTATTGGAGATAAGAGTCTCATAACCTTTCCTGCCCAGGCTGGCTTTGAACTGACATCCTTAATCTCAGCCTCCTGAGTAGCTAGGATTATAGGCATGAGCATGAAATACCCTCTTGAACTTTCTTTTTCTCCTTTTCATCAAGCGTCTATCTCTAATCTCTTCTAAATGTTTTTTTTAAAAAGGTATTTTAGAGTTCTGTCACCATCTTGTGGTCTTTTATAGTACTGCTATTGAAAACTTTTAATTTGGGCTGGGCTCTAGAAAAGTGCCGAAACCAATTTTAGGGCTGATGTTTTCCTTGTTTTTGATAGTTTTGGCCACCCTCTATAAGCTCCTAGGCTTATCTACATCATCTGTAAAGCATAGTGACCAGAATTGGATGAAGTCCAGGCTATCATTGAAGTGCTCAACAATAACTGATATGACATGACAATGGTCAAAACATTTTTGTTTTGATTTTTGGGACAGCACCTCTCGGCTTTGGGTTTCTTATACAATCCAAGCTGATCTCAAACTCACAAACTTCCTGCCTTTGCCTTCCAAGTGCTGTAAGTACAGGTAAGTACCAGCATGTCCAGCTCCCTAAAACCTTTTTCCTTTTCTTTTCTTTTTTCTTCTCCTTCCTTCCTTCCTTATCTCTCTCTCCTTTCTCCTCCTTCCCTCCCTCTCCTCTCTCTCTCTCCTCTCTCCCTCCCTTTCCCCTCTCTCCTCCCTCCTTCCCTTCTTCCCTTTCTCGCTCCATTGTAGGGCTTAAACTCCAGGCTCCGGTGCTAATAAGCTCTTTTCCCTGAGCTCTTTTGCATGCCTCTACCACTTTGAACTACATTGCCACTTCCAGTTTTCTGGTGGTTAATTGCAGATATGAGTCTCAAGGACTTTACTGCCCAGATGAGCTTCAAACCACAATCCTCAGATCTCAGCCTTCTGAGTAGCTAGGATTACAGGCATGAACCACCAGCACCTGGCTGATCCTAAAACCTTTCTAATGAAAGATGTCTCAACAAGTTCTTTCTAAAGGGAAGCTTGTATGACTTTTCAGGTATAACAGTCTTAATACAGTTCTTTATGTTAAATTTATCTGGATTATTTAATACAGAAATACATTATATCAAACCAGAATCCTTAAATTAGTCATGTCCCATTTTCTTAACTCAGGGTTCATCACCTCTCTTAATGGTGTTTCCCCTCTCCTTTTTGGGGGAAGGAAGAAGAAGCAGCAGTCTGGGGCTGGGGGACAGGGCAAGAGCAAGTTCTAGGCCAGCACTGAAGCACTGAAATTGATGCGTCCCTCAAGTACATGTCTACTTAGACAACTGAGAGCCCAACTTAAATTCCAGACAGAACTTAAATGTAACCTTTTTTTTTGTCAGTTGTGGGGCTTGAACTCAAAGCCTGAGTGCTGTCTTTTTGCTCAAGGCCTAAGCTCTACCTCTTTGAGCCACAATGGCACTTCCTTAAATGTAATCATTTTACCTGCTTCTCTCTCTTGCTTTTGGCTAAAACAGTTCTTGAAAATTTCCTTAAATTCGTTATTCAGATGCAATGTACACATTTGTGTGCAATCAACTAAAGACCATGTTCTCCTTTCCTCTAATTCCTCAGAATTCTTGATGACGCAATATTTCTTTTTAATTTTATTATTTGTATTAGCATACATTAGTTTACAAGAGGAGGTTTCAGTGATATCATTTCTTTCATTACTTGTCCCTAATATTCACCACCAAAGGTAATATGCTTCTAAACATGTCCACCAAATTATGCTCGAAGATGTAAAGGAGCAGTTAGTTCTTCGGTTGATAATTCAGAAAATAGTGGCATTAAATGGTTGAGGGCCACAGATACAAAAGATCCTTCAATGTGTATGTTTCTCTCAAATTATCCTGAACAATTGTTAATAAAGCCACTATGGTTCATTTGTCTAACCTCCTGAATCATGCATAACTCTTCTTTATATATGGTCAGTAAAACCCTTAAAATTATTCACACACTATTTCAATATACTGTTTTAGGATGGACTACATAGAAGATGGGAAAAAAAGCACAATGGCCATCCCCTGTCCCTGTTAAATAGTATAGATTGCTCCTCATTCTACCTATATGAGTTGGTTGATCTTAAGTAACTTGGATGGATATATGATTAAATCCATTGAACTTTTTGCTCTCTCTTTTCTAAAACATTGATATGTACCTTGTTTTTGACAATAAGGATTCTTTGCTATACTTATACAGTAGCAAATATAGAAATCTATTGTAAATATAGAAATAAATCTATAGTAAAGCAAGAAGTAAATCTATAGTAAATATAGAAATTTACACCTAATTCTTTTAAACAATTACAAGGTATCTTTTTTTAGGAGATATTCTAGACTTTACTAGTCTTAGTGGATTTAAACCAAATAATAAAATATCTATTATATATATATATATATATATATATATATATATATATATATATATGTGGGATTTGATTGTTTATTTATTTTGCCAGTCCTGGGGCTTGAAATCAGGGCCTGGGTGCTCTCCCTGAGCTCTTTTGCTCAAGGCTAGCACTCTACCACTTAGAGCTACAGTGCCACTTCCAATTTTCTGGTGGTTAATTGGAGATAAGAATCTCATGGACTTTCCTACCTGGGCTGACTTCCAATCACAATCCTCAGATCTCAACCTCCTGAGCTATAGCTAGGATTACAGGCATGAGCCACCAGCACCCAGCTGAGATGTACATTTTTAAATGACTAGGTATATAGTACAGAACAGCTTGACAGCTTTCAATAGTTTGTAAGATGATTCTATTGTAGCATTTCTGGTGAGCAATAAATTCTTTTTACTGTTATTTTCTAATAGTCCTTCAGTAGGGATAAATCTTGATAGATGGAAGGAAAAATGGAAAGGAAAAGACCTTTGAGAAAATGGATAAACATATTAAAAAAAAGACACAAAAATGTATATCTTAATAAATCATAACAAAGGAAATACCTATACAATTGCCTTATAGGTCAAGAAATTAAACTTTACAATATGATCCTTGTCAATAATATCCCCACCTTCTACTGAAAGGCCCAATATCCTGACTTGCTTCACACTAACAGTTTTACCATGTAATCTTGTATTTCTTAACAATTTAACTTAGTATCTCTACTTTTAGCTTCATTCAAATATAATTATGCAGCATGTATTCTCATATGTAGCTTCTTTCACTCAATATGTTTGCAAAATTCATCTCGAGGATTACATTTTTATTGTTTATATTGATTTGTATGAAATATTCTCCTGTTCGAATATACTATAATTTATTGTTCTATTATAGATTCTTGAAATTTTCTACAAAAGCAATTATTCTTCTACATACAGGCTCATGTTTATTTTTCCTTTCTGATTTATATGCCTTTCATTCTCTTTCTGTATCTTATTGCACAGGCTATGATTTCTAACACTTTTCTTGTTTGTGATTTCATATGAAAATTATCCAATACTTTACAATTAAGGTGTTAGCTGTAAGCTTTTTATAGATGTCAAGTTAGAAAGTATTTTCTCCTTATTTTCTGATTTTTTGTGATAATAAGTGTTAAATTTCCACCAACTTCATTTTCTAATATAACAAAGTGATTATTCTTTTTTTTTTTTTTGGTCGGTCGCGGGGCCTGAACTCTGGGTCTGGGCACCATCCCTGAGCTCTTCAGCTCAAGGTTAGCGCTCTACCACTTGAGACACAGTGCCACTTCTGGCTTTTTCTGCTTATGTGGTGCTGAGGAATCGAACCCAGGGCCTAATGCATGCAAGGCAAGCATTCTTACCACTGAGCCACCTTCCCAGCCCCCAAAGTGATTATTCTTTACCTTATGAACATGGTATACAATTCAGAACAAGGCATAATTTTCAAATATTAAATTAACCTTGAACCCTCAGGAAAAATTACACTTGGTCATGGAATAACCAAGTGGATTTGGCTTTAAAAATTGTTAAATTCTATTGGCTAATATTTTGCTGAGAAATGTTTGTGTATCTATTTCTGAAGGAGACTGGTCTAAATTTAGCTCTATATTTTTTGTATTCTTTGTCTAGCATTGGTTTCACACAAATACTAGCTTCACAAGATAAATCAGAGGAAAAAACATAGCATTATCTCGATCAAAAATATGCTTGAAAAATTTCATCACCTTACAGAACAAAACTACTCAAAAACGAGAAATAGAAAGTGCCTCAAAATAATACAAGTCTCATATGAAAATCTCACAGGCAGCATCATACCAAAGTGAATGGTTGAAAGCTTTTGAACTACAATCAGCAAGCCAAGAATGTCTACTTTTGCTACTTAGAGAAGCAGGAACTCACTATAACTAACTACGGAGCAACTAGGCAAGAAAATGAAATAAAAGTCACCAGATATCAGTGGCTCATACCTGAAATCCTAGCTGAGAATTGGGGGAGCTAAGATCTGAGGATCACAGTTTAAAGCCAGTCTAGGTAGGAAATCTATAAGACTCTTTTCTCCAACCAGCAAAAACAATGGAAGTAGAGCTATGACTTACATGGTAGAGCACTAGCCTTGAGGGATAGTGCCCAGGCCCTGAGTTCATGCCCCAGGATTAGCACAAAAAAAGAAAAGAAAGGAGTAAAAAAAAGCAGTAAAAGTCATCTAAACTAGAAAGGAAGAAATAAAATGATCTCTATTTACAAACTGCAAGATATGCAGAAATTTCTAAAGATATACATACACACACACACACACACACACACACACACACACACCTATCTGAACTAAAAATCAAATTCAACAAAGTTGCAGGATGAAAGAATCATCACACAAAAATTGTGCTTTTTCTATACACTAATAATCTGAGTTTTATACATTTAGTTCTTTTGTCTAGATCTTTGATCTATTTTGAATTAAGTTTCTGTTTATGTATGGTTTAAGGTAAAGCTCCAACTTCATAGATACATATGGATCCAATTCTCTCAACATCATTTACTAAAAAGACTACATATTTCCCATTGAGTGAGGTTTCCATTCTTATTGAAAACCATTTGACCACATATGTAAAGATTTATTTTTTTCTAGTTCTCCCTCATTTTTTTTATTTTTTTAGTTCTCTGCTTTATTCCATTGGTATTTATGTCTTTATGTCAATATCATGTTGATTTTCCCCATTAATGTACCTTTGTAGTAGGTTCTGAGATCAGATCACTGATGTGTGATTGAACACCCCTTCCAGTATCATCTACATCTATGAACTGCCACAGTAACATGGACCTAAGCAGTGAAACTGGGAGAAGACCAGTAAATGTAGCCGAGGAAAGGAATGGCTGATTAGTACAAACCAGGTTTTCAAGAAACTCAAGGAAAGCCACATGTCAAGTGAAAAGTGAGTAAGATGGAGAAGGGTGATTAAGAGACTAAAATCCAGAATCCTACACAGAGCTTTAAGCCCTTTTCCCCCACTAGGGACTTGCCATTATAGGGAGTGCCACCTGCTGGACAGAACTTCGAACTTTGACTTTTTCTCTCTTCTTCCCCTCTCTCTCCTTGTTTGTTTGATTTCACTATCTTCATAATTCCTTCCATATTTTCATTTTGTATATTAATTTTTTGCCAGTATCAGGGCCTCAAGCTTGCTTGGCTGTCATTCTTACCACTTGAGGCATACTTTATACTGGTTGTTTTGGAGATTAAATCCTATGAACTTTTATGCCGGAGTTGCCTTCAAACTGTAATCTTACAGATCTCAGATTCCTAAGAAGGGCTACTAGTACCAACCAATATATTTTAATTTTTTATTAATTGATATTGTTAGTCTTGTACATTTGATTTGAGTATTTCTGTTCCTTCTTTTTTGCTTCATTTTTAGTTTTTTCTCCTCCCTTTTCCTTACAGTCTAACATCCATTTTTCAACATTCAGCCTTAAACCTGATCTTTCTAACTGCTCTTCCCCTTTCTTTCTATCTATAAATTAAATAGCTCCCTCACTTACAATTTCTTCCTCTCTTCCCCTGTCTACAATCCTTCTTCATCACCTATACATTTAGTAATTTTAACAGATCATTTTTTTCATCTGGTTATCCTTCACGTATTCTTTTGTCTAATCAGAACTTTTGTACCTATCACAGCCCACTTTTTCATACCACCTCAACCTCCCCCCCCTCCTTTTTTTGTTTTTGTTTTTTGTTTTTGTCAGTCATGGGGCTTGAACTCTGGGCCTGGGCACTGTCCCTCAGCTCTTTAGCTCAAGGTTAGTGCTCTACCACTTGAGCCACAGAGCCATTTCTGGTTTTCTGGTAGTTTATTGGAGGTAAGAGTCTCCCGGACTTTCCTGCCCAGGCTAGCTTTGAACTGTGATCCTCAGATCTCAGCCTCCTGAATGGCTAGGATTACAGTCATGAACCACCCGTGCTCCACTCCATGCCGATCCTAAAGCTTGAAATCATAGCCTAGATGATGTCCCTGAACTTTTTTGCTCAAGACTAACACTTTACCATTGAGCCACACCTCCAGTTCAGGCTTTCTTTTTGTCGTTATGGGGCTTGAACTCTGGGCCTGAGCGTTGTCCCTCAGCTTTTCAGCTCAAGGCAAGCACTCTACTGCTTGAGCCACAGAGCCACTTCTGGTTTTCTAGCAGTTTATTGGAGATAAGAGGGCTGGGAAGGTGGCTCCGTGGTAGAGCGCTTGCCTTGCATGCCTGAGGCCCTGGGTTCGTTTCCTCAGCACCACATAAGCAAAGAGAAAAAAGCTGGAAGTGGCGCTGTGGCTCAAGTGGTAGAGCACTAGCCTTAAGCTAAGAGCTGAGGGACAGTGCCCAGGCCCAGAGTTCAGGCCCCACAACCGGACCCAAAAAAAAAAAGAGATAAGAGTCTCATGTGGACTTTCCTGCCTGAGCTAGATCTGTGATCCTCAGCTCTCAGCCTCCTGAGTAGCTAGGATTATAGGCATGAGCCATCAGCCAACACATTGTTGAATGATAAGAGTGTCATTGAAGAAATGAGGAGAGAAATAAAGATTTTTCTAGAATCTAATGAAAATGAAAGTCCAATCTACCAGAACCTTTGGATACAATAAAGGTAATAATAAGAGGTAAGTTTTTGGCCATGAGAAACCTACATTTAGAAAAGAAAAAAATCTCAAATAGTGCAAAAATCCTAATAAGCAAGAACCAGACAACCCAAACTTAGCACATAGAAAGAAAAAAAAAGTTGATTCAATAAAAAGATAAATAAGATAAACTCGCTAGCCAATCTGACCAAAACAAGTTAAGGAATGACCCAAATGAATAAAATTAGGGATGAGAAAAAGAGGTATCTCCCAAAATATCAATGAAATCCAGAGTTATGATGAAACTCTGATAATGTATATTCAAATGCACTGGAAAATGTAGGAGGAATGGGTAAGTTTCTGGATGTATTTGAGCTACCAAAATTGAACAAAGAAACTATAAACCAATAAAACAGGGCTGGGAAGGTGGCTCAGTGGTACAGCGCTTGCCTTGCATGCATGAGGACCTGGGTGCGATTCCTCAGCACCACATAAGCAAAAAGAAAAAAGCCAGAAGTGGTGCTGTGGCTCAAGTGGTAGAGCGCTAGCCTTGAGCTGAAGAGCTGAGGGACAGTGCCCAGGCCCAGAGTTCAGGCCCCACAACCGGACCCTTTCCCCCCCCCCCAAAAAAAAAACCAATAAAACAGATACATAACCAGCATTGAGACTGAAGCAATAATAAAGATTCTCCCAACAAAGACAAACAAGATACAACTGATTCCTTGCCAAATCCTATCAGACATTTAACAAAAACTAGTACCAATATACCACAAATGTTTCCATATATAGAAAGATAAATTATGCTACCAAGCCAGTAGACAAGGATACAATAAAGACAGAAGCCAGGGCTGGGGAGGTGGCTCAGTGGTAGAGCGCTTGCCTTGCATGCTTGAGGCCCTGGGTTCAATTCCTCAGCATCACATAAGCAGGAAAAAAAAAAGCCGGAAGTGGCGTTGTGGCTCAAGTGGTAAAGCTCTAGCCTTGAGCTGAAGAGCTGAGGGACAGCGCTCAGGCCCAGAGTTCAGGACCCACGACCAGACCCCCCTCCCCCCCCCAAAAAAATAAATAAAATAAAATAATGAAAAAAGACAGAAGCCAATCTCTCTGGTAAAAATACATGCAAATTTCTCAATAAAATTCTTGCAGCCAGAATTAAACAACACATTAAAAAATTATACACCTTGATCAAGTTGGATTCATTCCATGGATGTAAAGACAATTCAACATATATAAATCAATAAATGTAAACAGTGCATAAACAATATCAAAGAAAAAATCACATGAACATCTTAACTAACCTAGAAAAAGGCTCTGACAAAATTAAACATCCTATTATGATAAAAAAAAAAGAAAACAATAATGTACCTCAACATAATATAGACTATGTGTGACAAACCTTTAGACAATATCATACTAGACTGGGAAAAAAATGAAATTATTTCAACTAAAGTCAGGAAGGAAATAAGGGTGTCTACTCTCTGCACTCTTACTCAATATAATTCTAAAAATTCTAGCCAAAGCCAGGTGCCAGTGGCTTACATCTGTATTCCTAGCTACTCAGCATGAGATCTGAGGATTGTGGTTTGAAGCCAGGCAAGACAGGAAAGTCTGTGAGACTCTTATTTCCAATTAATCACCAGAAAGCCAGAAGTGGAGCTGTGGCTCAAGTGGCAGAGTGCTATCCTTGAACTGAAGGGCTCAGGGAAAGTGCACAAGCGCACAAGAGTTCAAATCTCACAACTGACAAAAAATTAAAATAAAAATCCTAGCCAAAGAGATTCTGAATAGGAAAGAATGAAGTCAAATTACCCTTATTTGCAGAAGATATGATTCTTTATTTAACAGACCCTAAAGATTCTCCAAAACAAAAAGACCCTCCTAGACCTGATGAATGCTTTCAGTAATGTATCAGGATACAAAATCAAAACACAAAAATCAGTATATTTTCTATATACCAACAACAATCAACAGGCTGAAAATAAATCAGGAAAACAATTCCATTCATAATAACCTTAAAAAGATGTGTGTCTGGGGGCTGGGAAGGTGGCTCAGTGGTAGAGCGCTTGCCTTGCATGCCTGAGGCCCTGGGTTCGATTCCTCAGCACCCCATAAGCAAAAAGAAAAAAGCCGGGAGTGGCACTGTGGCTCAAGAATGCTAACCATGAGCTGAAGAACTGAGGGACAGCGCCCAGGCCCAGAGTTCAGGCCCCACGACTGGACCAAAAAAAAAAAAAAAGATGTGTGTCTGTGTTTCTGTGTGTGAAATACCTTTGTGAAACTCTTTTGTACAACTGATATATACTAAAAAATGAAAAAGTAAAGGTATGAAAATAAAACAAGCTCTGTTGGGGAATGGGTACCAGTGGGTGTAGAAAGTGTTAACAGAATGAGTAAGGGTGAATATGGTTTAAATACTTTATATGGAGGTATAAAAACAAAACAATGAACTTATTCATTTTTTTTTGCCAGTCCTGGGGCTTGAACTCAGTGCTTGGGCACTGTCCCTGAGCTTCTTTTGCTCAAGACTAGCACTCTACCACTGAGCCACAGCGCCACTTGTGTTTTTTTTCTGTTTATGTGGTACTGAAGAATCGAACCCAGTGCTTCAAGCATGTTAGGCAAGCACTCTACCACTAAGCCACATTCCCAGCTCCCCTATCCAATTCTTTTAAGGAGGGATGAGAGAGAATGATAAAGGAGGTAAATCTGATTGGGGTACATTATATGTATAAAAATGTCACAGTGAATCCCCCATATAACTAATATATTGTAATACAAATAGCATATATAATACTATGCTGAAACTTTGAAAATCAACATAATAATATAACATGTTGACACCAGAAACTTTGAAACTATTACAAGAAGGAGTAAATTAGAACTAATATCAATATAAAGGAACTTCCTAAATAGAATTTCAAGGGTTCATCAAATAGGAAAGAGAATTGACAAATGGGATTGCATCAAATTTAAAAGCTTCTCACAGGGGGCTGGGGGTTTAGCCCAGTGGAAGGGCGCCCACCCGGCGCACGCAAGGCCCTGGGTTCGGTCCTCAGCCCTGGAAAAAAAAAGGAAAAAAAAAAAAAGCTTCTCACAATAGAAGCAATGATCATTAAACTAGAAGGATAGTCTATAGAACAGGAGAAGATCTTTGCAGAATATACAAAGAGCTCAAAAAAATAAAAACACTAAAGAATCAGTACCTAATTAATAAATGGACAAAGAAGCCACATCAACATTTCTCAAACACATGAAAAAATGTTCAAAATACGTGTCCTTAAAGAAAATAACATCAAACAATATTGAGGTCAGGCACTGGTGGTTTATGCCTACATTGCTAGCTAGTAAGGAGACTGAGATCTGAGGATCATGGTTCAAAACCAGCCCAGAGGGGCTAGGAAGGTGGCTCAGTAGTAGAGTGCTTGCCTTGCATGCATGAGGCCCTGGGTTCGATTCCTCAGCACCATATAAGCAGAAAAAGCCGGAAGTGACACTGTGGCTCAAGTGGTAGCGTGCTAGCCTTGAGCTGAAGAGCTGAGGGACAGCGCCCAGGCCCAGAGTTCAGGCCCACAACCGACAAAAAAGAAAAAAACAAACAAAAAAAAAAAAACAGCCCAGACAGAAAAGTTTTTTTCCAATTTACTACCAAAAAGCTGGAAGTTGAGCCCTGTCTCAAGTGGCAGAGGGCCAGCCTTGAGCAAAAAAAAACCCTCAGGGACAGTGTCTAGGCTCTGAGTTCAAACCTCAGCACTGACACACACACACACACACACACACACACACACACACACACACACACACACACAAATTTTAACTGAGATTCTATCTTACCCAGTCAAATGACAATACAAATGTAGAATACAAACATCAACAAATACTGGTGAGGATGTGTGAAAAAGGAAACCTAACATGATGTTGATGGACATAAAAATCAGTGCAACCACCATGGAAGTCAGTTTGGAATCAGAAAAATACTAAAAAATAGAACTACATTATGATCCAGCAATAGCACTCTTAAGCATTTATCCAAAAGATTGTTAAGTCAAGATACAATGAAGGCATTTATAAATCCAGGTTCAATAAAGCACTTTTTGTCATAGACAATTATGGAAATAGTCCAGATGGCTTACAACCAATGAATGGATCAAGACATTGTGACAGATATACAAAACTTTATTCACCTATCAGGAAGAATGTTATGTCATTTTTCAGGGAAATGGAAGAGCCTGGAAAAAAATACGCCAAGTAAATTGTTTTCTCTCATGTGTGGCATGTGATTATATAGAATAATATATAAAAACAAATACATGGCTATATGAGCAAGCTAACTAAAATATAGAATGTGCAAGGGTATGTTTCCATTGTGTAACCCTTTGGAACAATTAACAGAGAATTTCACAAATGAATACCAGGCGGCTGAAATCTTGTCTACAGAGATGGGACTTTATGGGAAAGGGGCAAATGGACAGAGAAATGGGGACACATATAATACTAAATGTACATATTTAAAAATGCAACTAGGAAACTTTAGGAGATAGGTGGGAATGGGATAGATGTGGGGGAATAATGATGGAAAGGGTAGCAGTGATCAAGATGCATTATACACCTAAAGAGACATATTGCATTGAAATCCCTTTTAAAGGGCAAAAAACCAGTCATGATGGAGTACACCTATATCCTAGCACTTAGGAGGCTGAGAAAGGAGGATCATGAGTTCAAGACCAATCTGGAATACATACGGAAATCTATTCTAAAAATATTACTATGACCAATAAACAAATAAAAGGCTGGAGTTATGCTCACGTGGTACAATGCCTGCCTCACAAGAACAAGACCCTGAGTTCAAACCTCAGTACTTGTAATCCCAACAGTCGGGGAAGCAGTATCAGGAGGATCCTGAGTTTGCAACCAACCTACAAGACTCTAGCTCAAAAACAAAGAAGTAAATGAAATGTGTCAGATGGCTACAGAATTTTGTTCAGATGACTAAAGAATCTGGGAAAGCCATTGCTGATAGTGATGCATAACATACTATTATTGGTCTTTTATATAAATATTTGAATTTGGGACAACTTTAACTGTGCTTCCAACTTTGGAAAAAAGTATTCCAGTTTACCATGTTGAGTTGGCATTGTACAGAAATTGATAGTCATGATAGTCTAGAAACATTATTTTTTCCATTTTTACAGAGCTAACACTGTATTAATTGGTAAGGTCTTATGTATGTGGATTTGATTATAGAAGCTAATTAAGTATTCTCTAAATAAATGTCTAAGGAAAGAATTTTAAAGAAAGAAAAACAATATGGTGACACCTATAAAACTAAAAAATACTTTAGAGAATCCTATGATCAGTAATCTAGTAACCTAGATATGTACCTGAAAGAACTGAAAGCAAGGACTTAAACAGATATTGATACACCATTGTTCATAACCATTTTACCCATAACAGCTAACATATGAAAACAACACAAATATCCATTGATGGATGAATGAATAAGCAACAGGTGGTATATATATGGAATGTTATTGTTTTAAGAATTCTAATACAGAGTCAAGCGGAAAAGGTCAGATAATGTGATGTTAGGAAAATGAATCCTTAGATATGTATTTTAATGTTTTTTTCCTTTCATGCATTTGTTTCTAACACATTTATAAGATTATCTCCTTGTAGCTTTGTATGTCCCTCCCCCACAGTATAACCCCTGCTTTCACTATATTTGATGTCAGTATAACTTGTAGAGGAGATGGGGAAAAACAAGTCGTTTAAGGATACAGGTGGACCTGCTGCAACAATGAGAAGTAAAAGTTGTCATGTCAAAAACAAGCTTTACAATGTTGGTGCGGGGGTGGGGGGGGGGGTGGGGGGGGGTGAGGGGTGAGGGGGCGGGGAGGGAAGGCGGGGAGGATGGGGGGGGAGGGGGGGGGGGAGGCTGGGAAGGGATGTGAAGAGTAAACAAAGGAGGAGGCTGCAATGCTTGATAAGAAATGTACGCATTAACCTGCCCATGTAATTGTAACCCCTCTGTACAGTGTGTCCACAAAAAATAAAAATAAAAATAAAAAAAAGAATTCTAATACACACTACTGTATGAATGAACCCTGAAAGCATTATAATAAGTGAAATCAGTCACACACAAAAGTTTAAATATTCTATGATTCCACTTGGAAGAGACACCTAGAATAGTCAAATTCAAAGAGAAATGAAGTGGAATTAGCAGCAGCTACAGGGAGTGAAGGATGGGGAGTTACTGTTAAATGAGTAAAGTTTTAGTTTAGAATGATATAAAAGTTCTAGAAATGGGGGGCTGGGAAGGTGGCTCAGTGGTAGAGCGATTGCCTTGCATGCCTGAGGCCCTGGGTTCAATTACTCAGCACCACATAAGCAAAAAGAAAAAAAAGCCGGAAGTGGCGCTGTGGCTCAAGTGGTAGAGCGCTAGCCTTGAGCTGAAGAGCTGAGGGACAGCGCCCAGGCCCCACGACCGGACCCCCCCCCCAAAAAAAAAAGTTCTAGAAATGGATAGATGATGGCTACATAACAAACTAAATGTATTTAATGCCTCTAAACTGTGTACTTAAAAATAGCTAAGATGACTGAGAGAAAGACATTTCATGTAGCAAACTCATATGGCCCTAGCCAAAAAGAATGATTAAAATAAGAAGTTTTATGTTACATGTATTTTACCACAATTAAGAAAGAAAGAGAGAAAGAGAAAGGGAGAGAGTGTGTACACTAGGTACCAGTGGCTCATGCTATAATCCTAGCTACTACTCAAAAGGTTGGGATCTGAGGCTTGCAATTCGAAGCTAGCCCAGGCTGAAAAGTCTGAGAGACTCTTTTCTCCAATTAACCATCAGAAAACCATAAGTGATGCTGTGGCTCAAAGTGGTAGAGTGGTAGAGTACTGTCCCTTGAGCAAAACAGCTCAGGGACAGTACCCAAGCCCTGTGTTTAAGCCCCATGATCAACCAAAAAAAATTTAAATTTTAAAAAATTATGTAGGGATATAGCTCAGTGATAGAGTGTGTGCCTATCATGCACAAAGCCCCAAGGTCAATCCTCAACAACAATAACAAAAGTGAGCAGATGGGGTGGCATGTGCCTCTATAGGCAGCAGGATTGTTGAACCCAGGAGTTCAAGGCTAGCCTGAACAAAATAATGAGACTGTCTCTAAAGGAAAACAATACAGAACATGAAAATGAATGGGATGTATTTTTTTTCCCTTCATAGGATCATTTCCATTAAGTAATTTCTTGGCCATATCTCAAAACTTGGTTCTCTGATCAATAGTTCCCAGGATGCCAGAGTTAAGTGACTTATTTAAAAGTGCCCAAAGCATGTTTTATCTATTACCTCAATAATTAATTGTCACTCAAGGCAGTGAAGTGACATAGAAAAGTCCTAGCCAGCTTGGAGTAAAGGTTCACCATATAGTATATACTTTATCCCAGAGCCTAGAGCAATAGGAGGAAAGCAGGAAGATGTTGAAGGAGTCTGAGAACTTAGCTTTCTTTGCTTTTTGAACATAGGTATAAATATTATAATACATCAGAATCACCTGAAGGCTTAAAATATAGGTTGCCACATGCTCTACTCCCCAACAGTAGGTTTAAAATGTGGTCCATGATTTTGAATTTCTAACAAGTTTCTAGGAGATGCTGTATATCTGGTCCAGGGAACACATATTCCCAGGTAATGCTGAGAACTGATGACCCAGGAACCAACCACACTGAGAAAAACTGAAGAGAACATTCAGAAACATACAAGTTGCATTACACTTAACTGATCCCAAAGAAAGATCAAAGAGGTCAGGGACAAAAGAGAATATATTAACTATGATAATTCAGTATTTACAAGTTATTTAATATTTAGAAAAATATTTTCCATGTCCTCTGTTTCGTTGAGTACTTCTGGAAAGAAGTTGGATCCCCCCCCCCCCCCCCCCCCCCCCCCCCCGCCCTTGGTAGGCCAACGCTTTAGTAGAAGTCTTTCAAGTCTGTAATTCTATGAAAAGGCAATACACAGCAAACAATTGAGAAGGGTTAGGGTAGCACTGCCAGGGAGAAAGAGAGACAAAGCAGCTTCTCACAAACTGCAGACATCATCTCAAAACCCAGAATTTCAATAATATTAACATCAGAAATTTAGGTGTTATTACAAAATATCACAGAGATCTGGTGCCTGACCCGAACTCTTAATTTTTAAATAGAAACATTTCAAAATTTCAAGAGTTTGGAAGTTGCTACAAAACCTAGCAAGGTTATAGTTGTTATTTTTTAATGGTTTGCTTTGAAGCTTTATCAGGAAATTCTCACTGAAGATTTTTCGGGGGTGCAAGAAGAGTGAAGGGAAAAATCAGAGTTTGTAACTGTCTAATTACTGCCTAATACTGTTTAATGCTGTCTAGTATTATTTACAGTGTTAAAATAATAAGCAGACATAAGAAACATTGGTTTCCTAAAACTATGATATTGAAACAACCAACAATATATTTAGTGTTTAAAAAATAGAGAAAATGTAAAATTAATTAAAATAATGACATAGTTTGATAAACTCTTGTCCAAAGATATAGGTGAAATTTTACATTCCACAAATGACTAGGGACACACACACACACACGCACACACAAATACAGGGGTCAGTGTGATAATAAACTGAAGTCACCAAGATAAAAGAATATAACATTGAAATGTCAGAAATAGAAAAAAATACTGTTAATAAACTATGATTTAAGTATGTAGCATAACTTAAGCATTTTATAATTACAGATCATAAATTTGAAACAAAAAATGCAAATTAAAAAGCAAGAACATAATGTGAAAAAAACAGTATTTTATTTTAGTTCATTTTTTAAATCTAAAATCAAAAGCCTGATATCATTTCTCCAAACTAAAGTATCAATGTAAAAGTTAAGAGCAGCACAAAATGTGCAACAATAATTTTTAAAATCCTGAATTTCATTAGAAAAAAAAAGAAGTGTTCTTAAGCACTAAGTATTTTATCAAAGATAAAATTTTGCATAGTACTTTTTAATTTAGGGAATTCATTCAAAGCTATTTTTGTAATTCTGTAGCTCTAATGTTATATACTTTTGGGCACTTTCACTTGTAGCTATTCAGCTGCATGTTATTGAAAAATGCTTGTTTTCACAAAGTATAAAATCAAACAGCCTGCTTTGGAATTCATTTTTAAATTCCCTAACTTTGAGAAAAACCTCTGGCGTGTAGTTCAGAGGAGAAGTACTTGCCTAGCACTATGAGGCCTTGGGTTCTACTCGGAGTACCACTTAAAAAAAAAAGGATTCCATTTATTTATACACACACACACACCACATTTTCTTGATCCATTCATCTACTGAGGGGCATCTGGGTTGGTTCCATATCTTAGCTATGGTGAATAATACTGCAATAAGCATGGTTGTGCTGGTAGCTTTAGTATGGCCTTGTTTGTGATCATTTGGGTAAATGCCTAAAAGTGGGATTGCTGGGTCATAGGGGAGTTCTTTTGAGGAACCTTCATACTGCTTTTCAAAGTGGTTGAACAAGTTTGCATTCCCTCCAACAATGCAGTAGGGTTCCCTTCTGTCCATATCCCCTCCAGCATCTGTAGTTATTAGATTTCTTGATTATAGCCATTCTAACTAGGGTGAGATGGAATCTCAATGTTGATAATTCCGGTATCCTGCATTTTTCTAATTTGGAGAGGGGAAGGGAAATAACAAAATGCTGAAATAAGGATGCAAGATGAACCATTGTAACAATGAAATGTACAAGACAATATGTTGAAAATGAGCTTTACAACTTTGTGGGTGGGAGTACATGGCGAGGGGAGGGAGGAGTTGGGAAAGTGGGGAGGAAAGGGATGGTAGGGGAAAAATAAAGGAGGGGGTAACAATGGTCCATGCCTTGCTCATGTAACTGTAACCCCTCTGTATAGTATCTTTACAATAATATATATATTAAGAACAAAAAAAGAAATAAAAAAACAGCACACATCTACATATGATTATGTGAACACCAAGAAAATAACAAAGAACGTAAGAGAAAGATTAATAAAAAAATTGAAATTAAAGAGTGGCAATATGATCTCATATGTGTAAAAATAAATACATACATGTATACAAACATAAAGAGATATGAAAAGATGATGATCAGAATGTTAACAAAGGTTAGTTGAAATGATCTGAGCTGAAGGTGTGGCTTAGTGGTAAAGTACCAGCTGTGAGCAAGAATGTGAGGCCTTGAGTCCATGCCCTAGTACCAGCATTTGAAAACACACACACATACACACACACACACACACACACACACACACACACAGCAGAACTGATCAAAATAATAAAATGTAATAAATGATTAGACACCTCTACTTTCATACACACACCTCATTTCCACCTTCCTAATACCCAATGCCTACACATAATGATAGCATGGCTAGAAAGAAGACAGTATTGGTGAGCTGGATTACTTTTTAAAGGATTTTCTATTCTGGTAAGAAAGTACAGTTCAAACAAGAATCATGTATAGAGCTTGTTAAAACAGATTCCTGTGCCCCATCCTTGTAGTCCTGAACAATAATGTCTGGAGGGCCAAGAATTTGAATTTTCCCTGTTCATAGGTGATGCTATTGTTGCTGCTGCCCCAGAGTCCACCATACTTAGTGAATTGCTATTCTAAGGCAACTTGGGATATTGTAAAAGTTCACTGAAATCAATATGGTTTTCTGTTCTATTCTCTTTTACTTTGAGAACTGCTCATCTAGCTAGTTTAGATACAGTCTTTCTCAAAGACCACTCTCTCATCCTCTGGAAGCCAGGTAACTTTGTCAGCCAGAAGCAGAAAAGAGGCTCTGACCTCCAGGTCAATAGTAGAAGACAATGATAAGCCAATAGGCAGAAAATAAATGGAGTCCAAGCCTAAATACTAAACTGTAGAACCTTTGTTCCAGTGCAGAAGCATTCACATGGCAGACCTAACATTGTTAACTTTTGAAAGACCTGCTTGCAAGTTCAGTCTATAGCTGGTATTTAGATTTCTGATTTCAAGGAAGTAAACAATATTCCATAACAAGAATGTCCCCAGCACCTGGAGGCTGCGAAGGTGGCTCAGTGGTAGAACGCTTGCCTTGCATGCCTGAGGCCCTGAGTTCGATTCCTCAGCACCACATAAGCAAAAAGAAAAAAAGCCAGAAGTGGCGCTGTGGCTCAAGTGTTAGAGCGCTAGCCTTGAGCTGAAGAGCTAAGGGACAGCGCCCAGGCCCAGAGTTCAGGCCCCACGACTGGACCTCCCTCCCCTCCCCAAAAAAATAAATAAATAAATGACCCCAGTACCTAAAAATTGTTTGTACAAATATGGACTATGATGAACACCTGCTTTCCTTCTGGGAGTCTCGAATGTTGGCAATAAATGTAATAGGGGAAAAGGTGTCTACATGACCATTCAAAACAAAGTCTTTAGGCTTTTAAGTCTCTAGTGGGTTTTCCTGGTAGACAATTACTGTCACAACTATTCAGCACACTCTGTAGAGCTGTGCTGTACACCCGTTCTCAGAAATTCATATCTATCTTTTTTCCTCCAATTTCACCCATGTACCTTTTCCCTTAGCCAAGTTTACTTTGTATCTTTTTGCTGTGATAAATCTTAACTATGAGTAGAATGATACTTAAGAGTCCTGTAAGCCCTCCTAGTGAATCTTTGAATTAGGGGGAGGGCAAGGAGACTTTTGATACATCCTTTTCCAGCATTTTTTTCCTAGCATTATATCCTATACTGTAGAGGGCTAGAAGCTTCTCCCTAAAAACAAAACAAAACAAAAACAGAAAAGCCAGGCGCTAGTGGCTCAAGCTTGTAATCTTATCTACTCTGGAGGTTGAGATCTAAGGATCATGGCTTAAAGCCAGCCCTGGGCAGGAAAGTCCCTGAGATACATCTCCAATTAACCACTAGAAAACCGGAAGTGGTGCTATGGTTCAAGGGCTGGGGCGCTAGCCTTGAGCTGAAAAGCTGAGAGACAGCACCCAGTCCCAGAGTTCAAGCCCCACAACCGACTTTAAAAAAAAAACAACCAGAAAAGCCAAACAAATAGGAAAAGGGGAGGTCAAAGGCCAGAGACAATGAAGAAAGCAAAAGACAACTTCAAAGATTAAAAACTGCAATTAGTATCTTTCAAAATATAAGCTGGGTGTGGATGGCTCATGACTAAGTCTAGCTGGACCCAGGATTGAGGTCTGAAGCAACCTGAGCAGAAAAGTCCACAAGACTGTACCTCAAATTAGACAGCAAAAAGCCAGACTGGAGGTATGGCTCAAGTGGTAGAGTGCCAGCCCTTGAGCAAGTAAGTAAAGTGAGCACGAGGTCCTGTATAAACACACACACACACACACACACACACACACACACACACACACACACACAGCACCTCTAGGAGTATAATGCTATCAAAAGAAATGATATGAAAGAGTTCTACACAATTAAGGGATGCTAAAAAAATGAAATACTATAGAAAAGCTAGAGGACAGAGTTGAAAAACTACCTTAGAAAAGCTGGAAAAAATTTAAAATCAGATAAAAATGCAAGTGAGACGACAAGAAAATTAAAGATTGAACCACAAAACACAAATCCAACTAAGAAAATAAGAATAAGAGAAATTATTAAAATAAATTCTACCAAACCAGGGGAAATAGGGAAGATCTTGTGTTGAAAGTGTCAGTTCACAGCACAATAAATGGAAAAATAGGAACCATTTCTATGGAACCAGAATGCTAGAGAGAAGATACTAAAAGGTTTTCAGAAAGGAAAAAGGAACATATATATACATATATATTCATTTATCTATAAAGGAACAGGAAACATAATAACATATAAAATTTCTCAATAGCAGTACTAACTGCAGACACATCAGAATTTTTTAATTCTCTAATCCTGACAGGTAAGCAAAAGCACTCCTTCTCCACTCAAACCAAGCTGGGAAAGGGCGATAGAAGCTTTACCAATGGTGCCAAGAATGTTCACTAAAACTCCACTCCAAGAAAGATGACATAACACCACAGCATTCCATTTCTTCAAAATGTCTATCATTTTCTCTATTCCTAGCAACTCACACAAACTCCCCCTCACACAAACTCCCCCAAAGACTGAAAAGAGGATGGCACAGTACTGAAAACCACTTGCACTGAGTAAGTGCAATTCAATTAGTTTCTTCCAGTATCAGTTCAGCTAGCTCCATCTAGAGGACTAGCAATCAGGACTAAAAAAAAAAAAAAAATCTGATGTTGCTACAAAGTGCCCCCAAGGTGGAGCAGTGTCCCCGGTGACTCTCAGAATATGCAAATCACTGCAATAAACACTCTGACCAGCAGGACAGCCTCTCCTGAGCTCAGGGGTCAAGCCTTGAGTCCGGAGCTGGGCTCTAGCTGTGGTGGGCCGCTACTGGGAGGGGGGGGGAGAAGGGGGGGAACGGAGGATCCTGAGAGATGTTTAATTTACTATCCAAATCCAGAACGCGAATAGGTAGCTGTGATTAAAAAAAAAAAGAAAATCACCCAGCTAAGCAAAAGGAAAAAATAGTTCTTCAAGAGTCATCATTCAACATCATTCAAAACACTATGCCAGGCTCCTTTAATTTTTCTGTTCTCAAAGAACTTTTTTTCTATTTTTTTAACATGTTGGGATGGAACCAAGACCTTGCAGATTATAGGCAAATGCTCTACCACTGAACTACATCTCCAGCCACCCAGGAAGTTCCTTTTCTTCTTTATTTCATCAGTGTATGTTAATTGTACAAAGAGATTTCATTATATTTTCGTACATGTACGTTGATCAGATTCACCTCTATTCATTCTCCTCACCTGACAAATTTTGAGAAATCTATTACTACCAAATAATAAATCTCTAAACTTACTATGTGGGGGGTCAATTTTGTATTTAAATCACTATTCTTGCCTCAAAAACTATTTTCAAATAAAGGCGGCGCAAGTTAGGCAATTCTACAAAATAATTTTTTTAGAGAATAATCTTAAAAGCTCCAGCTCATCCAAGCTATTTCACCGACGCAAAAGCTTTACTGCGACACTCGTTGGGTCTTCCCTGGTACCCCCGCAGTGTGTATGCTCAGTCACTGAGCCCAGGTCTCCCCTCCCCACCCCCACCCCCAAACCGTGCGCACTGCGCCGCGCGCGCACCGAGCCCAAGCAGGCTCGCTGGGACTGTGGCGGAGCCCGCAAAGCCCTCGGCCCCGGCCTCGGAAGGTACGGGCGGGCGCCACCCCACCAGGCGTTCCACGGCGGCTCGCAGACCGACTGGCACGGCTACCGATGCAACTAGCTAATCGTTAAGGACGAGCACCAGGGAGGTGTGATAGTCTTGGGGAAGGAAATCTGGACCCAGTCCCAGTGACACTGGGAGGCGGGTGCGCAGCACCCTCCGGCCCGCCCCTTCCTGCCCACCCCGGCCAACAGCCCCCAAGCATGGATGAGGGCGGGCAGCATAGAGGGCAAAGGAAGCGCTTACCGCTTCAGTGAGTCCGGAACGTGCGGCGATCCGGAGGTCGCTGAGACCCGGCTCGGCGCCGAGACCCCGGCAGCCGGCCGGGTGGCAATGCCTTCTAGAAAGCGGTCCCCGGTCATCGCCGGCGGCGCGCGCAGCCCCGCGAAGTCCCGCGCAGCCCCGCGCAGCCCCGCGCAGTTCCCAGCGCGCTGCGCACGCCGCCGCACTGGCCCAAACGCAGGGCTCGGAATGGCGGGGCCCGCCCATCACCGAGGCCAGCCAATGGGTACGGAGCGCGGGAAGCGGGGCGGGAGGGGGCGGAGCGAGACGCGACGCCCTCGTCGTCGCTCAGCTGTCCCGCGACGCCTCAGGCTCTGCGTGTCTCCCCTTCCTCACTCCCTGAATTGACCAGATTTGGGGAAGCACTTTAAGAAGACGAAGAAGAAAAAAAACAATCTGTGCGAGTCTGAAATGCTAAGGCCATGCTTCGTTCCTTTTGCATGCGGCTTACAGAGCACCCATTGAGAGCCACCAGCAGCCCCACTCTCCGGACCCACCAGAAATGGGCAGAAAGCGAGACCAGGACCTGCACCCCAGTATCGAAGTCTGGATGTCATGTGTTCGTGAGTTCGTGTCATGTGTTTGGTGAGTTCTGCCAAAGAGAACTGGAAGCCTTGGTTATTCCACCTCTGTTGGCATTGCTTCACTTAGTTGTCTTTTTCTCCTCATCTTTCGTCTCTCATATATACATATATATACATATGTGTGCATAATATATGTATGACACGGTTTAAAATTTTCAATCATGTCAGAATGTATTCCTCCCCTGCCCACCTTCACCTCGTTTTCTTTCCTGGCTTTCACTGCTAATCAATTTCTTGTGTTTGTTTGGAAAGACATTCACAAGCAAAGCCTTCCCCCTTCCCTTCTTTTCTTCTTCCTCCTCTTTCTTCTTCCCCTCCAACTCTCCCATACACGCACATGCACGCAGGGTATTCTATACTTTTGCTCCCTTGCTTCTCTTCACTTAACTACTGTTGCTTTGGATAGCTTTCATTCGTTATGCTGACTGTATGGTATTTCATCAAATTATTGTCTCAATTAGTTTATAATCCTGCAGTTACAAACAACATCACCTCAATATTCTTTTTCTTTTTACCTCTTAATTATTAAGTAGTTGTACAAAGAGCTTACAAGTCAGGAGTACACTTTTTGATCAATGTCACCCCTTCCATTAGTATTCTTCTTGACACATGAGCAAATATATGTTAGATTCAATATTTGTGTGCTGAATAATAACCTTAAGCTATCGAGCTTAAAATTTTCACAGATGAAGCCTGGGGTCATGGCTCAAGAGGTAGAGTGTCTTTTCTAGCAGTTATGAGGCCTTGAGTTCAAACCTGAGTACCACTAAGAAGAAAAGAAAGAAGAGGCACATCCATTACCATAATATGTTGCCCAGATGCACAGGACCAAGTGATTATGAACTGAAATCTCTGAAACTAAGCAAAAAATAAACCTTTCTACCTTTGAATTATGCCAAGTATTTTGTAACAGTAACAAAACATCAACAAAGTAGTCATTAAGTAAATGAAACTCAAAACCACTATGCTCTACTACTTCACCCTTTTTGGGGGACTGGGGTGGGTCCTAGAGCTTAAACTCAGGATTTGGGTGCTGTCCCTGAGCTCTTTTGCCCACAGATAGTGTTCTGCCACTTTAAGCCACAGTGCCATTCCCAGTTTTTGAGTGTTTAATTGGCAATAAGAGGCTCACAGAGATTTTTCTGCCCCAGCTGGCTTCAAACTGTAATCTCAGATGTCAGCCTCCTGAGTAGCTAGGATTATAGGCATGAGCCACTGGCACCCGGCTCTAGTCACTCTCTTTAGGATGAATATTATACATATACTATATGTATTTTTCAAGGATCATAAGAATATATTATATAGTATGTATAATTAAAAAGATTGCTAGTTGTAGTAGCATATGCTTATAATCCTAACTACTTGGCAGTTGGGAGTAGGAAGAGTGAGGTTCAAGGCCAGCCTAGGAAAAGTTAGAAACTTTATTTGAAAATTAAAGTAAAAAACAAAAGGACTAAAAGCATGACATAAGTGGTAGAGCACTTACCTAGCAAACTTGAGACCCTGAGTTCAATAGTAAGAAGTTGGAAATTATTATAGACTGAATTGTGTTCCCCAAAATGCATACATTAAATCTCTCTACTGTGTACCTGTGACTCACACCTGTAATCCTAGTTACTCAGCAGGCTGAAATCTGAGGATCATAGTTTGAAGCCAGGCCAGTCAGGAAAGTCCATGAGACTCTTATCTCCAATACGATTCAGAAAAAGCCAGAAGTTGTGCTGTGACTCAAGTGGTAGAGTGCTAGCCTTGAGCACAAAAAGGCTCATGACAGTGCCCAGGCCCTGAGTTCAAGCCCCAGGGCTGGCCAAAAAAGAAAGAAAGAAAGTATTGATACTCTTAGAAAGCTATTCCTCAAGTAGTAAATTGGCAGTAACAGTGGCCAGGCCCTGAGTTCAAGCTCGGGATATAAAATGAATGGATAGATAGATAGATAGATATTATGTAAATGTACTTTAAGTTTATCAGAGGCTTAACTATATAAATTTTAAAGAACTATCCATTTGTTCTAACAATACTGGCTAACACAGAATAAGCCATCTAGTTAAGACCTTGCCACAACAAAATCCAGTGGAAATGATGACCAAGTGCATCCTGGCCAATGACTAAGAAAAATGGAAAGCAGTTAGGTAATCACTGCTCTCTTGTAGCAGTAAATTGGACTATACTTAGAGTGTTTCAATTTAATAAAGTCATCCCAATATGTTCTATGTTGAAGGGTTACTAGAATAAAAATAATCAAGAAAACTGGTCCGCAAGAAGAGTTTAAAAGAATGAGTGGGTAAATAACACTTTTGGGAAAGCATTTTGAAGTTCTTAATTACCGAACTCCAGAATTCATGACTTCCACTGTGTTGGCCAGGAGAGAGATACTGAGCAGCTCTAATTTACCAACAGCAAATTTGTGGCACAGAGCCTAGAAGTGATTTTCCCAAGGTTATAGAAGAAGCCAGAGGGTAAGCTGAAAATAGAACTGTACCTCAGACTCCCATGCAGGCTATATGATAACTTGTGTACTGTCAGCAAAGAGTTGAGGAATGAATGTCCTGGAGAGCTTAGCATAGTTTTATGGTTAAAGAAGTCTTGCTCAACAATCCCAAAGTCTACTCAACAACAGCAAATGACTTACATAATCTTATAAGCAGTAATGTCCTACACATGTAAGCATAATTTTTAGAAAAACAAAGTTCCTCTTTGACAACTGAAAAAAACTTAAAATTATACAACTCCACTGCTATAAAGCCATCATTTATTTCATAGGGCTTATTTCTTCAGATAGACGCTGTCAATCCTTATTCCGATGAAAACTAAACCTCCAAATAGCATCTCATCAACACTGTAATATCAGCAAGCTTAGAGAATCTAGCAGATGAATCTAAATGTTTTCATAAGCACAATTTTCTGAGGACTTAAATTCTCAAATTCTCACTGATAACCTCTCCCCCGTCTCTCCCCTCTTTCCTCTCTTTCCCTCCCCGCCCCTCTATCTGTCTGGTCTTGTGTGCTCAAGATGGGTGCTCTACCAATTGAGACACAGCTCCTCTTCTAGATTTTTGGTAGTTAATTGGAGATAAGAGTATCACAGACTTTCCAGCCCAGCTGGCTTCAAACCTTAATTCTCAGATTTCAGCCTCCTGAGTAACTAGGATTACATGAGTGTGCCACTGGCACCTACTAATAACTTTCTGTGTAAATTCCTTGCTGAACTCATAGAACTGGGAAACAAAAAGATAGCCTAAAAGTTAGAGCTCATACTAGCCACTAAGTTTTCTTTTTTTTTTTTTTTTTTTTGGCATCCGGTCGTGGGGCCTGAACTCTGGGCCTGGGCACTGTCCCTCAGCTCTTCAGCTCAAGCTAACGCTCTACCACTTGAGCCACAGTGCCACTTCCATTTTTTTTCTTTTTGCTTATGTGGTGCTGAGGAATCAAACCCAGGGTCTCATGCATGCAAGGCAAGCGCTCTACCAACTGAGCCACCTTCCCAGCCCTGACTAGCCACTAAGTTTTCTAAGTACTGAGGCCATTGAGCGAGTGTTCACCTAACTTTTATCTCTAATGGTATTGAAGGGGAAAAAAATGGTATTTGAGGGATTGGTGGTTAGGTGACTCCTCTCTGCAACAGGTACATTTTTGTTGACGTAGTCAGAAGAACACTTAAAAATGTGTATATTTAGCTGGGCAGTAATCAGAAAGTTGATATCTAAGGATTACAGTTCAAAGCCAGCCCAGGCAGAAAAGTCCAGAGAAGGTCTATCTCCAGTTAAACACTTTAAAAAGCCATACACAGAGCTGTGGTTCAAGCTGTGGCTGTTTTGATCAGCCTTGAGCAGAAAAGCTAATAGACAATGCCCAGACCCTGTGGTCAAGTATCAAGTACCAGCACAAAACAAAACAAAAACATAAAGTGACTTAGTGAAGTAGACATGTTAATTGTGGGATCCATCTGACAAACTATTACAATAAAACAGTAAGATTTTTTTCTCCTACTAGATGCACAAAAAAGAGAGTAATAAGAAAGAGATGGGGGTAGAGGGTGGTGGGGAGTGTAGTTGAGGGAGGGAAGGGATGGTAGGGGAAAAACAAAGGAGGAGGCAACAATACTTGATAAGAAATGTACTCATTGCCTTGCTCATGTAAGTGTAACCCCTCTGTACAGTATTTTCACAATAAAAACTTATTAAAAAACAGATGTTTGGGAAGCAGTATATGCATACTTGACTCTTCTGTACAGGTTCTTAAAAGGGAAACAGAGGACCTATGTCACCATCAGCTAGTGAAATTTGGGGTGTGGGTGACTTAAAGAATATGCATAGTTTAACAGGAAAAGGAAAACACATTCTAAACTGAGGGAACAGCACAGCAAAGTTCAAAAGCTGTAGATAAAAACAATTTTCACAAGTTGGAGGTGTGGCTCAGTTGGTAAAGTGCTAGCCAGTGAGCAAAAGTGGCTGGTTTGAGTCCTGGTCTTGAACTATCATATTTACAAAAAATTTTTTTCTTAGCCAGGCAAGATTATTTACACCTGTAATCCTATTACTCAGGAGGCAGAGGCTAAGGATTGTGAGTTAGGGGCCATCCCAGGTAACATTAGCAATATCCTATCTCATATCTCAGAAACAAAATTAAAAACAAAAGAATTGGGGGTATTGCTCAAGTATTAGAGCACTTCAAGGCCTTAGGTTCAATTCCCAGTGCAGCAAAAAAAAAAAAAAAAATCATTTTCTCAAGGAAAAACAAAACATCTTAAAAATAAAACAAAAGATATATAAAAAAATCAAAATTTTTAAGTATTTACACTACCAAAAATAACAAAAACAAACCCATTATATATTAACACAAATAACACATTATATTAAAAAATAAGTATAACTTTCAAAATACAACAAAAATATATGCAGAAAGTGACATTCTTTTACATTTAAAAGAAATCTCTTCTATGAGTCCCTTAATAAAAGAATGTATTTTGGTATTTATTTCTGCATTTTTCTGTTGCAATGTCACATAGAATCTGGAGAGCTGCTCTATATACTTGTGAGAGAGTGAGAATGTAAAAAACAAAATTACTTCTTATTATGAAAATAATTTTGAAAAAAATAAAAAAAAAAAAAAACAGGGCTGGGAAGGTGGCTCAGTGGTAGAGCGCTTGCCTTGCAAGCCTGTGGCCCTGGGTTCGTTTCCTCAGCACCACATAAGCAAAGAGAAAAAAGCCGGAAGTGGCGCTGTGGCTCAAGGGGTAGAGCGCTAGCCTTGAGCTGAAGAGCTGAGGGACAGTGCCCAGGCCCAGAGTTGAGGCCCCACGACCGGACCGAAAAAAAAAAAAAGAAAAAGAAAAAAAGAAAATAATTTTGATCTCCCAGACCCTTGAAAGAGTTTTAGGTCCCTGAACCATTTTCCAAAAATTGCTTCCAAGGAAAAATGCTGGATATTCTTGAGAGAAAAAAAAACAGACTTTACAAATATATTGATGATGATGATGATAGAAATAAAAGTGCTAGCTAACATTTCTTGAGTGCTCAATACAGGTTAATAAGCATCCCAATTATCCTTCATGGATAAGGAAACTAAAGATGAAGAAGGTAAATAAAATTAACCAAGTTCACAAAGCTAGTAGTAGTAATGAAGCTGGACACAAATACAGTTAGCCTGGGTGCAAAGGCTCCCTCTTTACCACTGCTTTACTCTGCCTCTCTAATACACAAAGGCCTGCAGTATGACTGACAAAGGCCAAGTCATCCTACTCACCCACCCCTTCTCCTCCTCTCCCTGCCATTTCAGATTTCAATGCTCTTTTCTCTTTCCATGCCTGGTTAGGGAAATCATGTTTCTTTGCACTCTGCAGTAAGTCCTTGTCCACTGCCTGTTGTTCGTTATTCCTACCACTCCACAGAAACCTCTCTCTCCAATCTAATGATCAAATTCAATTGCTGTTTTTCAGTCTTCTCTTTGAAAAATGGGATATTAGTGACCACTTGTATTTCATTAAAATTTTCTCCTCTCTTGATTATTATACCAGACAATTCTGTATGTTTTAACCACCTATGCAACCCTACCATTTTTTTCCAAAAAGCCTGGCCTGCTGTCCTCTTTCTTGGCCTGTCTTTGTTTTTTTGTTTGTTTGTTTTGTTTTGGGTTTTTTTTTATTGGTCAGTCATGGGGCTTGAACTTAGGCCTGGATGCTGTCTTTTACTCTAGACTAGAGCTCTACCACTTTGAGCCACGGCTCCACTTCCGGTTTTCTGATGGTTAATTGGAGAAAAGAGTCTCACACTTTCATTCCCAGGCCGGCTTTAAACTGCAGTTCTCGGATCTCAGCCTCCTAAGTAGCTAGGAACATAGGCGTGAGCCACCAGCACCCAGCTTGGCCTGTCTTAAATATCTTCACTCTCTAATGTTTGTTCCTAGGCCCTTGTTTCTTCTCATTCTGTATCTTTCCCATATCACTGACATCCATGGCTTTATTATTTAAAATATAGTGTTGAGGGCCAGGGGAGTGTCTCAAGGAGCAAAGTGCCTGCCTTAACAAGTGCAAGACTCTGAGTTCAAACCTGAGTACCTCCAAATAGTAATAATAAATATATGCTATTGACACCCAGAGATATTATTTCTATTCCAGCTCTCTCCCATATTTTCAGATGATGCTAAGACATTTCCTCAGGCATTTTAAAATCAGCTTATCTGAATCCTAATCAATCATCTCTATTCCTTTGAACTAGTCCTCTAGACTCTGACCTGGGGAATTAATGCCACCGTCCATTGTAGGCAATCACTTAATTATTCCAGGCTTCTCTTGCCTGTCTTGTAATTTTACTGGATATAACTTGGAAAAGTTTCTGAAATCTAGACCTTTTTGATTTCTACTGCTAAAAACACCATCTCCAGCCATGTACCAGTGGCTTATGCCTATAATCCTAGCTACTTAGGAGGCTGAAATCTGAAGATCATGGTTCAAAGCCAATCTGGGCAGGAACATCCATGAGATTCTTATCTCAAATTAAGTACCAATAAAACCAGATATAGAGCTATGGCTCAAGTAATAGATTACTAGTCTTTAGAAAACTAGCTCAGGAACAAGATCCAGACCCTGAGTTCAAGCCCCAGGATTAGTACATGTATATGTGCATGTACACATACACACACACATATACACACCATTGTCACTATTATTACATTATAGTAATCATTAGTAATTTTCTTTCTTCATATCCTAGCTGCTGACAGTTTACCCACAATGGCCAGTGTCTCCACTCTGCAGAACTGAAGGGGTCCTTGTTATCTTCTATATTATTATTGTCCTTGGGGCTAGACAGCCCCGAAGCTTTATACTACAATACTGTTAAATCCTGTGGTTACCTCATAACCAGAAAACACTTTGATAATTCCACATTTCCTTCCATAAAGTGAAAACACTTTCTATTAGACTCATGGATCCTTTGGATCAGAAATTTGGAAAAGGTACAAAAGATACAATTTGTCTTTTCTCTTTGATGTCTAGGTCCTTAGATATCAAAGGGGATGGGTCTTCAGAGAGTGGTGACTAGGATCATTGAAGGGTTTATCTATTCATAGATCAATCCTGGACTTAATGGAAATTAATATCACTTACCAGAGCATCTACCTATGCCCTCTCCCTGTGGCTTGATTTCCTTGTAGCTTGATGGCACCAGGATAAAAAGATTTCTAACATGGCATATCAGTGTTCTAAAAGCAAGTGCTTCATTGAACAAAATGGACCCTATATCATCATTTATGATAGCCTCTGAATTCATTGTCACTCCTACCATATTCTGTTGGTCACAGATTTTTTCCAGATACAAGAGGAGGAAACATAGACTTTGCCTATCAAAGAGGTCTCGAAATAGTATCAAGTCACATTATAGATGATTAAGAAAGATGAGAGATGGAATTGTGACTGTCCTTGGAAAATAATAAACAAGTGAAGTATGATTTTAGGAGGTGAGGAATGCTATAAAGAAAAATAATTGTCCACACACCAGTGGCTCATGCCTGTAATCTTAGCTACTCAGGAGGCTAATGAGGCTGATGATCATTGTTCAAAGCCAGCCCAAGCAGGAAAGTCTGTGAGACTTTTAGCTGGAATTAGTCACCAAAAAGCCAGAAGTGAAGCTGTGGCTCCAATGATAGAGCAACAACTTTAAGACATTCATGGACAGTGCCTAGGCCCTGAGTTCAATCTTGAGGACTGGCACAGAAAATAAAAATTTTAAAAAGAAAAGGAAAGAGAAAAAATAATAAGTCAGCATATGGGTGGTCAAGGCTTAAATCATCTTTTGTTTCAAAAGGAGAAGTGAGGGAATAAGCCTAGCAAAATGTCTATTAAAAGAAAATTCTTGACAAAGAACCTGAAACTAGATTGAGCTCCACATGTTTTATGTATAGCAAGGCCAATAGGAGCCCTTTTCTCTTCCCAGCTATAATCACTTGGTGATTGGAAGATGATGTCCTCCAGTCTCTCTGAAGTTTAAATATCATCTTTGTTCTTTCAATTCCACAATTATATCTCTAGATCATCTTCTTCCCTGGACTTGTAAATCTAATTAAAACCAATCTCTATTTGGATATCTAACACACCTCAGAGTTAATGGGGTCCAAACTAAAATCCTTATTTTCTTTTTCTTTTTTTTTTTTTTTTTGTCGGTCGTGGGGCTTGAACTCTGGGCCTGGGCGCTGTCCCTCAGCTCTTCAGCTCAAGGCGAGCACTCTACCACTTGAGCTACAGTGCCACTTCCGGTTTTCTGGTGGTTTATTGGAGATAGGAGTCTCAAGGTCTCTCCTGCCCGGGCTGGCTTTGAACCTCGATCCTCAGATCTCAGCCTCCTGAGTAGCTAGGATTACAGATGTGAGCCACCAGCGCCCGGCTAAAATCCTTATTTTCTTCCCCCAACTTTAACCTCCCAACGGAGATGTCTTCCTTTATCACAGTTAATGCGCAACTTATTTTTTCTAGCCTTCTAGACCATTATTTCCAGGGGCATCTTTGACTCATCTCTCATTTACATTAGAGTAACAAAGTCTGCCAGTTCTGTCTTAAAAGTGTGTCTAAAATCCAGTGACGTCTTGCCGCTTTTACTAGTGCCATCTTCCTTTGTCCGACTGGCCTCCCTCACTCCTACAGCAACATATGCGCACCAAGCTGAAGAAATCCTTTATTATTTCTTGTGTCAGTGCTGGGGCTTGATTTGAACTCAGGGCTTAGGTGTTGTCTCAGCCTTTTTGCTCAAGGTTAATCAATACCTCAACTTCTAGTTCTTTTGATGGTTAATTAGTGATTAGAGTCTCTCAGATTTGCCTGCCTAGGCTGGCTTCCAACCACAATCCTAGTATCTCAGCCTCCTGAGTAATTAGGATTACAGGCATAAACCACTGGTGCCTCACTGAAAAAAGATATTAAAATGAAGTCAAATCACCTTAATCAGAGTACAAGCCAAATTCTCAAATGGTCTAAGAGATACTATGCTATCTATATTTTTTTTTTTTTTTTGTCAGTCATGGGGTTTAACTCAGGGCCTGAGTGCTGTCCCTGAGCACAAGTCTAGTACTCTACCACTTTAAGCCACAGCACCACTTTTGGTTTTCAAGTGATTAATTAGAGATAAGAGTTTCACAGACTTTCCTGCCCGGGCTGGCTTTGAACCTCAATCCTTAGATCTCAGTTTCCTGAGTAGCTAGGATTACAGTGTGAGCTACTCCAGCACTGGCAATGCTGTCTACATTCTTACTACCTCATCACTCAGTATTGTCTTTCACTTTATTATAGCCATGAACCCTCTTCCGCTTTTTCTTTTAGTCTTCCTCAATTATGTGAGACATATTTCTATCTCAAGACCATGGTCCTTGCTTTATTGTCTCTTCCCTAATGAGACACAAGGGAATACTCTAGTTATGAGGCTGATTCTTCCACCTTCTTCAGCTGTCTGCTCAGATGTTACTTACTTTTTTTTTTGGGGGGGGGGGGGGGTCCAGTCGTGGGGCCTGAACTCTGGGCCTGGGCGCTGTCCCACAGCTCTTCAGCTCAAGGCTAATGCTCTACCACTTGAGCCACAGCGCCGCTTTCGGCTTTTTTTTTCTTTTTGCTTATGTGGTGCTGAGGAATCGAACCCAGGGCCTTGAGCATGCAAGGCAAGCGCTCTACCACTGAGCCACCTTCCCAGCCCTCAGATGTCACTTTCTCAATGACTTCCTCCTTGCCCAGTGGTAGTACATTGGCCAAGGAGACACATGGAGCCTGAAATCCAGCCTCTGTGCATGCTACATAGTAGTCACTCAATGAATATTGCTGGATAAGTGAATAAAAATAACATCAAACAAAAGTAACTCATAGTTTAGAATATACCGTAAAGAGTAAAGGACATTTCTGCTTTTTATTTCTTTTCTTTTCTTTTTTTTTTAGACAAGGTTTTACAGGCTCATCAAACCCATGCTCCTCTTGGTTCAGCCTCATGAGATTATAGACATGTGCCACCAGACCTGGCCAACATTTTTTCAATTTGATCCCCTGTGTTCTCATACTGGTATCACAGAATCACATGACTTTGGAAAGTAACTTCTCCATTCCTTGGCTTACATTCAGATTGAGCCATCCTGGCTGATTTGGAAAAGGAAACCTTTATGCCCATTCCTCAATTGCAATAAGACATGACTGAGGTTGTGGAGACTGCTATTGATCTATTTTTCTTCCTTCCTTCCTTCCTTCCTTCCTTTCTTTCTTTCTTTCTTTTCTTTCTTCCTTTCTCTTCCTTCTTTTTTTTGGCCAGTCCTGGGGCTTGAACTCAGAGCCTAGCCTCTGTCTCTCAGCCTGTCTATGTTCAAGGCTAGCATTCTACCACTTGAGCCACAGCATCACTTCCAGCTTTTTCTGTTTATGTGTTACTAAGGAATCAAGCTCAAGGCTTCATGCATACTAGACAAGCACTCTACTACTAAGCCACATTCCCAGCCCCTTCTTTTTCTTTTCTTTTTTCTTTCTTTTTTTTTGGCTGATTCCTCACACTAGCTTATTATGCTTGCTTGGCTTATGTTCTACCACTTGAGCCATATCTTCAGCTTAGGTTTTTTGCTTAGGTAATTGAAAATAGAATTTCTTGAAAACTTTCCTGCCCAGACTGGCTTCAAACCACAATCCTCTCTGGATCTCAGCCTCCTGGGTAGCTAAAATTACATAATATATAATCAGTATTATGCTTGCCATTATTTGGAAGTACAAAGATAATCAACACTATGAAGGAACATGTATTAGAACACAAGATTTATACAATCATAATACCTAAATAAGTACCACAGGCACAACATGTTCTATAAGCCACAATAAAATGCACGAACAGCAAGTACCATGAAAATCTGCGAACTTTCAGGCTTTTCTGGTTCAATAATGGAAAACCTCAAAAAATAAATTTGCCATGAATTAACAGGCAGAAATGGTTAGGGAATTTGGCTTTGGGGGGCAAAGGAGCTAGTGAGTACTGTGGAGGCTCACAGTTAATTCCATTCCTATTTGAAAGACAGGCTCCTATTTATGGGACATGCTCCCAATGTCCCATAAAGTTTAAGATCCCTTTTAAATTCTTTCGTATTTTTTCTGGGACAAAAACCATGAAGTGTCCCAGAACTCAAGCTCAGCACCTAGTATGGAACTAATAGTCATTTGGTGGGTGTTGAATGAAGAAATGAATGGATAGGCAGTATCACTCAAGTTTGAGCCCTTGGAGATCCATGGACCATTCTTCTTCTTGCCTGTTTCATACTTCCTAACTTTCTTCTCTACAATAAAGGTGAGAGAAATCCATTTGTCATTTTCTAGGATAAAAGATGCAAATGAGTAAGTGCTAGGAAAATGATAAATTAGAGTCACTGTCTCCCTGTCTCTCCAAATCCTGCAGTCCAGGCTCTGCCAGGAGCTCACTGCCCAGGGACAGATGCTGCTCTCTTTTTGCATGCTGTGCTGACAGCTCCAATTGGTAAGTAAATAGTCTGTGTTTCTAGTATAGAGAGAAGTTCTCAAAAAGGTGTTTGGGTTCCTGCAGCCCTGGAAAGGCAACACAATATTGTGCAACCAAAAACTACCACCTCAGAAGGAAAGGTCAACACTGGATTTTCCATTACAGAAGGGATAAATTTGAAACCTGGAGGCACTCTTGGAATTTTGGTTCCCAGAGTATATAGCAGGACTTTCTGGCCTATGGAAATGTGGATGAGCTTTATTTTCAATATGCAAGATATAGTCAAAAAGTAATGGCTTGCAAAAGGTAAATTGGGCAGTAAAGTTTGTTCCTAAGTAAAGATTTTCTGTACATGTACATGTGAAGTAGAGAAACCAAGAGCTCTGAGGAGTGACCTTTAATGAGGTGCCAGTTTTACTAAGGAATAAATCAGACAGTTGTGAAGACAGAATTTTAAATTCTGGACAAAAATATATAAAGGATTGCAGAACAGAAGAAGTAATCATTACTCCCAGTGTTCTTAAAATAGATGAATTTTCAAGTGAATATTTAGATTATAGAAATCATGAGAATTCTAATAAGCTTCTGGAGAAATTTGTATACTATTCTATAAGCCATCTCTAATCTCAGACTCACTCATCAAAGTTTAAGTTAAAGACTTTGGAAAAACAGTTTGGTCAATATTGATTATTGATAACATTTTCATACATACAGTATTGATTTTAATCAGCATAATAAATCATTACATAACTATCTCTTTTTGTGGCAGTACTGAGGTTGGAACTTGGGTTTTTACACAAGTGGCTTTACCACTTGAGCCATGTCTCCTAGGCCTTTTGCTTTAATTATGTTTTATTAAGTGTCTCATGTTTTTTAACCTGAGCTGGCCTGGACCATAATCCTCCTAAACATTCTGCCACATAGCTGAGATGACAGACACACAAGCAAATTTAGTTTTTTGTTTAGATGAGATCTTGATAACTTTTGCCAAGGCTGACCTCAAACAGCAATTCTCCCAGTCTCTGCTTCCAGAGTAGCTGAGATTACAGGCATAAATCACCATGCCTAACACATAGGCTGTCTTTTAGTTTTTGACAAATATACCAGCATCTTAAAAAAAATAAGTAAACAGGAAAACAAAGCAGTCTGATACTCCTAAATTATCTGCATCTAAAATTGCTTATTGTATTTGTTATGTTTTCCTCATCCATGTGTATATCCATGAGTACTGATAAGTCATTTTGAAATGAATTTCATTTACTGTGACAGTTCATCCTTAAATATTTTAGCTTGTAGCTTTAAAAAATTAACAATACTCTATTAGCCATAATAACACTATCACAACCAGTAAAATTAACAATAGTTCTTCAATCCTATCAAGCATTCAGTACTATTTTCCAACTATTCCACATGCCTTTTATGGCTGTTGTAGCTTATTATTTAAACCACATCATTGTCATTAATGTTCTCTCCCATTATGTCCCTATAAATCTGGACAATATACTTAAGCACCTCAGGTTGACTTCTAACACAAAAAAGCTTTTGAGTAACTCAGCCTTATTTACAAGTCCTGACAAGAACACACACACACACACACACACACACACACACACACACACACACAGCCTTATTTACAAGTCCTGACAAGAACACACACACACACACACACACACACACACACACACACACACACACAGACATATGGTTTTGGCCTGTATTCCATACTTCTCTTGCACCTGGCTCATAACTTAGTTTTATCTGCTTTTGTCATTCTTCAGACCTGACACCATCTGCCCTCTCCAGTCTTGGTCTTTGCTTTCTCCTGGGCAGTATTTAGACTTGCCTTCTGGAACTTTTTCTTTCAGCTGTTCTATCTTGATTTATCTAACTAATGCCAACCTTAAGCAAACTGTGTCTTTGAGGTCAATTATGCCATCATCTAGAGAGGTAGGATTATTTTTGTATTTAGCCTGTGGTGGGTGGAATGAGTAGGAATTTTAAGCACCATACATCCATCATAGTTTAGCTCTGCCATTCTTTCACTGCTTTACTATGGCTGATCACTCTCAAATGATCTGTTTGGTGCTATAGTCCAGGCTTCACTATAAAAAGGATTGTTCTGTATTCCACTTTACTCGGGAAGAGTTCTCCATTTTAAGATAGGCAGAGAAGAACCAGATCAGAATATACAGGTACTCAGGAAAGCTAATGATCTGGTGCTCCATTAAAATAATGCTCAAAGCAAGTTTCTTTTAGAGGAAGAGTGAAACTATGCAGAGAAGCATGAGAAGGACTATAAATCCTTGTATGTGTTCATACTTGACTCAGAAAAGAAAAGCCTTTCTCATTAATGGGACCCACTCTCCTTTATAAACAAATTGTTGTAGAGAAAGAGAGCAGATTTTTGAGGCTTGAATTGACTCTGGGGAAGAGAGAGAGAATAGTAAACCAGAAGACTACTTTATTCCAGCTGCAGAGCCAGCTGCTATCAGTCACATCCTACCCACACTGTCTGAAATCCTGGTCTTCTCCAAGCTGAAGGCCAGTGACCAAAGCATCTTCTGAAGGACTCCTGATTGCCATGCACCAATATTTTGGGGGCACTGGAGCATCAGCTCTTCTGTCACATCAATTTCAGAAACTCCAGATGTGCAAATGTACAGTGAAGCTGCCTTACCATCTAGTACAAGTATCTACTTAAACTTGTGCCCAGCCTGAGATCTAGCCAAACAGCTATGGATAACTCTCTCTTCTAAAGCTGCAATTCTTCTCAAATTCTATAACATCCCATTCCTCAGTCAGATCTTAATGCCTTCTGTAAAGAGCCTCTACCTAGTCTATTAGGACCACAATATAGCTCACCATCATATATGAGGGCTTTGAAAATTACTAGTGGTTCATTCACTCTTTTTTTCTTGCCAATCCTGGGACTTGAACTCAGGGCCCGGGCACTGTCCCTGAGCTTCTTTTTCTCAAGGCTAACTCTACTACTTGAGCCAAGTGCCACTTCAGGCTTTATTTATTTATTTATAATATTGATTTATTTGTATATTATTTATTTTTATTTATTTATTATACTGAGAAATCAAACCTAGAGCTTCATGCATGCTAGGCAAGCACTGTACGACTAAGCCACATTCCCAGCCCCTCATTCACTCCTTTTTCACTCTGACAACAACACAAGTGGACCCACTTACAAGTTAAGGTTATTTGTTAAGTTCTTGGAAATTGTACTGTAACCAAGAGGCTTTGCTGACCTTGTCTGAGCCAATCTACTGTTTTATGGATCATAAGCTCTCATCTTACAGCAAATTTATAGGGGCAATTATATTTCAGAAAGATATCTGCTAACCACAACCCTGTGCCCATTTCTCACAGCAGCTAATTCCAGTAGTGGTCACAAATTGATCCAGTGAATGGGAATTCAAGGTTTTATATACTGTTTCCTGAGGACTTAACATCAGAAGTAGGACATACATCCCATTCCCATCACAGCATGCCACCTGCAGTTTCCCTCATGTAAGGCAAGCTGTCTCTTGTGTGTGTGTGTGTGTGTGTGTGTGTGTGTGTGTGTGTGTGTGTGTGTGTGTGTACATGTGCGAGCACATGAGCGCACATGTGCATGCATACACACTCATTTTAGGGCTTGAACTCAGGGCCTGGACACTGTCTTGAGCTTCTTTTGCTCAAAGATAATGCTCTACCACATGAGCCACAGTTCCACTTCTAGCTTTTTTTTTTTTTTTTTAGTAATTTGTTGGCAATAAGGGTCTCATGGACTTTTTTCCTGGGCTGGCTTTGAATGTGATCCTCAGATTTCACCCTCCTGAGTAGCTAGGATTTCAGGTGTGCAAAACTCAAGCTGTTCAAGCCCAAGCTGCCTCTTTTTAATGTCTAAGTTTCAATTTCATATATTCTAGACTGCCCAAACTGCTATGTGGACACTTTTTCCCTACAACTCATGAGAACGTGTACTTGAATTGATGCTGTCTTTATACTTCCTGGCTACTAGTCCTGGATATGTTCTATAAAGTTCAGAATAAAAAAGGATACCCTGACCAGGCTCTGGTGCCTTACATCTATAATCCTAGCTGAGAAGCTGAGGATCTGAGAACAGGAAAAAGATAGAGGGGAAATAATAGGTGATCACCCTAGCTGTCAATAACCAAACAGATTTGGGTCCTAACACAATCTCCCAAAGAGATTGACAACAACAAATATATAAAACAAGCAGAGAATCACAGGATCTGAATAAAACTAATAACTTGCATACGTAAGGGCAAAAAATTGGAAAGAGCCATCCCCCACCCCCATCCCAAAGAAAAGTCCCACAGCGCTTGGTCTGGACAGCACAGAAAAGAGACAGAGACCAGTGACAAGCCACCCCAACACCCAGATGCAGAGAACTTGCAGCTCCACAGCTGCCAGAGACAGAGAACCAATCAGAACCACTGAACAACCCACAACCAACTTCAAGATCAGTGAGTACCTGCCAGGGACTCCTTTCCCCTGCATGAAACCAGCACTGGTGGTAACCCACAGAGCTTGGCCTGGACCCCTCCCTCCCACCCAAGAAGGGGCACCACACCTGGAGCAGACAAAGAGCAATAGCCCTTCATCACTCCCCCTCACCCCACCTGTCAGCTTCCAGCAGGATGTCACAGGGACCCATACTGGGTGGACACTAGAACCCTGTGTCAACCACAGCCCTGGCTGTCAGTAGGAAAACCAGGCCTGTTTGAAAACAACACCTACAAAATTTCCTGCACCTGTAGGAGCTGCCCCTCTGAAGCACAAGCCCATCTCACCCATCCCAGAAGCCTGAAGCTACTCTCCCCAGCCCTCCACAGCAGACAGGTCCAATTGAGCAGCTGTTGGCAGATTGGTCTCCCATGGCACCAAAGTACACACAGTGGGCACACCAGCCACCCAAGTACCAGCCACCTGAAGGGCCAAAACCAACCCAGGGCCAAAGCACAAACAAAATCCTGCACACCTGAGGGAGCCCACCCATTCTGAAGCAAGCATCCACCCTGGAGGCCTGAAGCTAATTTCCCCAGCTCTATGCAACAGACAGGTCCAAATGGGCAGCTGCCGGCGGACTGCCACCCCCCTGGTCAGAAGCCACAAAACAAACATGCACACACATGCATAAGCTGGAGGCCAAGTGTTAGCCACCTGAGGGACAAGAGCTAACCAAGGACCAAAGAGCAAACAAGCTCCTATGCACCCATGGGAGCCCACCCCCTCCAAAGCATGGGCCTATCCTGGAGGCTCAAATCTAATCTTCCCAGTTCCCCACTACACACCAGACCCATCTCCTTTCACCTAGCCCAGAGCCAAGCATATACAGAGCACTTGCTGGTCCAGGGACCCAGTTTGAGCTAGCCTGGGCCAAGCAAGGGCTCCCACCAGTCAGGCACAAACAGGCTAAGCTCAGGGCACAGGCCTGATAATCCCTGAACCCAGATGAGTAAATCACAGCAAAAGATTACAAAATCATCAACAATCATGACAACAAACCAAACCCAAGAGCCAACAACAACCCTGTGAAAGACCCCAGTGAGAGTGAAGAACAGATTGAAGACAAAAGAACCATTAAAGAATTAATGACAGAATTGGCCAATGAAATAAAAGTGGAGATGCAAAAACAATTTCAAAAGTACAAAGAAGAAATGACAAAGAAAATCCAGGACTCCCAAAATGAAATGGAAATTTAAAATAGAAATATTATACATCTCATTAAAAGATTGAATTAACACTATGAGAACTGATCTTGGAAGCATAAATGTTTCAATTTTCACAATGCTAACCACAGTGGAATCCATAGATAACAGAATAAGTGAAATGGAAAATAGATTTTCAGGAGTCAAGGATAAAAGAGAGGAGTTAGAACAAAAAGTCAAAGGTATGGAAAAAATACTCAGAACCTACCAAAGGGAAACCAAAGAATTGGCAGACTCAGCTAAGAAATCAAATCTATGCATAATTGGGATTAACGAGGGAGAAGAACTTAAAGCCATTAAAAAAACTATTCAATAAAATAATTACAGAGAACTTCACAATCTTAAGAGAAAATCTCACCTGCCTAACAAGCATACAGAACCCCTAGTAGACAGGATCCAAGAAGAAACACTTCTAGGTGCATCATAGTAAAAACATTAGACTTGAATAGCAAGGAATTGATTTTAAATGCTTCAGAAATCAAAGAAGGAGCTATATATTACAATGGAAAGAAAATCAGAATCACGGCAGACCTCTCCATACAAACGCTCAATGCTAAGAAAGCCTAGAATGATATAATCTAAGCCAGAAGATCAACAACTGCCAACCCAAACTGATGTAACCAGTGAAATTATCATTTACATTTGAAGGCGAAACTAAAACCCTCCATGACAAACAAAAATTAAAGGAATTCATGAACACTAAACCAGCATTATAAAGAATACTAAAAGGAGGAATACATTCTGAAGAAAACACTCAAACTCAAGGAATCATATAAGACAAAAATCACTAGAAGACCAAATTAGTAATCACAGGAAGAGGAAAGAAGTAAAATACAGGAAATCAAGAAAATGGCAGGAAACATGGCACATCTCTCTATAATAACCCTAAACATTAAAGGACTCAGTTCCCCAATCAAAAGAAGAAGAACAGCAGATTGGATCAAAAAACAAAATCCATCCATTTGTTGTCTCCAAGAGACCTATCTCACTGTCAAATATAAAAAACTCCAAGTGAAGGGATGGAAAAGATCTTCTCATGTAAATACACGCTGCAAGAAAGCAGGAGTAGCCATATTGATATGATAAAATAGATTTCTCCTTAAAAGTTGGTATTAAGAAACAAGGAAGGTCATTACATATTAATAAAGGGAATGATCCACAAAGAGGAAATTACAGTGGCCAATATGCACCAAACAAATACTCTTGGACTTACAGAAAAGATAGACCCAAACACAAGGATAATGGGAGATTACAAAAGATAAGAAAAGAATCCTCTGAACTAAATGACACACCATCACCCAAATGGACTTAACAGACATCTGCAGAGTATTCCACCCAACAACAACCCATTTTACATTCTTCTCAGCCACCCACAGACCATTAGCCAAAATAGATTATATCATAGTACACACACAAAGAACCTAAGCAAATACAAGAGGATTGGCATAATCCTTTGTATCCTTTCTGACCACAGTGGAATCAAACTAGTTCTCAACAACAAAACATACCGCTGAAATTATTCAAATACATGGAGGCTGAACAACATACTACTGAATAACACCTGGATCGCAGAAGAAATTAAAAAGTTCTTACACTTCATTGAAAATGAAAACACATCACACCTCTGGGATACAGCAAAACCATTGCTGAGGGAAAAATTCATAACCCTAAGCACACATAAAGAAAATAGGAACAACTCAAGTAAATAGCCTCATGATGCAATTAAAACTGCTAGAAAAAAATTCAAATCTAAAACTACTAGATGGAGAGAGATAGATTAGGGCAGAAATCAACAAAATAGAAACTAAAAGATTTATACATAAAATCGATGAAACAAAAAGCTGATTTTGTGAAAAAAAAATAAAATTGACAGACCACTTAGGAGATTATTGAAAAAAAGTAGAGAAGAAATTCAAATCAAGATCAGAGATGCCACAGAAGCTTAAGGGTCTAAGGAAGCTGAGATCTGAGGATCACAGTTCAAAGCCAGCCCAGGCAGGAAAGTCCATGAGACTCTTATCTCCAATTAACCACCAGAAACCCAGAAGTGGAGCTGTGGCTGAAAGTAGTAGAGTGCTAGCTTTTGAGTGAAAGAGTTCAGGGACAGCAGCCAGGCCCAGAGTTCAAGCCCTACAACCAACCAAAATATACATATATATATATATATATATATATATATATATATATATATATATATATATATATACACACACACACCCTGCACATTGTTGTTGTAGACTTCCACACTGATGATGAACTGCCAGAAGGGCTTGAAGAAGTAATGTCTCCTCTAACACTCAGTTCTTCCTTGAATGTTTCTTACTCAAATTCCTAAAAAGGACCATATTACCCTGTTTACTCACACACAAAGAGCCAATCTATCAACTAGGTCTTAAGATTTCTAATCTAGCTCCTAGTTTACCTCACAGTTTAGAAGGTCACATCTTTTTTTTCTTTTAAAAAGGGGTCATATTAAACAGGCATGGTCCAATATAACTTGTAGATTATTACAAAGAATCTTAGCTTGCTAGCTTAGCTGGCTTAAATATAAATGTGTTTAGTCAAAGTAATACCTACATGTAGTTCGTTAAATTAATCAGTTTTACAAGGTTTATGTTCAAGGATTGCTTTTGCCTTTGAAGCAATACTTGCAACATTTTTAGCTTCATCTATCTATCTATCTTTCTTTCTTTCTTTCCTGTGTCAGGCCTGGACACTGACCTTTAGCTTTTTTCTTCATGGATGGTGCTCTATCACTTGAGCCAAATGGCTGGCTTGAGCTGGCTTTGAATCACCATCTGCAGATCTCAGCCTCTTGAGTAGTTAGGATTACAAGCATGAGTCACCAGCTCCTGGTTAGCCTTTCTCATTCTCTTTGTCAGTTGTGGAGCTTGAACTCTGGGCCTGGGCACTGTCCCTGAGCTTTCCTGCTCAAGGTTTTTACTTTGCCACTTTGAGGGACAGGGCCACTTCCAGTTTTCTGGTGGTTAATTGGAGATAAGAGTCTCAGGGACTTTCCTGCCCAGGCTGGCTTTGAACTGCAATCCTCACATCTCAGCCTCCTGAGTAGCTAGGATAACAGGTATGAACCACTAGCACCCAAGTAGCTACTTCTTTTGATATACATATATTTATAGCCGCATATAGTAATAATATGCTTAAGTATTTATTGTTGGAATGTCTTCACTTAGATTATCCAATCTGTTGCCTCCCTGGTCTGAAATATGGGGAATATGCCACTCACTACATACTTTCCTACTCTGTATACTCTCAGTGTGGTTATATACCAAATTTTGTTATGTTTGATATTAACTATGTAAATATTATCAGAGATAGCAGAACATATTAGTTAAGAGTAGGAACTTTGGCTGTGTATTTCCTGGATTTGAATTTTGCCTCTAACCCTAGCTTTACACAATTGTCAAAATCTAAGATTATATACCCTTACCTAGTAAGTGAGATTTTTATATATGTGATTAAGTTCATGATTTTCAGATAGAGATATTATCCTAGAGTACTGGGTGTCCCCAGTGTAATCAAGAGTCTTTTTAAGAGATTAGTAGAAGAATCAGATTCAGAGATAAATGTGAAGGTGGAAGTAGAAGACAGAAAGAGAAAAAAATGCTACAACTCTGGCCTGCAAGATGGGGGAAGGGGCCACAAGTCAAAAAATGTGACTGACTTCTATAAGAAGGAAATGAATTCTAACTAAGAGACTCAAGAAGGCCCATCAGAAAGGAAAATCATGAAAATAATTCCATTTTCAATAGCCTCAGAAAAAGTAAAATACCTAGGAATAAACCTAACCAAAAACATAAAAGATCTTTATAATGGAAACTATAAAAATCTGAAGAAAAATCAGAGGACACCAAGAAATGGAAAAACTTCCAAGTTCATGGATAGATAGAATCAATAGAATAGCCATACTGCCAAAAATGATATGCAAATCCAATGCAATCCCCATCAAAATCCCAAAGATGTTCTTTACTGAGATGAGAAAACAATCCAAAAATTCATATGAAACAAAAGACCTAGAATACCAAAAAAAGACCTAGAATATCAAAGCAATTCTAAGCAAATCAAAAAAAAAAAAAAAAAAAAAAAGCAGTGCAGGTGATATCACAAAGCCAAACCTCAAACTCTCCTACAGAGCTATAATAACAAAAACAGCTTGATATTGACACAAAAATAGACCCAAAGATCAATGGAATAATTAGAAGACCCAGAAATAAAAGCATACACTTACAGTTATCTGATATTTAATAAGGGAGCCAGAGATATACAGTGGGGGGAAAAACTGCCTCCTAGATAATTGGTATTGGGAAAACTAGGCAGCCATATACAGAACACTAAAAGTGGATCCCTGTTTGTCATCATGCACTAGTATCAATTCAAAGTGATAAAAGATCTCAACATTAGACCTGAAACTTTGACACTACTGCAAGACAGAGTAAGAGAAACATTAGAACTTATAAGTAGAAACTTCTTGAATAGAGTCTCAGGAATACAACAGATAGGAGAAAGACTTGACAAGTGGTACCACATCAAAATAAAAACTTTCTGCACCAATAAGGACATAGTTACTAAACTAGAAAGACAGCCAACAGACTTAGAAAAGATCTTTACTAGCAGCAATATATCAGACAAAAGCCTAATATCCAATATACATAAGGAGTTCCCAAACCTAATAACCAATCACTAAATGGGCAGGGGAGCTAAGGAGAGACTTCTCAGAAGAGGTAAGAATAGCAAACAAATACATGAGGAAATGCACATCATCCCTGGCCATAAGGAAATACAAATCAAAACAGTTCTGAAATTCCATCTCACCCCAGTAAGACTAGCCAACATGGGGCTGGGAAAGTGGCTTAGTGGTAGAGTACTTGCCTTACATGCATGAGGCCCTGGATTCGATTCCTCAGCACCACATAAACAGAAAAGGCCAGAAGTGGCACTGTGGCTCAAGTTGTAGAGCGCTAACCTTGAGCTGAAGAGCTCAAAGACAGCACCCAGACTCAGAGTTTAGGCCCCACAACTCTCTCTCTCTCTCACACACACACACACACACACACACACACACAAAAGAATGGCCAACATTGTGAATTTAAACAACAAATAATGTTGGCCAAGATGTGGGGAAAAGAAGCCCTACTGCATTGTTGGTGGGAATGTAAACTAGTACAACTACTGTGGTCAGCAGTATGGATATTCTTCAAAAAATAAAACATAGACCTTCCCTACAACCCAGTCATACCACTCCTGGGCATCTACCCTGAACATCATGAGCCAGGATATAATAAAGACACCTGCACATCCATGTTCATTGCTGCACTATTCACAATATCCAAGATGTGGAAACAGCCCAGATGCCCCACAATAGATGAGTGGATCCAAAAAATGTGGTACCTATACACAATGGAATTTTACAGAGCCACTAGAAAGAATAAAATAATGTCATTTAGCAAGGCACCGGTGGCTCCCTCCTGTAATCCTAGCTACTCAGAAGGCTGAGATCTGAGGATTGGGGTTCAAAGACAGCCCACCCAGGAAAGTCTGTGAGACTCCTATCTCCACTAAACTACTCAAAAAAGCTGGAAATGGCGCTGTGGCTCAAGTGGTAGAGCCCTAGCCTTGAGCACAAAAAGGCTCAGGGACATTGCCCAGGCCCTGCGTTCAAGCCCCAAGACTGTATAATAATACTACTACTACTAATAATAATAATAATAGTGTCATTTACAGGGAAATGGGTGGGGCTAGAACAAATCATGTTAAGTGAGATAAGCAAAGCTTAGACAAATAACATGTGTTCTTTCTGATATACAGAAATTAGATCTAAAACACACTGACATACGATTATTATGCAAGATTCTAGATACACACAGTGAGACCAAAAGATGTTACTCTTAAGAAAGAAACACAAAGGTATAATGCCTAAGTGTCTCTTCGTATTTATATAAAATAATATACATACTGAAACGAACTCCAAAAGGCCTCTTTTTCTTTCTTTTTCTTTTAATTTTTAGTTTTTGGTGATTCAGCCTTCTTTACCTTATGTATGATGTGTTCAAGTGTAGATCTTCAAAAGGGTTGGGGGCAGGGTACAAAACTCGAGGGAAAAATGGTGAAAAGGTGCAGCAGTAGAGCTCACTGGACACTGATTAAAGTGTACCATACAACTTGTGGGTAGAGATGAGAGGGACTGGGAGGTAATAAGGGAACCAACATCGTACAAAAGGAAATGTACTCATTACTTGACTCATGTGATTATAATTATAAGACATGGGGGCTTGAATTCAGGAGTGTGTGCTATCCCTGAGCTTTTTTGCTCATAGCTAGTATTCTTGTCACTTTGAGCCACAGCTCCACCTCTGCTTTTCTAGTTGTTAATAGGAGAAAAGAGTCACAGACTTTCCTGCCCAGTCTAGCTTCGAACCATGATTCTTAGATCTCAACCTCCTGAGTAGCTAGGATCTAGGGCCCAGCCTACATTATTTTTTCTGTCATTCATTTCTTTTTAGTTTGTATGAATTGCATTGAGGTTTTACCATGATATTTTAGATTGCTTGATTCACTTTTGTATGATCTATTTATCCCTAGAAAGTTATAGGGTCTTTTTACTCCATTGCTTTGCAAATGGTTTGGCATGAATTAGAACTTGTGATAAAAACTCCATTTTTTTTTTCAGGTTTCTCTCCAAGGTGATTATTGAACAAATCTATCAATATGTTAAAATTCACTAAACACTAAAAAACAACTCCATCTAACTGCTAATAGCTTTCAATCCCTACCATCACTCTTTCCCCATATATGTCTATAACCACTGTTCCCTTGTTTGCAAAATTGAAATCTTAGCCTGAGTATGAAAATTCTTACCCAAACCCTCCCAGCTAACAACAATGCAGGCTAAGCCAGTCACCTTACTGACTCTTTTAAGGCATTTCCTGACTTTCTTGGTAGGCTTCAACGTGAAAACCTCATTAGATGCGTGATATATCTCTTCCTGCCTTCTTGGTATGTGTGTGATTTCATCAGCTTGTAATGAGTCTGACTCCATTTTTTTATATTTGAATGATAACAGCCTTTAATTCCCACTCCCCTCTTCCCATGTAAGTAGACCAACTGGAAAGGTCCCAGTGCTCCCTCCTTTGAAAATTTTAAATCCCTTCTTCATCTGTAGGAACACTGAGAGCCATAAATGCTTAATTAAATGAGCTGCCTCAGTTTGTATGTTTATAAAATGAGAACTGTAACAGTACTTGTTCTGTTGTTTTGGAGATTAAATGATGGGTTAATACATTAAGGGCTTCATGTGATACCTGGCCCATCAATAAAAGTTATTGCCAATAATTATTAGTTATTGGCTATAACAAACTCTTAATCATTAGTTATTATAAATAATACCTTGTTGAGTTTTTTATATTAAGGGATTTATGAAATATAACAGCAATTATGAGATATATTTTGGCATCATTTAATTTATATTTTTTTCCTCTTAGAAAGTACTATCTTTTTCTAGAAAATTTTTCACACACTTCTAGTTAAAGAAAAAAGGACATGAAAAAAAAACAGAGCTACCTGAGAGTGTGTATTAATCAGTAGGAGGTGAGAGAGAAGAAATGATCAAAGTACACTGTGTGTACTAAAAAGGATCATAATGAAACTTGTATAAAAGGTATAAGAAAGTGAAGTGGCGCTGTGGCTCAAGCAGTAGAGTGCTTGCCTTGAGCTGAAGAGCGCATGGACAGCACCCAAGCCCAGAGTTCAAGCCCCATGACCAACCAAAAAAAAAGATATCTAAAAGGTATAAGAAAGTGAAAAGGAGGGATGAGGGAAGGATGATAAACAAGGGTAGATAAGAGAGTGTGAATAGGATCAAAATGCATTATTTGCATGTATGGAAATAAGACAATGAAAAACTTACTTTGTGCAATTAACATACACTAATAAAAAATAAGTTAATTTTTAAAAGAACTCCTTCCAACTAGATTAGCTCTCTAGAGGTTACAAAGAGTAAAAGAGGGGTGGAGATTCCCTGAGGAGGGAAGGAAATAGGGAAAGTATTATTTACTTCTAATGTTATTTAAGTAAATAGCATGTAATTATCTGAAATTATGTAATTATCTTCCTTATCATTTGTTCACTCACTCACTAAGCCTCTAATTTGTGTCCTGTATATAGTCAGCAGAAGGAGTGGGGAGATAGTGATGTGTAAAGTAATAAACCCATAAAGATATATCCACTCCCTAGCCAGGCGCAGGTGGCTCACGCCTGTAATCCTAGCTACTCAGGAGACTGAGATCTGAGGATCACAGTTCAAAGCCAGCCTGGGCAGGAAAGTCCCTGTGAGATTCTTATCTCCAATAAACTACTCAAAAAAGCTAGAAGTGGCACTGTGGCTCAAGTGGTGGAGCACCAGCCTTGAGCAAAAGAAGCTGACACAGCGCCAAGGCCCAGAGTTCGAGCGGCAGGACTTGGGGAAAAAAGAAAAAAAAAGTATTTCCACTTCCTGAAAAATAAAATTGAAATCCTCAGTCAACGATTGGATGTCCCAAATCCAAGGGGATGGGGAAGGTTTTGCTTAAAGCACCAAAGAAGGCAGATTTCTTTCTAAACATGTGGAAGTGCCTTCAGCTTCCTTAGTCTCCCAAGTAAGCAGACTCCCTAATTTTCTGGGACTAAACAAAGCCACATTCGAGCCAGTTTTACTCAAAATCCGGTCTAGGTAATAGACAGCAAGGTAAATCCCACTAAAGCCAGTCTTTCCACCACCCCTGCCCTCCTCCTTTTACACTGAGTGGCTAAACTGTGTAGGAATGGCTGCCCTTTCAGCCAATGGACGAAGCAGAAGCAAAAGCCTGTGTAAACAAACCTGGAGTTGCTGCTCTTGAGCTCCTCCCCCACGTTGGGGCCGGCCGCATACTTGGCCCAATGCCTATCATGGGTTAACGTAACGTCCTTTCAGCCAATCAGAGCCAGGGTCTCCCGCAAGGCGGTGTTCCACCGAGGAGAACGAAAGGACATACATTAAAACCAATCACAAACCGGAACTTCTGAGGGAGTGGGTGGGCACTGCTTTACATGTAGACCAATAAAAATCACATATTCTCTTCTAGGCGCCTGAGCGGCATCCTCTACGGCCCAATAGGTGAATGGGGCGGTGCCCAGCAACCAATAGCTTGGTTTCGGGGGCGGGGTGAGAAGCCAGTGTGCAGTAAGAGGTAACCAGGAGTGTTAGTGGCGCTTGTCCAGTGCTGAGGCTTACATTTTGGTACTAGAGGCCGAGACTGTCCTGGTGACGGCGTTTTTCGAGGGGCCGGCTTTGACTTTCCTAGGAGTGGCAGAGTACAGTCCAGAGGAGAGGCTTCTGATCAGCCCAGGTGAGTTCGGCGTCCGGGCTGCGGGGAAAGGACCGCCGGATCTCGGGGGTGAGGGGTGTCTCTGCGCCCCTCTTGCCGCCGCCGTCAAGACTGTGAGGGAGCGGCGCGCGCCCGCTGGAGAGCCTGTGAGGAGAGGAAGCCCGCGGGGTCCCAGGTCGGGGCCGCCCGAGAGAACGGGCGTCCGCTTGGGTCACCCCTGTCCCTTGGGATCCCACTGGGTGCCGAGTCCCTTTTTCTCTCACACATACTCTGTTTATCTCAATCCTCTTCTAACACGTGGATCGAGTTCCTGGGCTTGTGATTCCTGGTACTAAGGTCAATACCGCGAGGCAAACTGACCAGTGCCGCACCGCACCTCGGCCCCGCGCCCTTTCTCCTGGCGGAGCTGTGAGGAGTTGCGTGTGTGGCCCCTCCCCCATAGAGGGCGCCCCCCCTCCCACGCGTTTTCTGCGTTTCTGCTACTCCCTTTTACTCGTCCCTTATTCTTCATCCGTCATTTGACACACAAACCCTCGCGACTGCTCCTTACAAGGTCTTCCACGAGTGAGTCCTTTAACCCCTTCTCCCATCACCCATAAATTTCACCTGCACCTTTCTTGGAAACCAACATTTACTACTTGGTTCTTTTAGGTACTTGAAAGGTGAACGCCAGAGAGGCAGAAGTTGAGACAAGCCAAATACACTGAGCTGGGAGCTTTACAAGGTTGGGAACTTAAATAGGATTATTATTTATTATTTTGCTTGAGATGGTATTTGATCGTTATACCTTTCTTGGATACCTCAGTAAAAGTTCTTTTGATGGTAATTGGTGACAATGCAGGTGAAAAAGATTATTGGCAGCAACAGATAAAATTTGTCATTGTTTAAGTGGATGGAATTGGATTGTGTTTTAAAGAGCTTAAGTAAAAAAAGCCTAAGAGTTTCCAGTGTAAGGACCTGGCCAGCCTAGTTTGTCATAAAATATAGGAAATACTGCAGCATCGTTTGATTTGATCACCAACCTATGAATGAATAGTAACAGTGAGTCTGTTTAAAAACAACATTGCCCATTCTATTTTTATAGAGTATTGGTATTTACCTTCATTATGTAGTCATTTGCTTTCCAATTGTGCTGGTTCTAACCATATGTTTCTAGTTAATCACAGTATCTTGTACTTAAAGAAAATTATGCTGAGGTTCTTATGGGGAGAAAGCTAATGTAGCACTCTTGGTTTTGAAAGAGGTTTAAGAATATTAAGAAATTGGACAGTGATGATTTTATTGTGAAAGAGGAAATTGAAGTGTTAGAGTAAGATCGATAGGACTCAGGCTGTGTGTATGACAGATAGAGGGGAGGGGAAGGGATGGACATAGGGAGAGAGCTAACACACATATACATATATATATATATATATATATATATACATACACACAAAACCTTGTGTATCATCAGTGTTTAGTCTCATGATTTTATATAAACTGGAATTGTTTTTGTTAGTTTTCAGTAGAGAAATGTAAGCTATGACTTTAACATCATGTTCACTATCTTAGCTAGAAGCTTGAAAGCTATTGTGAAAAAAATCTTGTTTTCTTTATCCTACTTGTAACATATCTATATATCTAAATATCAATCTTCTTTCCTGTGTTTTGTTATGGTAAAATTTTATCTTGCATTTGTAGATCTACGTCATAATCTAATGAGCCATATGTTTGAGGCTTGTTAATATTATTCTAAAGAGAGCAAGATCTTAAAGCCATTCTAACAAATGCCACAGTATTAAAAATAAAAGTATTCTGGGCTGGGAAGGTGGCTCAGTGGTAGAGTGCTTGCCTTGCATGCATGACGCCCTGGGTTCGAGCACCACATAAGCAAAAAGAAAAAAAAACCCGAAGTGGCGCTGTGGCTCAAGTGGTAGAGCACTAGCCTTGAGCTGAAGAGCTCAGGGACAGCGCCCAGGCCCAGAGTTCAGGCCTCATGACCGGACCCCAAAAAATAAAATAAAAGTATTCTATAATAAGATTATAGCAGTTATCAAAGTCATGGACAAATTGGACATCTCTGAGTTAGTCACTGTTTTGAATTGATATGAATGCAGTTGAAAACCAGTTATTGCCAGGCACCAGTGGCTCTTGCCTGTAATCTTAGCTACTCAGGAGGCTGTGTTCTGCGGATCTCAGTTTGAAGCCAGCCTGGGCAGAAACATCTGTGAGACTCTTTACCTCTAATTAATCACACACACACACACACACACACACACACACACACACGCACGCACGCCAGAAGTGGAGCTGTGCCTCAAGTGTTAGAGTGTTAACACACACACACGCACACACGCACGCACGCCAGAAGTGGAGCTGTGCCTCAAGTGTTAGAGTGTTAGCCTTAAGCAAAAGAAGCCAGGGACAACATCTAAGCCCTGAGTTCAAGCCCCAGGACCAGTGCGCATGCGTGCGCGCGCACACACACACACACACACACACACACACACACACACACACGCACGCATGTACACACGCACACAGAGAACCAGTTATTTCTGTGTTGTGTTTTCAGGTATATTTGTGTTCAGTAATTACTGGTTTGCAACTTTAGAGCATGTAGCTATAATGTTTTCCTAGAGACCTGGACTTTGAAGAGTTCACAGTTTAGTGAAAAAAGGCCTAATAACCAATTAAGTGCAAAGAGAGGTTCTGAAGTTCAGGGTGTGTACAGGGTACAGAGAAGCACCTATGTTCTGGCCTTATCTCCCAGGGCTCTAGACTTCCTAAAGTGCCATTTCCTGATCTACCTGTCTTACATAGACATAATTTTAAATCCTAAAAACAACTCATCCTGGTAGATTGTTTTCTTTATTTTACAAAGGAGAAAATGAGGTTGAAAAGTGCTTACCTGAGGCCGCCCCCACTAACAGGTGCTGGAGTTAGGATTTAAACTGTGTCCCATTGACCCCAAAATTAGTTTCTTGCACCGCACTGCCCCCTACTGTCTCTGTGCTTTTACCATTTCTGTATAAGAGCCAACCAAGAAGGCCCAGTATCATGCTTTATTCTACCCTAGTTTGGGATGTATGCAAGGAAGAATCCATTTTTTGCCACTACATACATATCTATGAATAACCCCCGAAGTACTACCAGTACTAATTTTAGGGCCACACATAAATTTTATCAGCAAGGCAAATGTGCAAATATGAGATTCACAAATAATAAGGGCCAATTATGCTTGTGGGTGACCCCTAGATACTATTTCATGACACTCTACCAAATCCTCCATAAAATATTCCTATAGCTTCTTTGGTAATTTTTCCAGTTATTTATTCATTCAGCAAGTATTTATGAAGCACTATAAATCATACTCTGCTTTAGATGGTGGCAAACAAGATAGAGACTGAGATTCTACCCTGTAGATTCTAGTAAGAAAAGTAGATAGCTAAGACTGGAGCTCAGGGAGAGGTTCAACTATAAATTTACTTAACCAAAACGAAACGAGGTGTGCTACCTCTTAGTTCACATCCCCAAGAATACTTCCAGAACATTTCTGTTCTACTCTTGTACATAAACTCTTCCAAACTTCTCTCCATTGGCCTATGTCAACCCGTATTTTCATTTGTTGATTTTTGAGGACATTTGCCCAAGTAACTGGTAGAACTACTATAGAAGAATCATAATTCTGGACTCTGTCAACTATCAAGTGATCAACTTTGGTTAAGGTCTTTGAGTCTGTTTCCTAATTTTGTTAAAAACTTGTAAGTTTCAGGGAAGAAGTAGGTATACTATTAACTTGGTGATGAGGGTAGACATAAATGTAAATGAGAGATCATTTCATCATCCATGTTGTTTTTTGGTTTGAGTGCATTTGAAACTTTATTTAATAATAGTTTAGCAGTATTTAGGATAGGATTTGAGCTCGAAAGACCTGTCTTCTTGCACTTTGTCCATCAACATTTTTATAACATCTGATTTGATTGATCTGGAAACTTCTAAAATGGAAGAACCCTGTATCAAGCAGAATTTTTGAGCCAAAATAGGCTCTCAGTTGTGAATTACTTTCAAGTTCAGCCTGTTTGTTGTCTTTAACTGAGACACTGAGTCTTACTTACTCTAATTCAAAGAAATTGGATTGGTTTCATTCATCATCTATGTCACAGGTTGCAGCATGAGTTAGAAAGAACTTCTTGCAGATAGTTTCTTTTCTTCAGAAGATAACTGAAGGGTACCAGTCCTAGGGTTTCCTGTTGTTCAAAAGCTTATCTAACAAAATTATAGTGTTTAAACAACACAATAATTGGCATATGTTAAATCTTAAATATATCTTCTTGGTGTTATATTTAATATTATTATAATGTGATTGTATGTTCATATGGCTATGTCTTCTTTATTAGACTTCCATGAGCATCTTGAGTTTTGCTTGGCCTTTGCCTACCACTTATTTTTCCTTCCCTTTGTAGTTAAGATAATAGACATACACTGAATGCTTAGTTTGGGCCATTGAGATGGATTTTTCTGACTATTGCCTCAGCAGCCCTATAGTCTCAACCTCCCACCCACATGGCTCTGGTGACAAGAAGGAGGGTCTCATTTATGACAGAGTTGGCTTTGAACCTGGATCCTTCCAATCTTAGACTTCCAATTAGCTAGGATTACATGTGTGAGCCACTAGATCCTGGCCAAAGAAATTGTTTACATTCCAAAATCAGTTTGCGGGCAGGGAAGGTGGCTCAGTGGTAGTGCTTGCTTTGCATGCATGAGGCCCTGGATTCGATTCCTCAGCACCATATAAGCAGGAAGTGGCACTGTGGCTCAAGTGGTAGAGAGCTAGCCTTGAGCCGAATTACTGAGGGACAGCGTTCAGGCTCCATGACTGACCAAAAATAAATAAATAAATAAAAGAAATCAAAATCACTTTTCACTCTGAATGATACCACCCTTCTTTATTTCCTGAAATCTTTCATGGTATAATTTCTGTGGAAATCTGTGTATATCTTCTTAGTTTAGTTTACAGTAAACTTATAAAACCCCAGAGAGATAATGAATCTTCCAGTAGTATGAATCATAGACACACATCTGAGGATTCCAATTGGAAGTTATTGCCTTCAACACCAATATCCTTCCTGGCTGATGGCCTTTGGATGGAGGGTAGGGGTGGGAGTGGGATATCCTGGGTTACACAGGATATCCTCAAAGTCCCAGGCCTGCCAAATTCTTTAGGTATTCTCATTTTTGCTTTTAGAACTTTTTTAATGCATATAAGCATTTTAAAAAGTAGAACTATATGATACTTAGTAGACACTATGCTGAGAATGAACTATACAACTTGTAGGCAGGAGACAGGAGGGAAAACCTGGGAGAGAGTGAAAGCAGGAGTGACATTGTCCAAAAAAAAATGTACTAATTATCTGACTTACAAAACAGTAACCCCTCTGTATATCGCCTTTATAATCACAAGTTTTGCTTTTAAAAAAAATGGAGAACTGTAACATAGTCATTTTTTCTTTCTTTCTTTCTTTCTTTCTTTCTTTCTTTCTTTCTTTCTCTCTCTCTCTCTCTCTCTCTCTTTCTTTCTTTCTTTCTTTCTTTCTTTCTTTCTTTCTTGCTCTCTCTCCCTTCCTTCCTTCCTTCCTTCCTTCCTTTCTTTCTTTCTTTCTTTTTCTTTTTTTTTTTGCTGGTTCTGGGCCTTGAACTCAGGGCCTAGGAACTGTTCCTGAACTTCTAGCACTCTACCACTTGAGCCACAACACCACTTCCCACTTTTTCTGTGTATGTGGTACTGAGGAATCGACCCCCCGGGGCTTCATGCATGCTAGGCAAGCACTCTAAGCCACATTCCCAGCCCTCCTCATTTTCTTATTTGGTGTATTTTTGGCATATTTCCCTGGCAATACATTTATCCCAGTATCATCATTTTAATAGTTAGACATGTATTAAATTAATCATTGCCCCATACCTACCCCTGCCTGGTGAATGTCTTTGTACATTTCATACTTCCCAGAAGTAGAAAAAAGAGTAGAGGAAAAGAAAAAAGTAAGTAAAGGAAAGGAGTATAAAAACATTTGGAGGGTATTAATATAAAATTTCAAACTATCCTCCAGCAAAATGGCTTCAGTTTAGAAAATGCTTTTCTTTAAATCTTTTCTCACTGATTAGATGACACCTAGTCCAGGGTTTTGTTTTGTTTTTTTTTTGGGGTCCGGTCATAGGGCCTGAACTCTGGGCCTGGGCGCTGTCCCTCAGCTCTTCAGCTCAAGGCTAGCGCTCTACCACTTGAGCCACAGCGCCACTTCCGGCTTTTTTCTTTTTGCTTATGTGGTGCTGAGGAATCGAACCCAGAGCCTCTGGCATGCAAGGCATGCGCTCTACCACTGAGCCACCTTCCCAGCCCCTAGTCCAGGGTTACATGCAATTTTGTGTTTACTTTATAATCTATCTTATACTATTGAGTTGATACTATTTTAATAGTTTTCATTTCATTCTTTCTGTGTTGTTATGAGTAAGACTGGAGTATTAGTGATTTGAACTTGCTTGGCTTGCTTGGTCTACTGGCATTCTGCCATTTGAGTCAGGCCTCTGGGCCTTTTTATTCTGTTTATTTTGAGATAAAAAAAATCTCAATTTTTTTCTCAGGCCAAAGTTTCTAATCACAGCCAAAATGACAGGCACATAACACCACACCTAGCTTTTGCTTTTTTTTTTTGTCAGTTATGGGGCTTGAACTCTGGGCCTGGGTGCTCTCCCTCAGCTCTTCAGCTCAAAGCTAACACTCTACCACTAGAGCCATAGCGCCACTTCTGGCTTTTACTGCTTATGTGGTGCTGAGGAATCGAACCCAGGGCTTCATGCATTCAAGGCAAGCACTCTACCACTGAGCCACCTTCCCAGCCCAACACACCTAGCTTTTACTGGGTGGCCTTTTTTTTTTTTTTCTTCAGTCCTGGGACTTGAACTTAGGGCCTGGGTACTATCCCTGAGCTTCTTTTTTGTTCAAGGCTAGCACTCTACCACTTGTACCACAGTGCCACTTCCAGCCTTACCTATTTATGGGGTATTAAGGAATCAGACCCAGGGTTTCATGCATCCTAGGCAAACACTCTACCACCAAGCCACATTCCCAGCCCATACTGGTTGGCCAGATCTCAACCTTCCTACTCACTATGATTACAGGTGTGAGTCTAGCATCTGTTAATTCTTGGTCTTGCTGAGAAATCAAAGTAATATTCAGTAGTTACACCTTTATCTTACTTTCTGTTTGAAATGTGTACATTGCATAGAAATAGGCGTTGTTTTTTTTTCTTTTGTGCTAATTTTGTTTAGTTTGATGTGTTGAACTACCTATATGCAAATAATTAGAAGCTTTCTTCATTTCTTTATGTTTTGAAACAGTTGCTTGGGAATTGCCAGCTTTTTGTTTTTTGTTTTTGGGTCCGGTTGTGGGGCCTGAACTCTGGGCCTGGGCGCTGTCCCTCAGCTCTTCAGCTCAAGGCTAGCGCTCTACCACTTGAGCCACAGTGCCACTTCCGGCTTTTTTTTTTCTTTTTGCTTATGTGGTGCTGAGGAATCGAACCCAGGGCCTCAGGCATGCAAGGCAAGCGCTATACCACTGAGCCACCTTCCTAGCCCATTGCCAGCTTTTTGAAATGAGGTACTCTCTGAGCCATAGGTTTATTTTGCCCATTCTTTTTTTTTTTTGGTCCGGTTGTGGGGCCTGAACTCTGGGCCTGGGATCTGTCCCTCAGCTCTTCAGCTCAAGGCTAGCACTCTACCACTTGAGCCACAGTGCCACTTCCAGCTTTTTTCTTTTTACTTATGTGGTGCTGAGGAATCGAACCCAGGGCCCCATGAATGCAAGGCAAGCACTCTACCACTGAGCCACCTTCCCAGCCCCTGTTTTGCCCATTCTTTAAATTGTAGTTGTCTCATGGAAATGAAGCTATGTGTGTTGATGTTAATATTTTTGGTTTGATAGAATCCACTGACTTGTACATGCTAAACAAGCATTACCCATGAACTATACCCCCAGCTCAAAGTGAACTTTTAATGTAGTAATTTTGGTGTTTAGAGGAGCATAACACAAGTTAGTTTTATAGTGAGAGCTTAGTTTTGTTTACTAGTCGGTTTTTGGTGTCTCTTTTTTCTATCTAGGCTGTGATGTTAGTACAGAACTATTAAACTCATTGTCCCAAGGCTTACAAGATCCTTAATAACATTGGACAGATCTAACTGTTCATTTTGTAGCATTGTAGATACACAAAATGTGTCTAGGGTTCCCACAGAAAGCAAGAAGTAATGAAATAAACTTTTGCCAAGCTTAGAAGCTTCTGAAGATAGGTTATCCTCATTTTATTACTATCTTGAAACTATGAAGATGAAAAAAATTCATACTGTTAACTCCTTACTAGGTGTAAGGGAATGTTCTACTTCCAGTTTTCTGGTGGTTAATTAGAGATACTTCTGGTTTCTTCTGAGTAGTTTATTGGAGACTTTTCTGTCCTTCAAACTGTGATCCTCAGATCTCAGCCTCCTGAATAGATTACAGACTTGAGCCACCAGGGCCTAGCTGTGATTATACTTTTTAACAAAATTTCTCACTGTAGGTTGTTTTCTTATTTAAGTCATAAAGATAAAACAATTAGATAAAGGGAAGGTGAGAGTAGTAAGAAGTTATTTTAAGCAAATACCTTTACTTCATAGCTAGATAAAATACACATCCTCCCTGGCTTTCTACCTACAGAAGAAAACACAATGTTTTCCACCTGCTAAGTACCTTAGTTTCTCAAACATATGCATCATAATCATCTGGAGGCCTTATTACAACACACCTCAGTTGCAGGTCTAGGGTGGGGCCTGAGAAATTGCTTTTCTGATAGGTTGTCTGGTAATGCTGATATTACTGGTCCAGGCACTACATTTTTGAGAACCACTGCTGTTTACTACATGTAAATTGTAAAATTCAAGTTCAGAAAGAAGCTTTGTTTGGTCTTGGAGTATAAGAAACACACTAGGTATGGAACACATCCAGCATTGTTTTGAGTTCAGGTAAGAGAGACCAGAGAGACATTGTAGACCTAGTCAAATAGAGTTAGTCAATAACCTTATGAAAATAGAAGTTCTTTTTTATTTATTTGTATTTATTTCTACTTCTTTTTACCCTGACTTTAGAAAGAACAAGTGTACTTTTTCTTAGTTCTTTTTAACTGATAAAGTGTTTTTTAAGTGCTTATTAAATTGAAAGTTTTATTTATATGTTTTTAAAGATGTTAGCCATATTTATTGTTAAGGTTTGGCCTTGGTTTTTTAAAAACAATAATTTGAGAGAATAAGAGCAACTTTTTCCATAAAGAAAAATCACTAGAACTATTTTATAGTCCTACTGGAATATTGGAGAATGTAGTCTGTTTCATAAAATATCATATGTGCTAGACTTAACTTTTTTTTAGTGACTATTCATTACATTGTTTGTGGTGATCCTGGTAATTGTTGTAATCCTTTTGAAGATGAAAAAGGTCAAAATCATAGTCGTAGCCTAGGGACTGCAAACTGGAGACAGATCTGAAGGAATGGAGATACATATATACATATATACATGTCTGCTGCCCACAATTTTGAGTTGTTATTTAGGTATCCGTGATGAATGTAGGTATAATATGAAGAGAAAGGAAACTCTGGAAGCCACACCTTTTCGTAGAGGAGTTTTGCTTCAAGTTTTTCTTGCTTGTCAACTCTGTAATTTCTATTGCTCTTCGGCTATTAGCCTCAGTTTTCAAGTTGACCAGTTACTGCAGGCTAGACTGGAGAAATTGCTGTATTACATACTGTGGGTTGGGCAGATTCCCCAACCTTTTTTTAAAAAAAAGAGTTTGAATAAGCAAAAGGGACTGTAGAACTGCCTGTAAATTGTAAAAATCTAGTTCTGAAAGAAGCTTTGTTTCATCTTGGAGTATAAGAAACACCCTAGGTATGGGACACATCCAGCATTGTTTTGAGTTCAGGTAAGAGAGACCAGTGAGCCTCCCTCCTTGTGCTCAAGGCTAGAGTTCTACCACTAGAGCCACAGAGCTACTTCTGGCTTTTACTGAGTAGTTTATTGGAGATAAGAGTCTCACAAACTTTTCTGCCCAGCTGACTTTGAACTGCAATCCTCAGATCTCAGCCTTGCCTCAGATCTCAGCCTTCTGAGTAGCTAAGATTTACAGGCGTGAGCCACTGGCGCCTGGCAGCAAGGTGTTTAATGAACTACAGAGACTTCATTGGGAAAACCAAGTTAAAGACAGCCATTGCCTTGTAGGATTATTGGGAAAATTTTAAAAAGAGGATGAAGCTAGGTGTGATAGGATACACCTATTCTCTCAGAGCCTAGAAGGCTGAAATAGAACTAGAATGGGTCAGCCAGTTTGGGCTAAGTAATGAGTTCAAGGCCAGTCTGGGATCCATAGCAAGATCCTGTCTACAAACAAAAGAATGTTAGTTCAGTGCTTATAAGAGTTATTTTTTCTTCTTGTCCTTTCCACTTGGTTATTTGTTGTCTCTCTATACTTAATTTACCCAATGAGGCCTTCTCTTGAGCTAGAGGCTATGGGGAGCTAGCCTTAAATCGTTTCCTAATTCATGACCTACTTTAGTTCCATTCTTACAACTTAGACATAAAATCCTGTCTCTTCAGTGGTTTACACAGAAAAATCCATAGGCTCCTAAGCTTTTAGTGGGCCTATCAGTTTTACCAAAGGCCTTAAAGTGTAATCCAGTTATTAGGAACTTTCACTCTGTAAAGGATACCACTTTTTTTTTTCCAATGTTCATTGTTTTCCCGTAAGCCTGAGGGTCTCTGGTTTTTCACAGACACACATTTCTCCAACAAATTAACTTTAAAAGTTTCTTCCACCCAAAATATTGCTCTTTTTGGAAAGATTCTAATGAATAAAGTCTTTACTTCATTATATACATATTTGGGCTGTTAAGCTCTCCTTTCCCCAGTGTGCTATGGAAAACAATCCTTTTTCCAAAAATATATTAAATAAAATGAAAGTGGTCTCTTTTGATAATTTTTTTGTTACAACTAAAACTGGTGTGGATTTCTTCCAATTTAAATAATGCTATGATTGAGCTTTTATACATTGCCTGAAGCTAATGAGAAAAATGTTATTGTTACTACATGCTAAAATAGTAAATAAGAGCATATTGAAAGTTTCCAAGCATGAGCTTTTTTTCCCTGTTGAGTAGTTTAACCTATCAAAACAGATTTTTGAATGGCCTGGTCACTGGTTTGGGCGAATATGTTTATACTCGATGAAGAGTTCTGTCATAAACCTTTGCCACTGAGCTACATAGAGAGACTCTGTCCTAGAAAACCAAGGGTTGAGAAACGTAGGTAGAGGCTTGCATAGCCATCCAAAGCCCTGAGTTTGATCCTTAACATTGAGGGTAGGGGTGAGGGAGCTTTATCACTTCTTAAGAGTAGTAAGTATTCTTAACCCCTGAATTTGGTACTTTATTTGGTCCTATTATAGTACTGTGTGTTTTTTTTAAGATGAATAGATTATGTCCTCAGAGCATAGTTGTAAAACACTTTATTAGTTTTTAAACACTGTACAATTAAATTGTTGATGGATTAATTACTAGTGTTTGGAAAAACCTGCACTTTCCAATTTTGTAGGAAACATGGGTGGAATGGTATAAAATACAATCCAATACTGTGTCAACACTAAGGGAACGACTTTCTTGGTATTGATAGTACCCTATCAGTGTTTGCAACTGCTTTGATGTATTAAATTAAGTTTAGTGATCTGAAGGAAAACAAACTCAGTCTCTTCTATACATGTTCACAATACAGATCACATCTGTGATTCCAAAATTTGTGAAGATTTCTCCTCACAAGCAAGTGAATCATTCTATAGCAGACACAAACTGGGCATCTCCTAATTTAATTATACTCTGACATTTTGCCTGCAGATAGCATGCAGCAGGTCCCACAGATTAGATGCTTTGTCCTACCACACTGCTTCCACTTTAGATACCAGTTAGTTGAGAGTTTCACAATTCCATCCTTGAATTTAATTAACTTTCTAAACCAGCTCACAGAACTTTGCAGGTTTACAAGTTGACTATAAAGAATATGTTATTGCTAGGTGCTGGTGGCTCACACTTATAATCCTAGCCACTCAGGAAGCTGAGATCTGAGGGTCACCATTTAAAGTCAACTCAGGCAGGAAAGTCCGCAAGACTCTTATCTCCAATTAACCACCAGAAAACTAGAAGTGGCACTGTGACTCAAAGTGGTAGAATGCTAGCCTTGAGTGAAAAAGTTCAGGGACAGTGCCCTGAGTTCAAGCCCCACAACGAACAAAACAAAAAAAAAAGGGGGATGAGTGTGATCAAAGTAATATTATATGCATGTTGTAAATATTACAATTAAACCACTTTGCACAATTTATGCTAAAAATTTTAAATAGATATGCACAAAACCCATACAAAAAATTTTTTTTTCGGTCATGGGGCTTGAACTCAGGGCCTGGGCACTGTTTCTGAGCTCTTTTGCTCAAGGCTGATGCTCTATCACTTTGAGCCACTTCCAGTTTTCTGGTGGTCAGTTGAAGATAAGAGTCTTATGACTTCCCTGCCCAGGCTGGCTTTGAACTGTAGTCCTCAGATCTCAGCTCCTTGAGTAGCTAGGATTACAGTCATTAGGCACCAGAGCCTGACCCACAGATAAATTTTTTAAAAAGAGTATTTTATCAGACACAACTATCCAGCTGAAAAGGTATATAGATTGAGGATTGGAAGGATTCCATGGAGTTGGAACACAGCACCCTCTCAGGATATGGTTGAGTTCTTGTTCACCTTCCTGCATGCCTCCACATGTTTACCTGTTCACCAGCTCTCTGAACCCTGCCTCTTTGGGTTTTTTTAAATGAAGATTTCATTGTATAACATGACTATAAAGAACTATGTGACAATGTGATTGGACCAAAAGGATATGATCTAATGCTAATATATTGGAGAAATCCAGTAAAGCTTGTCTGTTCAGATTCTTCTTGGCCTCTCTGTGCAGCATTCTCTTTTCTAGCTATGGGGGAAGACTCTTCTTAAATAGGGATATCTTTGGTCTACGACTAGACAAGGTAAGCCAGAAAATTTCTCTGTAGCCAATTTCAAGAGAGAGGAAGATTATATTTTTAGCTTTTATGACCTGCCAGGAAAGAGAAATTGTAGTTTCTGTGGCCTGCTTTAAAGAAAAAAAGGAAGCGGTAAAGGGAGGGCAGAATGTCAGAGAAAAATTTTCTTTCTGAAGCCTAAAGGACTTCTGCATTATAACAAAAGACTGAGTGGAGGGGGCTAGTCTGTGGTGGAGTTCTTGCCCAGGATGTACAAGACCCAGAGTTCAATCCCCAGCACTGGAAAAAAATGAATAAAATAGAAAAGATAAAATGACTATTTTTGCCTTTCTTACTCTGAAGCCAAACTGAAATAATAAAGGTTATGATTGTTAGAAGCCTTCAAGATACAGATGTCATAAAATCAAAGGTAACATCCCCACATTCACTTATAGTCATTGTCCATCCCCTTTCTCATGAACTAGTACATCTGTAATTTGCTGTCTGGGCTTTGCCTTGAATCAGAAGGGTTATTCTTTCTCTGCCTTCTATTTCCTCACAATCATATTCACTCAGGGTTTATTATTTTGGACAAAGAAAGATGCTCTAGAAAATTGAACTCATTTTCCATGGATGTAACATAGTAACAGAAATCACTGCACTCAAAAAAGTCTTCGGAAATAAAAGTACAGTATAACCTGCTACCCATTGAAGTTGAGGACCTCTGAGAGTCTCTGTACTTGCATACTATCTATACAGAGTTGCCTGTATCTATCTAAAATATGCAAGAAAGATATATTTCATACTAAGTGCCCTACTTAAACCTATGGTAAATTAAATTAGTTCTATTTTAAATGAAATTATTTTGGAACTGTCAGTGAGTCATTTTTCCATTTATTCTCTTTTCATACTTATACATAATGAGGTTTCTGATGTCCATAGTAGATAGGAAATTGTAGAAACTTTAAAGATGATTAGCAGGAATTCTTTATACTCAGAAGCAGATAAAACTTTCAGGAGTATTGCCAAGATGGAAAAAAAGAGGAAAACAATTTGTTAGAGGAAATGTAAAGAAAGCCCTCAGGTAGATGGGAATAGGCTTGAAATTGTGAAGGAGAAAAAGGAAAAAATTATCATAGCACAATTAAATGACAGTTATTTATGGGTTAACTAATGTGATGAATTACAAAATGTATAAACCTCAGTCTTGTTTCTCAAGAGTAGAGAATTTTAATTGATAGGAGAAAAAAATTGCATTTGAAAGAGAACAATTAAATGATAGCATTAACATTATACTCTGTAGGTACAGTAGCTTAGAAGCAGGAAATGAGTGAATTGAGCCTGGAATGATTTTTAGGGAACAGTTAAGATTTAGATAAAAGAGCAAAAAGAGATGTACATGGTAGCAAAAATACAGAGATCGAGAAACCAAGTAAACAATTATTTAGTATATACAGGACTTTTATTTTTACTAATTATTTGTCATGCTGGTTTCTTCCCCCCCTCCCCACACTCCCTCCACCCCAGTCCGGTCGTGGGGCCTGAACTCTGGGCCTGGGCGTTGTCCCTCAGCTCTTCAGCTCAAGGCTAGCGCTCTACCACTTGAGCCACAGCGCCACTTTCGGCTTTTTCCTTTTTGCTTATGTGGTACTGAGGAATCAAACCCAGGGCCTCAGGCATGCAAGGCAAGCGCTCTACCACTGAGCAACCTTCCCAGCCCCAAATTATTTTATTTATTTATTTATTTTTTGGGTCCAGTCGTGGGGCCTGAACTCTGGGCCTGGGTACTGTCCCTCAGCTCTTCAGCTCAAGGCTAGTGCTCTACCACTTGAGCCATAGCGCCACTTCTGGCTTTTTTCTTTTTGCTTATGTGGTGCTGGGGAATCGAACCCAGGGCCTCAGGCATGCAAGGCAAGCACTCTACCACTGAGCCACCTTCCCAGCCCCTGTCATGCTGTCTTTGATCTCAGAACTTTGCACAGTAGGCAAACTCTGAGCCACTGAGTTACAAATCCAGCTCTGTGTTCACCTTTAAAAACTACAGACAGACATAAAGAGCTATAAAAATAAATAAATAAATAAGGCTAGAGGGGATTAAGGCAACATAATAATTTTTTTCTCAGGCCTGGCTTGAACTCAAGGCCTGGGTACTATCCTTGGGCTTTTTCAGCTCAGTGCTAGTGCTCTACCACTTGAGCCATAGCTCTGCTTCTGGCTTCTGCCTGGGCTAGCTTTGTACCCCTATCCTTACATTATATTCAAGCCGGGCATATATCTTAGTTATATTTTAATTTATAGCTCATTTTATAATTGTGTAAAAACTGGGACAAATGCAATAAAACTTCTTACAAACAGTAAGGAAAAGGAACACACACACACACACACACACACACACACACACACACACACACACACACACACACAAGTATACACCTCAGTAGAAAAAATGGCCAAAAAATATGAAAATATTCAGCCTCACCAAAAATCAGAAAACTGATAACAGAACAATCCAGGTTTTTCTCTTAGGAGACTAGGAATGGCTTAAAAAATAACATGAATTTGGGAAAACTGACCCTTACACACTACCAATGGGAATTTAAATTCTTGTGGGAATGTGGCAACAAGTAAACCTAATCCTCAGTATTCTACCCAGCAGTTTTTTTTTTCTAGGAGAGTTTCTAAGGAAATTTAAAAAGATAAACAGAAGCTGTTCAGCCAAACTATCATACAAAACATCAGTCATACCTACAAAGAACAGTATTGCTATAGTATCATAGAAACAAGGGGAAAAAAAAAAACTAGAGGTGTGCCTCAAGTGGTAGAGTACCAGCCTAGTAAGTGCAAGTTCAAATTCTAGTACTACCAAAAATAGAGAAAGGGGGATGGGAGAAAGAGAGGAAGGACAAGAAAAAACAAATGGTACAACATCATAGAACCTGTTACTGAGAATGGGTACCTTGGCAATGTTTGTGTATGTATGTATCTACAAGTACATAGCTGTGCCTGGAGGTCATATGCATCACATTGTTAGTTGCTCTTAACTCCATATAATTGAACAGTGAATTTTTTCTCCTTGTTATTAATATAATGAACAGGAACTATTTTGAAACTTACATATTAAAGAACTATAAGGCTTCAGAATCTGAATAAAGAGCAGGTTCTTAACGATGTTTATTTTTATTTTTTTGCCAGTCAGGGGATTTGAACTCAGGACACCTGACTGTTGTCCCTGACCTCATTTATTCTGCACAGGACTAGTGCTCTACCACTTAGAGCTACAGCACCATGCTGGTTTTCTGGTGGTTAATTGGAGGTAAGGGTCTCACAGATTTTCCTCCCTAAGCTGGCTTTGAACTTCAATTCTTATATCTCAGCCTCCTGAATAGCTAAGATTACAGGCAGGAGCCAGCACCAACTGGCTTCTTACAGTGTTTACTAAAAATACATTTTTGCTGGACTCTAATAGTCCATGACTTAACCTAAATACTCAGGAGGCTGAGATTCAGAGGATTGTGGTTTGAGGCCAGTCAAGGCAGAAAAGTTTGTGAGACTCCATCTCCAAAATAACCAGAAAAAAGCAGAGGTGAAGGCATCATGCAAGTAGTAGAGCACCAGCAAGGAAACTAAGCAAGCATAAGGCCTTGAGTTCAAATCATAGTACCAAAAAAAAAGCATTTTTTCTATTAAAAATTAAAGACTAAGGATGTAGCTCAAGTAGTAGAGTGAGTGCTCTGAGTTCAAACCTCAGTACCACTCTCAAAAAGCAAAAGTTAAGGAAGCTAGTCCAGATTAGATTCTAGGATCTTTAGGAATTTGTCATTGGAAAACTCCTACCTCTAACCCTAGCTTATAGTACTTGTCTAGAAGAACTAGGCCTAAATATTTTTTCTCTCTTAATTCTTGAAGAACAACTGTGTTTCTGTTTATTAAGTTAAAAAATCTGGCTTACAGCTAAAGAAACTCTTGAAAGAATATAGATGTTCTAGACTTACATTTCTTTGATTTTTATATTCATTTTCCCCCTTCTTCTGTTCCTGTTCAGATTCTTCCATAATGAATGGATCCAGTGTGGCAAGTACATCACCCAGTGTAAAATCCAAAGAAGACCAAGGGTTAAATGGGCATGAGGAGAAGGAAAACCCATTTGCAGAGTACATGTGGATGGAGAATGAAGAGGATTTCAATAGGCAGGTAAAGAAAGAAGTGAAAGATTAATGATAGTGTTTCCTATAAACTGCAGTAATCACATGGCAATCACACTAATATTGATAGCCCGGGGCCCTTAAGTGGCGAAGGTTTATAGGCAGAGCTGACAGACTCAGAGGCCTATATCTCCAAATTCCTGCAAACTAGAGCTTACTGCCCTGGGTTCCAACTACCAGGGGCTCAGCATTCACCAGATAATGAAATGATTAGTTCTGATTAGCAGCAAATGATAACAGCAGTCAGCTTTTTTCATGTTAATCAGTTCACCCCACTCTAGCTATGAGAAAAATCACTAACAAAGTACCACTTGGGAAAACACTTTCATTGGGCTCAAAATTGCAATACTAGAAAGTAGCACAGGAGACTATCTCTGGGCTGACTAGAAAAGCTTGGTTATATAGGCAAGAGGAGGGGAGATGTGGCACACAAATGGAGGATTGTAGTTTTATCAATCACAGAATAGCTTCCAGCTCTACCAAACACAGGTCTTACATAAAGACCCATCAAAAATCCTGTATTACACCAGTTGCTAGCTTCTTGCCAAATTACTGAGGAAGTGCTCCCTCTTCCTTCTTAAATGAGATGCAGGGTCATCCAAATTTCACCCAAGCATGTGTTGCCTGGGATGCTGCCTTCAAAGGCCGGTACAGGTTTTCTAGAATGCTTGTAACTAGGACAAGGCCTCCTGGCAAGGTATAATGGCTTCAGTTACAGTGATCCTTGAAGCTGGCATGTTCTCAGAGTAATCATACAGAGTAATCATATAGTGTAAGAACTAACATAACGGTAGTCTGTCCTGTTACCAAATATGGGCTACTTAATGACATTTCCCTGCCAAGCATAAAGGAAGGGTCTATCCACTACCATTTTTTTTTAATCTACTGCCATTTTCAAAGGCTTTAACTGCAGGTCAGCCAAGCCTGAGGTTTCACTCATTCACAGGAACAAATTATTATAGAGTGCATACAATAAAGACTTAAAGTACAACATAAACATGTCTCAATATATGTAGCTCAACAGCTACACTATTTTACTGTTTGTTACAAAATAAATAATAAATGGGTACTATTGGCAGTAAAATAACTTAAAAATATTTGGAGGCCTCATCTGGAATGATCAAGAAGCATCTTCAGGTGGCATGAGACCAGAATGATCATATATACTTATAATTTTATATTCATTTTAAAAAGGCCACAGCCGACCAATGGCTCAAGCCTGTAATCCTAGCTACTCAGGACACTGAGTTCTGAGGATCGTGGTTCAAAGCCAGCCAAGCAGGAAAGTCTGTAAGACTCTTATCTCCATTTAACCACCAGAAAACCGGAAGTGACTTTGTAGCTCAAGTGGTAAAGCACTCACCTTGAGCTGAAGAGCACAGGAACAACACCCAGGTCCAGAGTTCAAGCCCCACAACCAACCAAAAAAAAAAAGATTAATCAATTGATCTAGAAGTCTTGATAATGTCTAGCTTTGTAGGGATCTCCACACTGTGACGATGTGTAATTTGTATTACATAGTAACTCCTGCAGAAAAGTGCCTCATTCTGGCTATATTTGTTTATTGAGCTTCTTTAGAGGACTGTAAACTACTGGAGGAGATTGCTATAATTTAAATCCAACAAGACTCTCCCTGACCCAGAGAACCATTATAGCTGAGTTCCTTTATCCTGCCCTGACTTGTGTTAATCCTAGGAACTACTGTGGTTCTCTCTACAAAGATCAATGTGAAATTAATTGCATGCATTGTGGACACAGAATGGTAGAGAGTTCCTTTTTTTATACTTTGGGGATTGTATTGATTTTTATTTGCTTATAGGAAATATGAAAGTCTGAAGTCATCTTTAAAAATAATATAACTGGTTAACAGTGGCTCATGCCTGTAATCCTAGCCACTAAGATTGTTGAGATCTGAAGATCAAAGTTTAATGCCAATCTGAGCAGACAAATCTGAAAAACTTTTATCTCCAATTAACCAGAAAAAAAAGGCCAGAAATAGAAGTGTGGCTTAAGTGTTAGAGTGCCAGTCTGGAACAAAAAAGCTAAGCAGAAGCATGAGGCGCTGAGTTGGAGATCCATTAGTGGCATAAAACAACAAAACAAATGTGGACATAATAGATATTTAAGAACTCTGAGTGAAGGTATATTTTCCATTTGAGAGTAGTTGTTTGGCTTTTTTTTTTACCTACCTGTTTTATTTTGTCTTTATCTAGCTCTAACTGAAAAATAGGTTGTTGAAAGTATAAATCATTTCTCCTGGCCTTGGAAGGCCTCACTGATATCCTTTTAATCCCACTGATTAGGATTGGGACTCTTAAGATTCAGATGTCCACACTGTAGATCCTCTGTGAACTCTGTGTGCAGGAGTTTAGTAAACTGAGGCAGGATGGGTGGAATAATACTAAAAACTAGTAACTTTCAGAAATATAGACAAGTATAGTTATTGAAGAAAGACAGTTTAGAAGCTCTGAACACTATAACTTATTTTTTTCACTGAGAAAAATATTTTAATACAATGAAATATGGTTATGTGAAATGAATATTTGAGAATGAAATTAAGTTTTTTGGGGGGGAAGGGGGATCCGGTCGTGGGGCCTGAACTCTGGGCCTGGGTGCTGTCCCTCAGCTCTTCAGCTCAAGGCTAGCGCTCTATCACTTGAGCCACAGCGCCACTTATGGCTTTTTTTCTTTTTGCTTATGTGGTGCAGAGGAATCGAACCCAGGGCCTCAGGCATGCAAGGCAAGCGCTCTACCACTGAGCCACCTTCCCGGCCCCTGAAATTAAGTTTTAAATTTTGTATTTTTAAGTATTAAAATCAAGAAACTTTATAGATGAGATATACTTAAGTGGTTTCCTCTACAATCATGAAACTGCACACTGATGATTCAATCAATCATTTCATGATTATGTTCAAAAGTAATCTGTATATATATCTCTTTTCAGTTAAGTAAGCATTAAATTGACCACCACATTTATGAAAGACACTTTTTCACTATAATCTAACCTCTAATCCATTCTGTAACAATACTTGAAGATGGCTCTCTAGTTTGAAAATAAACATCTAACACTCTCCTCAGAATGGTAGAATTTCTTGAGACTCATATTCCTGATTAACTGTAAGCTACAATCTTATCATGACACTTTGGTAAATTTCTGTTGATGGATGTAAAACAAGAAAGGAGTGAATTTGAATTACTGTTGCTAGATTAATATGCAAAAAATTCCAATAATTCAATCACTTCCTCTCCTTCCTTCCTTCCTCCCTCCCTCCTTCCCTTCCTTCCTTCCTTTTTTTCCTTCTTTGCTTTTCTTTCTGACAAGATGTAGCCCAATCTGGCTTCTATCATCATCCTCTCTGGTGCTGAGATTAGAGATATGACTGACTATAACTTATTTTAGAAAAGCAATGACAGCTTCAAGGATTGTGTTCCAGGCCCTTAGAAGGATTGAGCTAGTTAATAATTGGATATTCAAATTCTCTTAACCCTAATAATTCATAGGTAATATTAGCTTGGCAACATTGTCTTGAAACTGTTGCTCTATATTCAGCCAGAAGATTGAGAATTTCAGGAACTTTATTCATTTGAGAGCCAGGAATATTTTGGATCTAGGATTTTTATTGATGTCAGTTCTTCGTAAACCCCTGCAAGCTGGACGTTTCTTAACAACCATCAAGTTCTTTCATCTTATTCTCTCTTCTTATTTTATTGCAAAGTCAGAAGATACTGTATCAAAGTTACTAGCTAGTTTCCAAATTCTTCCTCCTTAAAATTCAACTCAGTTGTCATGATGGGCAAAAAACTTTTCAGACCTTAAAAAGTAAGAGTGATGGTCACTGAGCTTTTTGAAAAGATATCTTTTAGTGTGAAGTTAATAGAAATGGAAATGGAGTTTTGAAAGAAGAAAGGATTTCAAAAAAGGTATATCACTCAAGATCTTAGAAAGTGTAACTCAGGAAAGAAAGGAAGAAGTAATATCAACTGTGTTAGTTATAGTTGTGGATGGTTTGTATCTCCAAAAATACACACAGAATTTTTTTTTTTTTTGGTCTGGTCCTGGGGCCTGAACTCTGGGCCTGGGCGCTGTCCCTCAGCTCTTCAGCTCAAGGCTAGCGCTCTACCACTTGAGCCACAGTGCCACTTCCAGCTTTTTTCTTATGTGGTGCTGAGGAATCGAACCCAGGGCCTCAGGCATGCAAGGCAAGCGCTCTACCACTGAGCCAACTTCCCAGCCCCTATACACAGAATTTTTAAGATAGTTTTTATTTTATTTTTCCAAGTATTGGGGCTTGAATTCATGGCTTCATGCTCAGCTCCTTCACTGTTGGCTAGCTCTCTACACCTCTGTTTCCAGCTTTGGTTAATGGAGACAAGAGTCTCATGGACTTTTCTACCTGGGCTGGCTTAAAACCATGTTTATTAGATCTTGGTTTCCTGAATGGCTTGGATTACAGGTGTGACCTACCGGTGCCTAGCTACACACATAATTTGTAAGACAGGAGAAATGAGTTAAGTTGGGATAAAAAAAATTACTTAAATGCAGTTTGCAAAATGTGCTGTCACTATGATGTAGAAAGAGATGAAAATGCATAATGAATATTTTGTGTGTCGGTATTAGAGTTTGAATTCAGGGCCTATGCACAGTTCCTTTAGCTTTTAGCTCAAGGCTAGCATTCTACCACTTGAGCCACAACTGTATTTCGAGCAACATTTTGGTAGTTAATTGGAAATAAAAGTCTCATGGACTTTTCTGTCTGGACTGGCTTCAAACCACAGTTCTCAGATCTCAGCCTTTTGGGTAGCTAGCATTACAGGCATGAGTAATTAGCACCCAGCCATAATGAATTTTTAAATCCTTTGAGTAATATATGCACACACACACACACACACTAGATAGATAGATAGATTTCCTGACTCTTATACTAAGAAAATTGGTTATTGCTATAGTAAGGGAAACAGATTCACATGGACAAGGACATAAATGAGAAATATCTCAAGTAAAAAATTTCAGAGAGGGTATATATAAAAGAATGGATAGAGAAAATTCCAGGTTGACTTCAAACACAAATTTATAAAAAAAATTGTTGTATTTCTTTTTAAAATTTCATAAACATACAGCTTACTTGAGATCTTTTTTTAGTGTGTAGATAATTGTGAGGTTGAAGTTGAAATAGTTTGCTTAAGTCTTGCTACCATTGACTTTTCTTTTGAATACTTAAGGTACCCTATACAAGCTAATTTTAATGATTACTTTTGTTTGACCTCCACCCTGAAGGTGGCGATAGTAAGCTATGAATTTGTCACCAGGCAGGCTATAGGAAAATAATTCGCCAGATATGAAGCGAGTCTGTCTTGTTAAAGTCACATTAAAATCTGTAGAGTTAACCGTACTCTGTAGTAAACGTTGTCTACAAAGAATTCTGAAATAGCCTAGATATATTTATTGTGCTTTAATTTGGGGCAATATTTAAGGATTATGGAGTTTTTTAAATTATTTTTTAAATATACAGAGGGGTTACAATTACAGAGGGATGATATTCAGAGGGGTTACAGAGGGATGATATACAGAGGGGTTACAGTTACATAAAAGTAAGGTAACTTTGTTGTTGTTATTGTCTTTTTTCTTTTTTGTCAGTTGTGGGGCTTGAATTCCAGGCCTGGGTGCTGTCCCTCAGATCTTCAGTTCAAGGCTAGTACTCTACCACTTGAGCCACAGCTCCCCTTCCTGCAGCTTTTTATACATTCATAATTTTTTTTGTTTGTTTTGTGTAAGACCACCAGTAATGGGGATTTGAACACAGAGCTTGGCACCTGCTAGGCTGATAAAATACTGCTGAGCCATGCCTCTAGGTCTCGTTTTTCACTGGCCATTTTTAGGATAGGGTCTTGCTTCCTGGTCATGTAGGTGCTTATTTTTTTTAATTTTTTAAATTGTTATTATAAAAGTGCTGTACAGAGGGGTTACATAAGTCAGGTAAAGAATACATTTCTTTTTGGACAATGTCACTTGAGCCTCAGGTTGCCTGTTTTTAGACTTCTCATTGCTACAATCACAAGCATGCCACTGCATCCAAAAGCTTTCCTTCCATAGAGAGGAAATATCATGGATTCTTCTACCCAGGCTGGCCTGGTACCTGGATACTCCCAATCTCAGCCTCCCATGTACCTTGGAATGATAGTAGGTACCCAGCCATAGATTGAAAAAGTGCCTAAAAATCTTTTCTGCCCTGGCTGGCTTTGAACCATGATTCCCCTATTTTCAGCTTCCCAAGTAGCTACAATTGTAGACCTATGTCACAGTGCCTGGCTCATAAATTTCTTTTTGTTGCAAGAATACTGCATTAATAACATAATTTTCTAGTGCTATACTCAGAAGTGTTCTTTATATCTTTCTAAAGTTCTGAAAGTATTTTTTTGCCATGGGGGTCTCATTACTAGGAAAGTAGGCCAAGCTGAGAATTGGTTTTGATTTAATCTCCAGTGTCCAAGTAGTAGGCTTAATGACAATACTTCCTACATCTTTTGCATACTTCCTATAAAATGGAGAATTTAAGAAGATTCCTTCTTTACGTACTCAAACGGGGTATGTTGGGGTCAAGGGGGAAGGGGTAAACAAATGAAGAGGGAGAATGCAGTCAAGAATGCAATGTAGCTGGGTGCTGGTAGTTCACGTCTGTATTTCTAGCTACTTAGGACAATGAGATCTTATGATCATGGTTCAAAGCCAGCTGGGGCAGGAAAGACTATGAGACTCTTATCTCCAATTAACCACTAAAAACTAGAAGTGGCACTGTGGCTCAAAGGAGTAGAGTACTAGTCTTAAGCAAAAGAGCTTAGGGACAGCACCCAGGCCCTGAGTTCAAGCCCCATGACCAACAAAGAAAGGAAAAAAAAAGAATCCAATGTATATCCTACAAAATTAAGAAGAGTGAGGGAAAGGGTGGCTAGAAGAGGGATGGATAACAAATGTTGAAAGGGATGACACTGATCAAGCGACATTGTATTCATAAACTTCTTTGTTAATGGCAACTTATTTATATAACTACTTAAAGATAATAAATAGAAAAGCTAAAAAAACCCTTTTTTAACAAGATCAAGAAAAGAATTTCTAAAAATGATTGTCCATAAGACTATAACTGAGGGGCTGGGAAGGTGGCTCAGTGGTAGAGCACTTGCCTTGCATGCCTGAGGCCCTGGGTTCGATTCCTCAGCATCACATAAGCAAAAAGAAAAAAGCCAGAAGTGGCGTTGTGGCTCAAGTGGTAGAGTGCTAGCCTTGAGCTGAAGAGCTGAGGGACAGTGCCCAAGCCCAGAGTTCAGGCCCCACAACCAGACCCAAAAAAAAAAAAAAGACTATAACTGAAAAATATTTGCATGAATATTACAGCTCTGAAAAGATCTGTAAAGGCCTGAAATTTCTGTTACTTTGAATAACTATTTCCTCAGTCTCATTGTTGAAATTATATTTTTTCTAACTGTTTTTTACAAGTATCTTAATACTTAGAACCCATAGAGGATCATTGTGAGTTATAAAGACTTCTGAAGGAAAAGGTTGGGGAAAACCCTGGACAGGATGTGCATCTGAGCTACTGCCCTCTGCTTGCAGGTGGAAGAGGAGCTACAGGAACAAGACTTCTTGGACCGCTGCTTCCAAGAGATGCTTGATGAGGAAGACCAAGACTGGTTCATTCCAGCTCGAGACCTGCCTCAAGCCATGGGACAGTTGCAGCAGCAGCTAAATGGATTGTCAGTCAGTGATGGCCATGATTCTGAAGATATTTTGGTAAGATGTAGCTCCACAGATGATGTATAAGAAGAATATAGGGTTTGGAAATCAGACTCTCAGATTTCTCTTGAGTTGCCCTGTCTTATCTCTGAGATAGGCATTGATGAAAAAGTGCAATGAAAAGATGGACTACTCATCAAAGAGCCCAGGAAATAGTGTTGTTGCCAACATTACCAACTTTTATCTTCCCTTGGTGGATTTCTCAAAGGAGCTAGGATACCGGATAAAAATCTGATTCTTTTTTGTTTAGTTTCAAATGATCATTTGCGATGGTCCCTCTCTTATACTATCTGCATTATATACTATAGTTCTGAATGATTCTGTTCATTGTGGAAAGAAGATCGTCTCAAGAAGCTATTTTCTATTTAGAATTAAACCCTATAAGTGAATTTCCAGCCTCTATGTTCTATGAACTTTATATAGTTCTCATACAACTCATATTTTGAATAATTATGCCTGGAAGTTTGCCAAGATTTGGAATATTTTTTGTTTTTTCTTTTGGTTAGTCATGGGGCACTCAGGGCCTTGGCAATGTCCCTGAACTCTCTCTCTCTCTCTCTCTTTTGGTTGGTCATGGGGCTTGAACTCTGGGCTGGGCGCTGTCCCTCAGCTCTTCAGCTCAAGGCAAGCGCTCTACCACTTGAGACACAGCACCACTTCTGGCATTTTCTGCTTATGTGGTGCCGAGGAATCAAACCCAGGGCCTTGTGCATGCAAGGCAAGCACTCTACCACTGAGCCACTTTCCCAGCTCCCCTGAACTCCTTTTTGCTCAAGGCTAGTGTTCTACTACTTTGAGCCACAGGTCTACTTCGGGTGGTTTATTGGAGATGAGTTACTTTCCTGTCCAGGCTGGCTTTGAACTGCGAACCTCAGATCTCAGCCTCCTGAGTAGCTAGGATTACAGATGTGAGCCACTAGCACCAGGCCAAAACTTTTTAAGTGGAGGGAAAAAATACAATTTGAAATACAGCTTGACTTGAAATGTGTTATTTCTTGGTCCTTATTTCAGAGCAAAAGTAACCTGAACCCAGATGCCAAGGAGTTTATTCCAGGAGTGAAGTACTGAGCTGACAGAAGCTTTGAGAGGACTTATCTTTCCCCACATCTGGGGATAGTGATGCACAAAACTGAAGAGGGGGGTGGGTGGGCAAGGGTGCACAACAGGGGAGCGGAATAGTGGTTTAACTGGATACTGTGATCCTGAGTAACTCATGTGCTCAGTCTTACTCTACAAACCTTTGAGTATTTCTCTTTTGTTCTACTGATTTTTGTTTGGAGCAGTTTCCTATTGTACTTGTTTTTAATTGTCTCTTTTGAGTTAAGGAAATTGTGATTGTTTTTCCTTTGTCAGGAGTAGTCTATTGTCTGTATTTAAGCAAAATAAGCTGACCAAGGAAAGCTGGGTATTTAAGAAATACCATTTTTATCCTACTGTATGCCTATCATGCGCAAGAAACACCTGAAGAGCTACTTCTGGAGTCTTAAAAAGCTGGACGGTAAGAGGGACAAGTGGAAGAAATGAGTGGTGTAAATACGAATATGAAGCTCCCCAATCCTTGGAGTTTCTACAGTGAACTGGGATTAAACAGTGGCTTGCTGAGCTGGTGTCTGCCTGCCCTGAACCCCCCATTTAAGAAAACACAGACTTTAAAGTTACTTCAAAGTTCTTTGTTTATGGTACCTTTTGATGATTGATGAAAGTTGTATATCAAAATGGGAAGGCTATGATGGTGATTGTCATGTGAGTCATTTAGATGCTGTTGTCCTCTATTGTTAAGCCACAGTTTATAGCTACCATCAGATTTATCATTTACAAACTGAAAGAGACATTAGGTTGATTTACCACATTCACCCTGACAATGTCTTATTCTGTCTCCTTTATACCTAACTGTATTTTTTTTTTCCAGAAACACTAACAGAGGTTTTTTGTTCTAGCAAAAGCCAGGAGAAATCATTTGTAATCCTGTTGTGTCTTAATTTTTTTTAGACAATTTTTTTTCCAGATCTAATAGTTCTCCTGGTAGCTTAATTCCCTCAGAAAGGTTTCTGCACTGTTCAAGGATAGAGACAGACACACAGACACAAGCAAACTCAGTTCCCTATTCAGATCCTTCTCCCTAAAGAATTATGTGAAGTAACACAAAAACACCCTCTGGGTCCTGCTTGACTCACATGACAAGGTACCAGACCCTCTGGGATATTTAAAGTTGTTATTATCAAGTTTTTTCCAGTTTGCTAAGTTGACTCTAGATGTGCTTCTTTTGTCTTTCCTATCTGTTACTAATTCACTAGGGTTTCTTAGCAGGTCTTTGGTTCCAAGGGGAACACCACTGAAGACAAACTGAGAATGCTCAGGATTCATAGAATTCAGTACCATACTGCAAGATGTTTGGTTACTTTTTCCTATAATGCTTCCCAACTTCAGTGAAGACATACAACTGTTCAACAAACCTAAAATTTTCATTTTATCACCTAAGTACATTAACATTTCCCTTGCTTTGGGCATACCATTTGCTTTTGGGGAGGGCTATTTTCACAAAATTCAGAGCAAGAAAACAGTAGATCACAGAACAAACACAACTGATGATGACATGGACTGACTTTTTTTTTTGTTTGCAACTGAGCTGTGTAATATGCAAACAGGAATTTAAATTTCATTTTGAGATTTCATTTTATTTTTGACAGGCTAGGACAAAGCCACTTAAAGTAAACCCATGCATAAGGTAGGTTTGCTGTACTCCTGAGGAATTAAACTGGGCACCAGGAACTTTGTAGATGGCAATGTGTGAAAGAGAATGTGTCTAGTAATGGTCATTCTCCCAGGCCAGGGACTATAGGGGCCTGAGGATACAGTGGCTTCTGTATGACCTGCTACTGTGCTGTGTGATGGGTCTCTAAGGTAAGACAATGTAACTTGAAATAAAGTCAGAGTAAATTCAGTATGTGGATATGGGACAGAGGTGGCAAGGACTAAGGGTCTGGAAAGCTGAAGTTCTTTTTTTAATATGAGCTCCATTGTTGACTTTTTTGGGGAAGGAAGAGGGGCTAGTACAAGGGATTGAACTGAGGGTCACATGCTTGCTAGGCAAGCACCCTGCCCATAGCCTTCCTCCTTAGGTAACATGTCATAGGAAAGTCGCTTAGGGAACTTAAGAGTGCCATATAAGCACATTAATTCCCAAAGCCTCTACCTCGAAAGAGTGAAACTGTTAACTCTTTTTCAGAGAGGAGTCTGAATATAGAAACCTTGTTATTAAGGAAAGGGTGTTAGCAGTGCATAAGTACAATTACCTGTCCTGGGGCTGCTGCTATTGGCTGCAGTCTCCATTAGCCTGCCCAAGCTCAGAATGCTGAAGGTTGTTGGAAATGTGTCTGGATTGTTAAGAAGAACCTTTGTTAAGACCTTGGGAATCTCTGTCACAGAGTACAATGTACTCATTTGGCTACCCATCCGAAAAGTCTAGCCATTACTCCATCCTGATCTTTTGATGCCTGAGTAGGCTTATCTCACCCTCTGCTGTGCTGGCCTATTCCTTTTATATATTTTTGGATGTCTTTAGCATGGTTTCACTATATGTATTTTGTCTAGGAAAATTTTGCCAGATGAACATGGGATCTGAGGGCTGAAGTTCTGAGTCTCACTCAGGCGCAGTGTGTGCTAACTCCAGGCTTGGAAGCGTGTAGCAAAATGCTCTTTTGCTTAATGTGTTAAGCATTTCTACATTCAAGAGCTCCTCCTGTGGCCCAACTCTATCATCATCTATTTTATGTTATGAGTTGGGAGTATAGTTATCCCCTAGGCCAACAGGTCCAGTCTTAGTTGGGAGTTTATCAGCTTCTTAGCAGAAAAATTCTCTGGGTCTTCATTAGAGAAAGACTGGGTGCCTCTGACTTTTCCTTACAGGTTCTGGGTACAAGCCAGGCTGAACACTTTTACATTTTCATGTCAAATTTTGTATTTATAAGTGATAATGTTGATGTCGAATTTAAGCCGCTACTCTGTTCAGATTTTTTTTGGCAGTTTGAGAATTTGTATGGAAATGGAACATGTATGTTTAACAGTTGTCAATCTGACTGGTCCCAGTATTAGTTTATTTAGTGATTTCTGATCACTGTGATTGTTCCAAGTATTTATTTGATTCTGAAACTGCAAAGTAGAAGTATAATTTCTCTTTAAAGAGAAAAAATTATTAAGGTAATGCCTTTTCAGTTTCTCCAAACCTTTGAACTGCAACAGAAAATGTAAGGGTATAGTCTAAGCCTGGACACATGCAGTTCTGGGTCTGGGACTGTTCTCTCTACAATAGTTGACTTTTGGAAATCATATATAAGCAAACCAGAAAAAGATTATAAAGATAAGGCTGGATCTGTGTAGTACCTTTTTGTTTTCAAAATCACAACAGCTGGGATCTCTTTAAGGTTATAATGTTAACTATGGTTTACAAATAAAAGTTTTTAGTGAAATATCAAGCATCCTTTCCTAGATTGTTTATTCCTATAATGTCAGAGTTTTGTCTTGATTTTAAAGAGGCTGAGAAGGAGGCTAGTAAACACCCTGGTAATGAACACATTAGAGAGAAAATTGTGAAGAGCTCACCAAAGGGAATCCCCTCAAAGAATCTTGGATTAGAGCTGTTGGAAACACAAATGAGGTTGACAGGGCTGGGAATGGGGTTACTTAGTGCTTATTGAAGGGCAAGCCCCTTCAATAAAAGTCTTGGTATTATAAGCTAACGATATTGGTTTAGGTGGTGCTGGGAGTGACAATCTATACAGATTTGACAAGTTTGTCCAGGATTTGGCGATGCCCACCTGGTAGAAGACTGCTGGGAGAACGTCAGCATTATTAGTTTGGCAAGTAGGTAGCAAGAACAGGAGGCTTGACCCTGACTTGTATGTAGCAAGGACCTTCATCTCTCCTGCCTCTGCATATAGCTTTCTGCCTGTGTGAATTTTTTCACCTCATTTTGCCCCTAGAGATTGTGAGTTCCCTAGTTACTTTGTGTGTCAGGAAGAAGTTCAGTCTTTCCCCCGTTATTTCTCCCAGGCTGCAGTTGCTATGGGTGACAGGGACAGAGAAGCAGCTCTACTACTGAATGCTACTTAGCCTTCAGTCCTCACTGCCCAACCCCTACTGCTGTTCCCACTCAGCTTTTTTTTTTTTTTCCCTAGTCCTGGGGCTTGAACTCAGGGACTGAGCCTCTCTGTGCTCAAGGCTAGCACTCTACCACTTGAGCCACAGAACCACTTCCAGCTTTTTCTGTTTATGTGGTACAGAGTACTCAAACTCAGGGCTGCAAGGCAAGCACTAAGTAAGCCCCATTCCCAGCCCTGTCAACCTCATTTTTAAGGAAGTCATGAGAACCGGACTTGATATGCTGATCTCTGTGGTGCCAAGAGATTCATACTTCCTGGGCCTATGACACAGGGTAGAAATCTGTAAAGGACAGATATGCACAATCTTTTAAAGGTTTTTGTTTTGTTTTCTTATTTGTAAAAAGCTCTCAGATTTTGTTGCTAAGAGTGTTATTTGGACTTGCTACTTCACTCCAGGTAATCCTAGCTCATCAGGAGGCAGAGATCAAGAGGATCACAGTTTGAAGCCACTGGAGCAAAAAGTGAGACCTAGCATCTCAACCAATAAAAGCTAGATGTGGTAGTAGATGTAGTTCATGCCCTGTCAGCTACATAGGAAGCACAAGTAGGAGGGTTGTGGTCCAGGCTATCTGGGGGTATTAAACCAAGACCTTATTTGAAAAATTAACTAAAAATGGCTGGGTTGTGCCACAGTGGTAGAGCACCTGGCTAGTAAACTCAAGGCCCTGTACCACACACACAAAAAAGAAAAAGTAATTTTCAACACTTGCTGAGCATTTCTTCCCTAGGTCTAGGTTCTTGCTGGGTTTCTCTTTTTTAAATGCAAAAAGAAACATTCAGCCAGGCACTGGTGGCTCAACGCCTATAATCCTAGCTACTCTTGAGGCTGAGGATCTCAGTTCAAAGCCAGCCTGGGCAGGAAAGTCCGTGAGACTCTTATCTCCAGTAAATAACGCTGTGGCTCAAGTGGTAGAGCGCTCACCTTGAGCTGAAGAGCTCAGGTGCCCAGGCCCAGAGTTCAAGCTCCACAACTGGGGAAAAAAAAAAGAAGAAGAAGAAAAAAAAAAGATGCTAAGCTATTTAATACTACAAAGAAAAATAACTTTTCATTTTGGAGTGCTGGGGATTAGACTCAGGATTTGAACGCTATTTCTGAGCTATGTTCTTGACCCCTAATAAAACTAAGGTGTCACTTTAAATCTATACTAATGGAGAATCCTTTTCTGCTTATTGTGAGCCTTTAATAATGGTTAGAGCTTGAAGAGTGGAGATGGAGTCCTTAAAACACACACACACTAATTCACTCAAAATATGCATATCAGTGATTTAGTAACTTTCTTCAGTCTTAGAATGTTGGAATGAGAAACTTTATACTCATTTATTCATTGTCCCCACCCCAGCTCTAGGTACCACTAACTTTCTGTCTCTACAAAAACCTACCTTTTCTGGACATTTCATATCAATGGAATCATATACTGTGTGGTCACATGTTCCACTCTTCATTCAGTGTTATATTTGACATGTAACTTGTTTTGGAGGTGTGTTCCTTTTATTGCTGAGTTGTATCCCTTTGATGGATAGGTTACATTTTCTGACCTGAGAGCCTTTTACATTGACTTTCCATTCCTGTGGTCTTAATCAAACCCTCCAAACAGGAATGGAAGCTGCTGTGTTAAAGGAACTACTTTTCAGAACCAGATTTGTCATCATAGGTTCCACAGGAATCTTAATTGCTGCAAACATTTTTATAATTTGCAACTTTTTAATAAATTTTTTGTGTTACCTACTATACATCAGGACTTTTGACTCATCTGATAAATCCATTTAATAATTATGAGTATATGAGTGAACAAGGAAGTGGAACCGTCAGGGCTGTGGTTTCTCCTATCCCAGACTGGAGGAATCTGATCTAATTACAGCGTCCTCTCCATTTGCAAAGCTGTATGTATTACAGGTAGATATATGTGATATATGTGGCAAGAAGGAGAGCCTATGGCAGAGGAGATGGGCAGTAGAGCCCTCAGTGCACCGGCAACTGTTGAATGTCCTTTTGAGGGAAATGTTGATGGTTCCTGGGCTCTTCCAGCCAACTCAGGTCAAGACTTTGGACCCTTGTTAGACAAGTGTTTGTTTCCTCCTCCTAAACATTATATGCTAGCTAACTTCTGGATAAGGGACAGGCCTTCAAAGTTATAAGCCAAATGGCAGCTGTTGAAAATCTCAATAAAATGCATTTGCTAGAAGTGATACTTTTCTAAGGTTAGGTCACTTTCACTATATTATAGGGGATTTGTGTGGTATGAAAGATTTGTCACACAATGGAGCCACACAGTTGAACTGCTTTCCTTCCAAGTAGGATTATGAAGTAGTAAAAGCATGGGCTTGGGAGACTGAGCGAATCCCACTTTCACTTTCTTTGGTCTGAATCTGTGTCTCTGTAAAGGTGTGATACCCTCACAGCTGCTATGAAAATTAGAATTTTTAAATATTGACTGGCATGTAAAGGCACTTACTAATAGCTAGTAATAGAAATGTTTTGAATCAAAAGGTAGTAAAAAGGGAATCCTTGGGCTAGTAGGCAAACTATATAGTTATTTTCCTGTTGGGGAAAAGCCAGCTCCTACCTAAACAGGAGATTTCATATCTGCTTTACCCCACTCAATTATGTGCTATATACCAAGCACAATCTTAGACACTTGGGCTTCCAGATTAGTAAGATGCACAGGCTGCTACCGAGGTTTGTTTAGTAGAAGTTTGTGCTTATTTCAACTTAATACTTAACTTGAAAATCTCCCAGTCATTTTGGCTATCATATAGCCAAAAGATCATGGACCAGACTAGGGACCAGACTAGAATTGGCTATTACTACCTTTTTCCCAAAACAAGAAAACTGAGCTGACTTGCCCACTTAGAACTGTTTGAAATATTATAGCTAGGGTGAATGTAGGGCTGTATAACCCTTGAAGTTGTGGACTGTGGGCAGTTTTTAAATGTCACTAAATGTAATTGAATATATTGAAGTGCAGGTATTTTTAAATGCTGTCCCGAGACTGCAAAGAATTTTTTTTTTTTTTTTTTTTTTTGCTAGTCCTGGGGCTTGAACTCAGGGCCTGGGCGCTGTCCCTAAGCTTTTTTTTCCCTAGGCTAGCACTCTACAACTTGAGCCACAGCGCCATTTCTGGCTTTTTCTGTGTATGTTGAATCAAAACCAGGGTTTTGTGAATGCTAGGTGAGCACTCTACCACTAAGCCACATTCCCAGTCCTGATGTACTGATTTTTAATTTTTTTTTTCTAGTGCTGGTCCTGGGGCTTAAACTCAGGACCTGGGTATTGTCCTTGAGTTCAAGACTAACCTCTACCACTTGAGCCACAGCTTCACTTCCAGCTTTTTAGTGATTAATTGGAGATAAGAGTCTTACAGACTCCTGGCTGGACTGGCTTCAAACCATGATCCTGAGCAGTTAGGATTACAGGAGTCTACCACTAGTGCCCAGCTCTCATTTTTAATTCTTAGAGCATTCAGCATACCTAAGACAACATCAGCTGGATGAACCAAGACTGCCATCCATGAGACCACAGGTATGTGGAAACAGTGCTGGCCTCCAAGTCCAGTGCTTACTGCTCTTGCCTTCTAGGCTCAGATGCAGGTGGCGCAGAATCACATGAACTGCTCCTGATATTGTTGGGAGAAGGAGAATACAATTAGTTTAAAGTGGGTATAACAAATATTTTTCTGTACCACAATTTCTGTAGGAGTCTTAAGTGGTACAACTTGTGTAATAGAGCCTAAGTGGAGAATAAGTAACCTTATCACATGTTATCCAGAAACAAATGTGACTATATCTAAAGCTGTCTTCATTTTGGGGGGCTGGGAATATAGCTGAGAGGTACAGCCTGGCATACATGAGGCCATGGGTTCAATTCCCAGCCCTGAAAAACAAAAATGATTCATTTTCTTCAGCTAATGGTTCTTCAATACTCAGGTACAGGGGCACTTTCAAAAACCAAAACATGTGCTTTTTACTCTGCTCCTTCAGTGTCCAATTGCAACTGTGAAGTCTACACAGTAATGAATGTCATTACCTGAAGAAATTAATAGCTTCAGTATTTACACTCTTACACTATTTGAGCCTAGACCTGAAAACATGAGAAATACAGGTATACAAAAACTACCAAGCTTACAACTTAACTATATTAAGACTACAGGGTACAGCAATGACACCTCTGTTGTCCTTGTTACCTGCAAGCTTTTTGCCAGGTGAGGTCCTATAGACTGCTGAGAGTTGGCCCCTAGCTTGGTCAAGACTAGATGTAAACATTGGAAGCTGTCACTTCAGAATGGCCTTAGCTTAAGTTCTAATTGCTCAAAGGACCAGTTCACTGCATGGGTTGAAACTGAAGAGCCTTGACCATTGTGTTCTGTATGTTACTTTGTGTCACCTGACTTGGCCAACAAGGTTGTATCCAAGACCTTTAATAAGACCTGGTCAGGAGTCAAAAGCTGTAAGATAAAGCTACCTCAAGTACAGATGCTTACATTTGCAGTAATAGTTACCCAAGTGATTTAGCAGAAAGGAAAATTTCTAGAAAGACATTGAGTACATGACTATGCTTCCAGGTACTTGGGAGGTTGAAGCAGAATGAATGCTTGGGCCTAAGGGTTAAGGGTTTCCTGAGAAACACAGTGACCCCCCCCTCTTAAAAATAAAAATCCTCCACCTACCCTACTCATCCTTGATCTGTTGAATCAAACATCCTGAGGTGTTGGGGCAGGGCAGAAGACAAAAGCAAATTTTAAATTCTAGAATTGATGTACACATTTGAGAACTGATGTCCAGGATATGGCCATACCTTCTATTAGCTTATCGTCTTGATCCCTGTGGTTGTAGCCACTGTGAATCAAAACTATCTTTGGGGCTGGGAAGGTGGCTCAGTGGTAGAGTGCTTGCCTTGCATGTATAAGGCCCTGGGTTCCATTCCTTAGCACCACATAAGCAGAAAAAAAAAAGCTGGAAGTGGCACTGTGGCTCAAGTGGTAGAGCGCTAGCCTTGAACTGGAGATCTAAGGGACAGCACCCAGGCCCAGAGTTCAGGCCCCACAACCGGAAAAAAAAAAAAATCTTCATTCTTCAAGAAACACAGACAGAACAGGAAGCTTTAGACCTGTCTTCACTGATTACACTACAGAAGCCAGGACAGGAATCATATCTACTCTCTACAGATGTTCATCACTCCCAGGACCACACAACAAAAACAGTCATGTGTAACCAGTAATCGGTAGGTGGGCAGGCCACTTGAACAGTGCCTAACTGGCTTTTCTGGATCTCAGCAACCCTCATAAATTTTCAAGAGTTCATTCATTTTGAAAAACTGCAGTTCCTGGTTACCTACAATTACCAAATCCAGTGAGGTTAAAAAAAAAACTCTCCTAGCCAGGCATGGAGTCTTAAGCCTATAATGCTAGCTACTTGGGAAGCAGAGATCAGGGAATCATGGTTCAAAGCCAACCTGGATATAAAATTCAATGGACTCCATCTCAATCTATGACTGGCATAGTGGCGTGCACCTGTTAACCTAGCAACCAAAAGAAGCACAAATAGGAAGATCACACTCCAGGCAAGCCTGGGCATAAAACAAAGCCCTAGTTTCAAGATCCTGAACCAATATAAAAAGGGAATACTAAAGTTGCTCAAGGGGTATAACCTGCTTATTTAGCAAGCACAAGGCACTGAATTCAAACCCTAGTACTGACAAAAAAAAAATCTCAGAGGCTAGAACTGTACTAACTTCTATAGCCTAGGTAAGAGTCTCAGGAGAGGGTGTGATACACATTGAAGGTTAAGGTTCTGAATGGAGACCACTGAGTTCCACTGTCTGGTAAGTCAGGAATTATTCCTTACTCTGGCAGGAAACAGATGACAGGTTACCTGAAGCCATAAAGCATATGGTGTAAGGCAATAAGGATGTACTAGATTGCATAAATTACCTGCCCAAGAGTGTAGTGAGTGACACAGATCATTGACCAAGCATTTAGAAATAAATTCAGGACAAAATAATTCCTGAGAATGCTGGGATACCTCCTTGAGGTGTACTGAAGATGTACACAGTGAGGGTGCTTGATAACACAATCCAACTGGGTTTGTGGAGTAGGTAAAGTGCTTTTATTTTCTATATGTGGTTGAAAAGACACCTCCCTTCCAACACCCAATGTCCACTGAGTTTGGGGCAGGTGGAGCCAGGGCAAAGCCCCCTAGGAGAAGGTATAGGAGTAGAAGGCAACAGCATTGACCTTGTAGTCCATGGGGAGGAGGTACCCAATGTGCCTAGCCCCTAGGCTGGCACCCCCCAGGGCAGAGGAGTGCCTCAGCTTCATCAGGGTGAAGCTGGAGAAGGAATTCTGAGCCTGGATCTCTCGGCCTTGGGTCAGTGCCAAAAGGAAACCTGGAAAACAGGAAGGTTAGGATGAGAAGAGACTGGCAGTCAATGTGGGGACCAACAGGGAGGAGAGAACAAAGATTCCAAGACATTTCTCTGAAGAGGCCCATTAAGTCCCCAGTATTCAGGAAGCACCAGGACATAGGGACCCAGTAATAGCTGTAGGTTCTGGAGCCAGAAACCTGAGAGACCTACCTCCCTCTCAGCTCCGAAGCCTGTGGAGTTGGGAACTTCTTAATATTGGAAACTTAGATGACAGTCCTTGAGCTACTTCAGAATGCCTAGTGGAAGCCATGTAAATGCCTGAGACAATGCTGCCAGACTTAGAAATAATTTCCTTCTGGCCAGAATGATGTTGACTAGACACATCATGGAGAATTATCACATTCTAAGCTAGATTTGACCTTGATCTTTAAAAGATGATTAATAAATTATTTAGAATGTGACATCTTTTCAAGAGTTCAAGAGGCTGAAGGTGTAGCTCAGTGTAGAGCACATACATAGTATGTACTAGCCATGACTTCAAACAGTTCAAGAAAGTTGGATAGGACAGAGTAAAATGGCTCAATGGCAGTGAAGGCTGAATGCCCTATCCTGGGGCATCAGTGGCCCACCTAGGATATGCAGGTTTCCCAGGGCCCTCTCCAGCCCATCCTCTGCTCTTACCCAACCCCTCTGTCTCCTATACTCAGGCTTACCTTCCTTCAGCAGCTCCCAGCTCTTCCACACAGAGCCCACACATAGGATGGGGAGGCCAATCTCCCCTTGGAATAAGACCTGGGCAGAAGACAGAAAATGGATGCTGTGGGCTGAGCAAGCCAATGAGTAGCTTCCTAAGACCAATCTTCTCCTCTCCGACACCCTCCCTCTAGCTAAGAAGCAGAGGGAGGAAACTAGTCATAAAGGGAGGAAAAAGGAAGATACAAATTTAACAATAGAGAGGATAGAAGGGAGGGGGATGGACAGAAAAACACATTAAATCAATTTGCTAAATATAAATACACATTTAAGACTGACTCACAAAAAGGAGTCGGTTTTGTGTTTGAGACAGAACTTTTTTCTCCATATCCTAACATAGTACCCAATTTACACAGGGCTTAATGGATGGTCTCATCAACAAAGGAAAGAGCCAAACCTAGCTAGCAGCTGCCCATCTTGCTCCCCACAACTCACCGGGTCAATCTCAGGCAACACTGCTACAACATGTCTTCCCAGCATCTCCCCAGCCTTCTTGAAGATGTAACGGGAAAGAGGGTCTCCCTGATGTGCACCTGGGGCAGGGAGGAAGGAAGGTGGCTGGAGAGTGCCTAGGAGTGGTCTGTCCTGGGTTATTCTCTCTGTGGTAAAGCAGCAACCTCAGGAGCACTTGTAGTTAGTAAGTCTAGATCAGGATGACTGCATGCCTCATAACTCAGGGTTAAGCAAGTCTCACTGCCACCTCTCCATTTTCCCTAGATAGGTACCGGGTACCCGGTGCCAGAGGTGGCTCACCCCACTGCCCCCACTATAGCACCTGGGTACTGGCATTGGACTCTAATAATGCTCATATTGCATTTCTATGAGTCTCTCAGTTCTGAGGACTCAGGACTCTGGCTGAGAACAGCAGACTAACATCCTTATTAGTACCCTACTTACCGCCAGTTGCTGTTGGTCTGTCCTTTCCTGACTCAGTGCTGTGAATAAACCTCAATCCCAGCATCTAAGAGAGCCTTAGAATCCCCTTAGGCTAAGGTATTTAAATGAAGAGAATGTGGCCTTTCCAGAGGAGAAAGCAATGTATAGACCTGTAAATTCTATGTTGGGCTCTCTTTAATCCCCTAGTTCTTTAGGTATAATCAGTTTAAAAAGAAAAAGTTACGTGTCCAAAGGACAAATTCATAAATTTCTTAAAAACAGGAATGCAGTTTACACAGGCCATGAGAACTATCATAGACAGAAAGGAAGGTATTATAAAACCATTGTCAGTACAGTGCACTTGTCCTTCAGCCTCTCAAGGTTCTTGCCACAAATAAAAGCCTAGGAGCGAGGTAGCAGACCACTGAGGCCACCTGATGAGAGAGAAACTGGCATCTAAGCCCCATCTGAACCCCATTCTACCCACTACTTAAGAGATTTTTAGGGAACTGCCCTGACACCAGTACCTTCTGCAATTTTCCGGCAAAACCCAGCAAACCTGCTTTTATCAAAGTCTCTATACAGATGAGTGAGGATTCCTAGCCGATCTGGTACCTGAGAGACAGAGAAAGGAGCACAAGACAGTCATGAGAAGCAAAAATCTCCAATTTGTTCACCCTAGTTGTCTTCCTAATATCTCTACATTAGTTTTTGGAGTTTGTGTTTCATTAGGTCTAGAAAGTGTAGAGATTTGAAATTTCTCACGTGAGAAAAGTTGTGATTTTTCCCAATTCAGACTTCACTGCTTACTAAAGACGAAGGCAGCAGAATACAGATCTGTGTTCATCAGAGTGTTCAGTATTTCCTGAAACATTCTGGGAAAGAGTTATTTTAAGGAATCTAGGGACTGGGCATGTGGTTTAGTGGTAGAGTGCACGAAGCCCTAGGTTCAATTCCTCAGTACCACATAAACGGGAAAAGCTGGAAGTGGTGCTGTGGCTCAAGTGGTAGAGTGCTAGCCTTGAGCAAAAGAAGCTCAGGGACAGTGTCCATGCCCTGAGTTCAAGACCTAGAACTGGCAAAGAGAACAAGAACAAAAACAAAAACTAAGGAATCTAAGGAAAACACACCAGGCAATTCCCCTGAGAGTCACAATACACATTACAAATCAAAGGCTCTGAGAAGTACTGCAACCAAGAAAAAGAGTCACTTCTCCCAAACTCCAGAAGAGGTCTTTTAACAAATTTGCACATCCATAACTAAGTCCCCGATAAGGCACCAGGGATTCACCAGAATACATTTTAGGGAGGGGCTAAAATTTGAAGATCCAAGATCCACAACAATGTAGTATCTCCTTTACAACCTTATACAAAGTAGTAAATGGTATTAAGAGCAACTGATGGACATAGTAATGGACAGTTTTGACCCAACTGGCTGAATCAGGACAACTTCATTGCACTTTCCCTTATTGCTTTCCTAGGTACAGGCCAGGGTTCCTATTTAATCACCAACCCTCAGCTCTGAGAAGAAAGGCCCTCCCTTCCAACATCTTCAATTTCCTATGTTAGCCCTAGTCCTACCTTTCCTAAATGGCTGAACAAAAGACTAGCTGTCAAGCAGAGATGCTATCAAATGAGCATATGTTCCTTCTCTCCCTTTTACCTCTGGCTCCACCTGAAAGCAGTGGTTTCTCCTAATCCATTACAAATGAATACTGCGTAGTCAACACCTGATGCCCTAAGTACAGGCTGTTCTTTCCTAAAGTCTCCTTGCACACCTTTTGCTGTGTGTATGCCAGTCTTGGAGCTTGAACTCAGGACCTGGGCACTATCCCTGAGGGGTTTTTTGGTTGTTTTTTTGTTTGTTTGTTTTTTGTCAGTCATGGGGCCTGAACTCTGGGCCTGAGTGCTATCCCTAGCTCTTCAGCTCAAGGCTAGTGCTCTGCCACTTGCCCCACAGCACCACTTCCAGCTTTTTCTGCTTATGTGGTGCTGAGGAATGGAACCCAGGGCCTCATGCATGCAAGGCAAGCACTCTTACCACTGAGCCACCTTCCCAGCCCCTATCCCTGAGCTTTTGTGTGCAAGGCTACTGCTCTACCACTTGAGCCACCAAAAAAAGCCATTTCTAGCTTTTTGGTTTTTAATTGGAAATAAAAGTCTCACAGACTTTCCTGCCCAAAATGTTTTCAAACCTCAATCCTCGATCCTTCCTGCAAAGCTAAGATCACAGGCATGAGCCACTGGCACCAGCCTGCCCACCTCTTAACAGGCTTTCATAACCCAATGCATTTGTTCAGACTCAATGCTATCTCTGCCTCCCAACCTCCCCATGCAGGTTTCATCTTAGCCCAGACCTTCTGCTGTGCCCTCCCAATAGGTTTTAGCTGCCCAAGAAGGAAATCTGGCTAACCACTTATCAAATCACATCTTCCTCATGACCCCTTTCTGGAATGCACTTTTCACATTTCACATGTGACCCCTGTTGTTACGTACAACCTCTCTACCCCACATCTCTGAGTCTCTCACCCACCCTTGGCTCATTCAAGTACTGTCCTACAGTCAGTCCCCAGTGTTCTATTCCAGGTGTTCACTCGGAGTAGGTGAGTACCTGAAAATAGTTGAACATAGCCTGTTTGACGTAGCCAATATCATGAGGAGCCGCCTCCAGGTTGTCTATGGAATCAAACACTATTTTCACAGCTTGGTGTGCAATCCAGTAGGCTGCAGAGAGCAGAGAAGGATATTAGGGAAATCTCTCGAGGGAGTTTACTCACCAGGAAAAAAAAAAAACACAGACTAAGACAAGGTCAGTGGTCTGCTTCAATTTTACAGCAAATTAAGTTTCATGATTCAATTACATTGTATCTGACTGACCCAGGTAAGAAAAGCTGGAGAGGAAAAACAGAACATGTGAACCAGTATCATACCAGTTCCTACTCAAAGACATTGGTCAGCTATACAAACACCAGTAGTCATGGCATAAACTGGGACCCAAAGGCCCCTATGGAAATGTATATGGGCTAAACATAATAAAGGTAGGAGATGTTTCTATACCCCTTTGCTACCAGGAGACTTGTGTGGCATCTCCTGACACCTATGGGCTTTACCTTCAGATTCAACTCTTCCCTAAGGTCTCCAAAAGTCTGTATAGGCAGCATAGCCATAATGCTGAAGCATGAACCTGAACTCTGGGTACAAGACACTCCTGAAGAGCAAGGTAAGAGGTCAACCTAACATTCATATCTCTATGACAATCATTATCCTGCACTTGGAATGGTCACGGTTAAGCTCTCTCCCCAGAGAGCCCCAAGAATTAGCAGGCAGTGGTAAGATATGGAGAACCGCAGGACAGGAAGAAGTCCATGCCGCTGAGCCAATACCAGTGTGAACTCACCTGAGCCCTCATCACCCATCATGTGGCCCCAGCCACCACAGCCACTCTCAGAGCCATCAGGGTTGATGAGCCTGCAGTTGGAGCCTGTCCCAGAGATGAGCACAATCCCACCTGGAGAAAGGGCACAGGAGGCTCAATGAGGCCACAGCCCTACATATAGCAATAGCTTCCAACTGAAAAAACACAGGACAGAAAGAACCCCTCCAACCAAAAAAGAAAAACAGATCACCACCCAATCTCAAAGAGGAACAGCCAGGTGCAAGTGGCTCTAGCTACTCAAGAGGCTGAGATCTGAGGTCTATAGTTCAAAGCCCAGCCCAGGCAGGAAGTCTGAGACTATCTCCAATAAACCACCAAAAAGCTGGAAGTGAAAGTGAGCTATAGCTCAACTAGTAGAATGCTACCTTTGAGAGAAAAAAAAAAAACCTCAAACAGTGCCCAGACCCTAATTTTAAGCCCCAGAACCAGCACAAAAAAAAAAAAAAAAAAGAAAAAGAAAATTTGAAAAATCAAACAGATATAAGAAAACCAAACCACACTAGCTTCCAAATGGGAGCGCTTTGATCTCAGACAAACTCCAAGAGGACCATAACCTGTGCCTTCTTAAGAGAATGTAGCTCCTTGTCTAGTCAGTGTTCAGGTAACTCTCCTTGCTTTACTGAGTGCCTACTGTGTGCCAGACTGTGCTAAACTCTGTTCTTACAGTGATCATCAGTACCCGAAAGTTACTTTATGAATACAATTGTCCCACTTACAGATAAGGAAACTGAAACTTAGAGGAGTTCCTTAGCCTCTCCCAGACTGTAAGCTAGTATACCAGAAGCTGGAATTTAGTTTGGGTTTTTCTTTAGTATTGCTGGGATTCAAACACCAGTCCCATGCTGTAGTACTCTTTACACTATCAGATCTCTTGCATGTTCTCCTACATACTCCTGGCTTCCCCCAGCCTGCTTCTCATGGCACTACCTTATAGTGAAATCTGGTCTTTGACTCCACTCCTCACATCTCTTTCTCCTTCTGTCCCCTCATCTTTACTCTAGCAGAGACTTGTGCTCATGAAAGCAGACGGGTGGAATATGACAGGGACTGCCTTCCAGATATTTATAAACAAGTTTTTCAAGCTACATCTTGGGGCTTTCCCAAGAAAACCAGTTCTCAATGTCACCTCTGCCCCCACGTTCTCACCATCTGGTGTAGCTGTGGCAATGGAGCCAGCGGCATCGGTGGTGATTATGTAGCTTTCACTCAGGTAGGGAAATCGGTGCCTCAGCTCGTCCATCAGGATCCTAACCGCTTCTTCCTGCTCCCCACCGCTTAGGGATAAGCCCTAGGCCACAGAGGAGGTGAGCAAGTGAGTAGAACCCAAAACCTATCTTCTTTCTCAATCCTCTTCTATCCTGATGTTTGCCTCCTGCCCTCTCCATCTGGCTATACCCTGTTCACCCAGCTCTAGTTCCTCTACTTTATTCAACAACATCTCAGAAGACAAGAACAGCCTGAACTAGAGACGGACAGAAGAAAAGAAAGATTCATAAACACCATGTTGAAGTGTGGAAGCTAGCAGTGTTTTTAGCAAAAAATCAAAGGAAAAAAAGGCAATTTGAAATACATAGGTTGAACATCTCACTTCTATGTCTTCTCAGACAATGCTATATCAATTTGGGAGAAAGAGTTGAACTGGAAGTAACAATAGCTAACATTTGGATCAGACTATGCTAACCATTTTGGAATGTGTCAGGTCACTTTACTTTCTCAACAACTCTTAAGGTAGCTACTGCTATCCACATTTTCCAAATGAGGAAACTGAGTGACCTTTTAAGGTAAGTAACCTCTTAAGGATCACAGTGATGTAAAATAGCAAATCTGGGATTCAGATCAGTCTCAATGGCTCTCCAAGAGAGCTGGAAAGTAAAGCTTTGAGAATGGGTAAGATTAAGTTTCCACACCAGGACCTGGAAGCCATATCCTCTTACAGTCATCAACTCTTCTAGTCCAAATTTGCCACCTATTTCATTCAGTGCTGCTGGCTTAATTTCTGAGTTTTACCCTAGACTCACCAAGCTCCGAAGGGGTACCAGAGGATCCACCCCTGCTTTCTGTTTGGCCCTGTTCACCATCTCGTTGATTCTCTCCACACATGCGTCTGTCCCGATGAGCTGGCTCCAACAGGGAAGGAGAAGTTATGAAGGCTTGAGGACCTGTATAGCCCCTACTGATTGCTCTCTGAATCCCAGCCACCTCAACAGGAGTTAAAGTGATAAAATCAGAAAAAGCCCTCTAGTACCATCAGTATAACTTTTTTACCCAGTGGTTTGTGCACTGTCCATCTGCTTCTGACAGGATCTGCCCATCCTCCGACAGTAAAAGGACCTTGGACCGCGTGCCTCCCCTACAGAACATAAGAGGGCACTTAATTCTGCCCAGGAAAACCTGCAGGTAAGAGCTCAGCTTGTGTAGTCCTTGTTATAGGCAGAGGCCAGTGTAACAGAAGAGACAATTTCTGCAACCCAGTAACTACTCCCAAACCCACCTTTATGGTTTAGTTGTTTGCTGTGCTCTTGAAACTGAAATGTAAGTCACACTTACCTTCCTTTGAAGATATTCTATCTATCCTGTGAGAACCTAATTAACTGTGACCTGGACCTTAAAAACTTTTCTGATACAAGGCCCACGTTAGTTAAGCCTTCACAGTGCATCATTGCTATGTAAGGTTCCTCTTTATCAAGTGTATTCAAGCTAGGTATCAGTGGCTCTCCCTTGTGATCTTGGCTACTCAGAAGGCTGAGATCCCAGGACTGTGGTTAAAAACCAGCCTGGTCAGACAAATCTGAGACTCTTAACTACAATTAACCAGCAAAAAAAACAACCTGGAAGTGGAGGCATGGCTCAAGTGACAGAGCACTAACCAATGAGCCAAAATGCCCAGGAAAAGTTCAAGGTCCTACATTCAACCCCAGTCCTGGTGCTCATGTACACACACATACATATACACACACACACATACATACACATGCACGCACATTTGGTCGTTTCTGCTTCTTACTAGATTATGATGTTCACTAGCTCAAGCTCCAAGCCACACCACAGCCTGGATGAAGCAATACTTGGGCAATATAGCTAGACAATGGAATATCCCCCTCTGCTCCTCTCACAGTAACTAATGACTGCCTTTCAGCTGCAAGATAGGCTTGTGAGAAATGCTTACCCAATATCAGGGAGAACAGATACATGCTTAAGCCATTAAGTATTTTAATGGTAATGGCAGGGGAGACCTGAGAGTTTAGAGAGAGATCTGTGGTGGTGAGCTGTGTTTCCTGATCAGTACTTTTAGGAGTATCTTAAAATTAAGAGAACAAAGATGACCTACTAATCAAAGATGGCATGAGTTTCAAGGGGTGGCAGATTCAACATCCAAAACAATCTCTTGACAAGTTCTTTTAGATGAATATAACAAGGCTGAATGCAAACATTGAAGAAAAAAAAAAGTGCCATGGATACAGGCTAGAGAGAATCCACCTTAACAACCCATATGAAAGTCAGGAAGATGTGGCTGCCAGGGGAGTGAATCCAATCTTAGACCATCTTTAAATGAAAAGTGCTTTGGCTGAGATAAGAGCTTTCTATTTTGCCCCGATCTGACACAACCAAATTCACATTCTGTCATTGTCAGGAGGCTTGGTAATCAATCATCTTGTTCATCCCTGTCCTCACTTGACATCTGTGGTAACTGAAGCCCCGAGGCTTTGGCAGCAAGATACCTTCTGGCAATAAAAAGGGAAAAAAAAAATCTCTGTTCTAGCTTCTACCTCTTTCCCACTCTCCACCATGCAACTTCACACCTGACACCTGTTCCGCAACTCTCCCTGGGACCGGGGATGAGGCAAGGAGCCGCTCCCCCAGACAACACCGCAGAGTGGGTAGTTCCTGCAGGGAAAAGGGGCGTGGTCCCGCCACGAAACACAAAGGACCCCCACCCGAGGTGTGCCCGGGAGACTGCGTTCTCCCTGCGCGGCACGCATGGTCGCTCTCGCCGGGGCGCCCCTGCGCGTGCACACACCTCTCCTCGACAAGGCCCAGCAGCCCAGACTGGCCGGACCTTGAGGTGCAAGGCCACCTCACCTCCCGGCCTGACAAGGATCCGCTGCCCCGCCCTCTGGCCTGGGACGCCCTACGCCGCTCGTCCCGGGCTCCTGCCGTCGAGCCGCACTCACCCCTCGACACCCCCGTAGAGCGCAGCCATGCTGCTGCTGCCGCCGCCGCCGTCGGTTCCGCCTTGCGCTTCCCTCCCCACCTCCTGCAGCTACCCTCCCTCTCAGCCTCCACGGCACCGCCCCGCGTCACGTAAGCGCCCGCCAAGTGCGGTTGGCTCCTGGCGCGCGTGCGCGAGGCGTGGCTCTGAGGACGAACTCCCCCGCCCTTCTCGGCCAGCCGGGACGGAGAGGACGACTCCCCGGGCGTGTGTGGCCCGCAGCGGTCCCTCCAGCCTTTTCCTTCATCCTATCCTTTGCTTCTGCAGAGGATCACCGAATCCCAAGCGGAGAAGCCACGAGGGCCTCCCGGACCGACTCCCTAGAAATGCTCACTGCCCTGCCCGCCCCTCTGCGCCCGGAAGTTGCTGGCAGCCCCACTTGGACTTGTGGGCCACACCGCGGTTGACGCACGCAGTGACGCACGCTCGACCCCGCCCCTCGGGGCCTCGGTCCCAGAGCCAAGGGTATCTTCTCGGGACCGGGAGCGGCGTGCGGCCAAAGCCACACGAGCTGGCACGCAAGTGCACGGATTTTACGCTGCGCTCCTATTGATAGGTAGGTTAACTAGGGCCCTAAGGACAATTCCAGAGTAGGACATGCCCCCTAGGAAACATCGCAACGGAGGAGGACTGCTATTTGCCTCCCCATCACCTAAGCCGCCAGAACCCGGAAGGTGGACGGCTGCATGTTCCAAAAGGTCTAAACATTCCCACCGCGGAATGTGGAGTGTTCCTTCCACCCCCAGCTTCTCCCAGCAACGCTTGAATTTCGCGGGTTGAACAGACCTGCGTGAGGACTGTAGTTTTCAGGTTTGCCGTGACTCACAGGTCTCCTCTGATTGGTCGATTGTCTTATGCCTCATTTACATGAGGTGTGGCTCAGGATTCCGCCACTTGACTGGCGGCTGGCCAGAGACCCTTTGTCTCTTTCGCTTCAACACCTTTGGTTAAGGAAAAGGCCAGTATCATCTCTTGAGGGATCTCTGGGGTTCGTTGGTGCAGTCAGTAAAGGGAATCAACCGCTTATCACTCTTTTGCTGCTTCTCTTTGCTCTATTTTAAAGGCTCTACATAGAAAACAATGAGTCCTTAGGGGCCAAATCAACTCACCTCTGCCTCTGGCCGAGGAAATGTTCCAACTACTTTTTAGTTTCGTTTCTGAGCGATCCCCTTGACATGTGAATGAAGGTGTCTCATCTGGAAACTCACCAGGAACTCTGATCATGGGACTTTCTGGTGTGATCCAAGGACTCTGAGGCCGAAGCGAGGCCACCGACTTTCCCATAAAGTGTACACACACACTTTGGTTGCTTTTCCCATTGAGTCTGGTTGACTGACCAAGCACTTCTGTCCTATGGTCCTAACTCACCTCCTTAGGGAAGAAGTTCCCTTGACTTAAGGAAAAATTGTATACCACCATCTGATTGTTGCTCTCAGTGCCACCCAGTCCCAGAGGAGGTTCTTATTCTTCCAGTTTAGACAAAAGGAAATCCCTGGGTCTAAATCGTTAGACATTTCCTTCAATGTTCTTTTCATCCAGACATTGACAGAATGCCAAAGGGTAGACTACCACAGATCTGCTCCAGCTTCCCTAACTCTGACCTAGAGCCTGACCCACTGGAATTAGTACCCGTTGGACTTACTGCTAGAACTACATCCTGGACTGATAAATCAAAGGGATCATAGTGGTCCTGACTATGAAGGCTGGAGAAAATAAGGGCCTACAGGACACATATGATATCTAGGACAAGGCAGATGGACCAAAGAGATAAGTTCCACCGGAAAGATATAATCTTGAGGGAATGTATATTTTTTTAACTCTTTTAAGAAGCCCTATTTCAGGTATAGGCATAACAACTGGATCAGGACATGAAGAAATCAGTAAAGGGTCTCATTGTCACCATTTAGGGAACTCAAAAAATATGAGGATGAGTTCTGTGATACTACTGCTCACCTAACCCTCCCAGGTATGGGTGTGAGGTGCTTACACATCCATGAATTCAAATTAGTCAAGGGACACTTTGAACTTACAAGAGATGGAGAAACTAGTAAAGGGATGGCTTTCTTTTCCCCTGTCTTTTCAGATGGTTAACCATCATCTATGGCCTACATTCTACTGGGGTAACTAGCTATTTCTCTACTTGAGAAACAAGGATTCCTTTGACTGAACCCCTAATATTGCTCTGTACCAGAGCGTGGCCTGAATACTAAACTGGAGGATAGAGAAGTTTGTCCCCTGAAGGAAGCATAATATTATAATACCAACCTACAATTAAATTTATTTTGTCACAGGAGGGGAACAGGTCTGAAGTTCTATATGTACAGGTCTTTTTGTCTTAAGGGATAACCCTAGTTTCTGCCAAGAGTATAAACCTGATCTAGCCCTTTTGGCAATAGTGTCTGGCACCCCAGACACCAGACCAAGGATCTCTTCACCTGAGAGAAACCAAAAAGGAGGAAGCTTCAAATGGCTACTCCTCCTGAACCTTTATAGCCACACTACCAGAATCCCTGACAGAAATAAAACTAAAGGTACTACCATATAAACTTGATGTTAATAGGCATAGGTATTAGAAGAAATCTATTCCCTCCTCTTGCCAAGACCTTCAAACAATTGGGAGGGTTCTTTGGCATAACAAAATTCTGCAGGTTATAGATTTGGATATAAGCAGATAACCCCTCCCCTATATCAATTAGTGAAAACTCATGACAGGAGCTTGCTTCCTGGAATGGGAGCCTGACACCTAATAGACATTTACCAAACTTAAATAGGCTGTAATCCATACCACTGTTCTGAGTCTCTTGTTAGGAAAATCCTTTAATCTGTATGTCACTGAAAGAAAGGAAAGGCTCTGGATATGTTTACTCAAGCTGGAGGCCCCACTCAACAATTACTGAGTATCTAAGTAGAGAACTTGATGTATTTGGTAAAAGATAGCCCAGTCTTCAAGCAGTAGCAGTAGTAGCCACTCTGAATTCCCAAGCAACTAAATTTAGTCCGGGAGGGGACATAACAATATTTATTCCTTACAAAGTGATAGGACTACTTTCCTACAAAAGAGATCTATGGCTCTCAGACAACTGTCTCCTCAAATATCAGGCATTATTTCTAGGACCAGCCATCCAGCTAAATATATGCCCTTCTTTAAGTCCTGCTAGCTTCCTCTCTGAAGTGGGAATAGAAACAGCATAATGGCAAACAGGTGATAAAGGATACTCCTTTGGGGGACCTCAACCTGAACCTCTTCATAGACAGTAGCTCCTTTAGGAAACAGAATCCTTTAGAAACAGGATTCATCATGATTACTTTAGAGGCAACCACTGAGAGCTCATCCCACCCCTTCTCTCCTCAAATATGCCTTTTTGGTTCTTCATGCTCATAATGTCATTTGGAGGGACAGATGTTTTCTGACAGCTAATGGATCCTCTTCTAATACCACAGGAGATTGCTCAGTGCTCTTCTTTCCTCCCAAGGTAGAAGTCATACATTGTAAGGGTTGTCAAAAGAGACAGATGAGCCATATACTGTTGACTTACACTTACAATCCTAATTACTCAGCGGCTTCAAATCTGAGAATAACAATTTAAAGTCAGCAGGACAAACTAATCCAAAAACTGCTCCAATTAACCAGAAAAACGCTGAAAGAAGAGGCATGGATCAAGTGGTAGAGTATGAGCAAAAAAGTCCAAGTAAGGGTGCTGGGATTTCAAGCCCCAATACACACACACACATACACACACCATTTCAGAAGGCAACAAATTATCAAACCTGGCCTAGGAGCCAAGGATTCCTTGATGTCTGAAGCAATAGAAGCCTTCCTAATTTGGAACAATTCCTTCAGGGAGATATGACCCTAATTTACTCCAGCCCAAAAGGAATAGATTCTCTCATGAAGAGATATCCCTCACTCCTTGGATGGCTGCAAACAGAAGAAGGAAAGTTATTCACACCAGTACTTAGCCAAAGGAAGGTCATCAGCACTACATCACTTAGGAAAGGATAAAATATAATAAATAATTCAGAATATTCATGGAGAAAGCAATTTGGAAACCATCAAATAGATTAAATTCGCCAGAAAAAAATCTGCTTCATAAGAAAAGTTTTTCCCTGTCATCCAAATTTTGGCAAATAGACTTCACCCACTTGCAAAGGCTAACACCATGCAATATCTCCTAGCATAGGTGGGCACACTTACTAATTGAAATGGAAGCCTTTCCCTGTTGAACTGAAATTACCCCAAAATTTGGATTTCTTAGTAACCTACAAGTGATGATAATCCCTTCGTCAAAGCTGCAGATATCCAAGGAGTGTCCAAGACATTGGAAAATACAATATCAATTGCATTGTGTTTGGCAGAAACACTCTCCAGAAAGGGAGAATAGACAAAAAATTATCCTCAAGAGACACCTTAGAAAACTCAAGAAACTCATCTCCCTTGCCCACTCTTTTCTCCATAAATTTGCTAAAGATTAGAAACACTGCCAGATCTGCCAGATGCCTGTAATCCTAACTACTCAGGAGGCTGAAATCTGAGGATTGAGGTTCAAAGCCAGCTAAGATAGGAAAGTCTGTGAGATTCTTTTTTTTTTTGGGAGGGGGGGGGTCCGGTCCTGGGGCCTGGACGCTGTCCCTCCACTCTTCAGCTCACGGCTAGCGCTCTACCACTTGAGCCACAGCACCACTTCTGGCTTTTTTCTTTTTGCTTATGTGGTGCTGAGGAATCGAACCCAGGGCCTCAGGCATGCAAGGCAAGCGCTCTACCACTGAGCCACCTTCCCAGCCCTGTGAGATTCTTATCTCCTGCTAGCCACCAAAAATCAGGAAGTGGAGCTGTGGCTTGTGTGGTAGAATGATAGCCTTGAATAAAAAAAAAAAATAGCTAAAAGACAATGTCCAGGCCTTGAGTTCGAGCTCTGGAACTGGCACACACATACATACAAAGCAGTCAATGGGGGCTGGGAAGGTGGCTAAGTGGTAGAGAGCTTGCCTTGCATTCATGAGGCCCTGGGTTTGATTCCTCAGCACCACATAAACAAAAAGAAAAACAGCCAGAAGTGGTGCTGTGGCTCAAGTGGTAGAACGCTAGCATTGAGCTGAAGAGCTGAGGGACAGCGCCCAGGCCCAGAGTTCAGGCCCCACGACTGGACCAAAAAAAAAAAAAAAGAAGTCAATGGGTAGTTTTATTCAGGCATAGCTACTGTATTAGTTTAGGAATACAGGGACCTAAAGGCACGTATATATGTGTATATATATATATATATATATATATATATATATGTATTTGTATTTGTATTTGTATATGTATATGTATATGTGACTCATGTTGTGTTTCTGTTGCACTACATTGTTCTGTTTTGTCTCCTATCTATCCAGACCAGAGTATTTAAAAGTCAGAGTCCCACATCCGAAATAAATATTGGCTGTATGACTGATTTAAAGAAAAAATTAGCACAGAATAAAAGACCAATAATAACATATATGTTTGTGTTGCTTATTCTTTAAAGCTTTCTGTACCTTTATCACTAAAAACTTGGTAACAATGACAGATTTCTAATTACACATTACAAGACTGAGTCTCTGAAATCAAAGCAATTAGCCAAGACTTGGACACATAATAGATGTTGCTTATTATGGGTATGGGTAGTTACTGGGAAGAGAAGGAAATAAAGATGTAGTAATACAGGAGGTGTTCATGATTTCTAAATTGCTTTGTAGACATTTAATGCCCGTTTGCACTGGGCTTGCAATGTCCTAGCAGCTGTTCCCATGATATTCACGAGGTAGGTAATGTTCTGTAAGAATCTGCTAGCCCAGGTTGTTTTTTCTGCCTTCCTTGCTTTGCCCTCTGGCCTCATGGAAGCCATAGTGGTAGAGGAGGCAGGATGAGAGTGGTAGGAGAAACAGTAGAAAAATATCTCCCATGCCAAAGTTACTTAGGGGTTTGGGACACAACTTGTGGCCTCAAGGTTTCAAAAATGTATATTGATTTAGATCATAGAACAGACACATCTATTTTTTTTTCTCACCACTGTATTTCCTGAGGTAACCTCGGGACCAGACAAGTGGTAGGAGCTTTTAAAACCGGTGTGTGTGTGTGTGTGTGTGTGTGTGTGTGTGTGTGTGTGTGTGTGTGTGTGTGTGTGTGTGTGTGTGTGTGTGTGTGTGTGTGTGTGTGTGTGTGTGTGTGTGTGTGTGTGTGTGTGTGTGTGTGTTACACAAAGTCTCTATCCTGTATAGCCTAGGCTGATCTCAAATCCACAATCTTTCTACCTCTGTTTTCTGAATACTGTGATTATAAGTGTCTATCACACTCTCAACTTCTTTTGAGGTGCTGATAGCTGAAGTCAAACCATAAAGCACTGTGCTACAGACACAAGGAGTGCCACATGCCCCACTGTGATCTAAAGGGGAGAGCAAGCAAACTTCATGGCAGAGACAATTTGCAGAACAGACTGGAGCAAGGAAGACATGGAATATGTAAAATTATGAATTGAGGGGGCAAGAGTTGGACAGGTAGTCAGGAGGACCTCAAAGGGATCTAGCCCTAAAAGTTATACTGACATCCAGACATAGTTGCTCATGCTATAAACCCAGGCACTTGGGAGTCAGAAGTTCCAGGCCCTAAACTTAAATTCAATTTTCACAACCAAAAAAAAGCAGGGGCAGGGTGGGGTGGGGTGGGGGGGAAATGGGCACAGGCACTGATGGCTCATGCCTATAATCTTAACTACTCAGGAGGCTGAGATCTGAGGATCACGGTTCAAAGCCAGCCCAGGCAGGAAAGTTCGTGAGACTCTTATCTCCAATAAATCACCAGAAAACCAGAAGTGGTGCTATGGCTTAAGTGGTAGAGCGCTGGCCTTTAGCTAAAGAATTGAGGGTCAGCACCCAGGCCCAGAGTTCAAACCCCATGACTAACAAAAAAGCCGGGGGTGGAGGGCGGCTGGGAAGGTGGCTTAGTGGTAGAATGCTTGCCTAGCATGCCTGAAGCCATGGGTTCAATTCCTCAGCACCACAGAAAAGGCCGGAAGTGGCGTTGTGGCTCAAATAGTAGAATGCTCACTTTGAGCAAAAGTAGCTCAGGGACAGTGCCCAGTCCCTGAGTTTAAACCCCAGGACTAGCAGGGGGAAAAAAGAAAAGAAAGAGAATGGAAGACAGAAAGAAAAGGAAGAAAGAGAGAGAAAAAAGTTGCCAGTACAAGTATGACATTAGCAATATGCTTTAGAAAATTAATCTGGCAGATTCCTTATTATCGGTACACTTGCTCACTTGGAACTGAAAAACAGAAGACTGGGAAATGACCCCAGGCTAGAGCTGAACAGAAATGATAAAGGCTCTGAGCACCTGTGGCTCACATCTGTAATTCTAACCACTGGGAAGGCTGAGATCTGAGGATCCCCGCTAGAAGCCAGCCTAGGCAGCAAAGTCCATGAGACTCTTATCTCCAATTAACCACCCCCAAACCAGAATGGGCTCTGTGGCTCAAAGTGGTAGAGCCCTGAGCAAAAAAAAAACTCAGGGATAGCGCCCAGGCCCTGAGTTCAAGCTCTACAACTGACAAAAAAAAGGAAGGAAGGAAGGAAGGAAGGAAGGAAGGAAGGAAGGAAGGAAGGAAGGAAGGAAAAGAAAGAGAGAGAAATAAAGAAGAAAAAAAGAAAGAAAAGGAAGGAAGGGAGGGAGGGAAGGGAAGGAGGGAGGGAGGGAAGAGAGGAAGGAAGGAAGGAAGGAAGAGCGGAGGAAGGAAGGAAGGAAGGAAGGAAGGAAGGAAGGAAGGAAGGAAGGAAGGAAGGAAGGGAGGGAGGGAAGGAAGGAAGGCTAGCTGTGGCTCAAAGTGGTAGAGTGCCAGTCTTGAGCCTTGAGTGAAAAGCTCAGGACAGTGCCAAGACCCTGTATTGTTCAAGCTCCAGGAAGGAAGGAAGGAAGGGAAGGAGGGATGGAGGGAGGGAGGGAGGGAGGGAGGGAGGGAGGGAAGGCTAGCTGTGGCTCAAAGTGGTAGAGTGCCAGCCTTGAGCCTTAAGTGAAAAGTTCAGGAATAGTGCCAAGACCCTGTATTGTTCAAGCTCCAGGAAGGAAGGGAGGGAGGGAGGGAAAGAGGGAGGAAGAAAGAAAAGAAAAAGAAAAGGCAGAACTGGAGCCGCTGAGAGGAATGAAAGTGGGAATCATGCTGACATCGGATCTGGGATATGTGATCATTACTGATCTTGGAAGACAAGAATGAAGAGAGAGGGGTAAGCTGCTGCCTTACTGAAGGTAGTTATGGACCTTGAACTGGTAACTGTGAAATAAAAGAAGAGCTATTCAGAAAAAAAAATGGAAAGGGGTGCGGTCTATATGTGCAAGAGGCAACTTAAAAGATGCTTTCACTGGGTTCTATGAATTAACTAAAAGGTTCCCAACTTTATATCTGTGCCCTTTGGTCTGCTGCCATCCCTTTGCAATAATCTTGGGTAGCAAGAAAGAAAATTCACTGATAAGCTTCTTGTGGGGAAGGCAATCTTTCCCTCAAAGAGGCCAGGCCTTCTTATCATCTAAAGGAAACCACTGAAACTAGAGAGTCTACCTGCCAAGCAATTTGTTCCTGTTCCCATTCCAAGGTCAAACTGATAACAATTCTCCAAAAGCCCTCCCAGAACAAAGATTGAGATAACTGTCAACCATACCTGTAATTTGGAATCATTTTAACTATGCCTATCCTTCTAACTCCCTGCCCCCATTCTCCTTGTTTAATTTGAAGCCAATGTCTGCACCCCTGAAGATGACTGAAGATGTACTAAAGTGCTGGCTTCCCATGGTTTCCATGTAATAAATATCCTTTCTCTGCCTTTCACTATATTTCTTTATTTGGCATGTGGGAGCAACTGGCCAGACTAACTTGAGACTCCTGGATTTGGGGCCTAGGGTATAAAACTCTGGTTTCATAGGGATGCTAGAGTGCAGATCCATGTGGAACCAAGTGGCATAAATATTCTGCCCTTCAAGTCTCCTTGAAGAAGAAAAAGAAAAGGGGGCATTTGATGCTTTGATCTGAAGTTGTTCTGAAAAGTGTGGGCCCCAGACCTGGGCATCAACCATAGAAAATCAAATCGATTTCTTTCTTTTTTTTTTTTTTTCCTGAGCATGTGTGAGTTCATATGGGTGTCTTTGTCTATGTCAATCGATATGTAGTTGTGCACATCTTTTTTATGTATATTTGAATTTGTCTTTGTTTCTAAGTGACTGAATATGTCCACAGATGTATCTACAGGTTATCTACAGATAATATCATTATGTAACTTATGTACTAACATGACTATGGAATTAGAATTACCATTCCAATTCTTGAGGGAATCTAAAAATCCCTGTACATCTGCTTACCTTTGGGCAGGTGCATAATTTGTACAGACATGACTTGGGTTGAAGCTTCAGTGCAGTGATAGAACTGACTCACATTACCTTATAAAAACCCAATTTCACCGTATCTTTTCTACCTCCCATTCAGACATCATACCAGTAGCTACTCATCAATGTGGGGCATATATATATATATATATATATATATATATATATATATATATATATCATAAATAGACAAATAATATATTTGCTGTGTATGTTTTCAAGAAAGCTGGCTGTTAAACATTAGCCAACATACTACCGCATGTGTTGTTTTGAGATTATTTATTTATTTACAAGTGTCTTACTATGTCAGTTAGACTTGCTTTGAACTCCCAGACTGAAGCAATCATACTCTCTCAGCCTCCTGAGCATCTGGGACTATAGTCACATATCACTGTGTTCAATGTAAAGAGCTTTTGTGTCCATGAGAATCTCAGTGGTTTGTGTCTACATATACCAATGCATAGTACTCATATGAAAGAGTATGCCTAGGTATTATTGGTGGAACAGATCATAGGAATTCACCTTTCCCTGGGGTACTGAGAAAGAGCTGAGCCCTTTTAAGTACTGTTAAATAGCATAAGTATGGTTTAGTGCTATTAGAATTGTAGTTCTCTGTTGTGCTTTTTAAACATCTTTGCTGTGAATTCTCATTGAATCCTTTCTGTGAATTATTACAAAGACTAAGACTAAGCTATCTAACAACCTTGAGTGAAGAAATGTAAGTCAAGCAGCATTTCTTTGTTAGCTGTCTAGTCTGCACTCAGGGCAACGCTGATGCTTTGAACACTATAATGCCTCAGGGAAGCTACACTGCAACCACAGCAGCTTGCCACCAAAAGCACAATTCCCTCTTCAGAAGTACTAGGCAGGTCATCATCGCCTCAGACATCTGGGCCAGACTTTCTGCTATCACAAGCTTCTGTGAACTCTAGTAGCTACTTTCACCCAGGCCAAAGGAGAAGCATTTTCTCCTGGTAGCCCAGCAAAAGGCCTGTGACTAGTGCTAACACAACCCTTTATTCTCATGAGGGGCTGTGATTGGCACAAACAACCTTTCCACACCCCCTCTAGCTATATAAGCAGGCTGTTGTTCATCTCTTTGTTGGATTAGCTCTTGTTGTGCTACCTGCTTTTGCAAGATTGGACCCATTAAAAGTTTCTCTCGTGCTTATTTTGCAACACATGTACTGAAAAGTTTCTCTCCAGCTGGATACCAGGTGGCCCATCTGTAATCCTAACGACTCAGGAGGCTGAGATCTGAGGATAGAAGTTCCAAGCCAGCCTGAGCAGGAAAGTCCAAGAGACTCTTATCTCTAACCACCAAAAAGCTACAAGTGGAGCTGTGGCTCAAGTGGTAGAATGCTCACCTAGAGAAAAAAAGCCCAGCCACAGCACCCAGATCCTGAGGTCAAATCCACACACGCGCACGCACACGTGCGCTCGCACACACCCACACCCACCCACACACGCACACAGTTTTCTCTCCAATGTTTGTTATTTACTTTTGCTCATCATTACAGTAAGCTAAGCTAGTAACAAGAAGGGGAGACAGTAGCACAACAGTGGGAGCAGCAGCATGGCAATGGGAGTGATGACTGCAATAGCTGCAAGAGTGTGACTAAAGATTCTCAAAGAGTAGCTGGAGGTGGAAATGATTGTCCAGCAAGGACACCAGGGAGAGAGAAGTCTAGGAGAGGTGAGAGAGGGCAGAGGAAGGAAAGGCAAGAGAGGCAAGACTTAATGGCTAGCCACTAGAAGAGTTCCAGGAGCAGTCAGCCTTATGTACCAGGGATTCTGATACCCTAGGTCTGAGAGTTCTATACTAGCTTCTGAAGAGCAGAGGTCCTAACACCTTATGCTCAAGAGCTGGAACATCAACCACTATTGCAGCGGAGAGTCCCAACACCCAAGGAAGGCCTGCCCAGGAGCTATATCACTAGCAGCCACTGCTGCTGGTTTCTCATAGCTACTAGAAGCCAAATGCCCACCCCACTCAGGTTAAAGCTCAGAGTAATGGGCCTTCAACACAAGTACCTATAGCCATAAACCTCTGGCTTTGAAAGCCTGGAGCAATAGGCTCTTCAATGTTAGAGCCTGGAGGTTGGGTCAATTTTTTTTTAAATACTTTACAAACTCAGGCTGCAGAGATGTAGCTATTTTCCTACCACTAACCTTGATTTCTGTCTCAGTATTTCATTATCCCTAGCAAAAGAATGCTTAATCTAATCTCAGGTAAACGTGGGACATTTCCGTTGCAATTTAAGGTTGTATGGCCGGGTGTGTCTCCTTCCTCCTGAGCTCCTGGCCTCTCCCTCCAGGTATCAGAAAAAAGAAAGCAACATTATATCACCTGGCTATAAAATACTCAATAAGCTGTATGCCCATTTTACAAAGGCAGACCTCTTCAGAGGTTAATAAAGATTTAATAAAGGGAAATGCTAAGGGCTTAATTCAGTTCTCTCTTTGCCATGTCACCAGACTACCACAATTTGCTATAGATTGTGGTCATGTATGATGCACTTTTAATTGTGATGGATTAGGACTAGTGCTCAAATAATTATAGAAGTTCCAATTCTGTGGGGGGGGGGGGGAGCTTGATCTTAGCACCTAGGCACTCCAGGCTGGTGCTCTACCACTTGAGTCACAGCTCTACTTTCAGCTTTTTTGTGGTTAATTGAAGAGAAGAGTCTCATGGATTTTCCTGCCTGGGTTGGATTCAAACCCTGACCCTCAGCTCTCAGCTTCCTGAGTAGCTAGGATAATTATATTTGTGAGCCAGGAGCACTTGGCTTAGAACCTCCAATTCTATCACTGGAACCCACAACAAATATCTCTCCTGATACTGTGGTATAACAGGAAACTCAACTAAAAGTGTACATGGATCAAAGGCTATGAGGTTGAACAGAATGATTTCTATGTAAAGCCAGTGAGATAAATTTCACAGAGTTGCACTCCCTAGCCTGTTCCATTCTTTTATCAAGATTTAGCTCTCTGGCCATAGCCTGGATACACAACTTTCTAAATTATGATATGAACATTGTGTCTTCTGGAAGAGGAAGGCAAATATATGCCGAAAGTAAGGTGCATTCTCTTAGAACAAACCTCTTCTGGAACAGTCCCAGGGAAAGAGGGGCCAGAAGAGGGTGAGAGAGGAAGTGCTCTATCTCTCCTAATCTCCTACTTTGTTCACTAAGAAACCACAGTCCTTTAAAAAAAATGTTTTTCCTGTGGCATTAAGATTTGAACTCAGGGGCTGGGAAGTTGGCTCAGTGGTAGAGCGCTTGCCTTGCATGCCTGAGGCCCTGGGTTCGATTCCTCAGCACCACATAAGCAAAAAGAAAAAAGCCGGAAGTGGCACTGTGGCTCAAGTGGTAGAGCACTAGCCTTGAGCTGAAGAGCTGAGGGACAGCGCCCAGGCCCAGAGTTCAGGTCCCATGACCGGACCCAAAAAAAAAAAAAAAAAAGATTTGAACTCAGGACCTTAGGCCTGGTAGACAGGTATCCTACCACTTGAGCCACCCTCCAGAACCATAGTCCCTTTATATAAAATTGCATTTTATTTTTGCTAGAGTCTGAACTGAGAGCTTTGTGCATAATGGGAAAGTGTTCTTACTCCAGAACTACATACTTGGCCCTTAGTTTTATTTGGTGGTTCTGGAGTTGGAACTAGGGCTTTATGCTTGCTAAGCAGGTATTCTACCACTTGAACCAAGCCTCCAGACCTTCTTGCTTTATATATTAATTAATTTATTTTCTGAAATAGGTTCTTACTTTTTGTCTCAGCTGGCCTGGTCCTCAAGCCTCCTATTTATGCTTCTTGCTGTAGCTGTAGAGAGGCATGCTGCAACACCCAGTTTTTTTCTGTTGATTATGAGGTCTTTCAAACTTTTTACTAGGGCTGGTCTCAACCATGCTTCTCCTGATCTCAGCCTCCTGAGTAGCTAGGATTATCTGGAAAATGAGGAGAAACTTGTTAGGTAAATTAAAGTTAGGTAGGTTTTATTAAGTAGCGGACAAAGAGAACACCACATGATATTCAGGCAGGAAGAGTTTGCCCCCATCATGTATGGTGAGACCACTTGGTCAAAAGGATAACCCATCCCTGGGCCAGAACTTATCTAGGCCAGCGATGGGAAGAGGTGTAGCCAAGTGGGAGAAAGGATCCAGATGTGATCCCTGGTCCCAAGGGAAGCATGGAGGGGGGTAGGGATGGTCCAGGATGTGACCTTGGATGAGGCTGGGGTGTGACTGCCTCCAGGTGTGCCAGTTACCTAGGTAACACAGGTACTGTGCAAAGATTGATGTAGGAGGTGGGGAGGCCAGGTCCCACATGGCCCAGGGCAGACCTAACAAAACTGTTTGGTATCAACTCCTGAGCTTTGTGGGTGAGGATCCCTCTGCCATGAGAGAGGGTCTACTGAGAAAAGAGCTCTAGGTTTCTGTGGTGTGACCTGGTGGTGGAGGGAAGAGATAAACTGGGCTGACAGCAGACTCATGTTGTCTGGAGCATCTCTTAGGCTCAGGCATGTGGTGGGGGAAGACAAGCAGACACTCTTGGAGGAGGCTAGGCAGAGAGACCCTTTTGGGGTTGCCACCTCTCTCTACACCAATTCAACAATCACAAAAACAAAACAAAGGCCATAAGTCTTTCTAAGTTGCCAGGTACCTTACACTGAGGCCCCAGGATTGGACTTTGTTTCCTTCTGGATTGAACCACAGCAGGTAAGGATCCATTTCTGAAAACAGCACATTGCTGTTGGTGGCCCAAGGCCTGATAGCAGCAGAGAATGAGATGGACACCCCTGCACCATTACTTCCAGAATCCTACCCCAGTTCCTGTTTCAGTAAGACTTTGGCTTGCCTCCACTTTTTCTGTCCCTTAAGGAGGAGGAGAAAAGTAACCCAGAACAAGAACACCAGACAAGGCCTAGGTTCCATCATAGCCTCTAATGTGAGTCCTCTAGCAGATATCAAGGAAGACACAATTGGTTTGTTTTCTGCTTATTTGTTTGGTTTTGTTTTTCTCATGATGCCCAGTAGGCATGCTGTGGGGTAGAAGCATGCAAAAGAAGCAAAGGACAGCTGGCCGCTCTTGCCTGCAATCCTAGCTACTCAGGAGACTGAGCTCTGAGGATTGCTGTTCAAAGCCAGCCTGGTCTAGGAAATTCTAAGAGCCTCTTATCTCCAATTAATCACCAGAAAGCCAGAAATGGAGCTGTGGCTCAAAGTGGTAGCCTTGAGCAAAGGACTCAGGGACAGTGTCCAGGGCCTGAGTTCAACCCCATGACCACACACACACACACACACACACACACACACACAAAAGCAAGCTACAGTACAGTCTAGATCTTCCCTGGGCTCTGCAGTGCTTTGATTGGGGTAGACATAATTTTCAAGATGAGGCAAGGATGAACTTGAAAACTTACTTCTCTGGGTGATGTCATGTTCTAGCACCTAGTTGCCAGAATGTTGTACCCACCCAGTTGTAAGAATGTGACCTACTGGGGTTGTTGCTGGAATGTGGGGTGGGAGCAGACTAGGTGGGGCCATCTGAAGCAATTGTGGGAATTACACAGGCATTTTCTTTATTTTTATTTTATTGTAAAGATGCTGCACAGAGGGGTTACAGTTACACGAGTAAGGTAATGAGTACAATTCTTGTCAAACGTTGTTACACAAGGCCTTATTTTAAAAAATAACAATACAGGGGCTGGGAAGGTGTCTCAGTGGTAGAGTGCTTGCCTTGCATGCATAAGGCCCTGTGTTCTATTCCCAGCACCACATAAGCAGAAAAAGCCAAAAGTGGCGCTGTGGCTCAAGTGGTAGAACGCTAGCCTTGAGCTGAGGGACAGTGCCCAGGCCCAGAGTTCAGGCCCCAGGACTGACAAAAAAAATATAAAATAATAAAAAATAATATATAAAGAGTAGTAACAAGATGGTGTGGTTTCTGGACAACTAGAAAGGAACTGATCACCCTTCCAGAAGCTGATATCATTCAGCCTGATCTTTTGTATGTGTGATTAATGCCTATTTTGTGTAACCTATATAAAATCCAGGGTTTCCCCTCCCTCAGAATCTTTTTAGTGCTAGCATATTTAGGGTCTCCTTTATCCTTGCTAAAAAGTGTTCATGATCTTTGCTGGTCTGCAATGCCGTAACAAGGACAGCAGGAAGGAGACTGCCAGAAGGAGGCAGGCTTTCAGGATGGCTTGGAAAACATGCACTCTTTTTTCTAGTCTTAGACAAGAAGAGGATTTTGGGTCCTTAAAATTCTTGGACTCTGGCCAGGAGCTGGTGGCTCACACCTGTAATCCTAGTTACTCAGGAGGCTGAGATCTGAGGATTTGGGGTATTAGCCAGCCTGGGCAGGAAAGTCCTTAAGACTCTTATCTCCAATTAACCACCAGAAAACTGGAAGTGGCGCTATGGCTCAAGTGGTAGAATGCTTGCCTTGAGCTGAAGAGCTGAGGGACAGTGCCCAGGCCCAGAGTTCAAGCCCCACGACCGACCAAAAAAAAAAAAAAAATTCTTGGACTCTGATAAGATTGGAATGGAAACAAGAGAAGTGGGAATAGGATGCTCAACACTCTACAAGCAACTAAGCCTTGAACTTTCTCATGGTTCAGGCTTTGGGTACTCTCCAACCCCATTGGAACGTCAGATAAACCAGTCTCATCAGAGGTCAACAGAATCTGAGGCCTGACTGAAGAAAAGCCATTTTACCTTCCCTGCAACTAGTTCTCAGAGATACAGTGCAATGGCAGAGACACAGAGGCAGCTGCTTTCTACTCTGGAAGCAATCCACTGATAACTTGTGGCCTCTGGAGTTGAGAGGTACCACAGAATCAAACTTACAGACCTGACAGACAGATAACCATAAGGAAAGTCAATTGTAAGAGTCCAGTTACTAATGTTTCCTCTTCCTGCCCTTCAGAACTCTACCCTCTCTTGTCCTGCTCCCCCAGTTGGTGATGGTGGGTGCCCTTTAAGAGAAACTCTGAGAGTCAAGACCAATCCTTCTAAAAGTGGTAAGTCAGGCACTGGGTGGTAAGTCAGACACTGGGTGAGTTTCTGTGCAGATTTGGGCCTACCTCAGACTCACACCACAGTTAAGGCAACTGCTAGATTGAGGCCAGTCCTATTTGCTGATTTATCTCTGCTGTCTTAGTGGGGCGGGGACCACCATCAGGAGGGCTCACTGGCTCAGTTGGTCCCACGTGGCCAGGCATGTACGGTTCAGCGGCCCGTTGAAGCCTAAGCAGAAGGGACAGTAGTGCCTTTCCTGAGACAAGTGGGAAGAAGGTATCAGCTATGGCTGACCGAGCGGTGACCCATGGCCCAACACAGAGCCAATTAGCAGCCACCACAATGGTGGTGGGCTTGCCTTAGCTTCCACAGGAGGCCCTATGTGCAAGCAGCATGTCAGGCCAAGTTAGCACCAGGAGGGCTGAGTGGAGTCCAGCTGGAGGCTGCTTGGATGGGGGAATGTGGGTGATAGCAGTTCTCCTGGGCTCTGGAGACCTGAGCTATGTGAGGCATGTGACTACACACGTGCCTGCTCACGAGTGCATGTGGGAATATGTGCTGAGTGTATGCTTGTGCATACAATTGTTGCTTTGGTAGGACATGTGTTTAGTTAGCACAGTTAGTACATGCCTGCTGTGTGCACTATGAAATCTGGGACTGAACAGACCAAAGTCACTGCCCTGTTGGAGCTTTCAGCCTTGTGGGACAGATAGGAAATACGCACACATCGGTTCTTGGAAGAAATGTAATACTGGAGATGGAGGGGGGAGGGAGGGAGGTAGTTATTTAGCTAGTGTAATTGGGAGACCCTCATGGCCAGAACTGGATATCTGGAGATGCAAGGCTTAGGACAAGGCCAAAGAGAGAGGATCCAGAATTGCATTCTTTTGTTGGGGTGTACTGTAGACTAGAAGGAAAGGAAGATGCCAAAGCATCATTGTGGTTTCTGACAGCCAGAAGGGACATTCCTTAGTAAGAACTTACCCAGCTTACAAGCCGGGCGCTGGTGGCTCACGCCTGTAATCCTAGCTACTCAGGAGGCTGAGATCTGAGGATCGCGGTTCAAAGCCAGCCCAGGCAGGAGAGACCGTGAGACTCCTATCTCCAATAAACCACCAGAAAACCGGAAGTGGCGCTGTAGCTCAAGTGGTAGAGCACTCGCCTTGAGCTGAAGAGCTGAGGGACAGCACCCAGGCCCAGAGTTCAAGCCCCACAACCAACAAAAAAAAAAAAAAGAACTTACCCAGCTCTATTCTGAGGGTGAGCTCTCACCCTATCCAAAAACCTAGCCCTACTACCCAGCTTATGTGGAGAGCACCTGCACTGTCCCCAGCGGGTACCCTCCATTGTGTGGATCCAGTTGCATGCACACAGCACACAGCGACAATGGACACCCATTGGAACCATCAGAACTTTCACAGGTAGCCAGAAGTGCCCTGACTGATAGGAGCCACTGACAATGGTGGGATAGGTTACCCATACTTATGAAAGGGATTCTAGAGACCCTTAACCAGGCTGGCTGGCTTGTTTGCTTGCTTTCCTTCTTTCCTTCTTTCTTTCTTCCTTTCTTTCTTTCTTCCCTTTTCCTTCCTTCCTTCCTTCCTTCCTTCCTTCCTTCCTTCCTTCCTTCCTTCCTTCCTTCCTTCCTTCCTTCCTTCCTTCCTTCCTTTCTTTCTTCCTTTCTTTCTTTCTTTCTTTCTTTCTTTCTTTCTTTCTTTCTTTCTTTCTTTCTTTCTTTCTTTCTTTCTTTCATCGGTTGTGGGGCCCCTGAACTCTGGGCCTGGGCTCTGTCCTTCAGCTCTTCAGCTCAAGGCTAGCACTCTACCACTTGAGCCACAGAGCCACTTCCGGCTTTTTCTGCTTATGTGGCACTGGGGAATCGAACCCAGGGTCTTGTGCATGTAAAGCAAGCACTCTACCACTGAGCCACCTTCCCAGCCCTAACCATGCTTTCTCAACCCAGATTTCCCCTCAAGAGCTAGAGCCCTGACATGGTGTCTACTCCCAGGAAATTCAACAATCAGAGTTAGGCCTTTGGAAAGCTGGGAGGCTTTACCTGCCCTCATGTACACTTTCCCTATGCATGGAAGGCCCTGTTCCAGCCCCTAGCAAAAGCATGGAAAATTAGCTTCTGATTTTGACCTGTTTCCCAAGTTTTATAGCTATGGACAAAGAGCCTCTTTTTTTCTCTCTCATGATCTTGCTTGAGTTTTTTTTTTTTTCAAGGCTGGCACTCTACCACTTGAGCCATACTTCCAGTTCTGGCTTTTGGAGATAAGATTCTCATGGACTTTCCTGCCCAAGTTGGCTTTGAGCAGCGATTCTCAAATCTCAGCCTCCTGAGAAGCTAGGATTACTAGTGTGAGTCACAATGCCTGGCAAAAGAGAGCTTTTTAAGTCCAAGGAAGGACTAGAGAAAGAGAGAGAGAGAGAGAGAGAGAGAGAGAGAGAGAGAGAGAGAGAGAGAGAGAGAGAGAGAGTAGGCTAGCCCCATCTCAGGTGGTCTCCAGGAAAGGTGGAGAGCTGCAAGGAAAGGCAGGTGGCATAGGGTGGGAAACTGATGACACTGTGCCAAGCAAGACAAAGACTTCCTTTGACTAGAGCTTGATTTGAATGACTCACTTTACATTTCAGGTGAAAAGCCCTGCCTATGAGACTGGCTGGGTCCTGTGTCTGCCAGGATGGTCCAGCAGCATCTTCATGGATTCTAAGTCTATGAGCAAGTCCCATGTGCCTCTGCATCTGTGGCTCCCAGAGAATCCTTGTGGCCCTTGGATTGTCAGCTGCGGGATGGGGGAGGGCTGGCTCTCTGTGTACGTGCCTTTCTGGGGAACCATGTACATGAATGTCTTGAAGTTTGTCACCTGTCAGCCTATGAAGTCTGTAATACCCTCTTCCCTAGCTGGCCCGCAGGCTCTTGGGGGAGAAGCTGCCGGCTCTACTCTTGTCAGGGCTTCAGATGGCCACAGCAAGGAGACATGAGCAGCTCTCAGGAGATGCTATTTTGTGCTGTTGGTTAGCAGCTTTGCACTTAGCTTTGCCTTTGCACACACACATACATACACACTGCCATACAGCATACAGCTAGACAGACCAAGGCTCTAAAACCACTCACACATTGCCCCTGGCCTCCTAGTGACCTCTGACTGTGGCTTCAAACTCACATCCCTGTTGTCCACGCTGAGGGTACAGGAAGGACAGGCCAACCAATAGGCTGGAATAGGTGTGTTGTGCCCAGAAATATCAGATTTCAGTGGAATTAAGAGATCGTCTAGGTCTGAAGATGTGGCTTAAGTGAAAAGAGTACCCACCTAGCAAGCAAGCATGAGGCTCTGTGTTCAAACCCAACTACTGTCTCCCCACCCCAATATTAAGAGGACTTGACTAAGCAGGCACCAGTGGCTCACACCTTAATCCTAGTTAGTCAGGGGGGCTCAAATCTGAGGACCAAGGTTTGAAGCCAGCCTGTGCAGAGAGGTCTATGAGACTCTTATCTCCAATTAACCAGCAAAAAGTCAGAATGGAGATGTGGATCAAGTGGCAGAGTCCTAGCCTTGATCTAAAAAAAAGCCAAGCATTTGTGTGAAACCCTGGGTGTAACCCCAGAACCACCAGCACACACACACACACACACACACACACACACACACACACACACACACACACACACACACACACACCCCGGTAATCTAATCACATTCCCCATCAGTGCACTGACTTCTCAGATAGCTCTTGAGCTGTCTGGCCAGGGTGAGGGTAAGGTGACATGGGGCCTCCCGCACTGGCTGGTGATGCAAGAGAATCACAAGGAGACCACAAGTGAGGACAGTGAGGACAGTGGGCCTGGTATAAAGAGGAAACCAGGGAAGGAAGGGATTCAAATGGATTGGAACAACCAGGAGGACTTCCTGGAGGCAGAGATGGTAACTGAATACTGAAAGACTGGCAAGAGAGCTCAGCAGTAGAGTGCTTCTCTAGCATAAAAAAAGGCCTGGGTTCAATCCCCAGAAAATGAAAATTGGTAAAAATTGGATAAGCAAAAACAAAAGATGAAGGGCCCTTTGAGTGAAGTAAATATGTGGGTAGAAGAGGGGCAGATGAGGGTAGATGAAGGTAGAGGCAGAGTCTGAGCTGGACAGGGTGCTTTAGGCTTCAGAGCTATGATTCAGAGTGTCTTGCATGGGATTAGGAAGCTCCAGGGGCTGCCTTAGCTGGGTGGAGGCTAGCAGGAAGAGACAGAAGTGCAGGGCTGGGCAGGGATTTCATGCATGTAAACTCCTCCACCAAGAACATATCTGCAGCTCTTCCCGAGAGGAGCAGTTATATGCAAGGCTCAGGATCCCAGTGGCCTCTTGCATTCTCTCTCCCAAGGTGAGAGAGAATGGTTTCCATCCTGGTTGTCCTATGGGAAAGGGAACCTGAGCACCTGCAAATGCTGGACCTCATCTCAGAGAGTCTGCTCAGTTGGTTGATTATAGCAAGGCTAGCAGTTGGACATGAGTTGATACATGTAGGCATGGCCCACATTTCAGGCCAGTATTTGTTAAGTCCTGGAGTGTCCTCCTCTAGGGCAGTTAGAACTCATGTGTTGCAAGAAACAGTCATTCTGGGTTGCCCCTTAGCATCAAAGATGGGAAACAGGAAGAACAGAAACTGTGATCAGGAAGGCAAGGACCACAGTCACACTCTACTCACTAGTGTATTAGTATACACTAATAATCTAAGGAGGTTTATTATGATGGTGCCATCTAAACATGCAATATACTTGGAACAAGCTCACTCTAGTGTGTTCTCTTTAGCCTCCTTCCCTCTCTTTTTTGACCAGTGTGATATCTTTATGTACCTGTAACATACTTGGATTTTCTTCACCTGCCAGGACCCTCTTTCCCCCCTCTATCTTCCCACTGACTCCCAACCCCAAAAGATCCTGAAAACAACATAATCTCATTTTTAAGTACATGCATCCAATTTTATATGAACTTAGCATACTTTTATTGTTATGATAAAGGTTATATACAGAGGGGTTACAGTAACATAAATCAGGTACAGAGAACATTTCTTTTTGGACAAGGTCACCATTTTGTTCTTTTTTATGACTGAATAATACCTTCTTGCTTATATATACCATATCTTCTTTATCCATTGATCCGTTGTTCAGTGCCTTGACTGAATCAGTAGGTTGGCTATTTTGATTAGCGCTACATTAAACATAAATGTGCAAATGTCTCTCCTTTTTATTTTTTAGCTGGAATGAGATTTGAACTTAGGGCCTTGAGGTTGCTGGGTAGGTGCTATTACCACCTGCAACTCTACTTTTTTAACCTTCTTTTTTATCCTTCACCTTTCTATATTTTTTAGAAATACTTATTTTTTGAGTAGTGTTACAAAGGGGTTTCCATTTCTTGTAAGTACAATGCATCCTGATCAACGCCATCCATTTTTCTCCCCTAGCTCCCCCATCCCATCCCTACCCTCAAGTTATATAGCTCAATTTTTACATAGTGCACATGAAAAATAATGACTGCATTTGTGCACCCTTCATCCCTCCATTTGTACATCGCCCTCTTTCACTGCCCTTTCTGAACACATTTCATCCAAAATGAACATTATATTCATTTTGCTAAATGGTTCATTAAGTTTGCTCAAAGGAATTATACCATTGTACTCCTTCACTAGGCATACTGCTTTTTACTCAATTTGTTTGTGTACACAAGCATATAATCCTTACATGTTTTCATGTATGGTTGTATTTTAGATCTAACTTCTATTTTCTAGGCATTTTTGAAATAAGTCGGACTTCCTGCCTATGTTGTAGCTAGGATAACAGGTGTGTGCCACCACATCCAGCTCTTCATTGAGAAGAGGTCTCGTTGCCTTTTCTGCCAGGGCTGACTCAAATGGACATCCTTCTAACCTCAGCCTCCCAAGGTAGGATGACAGGTATAAGTCACTGGCACCTAACCAGATGTCACTCTTATATGCTGATTTATGCTACTTCAGATATATATATTAGGTTCTAGAATTTTGATTTAACAATATGCCAGGGTCTTAATCCCTCCTCCTAGTTCTTTTTTTTTGGGGGGGGGGGGGTGTCCGGTCATGGGGCCTGAACTCTGGGCCTAGGCGCTGTCCCTCAGCTCTTCAGCTCAAGGCTAGCGCCACAGCGCCACTTCCTGCTTTTTTTTCTTTTTTTGCTTATGTGGTGCTGAGGAATCGAACCCAGGGCCTCAGGCATGCAAGGCAAGCGCTCTACCACTGAGCCACCTTCCCAGCCCCTCCTCCTAGTTCTTTCTTGTCACCTTTATCCCCACATTTCACCTTATGGAGTTTTGTCAGGCCTAGCAATTTAGCTGAAGACAATTCTGGGACAATGAATAGAACCTTTGAGGATGTGTCACTAGAAAGCTCTTAGCTCAGGCACCTGAGCTAGGGCCCCAAACATGTGACAGAGACAGGGGAAGGATTCCAGGAACAGCATCAGAGCAGCTTCTTGGACAGGGCAGAAGTGTAGAGTAGACACAGAGCCTGGAAGGGGGTTAGACTAACAAAAAGGGTGAATGAGGAAGAATAGCATAGTTTTCATGAATAAAAATAGAACAATGAAGCCAGTTGACATCATTTTAGGAAAGAGGAAAGAGAGAAAGGAAGAAGGAAGGAGGAGGTGAGGTTGCTAGGAATACATTGTATATATGAGTGGAAATGTCACAGAGAATCACCTTGAACTTAGGGCTTTGAGGCTGATAGGCAGGTGCTATTACCACCTCCAGCTCTGCTTTTTTTTAACCTTCTTCTTTTTTAATCCTTCACCTTTCTATATTTTTTAGAAATACTTGTTTTTGAGTAGTTGTACATGAACTAATGCATACTAATTTTTAAAAGGAAGACAGAAACAGTTTAGAAGCTATATATACAGATCATGTGGGCATAGAAGCAGGGTTCCTCATGGTTTGTGCTTTGTTTCTTACTAGGTCTTGCTCTGGCTAACTTGCTAGAGGATACTGGACAATAAACTTGCAGACTAGTGCACTGTTATGAACCCCCACCTGCCAGACTGTAGGGACTTTACAGTGGAGTGGAATGGGTGGGAACATGGCTCTTTAAGTCTTCCTATTTCAACACTGCTTCTATGAGGCCTGGGGAACTGTCAGGGAAAGGAGATCAAATTGAGACACCCATTCTCGCAAGGGGAGAGAAACCTGATCTAGGCGTTCATGATGACTTTCCTGCAAGAACTGTTGTTTGCAGCATGTCCCACCAGGGGGCAACAAAGACCCAGAGGCTGAGGTGAAGCCTCTGCAATTTGATTGTGATGGGTGTGATGTGGGGTTTGTGTGTGTGTGTGTGCATGCGCACACACACACTTTCTCTAGTTGGTCCTCACTGTAAGACTGGGATAAGGCCCTCAAGTATGTCTCCTTTCAAGTGTCTTTCTGGATATTTCCTTATGTGTATGTCTGTCTCTCTCTCTCTGGTCTATCTCTGAGTGTGTGTGTGTGTGTGTGTGTGTGTGTGTGTGTGTGTGTGTGTGTGTGCGTGCACGCACACGCGCTCATGTTTGTCTCTCTGTGTTTCTATCTCCCTATGAGAGCCCACACACTCTGCTAGAGTGTGCCTCTACCCTTCTGTTTGTCTCCTTTTTTGTCTGTTTGCCTGCTTCTTTACTTATTCCATAAAGCTCTGCCAAGTTTTCTTTTAAAAAGGGTCTTATTTCACACACTGGGCATCTTCCTGCCCCCAAATAACCCACAGTCCCCAAGCAGGGTGTGCCACTGGAGTTGCAAATTCCAATAACTTCCTGTCCCCACTATGGGCACCATGAATGTGTTACGTCTATGATAAGGCGAGTTAGTGAGGACATGGCAGAGGTCCAGAGTTGACCAAAGCCAGAACCTTAAGCTGTATTCAATAATCCATACAAGGATAACTATAGAAGGTGATGAGAAAAAGTCCACAAAATTGACTGAAAGAGACCAGAGCAAACCTTATGGTTTCTATTGCCAGGCAGGCTGACCCAATTCAAAATGGAGCTTTTCCAAGTATTAGCTGTGTGGTTCTGAACAAAATATTAAGCCTTTCTGTGCCTTGGATTCTTATCAGAGATTTAGACAGTAATAGTTCTGCTCCAACACTAGATGTGTTAAATGGGTCAATTCATCCAAATCCCTTAAAGCAGTGTCTTGTACAGACATAACATTTAATGTCTTCTGTCGTTGATCTTAGCTAAAAGGCCAAGAAAACGTTCAGTCATTGATTTCTGAGGAAGAACTCCCCATGATGTTGAAATAGCTACTAGCTTTCCACCGACTTCCCTTATGAGACACTTGGAAATTATTCCCCATATACAGAGGCATTAAATGAAATCATATCAATGTGTGTCTGAGTACAAGTTAAAGGACTATGTGTAATGTTGAAATGAGATGTAGTTTCCCATGTCTGCTAATACTTAAGTCAACAATCTGACCAGCCAGCCATCTTTGCCTCCATAAACCCTTTCACTCTTTATTTTTTGTCAGCTGTGAGGCTTGAACTTAGACCCTGGGCACTGTCCCTAAACTCCTTTGCTCAAAGCTAGCATTCTACCATTTTGATCCATAGCACCACTTCCCAAATCCTTTCATTTTTTCTCTCTCCTTCTCTCTTTCTTTTCTATCTGGTTGGTCATGGGCTTGAGTTCAAAGCCTGAGCACTGTCCCTAAACTTTTCTGCTCAAGGATTAGCACTCTACCACTTCGAGCCACAACACCACTTCTGGCTTTCTGGTGGTGAATTGGAGATAAGAGTCTCATGGACTTTGCTGCCTGGGCTGGCTTCAAACAGCAATCCTCAGATCTCAGCCTCCTGAGTAGCTAGGATTACAGGTGCAAGCCATCAGTACCCGGCCCTTTCACTTTTGAAATTATATACTCAGACTGAGTGCAGGACCCTTGTGTTCCCTCTCACATCTCTTTCAAGGTTGGCCTAGGATTGCCCTTGCCCTCCCTGGCCCCCTGCTAGGCATGGTACCAAGGAGCATCTATCTGGTGCCTTGTTCTGTCCTTGGCTGGGTGGAGTAGACTGGAGCCAGTGCCTGTCACCTCTTCTAGCTACTGGTTTCTCATGGCTCTCAGGAAATTGTAGCTTTCCCTATCTGCTGTTGGGAATTTCAGATCCTCAGCTTTGGCTCTCCAGGGCACTAACCCTGTGGGGAGGTGACATTATGCTCAGCTACAGATAACAACACTGGCTGATCAAAAGTAAAAGTGCAAGTCAGGTGCCAGTGGCTCATGCCTGTAACCCTAACTGCTCTGGAGGCTGAGATCCGAGGATCAAAGTTTGAAGCCAGCCTGGGGAATGAAGGTCTGTGAAACTCTTATCTCCAATTATCCACCAAAAGCTGGAAGTAGGGCTATGGCTCATGTGGCAGAGTATTAGCCTTGATCAAAAAGCTAAGGGACTATGCCTAAGCCCTGAATTCAAGCCCCAGTACTGGCGCAAAAAAAGAGGGGGTGTGCTTAGCCTTCAGGGGAGCTCGTCTCCCTTACTTCAATTCTGGAGATAGGTGTGGATACTTAGATTTTCTCCATTTCTAGGACTGAACCCAGATTTTCTCACATGTAAACACATGTTCTACCACCCAGCTATACTCCCAGGCCTCTACATATGTAAGAAAAAGACTAATTAGCCACGCGCCGGTGGCTCACATCTGTAATCCTAGCTACTCAGAAGACTGAGATCTGAGGATCACAGTTCAAAGCCAGCCCCGGCAAGAAAAAAAGAAAGAAAATTGTTCTATTCTACTCTTGAACCCCATCTTCTTAGGAAGCAAGCAGTTACTATTTTCTAATGTATCCTGCCAGGGATATTCTATATAAAGAAATATATACATATGGTTTTTTTTTTGGGTCCGGTCGTGGGGCCTGAACTCTGGGCCTGGGCCCTGTCCCTCAGCTCTTCAGCTCAAGGCTAGTGCTCTATCACTTGACCCACAGCGCCACTTCCGGCTTTTTTTTTTCTTTTTGCTTATGTGGTGCTGAGGAATCGAACTCGGGGCCTCGAGCATGCAAGACAAGCGCTCTACCACTGAGCCACCTTCCCAGCCCTATACATAAGTTTTTTAACCCTGTCCCTTTGCTCTCTTTAAAAAAATAGTCCTCCATGGGTACATAAAAATATCCTCATTTATTTTTGTTTGTGTGACATGCCAGGCAGATGCTACACTGAACTACACCTCCAGTCTCTCATCCTTTTTTTTTTTTTTTTCTGGTTGTGGGCTTTGAACTCCAGGCCTGGGCACTGTCCATGAGCTCTTTTGCTCAAGGCTGTCACTCTACCACATTTTTTTTGAGTACCTATCCCTTTTATTTTTTATTATGTATATTTTTATTGTAAAGATATTGTACAGAGGGGTTACCATTACCTTAGCAAGGTAATGAGTCCATTTCCTACCGTCACTCTACCACTTTGAGCCACAGAACCACTTCTGGTTTTCTGGTTGTTAATTGGAAATAAGAGTCTTATGGACTTTCCTGCCTAGGCTGGCTTTGAGATCCTCAAATCTCAGCTGCTTGAGTAGATATAGGCATGAGCACCCAGCTCTCACTCATTTTTATTGTTTCTTATTAATATATATGTAGGTTGTTTTCAGTCTCTCATGGTGTTGAAGTTATGTAAATGAGCATATGGTCAATTTCAAGTCCTTCTTGATCTTATAGAATTTTTCCCTTTGTTTGAGATGATTTATTGATTCTTTTTTAGGCTCTTAGAGATGCTATTGGAAGACAATTTGGAAGTTACTTTTAATACTGTTTCAGACAGTATTGATGAGCATCCATAGATCTACTGTCCAGTTTGATACATAGATAGTCAGCCTAAGAGTGAAAACTAGGGTGCCTCTCCCCAACTTCATTTGCCTCACTTTCTGCCCAAGTCCCTAAACAATTGTTGTATTGAACATGGTTTTATCATTCCGTATTTGCATTTCTTTTTCTTTTTGTTTCCATTTCCTGGAGCTCATTTCAATAATATTATTTTATATGATCAGAAGTACATAAGCATTGTGCTTTTGTGTTCCTCTCCTAAGAATATCCTCCCAAGTCTCACTGTGTGTGAACGCCTAGAGTCCTGTATAAGTTATCATGTCCTGATGTATTTAAAACATTTTTTTTTGCCAGTCCTGGGGCTTGAACTCAGGGCCTGGGCACTGTTCCTGAGCTTATTTTGCTCAAGGCTAGCACTCTATTACTTGAACCACAGCACCATTTCTGGCTTTTTCTGTTTATGTGGTACTAAGGAATCAAACCCAGGGCTTCATGCACACTAGGCAAGCATTCTACCACTAAGCCACATTCCCAGTCCATCCTGGTGTATTTTAGATCTAGTTTGTCTCTCTGAGTTTGGCTTACCTCATTTAACATAATTTGTTCTAGGTCCATGCATTTCTCCACAAATGACATAATATTATTCTGTTTAAATTCCATGTGTATAGGTACCACATTTTCTTGATCTACTCATCTGTTGTAGGCACCAGAACCCAGAATACCTCTTAGAAATCAGCAAAATTCAGGAAAATAGACTCAAATCAAGATGCCTGGAAACCTGGAAAGGGTAAAGTTTTCATTTTTATTTGCACTAGCTTCTAATTGGATTTATTTTTTGGGGGGGGGGTCCAGTCATGGGGCCTGAACTCTGGACCTGGGCGCTGTCCCTCAGCTCTTCACCTCAAGGCTAGCGCTCTACCACTTGAGCCACAGCGCCACTTCCGGCTTTTTGCTTTTTGCTTATGTGGTGCTGAGGATCGAACCCAGGGCCTCATGCATGCAAGGCAAGCGTTCTACTACTGAGCCACCTTCCCAGCCCTTAACATTTCTTTTACTATGAACTCACAGCAATCTGCATTTTCTGTAACCCTTTCATCTCAGATGATGTAAGGCATTTTGCAGTTTCATTACACTCATCCTCATTTGTCATTATGGAAGGTAGTTATTAGATTTTTCACTAAATCTGGTTATATTATATATTAATAAAGATTCATACATTATTATAGTACACATTTAGCTCACTAAAATATGTAGATACTAGCATTTCAATGTGATTGCTTTGTAATTATATATGTGTGTGTGAAAGTATATATAACACATACTTTTATTGTCTGAATGGACCTTAGGTTTATAGAATAGTGACATTAAGTACATTCCCAACCATCTGTTAAGTTTTTAATCTTCTGGAACTGAAAACTTCTGCATCCATTAAATTATAACAGTTCCCCATAAGCGGCTGCTTCCGTTACACCTAGCAACCATCATCCTACTTCTGTCCCTATAATTTTGTGTACCAGATACCTACCTTGTGATTGGAACCATACGGTATTATTTCGCTTAGCATAGTCTTTTCAAAGTTCACCGTTCAAGTAATTGGTTCTTGCCATTTAACGTCAATGGTTTAGCATTGTCACAGTTTTCTTTTTAACAATAAGTAAGATTGGTTGTATTTATTTGCCAAATTTTGCTTATACTTTCATTCACTGATGGATTTTTGGTTGTTTCCAATTTTTGCTTAGTATGAATCTTGTTGCTATGAACATTACGGTGCAAATATCTCTGCTCTCTCCATTATGTGTGTGCATGTTGGTCCTGGGGCTTGAACTCAGGCCCTCAGACTCTTGCTTTGCTTTTTCACTCAAGGCTGGTGCTCTACCACATGAACCAAACCTCCACTCCTGACTTTTGGTGTTAACTGGAGAAAAGAGTCTCACAGATTTGTATGTCTGGGCTGGTTTTTGAACCCAAATCCTTATATCTCAGTCTCTTTAATAGCTAGGATTACAGTGTGAACCACCAGCACCTCCCAGGTAGCCTACTTCAACCTCCTGAGTGCTGGGCTACAGTTGTAAACCACTACCCTGGCTTACTTTCTCATCTCTTTCAGTTATATAGTCAGGAGATGAATTACTGGATCACATGGTATTTCTATGCTTGTTTTGGAGGAATATTAATTTATTTTTATTCATAAAAAATATGATTCTGGCCAGTCATGATGAAGCACACCTCATATCCTAGCACTCAGGAGGCTGAGGCAGGATGATCTAGAGGTCAAGGTCAGGCTGGGTTACATACACTACTGTAACCTGCGCTAAACAAAACAAACTAGGATTTGAAATAAGCCTGTTAGAATCCTGTTGTGCGTACTTTTTTGTCTACTAACTTTGGCCACTAGATGGGGGACTTCTCAACAAGAAGTGGGTCTTTCCTTGTACTTCCTCAGTAACTCTTAGGGGTGCTGTCTGCGCCTAAGGCACTCCCTAACTGAACTCAGGCCAGGACTGAGACAAGGCTAATAATTAAAGGCACTTTGGCCGGTTGCTGGTGGCTCACGATTGTAATCCTAGTTACTCAGAAGGCTGCTAGCCAAGGATCACAGTTCGAAGCCAGTGCAGACAGGAAAGTCCATGAGATTCTCATTTCCAATTAACCACCCCAAAACCGGGAGTAGAGTAAGTGGCTCAACAACACTCAGTGGCAGCCCTGAGTTCAAGCCCCAGGAATGGGAAAGAAAGAAAGGAAGAAAGAGAGAGAGAAAGAAAGAAAGAGAGAGAGAGGGAGGGAGGGAGGAAGGAAGAAGAGATGTCAACTATCCCTTGGTGCCAACTTTCCCACGCAGAACAATATTCGCATCGTCGAATCGATTTCCTTTATGCACTTAAGAGTATGATCTTTAGCAGGGATGGTTACCAGTGATGGCAATAGGAAGGCCAGCGCGCAGCCTGCACTCGGAGCCTGCGTAACAGAGCCCCGGGAGGAGGCCGGGGGTGGAGCGCCTCTCTCCTCGGCGGGGACCGCCCCTCGTTCAGGACACCGCAGCTGCAGACACCCTTTGTGCCCCGGGTGGTGGGGGGGGCGGGGGGGGGGGGAATTTGGCGAAGGCCCGGTAGCAGCGCTTGGTCCTCCGGGCCGGACGGCGGCGCTAGGGCGAGCCCGACCGAGGGCGGCGCTCGGGCCGGGCTCCTCTCGGCGGCGGCGCACGGCCGGCGCCCGTCCGTGGGGCGGGGACGCGGTGGCGGCAGTGGCGGCTCCGTGTCGCCGGAGCCCGAGCGCGCAGGCCCGTCCCGGCGGCCAGGGGGCGGGCGGGGCAGGGGCGCCATGTGGTTCATGTACGTGCTGAGCTGGCTGTCGCTCTTCATCCAGGTGGCCTTCATCACGCTGGCCGTCGGTGAGCGTTCGCGACCCGGGCCCTCGCGGGATCCCGCCCCGGCAGGCATCTGTGTTTCCCGGGGGTCGCGCCGCGGGCGATCGAGAGCGAGTCGGGACCCCCGGCCGGCGCTCGGGTCTCTGCGCACCCCACCCGGTGCTGCCCCCGCTGCAGAGCCCAGCAGCCTGGCCGGAGCGCGCCTCCTGCCTCCTGTCACAAAGTCCTCCTGGCAGAGCCCGGGGGAGGCTGACTTCAGTGTCCGCCGGTGCCCGCGAACCGCCAACCGCTCCCACTCTCGGGGGCCCCCGCGCCTCGCTTTTCCCTGACACCTCCGGCCGCCCCGTCCCCCTGATGCTTCGTACTCGGGCTCGCTGCCTTAGACACCCTTCCCCGATTCAACCGCAGCTGAGCTCCCACCTCGGGGAAGCCCTTCGTAGGAGTTTGGTGGCCGAGCAGTTTCTTCCTCTCGTCGCGGGGTAGCATTGTCTCCTCTGGGATTGCCCGACTCCCCTTCCTGCTGGTTCCCACCACCCATCCTGGGGGGGGGGGGGGGAACAGGGCCCTTGTCTGTCTTGTTCTGCTGCACTGTCAAGCCACTTGGCCCATACTAAGTGCCCTACAGGTATTGATTGAATAAGTGAATGAGATCGCGCTTTCTAGACCAGACGCGCTTTCTAGACCAGAGGTTAGCTTTGTGTGGAGAAGTGAAAAGCTTGACTTCCATTCATTTCTATAGTTTTTTTTTTTTTCTCTGTAGGTGCCCTGACCAAGTTCTGCCTTTCCACATTTGGAAAGGCAATGCAGAGATTGTTTGGTTTCTTGTTGACTTTCTGGAGTCTGTGAACAGTTGATGGGGATCCAGCTCCCTAGGAGGGAAGGGCAGGATGAAAGGAGTGACCCTGACTGATGTTCCTTCCCATCCTCCCATTCCCCCCCCCCCCCCAACAGCTGCTGGACTCTACTACCTGGCAGAACTGATAGAAGAATACACAGTGATCACCAGCAGAATCATAAAGTACATGATCTGGGTAAGTGGCAGCTTTCCTCAGGATCATCCTCACTCTTTTGTACTGCCTCAAGCAGGAATTGGATGCAGTTTGGCCTGGATGATGAGAACCTTTTCTGGGCTGTTTCCTCCTGCTATGGACCAGGGCTTCCCTGTCCTGAGCCCTGGCCCAGATCTTCCCTGCCTCCTTACCCAAGCGGCACTGCTTCACTGCAGACCTTATGCTGTTACTTAAGATGCAGCTAAGTGTACATTCTCTGTTAACAGGACCATGGCTTTGCCTTTGCTTGCTTGTCTCCCACATTCTATGCTCCTAGCCCTTAGAGGAACCATGAGCACAGTTCTGAATGCTTGTTCATCACCCTCTTTCTAATAGGGTTTATTGACTCCTTCCTAAAGGGAACCTCGTCTCTGGCCCTGCTCTCCTTCAGCCTCATGAGCAGCTTCTCTTCCTGCATACAGCACTTGCAGTTGTTGTCAAGGCCATGGGATTGATTGCTGGAAACCTGTCTAGATTTCCACCAGCTTCAGGGAGGGGTGAGGGTTGGGTGAAAGTGAGTATGGACAGAAGGAGTCCATTACCCCTCAATGCACATAATATCTGCAGCTACTTTAACTCTGGCCTGCGTTTGGATATTAATAGTGAGACAAGATAGTAGCTCCAAGTCTGGGGTTTTGTTGGAAAAGGAATTTGATCTTCCTTCCATGTTAAGTGCTGATGACCATAGGTCCTTCGGAAGTATTTTCCAAACTGTAGGCACGATTTATTATTGATATATAATTGATTCAGTAAGTCATATTCAGCTTTTTTTTTTTTTTTTAGTGGAACAGGGTGTAGGGTGCAGCTCTGCAGTAGAGCTTCTGCTTAGCTTAGCATTAGTATGCATATGGCCCTGGGTTTGATCCTCAGTACCCAAAACAAAAAAAAATTTTAAAAGACTAGAATTGAATTTGAATTCTGATCACATATGTATATGAGTGTTGTATGTTGGGATCATTATGCAAAATATTTTCCAAAACTATGGGTTGCTGTCAAAAATCCTTGACAAAATGATGTTCAGAGATGATGCCCTTACTTGCCTAGCCAGTACAAGGTCCTGTGTTCAAACCCTAGTACTAGGGGGGAGAAAGATATTTCCCTTAGGTTATTGAAAGTCTAGCTGAAATGAGAAGACAGAAGTATGAACTTAGTGCTGCTGAGAGAGGGAGGGGCAGGGAGTCTAGGCAGGTTCCCAGAAGTTCACGGCACCTTTGCCTCTGGTTGTTTCAGTTCTCCACAGCTGTGCTGATTGGCCTGTATGTCTTTGAGCGCTTTCCCACCAGCATGATTGGCGTGGGCCTCTTCACCAACCTCGTCTACTTTGGCCTTCTCCAGACGTTCCCCTTCATCATGCTGACCTCACCAAACTTCATCCTGTCCTGCGGTGAGAGGGGCAGGGTTGGGGAGGAGGGGTGGGGAGGCAGCTGACATGGATGTGTCAGCTCATCCTGGGCACTGAAGGGGATACAGAGGCGGCAGCAAAGCCAGGAGGTTCTCCAGCCTGACAGGCTGGTGGGGATGATGGACTTTCTGACTCTTTAGGATCCTAGCACCTGCCTAGAACTTGTTGGGATGAGAGACTCAGGCTGGAAAGCCAGTTTTAAGGAGGGCTTGGGAAGGGAAAAGAGGTTGTGGGTTGATGAAGCAGGGTCTCTGGCTGATTAGTTCTAGTCTGTAGGAAACCACTTGACTCATGATATCTGAAGTCCTTTGGCTTCTCATCCAGTCTTTTGGTTCAAAGTCATAGTCAAAAGTAGAGCCTAAGGGGACTGTGAGGCCCCTGCAGACACTGACTGGCACAAACACCTTCTGGCTGGCTTTTTCTAGTGAGTTCTCAGCACTCACAGCTCCCTCAGGGATCAATCCAAGCCTTCTTTAGCCCATTTTCTGACACCATTTCCCCTTTCTAGGCCTTAGCTACTCCAGAAATATCAGAGAAGTTGTTTCTGACAGGATTATAGATATTTGCAGATATAGTGAAGGTTTCAGAAAGCTTTTAGTCACAACATTGCCTTTTCTCTTGGTTAATAGCCAACCTATCGGTGCAGGATACAGATGGAGTAAGGGTGTTTTAGAGATACTTTTCTATATCTGGGGATGGGGAAAACCAAAAAAAAAAAAAAAAAGAGATTATGGGTAGGAGGCTATAGTTGAAAGTTTGGCTGGCCTCTTTCCCTGAGGGCCTGGCGTGATTTCATCTTGTGTAGGATTTGCATTTGTGTAGGATTTCCTCCCATGGAAACTAGACTCCTTCTGTGTCCTTCCAGGAAGGACCCCCCTGTATTCTCCTCCAAGCTCCTCTCTCTAGCTCTCTTGTCACTCAACCCTTTAGATGCCTAAGGAAGTTTTTCAGAAAGATCTTGTGGGCATCATTCACCAACATGGCTTCAGTATCCTTTACCCTTAGTATGTGGCTAGGTATAGCAGGGCTGTAGTGTTCATTTAAAGAGTTGAGTCACGTGGGAGAAAGCCATGGAGTTGCTGTGAGGGGTCAGATGCAGTGAATGCATTCTTCCCAGTGCCTGCTCTCATCCAACTTGGAGAATGAGCAGAGCTGACTCCCTCTGTGCTGCCTGTTCCCAAAATCTGCACACTTGTTCCTTTTTGTAAATGTACACACTGAGGAGGAGCATGTGGGACCAGAACATACCAATTCAGAGCCTCGCTCTGGGTACAATGTGGAAGGTCTTCCACAGTATTTTGAGGAACCCTAGGACTGGACTTTCTATTCCCAGGGTATGAGAGTCCCTTTATTTGATGAGGCCTTCTTCCTGCTGCCCAGTTTTGAGTAAAGTCCTATAAGAGGTTGTGGGGGAGGGAGGAGGGAGTGGAGTCTAGTCAGCTTACCTGTGACTTTCCTCCATCTACTGCCCATGAGTGAACTTTACATCCAATAAAAAGTAGGCTCATTATCACAACACTTTGAATTATGTAGCAAGGAAATTTCACTTTATAACATGCCAAAGCTTTCTTACCTCCCATCTAATTTTACTCATAATGCCCTCTGCAGTAGGCAGGTTAAGGCTGATTCTTTCATCTTGACAGCTGGGGAACTAAGTTGTAGATAGTTCTGTACTTGACTAGAACCATACTCTGATTTGGTTCCAGCTCCCCAGGGCCTTTTGAAATTTAAATGGCCAACTTTGCATTGAATCCTCCAAACTGACTGCCTCTATTCTCTCCACAGGCCTAGTGGTGGTGAATCATTACTTAGCATTTCAGTTTTTTGCAGAAGAATATTATCCTTTCTCAGAGGTAAGGTGTGGGGTTTACCTTGAGAACTTAGCTATGATCTGAAACTCAAGCCATTTGAAGATGATATATAGTATATTTATATATGTGTGTATACATATGTATGTTTGTGTGTATATTATATATATACATATATACGTTTTATATATATATATATAAAATGTATGTGCATGCCAGTCCTAGGGCTTCAACTCAGGGGTCTGGGTACTATCCTTGAGCTTTTTTAACCGTTAATTGGAGATAAGAGTCTCATGGACTTTCCTGTCTGGGCTGGCTGACTTAAAACCATGATCCTCAGATCTCATCCTCCTGAGAAACTAGGATTATAATCATGAGCCCCTGGTGCCCAGATAAGAATCATATTTTTAAAAACATGGAACATAATACAAATGATTTCTGAAAGCAGTGTGGCTGATAGGGGGAAGACATTGCTTCCATTATCCCAGTAAGTCCTTTGAGTCCCCTCAAAGGGTTACAGGGCTGGTCTCACAGAGCAGGGTGGGCTGTGGTCCTGAGCCTCAGCACCCCTCAGTGGACTGCCAAGGTTTCTTTTGTTTACTACACCTTATTATTCCAGTTTGAAGCCTCAGGGAAGAACAGTTTCCCTTCTTTTGGGAATGTGGTCACATTCATTCATCCTTATTGTCCATCTTTTTCCATTGAATTATCTGCATCTGAAAACGTCCTGTTTCCTATGTTCCAGTCCCTGTAGAGATGGGGCAGACACATGAGCACCATTCACCATCTCTAAACCCATAGTGACATCCCCAGCCCACCCCTGGCACCTTCAGGACACTCTTCTCTTGTTGCCAGGTCCTGGCCTATTTCACTTTCTGCCTGTGGATAATCCCGTTTGCATTCTTTGTGTCACTTTCGGCTGGAGAGAATGTCCTGCCCTCCACCATGCAGCCAGGCGGTAAGAAGGGGTTCCACATTGGGGAATAACAAGGCCCAAGTCAGTTGGGGGAAGCAGAGCCTAGCCCTATGATGAAACACTGGGACTCAAGAAAGGGTAAACAGTGTTTATGTGTATAAACACACACACACACACACTCTCACTCATCTTCCTGCCTGTGTCTCCACAGATGACGTGGTCTCCAATTACTTCACCAAAGGCAAGCGGGGCAAACGCTTAGGGATCCTCGTTGTCTTCTCCTTCATCAAAGAGGCTATTCTACCCAGTCGTCAGAAGATATACTGACCCCCTTGGGGAGGGTATGTGGGGACAAGATCAGGAGAGTTGGGCCCCTGGGCCTCTGTGCCAGTAGTGGCCAGGAGTCTGGAGGGCACTACTGCAAGCCAGGGCTTCCCTCCCCTCAGTTCTGAAGCCCCATCCCCACCCTCCTTGGGGCTCAGCTTGGCTCGGATCCGATGCTGCCAGGGGCTGCCAAAGGGCACCTGGAGGGTGGCAGAGCCTACTTAGCCAGGAGGCCATGTCCCTGGCCCTTCTCTCCCCCTCCAGTAGGGGCAGCAGGGCAGGGTCTATGAAGCTGGAGAAGGCTGATGATAACTTCTCTGGACAGATGGCCATAGGGACAGCCATGGCTTGGCATTTCCAAGAGAAATGGTTTTTTGCTGTTGAACTGTGATTTTTGTCTAATTGCTGGTTCCCATTTGAATAAAGATTCTAGGTGGCATTGTTTGCCTTAATACCCCAAAAGTTCATCTTCTTTTCTTCCCGCTAACCTTCTGCCTGGACTGGACCAGCTTTATACTGCAGGGTCTCCTCTTCTGGGCCTGGGCTCCCCCTTCCAAAGAAGCCCTTCTTGTAGCCCTTAGTGAGAAGGGAGCAGAGCTAAGCAGCAGAGCCTGGGTGCGGAGTGGGGTGGAGGTAAAGGCAGGCTTTCTCATGCACCTCCCCCTTCTTTCAGCTCTTCTTTCCCCAAGGCTCTGTGATTATCACACGCTGGGAATAGGAAAGGAGTCAGTTTAGGACTGGGCCTTCAGATGTACATGTACAGTATTCTATTTATGTCTTTATTTGAGGAAAGGGAGTGGTTTCTGGTAAAATTCTCTCTCAGGCTTCAAGAAAAATTAAAATTGGCTTTCAGGCAGCCTGGGCTATAGCCTGGTTTTTAAGACATGGAATTGTTGGGCTAGGCTGTTTGTCACTCTGAGCACACAAAGTCTCTGTTGTGTGTGCTCCTGGCTCCTGATATGAGAGCCTGTGCCACCTAAAAAGGCAGGCTACAGCATTTGTTGACCTTGCACTTACAACTACAGTGCCTTGTAAGTACTTAACAAACACATTAGAATGAAGTCTCCATGACAGCCGTCATCTGCCGTGTCCTATACCTCACAGTAAGGCTGGTAGGAACAGAGATGGACTGCACACACATGGCACCTTTAAGCCACTGGAAAGATGCGTGTGCTTGAAGATCTTCTGTGTCATGCCTGAAGTCCCTCCATGGCCCTTCAACTTTTCCAATTCTGTTCCCTTAACGGTTCCAGCCATCCCCTTTCCCTGGGAGGACTGGCACATTTTGGTCTTACAATGGGAGTGAGATTGCCAAGCCCTTTTCTGCTATGCAGAAAGGAGTGGAGAAGGTAGAGGGCACAAAACGATGGTGACAGTGGGCTGACAGTTCTCCTTTGCTGTCCTTTTCTTTGTTCTTCTCTCTGGTGGTGTGGTTTCACCCCTTACCTTCACTCTACCACCAGTCAGTGCTCCCCCATGACTTTCTAGAGACTTTTGTGGGCTAAATCCAGTGGAGTCCTACCCTAACCCTACCTGATCCCAACATCAGATGACATGTCTTATTACTGCCTGCTTCTTGAATCGTACTTTCCTGGTACTTCTGTGGCTGGCTGGCCCTCTACCTCTGGCTGTCCTTACAGTCTCTTGTGCAGGCTTCTCTCCTTGCCCCAGACATACTGGGGCCTCTCAGGGTTCTGTTTTGGGTCCCTGGGGAAGACCATCAATGTTGATGGCTTCAGGGACTCTGGAGGAACACAGCATTGACCTCCAACCCCAGCGTCCTTCCTGTCTTTTGAATCATAGTTCTGTCTCCTGAGTACACAGATAGCTCTCATCCATGGCCCAGACAGCATCTGCTGCTGTCCTCTACAACCTTGCCCTTTGGGGTACCTACCTTGACCCTACTATCACTCAAGAGCCAGATGGAGCATTTGCTTTCTATCCTCACATTCTGTTTCATACAGCCAGTTTCTGAAAACTGCCAAGTCTATCTTGCTAACATCTCTTGATTTGAGCCATTCCTACAGTCATCAACTTTTACCTGGTTTATTGAGGTACCCTCCTGTACTTATCCCATGGCCAGCTGGAGTTATCTTTCTAAAATGTACACTGACCAAGTCACTCCTAGTCTAAAACCTTCTATGGCTCCCACTGCAGGATAAAGTCCCAGACCCCTTAGCATGGCTTGAGACACATAGCAGCAACCCTGCTTACCTCTGGCCTTATCAATTGCCTTTTTTGCTTTGTGGGTCATCTTCTGGAATATAGATATACCATGGTTCTCTCTTGCAACTTTGGTTCTCCTTTCTACTAATCACATTGGTACTTTCTCAAGTTATGACTTAGATTTTACTTCCTCCAAGAAGCTTTGAATATCTCCTATCCCCACCTCAGTGCACCCCACAGATCATTCCAGGCTCACTTGCCTGCTTTATGGTCTGTCTCCCATTAGACTGTAAGCTCCTTGAGGGCAGGAACTATCCTTGGATTTTTTTGTATCAACAGTGCCTAGTTTGTCACTTGGCGCATGAAAAGCACTCAATAAATGTTTGTTTAATGAATGATCAATGATGTGTACAAGGGGACTACAGTTATCAAGGATGACTTCCTGGAGGAAGTTTAAGTCACTTTCATCTTTTCCTCAAATATACATGTTCTTCCGCCCTCTCCCCCAGATATGATGCCCATGCTTCCCTAACCTGCTGACCCCCCCCCCCCATGGCAGCTAGGAGCAAGGGATGGCACCCATAGTAGCAGGGGTGCTCATGCCAGGGTGACAATAGCTGTCCTTCATGCTGTATGGATATGTAGATGAAGAATGAGGCTTTGAGCCTACAGAAGGACATCCTGAACACAGGGCAGAATTTTCCCTTGGTGCCTTGATCCTGGAAGCCTTATCCCCATTGGGCTGGGAGAGGGGTGGAGGATAGCGTGCTGTGTAAATGTGGGAGCGCTGCCCTAATTTGTGAAGGAGGGAGGCCTGGAATCTGGGTTTGGGGGCGAAGGTTTCCTGTCCTTGAGCTTAGAAGGGAAGTCAATGGACACTGGAGCCTATTGTTTTTTTCCCTACACAACATGAATTACCACATTTCCACTGCCTCAGGTAGAGGCTACCAGTATAACTTTATGAGGACTGTGGAGGAGAGGGCAGCATTTGAGCTTGCAGTGCTAGCAGGAAGGCTTCGTCAAATGTCTCACGCAGGTTCATAGTCACACTGTCAATCCAGGTATCTTGGCCCACCTGCCGCTTCTGTGTCAGGTTCAGTACGCTTATAGGATGTAAGCCCTCGGGCACCTTCATCCTGTATGGCTGAGACTTTGGGAACAGCGAGTCAACTATCACCTTGAAAGGCAGCTGGGGCAGGGGTGCCACCCAGTGGCCATCCACAGTGTGCAGACTCATAAGGCCATGGGCATCCTGAATCACCTCTAGGAAGCTGCTGAAGTCGTGTTCCCTGTGAGGGTCTGGATGCACACCCAGGCGGATGCCCTGTGGGCAGCTGATGTCAGTGGGAGGGTGTGTAGCAGGGTTACTGCTATGATTCCATGACTTGGGCCGCTGATGGATGAGGAGTGGATTAAAGAGCTTAGGCAATATCTTAGGCTGCAGCAGTAAACTTTGCAGGCGTGCCTCCACAGTGTGGCGGACCCCCTTGGTTCCTGAGGTTGTTGAGAGAGCAAAGAATTGAGGTTGGGCACGAGCCTGTTGCATGGAGCTGGAGATCGGGGGTTGGCATTGTTTCTTGGAATGGAGCCACTTGCTGAACTCAGTGTCTCTCTGAATGCTTTGTTCTTTCTGCATCAACAGAAGGGGTAGAGGGCTGTTCTTGTACTTGTGTGAAGGAGGCCCTGTGGCTATAGAGAACCCTGAATTTGATGAGGGAAATGTCTGCCTTGTGGGAGCCTTGGAGGAAAAAGCCCTTGCTCTGAGGAAGCTGCTGGGCCAATGGGGGAGACAAAGCTTCACACCCTAATGAGGTGTGACCTCTATTGTCCTTGAAGAGGAGGGAGAAGCCCTTCCTGCCTAGGAATATACCAAGCTTTGTGAGACATCAAATCTTCTCCCCACAAAGGGATTCCTAGTCTGGTAATGAAGACATGTCCTGAAACAAGAGATTCTGGTTTGATGTGGGCAAGTAAATGAGAAGTACAAACTATTCCTTGACCCCAGAAGGAGAAAGTAAAAAGTTTGGAAGGCCTGGAGTTGGGGGAAGTGATGATCCTTGAGATATCTGGTGTGGGAGGATCCAATCAGTACTGCTCCCAGGCTGGGTGGTAGGTAATGACAGAGTTCTATCCTTGCTTCTACCTCAGTGAAACTTCCACCTGCCCCCAAATCTCTTCACCCTACTGTCTCAAAGTGTCTCACTTCCAGACTGTTGCTAAGCAATCAGGCTTTGGAGAGATTGACCCAGCTTCAGGAGCAGTTTCTGATTAGGCTAAGCCAATCATCCTAATTCCATCAGCCTTGCCCTAGACATGAGTAAATCAACATATGGCTTTCCAGTCATTGGAATAGAGTGGACACATTGGATACAATTGAGGCCATCGGAGATTCCCTAGCCAACAAGAGATTGAGTAGGTATCTGCAAGGGGCTTCTGAGAAGGGTTAGGGCCACAGGAAACAGATGGGCTTTGCCTCTTCTGGACATGTGTGTGACTATTAGTTTTGTGACAGAGTCATGGAATCCATGCAGAGAAATGCAGCTAGAATACAGCTGGAGTTGGGGAATAGTCACACAGTCCTAGAGCCCTCTCCACATTGAGACCCACTTAAAGATTGCAAGTATCTGTCTGGGTTTTCTGGTTGTTTTAGTTTGCATCCTGTGTAATTGTACTTGCTTAAAATCCATCCCAGTTCTAGTCAGTCTTTCATTAATATGAATCCCTGTCCATCTCTTAACTCACATCTGTGTGTGAGTGCTGGTGCTGGAGCTTGAACTCAGGCCTGAACACTGTCCCTTAGCTTTTTTTTTTTTTCTCAAGCTTGGCACTCTACTACTTGAAGCACAGCTCTATTTCCAGCTTTTTGGTGGTTAATTAGATGTAAGAGTCTCACAGACTTTCTTGCCTGGGCTCGCTTTCATCCATAGTCCTCAGATCTCAGCCTCCTGAGTAGCTAGGATTACAGATGAGAGGCACCAGTGCCCAGCTTCCAACTTCCATATGATCCCCAAGTTTGCTGTTTTCACTGCACATTGTGTTCCCATGTTCTCCTATGCCTTTCCACATGGCTTTTACTTCCATCAGGCCTTCCCTACTTTGTATTGCCAACCCACGAGGCTGCCGATACTCAAAGACCTGTAAGCATCCCTTCCATCAGAAGAGGGATCATGTCTTACTTTCTCCCTTGCCTCTAAGCTTCTTGAGTTTAGAGTGAGTGCTAAGTGTCTGTGGAGACATGAGTTCTAATAATAGGCAGGGCCCTGGCCTTATTAGAGGCTCTCATCCTGAGTGGGCAGTATCATCAGAAAGGCCTCATGAATACTTACTAATTTAGGCTGCTTTTGCTTTCTAATGCTACACAAGACCTTTGACCTAAAGAAGGAAGGAATTTCAGCAGAATAGAAGGGTGGGGTTCGGTGGAGGAGAGAGCTCCCACTCTGGGCATGAGTGCTAACCACTCTTGTCACTAGAGCAGGTAGGTCCCTACCTCTATGCCCACATGCCTGCATAGCAGCAGTGCCTGGCCCTGCCCGGCTTCCCTCTTACTTGGTGTTTTATCAGGTAGTTTTGCTCCATGGACATCAACTTGTTCTTGAGGTACTTCAGTTTCTCCATCTCACGGGCAAAATCCTTCTTATCATGTTTCCACATGGCATCTTTCAAGAACCTGGCACCAGGGTGAGGACATGTCACCACACAGGTATAGAGCTTCTACGCTGGTTAGGAGGACTGGTGGCTGCTGAAGGTATGGATGGTATGGGAGGAGCTACCAGAGTAGGGAAGAGCAAGATGACCCACTGACCAGAGGCCCCCTGGCATATTATATCCTTTGGAGAGAAAGAGGAAAGTGTCTCATGGTCTGATCATGACCCTCTGAAGGAGAAGCCTTAAGAATAGGACAGAGGGTGATGTTCAACCTCAAGAGTTAAAGCCTGGCAAAAGTCCTGCCAATATCTTGGGTGTAGAGCTTCCTCCACATGTGGTTCTCCAGACCTTCCTCATAAAAGGCTCAGCCTTGGGTGGGGTCTGGGGGGAGAGGGAAGCGGGTGGGGAGGGTTGGCAGGCTGCTGGTGTTTCCCACACCCTCACCGGGCACAGGAACGGTGGTTCCATATTTTGCAGTAGTCGATGGGCTTGCAGCCTGTGGCATCTCGGGCATGGACATCAGCACCATTCTGCACCAGGACCTTCATGCATGTCAGCATGCCATCACAGGCTGCCAGGTGCAAGGGTGTGGAACGGTTGTGTGTCACACTGTGGAGGGTCCCACCATGAGGAGAGAGGGCAGAAAGAAGGACAAAGGTACCTGGCTCATCAGATAGGCGGGTGAGCAAGCTTCTAAGGGCTCACTCCAGCACCACCTATTAGATGACCCTGGCCATGTCCCTTTACTTCTCTGGACTTCAAGTTGCTCTATGGTAGGAAGGATTAGACTAAATGAACAGGGAACATCTTTCTTTAGGAGGCATGTGACAGTTCAGAACTGCTGGAAGGAGACCTGGGTCAGTTCAGAGCTACCAACCTCATCTAGTCAAATAAGTCTGCCACATCTGCCCCTTCCCCTGGCTCTCAGGCTCTGCAGACCTGGGCCAGCTTCTTCCTCCAACTCATCCTCTGATCATGCCCCACTCACTCCCAACACATAGCCTTTGACTTGATTTTCCCTCTGCCTGGAACACTTTCCCCAGGTTCTTTGCATGTCTGGCTTACTCAGACTTTAAATTAAAATTTAAACACCTTCTTAGAGGTGATTAACTCTTCCAAAATAGATCCTCCCCACTCCATCATCCTTTTTATGCCTTTCACTGACCACATCTCATGTTGTATGAGAATTCTGTCCCATTACTTGTTGCTAATTTTCTGTTTCTGCACTTAGAATGTCAAGTCCCTTCATGAGAGAAGGGACCAGTACTGTGTATTAACTGCTAACCCGCAATTCTGAAATAGTATTTATTAGCTCATAGTACATAGTGTATACTCCATTTTTGATAATTTTAAAGGGATAGAACAGTTTATTAGGAATACTTGTTGACCCCCTCATCCCAAGTTTGAACTTGGCCTGGGCACTGTCCTTGCACTTTTTTGCTCAAGGCTTCCTGAGTACCTAGGGTTACAGGTGTGAATTACCAGCACCTGGCCCCAAAATGCACTTTTAATAGATAGCAGTGGGTCATTTCCATGGTGAGAATGACCTTTTTGATAAATATTTTAAATGAACACAGTCCATTATATGTCATGTATTTTCTCAGTTATCCTAAGAATTTATGCAATAGGTAAATTTAGTTGGGGACAGTTAACTGGGAATTAGAAACACCTGGGTTTCTTTTAAGAGTTCCAAAGCCCAGGACAGGAAGATGCCAAAAACATTAAGTCACAACCTTTGGAATGAAACACTAGCATTGATTTTGTTGTTGTTGTTGTTGTTGTTGTTTTGTGTGTGTCCGTGTGTGTGCACATGCACACATACTTGCCAGTACTGGAGCTTGAACTCAGCACCTCACAGTCTCACTTGGCTTTTTCACTTAAGGCTGGAGCTCTACCACTTGAGCCACACTTGCTTCTAGCTTTTAGTGCTGGAAATTTTAAATTTGAGATAATCTCATGGACTTTTTCTGCCCAGGGTAGCTTTGAACCTTGATCCTCAGATCTCCACCTTTTGAGTACCTAGGATTGCAGGTGTAAGCCACCAGCATCTAGCTAGCCCTCAAGGTGATTCCAATGTACGCATAGGCCTGGAAAGAGCAGTGAGGTTGACAGGTTGGGTGATTTGGCTAATGTCTTACTGTATGCTAGTAAATGGCAAAGCTGGAGATATAAACTGGGTATTTCTACTCCCAAAGCCCAGGATCCTAACCATGATACGACTGTGGGCTCCACTGCATTATATGGAACCAAATCCCTGTTCCCTTCCCCACTCCCCATCTTCCATGAACCTGCCGCTGGCCTGCCTGCCCAGGCTCCCAAACCTCCCTCCTGAAGCAGGCTGGACTCACGAATTGATGGCTGCCCCTTTCTGGAGCAGGTAGTCAATGCAGGGGACAGCCATGGTCTTGTTGTCCTTATGGATGACGAGGTGCAGGGGGGTCCGGCAATCGTCGGTGGGTAGATCGACAGGAAACTTGTATTCCTCTACCAAGACCTGTATACATGACAGCCTGGCACGCTGGGCCGCCAAATGGATGGCTGTGAAGCCCTGTGGGATTCGGGTTGGGCAGGAGAAGGCTGAGCGGGACGGGGGCCCGAAGGCCCACAGCCTGTGCCCGAATAGCTCATGCTCCTTTCCCACTCCTGCTGGGTGTCGGAGCACCCACCCCCTAATGGGCTTCCTACTCAAGGTGAATCGGAGCTCCACGCGTGCCCCATCTTTGTCCGGCGACCACAGTAGGAGGAACTCTTTTCGGGGTGTGCGGGAGGGACTTGGTTCCTGCTTCCACACTTCAAGGCGTTACCTTGTCATCGGCCAAGATTTCCTGGCGGTCCGGATTGATACAGAACCGCAGCCATTCTACGTTGCCCACCGCGGCGGCGAACAGCTCGGAGTACTTTCCAAAGGTGTGGTAGTCGGACAGCTCGCCGGGGCTGAGGGCGGCGCGGGGCGGGAGTGAGCGGGGCCAGGCCCGGCGGCCGGAGGAGGGGAGTCCGCGCGGCGAGGGCGGTCACCCGGCCGCAGCCCCGGAGGTGAGCTCGGGCCGGGCCGCCCCGGGGCGCAGCACCTGCCCCACCCCTTCCAGGGGCGCCACGCCGGGGGCCGGCCCGCCCACCTGCGCTGCTGGCTCGTGGAAGTACTCTGGCTCCACGTGAGCCTTCGCGGCAGCGAGACGTGCCGAGTCAGCCGCCCCTCCCTGCCCGCGAAGACAGACCCATCCCAGGGCCACGCCGAGGCCCGGCGGCTGAAGCTCCTGCCGTGCGCCCCCGACTCGGAAGGCAGCCGAGCGCGTGCGGCCGCATCCCCGGGGGGCGCTCCGCCGCCGCCCGCCTTCTCCATGGCGCGGACTCGGGGCCTCCGAAGGGGCTCGCTCGGCTCGCGGCGGGATGGAACCCGGCGCGCCCCGCGCCCCTGCCCGCCTCCGCGTGGCTCCGCGGGCCCTCTGCCCCGGAAACCGCAACGGCGCAGCCGGCGGCACGGCGTTTATTCGGATCGCCTAAGTAGAAAACAGAAAAGTTCAATGCGGAAATCACAATCACCGCGTCGCCGCCCACAGCAACCGGGGTCTATTGCGAGGCCACACGCATCGCACACATTTTCGGATCTCTTGGTCCTTTAGCGTTGTGTTACGAGCTAGCTCTCACTGCCATTCTATGTACCAAACATGCATTATGACGTAGCGACAGCCCAGCGTCACACAGCCCATCCAGGCTGCCGTGACCCGTGCTGGAGAGAGCAAAACGGCTCGGCTCAGGTTATCTTCCTGGAATGGATTTCTGCAGATAGTAGATGGTGGAGGTAAGAGAAGGCATGCGGGACTGTACTCCCAGCGGAAGCAGGAGGACCACAGGGTAGAGGCCAGCCTGAGCTGCATAGGAAGACCTTGTCTCAAAAAAAAACAAAATATTATTCGATGAAAGGGAACGAATATTTTTGGCTATTGATTTACATTTCCAACCATATTCCAGAAGAGGTTTTTTACATGCATTTTCACTAGAAATGAAGCAGGCACGCCACCCAGTAGAAGCCGTGGCTGTGGGACAGTCACTCGACCTCTGCCTGTTAGGTTTCTGTTCCTTAACAAGATGCGGAGCTTTGGAGCAAACAGATAAGCGCTCTCTCTGCATTCACTATTGAAGAGAGAACTAGTTAAACCTTTGCTAGCATTTGGATATGATGATTTTAAATGTTTGCTAATCTGATCGTGGAAATCATATTCTAATGTGGCTCTTTGATTCACAAAGGTTATATATTTAATTATCATTTAATTCCCTTCTGGAAATCATTGATTTATTCACGATGTTTTTTAAGGGTCTCATTGTGTTTCTTATTGATATATAAAACTTATTAACTCAGTGCCTTTTTTTGTCTGGTGGTAGAAATGGGGTTTGAACCCAGGGGATCTATGTTGCTGGACAAGAGCTTTACCACTGTGCCACATCTACAGTCCTAGGAGAAAAAGTAACAGTACAGAGGAATTACGCCAGCATTCAAATGAGTCCATCTGGTTTAGGGCCCAGACATAGTTTACAAAATCTCCTAGGTAGTTGGTTCTCTTAGGCTGCTAAGATTTAGAACTACATTAAATATTCCTGCCAGTCTTCTTTCTAGGGAGGTAAGAGGCTGCAGGTGATCCTGAGAGAGGAGGTTCAGGACAGTGAGTTAGGAATGCAAGGGTTTTCAGGACCCTTGATATCTAGAATAATTTGCTATCAAATCTTTATGCCCAACCTCCATGTCTGGAATGAAAGCACCTATCTACCCAATCCCCACAAAACAACCATAATGCATGGAAACTACTTTTTTTGTTCTTGTTGGTCGTGGGTCTTGAACTCTGGACCTGGGTGCTATCCCTCAGCTCTTCAACTCAAGGCTAGCACTCTACCACTTGAGCCACAGAACCACTTCCAGCTTTTTCTGCTTATGTGGTGCTGAGGAATTGAACCCAGGACCTCATGCATTCGAGGCAAGCCTCTCTACCATTGAACAATCTTCCCAGCCCGGAAACTACTTTTTTTTTTTTTTTTGTAATTGACTGTTTTGGTGTTTTTTATTTTTTAATGTTTTTGTCCTTATGGCACACACATACACACACACTACATAGAGAGAATAAATCTACTAAATCTCCTTAATAACAGAATCTGTGGCATCTGAGCTACCACCCACTCTTTCCCTCTATCTTCAAATCATAGCAATAGCCAAAGCTCTCCAATATGAGTAATTGGCTGAGAAATTGACACATCCTCTTCAGCTCCTGAGAGAATATTTTATTGGGAGAAACAAGCTGCTTCTCTTTCTTGTGCTTTACAGGCTAAATTCCTGCTGAGCATAGCTAAAAGATTGAGGGATCCCTTTCTTTATCCCCTAATAAAAAGGCATGCAAGGCATGACATATTAAGAATATTGGGGCCCCAATCACTTGCCACTTTACTCATAGGAACTATATTAGGAGAGGCAAATCAACAGGACCAGAGGCTACCACCCCTGCCCAGAGCTCTCCCCATAAGAGGGTTATCCTGTCTTCAGCTCTACAGCAGGTACTCAAAGGTTATGCCCCATCAATTCATTAGAGCTCCAAGCCATGTGGTACAAGTCTATAATCCCAGCAGTCAGGAGGCTGAGGCAAGAGAATCACAAGTTCTAGGCCAGTTTGGACCATACAGTAAGTTCCAGGTTAGCCTGGGCTGCATAGTTACATTCTGTCTCCAAACAAAAACAAAACAGTCTCCAAGGATTTCCATCAAAGACTGATTTATTTGTAATAGTGTGGGGACATAGAGAAGGGGGGGGTCTAATGTTATTCTCAAAATGGAGATTGTTGTAGAAAGCAATTAAAAAATCTAAACTGTAGGTGAGCTAGTTTGCTACAGGGAACCAGGGAAAGCTTAGAAGATCCCTGATAGTATCACAACAAACCTTAACGACTAGCTATAAAAATAACCTTGCAAGATCAGTCTAGGGAGCAGTTGATTCCTTGGGGAATCAGAAAATAGAGCAATAAGCAGGCAATTAGTGGAGACTAAAAGCTGCGGCAAGGGCAGACAATTTAACCACCAGGGAGTCACCAGGGAGAGATAGTCCAAGAAGATCCTGCTTAAAGCACAGCCATTTAGAGTGACTATAGAATATGGCCAAGGCTACACCCTGTAGTGGTCATTCAGTGCTCATTATGGGGGTGGGGGAGGCTTCACCAAAAACAATCCATCAGTAGAACAAAGTCCCAGAGAGAAGCAAGAAAATAAAAATGTAGTTGCCAAAACATATTACCTAAAAAAATCCAGTTACCAACAAAAACTAGGAGATATGCAAAGAAGCAGGAAACTGTAACCCATAAGCAAACAATAAAACCAGGCAACAGAAACTGCCCAGGAAAAGTCAGATATCAGACTTTTAGAACAATACTTGAAAGTAGTATTCTAAGCATGTTCCAAAAACTAGAGGAGGGGCTGGGAAGGTGGCTCAGTGGTAGAGTGCTTGCCTTGCATGTTCGATTCCTCAGCACTACATAAGCAGAAAAAGCTAGAAGTGGTGCTGTGGCTCAAGTGGTAGAGCACTAGCCTTGACTAAAGAGCTGAGGGACAACTCTCAGGCCCAGAGTTCAGGCCCCATGACCAACAACAACAAAAAAAAAAACTAGAGGAAACCCTGTTTAAAAAAAAAGTAAAAGAAATGCTAGGGTTGTAGCTCGGTAGTAGAGTGCTTAACTAGCATGTGAAAGGTCTTGAATTGGAGCCTTAGCACTATAAAAAAATAAGTTCATCTTCCTCACTCTTTCCACTTTCAAGAAGCATTCAGAGTTGGCACCAGTGGCTCAGGCCTGTAATCCTAGGTACTCAGGAGACTGAGATCTGAGGATCACAGTTCAAAGCTAGCTGTGGCAGGAAAGTCCATAAGACTCTTATTTCCTATTAACCACCAGAAAACTGGAAGTAGTGCTATGGCTCAAGCGGTAGAGCACTCACCTTGAACTGAGGAGCTGAGGGATAATGCCCAGGCCCAGAGCTCAAGCCCCATGACTGACAGAAGAAGAAGAAGAAGAAGAAGAAGAAGAAGAAGAAGAAGAAGAAGAAGAAGAAGAAGAAGAAGAAGAAGAAGAAGAAGAAGAAGAAGAAGAAGAAGAAGAAGAAGAAGAAGAAGAAGAAGGAAGAAGAAGAAAGAAGGAAGAAGGAAGAAGGAAGAAAGAAGAAGAAGAAGCAGCAGCAGCAGCATTCAGGATATCCTTATAGATAGGGGGACATCACAGCCTTCATGAGCAGCAGACCTTCTGGATTTCTGGATGCCTATTGGTTGCTTTTTTCTTTTTTCTTTTTTTCATTTGTACCAGTCCTGAGGACTGAATTCAGGGTCTGGGAGCTCTCCCTGAGCTGTTTTTCTCAAGGCTAACTCTCACTTTACCACTTGAGCCAGAGCTCTACTTCCAGCTTTGTGTGTGTGTGTGTGTGTGTGTGTGTGTGTGTGTGTGTGTGTGTGTGTGTGTGTGTGTGTGTGTGTGTGTGTGTGATTAATTGGAAAGTCTTACAGACTTTCCTGTCCTGTTGGGCTTCCAGACAAGATCCTCAAATCTCAGTCTCCTGAATAGGATTACAGGCATGAGCCACCAGTGTCTGCCTTACCTATTTCTTTTCTTTTTCTTTTCTCTTCTTTTTTTTTTTTTTTTTTTGTCAGCCGTGAAGCTTGAACTCTGGGCCTGGGCACTATCCCTCAGCTCTTCAGCTCAAGGCTAGTACTCTAGCCGGTGCCGGTGGCTCACACCTATAATCCTAACTACTCAGGAGGCTGAGATCTGAGGATCTCGGTTCAAAGCCAGCCTGGGCTTATCTCCAATAAAACATTAGAAAACCGGAAGTGGCAGAGCGCTCGCCTTTAGCTGAAGAGCACAGGGACAGCACCCAAGCCCAGAGTTCAGGTCTCACGACCACCAAAAAAATAAAAAAGGCTAGTACTCTAGCAGTTGAGCCACAGAACCACTTCCGGCTTTTTCTGTTTATGTGGTGCTGAGGAATTGAACCCAGGGTCTCAAACATGCAAGGCAAGCGCTCTACCACTGAGCCACCTTCCCAGCCCTGCCTCACCTATTTCTTAACTAGGGAACTTTTATTCGCCTTCTGCGCCCATATCCTCAGCCCATATCCTCAGGTCCCTTCCAGAAGCCAGGCCATCTCCCCCCCCCCCTCCCCCGCCCTGTCTGCAGCATCTCGTGGCAGAGCCGTTTAAAGTCAAACACATTCTTTGTGGAAAGTTGTCCCTTCCGTGGCCTTGAGCTCCATGCAAGTTTATCAAGAAATCGGGAATTCTGTTATCAACTCTTTTAAGACACAAAGAGAAAATAGTAGAATCTGCTCCACCATCTGCACCTTCAACAATTATTATTATTATTATTTGCCAATCTCTTTTTCACCTAAGATAAAATTCACCTCAGTTCTTGGGGTGCATCTTTTTTGTGAGGGGTGCATCTTTTAAAATAAAAGTACAGGGTTCGGGGGTGGGGGTTAGCTCAGTAATAGATCGATTACTTAGCATGAAGGAGAACTTGAGTTCCATCTCCACCACCTCCTCAAACAGGAAAAAGGTCCCTAACCCCCAAATCAAATAAAAAACATGATGCCACCGGCTTAGTAACTTCTCCTTCGTTCTCTGTGTTGAAGGGTGGAGCTTGGGCTCCCCGGTCGCCTTCAGGGGGCCGAGGGGACGCAGAAGAGGTGAACTGGGGTGCGTGCGGGAGATGGGGAGGTGGAGGATCCGGCGGCGGGTACCGGAGGGCTGGGAGAGCTCCGGTCCTGGACCTCGCGGAGGAGCACCGCGCCGGCTAGAGCGCCGTGTCGGCCGCGGGGTCCTGCGCAGGCCCCTCGCGGGAGTAGAACTCTTCGATCACGCTCTGCGGGATGCGCTTCAGCATCTCCTTGGGGAAGATGCGCAGCAGCTTCCAGCCCAGATCCAGAGATTCGAACACCGAGCGGTTCTCGTAGGAACCTGGGGGCCGAGCGGGAGTGTCAGGGGTGGGTGGGGCGGCTGGAAGGAAGGCGGGGCGGGGACGCGCGGCTCACCCTGGTTGATGAAGTTCCTCTCGAACTTCTGCAGGAATTCCAGGTAGAGCAGGTCTTCGGAGGTGAGCGCTTCCTCCCCAACCACGGCCTTCATGGCCTGCACGTCCTTCCCGATGGCGTAGCAGGCGTACTGAGGGACGGGGTACGGGGACAAGGGGGACCGGTGGGGCCATCGGAGGGGCTGATCGGGAAGCGGGTGCCCCCTTCTCCCACCCCCTCGCGCAGGCTGTGCTAGCGAGCTCCTTTGAGTAGTTTCGTCAGAATCGGGTCCACCTGGGACTCATCTCTATCTTCTGAAAACCCGACCCGCTCCTCACCAACTGGTTAGAGACATCGCCGTGGTCCTTCCTCGTCATGCCCTCCCCAATGGCGGACTTCATCAGCCTTGACAGCGACGGGAGCACGTTGATGGGCGGGTAGATCTGGAGCGCGGGAGGAGCGTGGTGGACAGCGGGCCCCAAGCTGTGCTGTCCCGGCCTTTGGCTCGTCATCCCCACCCTCGCCCCGTGCCTGGTTCTGGGGAGACTCCTAGAAGAATCTGGGAAGAGATGAGGGATCCCACTCCCCTCTCCTTTATTTCCCACGGGTTCTAGGGCTTGAAGTCTCCACGTGGTAGCCTTAGGCAGGACTGTAGATGGGGTGAACATTAGTGAAAGACTATTTCAAACCATTTGATTATGTGGACAAAGCAGATTGATGTTTCATAGCGGTAAAGAAAGAATCTGCTGTTCGAGGGTAAAGTTGTAGCTTTCTTTTTTTATTTTCTGGCAGTATGGGGGTGTTCAAGTCACGGTTTTATATTTGCTAGGCACTCTACCACTTGAGCCACATGTTAATCCTTTTTGTTTTAATCTTCCAGATACAGTCTCTTGATTTTGCTCTGGTTAGCTCTTACTTAATCTTACATATGCTTCCCAAGTAGCTAGGATTACAAATGTGGATCACCATGCTTGATGTGTTCTCTTTTTGTTGTTTTGTTTTTGTCAGTCGTGGAACTTGAACTCTAGGCCTGGGTGTTGTCCCTCAACTCTTCAACTCAAGGTTAGTGCTCTACTACTTGAGCCACAGTGCCACTTTCATTTTGCTGGTGGTTAATTGAAGAGTCTCATGGACTTTCCTGCCCAGGCTGGCTTTGAACTGTGATCCTCAGATCTCAGCCTCCTGAGTAGCTAGGATTACTGGCCAGAACCATCAGCGCCCACTTTGGTGTGTTCTTTGAAAGAAAGGGGTTCTTGCTAACTTCCCCACCCCCCACCCCCACCCCAGACTGTCCTCAATCTGCAATCTTCCTAAATCCTCTTTCCACTTTTTTCTCCAGGCTATACTCAAACCACAATCCTCCTATGTCTTTTTCCTGTATAACTGGGATTAGAGGTGTGAGCTTCTGCATCTTGCCCCTGAGCACAGCCTTTAGCCCTTTTAGACCTGTGTGTGTGTGCCAATCCTGGAGTTTGAACTCAAGGCCTGAGTGTGTCCCTGAACTTTTCTGCACAAGGATAGCACTCTACCACTTGAGCCACAGCTCCATGTCCAGCTTTCATGACTGGCTGGCTTCAAACCTTGATCCTCAGATCTCAGCCTCCTAAATAGCTAGGGTTACAGGTGTGTGCCACCTTGCCTGGCATGGGATCAATATTTTCTAGCCCTATGGCCCTTTATTCACAATTTACTTGTTTTAGCCATTGGTTTCTGCTCACCAAAGCAGAAAAGGAAAGGAAAAGGAAGGGAAATGTTGTTATTTAGTCTCTACTAATTAGCAGCACATGTTTCTTGTCTGCTAGTTTAGTTTATTTTCCACAATGTATTGGTGAGCATTCCCTTGTCATCAAAGAACAACTCTAGGCCCAGAGAAATGAGATTGTTTTCTCAGGGTCCCATGACAGATGGGCTGGATTCTACCCAGCTGTAATCAGTTTTCCTAAGTGCATATTGCCCCTCTGCACTGTCTTTGGAGAGGAGAACAGAAGCGGGAGGGAGGGAGCAGTACCTGCCGGTTATATAACTGTCTGTCCACGTAGATCTGTCCTTCTGTGATGAAGCCTGTCAAGTCTGGGATGGGGTGGGTGATATCTACAAGAAAATGCACTGGTCTTAATGAGGATGGGTCTAGGTTTCTGCCCACTTAGGATCACTAGGATTTTAGCCCTCTTGTGAGGGCTGTGCAGCCTCACAAAACAGCATGTCCTCTCCCTTTCTCTCTCATTCCCTCTCCCTCCCCTCACATCTGGGTGAGAAAGGGAAGGAGGATTCTGGAGGTTGGGGGCTGCAAGAAGGCTACCATCATTGGGCATGGTGAGGATGGGTATCTGTGTGATGGATCCTCCTCGGCCCTCCACGCGGCCTGCTCTCTCATAGATGGTCGCCAGGTCTGTGTACATGTATCCTGGGAAGCCTCTGCGGCCGGGCACCTCCTCTCTGGCAGCTGAGACCTGCAATACCCATGGGCATTGAGAGTAAGACAGGAGATAAGAGGTGGAGACTAGGAAGGGGGAGAAGGATGTCTGGAGTGGAGGGATGGAGAGGAACAGCAGGGTGCAGTAGGAGAGCTCCCTTCTTCAGGGTGACCCCCTGGATTGTGATGACTAGGAAGACAGCAATGGACCTGACACTGTCAGCCAGCTCACCTCCCGCAGGGCTTCTGCATAGGAACTCATGTCCGTCAAGATGACCAGCACGTGCTTCTCACACTGGTAGGCAAGGAATTCGGCAGTGGTTAGTGCCAGGCGTGGGGTGATGATCCGCTCAATCCTGGAGGCAAGGCATGGCCAAAATTTAGAGATCTTGGAGGTCTAGGCCTGGAGCCCCCATGTAGGCCCAGGGAGAGTGCAAGGTGAACTGGGAAACAGGTTCACATATAGCAACAGGGGATGGAGAACTTGGGCCCTTGCCTCCAAGCCCCAGGTCTGGGCCATTTTCCAGGGAGCAGGTACTTGCTAGCAAATCTGATTCCCCTTGCTACTACCTCTCCAACATACAGAGGGGTCAGAGCGAAGGCCAGCATGGGAGTTTCTTAAGAGGGCCAGATTTATTTCATGATGAGAGTAGCCTTGTCAGATGGGGTGAGAGAAAGTGAAGGACTCTAATGTGTTACCCTCATGAGTGGCCTGAGGCAGAAGCACCTGCTCTAGTACCCTCTTAGCCCAGGGCACCCTGAGTTTGGGTCCCTCTTTGTCTTTTCTCGGATCCCAGTGCACACTCGTGTACCCTTCCCATCTGAAGCACCTATGAGCACTCTTCTTTTGACTCAGCCACTCTCAATCCCTAGACTTGCTTAGGCTTTTGGTTCCCATCCTTGGTAGGAACCAAATCTTGGCCTCTACAATTGTATTACTTAGTTTTTGCAGCAGCCTCAATACTGAGGATAGTTTATTGGAATTAATTTTGCACCTGATCCCCAGATCTTCAACTTCTACTAAGTTTTCAAAACAGTGATTTCTCTAAGAAAACAGCAAAGTGGTGACTTTCTGGGAGTGGCCCTAGGATGGTGGGGCCCTGCTTTAGAACAGTGGCTGCATGTAGGTTGTGGGAGGAACAGAGGCACCACAGGTGGTAGGAAAGGCCGTGCTCTGGCTGCCTGTGTCTCTCAGTAGGCTTTCTCTAGCCCTTCCCAGGCCTCATTCCCCCCCCCCCCTCCGTGCCCCTCCACCTCCCCCCATCTGTACAACCACAATGTTTTCTCCTAAGTCTGGCTTATGGTTGTGGTACTGGGTCACCCTGAGCCTTTCGACTTTGAGTCTTGGAAGGAGAGAGGGCTTACTCCCTGAGGGCAGTCTGGGCATGGGGAGGGCTCACGTGGGGTCATTGGCCAAGTTCAGAAAGAGACAGACGTTTCCCATGGTTCCATTCTGCTCAAAGTCTGACTTGAAGAACCTGGCTGTCTCCATGTTCACCTGCACACACAGCAGAGAGGGTTAGAAGCAGTACCCTGCAGCCTGAGGGCAAGCCTAGCCCCTCCCAGCTCTCCTCAAAGCCTGTGGATTGACTGGCTAACAGTTGCTGGGGTTAATAGTCACTGGGTGACTCAGGCTTGATCAGGTCCTCTAGAGAAGGTCAGACTTTTTCATCTTGAATTCTACTCAGTGGCATCACTGCCCCCTTCTTTGATGAACTGCTTTCCCTACAACTCTCTGTCTTCCTCCAAAGGCCCTCTGAGAACCCCTTCCTGTAGCTGTCTTGTCTCCCTAGGATCCATGGTTTCCTCCTTCAGACCACACTGGGCCTTATCATATGGCTGTCATAGCCTTTGGGATGCCTTGTGTGACCAAACTGATTTGGTCATGTTCTTGCTCTTATCTCTATCACCAGACTTGCCTGGAGTTTGATGGATTGTCACCTAGAAGCAGGACTGTGTCTCCCCCCACTCTGATCAGGTGGTGCCAGGGTCTGGGATCAAGATAGGCCTGCCTGATCACAGCTTCCAGAACTTGCAGGTCCTCTCAGCCTCCTTACCCCCATAGCTGCAAAGACAATGGCGAAGTTGTCCTCATGATAATCAAGCACTGCCTTGGATTTCTTCACCAGCCCAGCCTGGCGGCAGATCTGGGCAGCAATCTGTGGCAGAATGGGTGAGGAGAGAGGCCATGAGAGCAAAGCCCAGAGCACTACAGAACACAAGTGAGAATGGACAGAAATCTCCAGTCTATCCTCCCCCCACTGGCCCAAGCCCTTGGGTGTCCAAACTCAGAGAGGTTAAGGGTCTTCCTTGGGCTCTACAGCCTTTCTTGGGGAGATGGGGTGGCCTGTTCTGTGGTTACTGAATGTCTGACGGTGCCCATCACTAGGAGCAGGGCAGAGGAATGAATGGTCCCCAAGAACAAATCACTGAGTATGGTTTTGAGCAAGTTGGCTCAGGGCAGTTAAGCCTTTCAGACCCGCACCTCCCACAGCCTGCTGTGATTCTGTGTGTAGAGTTGCTCCGGGCCTGCAGTAGGAGGGCTTGCAGACCTCATGTACCAAACTAGGATATGTGTATGGATGTGTGGAAGGATGGAGGCGCTTAGCCATCTGGTCACAAACACCATTTTGAGAGTGAGTGGGGAAAGAGTGACTAGAAACCTTGACACATCAGCTACTCTAAGAAGCTGCTGTCCCTGCCTGGTGCAGTGAGCAGCACAAGAACTAGCAGGGAGAGGCTGCAGCCGATCTGGCAGCGCTTTTGACACTAGGGGATACTTAGGTGCTCTCTTGAGCCAGTGAGTTACCCACTCACTTAAGGCAGTTGGAAGTCCTGCTGTGGAGCAGTGACACTTGCTGTATGCCAGGTCTTAAGTAGTCCTGAAGCCCTGAACTTCCAGGGGATGCCTGCTAGTCTGGATGCTGGTGATTCCCACTTCCTGTTCTCAATAGGAACCCAGCTTGTTGGCTCAGCAGCCTGGGCCTTCACTTTGTCCTTGCGCCTTGGTTATACCCCACAAGCTCACCTCATTGTGAGGGAGCCCTGCTGCAGAGAAGATGGGGATCTTCTGACCACGTGCAATGCTGTTCATGACATCAATGGGAGAGAGGCCTGTCTGAATCATCTCCTCTGGGTAGATGCGGTCATGGGGATTGATGGGCTGGCCTAAAAAGGAGCAGCCATGAATGCTCAGGGGTTGTAGCCCTTCCCTTCCTTCCCCACCCATGCCCCATCTCCAGAGAACTTTCTGCCATGGTAGAACTGTGCTCTATTTGCACAGCCCTAGCCATGTGGCTATTGCCATATGAAATGTGGCTTCCAAATGAAGCCTTCTTTCCTATTGGTTTAAGTTTAAACAGTGACAGGACCTGTGCTACCTTGGACAGAGCCACTTTAGAGTTTGGAAGCTGGTGGTGGGAACTCAGGCTGAGGGTTCCTTGGGCTAAGACAGTTTGCTCTTCATGCCCCAGACCCTTGTGTGGGGTTCAGAAGACCCCAGGGTGACTCAAAGACCACTTCTCTGAGCTGTTGTGTGCTCTGTGCTCTCGCATCAGCTTCCTGATGGCTTGGGCAAGCTACTGGCAACCACAGGGCTCTGTCAGTCCCTCCATAGACTGAGAGGTGGGAGTTGGAGGACTCAGGAAGAACTTCAGGATGTCTCAGAGCCTGGGTGGGGCTTTTGCTGCTGCTGCAAACCATGTTAGCCTTGGCTTTCATGGTGGCACAGGAACTAAAGGTGCGGAGGGATGACTTGGGAGCACATGCAGAACACTGAGCAATGCAGTGACATTTTACAGGGGTGAGACGTGGCATGCTGAGGGCAATGTTCAGCTTCAGTGGTAGATCTAGAGACAGAGAAGCCTTTGCTTCTCGGACATTATACTGTATCTATTTGTTTGCTCAGCCAGCCCAAAGGCCATCACTGGTCAGTCATTCTGACTTGTGTAGGTAGAACTCCCAAGGACAGAATGACAGAGATGACAGTGGGGGGAGGGTTGGAGACTAAGTCCTATAATCCATCCAGAGCCTCCCCTCACTCACCATTGATGTCCAGAAATTCCTCCGCCATGACCACTGGCCCTTTGTCAATGGGTTTGCCAGAGCCATTGAAAACTCGACCTGAGAGTGAGAGGGGGTGTAGAATGTGTTCAGGGCCAGCCCTGGGTCTCTCACAGATCTCATCTCCTGCATCACCCCAGGATCCTCTCACCAACATCCCATTGTGTCCGCACCTCCTCAGAGGCTGTCCCAGGAAGATGACTATAGGAACTGTCACCCTGAGAGTCCTCATGTCTCTCATGGAGACCTTTATGGGCAAGGTCTTGGTCTAGGACTCTGATTCTAGTAGGAGGATTCTAGGGCTGCAAAGAGGGAACTATCAGGCAAGGTGGGTCTTGAAATAAATTTTTGGGATATGCACAATTCAGCCTAACCTCAAATAAGGTACCTGCTGTATCTCTAGTTTATTGAACTTGCTTTGCTCATTGAATACTTTCTGTATGGCACGCCCTGAGCTGGGGTTGGGAACCAAAGAGAGAAGATATCACCTGTGGCCTCAAATTGCACACAGGTAAGACAGGCATGTAAACAAGCAATACAATGTGGTATGTAAAGGCCCAAGAGGGCTCTGCCCAGCATGTCCCTCACCCAGCATGTCCTCTGACACTGGAGTCCGTAAGATGTCCCCTGTGAATTCACAAGTTGTCTTCTGGGCATCAATTCCAGAGGTCCCTTCAAACACCTAGAGGACAAGATATAGTTCCTCTGATAAAGGCTTGCTGGAGAGATTGATCTCCACTCCAGGCATTATTTGTGCCCAGGTTTGGGCAGGCCAACAGGGAGGTAGGTAATTTCTTGCTTGTAAGAGAGTGTGGTAATTTTGTGAGCTCATTTGTGTATTCACTCGGCCAAAAGAGCTCCCAGTGACACCACCTACCTGAACAATGGCTTTGGTCCCAGCCACCTCAAGCACTTGGCCACTCCTCTGAGTCCCATCCGGGAGGGTGAAGTTCACAATCTCTGCATACTGTGCAAACTGACAGGGAAAGAGAGAAGCCCAGGATGGTAGTAAGACCAGAGGCAAAGCCCAAGCCGCCTCCTCCATTCCTTTCTGATCCAGTTGCAAGCTACTATCTGTGTTCTTGTGCCTAGACACTTTTAGAAATAAACTTGAAGGGCTGGGATGGGGACATTTGGATCCTGCGTGGGAGGGAGTATGACAAGGCATTTAGAGTCAAAGACCAGGTTAAAATGCGAGCTCTTTTACTTAGCTGTGTGGCCTTGCACGAATTGCTTAGTGATTTGTAGCAACTAATTAAGTATTTAAGCCATTAACTCATGAGACTTAGTTTTCTCATCCTTAAAATGAGGGTAAGAAAAAGATCTATTCCACAGGGCTGCTGTAGTCAGGAAGTGAGATAATATAGATGAATCTGTTAGCATGGCACCTTATAAAAACTTAATAAAGTAGAATAGCTGTTGTGGGCACCCAGATCTTCTGGAAGGCCCAGTGCTTCAGTTGGTTAATGGGAAGTACACTGACAAAATGCTTTCCTTTGTCCAAACTCCAAGAGAAAGACTCCCTGCTCTTTGATATCTCTATGTAGGGACTTTTCTCAGCCATGGGGTTGGTATTGATTTATGTCAGGAAATTAGGGAAAAGAAAAAAAAATAACAGATGAATATCCAGAATACGCAAAGAACTCTTACAGCCAGATAAAAGATTTGAGGATGATTGATAGACATTTCTTCAAAGAAGATATATGAATTATCAATAGACATCTGATAAGATACTCAGTATTATTAGACATTAAGAAAATAAAAATTGACAGGCAACAGTGTCACATGCTTGTTATCCTAGCTACTCAGGAGGCAGAGCTCTGAGGATTGCAATTCAAAGCCAGACAAGGCAGGAAAGTCCATGAGACTCTTTATCTCCAACTAACCACCAAAAAAGTTGGAAGTAGAGTTGTAGCTACAGTGGTAGAGTGCTAGCCTTGAGGGAAAAAAAAAATCTAAGGGACAGTGCCAAGGCTCTAAGTTCAAGTCCCAGGACCACAACACACACACACACACACACACACACACACACACACACACACACACACACACAAATACATGTACATGAATGGGCACAGCATGGTCATAGTAGCAAAGAACTGGAAACAAGCCAGTTGCTGGTGGCTCATGCTTGTATACCTGAAGATCATGTTTCCAAGTCAGCCTGGGTAGCAACCTCCCTTAGACTCTTATCTCCAAAAATTTACTCAGACAAGATTGGGGGCATTCAGAGTGGTATGGCCATAGACAACTCAGAAAAAAGCCAGAAGGGGCACTAGGGCTCAAGTAGTAGAGTGCTTGCCTTGAGCAAAAGAAACTCAGGTCAGGGACAGCTCCCAGGACCAAAGTTGAAACCCCAGGACTGGAAAAAAAAAGTGAAAACAATCAAATTAGCTGCCAGCTGATGAATGCATAAATAAAATGTAATATTCACTTGAAAAATGTGACATTTATGGTATGTGAATTATAACTAAATTTAAAATCCCATCAGGTTGTCACTTGAAGACCAGGTAGGCAGGTAAGACTTCTTCCTGGGAAATCCCTAAACTCTGTAGTCTTTAGCCACATCTAAGGAAAGCTATAAAAAATACTAATTCCTCACTTCTGAGTTTGGTTCTTTGAAAAGTCTAATAAAATATACAAATAGACAACATAAGAAAACAATGAAAGCCATGAATAAAATAACTGTTGGAGCTGTACTGATATATTAAAGAGGAAATAAAATGAATTATAAATAACTTTATACTGCATATAGAATTTAGATGAAATGAGTAAAGTTTTAGGATAATATGACTCAAGCTAAAACCAATGAAAAATTAATAGAAAGTCAGAGTGATTATATAGTTCAAAGATATAGAATAAATAGGTTAAAATTCACCCCCACAGAAAAGTGCCAGTCTCACATAGCTCTACAAGTGAATTCTAGCAATCCACGGGGAAATAATTTGAAATTTACTTAAGCTCTTCAAAACCCCAGAAGAAAAGGTTAATTCATTTTATGAGGCAAGCATAACCTTATACCCAAATAAAATAGTTATAGACGGGGCTGGGAAGGTAGCTCAGTGGTAGAGCGCTTGCCTTGCATGCCTGAGGCCCTGGGTTCGAGTCCTCAGCACCACATAAGCAAAAAAGAAAAAAGCTGGAAGTGGCACGGTGGCTCAAGTGGTAGAGCACTAGCCTTGAGCTGAAGAGCTGAGGGACAGCGCCCAGGCCCACAGTTCGGGCCCCACGACCGGACCCAAAAAAAAAATAGTTATAGAGAAATTATAGGTAGTTTCACTCATGAATATGGATGTAGAAATCCCACATTATATATTAGCAAGCCAAATTCAGTAATGTGTAAAAAAGATTGTTAAAAACCCAAATAATAAAATTAAAAAATTATGTATATCACCTTTATAATAACAATTAAAAATGCAGACATTAAGAAGATGTCACGTTTTTCTATTTTTGAGTCTGTGACTCAAAACTCAGAATTAACTTTTTTTTTTTTTTGGGTCCGGTCATGGGGCCTGAACTCTGGGCCTGGACGCTGTCCCTCAGCTCTTCAGCTCAAGGCTAGCACTCTACCACTTGAACCACAGCACCACTTCCAGCTTTTTTCTTTTTTGCTTATGTGGTGCTGAGGACTCGAACCCAGGGCCTCAGGCATGCAAGGCAAGCGCTCTACCACTGAGCTACCTTCCCAGCCCCCAGAATTAACTTTTTTAAAAAGGAACTGAAAATACAACCATGAACATTGACAAATGCATAAAGACCTTATAGGACCAGAAAAAAGGTCACAAATAGAAAGTAAAAAATACCAAATTGAAACTGTTCAAGGAATTCAAGGTTAGTCTAATATTTGAAAAAAATCTATTGATACAGTTCAACTTTTTTTAGTTCAACTTACTAATAGAGCAAGAGATCCAACCTATAACCATTTCAAAAAATTTTTGGAAGAAATTAAAAATTATCTATAATTATATAAAAAGATCAAAATTATTCTTTGAAAACAAAGAATAAAAGGGAAATTTCTTTTTCTTTTTCTTTTAAAGGTGATGTACAGAAGGGTTACCGTTACCTAAGTCAGGCAATGAGTACATTTCTTTTTGAAGAGTGTCATGCCCTCCCTCTTTTTCGCCTAGTTTTTTCCCTCCCTTTCCTCTCCCCATCAAGTTTTATAGTTCATTTCTAACATAGTATCTAATGAGAATCACCACTGAATTAGTTCACCCTTTATCCCCCCATTTCTCTATTTCCCGTTCCCCTCCTAAAAGGGAAATTCCTTAATCACCAAGTGAGTGTCCTTAAGAAGCCTACAGATACTTTTTCAATAGAAATATGCATGAACACACACACACACACACACACACTTTTTTGTTGGTCATGGGGTCTGAACTCTGGGCCTGGATGCTGTCCCTCAGCTCTTCAGCTCAAGGCTAGCGCTCTACCACTTGAGCCACAGCATCACTTCCAGCTTTTTCTGCTTACGTGATGCTGAAGGATCGAACCCAAGGCTTCATGCGTGCAAGTCAAGCACTCTACCACTGAGCCACCTTCCCATCCCTGAACATATATTTTTCAATATGAATATGAAATATCCTATTCAATGACATGATGTATAAAACCTTCTCTTTAAAATTAGGAGGCAAACAAGAAAACCTGTCATCACTGTTTGATAAAGCACAGTACTGGACAATAAAAGGAATCAATATTAAAAGGAAATAAAACCATAATTTACAGGAAAATAGATGAAAGTGGAGATCATGATGCTAAGAGAAGTAAGCCAGTCCCATGGAGGCAAGGATTGCATGTTTTCTCTATTCTGTAGGATATGGGGGTGGGGGCAGGGGAAAGGCAAGGACAGAATGGTAAAAGAAAGGCTATTAGGGATGTAAAAGGAGTAAGGGAGGGGCTGGGAAGGTGGCTCAGTGGTAGAGCGCTTGCCTTGCATGCCTGAGGCCCTGGGTTCGATTCCTCAGCACCACATAAGCAAAAAGAAAAAAGCCGGAAGTGGTGCTGTGGCTCAAGTGGTAGAGCACTACCTTTGAGCTGAAGAGCTGAGGGACAGCGCCCAGGCCCAGAGTTCAGGCCCCACGACCGGACCCAAAAAAAAAAACCCCCCCAAAAAAAAAAAAAGGAGTAAGGGAAAAGTCAGAGGGTGGATAAAAATATAATAGAGGGATGGATATAATCAAAGTAAATTATATGCACATATGAAAATGTTATGAAATTTCCCTTTGTAAAATTAACATTAAGAAAAACTCATTTGGTAAAAAAACAAAACAAAACAAAAAAAACCTATGTGCTTAAAAGCTCTGCAATGCCCAAGTCAAAAAAAAGAGTACTCCAACAAAAACCAGAGACTAATTTCTCTTACAAATATGGCTGCAGAAATTCTTTTTTTTTTTTTTTTCAGGTAAGGGGTAGGTTTATTCAATAGACCTGCTGGGACCAGGCAAGATTGGCACTCCACACGGCTGGCAAAAGGCCAGAGAGAAAGAGCTGGGAAAGAGAATGTTAGGTTTTTAAAAAGAGGTAGCCGAGTAAGAACAGTACCATGCACGATGGCCCTCCATGCGGCTGGGAAGAGGCCTGGGAAAGAGGTGGGAAAGAGCTGAGAAAGAGCTAGAAAAGAGAAGAGAGAGCTGGGAAAGAGAAGAGAAGGAAAGAGCTGAGAAAGAGCTAGAAAAGAGCAGAGAGAGTGGCTGCAGAAATTCTATTTGTTCATCTAATCAGGCTGCAAACATGTGAATAATTAGAGTTTGTTTCAATAATGTAAGGCTGGAACAATCATCATCAGGAAATTTGTCAACATTTGACATAATTTATAATAATAGGGAGTTGGTCAACAAAAATGCTCAACAATAATAAGGAGTTGGTCCACAACAACAACAAAAATCCTGGAATAGAAGAATCCCTTCATATGAATAGAAGCAGAAATGCTTTTGATAACATTTCCAAAGCAGCTGTGACTAATATAGTTCTATGCTAAACAAGAACAAGAAGCAACTGCCTGAACACTTTATCAAAACCAGCATCAGCATCCGTATACATGGGGAAATGATAAAGCCCTTTTTATTTCTGCCATACATCAGAAATACAGATATATATGTCACTATTGTTAGTATTGTTTTAGAAGTCTTAATTTATGCAATAAGAAAAAGTATTTGAATATGCCAATAAACTTAAGTGGAAATATTCTATGTTAAGGAATAGCAATGGAAGAAGCTATATTATTTGAAAATATCAAATAAAAGCTATAGGAAAACATTCATAAATCATAGAAAAATATTGATGATCAAGTGCAACCCATAACTCTAGGTTAAATCCTGTTCTGGAGGGGAAAATGCTGTGAAGACCTTATTAGGAATTGGAATATGGGCGGTAGATAAGAGTATTGTATCAAGTGTAAATTCCTGAAGTTAGTAACTCTATTATGGCTGTGTAAGAGAATAGCTTTGTTCTTTGGAATACAGGTTGGGGGCATAATTCACATGTGAGAGATTCAGAAATATATATATATTTATATACATACACAGAGCAAGTGGTAAAACAAAGGGGATAAAAAGTTAACAATTGTATATGTGGATGGTCCTGATACTGTTTTTATTTCTGCATAAAGCAGAAGTAATTGGGGCTAAAGGTGTGGCTCAGTGGCAGACCAGTTGCCTAGCACATGTGATGCCCTGGGTTTGATGTTAGATCTCAAAACCACAAACAAAACAAATAAAAACCCTAAATTGTCTCAAAATAAAAGCATGTTGATGTAAAAAAGACATACCTCTTTTATTTGTAGATGAGATTGTAAATCTAGAAACATTGAAAATAGCTCTGCTTAAAACCACACACACACACACACACACACACACACACACACGGATAGATTTGAGAATTCTGAATGCATTATAAATATATAAAAATCAGTTGTTTTCCCCCTATTCCAATGATAATCTTTAGGAGAGGTAATAGAGAAAAATATAGTTTCCAATATTTTATAGATCTTATATTTTATGGGGCCCAAGCCTATAAGATATCTGGTAATAAATATAACAAAGAAAGACATACAAAAGAGAATAAAGAATAAAGTCTTATTGAAGAGCATAAAACAAGTTGTACAAAATGGGGAACAATATTTCCTTCCAAGGCAGAATGGCTTATTATCATAGACATGAATTCTTTCAAAAGTGTATAAATACATCCTCCATGGATTCCTATTTCTTTTGGAATATAATAAAATGATCTTTAAGTCCATATAATGTTTGAGAATAGCCAAAAACAGATATGGAAAAGATCAGAAATAGAGATTTTGCCTGATTAGATAATAAAACTATCTAATTTTTTTTTAAATCAAGCAGTATATTTTGTAAGGTAGACAATGGACTAGTGCAACAGATGAGAGAGCTCAGGAACAAAACTCAGATTTTACATGTTATGGTAACTCACAGTGGAAAAGAATCTATTGCATAAATATACCAACACTACTGGGTTTCAAGATAATTACATCATAAACACAAGTATACCAGAGCTATATAAAATGCATAAATGTAAAGCCAAGGCAGATTCTAAAATTTCTGCAAGAGCTTTCCCTCTTTCCTGTTTTTCCCCTGAACAAGCTAGTTGGCAGATGAGAAGTGTCTCTAAGGAATTTGAATCCACAACACACAAAAAGTAGAACTAGACATTTGAGAGAACTGTATGCCAAAGACACACAAAATAAAGAGCCAGATATGGAGGATGAAAAGGAACCCCACAACTCAGAATATAAGCGTCCATATGTGGAAAAATTTCAAGGAGAATGAAGAGAAATATAAATGTAAAGAGATAATCATCTTCATTAGTCATCAGGGGAATTTAAATGAAGTCAGAACTCACGTTCATATAGTTGATGTGCAACATTACAGGAGAGAATATATTCAGAGTGGGAAGAAGTATTCTCATCAGTGGATGAGAATATTCTCATGAGGGGATGAGTTACTGCAACCCCCCCCAGCCCCCGCTTTTTTTTTTGTCGATCGTAGGCCTGAACTCTGGGCCTGGGCACTGTCCCTCAGCTCTTCAGCTCAAGGTTAGCACTCTACCACTTGAGCCACAGCACAACTTCTGGCTTTTTTTTTTTTTTCTGCTTATGTGCTTGAACCCAGGGCCTCATGCATGCAAGGCAAATACTTTATCACTGAGCCACCTTCCCAGCCAACTGCAACCCTTCTGAGCAAGCAAGCTTCTCCAAATTATCTATCTATCTATCTATCTATCTATCTATCTATCTATCTATCTATCTATCTATCTATCTATCTATCTATCTATCTATCTATCTATCTACCTACCTACCTATCTATCTATCTAGTTGGGATGAAATATACAGCTTTGTGTATGGTAAGCATACATTCTATCTCTGAAATACCTCTCCAGACACTTTTTTTTGGTGGTGGTTGTATTGGGTTTGAATTCAAGGCATTATGCTTGATAGACTGGCACTCTACCAGAGCCATGCCTCCAGCCCTGCCTTTTGCTAGTTAATTGGATAGAGTCTCAAAGCTCTACCTGTGCTGGCTTCAAACCTTGGTCATTCAGGTCTCAGCTTTCTGAGTAGCTAGGTTTACAGACACAGCCCACTGATGTCCAGCTCCCACATCTAAATTTATTTGTTTACTTTTTTTCAGTTCTGGAGTTTGAACTCAAGGCCTCTCAGTTGCTTAGCTTGCTTGCTCACCTAAGCCACTTTTTTATACCACTTAAGCCACACGTCCAAACTGGCTTTTTGCTTATTAATTGGAGATAACAGTCTCTGTATGTGGTCCAGCAATTCTGCTTCGTAAGATCTCCTAGTAATAAAAATCCACTTAAAAGGGATATACATTGCTATTTCTAGTAGCAAAATCTGCTGAGACTACTGAAAAAACCACAGTACACCTGCTTTAACCCACGATGTTACTACCTAAGAAAATGATCAACAATGTGTGTCTAGGGACCTGGAGGGAACCCGTGACATCAGGAACCAGCACCAATGTGCACCCTGAACATATGTGTTCACCTATATTAAGCCCATTCAGCAGAGATCATGTTATCTCAGGGGCTTAGGTTAAGTTCTAGGGACAGGTGGTTAAATGTGTTTGCTCTGTATCCCACTAGTTACTAGGAATGTGTATTATTTTGTAATTGCAATGTAGGTAGCTATCCTCATCATTTCTATCATTATAGCCTGTGGTATCCAAAGACTAGGGGAAAGGGTAGATGGCCCAGTTCCCCAAGAAAATGTCTCCAGAGTACAGACCACTCCCCTAAAGCACTCCTGCTGGATTAAACCTAAGATCCCTCGTCTGCAGCTCTGACTTTACTGATGCCAGCTCCAGTTTGGGTCCCTCTTGTCCTAGGAAGAAGCAATCAGGAAGATGTCCTAACTACCTGCAGTCCCTACAGGTAATGTCTTTAAGAGCCCTGGAATCGGGCTCCTATGCATGGCAAATACCTAGCCTGCTTGGGTTTTCAACCACAAGGGGGAGCCCAAGAGCAATGATAGTAAGAATTGGGAGAATGAGTTCTCTGTTGTGGGGCTGGGCTCTATCTGAAGCAGCCAGTGGTTTCTTCATTTATCATCCCACTGCAGGTGAATGTGGGCTATTAACTTTAGGAGGAAAATGTCTGGATTACATAGGCAAGAGTGAGGTCAAAAGAAATCAGAGAGTGGGTTCAATAAAATTAAGTAGTGGGGTGAGACCAAGTGCAAATCTCTGTGTGGGTAGAAAGAAGGGTAATGTATGGTGTGTCCCTGAAGGAGGATGTCAGAGCAAATAAACTTTTAATTTTGACAGTATTGGGTTTGAACTTAGGGCCTTGACCTAACAAGTGCTCTATTACTTGAGCCATGCCCTCAACCTGGAATAGGCTAAATAGCCTATAAGAAGAACTATCTATCCTAACAATCCCTGGCATGGAAGGTACAGCATCAAGAATCCTTTAGGAAGAGAAAGTCAAGCTCTCTCTCTCTCTCTCTCTCTCTCTCTCTCTCTCTCTCTCTCTCTCTCTCTCTCTCTCTCTCACTCTCTCTCTCTCGCTCTCTGTAGGAGAAATATTGTTCATTGCTAGTTATAGCAGTGACACAGGGGGACAATTCCTATAGCAATTGTGGGCTTATACACCAAGAAGTCCCATTACCGAGGTATAAATGGAGCAAGCTTGATCCTACCAGCTCTCACTGTTGGCTACTCTTAATAGATTTCAGGGAGAGGAGATGATTCAGTGCAAGCCATCACCTCTGCTAGAGGAGAAGAATGACTTCTCCATCAGCCAGGACATAGGCAGGGAGGCTGCTGGGTCCTTGTGGAGGACAAGGAATTTCTGAGCAAACCTGCCAAGACTGAGCTGAGGCCAAGGCCTCATCTACCTACAAGACAATGTGGGAGGTCTTCTTAGAAATTACCTTCCAGGCTGATGCACAGTCCCTTGAAAGCAATCTGAGATATTTGGGATTAAATCTGGTGGATAAGATGGGTACTTAGTCCACGTTTCAACAAGGACCAATTTAAATAGTGGAACACAGGAGATGGAAGATCATCTATATCAGTAGTTCTCAACATGTGGTCTGCAGACCAGTGGCAGCAACACCTGTGGATTTGTTGCTCTTTGGCTCTACCCCAGACATGCTGCATCAGAACTTTGGGTGGAGCCAAGCCTGCATATTAGTAAGCCCTTCTGGGGATTCTGACAGGTGTGTTTAAGTTTGAAAACTAATGCTTTCATGAAATCTCTCCAGCCTACCCCAAGCAGTTAGATGCCTAACCTCCAGATCCCTCTGTAATGCTTGCTAGTAACTGCTGTGTAAGCTTGAGAGACTATGGGCATATAAGAATGTGTTAGTATGAGTATGTGTGTGTGTGTGTGTGTGTGTGTGTGTGTGTGTGTGTGTGTGTGTGTGGAAATGTGTGGGCTTCTAAGAATATGTGCATGTGAATTTGTTATGTGTATGAATGAACATGTTATGTGTACTTTTGTGAGCTCAGGGCTGGGATGTGGCTACCTCATGACTTAAGAGGGTTAATCCTACGCTTTTGGGAGTCACAACCTCTAGAAAATCAGATGAATCTAGAAAATCTCCTCCAAATGTGTTAGTTTGACTCCAAAATTAATCTTTTGTTGTGATTTATTTAGATGAGTTTGAGAATGATGGTTATCTTGTCTCTGACAGCAATATCCTATTTATATTCAAAACGGTCATTTGTAATGCTGTTCATAAATAGGTACTCACTAAGTATTGGTTAAACTGCTCAACAGTTTGTTTTCTTCAGTATAATCTGAAAGAATAAAGCATGTCCACAGTAAATAAAATGTTAGTTTGTATGTGATTCAAGAGCCTTACTCTCTTGGTGAAGAACTGCTGATTGACAATTTTTTTTTCTCTAACATGATTTAATTTTCCATTTGAAACAAGAATAAATTTCCCGTGTAATTCAATGTGGACAGAAGGTGGCACTGGAGAGGTAGAATTGTAACAATTTGCAGGACCTCTGGAAGAGGGAGAGCAGGTGGGCAGCGGAGAGGGGTGCAGAAGAGTTTAGAGGTTCCTAACACATAGGAATAATAATATTTTAGGAGATGGAAATATTACCTACTCTGATCTGATTATTTTTGATTCTAAACATGTGTTGAATTATAATACTACCCCCCACAAATAAGTTCATACTGTATATGCCAATTTTAAAAAGCCAAATGTTGAATCTCATATAAGAACAAAATTGGGAGCTGGCAGCTTACACCCATAACAGGAGGCTGAAATACAAAGGATCAAGGTTTGAACTCACCTCAGGCAGGGAAGGGACTCCATCTCCAAAGTCAGGACTATAGGCATGGCTCAACTGGTAGAGTAGAGTACCAGCTGAGCAAGCAAGTAAGCTGAGCAAGAACGAGGCCTCTGAATTCCAATGCCAGTACCACCAAAACAAAGCCACCAACTTCTTGTCTTTTTTTAATAGTAATAATTAATTACAATACCTATTATAATAATTTGGATCTAAAAACCAAATTGTGTTGTGTTCCTTGTCATAATTTAAATAATAAAAATATTTAAAATAAACAAAACTCAAGAGGCCTGATTCTTCAGGGCTGGGTGTGGAGCTACATGCCTAGAAGTTCTGCTACTGGGGAGGCACAGATAGGAAGATGGGGAGAATAGAGGAGGACAAAAGTCAAACAAGAGGTCTGAGGCTGAGCCCCGATGAAGACCTTATCTGGGGGAAAATAGAAAAAAAAGACACTAGGGATAAAACAAGGGCTTAGGTAAATGCTAGAACACTTGCCTGGCAAGTGTGGGTGGTGAGTGAAAGAGCCCCATTACCAGCAGGGAAAAAAAAGTCTGACTCCTTGACCCCAGTATGCCCTCAAATTATTATCCACCACAATTCCTTCTATGACATCTCTTACACTATTGAGCCAAACAGTAGTGTCCATCTAAATTGGGAATCTATGTTCTAGTGATAACGTTTTGCTATGATCTATATCAAGAAAAGCTAATATTCATTCATTATTCAACCATTCATTCATCTCAAGTCATTCACCTTCCTTTAAACTAACGTAAACTCAGGACCTACTATGATTTAGATGTTCATTAAAAACCTGGTCTCTTGGGTCCTGGAACTAAGGATTAAATAAAATACAGTGCCCAATAGGAGGACACAATGCAGGGAGCAGGGAAGAGACTTGTGACAAGCTCATGACCCACAGCCTCAAATGTTTATTGTCAATAAGGCTACAGAAAGTGGAGAGGAGGAAGGCTGATGCCCAGGAGGCTAAGGGAGGCATCCAGGGGAAGGGGAGCTCTCAGTCCCAAGGATAAGTCAGAAATAGAACAGGGTTAGGGTGGCCTAGGAGGCAGGGGGGAAAATAAGTGCTAAAGTCCAGGGGCATCATGAGGTAGCTGTAGGCAGAGACAGGTGGGTTTCTAAATGGAAAAAGAGAGTGGAGACCACAAGAGGAGGCCTGTGAGAAGGGGCTGGAAGCAAAGAAGTCCAAGAGCTCAGGTCTGAATGCTGCAGGTGGAGAGAGGATGGGAGGGCCCAAGATTGAGACTCACGGGCCAGTGCCATGGCGAGTATTGGTGAGAGAGATGGAGCTGATGAAACGTGGGCACTGGCAGAATGGGTTCTAGGATGAGAGAGTTCAAGAGTGGCACTCAGTTCTGGTTTGCTCTGGTTTGCTGGGGATGAGGTGGGAGGTCTGGGTTTGGGAATCAGTTGACTGAAGAAGAAAAGCAGTGTGCTGAAGATCACTTTGACCTCCGCCAGGCCCCTAATCACTCCACTTCACTGGAAATCCTGCTGGTGTCTGCCCGTCTTTGCAGTTCCTGAGGGTGGGGGAGGATAGCTTCCATCCCACTGGCCCTCACTTCCCACCCAAAGGGCTGGCTCTGACACTGAGATGGTCCAAAGGCCACCAAGCTCCTGAGAAGTAGACCAGCCTTAGCCTCTTCTTGCGGGGAAGAGCCCAGCTGTCAAGGAAGTCAGGCACAAGTAATACCCTCTAAATGAGGCACAATTAGACCAGGTTAGCCCACCCATCAGGGGAGAAGCACATTTCCCAAGACCCAGAACTATTGCTCTACAATGATGTGTGTGTATGTGTGTGTGTGCACACGTGCACATGCACGTGCTACTCCTGGAGCTTGAACTTAGGGCCTGGGCACTGTCCCTTAGTGTTTGTGCTCAAGGCTAGTGCTCTACTGCTTAAGTTACATCTCCACTTCAGATTTTTTGATGGTTAATTGGAGATAAGAGTCTCAGACTTTCCTGCCTAGGCTGGCTTTGAACCACAATCCTCAAATCTCATTATCCTGAATAAGATTATAGGCATGAGCTGCCAGTGCTTGGCTATTTGTGGTTTTTACAGTCTCTCTCCATCCACAAAATTGGGAAGGAGAAACTTTGGTTACCTGGGGGCATAGGCAGGGCAGGAGAATGTGGAAGTGGGAGATGTGAACGGGGCCAGGAAGATTGAGACAGTCCTTGTGGGCTACCTAGGGGAAGGCAGTTAGGAGAAATCCTGTGAGGAGTGGGGGTCTTGGAATTCAGCCTTGGTACTAGGAAAACAGCACAAGAGTCTTACCTTGACCTGGTCCAGCACCACCAGAGGCCCATTGACACTGCACACAGTCCTGTAGGCTGGGGGATTAGAAAGGTAATGAGGGTCTTACCTATTACACCCCTCCCAGTTCTGACTCCAGAGCACATGTGCGTGCATACACACACACACACACACACACACACACACACACACACACACACCAGCGAGAGAGAGAGAGAGAGAGAGAGAGAGAGAGAGAGAGAGAGAGAGAGAGAGAGAGACAGAGGTATCCTCTGCCATTCCTCCCTCTACCCACCCCTACCTCCTCCCTAGTTTGGGCCATCAGGGTCATTAGCTGTGACAGGGCCAGTCACCATTGCTGTAAGGGTCATGCCCCTGCCTGCAGGGCCCCTGCTGCCTCTGGACACCTGCAGGAGGCTGGGGGAGGGTGGGCAAGGGCAGAGGCCTCCTCAGAGACCTCCCCAGCCCTGCTGAGGCCCTTTTCCTCTTCATGTGGTTTCCCCTTTGGCCTCAGCACATCCCCCACCCTCCACCCCGCCAAGGCCTCTCTGACTTATATTTCCTAAAAGCTTGTTGGTTTCAGATGTGGCCAAGTGCCCTCTTCTGCCCCTCTCCAGATCCTCCTTCCCCCCTGTGCACTCATCAGGTACCATAGGGGATGAATACACCAACAGGGCCTCTGTTGTCACCACCAGGCCCTGGTCAGGCAGTGGTGAGGAGGCTCCCAGACTCCCTGGCTCACTGGGTTTTCCCAGTAAGGAGAAGAGAAGGGAGGGAGTGAAAAGGAAGGAGGAAGAAATGTCCACAGATCCAGTGCCTGGAGAGACGCACAAATGAGAATGAGCTCAGCTTACAGTGTTGGATTAGCTTAGATATCAAGAAACATTGCTCTGTGAGAGGCAACCATGGGTTGGCAGCCAAGAAGCCTAGCTCTGGTTCTGCCAGGGACTAGCTGAGAGAATTGGCATGGCCCTTTGCCTGTAGCATTGGGATCCCCTAGTCTTTCCCTGGGGGGTTGTAGCTTACCAACAATACAACTAAGACAATGGAATTTACAAAGGGGAGATGGGCAGGGTACTGGGAGGAGCTGGGTCCTTCTACAGATGTAACACCACAGAAGGAAGGGAAGGAAAATGAGCATTAGCCTGGCCCAGGGTCAGCTTATGGTAGAGATGGAGCTGGGTCCCCATCTTGGCTTCCCATGAGCCCATACTGGTTCAATAGCTCTCTCATTCTTCTGCTTCTGAGCATACCTGGCCCCAAGCCACTCTGTCCCAACAGGAACTCACACCCTTCTTGGCCAGGACCTCTGTAGCCCAACCCCTTACTTTTGTCTGATCTAAGCTTCTTTTACAGGATGTGGAACATGAAGCCAGACTAGGAAAGATGACCCCTGCACAGAGCTTTATGAGGATTGACAAGTGTGAGGACTGTTTGCAAAATTCAGGGCCCAAGGAGAGCATGGGGAGATGTTCCTTGCCTGAGTATCTCACTACAGACTCAGTACTCACAGCCTCCCTCTCCCCTTCCTCTGGATTCCCAGGGAGGAGGCCCCATCTTTGTCTTAGGCAAGTCCGTCCCCTGCATCAAAGTCTTTCCCACTCAGGGTTCTTATATCCCTTATCCTCCAAAACCTCTTAGCTGGCTTTAGAGACCAGACCTTTGGCTGGTCTCTAACAATTTTCTTCTCTTCCCCACCTCCTCCCCTAGTCTCAACCCCTTCCACTCTTGGCTTCCAAGGCCTGCTTTCTTTCTAAGCCACCATTGTCAGCCAATGGATTCATCCAAGGTGGCCCTGACATGCCACTTGAGGCCGGGTGCATTTTTCTCTTCTGGGGAGGCCTCTCTCCTCCTCAGGCTCCATGGAAGACACCCCCCCTCCCCCCGCCACATCCCTCTGTAACATCCTACAGTTTCTATTTTCTCACTTCTCTTTCCCTCCTGGGATCTGCTTTCCTTCTTCCCTCCTCCTCTCTTCCTGTCTTCAGGCACTTTGCTCAAATCTATTGCATGAAATAAAAGTGATAAATCGAATTTGGAGCTTTCAATCTGAAAAAAAAATAGCGGAAGGTGCTAAGAAGAGAAAGAACAGGAAGGCTGAGAGATGGACCTGGGACAAGACTAGGTGCTCCAGAAAGAAACTTGGAGGGAAAGGCCATTCTAGAGCTCCCTGCTTCAGGAGAGTTCTCCATGCAGAGCGAGGGTGTTGGGGTCAGGGCACAGGAAGCATAGAGTGCAGCTCAGAGGTGAAAGGACCTCTCACTTGGTGCACAGCCTATGACACACACAGGCTGGCTTCAGTGCTGGAAGACGTTGTGGAGAGATCTGCTGTGGAGCTTACCGTCATACCTGCCTTCCAGAACACAGCTGGCAAATGGAAAGCATTCAAGAAACACTTGTGGGATGACTTATGGAAGGCATTGGCTGATTCCCTCTGTTAACTTCACTAAATCCCATCAGCATCCGTGGCCCCTCCTTCCTGGCCCCCAAACCAAAGGAGGATCCCGTTGGCCAGCCTAAGGAGCCACACTGCTAGTTCTTGCCTACTCTGTGACAGAGAGGTGGGAGAGATGAATATCATGCATAGTGCTAGGGGAGGCGGCAGGCCCTGATAGACCTCGGGTGAGGCGGAGTGGCTGACAGAGACCGGGCATCCCCAAGTCTCAAGGTGGGGAGGGGGGATCACCAGGCTCCATCTATTCCCTCCTGCCTACATACATGGTGTTTTGATCAAATTGCCTGGATTTTGAAGACTCTGCAGGTGAGCCTGGCACAGAGAAAATCAGAAGCAGGATTAGGTTAACACAGGAGAGACCTGCACGTTTTAAAGCATCACAAAGAGCTGGTATTTTGCCGGCCTCATGGAGAAAACTCCAGCCAGAGGAGAAGAAAGGGGAGGTGGAGGAAGAAAGCAGTGAACCTGGGTAAAAAGACACAGGGTGGGTGGGCCAAAGTGAGGGCCCTGTGGGGCCCTGTGGAAGGGGCCCCAGGAAATCACTTCCAATTTCACCACCAAGGGAGACAGGTCTTTCAACTTTTCCCCTTCACTCATGGCTGTGCCTCTACTTCCCAGTCTTTGTCACATGAAATCCCAGTTTACCCAGTGCCCAGCAAGTCTCCCCAGAGGGAGGGCAAGGGAGGAGGTGGTGGAGGTTATGGGATTAAAGGATCCACACCCTTTCCTCAGGAGGAAAAGGAGCTGCTCTTTCTTGCAGGAGCCCAAGGGCTGCTGACTGGTGCCTGTGGCCAGGCTCAGATGCTTCCACCAGCCCAGATCACACAGTGGCCAGCAGGAGGCGCTCTTGTGTGAGCTGCTTTCCCCAGCTTCAGCTGCCCAGTGCCCAGCTCTAGTGAGGATTCAGAGTGGCTGGAAGAGGCCATTGTTCCACAGTCTGGAGCCTTCATTGCAGAAATGCCCCTGTTGGGCTCAGCACTGGACTGTTCACATACATAAGGCCTCATCCCAAACTGTCTCTTGCAGCCTCTCTTCCCTATCCTCTCTCCTAAGACTCAGCACCACAGACTGGTACCCTAGAGGAACAGACACAGTCAGCTAATTGACACAGGTTAATTATTTATCCAACCTAGCTAGACACAGATAGTTCCATTGGTTGTAAAACTCTGACCTGGTGTGTCCATTGCATGGAGAGGCAAACTGAGGCTCTGAAATTTGGCTGATTTCTCCTATGTAATTCAGGGCAGTATCTTGTGGTCTTAAGGGACTATGGTCACTGCCCAGCCCCCAGGATGTCCCCCTTGACCCTAGAGAGGGAAGGGAGGGTGCAGAGCTGTCTGCAGAGAGTTGGGCAAATGACCTGAAGGGCACTCCCTCAATGGGCTTTCTCCAGACTTAGCAGACACTCCTCCCAGCTGCTCTGTCCACCCCCTCTCCATTGTCCTAGCTGACACTTTGGGTTGTGCTTTGGGCTGCTGGCTGGCGGAGCCTTCCCTACCCCCACCTCCCTGCCGCCTTCCCTGTCAAAGACGCAGCAGGGCTCCAGCAAGGCCCACTAATTAGCGCTGGCCCAGCCACACCTGCAGCGTCTGGGAGCAGGCGCCCCTGCGTGAGGCCAGGGTGGGGGTGAGCTGGGGGCAGCAGGTCCTCAACCTCCTCTCAGCTGGAAGGATTAGGGGAAGGAGGGCAGGCACTGGAAGCTGGGGGTCTTCGAATCAGCCCATGATTCTGCTGATGGGGACTGTCCTGGAACTTCCTCTCCTTTCAGTTTAGGCAACCGGCAGGACAGCAAAGCCAGTGGCATGGTATCAGCCCCTAGAAAATCTGCCTTGGCTCCCTGCTTCCAACCAGGCTGCCAGCGTGTCCTTCAGAACCTTTGCTCAGGCTCAGTTTCCTCATCTCCCTCAGTCCAGCAACCTTGCTCCAGCCATGAAATGAGACTCCAAGCACCTTCTCCCAATTGGGCCAATCCCCTGAGGGAACCTCATGGGAACAAAGGGGACCTTTCTTTTCCAGGATGGCTATTTATTGAGCCATCCTCCATTTTAATTCTGTGCTGCTCCTCCTTTCTGGCCACTCCTCTCTCTCAGCCACAGGGCTGACATGGTTCTTCCAGCCTCTGTTAAGATGAGTCCACCTTCTCTGGGAGTAACAAGAGTTCTCTAGCTGCTCAAGGCTCACTTCCACCCAAACTAGCCTGGGGCCTGGGCCCTCTGGTCCCTCAGCAGGCCTCCTGGGTTAGGTCTCTGGATTTCTCAGCCTTGGGGAGTGTTTAAGACTCCCAGGATGGCAGAGAATATAAGGCAAGAGGTCAGAAAGGGACATTAGTCTCCTTTTATGCTGAAGAGTATAAAATAGTGATGGGGATCACATGGAGCCATCACTTGAAGCCTCCATACAAGAGGCCTGCAAATGTGAGGGTTAGGGCCTCAAACCCCTGCCCTCCGGGCTCCCCCCCACCAGTTCCAGCTGGGGTCAGCATCCAGGGTGTTGACTGTAAATAGGAAGCTGGATGGGAAGAACTGGCTGGAGGCTGCTCCTGGCCTGAGCACTCTGCCTGGAGGAAGAGGTGGGCCAGTGAGGTGGTGTAGGCTGGATCCCAGCTAGGGTACATTCCAGAAGGAAGGCAGAACCTGTAGGTCCAGACCACTGCCCCTCCCACCCTATGCCATTCTCCTATGCCCACGGGTGGGACAGCTGGGCTGAAGGTTCAGTTATCATAGGGGTCAGCCTCCCAGCTCCCACTCCAGGCCTGAGCTCTGGATACAATAGGGTCTCCCCAGCTCCATGAGTACTTATTACTGGGACTTGAGACCCCAGCATATTCTTGGTGGGGTGTCCAGACTTCCCCCCCCCCCGCCCCTCTACAAAATAGGGCCTGTGGCCTGGGTTTCCTTGAAAAACCCAGTCCAACCTTCCCCAATTCTCTCCCCCACCCCCCACCCCGTCTCATTTTTCTCTACTGGAATTTGCTCTGTCCTCCTGCGCCTGTCAGTTTCAGCAGGAGCTGCACGCACACCCATGTCTTTCCTTCCTTCTGCTTGGGCCAGCTTGCTGGGTGCTCTGTGTTCCCCTCAATGTTCACCCCCCACCATGGGAGGCAGGAACTAGGGGTGGCTATGTCAGATCCACCCCCTCTCACCCCCAAACCCCATTAAGAGCCTCTGGCTCTGCTGAGCAAGGGCTGGTCGGGCTGGTTTACTCCAGTGAACTGGGCCATCAGAATTAACCAGGCCAGAGTGACCTTGGACAAGGAGACACAGAGGGATACTTCCCCTCCCTTTAGTCTTCTAGACATTGGCATGATTTCTTGGTCTCTGCCCCCAAACATCTGGCCTTGGGCCACCCCTGCAGAACAGGCACAGGAGCAACACACAGGGGGTGCATATAGGTGTACCTACACATTACATTGTAAGCATATAGGTGCTGCGACACTTACATACACATACTCTTATCCCAATTTTACACACACCCATACAAGCACCCACATGCACACACATACACACTGCTTAGACATGCAATATTGTCTGACCAGTAGCTCAAATGGACTCCCCTTGAATACACACACACTCAAGCACACTGGACATACCCCGTCCCCCCCCCCCCCGGCTTCACCCTTTTTATATACTTCCTCTCCCCAAGGGCAGTGCCTGTACCCACTGCTGCCCACAGACATCCTTTCTGTCCTCACATAATATGGGCAGCCATTGGCACACAGGGCACCAAGAACATGCCAAGAACACTCATGTGTTCTTCACTGTCCCACACAGCACCACATTTGATCAGATTCTTCCTCATGCTACGTGTTCTGGTGCATATTCCTCTCACATATGGACCCACACACACTCATGCACACTCGGAGCACGCACACATACACTCTTTCACTCTATGGAAGTTCCTTGAAGCTTTCTCAGCCCAGGCTGAGAGCTCCATCCTTCCACCTGCTAGGGTGGCTATTGTACAGGCCGTCCCAGAGCCCTCTGGTCACCTCAGGTCTCCTTTTTTTCCTGAGGCAAGAAGTGTGAGTCCCAGCCTCCCACTCCAGCTTCCCACCCCAGGCTCAGGGCTGGTCTCTCATACTCACTGATGCGGGGGTGGGTGATGTAGTTGCGAGTGACGGCTTGCGTATGCTCTCGGGCCATGCTTACATCACAGCTACTGCCAGGGAGGCCCCCTGGCCTGCTGTCTACCTTCATGGCCATGGCATGCAGTAGTCTGGGACTCAGTGCCTGGTGTCCAAGCAAGCTGGTGGCAGTTATAGGACTTGAGGCCCAGCTGCAGCTGGAGCGGGCTGCCCAGCCTGTGTGCCTGTGGCCACCCCTCCCCTTTCTTCCTTCTCCTCCCTTTCCCCCTGCACTCCTCCCCTAGGTTGACTGTAAACAGGGAAGCCCAGGGCTGCGTGCCAGCTCCAAAGCTTTCTCCACATACAAGCTGGGCAGACTGGAGGTAGCCGGTCATCAGGCAATTAGAGGCTGGCAAGGAGAAGAGCAGAGGGGGGAAATAACTTTCTAACCTTTATGCGTGGCTGCCCTGCAGCCCACAACTCCCTCCAGCTCCTCCCCCTTCTCTCCTCAGTGTCCTTCCAACCTGTCCTTCCTCTGCACCCCTTTGCCTGCCAATACCTGGCTATTCCTTATTCCATCGTCATCTGTGAAGCATCCTCCGGTCAACTTCTGTATCACCATCATCTCCTACAGGAAGTCTTCCCTGGATCCTCCTCTAGCCTTGATTCAGGATTCACCATGCACCTGACTCCATAGGGCAGGTAGCTGTGCCATCCCTCCCCCTCCCCCCATGAAACCTGTGTCTCTCCTATCACCCTGGGTCTCCTTAAGCCTTTGTGCCGTGTGTTAGTGAGAACTTTCTGAGAAGCAGGGCTAGTTTCTCTATCTGAACCCAGTCAATGAAAATTTCCAGTTTCTCTCCCTCCCTCCCTCCCTCCCCCCCCCCTCTCTGGACCCTGAATTACTTTTAAAAAAATCTGCAAGGTCCCCTACAAGCACCTGACATTCTCATCCCAGTATCATGTATGTAAATATTCTGAGTTACTGATCAAGCTATGTCTGTGCCTGAAGCCTGGACCCCACCATGGCTTCCCAGAACCCTCTTTATGCTGGGCAGCTAAAGTGGGATGCTTTCATCAGGGCTAGTGGAGCATAACACAGGTGTGGCAAGCAAGGCAGAGGGGAGGCTGAGATGGCTGGACAAATTCCACAGCCACCCTGTGCCTCGCCTACACTCGAGACGCCTGCATTTCTAAGCACTTCCCCAAACTATGCCACCATGCAGAGGGTTGGGTGCAGCACGATGATGGAGGAATCACTATTCCCTACATTTCCATTCTGAGTGACCCAGAGGGGGTGGCCAATCTGAAACCCAGTTGACAGCTGTGTATTCCCAGAGCACATTGGAGCTGTCGGCAGTGCTTGTCTTTTCCATCACAGTCCCAGCTTCATCTGGATTCTCCAGCTGAGGATCCATTCTAAGTCTTGGATTTAGGTCCAAGACATCTCCTGGTGATGACTGGGAGTGTTGGCTCAGCCTGTAATCCCAGCTTCTCAGGAAGCAAAGATTGGGAGGGTTGAGGATTGAGGCCAGCCTGGGCAAAAAAAAAAAAAAAAAAAAAAGGGCGACCCTATCCAGAAAAATAACTAAACCAAGAGGTCAGGGGTGTGGCTTGAGAAGTAAAGTGCCCACTTAACAAGGCAGAGGCTCTGAGTTCAATCTCCTGTACCACCACCAAAAAAAAGGCAGGGCAGGAGTTAGATGTGAAGGGGTACCACTAGGGTGCTATTTCTTTTCTTTTCTTTTTTTTTGGTCCGGTTGTGGGGCCTGAACTCTGGGCCTGGGCACTGACCCTCAGCTCTTCAGCTCAAGGCTAGTGCTCTACCACTTGAGCCACAGTGCCACTTCCAGCTTTTTTTCTGCTTATGTGGTGCTGAGGAATTGAACGCAGGGCCTCATGCATGCAAGGCAAGTGCTCTACCATTGAGCCAACTTCCCAGCCCCACTCGGGTGGTATTTCTGTTGAAGCAAAAATTCTACATCTTGGTAGGCACTGGTGGCTCACCCCTGTTGTACTAGCTACTCAGAAGATTGAGACCTAGGCTTCAAGCCAGCCTAGGCAGGAAACTCCATGAGACTCTTATTTCCAATTAATCATCCAAAAAAGCCATAAGTAGAGCTGTGGCTCAATGGGGTAGAGCTCTAGCCTTGAGCAAAAAAACAGTCAGGGACAGTTCCAGGTTTGGCACAAGAAAAAAAAAGTCCTGCATCCTGAGTACATGATGATTCCATAAATCAACACAAGTGACAAAATAACATGGAACTATGTACTATGCAAAGATCTGTTTCCTGGTTTGATTTTAAGCTCTTTATGGAGTTGCAGCCATTGGGAGAAATTGAGTGAATCTTTGCAACTTCCTGTACATCTATGCAATAAAAGTTAAATGAGGGCTGGGAAGGTGGCTCAGTGGTAAAGTACTTGCCTTGCATGCATGAGGCCCTGGGTTTGATTTCTCAGCACCACATAAACAGAAAAAGCTGGAAGTGGCGCTTTGGCTCAAGTGGTAGAGTGCTAGCCTTGAGCTGAAGAGCTGAGGGACAGTGCCCAGGCCCAGAGTTCTAGCCCCATGACCAACCCCCCCCAAAAAAAGTTAAATGAAAGTGTCTTGAGCCCCCTAAAAAAGTTTTTGAGTACTGGTGTGGCAGTGTTGGCAATGGGCAAATACTAGAGCCTGGGTTTGTTTCTCTTTTGGATGTCTTCTCTCCCACTCTAGAATCTGGTCTCATCCTGCATTGTCCACCCTCTTAAAAGATTAAATGCTCCCTTCCCCATTAAGATTTTTTGTCAATTTTGGGGCTTTAACTCTGGGCCTAGGCACTGTCCCTCAGCTCTTCAGCTCAAGGTGAGCATTCTACCACTTTAGCCACAACACCACTTTCAGTTTGCTGGTGGTTAATTGGAGATAAGAGTCTCATAGACTTCCCTGCCAGGGCTGGCTTTGAACGGTGATCCTCAGATCTCTGCCTTCTGAGTAGCTAAGATTACAGGCGTGAGCCATCGCTGCCCAGCTTAAGTATTTTTGTTTGTTTTGTGCTGGTACTGGGGCTTGAACTCAGGTTCTGGGCAGTCAGTGTCCCTTAGCTTGTTTTTGCTCAAGGATGAAGCTCTACTACTTGAATTACACCAGAAGAGTCTCAGACTTTTCTGCCTGGGCTGGCTTCAAACCTAGATCCTCCTCAGGATTACAAATGTGAGCTACTAGTGCCTAGCTTCCTTCCTTCCTTCCTTTTCTTTCTTTCTCTTTCTTCCTTTTCTTTCTTTATTTCTTTCTCTTTCTTTCTTCCTTCCTTTTTCTCTTTCTTTTTTTCCTGCCTTCCTTCCCTCCCTCCCTTCTCTCTCCCACCCTCCCTCCTTCCCACCCTCCTTCCTTCCCTCCCTTCTTCCTTCCCTCCTCCCTCTCTCTTTCTCTTTCTTTCTTTTTCTCTTTCTTCCTTCCTTCCTTTCTCTTTCTCTTCTTTCTTTTCTTTCTTTCTTTTTCTCTTTCTTTCTTTCCTGCCTTCCTTCCCTTCTTCCTCCCTCCCACCTCCCCCCTCTCTTTCTTTCTTTCTTCCTTCCTTTCTCTTTCTCTTCTTTCTTTTCTTTCTTTCTTTTTCTCTTTCTTTCTTTCCTGCCTTCCTTCCCTTCTTCCTCCCTCCCACCTCCCTCCTCTCTTTCTTTCTTTCTTTCTTTCTTTCTTTCTTTCTTTCTTTCTTTCTTTCTTTCTTTCTTTCTTTCTTTCTTTCTTTCTTTCTTTCTTTCTTTCTTTCCAGTCCTGGTACTTGAACTCAGGGCCTGGACACTGTCCCTGAGCTTCTTTTGCTCAAGGCTAGCACTCTACCACTTGAGCCACAGAGCCACTTCAGGCTTCTTCTGTTTCTGTGATAGTGAGGAATCAAACCCAGGGCTTCATGCATGCTACCAAGCACTCCACCACTAAGCCACATTTTCTGTCGTTGTTGGTCATGGGGCTTGAACTCAGGGCCTGGTACTGTCCCTGAACTTTTTTGCTCAAGAATAGGGCTCTACCACTTTGAGCCACAGCTCCACTTCAAGGTTTTTGTGGGTAAATTGGAGATAAGAGTCTTGGATAGCTTATTTTTTTCTTTCCTTCTTTTTTTTCTTTCTTTCTTTCCTTCTTTTTCTCTCCTTCCCTCCCTCCCTCTTTCTTTCTTTCCTTCCTTCTTTCTTTCTTTCTTTCCTTTCTTTCTTCCTTTCTTTTCTCTCTTGCCTCTTTATTTTTCTTTCCTTCTTTCTTTCTTTTATTCTTTCTTTCTTTCTTCAATTGGTTGTGGGCTTGAACTCAGGGCCTGAATGCTGTAACTGATCTCTTTTACTCAAGGCTAGCACTCTGCCACTTTGAGCCACAGGTTCACTTCTGGTTTTCTGATGGGCAACTGGATATTAGAGTCTCACAGACTTTCCTGCCCGGGCTGGTTTTGAACTGCGGTGCTCAGATCTCAGCCTCCTGAGTAGTTAGGATTACAGGTGTGAGCCACCAGTGCCCAACATATTTTTAAGTTTTTGAAAGAGAAGCTTGTCTAGGGTAATGGTTAACCAAAGACAGCAATGTTGCATTGTGGTGGCAATGGGGGTGCTAAGGTGCATGCTCCATTGGGAGTAGGAGTTAGGAGCCTGTGGATTCACACGCGAATGTCTCACCCAGCTTGAATCCCACATTCCAGTCCCCCCTCTCATTTGAGTCCCTTGATTTAGCCTATTTTTCCTTCGCAGTGAGGGCAGAAATTGAACAAAGTTAGATGGTGCTGTGGGGACTGGTTCCTTTCTTTTCATAGTTTTCCTTTATTTCAGTGAGAGACACCCATGCACACTGCACTTACACGCATACACATACACATAAACACACACACTTGTGCACACACACATACACACGCGCGTGCGCACACACACACACACACACACACAAACACACTCTGCGGGGACCAAGGCCATTTGGTCAAGTCTCTGAGCTGGGGGCAGATGAGGAGGACATGTGGTTTGCCATCCCTCCTCTTCAGGGCCTGCTCAGTGCAGTTGGCTGGGACTGGGAGGCTGGGCAGTGCTGTGCTGGGGACTGGAGTGTCCAGAGTGTCACACACACATACACACACACACACACACACACACACACACACACACACACACACACGTGGGAGTCTTAAGTGTTAGCTTTCTTGCTGCTGCATCCAGGGCTGCCTCCTTTGCGGTCTAGTTTACTGTAGGGCTCAAAGGCAGAGGATCCCAGTTCATAACCAGCAGGCAAGTCCAGCAGTGGGGCTGTGGCAAAACAGACGGCTGGCAGAGGGGGCGGCAGTGGAGGGGATCCTGAGGCTGAGGGCAGCGGGTTGAGGCGAGGGGAGGAGTTCCTGGGGTCACCCAAGGAGGTGGCCCTGTGGACAGCAGACAGGCCAGACAGGCCAGGGGTCAGTGCCAGGAGGCTGGGGGCCCTGGGAACAGACAGCAGCCGGCCTTGCTCCAAAAGCCGCAGAATGTTGGAGGTGGCGAAGGCCTCGGAGGCAGAGGATGATGCCCGCTTCTCTTGGTCCCTGCTCTGGTCTTTCTTCTGTTTGGTGCGGCGGTTCTGGAACCAAACCTTCACCTTGGGATGTCAGGAGGGGAGAGGGGGACAGCAGAGCAAAGTGGACAGGCGGAGGAGACAAAGAAAGAAGTGGAGGGATGGGAGGAGGGAGACACATGGGGTGAGAAGGAGAAAGATTATCATTAAGGTCTTCTCACAAGCAGCCTGCTCAGGGGAACTGATTAGGGACTCTCATCCCTAAATTACGGACATCCCTTCATTGCTGAAGTGGATTTTGGCCTAGGATGAAGAGATGGATTGGCAGACAAGATAGGTATAATTTATGAGTTCAACATCCCTTCTTGGTCTACCTATTCTGTTCTTGGGCATGTTTATGGCCTTAGCCACCATTTATGTTCTGATAATTCCAAATTTCAGCTGAGACTCAGGCTTTTTAACTGAAGTCTATGTCAAGAACCCCATCAACTGGTAGATATCATGTAATGGGGTTCTCCAAAGTGCCCCTGGCCATATTCACACAGTAGCTTAGATGGAGTCTCCACAGGCTCTCCTTATACCCCTTCCTCCATGATGGCCATCTCCATCCCCCCAGCCCTCTCCCCACTGCCATACAGGCCCTCTTCCATGCCCCAGTCCCCCCCATCTCTATGGCAATGCCTCTTGATCCTGGCCATTCATGAGAGCTACTCAAAGAGCTTAACCTTGAACATGAATCACCCAGTCAGAAAGGGAGATAGCTGGGATCCAGGCTCAAGCAGTTGCTACAACTCACCAGGTGATTCCAAGTTGAGAAAAACAGTGCTCTGAAGGTCTAGGCTCCAGCTGCCAACTCTAACACCTACAGGAGCAAGAGGCAAGGTGGGAGCCTCTGGCTCATGGTCCACCTTGACTCTGGTATATATACAAAGGGTGCCTGAGCTCATTCTTACTCTGCTAACAGTATCCATTCCTGCTGCCTTCCCACTGAGTTTTGACTTTGTTCATTTATTTACTTATTCTTTTCTAACCAAGTATGGTCTTTTTTTTTATTTTTGTTTATCAGTTGTGGGGCTTGAACTCAGGGCCTAGATGCTGTTCTTGAGCTCTTTGGCTCAAGGTTAATGCTCTGCCACTTTTAGCCACAGTACCACTTCCAGCTTTTGAGTAGTTAATTGGAGATAAGAGTCTTCATGGGGACTTTTCTGCCTGGGCTGGTTTGGAGCCGTGATCCTCAGATCTCAGCCTCCTAAGTAACTAGGATGATAGGCATGAGCCACTGGTTTGACTGGTAAGTATGGTCATTTGTACAATGTATAAAACAAGATGTATGGAGTATAAAATGATATCTGTGATAAGAATAAAAATATGGTAGATATTAATGTGTTAATAGTATAAAACCAGAGAGCATTTTGAAACAAGAAAATAGCTAGTTAAACAGTGTTTGTGGACTACTAAGTAGCTCTGATTTCTGAGTTGACAGGTAGGTATTTGATGCTGGCCAGGCTTTCCAGTTGGAGTAACATACAATACACTAGCTCCTATTCAGAGATTTACAGTTTAAATCTTATGTAAGAGGCTGTGCAATTTCACCAGGGCCTGTGGTTCTGAATAATGGCTGTGGTCTGTCCTGGGAAGGACTGCTCCGAGAGAGTCTGAGGCAGGGAGTACAAATGTCACATGCGAGGAATTCTGGAATCTTATCCACCTGGACAGTGGACTAGAAGATGGGTGCAGGTTCTTGGAGGGCATCACTCCTGGGCTTTGACAAGTCCCCACATGGAAAGGCACAGCCAGAGGACACAATAGATCTCTTTGAGACACTTAGCCTCAGACAGGGTCTGTTGTTGATGGTGTGGGACTACATGCCACATTTGGTACGAGGAACCTCTCACATCAACCCCCAAGGTTATGCTGAGGACTAAACTAGTTAGGATAGATGAGCCCCCTAGGAGAGAGCCGGGTAAGAGAGGCCCCCAGGAAAGTTTACCTGAGGCTTATGTATGCTATTGCATAACTCTGGCATCAAGGAAAGACAAAGGAGGGTGTGTTACCTTCCTGTGAAGGTGACAAAATGCCAAAAAAAATCAACTTAAAGGAGAAAAGTTATTTTGGCTCACAGAGGAGAGCACCCAGGGACAAAATAGGGTCCCCAAGGATGACTCCTATGGACTTATTCCCTTCAACTAGATCATACCTGTTAAATTTCCATCACTTCTGTGTGTGTGTGTGTGTGTGTGTGTGTGTGTACGCGCGCGTGTGTCCTGGGGCTTGAATTCATGTCCCCCAAGCATGAGCCATTATGTCCACGTCCAGCTTTTATGGTAATTGGAGATAAGAGTCTCACGGACTTTCCTATCTGGACTGGCTTTGAACTGTGATCCTCAGATCTCAGCCTCCAGAACAGCTAGGCTGACAGGTGAGAGCCTAAGCAAAATCTTGACTTGTCTGTGAAATGGGAGGGATTCATCCACTAGCATGCAGAGCACTTTGTACCTGATGCTGATAAGTACTAAGCATCATTTTTACTATTATCATTTTGTGGTTCTGACACCAGCTTCAAGTGTCTCCATTTACACAGGGCAGGTACTCAGTTTATGAGAGGACCTTCCTCTGGGTTAAGTACAGAGGGTGGGAAAGGGTCCAGAATGGCGAAGAGATCCCTAGCCCAAAAGTGTCACATTTCATCTCTCTCCAGAATCATTTGTTTGTTTGTTGATCTGGAGATAGGCTCTTGCTCTGCTGCCTAAGCTGGTCTTGAAATCCTGAGCTCAAATGATTCTCCCATCTCCCACATGCCTAGGATTACAGGCACATGGCACTGTACGGGGCACCTCCCCAGTTCCTTTGTTTCCAGCAAGCCAAACCCTTGCTATCCCTTTCTGAGGTTCTACCCATATCCAACATTCCCCTAAGTCAGTCTCTGCACCTGAGTGTCTCCTTGCCCCATTTATCTGGCCCTCTCACATTGTACCCAAGTGCAAGATGTATTTGAAAGGCTTCTTCTGTTGGCCTCCCTCTGGCTTCCCTCTCTCATTATATAGCCCAGGCTAGCCTCAAATCTGAGATCTTCCTAGCTCAGTCTCTGGAGTACTGGAATTACAAGTGTGCGCTACCAGGGCAGGTAAGACTCACTTGCTGACAGTGTGCTTGCTTAGTCTGCTACTTACTTTATACCTACCACTCATGCCTATTTGAACTCCTCTAGTCAAGTCTCCCGGTGGTAACACATGGCCTCATACCCTAAGTAGTTCCCAGACTGCCACTCCTCTCTAGGAGTGAAGAAATCGAGGCCTGGCCTTTTACCTGTGTCTCTGAGAGGTTCAGCTGGCGGGCCAGCTCTGTGCGCTCACGGCCCACCACGTACTGGCAGCGCTGGAACTCCATCTCCAGGCGGTATAGCTGCTCTGCAGTAAAGGAGGTGCGAGTCCGCTTGGGCCGGTCCAAGTCCAGGCCCTTGGGCAGTACAATTTCCCGGATGGTTCCCTTGGCATCTGTGGGGTCCATGAAGGGAGCCAGGTTAATTCGCTAGCTGGGTTACATCACCAGCAAGTGTTGTTGTTGAGACAGGGTTTCATTATGTAGTAGGGAAGACTTATTGGAGTTGCCTAGAAGCCAGCCAGGTCCTAAGCTGTGTATGTATATGTGCACATGTGCATGAGTGAGCCCTTTGTCTTACCGATCCTTCTAGGGTCCACTGGGAGGCTAGCTGCTGGTGCACAGGGGAACAGAATGTGTAACTGGGATCCCCAGGAGCAGCCCAAGGACAACTCCCATGTGACAGGAGAGCAGAAGTATGTCCAGGCTCTGGAACAATATTCTTTAGGCCCAGCATTTCCATAGTTTGGAACTTAATTAAGAGAGAATGTGGCTTAGTGGTAGAGTGCTTACCTAGCATGCATGAAACCCTGGGTTTGATTACTCAGTACCACATAAACAGAAAAAGCTGGAGGTGGTGCTATGGCTCAAGTGGTGGGGTATTAACGTTGAACAAAAGAAGCTCAGGGACAGTGTCCAGGCCCTGGGTTCAAGCCCCAGGACTGGCAAAAAAAAAAAGAGGTTGAAAACCTTGGCACACATTTACCACATATAATCACTTAGTATCAACACAACATGTCAACCATTTTCCTGAACAAAATGGTTAGGAAAGTAAGTTATCAGCTATAACTGTAAGGGTGGAGATGATCTGAATTTGAGCCATCAGATGGTAGAAATATGCAGCCTCATGTCCTGTAGGATTTACCCAACAACTCACAATAAATAGTGCTTCCAGTAGTGAAAGGAGATTAACCGTAACTTGCCATAATAGAAGAACAGCAGCAATGGAAAGTTAAGCAGTGCAGAGCAGTCCTGATAACCAGAGCAAAGCAGCCCTGGTAGGCAGAGCATCAACACAACCTGCACAGCTGCAGGAATTCCAATATCCACCAGGGGGAGCACAGTTGGCCTTTGCAGTATGATAGAGGCTAACATTTTAGTCTTAAGGTCACATTTCTGTAATAATTGCTTTAGGCCAAAATCTGTTTTTGTATTGTAACCTTCCCAATGTCTCAATGGAGTTGGAGCTGCAACATGGAAATCTCATTTTACTGGTGAAAAAACAAGAACACATTTTAAGCAACTTACTCATGGCCACACTGATAGTGTTCAACAAACTAAATACACCTGAATTTTACGATGCTTAGTACTATACACCTCTAATCTCAGCACTTGGGAGGTAGAGACAGGAGGATCTTGAGCTCAAGATCAGCTTGGGTCTCAAAAACAAGGACTGGCAATATAAAGCTCAGTGGTAGAGAGTTTGCAGAGGTATGCCAAAGACCCTGGGTCAAAGGGTGGAAGGGTAGGAGAAAACCACCTCATTTGAATTCATGAATACCTTCTTTGGATAATCTTATTCTTTTATTTGACAGGTTACAGTAAAAAAAGATTTTAGCTGAGCACTGGGGCTCACACCTGTCATCTTAGCTACACAAGACGCTGAGATCTAAGGATCACGGTTTGAAGCCAGCCCAGTCAGGAAAGTCCATGAGACTCTTACCTTCAATTAACAACCAGAAAACTGGAAGTGGAGCTGTGTCTCAAAGTGGTAGAGCATTAGCCTTGAGCAAAAAAAGCTTAGTAACAGCTCCCAGGCCCTGAGTTCAAGCCCCATGTCAGACAAAAGAAAAAAGAAAGAAAGAAAACTATTTTAGTTATGGTTTCAAAAAGAAAGGAGTCTTTTGAATGGGTTCATCCTCCTCCTGGAGTGAATGTGAAAGGAGTTCTAACAGGATGTGCTGCTCACCAAAGAGTGTCCTTGTGTCAGGGTTAACTTCAATCTTGCACTCTAGTCCCCTGCCCCACAAACTGACTCTTGAGGGTTCCTGCCTATGCCAATGGCTCCTCCATAATCTGGCTCATGATTCCTGCTCCTGACCTCAGAGGTTCTCAAGCACCTTCCTGTTCACAGTCATTCCTAGGAAGAAGGCAAGCCACTGCTCAGCAGGATCCCTTTCTCTGTCTTCCTATATTCCAAGCCAGCCCAAGTCCTCCCCTGACACCAGACCTCATCAAATGCATGAGGGCCTTGTTCTTGAAGTATCATAGGAACCAAATGCCTCTGGGGAACTCTTGGTCCCTCAGCTCCATCCTTTGCACATTCCAAAAAATATAGGGTAATATGTGTGATGACTCTGTGATGGAGCTCATCTTCCTTACCTGAGTTCTGCCATTGTCAATTGTGAGACCAGCCTGAGAACTTCCTTACAATACCCAAGTGGCTCCATCTGCAGAGGCACCGGCATAAGGTAATGTGTCTGTCCCTGCGGGGTATGGTCAGGAAGAGATGCTGTTGCATCTGGTCCTGAAGACTTCATACTCACTCCCTAAGACAGTCTACTTGAGCCCGCCCCTGAAGCACTTGAGTCTGAGCACGAGGTCAAGACAGACATAAACTTCCCTTTCCTCTTCCAACAAGCACAAACAAGGTCAGCTCTCTCCCTCTGGGTACACTATCCAGGAAAGGCAATCTCAGACTTGCCACTGGACACTACAACATGCCACATAACCACAGCTTGGCAAATGTTTTCTCATTAAGCTACATCCCAATTACATTTTGTTTGTTTGTTTTTGGTCCGGTCGTGGGGCCTGAACTCTGGGCCTGGACGCTGTCCCTCAGCTCTTTAGCTCAAGGCTAGTGCTCTACCACTTGAGCCACAGCGCCACTTCCGGTTTTTTTCTTTTTTTGCTTATGTGGTGCTGAGGAATTGAACGCAGGGCCTCATGCATGCAAGGCAAGCGCTCTACCACTGAGCCACCTTCCCAGCCCTACATTTCACTTGTTAATGTTGAATTTCTGTGCTATTTTTAAACCGATTTTATTTTAAAACTCTAAAAAATGAAAATCTCAAAATTAAACTGCCATTTAGACAAGCACACAAGATGTCCCTTCTGGAAATAAAGGAAGAGGTGACACTGTCATCCAGGAAGCTACTCATCACCTGACTCATGAAATTGTAACTCCTTTGTACAACTTCCTAATAGTGACAATAGCATTTTTAAAGTTGTCCTGCATCACTAGCCACCATATAAAGACAAATTAGAGCTGTGATGAGAAATACCTATTAGGATGGCTAAAGGTAAAAATATTTAAAAGTCAGTGTGGTGGTTCACACCTATCTTTAGTTCAGTTCTTCAGCTCTGGTGGGTTATGGCACAGAGGGAGAATTTGACCACGAATGAGGATGAGGAGGAAGCGCCTCTGGGATGACACAGTAATTCTGTATTTTGGTGTAACTGTGGTTATATGCATCTGTGGTTATATACAGATCATATAGAACTATATGCAAGAGAGGGGGCGGGGAGGATTGGGGGGGCGGAGGGAGGCTGGGAAGGGATGGGAAGGGAAAACAAAGGAGGAGACTACAATGCTTGATAAGAAATGTACTCATTATCTTGCCCATGTAATTGTAACCCCTCTGTACAGTATTTTCACAATAAAAAAAATAAAACTTAGGGCTGGGAAGGTGGCTCAGTGGTAGAGCACTTGCCTTGCATGCCTGAGGCCCTGGGTTCGATTCCTCAGCACCACATAAGCAAAAAAAGAAAAAAGAAAAAAGCCGGAAGTGGTGCTGTGGCTCAAGTGGTAGAGCGCTAACCTTGAGCTGAAGAGCTGAGGGACAGTGCCCAGGCCCAGAGTTCAGGCCCCATGACCGGAGACCCCCCCCCCAAAAAAAGTCAACAACAGCCAAAACATGCCTCGAAGCTAGAGTGCCCTGTTGTCCCCTCAAAATACACAAATTCACTAACGCAAAGAACTCACTACCAGTTTCCTAGGTGCCTCAGCCTGCCACTTGCCGATTGTGAGATGACTTTCTAAATGGCACAAGATAAACATTTGTCATTTCAAAAGTTGTGTGCTTATTTAATGTTTATTAGAAAAAAATTAAACCCATGATTTTACATGCTTAGGAGGAGGCTAAAGTGAGTATTTAATTTTAAAATGCATTGTGGTAAAATATCAAGTAAATAAATGGATTTGGAGATGGTGCTCAAATGATGGAACAATAGTAGGCAATAGAATGAAGGTTCCAGTACTGAATACAAGCACATACAGCAATCTATTTCAAGAAGATGGCACAAAAAAAGAAATGTACTCTTTACCTAATTTATGTAACTGTAAACCCTCTGTACATCAACTTTATAATAACAAACAGACAAAAGATAAAAGAGACAGCCAAAAACTGGACACATGCTAGTCAATAAGTGGAGCTGAGTAGGTTGGTGACCATAAATTATCTACTGGGAATAAAATGAAGTACCACTCTTACACTATAAGTAAGATACTTCAAGTAAATCTTAAAGCCAATTATAGAGCATAAAATGATAAAAACATTATAAGAAAATATAGGGGGATATTTTTGTAACCTGAGGTTTGTAAGGAGCTTTCTAAGCAAACTGGAGGCCATAAAGGGAGCATAAATAATGCATCTAACCATGTTAAAGATGCAAACTTGTGTATGAGACAATCACTGATGCCAAAGAAAAATGCTGGAAACACTGTGAAGGGCCAGGTGCTGGTGGCTCACAACTGTAACACTAGCTACTTAGGAAGCTGAGATCTGAGAATTGCAGTTCAAAGCCAGCCCAGGCAGGAAAAACTGTGAGACTCTTCTCTCCAATTAACCACCAGAAATCTGGAAGTGGTGCTGTGATTCAAAGTGGTAGAGCACAAACCTTGAGCAGAAGAACTCAGAGATATTACCCAGGCTCCACAACCAACAAAAAGCAAAACAACAACAAAAAACACTGTGAAAGAAATCCTTGTAAAAAGATGTGAAGAAATGATATCCAGAATAAACAAAATACAATTATAAAAGAATTTTTTTTACTATTTTCCTTCCTCTCCTCCCCTCTCCCACCCCTCCCCTTTCCTCCTCTGCCCTCTTCTCTCTCCTCTTCCTCTGCTTCCCCTCTCTTCTCCTTCCTTCCTTCCCTCCTTTGTTCCCTTCTTTCCTCCTTCTCTCCATTTTTTGTGGTTCCTTGGAATCCAACCTAGGGTCTTATATATTACAGGCAAACATTGTCAGCTCAATAAATAATATTTTATAAAGGAAAAGCTGGGCAGTAGTGGCTTATGCCTGTAATCCTAGCTGAGGTCAAGAGGATTGAAACTTCAGGCCACTCTAGGCAAAAAAAAAAAAAAAGTTCACGAGACCAAGTTTCAATCAATAGTGGTGATGGTGATGCATTCCTGTCATCCTTGCTATGACAAGAAGTGTAAATGGGGAAATCTTGGTCCAGGCCAGGCCAGGCAAATATTGAGACCCTGTTTTTAAAATAACCAGAGCAACAAGAATTAGAGGGGTAGGTCAAATGGTAAAGCACCTGCCTAACAAGGGCAAAGCCCTGAATTCAAATTCTAGCAACAAGAAGAAGGAAGCAGCCTACCAGAAAAAAATGCATAAGTAATTTATCTAGAGCATTCGCCAAAAAAACCCTATAAGATGGACATAGTTTTGTAATTATCAGGATAATGCAAGGTTAAACAGCAATCAAAAGCCACTGTCACTGTAAGCTGGTAAAATCACCTATAGGTGATTAATAAAAGAATAAGGTACTTTAGAGAAATCATCATCTCATATCTGTGTAGGACCATAAATATTACAGCCTTTTTTTCTTTGTTTGTTTTGGTTGGTCATGGGCTTGAACTCAGAACCTGGGTGCTGTTCTTAAGCCTTTCTACTCAAGGCTAGCACTATATCACTTTGAGTCACAGCTCCAGTTCTGTTTTTTGATGGTTTATTGGAGATAAGAGTCTCATGGCCTTTCCTGCCTAGGCTGGCTTTGAACTGAGCTCCTCAGATGTCAGCCTCATGAGTGGCTAGGATTACAGGTATGAGCCACCAGTACCCAGTGTTACAGCTTTTTAAGATTGCATTTATCTAGGGCTGGGGGTATGGCTCAAATAGTAGAGCATGTGCTAGCAAGCATAAAGTTCTGAGTTCAAACTCCTGTACTACTGCTCAAAAAAGACTTCATTTATTAGGGCATAGATTAGGGTACATTTGAACTACAACATATCTTAAAGCAATCACAATTAATTGGAATGAAACAATAATTTTATGAACTGATATTAACTGTGAGAAAATAACTTAGGAAACAGGAGCTCTGGTGACTCACACCTTTTAGTCTTGCTACTCAGAAGGCTGCAATCTGATGTTTGAAGACAGTCTAGGCAAAGTCCATAAGACATTTATCTTCAATTAAGCTCTCTCTCTCTCTCTCTCTCTCTCTCTCACACACACACACAGACACACCCACACAACTCATGAAATAATGTATAGCATTATCCATATTTAATAAGTACCTACTAGGTGTGAAGTGACATTTTTTAGAGTCTGGGAATATAGAAATGAGAAAAATAATGTTGTTCTTAAAAGACCTCGTGTGCAAGAGGGAGGCTGTTAATGAATTTTAAGTAACTTATTTTAAATAAAAACCAGTTTTGAAATAAGAACGTTTACAATATTCTGTAATAAATAATGTTTTGTAATAAAAGTGTTTTTATACTAAAAATTACTTTTAATAAACAATTTAAAACCGGGTAAGACTTGGAAAAAATTATATTAAGTGAAGTAAGCCAGGCCCAAAGAAACATAGGTCCCATGGTTTCCCTTATTTGCAATATGTAGTATATGTCTGAGTCAAGCAGAAAAGGTCAGATAAGGTGATGTTAGGGAAATGAACCCTAAGCTATGTATTCAAATGTTTTTTTCTTTCATGCGATTGTTTCTAACACGTTTATAAGATGATTTCTTTGTTGCTTTGTATGTCCCTCCCCCACAGTATAACCCCTGCTTTCACTGTATTTGATGTCAGTATAATTTGTGGAGGGGAAGGGAAAAAACAACGGAATTTAACTCATCCATTAGAAAGAATGATATTGCATCATTTGCAGATAAATGGAAGGATCTGGACAGTTGTGTTAAGTGAAAGGAAGTCAGACCCCAAGAAACAAAGGTTACCTGTTTTCTCTCATATGTGGAAGCTAGAATTAGTGTATAAGTAAAATATAAGTAAATACTTTAGGTAGTATATAAGTGTACACAAATGTAATAACTGAAAAATAGTAGGCTCAGGAGAGAACTCAAACAGTGTAATGCTCTAGAAAGGCTAAATCAAAGGTCAACAAAATTAACACCAGAAAATGGGTAGTTGAAAGGGGTGGAGTAGATGAATGAAAACAAGTAGTGCGGTGGGGGGGGTGGGGGAGGAAAGACTGGAAAATGCAGTTAAAAAATTCAATGCATAGCAGCCATTAGAAATGACAAAATAATGGCATTTGCAGGGAAATGATGGAGCTAGAAGGAATCATGTTGAGCGAGGTAAGCCAAGAGCAAAGAGACAAACGGTACATGGTCTCCCTGATAAGTGGATGCTAAATCCAAAATGTTAGGTGATACGACAAAATTAGCAGGGCTTAAGAAACAAAGAACTTCCACTCATCTGGTTGAACCACTACTAAATAACCCCATGCTGCTGATCACATGTATGGTGTATATGTGTATACCGTTATATGTTATAGATCGTGATAGACAATTTGCTCCAGGAAAGTTAGAATGAACTTGTGACTTTAAATGAGCATCATTATTCCACAATACTGTGAAATTTGGGAAATTATGTAATCACTTAATCACAATTTAAAAAAAAAGAACCTGGGGAAGGTAGGGAGGGAAGGGATGGTAGGGAGAAAAAAATGGAGGGGGTAACAATGCTCAATAGGAAGTGTACTCAATACCTTGCTCTTGTAACTGTAACCCTCTGTATAGTATCTTTACAATAAAAAATTTAAAAAATATATATTGACAACTTGAAAAAAATTCAATGCATAGCCTACAAAATTAAGAAAAGTGAGGGAACTAGGGAAGAGATGGGTTAGGAGGGATGGGTCAGAATGTTGAAATTGATCAAGGCATATTGCATTCATAAACTGCTTTGTTAAATGGCAACTCCTTTGTGCAACTACTTAAAGATAATAAAAATATTTAAAATTCTTATGGATAATTCATTCTCCAGCTCATTGGTGAAATTAAAAGTGGAAGAATAGTTAAGAAAAAGTATTAAAGAATGAGGAGAGAGTGTTATTGCCACACAGCAAAGAATATTTTAAATCTACAGCAACTGCAATGGTATGATGCTGGTATGAGAGTTATGAAATAAATCCATGCATCTAGGGGGATTTAGAGTGTTCTGTGAATATAATATTCCAAATTAGTTGGAGAAAAGCCTGGATTATTAAAGACATAGCTTTTGGAAAATTAGCTCATTAGTAGTGTTTCTCACACTGCATGTAAAAATAAGCACGTCTATCTAACCCCTAAGTAAAAAATAACAAATCTCAAAAAAATAAAAAATAGAAAAAATAAAGGGAAATAAATGACAGATTTGAGTATCTAGAAATAAGAGCTTCTGTATCATGACAGATGGCTAAAAGAAATGATAGATTGGTAGAAAATATTCATAATAGATGTCTAGTACAAGCAGCTTTGGCAGACCTGGAGCAAAGTCAAGCAGCCCAGTGGAAGTTATCCATAGAAGAAAAATATAGGTGGCTAATAAAAATGAAAATATACTAAAATCTAGGAGTGAATCAGAGAAATAAAAGTGAGACCAGCAGAGATATATTTTTTGAGACGTCATATTTTATCAGACTAGAACTATGTGCTGGCCAAGTTGAGAGCATGTTTTCTCAATCTCTGCTAATATTCACATAATTTGATACAATTATACATTATGAAGGACAATTTTATAATAAACAAATAAATAAAAATGGCACAGATGATTTGTCTCAGAAATTTTATAGAGATTTCTATTGCAATACTATCCCTCATTGAACCCAGGACCTTGTCTATATCAGGCAAATGACCTGTCATCAAGCTATACTTCTAGCCTACCCTTGAAATTTATGGAAACAAGGTGTGTGTATGTATGTGTGTATGTCCACTTCCATGGATTCAACTAACCTCAGACCTAAAGTACTCAGTTAAAAAGTGCATTTCTACTTATTATTAAAAGATTTTTCTCCTTATTCTCTAAACAATACAGTATAACAATTAATTACATAGCCTTTACTTTGTAATAGGTAATATAAGTCATCTAGAGATGATTGAAAATATCCAGGAGGATGTCTGAGGTTAAATGTAAACACTGTCTGAAACATCTGAGAATGTGTGCATTGGAATGTGTGTGGGGGAACACTGTACCAGATACTGAGGGATTTGTGTATATGTGTGTGAGGGGGGAGGTATTTTTACTTTGGATAGATAAAACTTTTCTAATTAGGAACTAAAATCTAAACCATAGAAGAAACCAATCACCTACACATGATGATTATTTCCATTTCAATTTTGGGGGAGGGAATTTTACAAAGTTTAAATAAAAATGTGTTTGCAACACATGTCACAGTGTTTTCAATTGTAAGAAAACCACAAGCAATACAATAGAATAATGGCTAAGTATAAATAATTCACAGAAAATAAAATTAAATGGATAAATATATTAAAACAATAGTCCTCAATTGTAATTGAAAACTGAATTTTCTTATTTGAAAAAATTTTATCCTACAAGTTAGAGTATATTCTAGATTAGAAGGATATATTTACATATATATGTGTATGTATACTTTCATTGCAAGAAATAGAAATGAGTTTTAGCACAAATTGTGGAAATGTCTATAATAACTTTAAGTGCACATACTTAGATTGCTAAAATTTCAGGAATTTATTCTCTAATTATGATATGTATGTATGAAATGACCCTTACTATTTTAAACATTTTATTACAAATGTTAAGCATAAATTAGAGCATAAGGAACTATGATATTCAATTTTCAACTTTAAATTTTATCAACTCAGGAACAGTCTTGTTTCTTTGGTACTGACACAGTTTTAAGCACATCACAGACATTGTATCATTTACCCACAGAAGATTCCTTTAAGAAATATAACTACAATACTATTATCACAACAAAACCAATGTTTCTTGGCATTAAAATATCCCACTTGTTTTTACATTTTCCAAATTGTCTCATGAGGTCTATTTTTAAACTATTTGTTCAAGTTAGGATGCAAAGATGTTCACAACATTATTCATGAAAAAAATGAAAAAAATAGAACCAACCTAACTCTGTCCACTAATAGAAAATAGTTAAATAAGCCGGGCGCTGGTGGCTCACGCCTGTAATCCTAGCTACTCAGGAGGCTGAGATCTGAGGATCGAGGTTCAAAGCCAGCCTGGGCAGGAAAGACCATGAGACTCTTATCTCCAATAAACCACCAGAAAACCGGAAGTGGCGCTGTAGCTCAAGTGGTAGAGCGCTGGCCTTGAGCTGAAGAGCTGAGGGACAGCGCCCAGGCCCAGAGTTCAAGCCCCACGACTGACAAAAAAAAAAAAGAGAATAGTTAAATAAATAGTATAATACCTGTGTAGTGTGATACTGTGTTGCTATTCAAAAGAAACAAGTAGTTTTTGATTTCCTCACTCTATTGGTTAAATGGGTAAAAAATTGTGTGGAGAAATGAGCATTTTCTGCTATTGCTGGAAGCAGTGTAAACTGCTCCCATTGGATGGAGGACAATTTGGCATTATGTTCCAAATTATAAAAACAGATACCCTTTGACCCAGTAACCCACATTTTAGGAATTCTTTGACAGAGATACCCATTCACTTGGAAATAACCAAGGAGCAAATTTATTTACTGCAGCATTACATATAACAGTAGCAGGGGCTGGGAAGGTGGCTCCGTGGTAGAGTGCTTGCCTTGCCATGCATGAGGCCCTGGGTTCGATTCCTCGGCACCACATAAGCAGAAAAAGCTGGAAGTGGCGCTGTGGCTCATGTGTTAGAGCACTAGCCTTGAGCTGAAGAGCTGAGGGACAGCGCCTAGGCCCAGAGTTAAGGCCTCACGACCGAAAACAGAACAAAACATGTAACAGTAGCAGAATTATATATATAAGCTAAATGTTCACCACAGGGCACCCAGTTACATATATCATGGTGTGTCCAACCCTTATAAAGAGAATAGTATGCATTTGTAAAACAAAAACAAGTTCTTTCCATGCCAAGATATAATATAAGAAAAGAAAAAGTGGCATAGCTACACTAACTTGCAAGAGCAAAAAAAAAAAAAAAAAATTATGGGGTAGGGCATTTTAGAAAACAATAAAAATGGCTGCCTTCAACCAACCGGGAGGGAACTGGGGGATGGGGACAGGGATAGGTTTTTTCACTTTGTACTTAAAAACAAATTTTGATATATGTATGAAAAAGATGGATGAATTTCTACTTTACAATTATGTGAAAATATTGTTAAAACTGTGTTCATTAAACCTTTTAAAGAATCCAGCATTTACACTGCAAGAAATTTATTTCACTGTAAGGTCAAAACGGGCAGAAAACCTCTTCTTTGCTTTGGGAGTTCATTTCACAGTGTATTTGTTTTTAAAAAACAAAGAGAGAAAAAGAGAAAGAGAAAGAGAGAAAAAAGAAAGGAAGGAAGGAAAGAAGGAAGGAAGGAAGGAAGGAAGGAAGGAAGACAACAACCAGAAGGTCCTTTCTTTAGGGAAATTAAGTATTTCCCAACTATGATGTTGATTTACAATCAAAGAGCCAGAATGAACTGATTAACCTGAAAAAATGCCCAAGGCAGATTTAAAACAAAACGTTTTAAAGGTAAGTTGTAAGCATCCTGTCTAATACGAGTCTCTTCTGTGCATATGTTTGTATAAGGGAGTGGGAAAATGGCCTGTCAGGGTACCAGGAATGGTGGCTTATTTTAGGGGAGCCTTCGACCGCTTCCGGTTTTGTCTTTCGTCTGGAGCACGTGTTACTTATTGAATTGTACTCAACTATTTACAGGTTCACATGGTAAGTGTGATCTTGGCAGAGGCTAGACATCGAGGGATGTGTTTCCCTCCAGCCCGGCTGGGCTCAAGCTTGGCGGGTGGACGCTGAGCGCGCGAGCCTTAGGAAGGAACAAGGATCCCAACAAAACGCAGAGCCAGCGCCTTCCATTGCCCTGATTTTTCAGATTCCAGCCTCGGGCTGCAGGACCGCGCGACGCGGGGAGACAGAGGCTCGGCTTTAACCCGCGGTTCTTTCAACTCAGGCTAGTTTTGCAAAGGACTGCGAACACCCAGCCTCCTGCCCTGGCTCTCCGACCCTCGCGCTCCAACCGCGTCAGCCCTGCCTTCCTTGGTGGTATGATCATTGTGAAAAAAAACATTAATTTAAAAAATTTGGGCTGGAGGCGTCTCCGCGGTATTGCTCCTGCCTGGAAAGTAGAAGGCCCCGCCTTCAAACTCCAGCACCTCGAAAAATACTTTTAAAGAGAAATTTGGAGGTGGAGTTGTGGTTCCAATGGTAGAGGACCGGCCTCGAGGGGGGAAAAACGCTAAGGATAGTGCCCAGCCTCTGAGTTCAAGCACCAGTACTGGCACCAAAAATAAATAAACAAAAATTAAAAGGTAATTTAAGTTATGCACATGTATGAGACTAGAACAATGAAATCTGTTGAAATTGGCTTCAGAAGTCACAGAAGGAGAGGAGAGGAAGTGACAGGTGAGATTGATCTGGATACATTGTACGTCTTTATGGAAATAACACAATGAAATCCCCTTGTGCAACTAATATATGCCACTAAGATGGAAAAATAAAATATAAAATAATCGTAATGATCATTTTAAAGGTTAAGGTTTTTCAGGATTTTTCTTTGGTTCTCATAGTTGCAGAATTCAAAAAGTAAGGTGTGGTTAATGTTGTATTTTAAAAATACAACATCCCATGACTACCATTTCATATACTTTTAAATTGTAACGTCAAAAAAAATCTCAGAACATATGTTCTAGGGTGGGGGACAATTTGCTGCCTCAGACCTAGGGAAATGTGTGGACAGTTTTGTCTCCTTTCATGTATTTGCCAAATTAAAAAAAAATCTGTGAGACCCTACTGTACGCTAAGGGCACATCTGTGTGGATGGAGGTCATAGTGCCCACCTCCCACTTGGTTCCTAAAGTGGCGCGGAGGGAATCTGGCTCCCGCAGCCTTGGCGTGAACACCGGGCTCACTCGGGCCATCCCCCGCCTGCCATGGGAGCATCTCCAAGCTGGGAAGCTGCATGCGGGCAGCCCCCGCTAGAACCAACCTGGCACATACAAAGCACCCTTACGATTTCTAAGGAAATCCTGAAATGAGAGAAGCTAGGCCTTGAGAGAAGAGGTCTCTCCCTGGTCTCTGCAGGCACCTGCTGGGCCTTGCAACGCCTTCTCAGCCCAGCATGGTAGCCAGCACGCAGTCTTAACTGGGTGTTCTCACTATTGGCTTTAAGGGCTGATTCCCTCCAGCTACCTCTTCCACCGTGGCCCAGGCCACCAGGACACAGAGGAGGTGTCCTGGAAGAGGCCAGGAGGCTCCTAACCGCAGCAATCCCGGATAGCAGAGGGCAATAGCTTGCCTAGCTCCCCACCTTCTTGAGGATCTCCAGTAGGTTTCCACTGTCTCTGCCCCCCACCCCACCCCCGTCTGATTTCTTAAACTGGGACACAGAACCCGGCGGATGTACAAAGAGAATCGGCTACAGGCTCGCCGAGAAGACTCAGTGCAATCGTTATTTTATATGAAACAAAAAAAAAAGAAATCGAAGGCAAAATTTACATGGTCTTCTTTCCGTTGAAAGAAAATTATCCAACAAGGGGAAAGTTTGGAATAGGGAGCAAGCGAGGAAATGGCGCCTCCTGGGGCTATATTACTAGTAGGTACTTTTTATCCCCCAAAGATGGGGCAAAGACCGAAGACTAGAATCAGCTGCGGGAGATGGCCCCGGAGTGCAGGCTGGAGCGGTTTCCTTTTCTGTGCGCCAGTTCCTATCCAGACCTTTCAGAGTCACCTGGCTCTCTCTACCTGGGAGTCGGTGAGTGGAGGTGTGTGTGAGCAGTAAGTGTTGTCAGAGTGGCAGGAATATCAAGAAAGGAAAAGAGCCATTTAGCGCTCCCTCCACGGTTCCCTGAAAATGAAGCCTGAGTAGAGAAGACACATATTTGGCTGGGGGTTGCTGCGGTTTATGTGGGGGGGGGGAAGGCTAAGAGGGGTGGTGAATAACTAAAGGGGAAAATAAAGCCCCAAATGATGGGGCTTGATAGACTTCAGCCAGCATGTGTGGATCTCCTGCCAAAACAGGAGCAGCAAAAGGAAAAAAAAATATGCCATTAAACAAATCCACCCCAAGAAAATAAAAAAGAAACACAGTCTCCAAAAACACCAAAATTAGTCAAATTAATAAATAAAGCCAGGTATGGTGGGGCATGCCTGTAAACTCCGCGCTGGAGAAGCGTAGGTAGGAGCATAGGGAGGTGCCTGGGCTGCATAGCTAGACCTTGACTCAGAAAAACAAACCACGAACCACTCCTAACAACAAAACCAACGTAAAATTCTTACAGTGTGGTCCCCGAACGAGCCCTGTAGCGCTTGGAGAGTGGACCTGGTTATCAGCTCTATTCATAGATTTATAGCAGCAATGGCAGGCGCCCCATCTTTGTTGCCTGCTCTGCCAAGCTAGGCCTTCAGCCTGGACAATTCTCTTTAGGCCCAGTTGCTGGCCGGAAATGAGCGGCAAGGCGGGGCTGAGTCCTCACCAGGCTGCTGGGGGTGAAGGGGTGGGGGTGTCTATCATCCCAGCAGTTAGTTCCCAGCCAGAGCCTCTGAAGTCCTGGCCCCTTGAGTGGCAGTACTATTGGCAATGTCTGTTAGGAGGTAGGCCCTGAGGATTGCCCTCCATTGTGCTGTGTTTGTACACAAGGGAACAGGAGTCCCCACTGATTACCACTAAGGCCAATTCCCATTTCTCCCAACACCCTTTGGCAGCAATTTCCTAGCCATCCTTCCCCCCCACCCTCCCTCTGACACCAAGACTCTGGGACTGCCTGTCTAGTTCTCTGGTGAGAGCCTTGTGGTTTTTTGTTTTTGTTTTTTTTTCTTGCTGGTTAATTAATGAGTTACTTCTCCCAAGGATCCTGCCATTATTCTGCCCTCCTCTTCCAGAGGGACAGGAAGCCAAAGGTGTGCATTGAATGGATCTTTGAGACCCAAAGCAGGGAGGCCAGCTGGAAAGGGGTAGTGGGTGAGCAAATACTGTAGTCATGCATTATCCCTAGGGAGACACATTTTAGGCTCTATCAAATACCGCTGTTGAAGTCACATCTGGCTTAATTTGGGAAGCACGTAGGCATATCTGAGGGAGCGGATGGGATGCCAGCATGGATTGGAAGATTATAGGAGTTTTGAGCTATACTTTTCCTTGGTCTTCAGCCTGCCGGCATCCCAGCTCCACCAAAATCGCCCTGCTGCAATGTTAAGAAGTTAACCTTGGCTCAAACTGCCTATTTTTTCCCAATTGATTCCTGACCATGGTTGTCCTACTCTTGCCATTATAAAACAAAAAGACCCTCCTATCTCTACTTCTCCATGACCAAGGGCTGAGCACACAGGGTGTGCTGCTTGAGGCCTGGGAAGAAGCCTCACTGTGTCAGAGGTGAGGTGGGAAGTACTGGTAAGCACATGCATGGTAGCTTAGTGGCCTTGCTTATGCCATACGAAACAGCCTCCATTTTGAATCCACTAAGGCAGAACAGTCAGCCTCCCCTGGTCTCTCAGCTGAGCAGAATCAGCCTGAGAATTAAGTCATGGGCCATAGTCCCACCAAAGGAACTAGGGAGGGCTATACTCTGGTGTCTCCAAGGTGACACTGATTCTCCTTTTACCACCACTAGCGGGTTCTTGACCTAAATGCTGCTCACTTTCCAATGTCACCCAGGTATATGTGCATGGGATGGGGGTGAGTTGGGAGGGACTTTTGACCATCATGGCCCACTGCTCCACCTGCTAGAAATGTTTTGTGGGCCACCCCCTCCTTCTACCAATGAATATTTATGAGACCCTGCTGGGTGTCAGTTTACCTACAACAACTCTGATCCTTAGCAAGCTTAGGACAGATGAGGAAATGGAGACAAAGGAATTGGTTTAGGTTCAGAGGGCTGAAGGCCAGTATTCTAAACCAACTTTGTGTATCTGTGCCGCCTGAGCCATGCTACTTCCCAGTGCCAAGGGACCCTCTCAATAAATTGCTAGCCTGAGATGCATTCTCCGTTCTCCAGAAGGGAAGTGCAGAATGAAAGGAAAGCTGACAAGACCCAGAAAAAAGGAACTCTCTCTTTTGAGGGGAGTTACCCCAGCTGCATCCAAGACTGAAAAGGCAAATGCCACTGCTTCACATTTTAATGGTTTTCTTCCAAAAACACTTTGGGGGAATATGTCCTCAGAAATCGAAGGCAAAATGTACGTTGAGCCTGTGAGAGGGCCAAGGCTTGGCAGACTTCCCTTTGCCAGTTTTCAGATCTCTTCCATCTATCAGTTTCCACTCTGAGCCATGGTGGGGCTGTGAGTGACTGACACAGGTGACCCTGAACAGGAGGGATTAGTGGTAAATGACATCCTGGGCATTTTAGGCCTATAATAACCTCCTTGTCATTAAATGGGGAAGGGCAGAGGGATTTATGAAGGATCCATTTTCCTTTCATTTCTGTTAGGTGCATGAATATATTGGTTGTGCTTTACAGCTAATATTTCCCTTGTATTTTACAAATGTAATGACTTGGTCACGAAGCATGTACATTTATAAAAGTTCACTCCCAAAGATGTAGGCAGGCTTCCCTACCTGTGTGTTAGAACATCTCTGCCTGGCTTAAGTGGCCCCACCCTACAGCGTGGAAGTTCATTCCCACTATCCAGTGTCTGCACTTGAAGAAGGTTGCATGGACAGCTCTATGTGTTCGTTCTATACAAAAGTTAAGAAACAGAAACGGAGCAGGAAGGAGCTGGGCTCGGAATGCACCGCTCCCTGTCTTGGCCAAAGGCAATGCCCATCTCTGAATGCAGTGCAATGTGATCCACCACAGCCAGAGACTTGAGGTCTTACCTACAGATTTTCTCAGTGAAATCAAACTGTAGACCCCTTGCACTCACAGCCGATAAAAAAGGATTTGAATTAATTCCAGGTGCCTTATAGGTCCACACAATTGTTGGAATTTCCGTTGGCCTTTACTCAAGATTGTCCCCAGAGCGATGGTGACCCTCCAATCTCAGGGCTTCACTCCAGGTTCCCTGAGTTTCCCTCGGTTCCTTGCTTTCATGTTGGGCTGCTTCCCTGCTCTGCCTTGCGCCCCATCTCCCCTCTTGAGTTATTCTCAGAGGCTTCAGGGAGCTTCTGCCACTCCGCCATGGTATTCCAGAGCTCAGAGCAGAGAAACTCGGGGCAGAAGATGAAGAAATAATGTCTGGCCAGTCGTGCCTAGAGGCCCAGTGGATTCCAGGATGGGCGCTTTGTGAAAAGAGGCTGGAAAGAGGCTGGGAGAGGAAGACAAGCCAGCCGACAAGCCAGCCGAAGGGGCTACGGCAGGGAGTGCTCCATACTAGCCTTTGCAGGCTCCGGGTTGGGGAAGGGGGGAGGGGGGGGAGTAACAGACTTCATGCTCTAGTGGCAGCCTGAGAAAGGGGTGAGCACAAGATCCCCAAGACTCCTTTTCTCCTTTCACATAGCGTGGGAGGCCCAGATGTAATAAAAGCGGAGCACCCGGCTTCTCAGAGGAGCAGAAAACCTGCCCTGGAGACCTGGGACTCCCCATCCCCTACCTCGGTTTGCTTGCAGAGAGTGCTGGGAAGGCGCTGAGAAATGGTCGGGCAAGAAGAGAAGAGAGGGAAGAGTAAGGGAGAAAGTGAAGAATGCCAAAGAACAGGCCGGGAGAAGGAAGCTGGGCCAGCTGGGCCCAGGCCCCGCGAGGAAGTGGAAACTGGAACAGTGAAGCACGGGCTGGGGCGCTCAAGAGCATGCTATCTTCCAGGACCCTCGACCGAGAACGTCTTGTGACGGTGCCGATTGCTGGGGACAGGGTGGGGGGAGGGCAGGGGGCGAGGGAGGACGGGGCCTCCTTCAGACGATACCCACATCCTGGTCTCTGTGGAGCGCGCGGTACACTTTTCTCCGACCTTGCCCTAAGAGACCAGGGACAGTGACCTAGCTCTCAGCATTCTGTCGCTATGATTGTACCCAGCCAGATGGGCCTAGGGTGAGGGGATGCGCGCCCAGAGGATGAGAACTGGAAGGCGGAGGAACGGAGGCTTCTTTCATTCGCTGCTTTGTCCCCTGCGCTCAGCTCAGTGTGTAGCACACAATAGGCATTCAAAAATAATATCTGTCGAACGAACGGCTGTGTGATGAGTGAAGGAATATATGGATCGAAAGGTGAAGGCTGCGGGGAGGTCGGAAGCCCCAGTCTGGATAACGCGAGGGCCCAAGGGAATCGAAACGCCGGCTGTGTCCCCTTACCTCGTACCAGGATACGGCGGCAGTGGTCTGCCTCGCCGGGCCCGGGCTGCCCATCACTGTCCGCCCCGCTTTCCCTGGAACCCGAGGGGCTGGAGGCTGAGGTCCTGGCAACCTCCCTTGGACTTTGGCCACTCGCATCAGCTCGAAATTCTTCCGTTTCTCCGTGATCCCGGTCGCGCCCACTGCTGCATCCAGACTCCGCCCGGCGCGCCGAGCCGCGGTCGCGTTCGGCGCCCCCATCGCCCATGCCGGCCGCCACTGCCGCGTTCTCCCGGCCCAGCCAGCCTGGGCTGGCCAAGCGGGCTGCTCCCCGCCCCTCGCGCCCCCTCCCGACTCCTCTCCCCCGCGGCCCCGCCCCAGCCCGGACGCTCCGCCCCTCCCTGCTGATTGGGCCGGAGTCAGGGTGCTGGGCCTGCCGAAGCTTTGCGCCCGGCTGGGGAGGAGGAGGGAGAGGGGGCGATGTCCACCCTCCACCCTTAGTCCAGCTCCACCCAGTGCCCCGCAGAGGGAGGCTGGGGCGGCCCTGGGGGACTGAAGAACGCCGCACACTGCAACCCCCACCCCCTTAAAGTTTGTCAACCTCCTCTCCCTCCCATCACTTCCTTGGCCAACTCTGCTCCCCGCTCCCCCGGTCCCCAGGGAAGTACTGCTAAGCGCCTCCCTCGGCTTCAGCTGGATCGATACCCAGAGTGCGAGCGGAAGGCGACCCCGCCGAGACCAAGCCGAGAACTGGAGGTTGGCCGCGTCGCGGAGGGGTGGGTGGGGTGGGGACAGGGGTGCGGGTCCGGGGTTCAGTGAGCCACTCAAACCCACACCACACTCAGGAACACAGAACGAAAGCCTCTTTCTGGCCTCCGGGGAGAGCCTCATTTACTCCTTGTAGTAAAGGAGCCTGATCGTGAGGCTAGGAGATCCACGGACTCACTCTGGAAGGGCGCCTGTGTGGGGGTGAAATGTAACGTAGGGACTGAGAAGCGGACAGACAGCGGGGTCCCGAAGTTCACGGTGAGGCCAAGATCTCGGCAAGGAGCAAACACCCGACTCTGGAACAGCTCTGAGGCCTTGACTTCAGTGGCAGCACCTTGAGATAGAAACTGAGCCCGAGCATTTCTTTGGGTTTTCCCTCCTGGAGCTCCCCGGCAGCTCTGTCTTTCTCTGTTGTATCTCTGTCCCTCCCCTCCCCGACTGCGCCGGAGTGCGTGGCTGGATGCCGGGGAGGGTAAGGCAGGCTATGGAAGAAGTTGAGTGGGTTCCCGGGTCCAGCACTCTGCCCTCTGAAGAGTGGGCACAGGCAACACGCATGCTTGTTCTGGAGAATCTAGCCAGGAGGTGCCAGAACTAATTGCCTTTTCTTTGACTGTGCTTTAAAGAGGCATGGAAGAAGGATTGAGAGGGAAGATACGTGTGCAAATGTGCAGGTTTACTAGAGCGCACTAAAGTGCTCTAATCCCAGGGGTTGCTTTCCTTCTCACCAGAGGGGTGAGGCAGGTGCCAGTGAGGATCCTTTAGGCTGTCCGAGGATCTGATGAAGTGGGTCTGTGAGCAGGAGGCTATGGATATGCCGTTTTAAAAGTCAGTGGCAAGATGATATCCCTAGCACAATCTCCACGGAGTCCTGTAAGGGTGAGTAGGTATGTGAGTGTGCAGATGTGTGAGTGTGAGGAAACCTGGGCACTTTAGCCTGTGTCCAGTGTGCATGTGTACAAATGTATGTAGATGTGCATATCCAACTCAAGGTCTCTAGCCAAAGGGAAGCAGGCAGGGGTGCATGAATCACTTAATTGTGTAATTACACACTTCTTACTGACTCCTGTAATTGTTTGAGACCCAGGAAAAGAGAAAGGACAAGAAGGCCAGGGAAGAAATCTTGCTACAATGAAGGAGGAAGGAAAGGAAGAGAATGAGGGAGAGAGCAGGAGGAAGAGGAGGGAGAGGGGAAGATAACCACAAAATTATTTGAGTGGTTAGCTAGAGAGATGAGATTGCACCCAGGGTGTGGCATGGGCAGAGGGCCAACATATGGACCATCTGTAGGTGCTGAGAGTTCTTGGCACCTGGGGCTCAAGGGTGTTAGAATGTATCCAGGGATGATAGGTGAGAAAAGTCTGCAGTTACCCCAAGGGAATCCAGCTAAAATGAAGGGTTCTGGCAGCAGTATGGAGGAGGCCTGCCCTTGGCCTTGGAAAGCGTCAGAGCTCCTCAGTTACCTTCCTGCAGACCAGCTCCATTCCCCAGTAGAACACTTGTTGCCTTGTCATTGGTTCCTCCACTCTGCACTTTAGGAGTTTCTCCCCCATTTTGGCTCTCTCAAGCTTATTTTTATCATTCAAGTAAGATGTGTCTATTGTAGAAAAATACATGCAGAAAATGAATAGTAGGCCAAACCTCCCCACCCTCAGATCTTGAAGTTCTGAGGCCTGGTTTGAACAGCACTTTCTGGGCCCTGCAGTGCTCTGTTTTCGTGTTTCAATGTTATTTTTATTTTATATTTCTACATTTCACTAATGACAGTGATGGCAGTGTCCTCTTTGTGGTCCATGGCTGGGCTTTGGGTGCACTTTCCAGTGAATCCAGCCATTCTGCACATCTAGTAGAACCCATACCTCCCACAGAGTCCTGCTCCAACAGGGTCAGCTTGCTTCAACTCTTGGGAATTCTCAGCCTTCTTCTTTACCTGGTGATTCTTGATTCATTATAGTGGTATAGCATTTGACTTCTGCAGAAGTTCTGGCTTTCTTCTCAGCAGGCCTCTTTGCACTTGCACCTGGGAATGGACTGAGGATGCCTGTGCTTCTGCACACGGAGGTGGCCAGGTGCAAGTGCAGGTACATGTGGGGAGGGGGGAAGGCGGAGGTGGAAGGAGGGACTGGACCTCCTGGCCAACCACCTGCTCTGGCTTGGAAGGCTAGGTGCATTTGTGCCTGTGTTCCACCATTAGCCATAGAGTGATGTTAGCCTCTTCCAAATGTATGTATGGGGGAGGGGGGTGGACATATTGGGGAACTTCTGGATCTAAAATATTCTTCCATCGCAAGCATTAGAGAGTTACAAAGTGAGTCTGCATGGTGCTAGTTCACTGGGACAAAGATTTCTTATCCAGTATTTTCAACCAGACTAGAGAGCCACTGTCATATTCCTATTGCACAAATTTACAGCCTACACAGTCAATAGTCACCTGCAACCTCACTGTCATCCCAAATTGGGCCAAGACCCTTAGGATCCAGAAAGAGTTTCCTCCACCTCTCTACTTTCTCTCTTTAAAAAGCAGTAGTATTGAGGAATCTGAACATGGGGGTTCTGAGAAGATTCTAACAGCCAAGGGAACAGGGAGATGTTCTAAGCTCAGCAGCTCCTGATAGTGGTATGAGATTTGGCAGGCCCTGCTTCTGGCTCCAGTATAGCCAGACCCCAGGTGTGGACTGGGCATTTCTGTGTTCCACATAACAACACCCTGGTATCAGTCTCTCTGACTCCATCAGTCAGAGGACCAAGTGAGCTTCTGACTTGAATGATGAGCAAGTTCTAGCCCCAATCTGTGTCCCAGGGTGAAGGAGAGGGACTGGCTCTACCATCAGCTCCTCCTGTTCAGAGGTATCCTCCACTCTTGATGAGAGTCTTCAAGGAAGAGTAGCAAGAACAGGGACTCTGCTCCCAGCAAATACAGTCAGAAACCCCTTTAGATTAAGTCATCTCAGGGATGTCTTTAAAGATAAACATAATTTGAAGAATGTGGCCAGCTTGTCTGGCCTACCTTACTCAACATCATCTATCATCCTCCAGTTCCTTTTCAGGGTATGGGCCTGCCCTTATTTTTTTTTTTGGCACTTTAAACATTTTTATTAAAACATTCTGCATATGCTTTCTATATGATTTCCAAGCTTTTAAGTGAAATGTCTGGTTTTCAAAAAAGTAAAAGGACCTCTAGAGATAGTAAAAGTTCATATTTTCTTATGGTTATAAAACTTCTTTCTTTCTTTTAAATTAGCTTACATTAATACAGAAGGAGATTTCATTGTTAGAGTTAATATGCATTTACTATATGTCAATCTCACCACTGCCTCTGTCACTTCAAAATATATTTCTGTATAATAAATTGCTAATAGGTAGGCATTTCAGATGCTAGTAATGGCAGCAAAACAATGAGGAAAATATAATGACTGAGAAGCTGTAATAAAGCCATACACATTCATGTTTGGATATAAAATATACTTAAATACAGCCAATGCTCAACTAGGAGGTCTGGGCCTCATATCTGTTTTCTTATTTATTGTTAAGAGGGGTTACAGTTATATAAGTAGGTTAATAAGTACATTTCTTATCAAACTCATGACCCGTTCCCTCATTTTTCTCCTACCTTCCCCCCCCCCTCCCCCAGGTTGTACAGATCATTTCCAACATATTGTCTTGTGTAGTTCTGTCCATTTCCCCCCCTTGACTTTTGGCCAGCCAGTAAATGGGACGGATTCGTGTTTTCCAGCCTCAGCTACATGGAGAGCTGGGTCTGGCTACCTGTGGATAAACAGCATTCATCTACTGCAACCCAGAGTCTGTCCACTCTAGGACAGGAGATGCTGGCCTGGAGCTAGGGTAACAAAGGTGTGGAGGTAGGAAGATATAGCTTAGTTCTAGAACCTCTCTGCAGACCCAGATGGTCCTCCAGTACTTCTCCTAGCTGCTCCAGAATCTCTTTATTCTTCATCTGCATCCTACAAGATGCTTCGAGAGGTGTACCAGGCTAAATCTCGTGGACCTAGACCCAGCTCAGCTTTGCTTCTTCTTGCTGGTTTATTTTCTCTTGGTGAGAATGGAGTGAGGCCTCTCTACCCTACCCTCAGGCAGTGGATTAAGCATGCAGGTGCTGCTATGATGCCTTCCTGGGTTCCTACATCCTTCCTAATCTCTTCGTGGGATTGAAATGTACAGAACAAGGTGGAATAAGAGGTTTGTGAGCTCATAGACAGTTCTTTGTGATACTAGGAGAGGTGCTGGGAGCGTGATGAGAAGCCTTTCATTCTGCTGCTTAGACTCCTCCTGGATCACTGGCGGCTTGCAGACTCCCTGACTTCTTTCAGGTAGCATGATGTCATAGACCTATCTGTGACTCTGGAGATTCTACAGGGTTGTAGGAGCATGAGGGTGGGTAAGGGAACGTGAGAGGTCACTCCTAAGGCAGGAACAGGAAGCCACATTAGTGGAACTAGGACTTCCTGGTCCAGGTTGAAGAGGCCAACTACTCTGGCCACTGAGTCACTGCTGGACACATTGTCTATTTATCTTTATCAGTGCTCAGCTTCAGGCTAAATTGTTTCCAGTAGTTCCTTGCAGGGCATCCACATGTTTAACAGGATGTCTGCTTGAGAGCCACAGATTTGAGATGAACTATGTGTGGCAGAGACATGAGCTGCTGTAGCAAAGTTCTGGAAGTGGTCAGCATGGGGTACCTTAGGAACTGAGATGGCAATGTTTTGGGGTATAGCCAAGGAAAACAGGCATTCCAGGGGCGAAGGACTTGGGAGGTGTGGGACTCCAGACTTGGTGATTGTCTTCCGTCACTCGGATTCCTCCCAGAGCTGTCTCTTCTTCCTCCTCCCCTCAGTTGTTTTTTTTTTTTTCAAATCTGAATCTTCTTCTTTTTCTTCCTAGGTTTGTCCCCCTGTTTCTCTTCCTCTTTTTCTCCTTAGTTCTCTGCCCTTCTATGCCATTTCAATCTTTCCAGACTATCCAAGTGTTTCCCTCATAGCCTACCTGACCTGTGTTCTTACTTTTCCTCGCACTGCTCTTCAACCCTCTCCTTATTGGGGTGAGAGCTCCTTCTTTTATTTGTTCATGTCCAGAATTATAATCCTGCCAGACAGGGAATTTAAAGAAACTAAGGAGTCAGAAAATACTAGATAGAATTTTATACACAGTTTCCTCCTTTCTTAAAATCCTTATACTCCATCAGCATTCTGATTGTATAAGGATCATCATCAAAATCATTTCCTTCTGCTTTAAGCAAGTCATATGCTGACTATGTGTCCACAGCTGTACTAGACTCACCATTTTAGGAAATAGATGACTTTAAGATGGAGATTCGGTTGTCTATTTTGAAGGGGAGGAAACAAAGGTCAGGTTCACACAGCTGGTTTGCATTTATTCTAGTCTAGATATGTGGATCCAGTGGTTTATCAAGGTGGAAATCTATTCCCTTCCCTCTAATTTCACTATGAGAAATGTCCCTCTAATTTCACTATGAGAAATGAGCTCTCTACCTGAGCAGGTTCTGTTCTTTGCTATACTCACACTGAGTGCAGCCCAGGAAGGAGCATATAATTGATAAGATTGGGATCTGATGGCAATGTGGAGGGGAGCTGTGAGCTCTGTAGACACAGAAGGAAAGCTGGATTGATAAAAGCTGAGTACTGGCTTCAGGTCCTACAATTATGTACATATGTGTGTTTTAGTTACAGTTTTATTGAGATATAATTTTCATTTCATGTAGTTTACACAGTTATTAATATTACCATTATTTCTTTTTTTACTTTTTTTTTTGGGGGTCCAGTCTTGGGGCCTGAACTCTGGGCCTGGGCATTGCCCCTCAGCTCTTTAGCTCAAGGCTAGCGCTCTACCACTTGAGCCACAGCGCCACTTCCGGCTTTTTTCTTATGTGGTGCTGAGGAATTGAACCCAGGGCCTCAGGCATGCAAGGCAAGCGCTCTACCACTGAGCCACCTTCCCAGCCCCTATTATCATTATTTCTATCATCAGAGTTGGGGATTGAACACAGTCTTGTGCATGCTAGGCTGTCATGCTAGGCTGAGCTATATTTCATCCGTTCAGTTTACCCATTTAGAATACAATGATTTTTAGTATACTTCCAGACATATGTAACCATCGCCAACATCTATTTTAAGACTTTTTCTTTCGCAGAAAGAAACTATTATTTTCAACTTCCCATTTCCTCTCTGCCTTAATCAGACATTAATCTTTGTCTCTGTAGATTTGCCTGCTTGGATATTTCATATAAATGGAATTATATGGTATTGGTACTTGCTTGTCTTTGTTCACTTAGTACATCTCAGGGTATTAATGTTTCATTGTCTTTTTTTTCTTTTTGGTCAGTCATAGGGCCTGAACTCAGTGACACTGTCCCTGAGCTCTTTTACTCAAGGCTAGTGCTTTACCACTTTGAGCCACAGCTCCACTTATGTTTTTTGAATGGTTAATTGGAAACCAGGGCCTCATGGGAATTTTTCTGCCTGGGCTGACTTCCAACCCATCCTTAGATCTCAGCCTCCTGAGAAGCAAGGATTACAGACATGACCCACTGGCATCTGGTACTTGTCTTTTATAGCTGAATATCCACTGTACTATATTTTGTTTATTCATCCATTACTGGTGGACATTTGAATTATTTTTATTTTATGTGCAAGTGTTTGTGCCTTGAGTATCCAGCCTGACAGGTCTGCCAGAAAGGGATGACTTCCTGCAGCAGTTAGAGAAACCTAGAGAGGCTCTGTGTGTACCTAGTGTGTCTAATGGGAGGGTTTCTCAGGGCTACTAGTCTTGTAGAACTTGCAGTTCTTGTCTAGGTTGGGTTCAAATCCTGGCTGTGGTACTAACTAGCTGCTAATGGGCCATTTAACTTCTCTGGACCCCAACTCCTCACCCATTAAATGGAAATGATATTAGTAAATTAATCTATGACGAACATTTTTCTAGTACCTGTCACTCAGTGCATGCTGGAAGAGAAACAAGCTCCTAACATTTTGGGCTTAAAGCTGAGAGCATACTAAAACATCAATTTGTCTCTCTCTCCTGGCCAGGATAGATGAAGGAATAAAGATTTTAGCCACTGATTGCATTTAAGGAACAGTAGGAGAAAGGTTTTAGTCATAAGATTATGAACTAGATTCTGAGCCCTGGACCTTGAATCCTTAGGTGCCTCAATGTCTGACCCAGGTGGAGGTACAGGAGAAACTCTCTGAAAGTAAATGTACCAGTCTGGCCCAATCACTGCCACCCGAAAGTGGAGTGCAGACTCAGAGGAAACAGTGAGCTGTGAGGGCCAACCTGGAATCCTATTTTCGATCATCCAACGTGGGGACCCGATAAGGTGCTGCTGAGCATTTATAGTTCTTATTCAGCTTCCTCTTGAAGGCTGCATTTTGCCCTTCCCCTGGTTGCCTTTCTTAAGGCATAGGAAAGAACAATCCTGGGGTGCTGCCAGGACTCAGTACTCTGGGAGGCAAGGGAGGTCTGGACAGGTAATATCAAAACCCCACCTTTTCTTAATATCTCCACATAGAAAGTGCTGGCAAGAGCAGGCTTGAACTTCTCCCACTACTCCACAGGCTACCTTTGAGGAGGGTCTTGGAGGATAGCCTGAGTGACCTTTAAATCCTTTGATAGTTTTAAATTTGTGGAGTTCCCCAGTTCAAGTGAACACAGTAAAGAAACATCCTAAATGGCAGAAGACAATTTGTGAATTTTGCATTTTGTTTCTACTCTTCTGCTAAAGGATGGCTGCATACATTTCCTCTGACTGACAGCTTGCAGTATCTTCTGTCTCAGAGCCTTTTGTCTTTGCTGTGCTTTCTGCATCCACTGGATGTTCAAGGTTACTAATTGCTCTTCTCTAATCCTCAATACTGACCCACCCAAAAATGGTTGCCCACAGGCAGATCTAGGTTGAGCTTGGTAATGGCAAACTGAAAAGGGAAGTGTCTCTAGCAGTTACCCGGCTCTGGGATCTCCCTTTCACCCCACCATGCTGGAGACTGCCTTTTGCTGTAGCTCCAAAGGGGGTCTATGTTAGATTATTTGGACTTTGCCAGAAAACCATGCAGACATCCAGGTACAGAGAACAAAGAAAGGTTTATTTCCAGGAAAGGGGCCGGCAAGACCCCTTCTCACAAGGGAGAAGTGAGAAGACGCACCGGCTATTATCTGAGGTGACCAATATAACCTAGAAGGGGTTAGCAGGTGCAGACCCTGGGGTGTACATGTGGGCCAGGGGCTTTATCATGGTAGACTAGGATTTATGGCTGCTGTCCAACTAGTAGGTAAGGGGTCCTGCAGCTGCCCAGATCTGAAGGTCACTCTAAGGGGCTCTTGCTGCTTTATTTGGTGGTAGTTGCCCCAGAGAAGTGCCATCCCGAGGTAAAGGAGGTTGGAGGCTGATTATTTACTGCCTTTACTAAATGGGCTTAGTGTTGCCTAGGAAGGGAGCATGCTAAGCTGTGGAGAGGGGAAGGAGCATGCTAAGCTATGGGAAGGGAGCTCACATGGCTAACAGTGAAGATCATGGTACTTTTTTCCTTTCAGCTGTTTTGTTTGTGCCTGGAATGCAGGGCAAGAATTTACCAAGGAGTTTTATTCTGCATTTACCAGAGCTGGAGACTGGGGGAAGAAATAGTGAAGGAATTCTCCATTTGCCCCTAGAAAGAGATTTCCAAACACAAGGTGGGGGAACCATGCAACTATATTGGGTGACTGTAGGCTTCTTTGGGAATACTTGAAGTATCAGATCCACTTAGGGATTTATGTTCACTGGGAACAGTTCTCTAGAAGCTAGGAAATGCTTATGAAGCTCCTCCTGAGCCCACCAGGCACTAGGGGACAGTTGTGAGCTAAACAGACTGTGTGCATGCATATAACATGGAAGATGGCCAGCCTTCTCAGGAGAGGCAGACTCCAGTGTTGGGGCAAGGTGGTGTAGGTTTTGATACAAGGGGACCACTCTATGTGGTGGTTCACACAGATATGCACAAGCCTGCTTGTTTTCCTGCCTAGAAAATTCCTTATAAAGAATTATTTCTGTGAAATACAGTCTTGCTTTGCTAGGCAAGAACCAGAAGAAAAAAAAGCCCCACACATCACCCCATCTCATGGTCAGTTGCCTTACAAAACAGAGCCAAATGTCGACACATCTACTAGGCCTTGAGCAGGGCATTTTATGGAGTGAACCAATGTCATCCACGTTACAAATATGAATCTGTTTTAGCTTTTTTATTAAAAGAAAACACACCTCTGAGAAAAAAAAATCTAGATAGCATAAAGGATTATAAAATGACAAGTGTTTCTTCAGATTGTCACTCTCCACACCCCCACCCCAAACCCAACTTCATGCTCCATTTCTGACCTTTATAAACAGGAATGAAGATGTGCATGTTCCATCTAAATCTCTTGCCATGTGGTCTGCACTTTGGGACTTAGTAAAAAGGCCACCTGGAATGTAAAACCTCAGCCTTGGAACACAATCACAAACTGATATTAATCTCATTAATTTATAAGTTAAAAACAGGAATTAAGTCACTGGCCTCTGTTCTGTCAGCTTTTTCCACCTTTGCCGAGTCTTGGCATTGTGCTAGGGCTGCAGACCTCCAGCAGTGGTTTCTAGGCCGTGGTAGCTAGCCTGCTGTGTCCAATCACGGTATCCCAGCTTAGGGTGTGACCCAATATTTTGATCTTTGTGAGGCGTATAGGTTTCTTGATGAAACAGGTGAATTAAACTAGGGAGAACCTCGAGAAAGCAAGAAGACAGGATGTTTGTAGCTACAGGATGTTTGCTCTGGTCTTGAGCAAACGAGTGTGGGTTGTGAGCACCGAGGGGTGGCCCCGCGCGTGGACCAGGTCACACCCGCATTCAAGAGGAAGCTCTTACCGGGGTTCAAAGCTGAGCAGGCTGTGAGGCCGGAGAGGCCAGGAGGTCAACGGGAATTAGTGCGCTGGGCCAGGCGAGGAATCGCCTCTGGGCGAGAGTTCGGGATGGGATTAGCGGGTTCAAAAGCAGGTCAGGGAGAGCTAAACGTGTCGACCTGGTCCGGGCGAGGTCAAGGTCCGCAGGAGGGGCGGGAACCGCTGAGCGCGCAGTGCAGTCCGAGGCTGGGCTAGCTCTGGAGGCCGGGCTGTGTCCTCGGTGGCCTCCGGGCAAGGACATTGCGAATCCACCCCGGCCTTGGACAGCGAGAGGAACCGGCGCGAGAGTCTTCTGAAGTGACCGCGTTCCTATCCGCAGTACAATTCATCTACTTCTTTCCTCTTAAAAAAAAATAGCATCTCGCCCCTCTTTCTGGCAGGATAAAGCATCTCAGCAATAACTAACCAGTTCACCCAGACACGCACCGGTGTGTGCAAAGGAATTCTCTGCTCAGTGGCTAGCCTTTCTCCCTCCTGGTAACAGTGGCTTCCTGGCCGAACAAACTGGGGATTGTGATACCATTTGTGTAAAAATAATCCCGGCCCTCTTTCCACCCCCTCGGTGCGTTTTGTTCTTTTGCAGAGGGGGGGCGAGGAGGACAGCAGACCCTGCAGACGGGAAGCGCTCTTCCTGGAAGAGCGAAGCGTGCGGGCGGCTACGAGCCCCCGAACGTTTTGTTTTGGACATTCATCGTGTTCCTTGAGTTCTTGTCCCTTGCGTTCTTGTCCCTCTCTCATCGTAGGCTCCTGGATATGCAAAGAGGAAAAAAAAAAAATCTAGGATCTGGGAACCCAAATGGATGCTCCACGTCGGAAACTCCGGCCTTGGTGAACTAAGCTAAGGAAAACTCAAAAGGCAGTGGACTGGAGAGAAGAGCACTTTCGGGTGGCCCCGCCCCACTCGCCATCCCGAGAGTCCCCGAGTTCCATCCCCCCACTCCTGCCCCCCAGGCCACCCTCCCCCCCTCCCTACTCCCGGGTCTCAACTCCTCCCCCCCCCCCCCCCCGAGGAAATGGAGCCGGGATTCTCAAACTAGACGCTGGGTCTCCCCAAAAGGCGACCCATCTGGAATGGGGCTGATTTTTTTTTCTTTTTCTGGGAGAATCAGTCTGTTCTGCCGGGGCGAAGTTTGTAGATTTACGGGAGTGGAGATAGTGATGGGGGTGGGGGGGGAGTCTGTCTGAGGAAGGACTGGGAGAAAGAGGCCGGGTGAGAAGTGGAGGACGTGAAGACTGAGCGCCTGGAGGTGGGAAAAGTGAGCACGGAGGTCCCAAGAAAGGGGGCTGCAGACTGCGAAGGGGCGGAGCCGGAAACGGAGGGCTCCGGGGGCCACCCAAACAAACAAAGCCGGGCCGCCGCCCGGGTCCGCTCCGCTGCGCGGTGGGCGCGCGCAGCTGTCGCTGAAATCCTTGCGGAATTCTTCCATTTTGTGGGCTGGAAGGGTTGGTCTCCGTGGGGACCAAGGGAGTCGCTTCAAGGAGGAACCTGTCCCCGGGGCCCGATAGATCCCTAAGTCAGCAGATCGCTGGAGAAAACCCGCTCCCTTCACCAGCCGACGCTTGGCTCCACCCAAGTAGATTTGGGTAGCGGCGTGGAGTGCACGGGTGTGGGCGCGGGGCCCCTTTCCTGCCCGCAGCTCCAGGTGTGCTCTTCCTGGCCCCCTCCCCCTGGCCCCTCAAGGTGCTGGAGGATCCTCTCTTCGAAATGCATTCTCCCGGTCTGAAATACGTTCTCTTGGCTCTCAAACTGTATGAACCACGACGAGACTCTTCTCCAGGCTGTTTCCAACCTTTTATACACCCTTCAAATAACAAGAACCTAATAGAATCGGAAGCAGGGAACAGCCCACTGTCCCCCCACACACACTTTGCGTCGCTCTGTATAAGTGCCTTCTTCTTCCGCGTAATTCTGGTTTGGGCGAAGGTGTAGCTTTTTAATCCGCCTTTTCGACTCGAGGTCATACCTAAATATTTTTCGTGTGCTTTGATCCTCAAAAAAGACACTTTCAGCTTCTGGTTAATATCCGTTTATATTTTATCTTTTACTTAACAATTCAGTTGCCAGACCTTTCCGTGTATTCAGCATTGAAAGAATGCGCCAACTAAACTCTTCAGGTATATAGTTTTCTTCCTTGGGGAGTGTTATTTTGTTAGGATTCTTATTGGTTTAAAAAGACAGGAACGTGTTTGTTTGTTTTTTAAATTGCTACTTATTTTCTGCGAATCAGCTTTCCAACGCAAGTGGCCTGGGTTTTTATTTTGCAATCATTGTGGACGGAGCTCGGTTCTAGCCTTCAGAAATAAAGTCACTTCCTACCTTAAAACATTTTCTGTACCCTAAGCATTACTAGGCAAAGTGGGGGGCCTTCTAGGGAGAGGGGAGTAGGAATTGTTCCTTTTTGGGCCTGGAGAAAGTCACAGTGTAGGTGACAGTGCAGGGGAGCAGATCCAGGCAGAGAACTGTTGGGTAGACACCGTTGGACCGTCTTGGCGTGCATAGGCCTCCGGGCTTGTTGGATCTGGAGAGGAAATCCTGATAGAGGCTCATACATTTCCCGAGTTTAATTGCAGGGGAAAGCTTAAGACTTGACCTCCTAGTTAGGGAATTAGAAAAATACAAACTTCATCATCAGGTATTTAATTATTTCAAAAAACATAGAGGTATCATGACACTATTGTATTTTGTGTTTTGTTGAAAGGGAGTTATACTTCCTTATCTAAAAATACTAACTATCCTGCAGGCAAAAATTTTTTCTCTAAGCCACAGAAATATATATTTTAAAGTGATAAAAGCAATGTATATATTATTTGAGCTTTGCCACAACGAGAATACACTCATGTACTATAGAACACATCTAAGTACTAAAATCGATTGACCCGTCGACACAAGTCCATTATCTTAATTCTCCTTCCAGAAGAATCATGACTTATAGTTACAATGGTGCATATGCAAACTTTATATTATGCATTTTTGCAACCATGATTTATCCTATTCCACCGCTCTGCAAAATATCACCCCCCCTTGTCCGCCGTCTATGATCTTTGCAGACGAAGCTCCATTTCACTATTTAATAGTTATCTACAATGAATTATACAGAGATGTCACCATTTCCTCTCTACTTTAAAAGTTAAATAATATGTGAATGCATCTGACATCCTAAAATGGAAGCAGTGCTGAACTATGGAGCTCCTCTTCATGTTGGTCTCTACTCCTACTCCACTGCTTTCCTCAGGAGTTTTAGGTGAGGGGACTGGGGATGCAGCTCAGTATGAGGGTGCTTTGAACTCAGGCTCTGGGTCCCATCACAAGTGCATGTGCAAGGGTGTGTATGTGAAGACACACAGAACACAGAAATTGGGTATTGTGAAGTTATTCTCTTTAGTCTAAACACTCCTGTTATTTTTCTTCTTCCCTGTCTGCTCCCCGGAAACCAATGGGCACATGCTTACTCTGTTGTCTTTGACTTTTATCGTCTCATAAAATGTGCACTGTTTTGGTGCTTACAGTTTTAATTTATGTACATAATATTGGGTCTTAGGTTTCATTTCATTTTTAATATAATTAAAATCATTTTAAACAGTTTCAATTTTAGGGTAAGTTGCAAATATAGTAGAAGGAACCCCACTATATTTGTCTGTTAACTGCAGCTGATTTAGCATTTCTTTTCTCTGCAAGCTTACAAAATAATCATTACTGACACACTTGACAGTAGGTTACAGACACCATGCTCTTTTACCAGTGTATACTGCAGATTATGTTTCTTACGGACAGCCTTCACTTACAGGGCCACAATGCAATGATTTAAATAGGAGATTTAACATGGATAATATGTTACGATACAATCTTCAGAACTTATTCAAAAATTTAAATCAATTTCCAATAATATCCTTTATATTGATACTATTTTTTAGCTCAGGATTTAATCCAAATTTATTCATTACATTTAGCTTCCAAGATCTCATTAGTTTTTATTTTTAAAAATAAAGCTGGAAACAGCTCACTGACTTCCTTTGTCTTTGTAACCAATGTTTTTGGAGAATATAGCCTACTTATTTTGTATACATTGTAGTTTTGGTTTTATTTTAAATAATCTGACACAGAAAAGAGCTGTACAAAGAAGCCCTTTACTGACCTATTTGAGCATAAGTCGCTAATACAATGCCTTTTTTGTATTTCTAACAGACATTCTCTCTCATAATCACAATGCAGTTATCAAAATTAGAAAATTAATACCATCACCATTGACTTCTCAGACCTCATGAAATTTTGCCATGTCCTGAAAATGTTCCATACGGTATAAAAGGACACAGGAAGATTATGTTTTGCATTTAGTTGCTATGAAATTAAATGCATAGTTAACTAAACATTTAGTCACTTCCAGTTTGTGAGTTTGTTCCAGTTGTTGCTTGATTTTCCTGACATGTTCTGTACCATGTCCTCAAGTTTGGATTTGCCTGAGGTATCCTCAGGATTCAATTCAGATTATTTAGTTCAACAATTCAGATTCAGTTCATTGGTAGGAACATCTCAGATGTGATGCTGAATTTTGCCCACTGCATCCTCTTAGATGAGACACGATTTTGATTTATCCCTTTATGGTTAACTATGACCATTTGAGTAAGATGATGTTTGCCAAGTTTCTCCCTGTAAAGTTGTTGTGTTTCCCTTTTGTAATTAATAACTAACTTTAGACTATACAAATATCCCACTTCTCATTGAACTTTAATGCATTATTTAATCAATACCAACAAATAGGTTCCTATTTTATCAAATTAGTGAAAAATGTGTTACTATGGCCATCTATTTAGTTGTCTCAAATGCAGGAGTTTCTTAAGGTAGTTTCTTATCATTTTGTAATGTTACAGGTTTATTGAAGTATAATTTTCATATAATACCATTTACCTATTTAAAGTGCACTACTCAGTAGTTTTTAGGACATTCACAGAGTCATGAAACCAGCTCTACAATGAATTTCAGGACATTTTTACTATCTCAAACAGAGACTCTAAGGCTAGGAAGTAGCATAGTGGAAGGGTATTTGCCTAGCATGTTTGAAGCCCTTGCTTTGAATCCTAGCACTGAATAAACATTCCTGTGTCCTTGTGTCACGTCTCTATCATTCTTTGGGTATTTCCTTGCTTTTTAGCACAAGACACATCAATTTTAGTGTACAGTTTTCATGCTCAAGCTTTTGATACAGCCATTTCTTTCTCCAAAATAATCATGGTTCTCTTAGTGGATAATGTAATTTAAAAGGCAAGATTGTTATATCAATAGTATTGTGGCTTGCTGTACAAGATCATCTCAGTGAACAAAGCCAGAATGTATGTCCTTTTATGCATTTGCATTTATGCTTATTGAGACTCATGTATTCACACAGGTAACTATGGTCCCAACTCAACCACAAGGGGTGTGTGTGTGTGTGTGTGTGTGTGTGTGTGTGTGTGTGTGTGTGTGTGTGTGTGTGTGTGTGTGTGTGATTTTTCTTTTGATGGTGGGAAACCTGGCTTCTTTTGTCTTTGATATATTCATTTGACCAGTTCTCTATTGCATAATCAGATTCTTGTTGCTGCCCCATTCCATTTGTGGGGTGTATTACACAATGTCACCTGACACAGAACACAGATGAGGACTGAAAAAAATTAATCTAAGTTAAATTCTTACAGAGGTGCTGCATGGGTTAGCTGTACTCCTACCTCTGAGCCACAAGGGAGATGATAGTGTTCATGGCTCCCTGATGTCAAACTAGCCACCTGAAGTGGCCTAGGGAAAGGTACTCAGGATCTGTCACCAGCTGTCTTCTTTTGAGGAGGAAATTACCCTTCTGAGTGGTTCCCCAGGGAAGGGGACCCCATTTCCCTGGGCAGATGTCATCCTATTCCCCTGAAGGGGATTGTGTGGAGGGCAGAAAGGTAGACTCCTCAACTGTCTTGATCTTCCAACTTGTTCTTTGGGGAGTGGGGGAGTAGAAGTTTATCAGAGATGGTGTCACCTTTCTACTACTGAAATCCACAGCCAAAGTGACAACCACAAGCAAGGGACAGACATGGATGGAGACCCTGAGCTGACATGTGGCTGAGGAGAATAGTCACTCCTTTTACACAGCAAGGAAGTCGGGCTTCAGGGGTTTCCCTGGGGCTGGAATCTGAGGGCACCCAGGTAGGGTCCAGGGACCTATTAGGTTTGAGGTCTGAGCCAGTAGTTCTGAGGTCCGTTGTGGAACCTGGACAACCTTCACAGCACCTCACTGTGCAATTACTTCGATGATGGATGTTGCTGGGCACTGCCATAATGACTGGCAGGCGTTACCTACCTGCGGGGCGGGGGAGGGAGGGGCACACAGATAGGCAGTGGACTTCTCAGACCGTAGGACAGAAATTACACTCGTGGGTAAAGATCCCCAAAGATATTTTCCCATAGGTACCTGGGGAAATGTGTGCAAGGAGAGGGGCACAGACAGTTGTTAAGCGCCTACTTGCTGTGTGCTTATGAGTTCCATCACTCCATCTAATAGATGGGCAAGGTACAGTCATGATGAAGCTTGTTTCTTTGACTTTTGCTCCATACATCCCCTTGGTATGCCTTCCTGGAGGAGAAGGGTGCAGGTAATTACTCTGCCCAGGGTGCCAGGGACAGTAGGGAGTGTGCCAGACCAAGCACTACTGGCACTCCTCAAACCTTAAGGTAATTTGCCTTCCATGGCTCCCCCTTGCAGCGTGTGACTGCTCTCCAGCGTGGCAGCTCCAGCCAGCTCCAGGGAAGCGGCCTTATGCTGCCCCCTCCTGACTGCAAAGTTGTAGTGCCAGGGAGTTTGGCTCAGCTGACTTCCCGCGCAGGCGCTCTTGGTGATGGGCACCGCGCCACTCGGTCCCTTCTCTGCCTCCAGGAATTCAAGCAGGGGGTGTTGAGTGTAGGACGCCGGGCGCGGGGCGTCGCGAGACTCCCATCTCTACCAGCCGTGCCGGGATGGGGCAGGGTTGACTGTCCCTAATTCTGGTTCATATAAGCGGGGGCGGAGAGTTGGAGATGGGCTGGACCAAGATCCCCTTAGGGAGATCCTTCCAGAAACATCTATTGAATACTATGAGTACTAGGATGGTGAAAAATGGCAGCTCCCACTCCCGGCTACTCTTATAACCTGACATCACCGCTTTCCTACACCACCCTATTTATTCTTCCCTCTCCCCTCCCCTCCTTCCCCCCTCATCCTCATATGACCTGAGTGCAGCGTCCTGCTCCCTCCCACATTCATATATTGAAACCTAAGAGTGAAACTGGTGGTATTCAGAGATGGGGCCTTCAGGAAGTAATTAGGTCATCATGCTCTGCCTTCATGAACGGGATTACTGTTCTCATAACCGCGATCCCCCACAAAGAGCTCCATGTGAGCATGGATCTCACCAGACACCACAGATGCAGGTTCTCTGGACTTCCCAGCCTCCAAAGTGTGAGAAATACGTGTCTATTATTTATAAGCCACTCAGTCTAAGTACCTCTGTATGGACCAAGATTATTCTTAATCTGGCCACTTTCGACTGTTAGTTTCTGTGGCTTGTTTTGTTCACATATGCAATATTGGGGACAATGGTCTTTGGATATTATTTCATTTGTTTGTCTGAATGTAGGACCCTGGTGTTCCCCAATTTATGGGCCCAGGACGTGGTGGACACCTGTCCAGGACAGTGGCTACTGGGGGACATTTATATGAACAAAATGGACTTAAAATGCTTCTAGAGGTTGCCATTGAACTAATACTTTATTTTTTGTTATTTATTTGTTTTTGTTTCCTTTTATTCTTTTTACATTTTTTTTTGGACTAATACTTTAAAATAAACTTGATAACTAGATTGAAGGAGAAGAGGAAGCAAAGACACCAAAAACTAATACTTTATTTTTTGTTATTTATTTGTTTTTGTTTCTTTTTATTCTTTTTACATTTCTTTTTTTTTTTTTTGGACTAATACTTTAAAATAAACTTGATAACTAGATTGAAGGAGAAGAGGAAGCAAAGACACCAAAAAGGAAAAAAACGGGAATGCTGAATGTGAGCAATACAATAATTAAAATGGAGAATATAACAGGCTGGGGGTTAGGGACTCACCTCTGTAATCCTAGTGACTCAGGAGGCTGAGATCTGAGGATTGTGTTTTGAAGCCAGCTCAGACAGAATAATTCTGGAGACTCTTATCCCTAAGTAACCAGCAAAAAAAAAAAAAAAAAAAGCTATACTGGCAGTGCAGCTCAAGTGATAGCATCTAGAAATGAGTGAAGAACTCAAGTCGGAGAACAAGGCCCGAAGTTCAATCCCTGGTATTTCTTTAAAAAATTAAGGAAGAATTTAACAGGACCAATGAACATTAAATAGCCTCACGCCTCTGTCACTCCTCCTTACCCCTTCTACCTCCTTTTAAAAACAACTTCAATTTGTTTCATTGTGCTATTTTCACGCATAGAGTCCTTATACCACAGTCACCCTCTCCATTCACCCACCACCCTCCCCTTCACTGATGGCTGCTCCTCCTATATAACTCTTATTTATGTCTTAGTTTCCAAGGGCTTCAACAATGCAAATATTCTTTTCCCCTGAATAATTTCCCTCTATTGCTCCCTTTCCCATATTGTATTTTTAAAATGATTTTTATTACATACATTAATTGCACAAGATAAGAGTTTCATTGTGACTTCTCTGCACACAATCACACATACACACAAATATAACAAAAAAAAATCACATTACATTGTGTACATATATAGAGATGCCAAAATGAAGCTAATGTATGCTAATAAAAATCTTTTTAAGCCCGGCACTGGTGGCTCACCCCTGTAATCCTAGCAACTCAGGAGGCTGAGATCTGAGGATCATAGTTCAAAGTCAGCCTGAGCAGCAAAGTCTGTGAAACTTCTCTCCAATAAACCAGCTGAAAACCAGAAGTGACTCAAGTGGTAGAGCAATAGCCTTGAGCTGAAGAGCTGAGGGAAAGCACCCAGGCCCAGAGTTCAAGACCCATGACCGACAAAAAAAACCCAACCAACCCCCCCCAAAAAAACCTTTAAAAAACCACACGTATGAAATAAATAGGAATGGATACAGTTGATAATTAGTTGGAAGATAAAATTAAGAAATGTCTCAGGAGGAAGCACCAGAGGATAAATCAGCAGGAAAGTTTTGGATAAAAGTCAAGGATTGTAGCTGCACACCAGTGGCTCAAGCCTGTAAACCTCGCTACTCAGGAGGCTAAAATCTGAAGATTGTGGTTCAAAGCCAGCCCATGCAGAAAAATCTCTGAGACTCTTATTGCCAATTAACTACTCAAAACCAGAAGTGATGCTGTGGCTCAAGTAGCAGAGTGCTAGCCTTAAGCACAAAGAGGCTTAGAGACAGCACCCAGGCCCTGAGTTCAAATCCCCCAACTGACCAAAAAAAAGAAAAGTCAAGGATTATGGCAGAGGGAAGTACAGAATCCAGATGACAGGAGTTATAGAAAGAGAAAACTAAATAATCAAAACAGATTAGTGTATCTTTGAAGAAATTATAAAACTAATTGAAGTGATTTATGGCATATCAAATGGAAGATAAGAAAAAACTCACACTTAGACATGTTATAATGATTTTCCCGCCCTGTTTATGGCTGGTACTCTATTTGAGTCTTACTTTTTTATTGATTAATTGGAGATAGAGTCTCGCAGACTTTTGTGCCCAAACTGGCTTCCTTTGAACTGCAGTCCTCTGAATCTCAGCCTGCTGAATAGCTAGGATTACAAACCTGAGCCACCAGTACCCAGCTGTTAAAATGAAATTTAAGACAAAGACAATGATAAAATCCTGAAGTCTTCCAGAGAAGAGATTACCTCCAAAGAAACATGTTGTTGACATCAGACTTCTCATTAATAACACTGGATGTCAGACAATCATGTAAAGTGTCTAATACATTGAGAGAAAAGAAAGTTGAAATTAGACTTTTGTATCTAAGAAGATTACCATTCAAATACAAGGATTAATGAATATTTTTCTCAATATATACTAGAGAATAAGCTACACTGAAAGCACTGTTGGAGAATGATTCAGATTTAAATAGAATTGAAAAAGGAGGCAGGAAGGAGCATACCCAGGAAGAACTGTGTAGAAGCCAGGCCGGTGGGTGAAGAACGGACCTGCAGGGAAAACCACCCACTACAAGTGGAGGAAGAAGAACTCTTGAAGGCTTCTGAAAAGGAGGAGTCAGATAGGCAGATCATCAGGGGCAGGAGGCACCTTAGCAACCCAAGGGCAGAGGGTGATTTCAGGGGACAGGAGAAGGGAAAGATACTGAAAAGAAATATGAAAGACCGGAAAGTGCCTGCTGAATTTGGAAAACAGGGTCATTTCACATGTCTTTGGGAAGAAAGCTTTGGTGGAGCAGGGGGAGTCTTCCTGCTGCCTGACAGAGGAACCTGGCATATCTGGGCATTCCAGATTCTCAAGGCAGAAATGGCAGGGCTTGGTGGCTCATAGTCCCTGTTATGAGGTTCTGAAGACAAGAGCAATTGACTCTGATGGCCTTCCATGAAGCCTCCACTTGTCTCTGTAAAAAGACTCCAGAAAGATTATACATTTGCTAAAGTCTCATAAGCTCTAGCCCATGGAAGGACAGTTATAGATGGGACTACTAGTATTACTAGTTACACATATTAATATCTGAATTTCTACAAATATGCAAGGATATCACACACAGGGGGCTGGGAATGTGGCTTAGTGGTAGAGTGCTTGCCTAACAGGCATGAAGCCCTGGATTTGATTCCTCAGTACCACATGCACAGAAAAAGCCGGAAGTGGTGCTGTGGCTGAAGTGGTAGAGTTCTAACCTTGAGCAAAAGAAACTCAAACCCAGGGACAGTGCCCTGGCCAATAGATAGATAGATAGATAGATAGATAGATAGATAGATAGATAGATAGATAGATAGATAGATAGATAGATAGATACAATTCATACACAGGTGTCCAGTGTCCAGGCTGAGGCAATGGCGCCATCTAGGGGCATGATGTCTTTATTTCAGGAATTGGATTCTGCCCTTTCTGTGAGTAAATAAATTGCTTCAGCCAGGCATGGCAGCTCATGACTATGATTCCAGCATTCTGCAGAAAGAAGTAGGAGGATCACAAGTTTCAGGTCAGCCTAAGCAACCAAATAGTCTAAAAATGTATGAAAAAAGGTTGGAGCAATTTGTGAGCCTGGTATGCTCTTTAGCCACAACAGAGCCCAGTGAGAACGCTGAGGCAGGACACTCGGGAGACAGGAGATGAAAAACTCCTTTGATAGATAACTTCAGATGGAAGGCTCCCTTTTTGTCTCGAGGAATACCCCGTACACAAATAGCAATCTAGGATGGGCAGGTGTTTTTTCTTTTTATCTCTCCCTCACTCTGGCAGGCCAGTACGATGGTCCAATCTCATGGCTGTTAGCCTCCTCCAGATCTCTGCAGATTTCCTCACACACATATCTCCCTAGTGAATGCAGTATTATACATTTTTATGAAGTATTAGATTCTCAGAGGACCTGGATAAAGAGCAGAAGCCTTGTTAAAGAGCAGAAGCCTCTTTGGGTTTTTGTTTATTTGTTTGTTTTTGTTATTGTTAGTTGTGGTGCTTGAACTCTGGGCCTGCACACCAGCCCTGAGCTCTTTAGCTCAAGATGAGCACTCTACCACTTGAGCCACAGCAGAGCATTGGCAACACACATACCATAATAAACTATGAACATACTTAAAGGGACTGAATTGAGGGGAAGTTTTGAAAGCCAAAGAAATCAGGAAGATTACATCATATATTTTGAAAGAATCATCCTTGGCTAAAATAAGCATTAACAAGAGTGGTATTAGAGGTTGAACAGACAGCTGCTAGGAAGATTTTCTTGTAGAAATACTTTGTGTATAAGATTGTGGGGGCCCTTGGGGAAACTTGAGGTTCTGAAAGTGTTTGGGGATAGTTTCTGCATTTAGCTTTGAGACAAGTCACCTCAAAAAATCAAAATCAAAGTCAAATTAAAGGACAGAAGATTTATTTTGGCTCATAGTGTCAAGTTTTAGTCTATTAGATAGGAGTTAGGAGAGAAAGAGGGAAGGAGAGAGACAGGGAGAGAGATTGAGAGGAAGGGAGAAAGATCGGTTGATTGATCAATCAGAATGGGCCAAGGAGAAAATATGCCTTTGAAGGCATTTACATGATTAAACCTCCCAAAGTTCACACCACCTCTCACTAGCTCCAGCAAGTGGGGACCAGGCCTCTAACACATGTGCCTTTGGGAGACATTCTGGATCTAAATTATAACAGTGACTATCTGTCAATCTTGTATAAGAATACTTTCTTCATAATCTCCAGTCTTTATTTACTTTCTAGTGTTAGGATGGACTCTAGTGACTCCATTTTGACGCTAAAAACTTTCTTATTTCTTTTATAGACCTTTTCAGGTTCAGCTTTATGATTTATGCAGCAGGTTTAGGAACTGCTTTGTTTAGAGTGAAGCATGCTCTATACTGGAGACAACACTTTACCCAGCTGCCCTGTGAACTGTGAACTTTCCTGTCTGGCTGATGGAAATATGCACTGTCCTAGACTTATGTGAGCTCTACCCAAGGTTTCTTCTGATCCTTTTGAATGGGCCTGTGCCTGCCTCAGGCTCTCGCCTCACACCTAAACAGTACCCACTGGATACCTTATGGGGCTCCGATAAAGATCTCTGGGGCTCTAGAATGGTATAGCTTTCACCTCTGATGCTCTGTCCTCTGTACCTAGCTTCCCTGCTCTGCCTGGACTTTGAACTCTGTCTCCTTAGCTCAGGGACTCTGCCTGGCTCTCCCAGGACAGTGAGATGGAATCAGGATCACCTAACTTTTTGGCTATCTCAAGGTATATGCTCTTCATTGCCTAGTACCCTGGTATCCATTGATTCCTATATATGTTTTCTAGTTTTTAAAATTTCTTCAACTGGGGGAGTAACATGATAAGTCCCTCTTGGCCAAATGCAGAAATGTTCTTGTAACCACGTCATTTTTGATGTAGGCCGTGCCAAATTCCTAGATGGCTTAGAAGATGCCACTGGAGCAGTTGTAGGGTAGCCTAGTAGATTTGCACCTAACTCCTGTTACTAGGACTCACATAGCAAGCATACTATTCTCCTCCATACCAGATGGCTGTGGTTGGTATGCAGGTGAAGGGGACTTGTGTTGTTCTGTGGGACTGTGATGGACTCCTCAGAGATACACACAAGTGGATGACTATGATAGAAAACATTATCTTTGCCTATGGGAGCATCTTCTTGGATTCAAATGGGGGGAGTGGTCTCAGAAACAAGAGTGGGTTCCCAATTTCTTTGTCTTCTCTCAAGTCATTTGTTCTAGCAGTTTGGGCATTGCTATCAGAAGGCAACAAAAACTTGATTCTAGGAGCTGTGGACCATTCTCTGGTCTAGAAAATTCCATATTAACATTCCTTCTTGGGGTGGGATCCTAAGAGGTCAGGACCTGAGCACATCAGGACTGTGAAACCCAAGGGAAGCTGGAGTCCAGGATGGGTAGTGGTAGCCTCGGCTTGACCACAGCTTAATGCACTGTTTATTATAAAATGCAAATTGTATTCTGTAATCATGAGAAAGCAATCAGGTAAGTCTAGACTTAGGGACATTTTACAAGCAACCATCATGGATTTACCAATATGTCAATGTTATGAAAGGCAGATAAAAGATGTGTGTGTGTGTGTGTGTGTGTGTGTGTGTGTGTGTGTGTGTGTGTGTGTGATTTGTGGTAGTGGTAAGGCAGTTCTAGTTTAAAGGAAACTAATGTGCCATTGCAGCCAGAGATAATGTACGAGTTTTCATTGGCTTCTGACATTTAAATTTTTTTTGTCAGTTATTGGACTTGAACTCAAGGCCTGGGTGCTTTCCCTAAGCTTTTCTACTCAAGGCTAGTATTCTATCACTTTGAGCAACTTCTGGTTTTTAGGTGGTTAATTGGAGATAAGAGTCTCATGGCCTTTCCTGCTCCGGCTGGCTTTTAACTGTGATCCTCAGATCTCAGCCTCCTGAGCAGCTATGATTACACGCATGAGGCACCAATGCCTGCCCCTGACATTTAGGTTTTTAAACCCCAACATTTATCTAATTTCTCCTCTTACACCCAGGGAAGATCTGTAGGTCTCTTGAGTTGCCACATCCACAGAAAGATTTTGTGTTCCTTGTAGATACATAGCCACTCCTCCCACTATCTCTCTGGTGGTCAAACACTGCCTTTGTGATAGCTCTTTCTGGTGTTTCTTGCTCCAAGGAAAGCCCCCAAAAATTGAGGGGTTTCCTGAGACAGTAACCATAAGCCACATTCAGGAAAAGGAGCCAGGCTCACGTCAGGGCTTTGTGGTGATGGAAGCGGCCAGGCCTTTTGTGGCCAGGGAAGAGGAACAGTTCATTCTAGAGTTTACAGAGAGACCGTCAAACAACAACATTCTATTGATGGAATCTCTACTCTGAGAATAGGGAATCCTCAAGAAGTGTAGGGATTTAATTTTCCATTTTATGTGTGTATGGGTCTTTCCCCTAGTTTGGATTTCTGTGATAGCATTTAACAGTATCCTACTCCTAGTACATCTATCCTGATAAATGTAAATGCTCTTTTTCTTCCTTTTAGGAGATCAAAGGTAGAGAAAAGCTACATAATAGAATAGGTTGGGTCCATAAATAGAACACATTTGTGCCCCCTAGTGGTTGCTGGGCTGGGTCTTTCCAACTGTCAAGAGTCTATTGTTTGTTGCTTTCTCAACCATGCATTCAATGACATTGTGCCAACTTGAAATTGGCCATAGTGGAGTTATTTACAGGATGGTAATTGGTAAATACTACACATTAGGTTTCCTTTATGGAACTAGAAGGGCAGTTGTTAAACATCCACAAACAAAGCACACTATATTCCATTTGTTTAAAATTCTCTTGCATCCTTTTAGTTTTTCACAACTTTTGTTCTAGCCTGATGGACCTACCTTTGATACTGATGCTGAGGATGGTGTTCATAAGACCTTAGAAACTTAAGGAGAGGAAGTGGCACTGTAGCTCAAGTGGTAGAGCACTCGCCTTGAGCTGAAGAGCTGAGGGACAGCACCCAGGCCCAGAGTTCAAGCCCCACGACCAACAAAAAAAAAAAAAAAAAAAAAAGAAACTTAAGGAGAGAAACCAGATCTATTTCAAGTGAGTTCCAATAAAGAGGTGTGTTGAAAATATTAACAAAATACATCAGTTTTATTTTTCTGCCTAGAAGGTAGACTTGTTGGAAGTGTATAATCTTGTTCCTTTTCAAATAACAAAGCAGTCTTTTAAGAAGACTGGATTCTAGAGATTGCTATTAGATACTATCAAGTATAACTTTTTTTTTTTTTTGGTTGGTCGTGGGGCTTGAACTCTGGGCCTGGGCGCTGTCCCTCAGCTCTTCAGCTCAAGGCAAGCGCTCTACCATTTGAGCTACAGCACCACTTCCGGTTTTCTGGTGGTTTATTGGAGATAGGAGTCTCACAGTCTCTCCTGCCCGGGCTGGCTTTGAACCGCGATCCTCAGATCTCAGCCTCCTGAGTAGCTAGGATTACAGGCGTGAGCCACCAGCACCCGGCCAAGTATAACCTTTAACCCTTGAGTCCCTGATTCTGACTGGTGGTTATTCAATGTTTTGATGCTCTGATAATATTTACATTTAAGTTCTATTTTTCCTGAAGATATAACTTGCAAGGTTTTGGGTTTTCTTTTGGTTTTGCTCTTTTGGTCAGTCTTGGAGGTCTTGAACTTAGGGCCTTGGCTTCAGGCCTCAGTCTGTGCCTGAGCTTTTCTTGTGCTCAAGATTAGCACTCTACCCCTTTGAGCTACAGCACCACTTCCAGTTTTCTGGTGGTTAACTGGAGATAAGACTTTCCTGCCTGGGCTGGCTTTGAACCATGATCCTCAGATCCAAGCCTCCAGAGTAGCTAGGATTACAGATGTGAGCCACCGGCACTTGGTTTAACTTGCAGGGTTTTAAATTAGTCCAGAAAAGTAGCTTTGATACTTTCCTTGCCTACTTCTGTGTATTCTGGATTCCTGTTTCAATGCGTCTGAGAACCATTGACATTTATGGGACTACTTAGCATTCCACTGTGTGGTCTCACAGGTGCCTGTCATCTCCTTGTTTTTAGTGAGCTCTTTCCTCTTTCCTTTACTACAATACTAAATCTTTACTTTTATTTGTGGTTTCTTTATGTAGGTTCAGCAGAAAACTATCCCCCCCCCCATTCTTCTTCTCTTTTTAAAATGTGGGTCTTGGGGATTGAACTAAGAGGCTAGGTGCTATCCTCGAGCTTCTTTTGCTCAAGGCTGCACTCTACCACTTGGGCCTGAGCTCCATACAGCTTTTTTTTTGGGGGGGGGGGTCCGGTCGTGGGGCCTGAACTCTGGGCCTGGGCGCTGTCCCTCAGCTCTTCAGCTCAAGGCTAGTGCTCTACCACTTGAGCCACAGCGCCACTTACGGCTTTTTTCTTTTTGCTTATGTGGTGCTGAGGAATTGAACCCAGGGCCTCAGGCATGCAAGGCAAGCGCTCTACCACTGAGCCACCTTCCCAGCCCTATACAGCTTTTTTTTTTAAGGGGGAGGGGTTAGTTTATTGGAGATGAGAATGGGCTTTCTCATGGGCTTTCTTGCTCATCCTGGCTTTGAACTGGATCCTCAGATCTCAACCCCTGAGTTGCTACAGGAATGAGCCACTGGTACCTGACAAAATTCTGTCATTTATGACAATGTGGTTCAGCCTGGAGAAGATTATGTTATCTTATAAAAACAAAAGTACTTTTCCACCACTACTACCCAAACCAGGAAAGAGTGAGAGGAAATGACAGCAGAGGATCATGCAGGCAGATTTCTGGGAAAGATAGTGAATAGTTGCCAACTAGCCAATTGAACAGACTTACAAAAGGAGAAGAACAAGGTAGTGAAGGCCATAGAGGCAGTGCTCAAACCAGGAAGGAGAAGGACCTTAACAAGTGCCATCTAGAGGCCGAAATGTGGGCTGTCGGACCGAAATGAAATAGTGTAGTCTAACGTGGTTCTTTCCTTGCAGAGTGTCCAGGGGTAGGAGTCCAGACAGAACTCTGAAATAGTTCATTCATGTTCCCATCCAGTGTCCTCCACTGCAAACCTGCTCCTAAACATATCCGAATCTCCACAATTTCTCTGCACATCCATATTTTCCATTTAGCTTGTTTTGGTATAAAGGGAAAATATTCATATGGATTTTTTTGGACCATACGAACTCTCTTAATTTAATGATTCTTCCCAATGTTTTTCATAGATTCCATGTGTTAAAAACATCATGTTATCCACAATAGCTTTAACTTCTTCCCTTTAAAAAAACTGTTTGGACTTATGAGATGGAAACCAAAACCATTTTGACTGACAAGCATAAGAGAAATATCATGTGCCGGGCTAGGAAGGAGGCTCAGTTGTAGAGTGTTTGCCTCACATGCATGAGGCCCTGGGTTCAATTCCTTAGCACCACATAAGCAGAAAAAGCCAGAAGTGGCGCTGTGGCTCAAGTTGTAGAGTGCTAGCCTTGAGCTGAAGAACTGAGGGACAGAGCCAGGCCCAGAGTTCAGGCCCCACAACTGACCAAAACAAAAAAAAGAAAAGAAAAGAAATACCATGTGCATTGGCAAATAAGGGCTCTTTTAAAACTATCAAATCTTACTAGATTATTATTTTTAGTATATATTTTTATTGTAAAGATACTGTACAGAGGGGTTACAGTTACATGAGTAAGGTAATGAGTACATTTCCTATTGAGCATTTTTACCCCTCTTTTGTTTTTCCCCTACCATCCCTTCTATCCCTAACTCCCCAACTCCTCCCTCCCACCACCCCAATTTGTAAAGTTTGTTTTCAACATAGTTTTTTTGTACATCTCATTGCTACAATTGATCAACCTGTATCCTTATTTCAGCATTTTGTTATTTCCCTTCCCCTCCCCAAATTAGAAAAATGTATATACAAGATGCAGGGCACCAGAATCAAAGACAGTGAAAACAGGGGTTATACCATGGGGAAGAACATACAAAAGAAACAAAAAAAATTGCATAGTACATTATAAGTACATTGAAAACAACAGCAACAAAGATAAAACCTCTTGTGTTCCTATTTTGGGGTTCATTTTGCTTACTAAATTATTTTATAGCTTTATTTTAATATCTTCTTTTTTTTGTCAGTTGTGGAGCTTGAACACTGGGCCCGGGCCCTGAGCTCTTTGGCTCAAGGTGAACGCTCTCCCACTTGAACCACAGTGCCACTTCAGTTTTCTGGTGGTTAACTGGAGATAAGAGTCTTATGGACTTTCCTGCCTGGGCTCACTTTGAATGGTAATCCTCAGATCTCAGCCTCCTGAGTAGCAAGGATTACAGGTATAAGCCACCGCTGCCCAGCCTACTTAATATCTTTATAGGACTTGCCAAAAGGTAATTTTAAAGAATAAGTTTAAAAGAGCTGGAAGTTGCACTGTGGCTCAAAGTGGTAGAGCACTAGTCTTGCGCTGAAGAGCTTGCTCAGGCCCAGAGTTCAAGCCTCACGTCTGAAAAAAAAAATATGGAAGTTTAAAACAGCTAAGAAAAACTTTATTCAAAAGTGAAAGGGGGAACTGCTTAATTTAAAAATATTTTATAAAGTAACGGTTTATTAAAAGATTTAGAAGACCAATGAAATGGACTGGAGAAATCTTAAACAGTATCTGGAATAAAATACCTTACCGTTGCCTAAGGAAGTCTGTAAAGTGAGTGGGAGAAGGCAGAACTTACTTGCCAGAACAGTCCTGGTTTCTGTGGATGGCGTGGCCTCCTTAGACGCAGGTAATGATTCACTGTGTGAGTCGACAGGGGTGGGGGGCAGGGAGTCACAAGATCTCATGAATAATCTAGGACTTGGAAATCAGAGGAACTGCAATCCCTTTGGGAACTTTCCTTTCATCAGTTCAGGCCCGTGTTTCTCAGAGGGAGAAGTGTTCGTGCATTAAGTTTATTGTTAAAAAAAAGTTGGTAATGGAAATCCTAGTTTAAAAATGTTAAATGGATTTCTTTAACATGGGCCTTCTTAGAACCTTTACTATAGTCACAATTACCCTGAATCGCCAAGAAAGATACAAGATATGGGATATTTCATAAATGTACTTAATCTTTTCTAAGGAGAACATATGTCTGGACAAGTGTTCCATACACAACATGGGAAGGTTGAATCAGTGTTCAAAGGAGAGTTGATGTTCTGGTGGCATATTACTCAGGGTCTTTGAATGGAAACAATAAACTCATAGCTGCATGATTTAAGCATAGTTTATTGGGAAGGTGACTATTTGCTCTGAGACTCAATGGGAAGCTTGGGAAATGAGACAGGATCAAGGAGGGTAAAATCAGAGAAGACTCTCAAAATGTCCCTTGAAGAATCTCAGATGTCTCTGAAACAGTGTATTATTATGTCAGCCACACAGATGGTGGCAGCTGCTAGCCTGAGCCTATGTAACTGGCCTGAGATCTGTCAGGCAGTCCAGAAAAGAACTAGGGGGTTAAAGTCCTGTCTATCATTGAGATTCATCTTTATTAGGAAGTATATTCTGAGGGCTGAAGAGGTAGCTTAGTGATAGAGTACTTGCCTAGCAGGTATGGGGTTCTAGGTTTCATCCCTAGCACTGGAAAAAAAAAAAGGTATTGTGGACAATGAAAGAGAACAGTGTTCTCTACAGCCCAGACCAATCTATGTTTTTTTCTTAAGAGTGACATTCCCCAAGCAACTGTCATCTGGTCTCATATAGTTGTATCTTATCCAACTACAAATATTAGGGAATGCCCTTCCCTGAATAGCCTATAGCTAGTGAATGTATGAATCAGCCACGTCTGGCCATTTGTGCCACGAAAGATGTCTGGTGGGGCATCTTTGCTTCAGAGTGACCTATGGGAACTTATGGCTTAGCTCAGCTTCTCTGTCTGCCCAGTTGCCTTCTCCCAGTCCTGTTAACAGATGTTGATTCTTCATAAGCAATCAGCACACCCAACTCCTCTCTAGTATCTGCTTTTGGAAAACACAGTGGGAAACAGAGCCAAACTCATGATCTTTGAAAAACAAAGCCAAAAATTCTATTTCCCTCATGGCATGAGATGCTTGAAATACTCTCTTTTAGAAACAAGAAGTAAAACCTTTGTGGATGGGTTATTGTATGTCAGTAGGGGAGAGGTTAGCTGTTTGTGCTGTTGGCTACTCAGAACAATGGATGTTAGAGTAAATTAGACTCTGCCAGAAAACCGGGGAAAGGAAAGGTTTATTGCCAGTAAAGGGACTGGCAAGACCCCTTCTTACCAGGTGAGAGGAAGTGAGAAGTACCAGCTATTGTTTCAGGTGACTTATAACATCCGAGATTTGGGGAATCTTTCTGCCTTATATGATTATAGCTGCCCCAAAGGAGTGCCCTCTCAGGTGACCCATATTGCCTATGAGGTTTAGGGGCTCTTGCTGCCTTATGTGGTTACAGGAGTAAAGGGGGTTGGGGCTAATCATTTACTGCCTTCACAACATGGGCCTAGTGTTGCCTAGGAAAAGAGCATGCTAAGCCATGAGAGAGGAGGCTTCTGGGCTAACAATGGATGTTTTGGTGAATCAGCGACATTGTTTTTCTTTTGTTTTCTTGGCATCATTAGAGATTGAATGTAGGGTCTCTTGCATGCAGGTAAGCACTCTATGGAACCACTCCCCCAGTCCAATAGCCCCATTTTGAAGCATACCCTTCTGGTGTGGAATACCTCCCCAGTATTTCAATGCATTGTCTCCCAGCTGGCAACAGACTCTTCTACAAACTCCTCTCTAGTCTGATGTTCTATAGCGTTGGCAGTGATGGGGACAAATCCTGTGGATCCCTTAGGAATGAGTCCATTGTTCTTTTGCTCTGAAGTGAGTTGCTTTGAGATAGCTGTGTGTTGTATGGGACGCCATGACATTTAGTGACACTACGGATGATGTTGCTGGCAGAATCATGGCAAGCAGTGAGAACAAATCCAAAAGTAGCATTTATTATTTTGTTGTTGTTGTTGTTAATCAATGTGGACAAGACCCTGCTTTCCATGATGACAGGGATCCAATGTGTCAGCCTGCCATCAGGGGCCGCTTTGGTGAGCAAAGTTTTAGGACTCAGAGTTAGCTAAGAAGGTCTAGAAGGCTAGGCACTCAGCAGTAGAAGCCTTGGAGGGGAGAAATACATAGCTGCTGTGACTGACAGTTTGATCATACACCTACCATGTACTCATGGAGGAGGCTGACCAAAGGCAGACTCTCATCCGCAGACAGGTCCTCTGGTCCTCTGGTTACTCACAGCATCCTATTTTAGGAGGTAATTCTTGTGTAAGAATTAACTTGATATATTCTATTATCATGCAATTTAGTATTCCACCCCTGACAAAAAGGATTTAATTTACTAGGTTACCCCTAGTATTCTTACTATAATAATTATATAATATTCTTGGAGTACTATGCAGATACTTGTGCTTATATTAACTCAAGAAATCCCTATCAAAAACTGTGAGGTAGGCATCATTATACCCACTTACAGATAAGGCAGTGGCACCACAGACATTTTAACATTAAATAAACATGTTTTTGATGTTTTTCAGTGCTAGGGAGTCAACTGAGGGTTTCATGCTAGGCAAGCCCTCCACCTGTGAGCTAGAGCACCAACCCAAACTCCTCTCTTGGAAAAGAATGACCTGGATTTGAAGTCAGGTGGGCTGGTTCCATTGCCCTTGTTCTTTTCTTAGGGTTAGTATTGGGACTCGAATTTAGTACCTGACACTTTCGCTGATTGGCTGGAACTTTATCAACTGAGGCACGCTTCCAACGCCCATTGTTCTTGTTCTTTCTTTTTTTGGCTGGTCTGGGGCTTGAGCTCAGGACTTGTGTGCTGTCTCTGGACTCCTTTTAGCTACAGGCTGGCACTCTACCACTTGAGCCACAGTGTCACTTCTGGCTCTTTCAGAGGTTAATTGGAGATTACAGTCTCCTAGACTTTCCTGCCTGGGCTGGCTTTGAGCTATGATCTTCAGATCTCAGCCTCTTGAGTAGCTGGGATTACAGGCAGGAGCCCCTGGTGCCCAGCTTTGCCCTTGTTCTTAATACCATGCTATACTATCCTTTCTTCCCAGTCTCTAATCTTTCTTCTTTCATCCAGAGTGTTACATTTCTTTAGGACCTCAACTTTTGCAGGAATCCTTCTCCTTGGTTCCAAAGGCTTATTCCTACATTCTCCTTAGTTCCCTATTCCAGTGATACTTCCCGGAGAAGCCTTCTTTAATCCCTGCCAACAAAGCCAACTTCTCTTTTACCTGCTCTGCGGCACCATCTTTCTCTTGGTGTCACATAACACAGCTTGGAATGCAGCAATTAGTATTACCTTTACTCTTTCTCAGTATCTATGCAGGTTTGGCATGCAGAAGGCATGCAATACACTTGTATTCCATGGTTCTCTGGTGATCAGCTCTGGGTGTGCTCTTGATTCCCTAGGAATGTGATTCAATGATCTATGCTGGATGAATGGCGGATTACTCTTTTCAAGAACTTTATATATACTTGAAGCCTTGGAGCAGTTAATCTATGGATGGAGGCTGGAGGTCTAATTTTTTTGGTCACCAAAGGCTCTTTTCTTTCTTCTTTATGATTTAAAACCCTTTACTCTTAGCAAGCACTGGCAAAGATTTTTCTCTCAGCCATCATCTTGATGGAGCAGCTCTTGTTAGGTGACACTGAACTGGGTGCTTCCACATGAGGTTTTCTCACTTGACTTGAATTGTTGAGCTGACCGAGGCTCCCCCAAGTCATCCACTCTGGTTTATGATAGCAGGATTCTGGTATAGGACACATTTTCCAAAGAAGCAGTGGTTTTCCATTTTTCTTCATGTAGGATTTACCTGGAGAGTTATTGAAAGTACTGATGTCTGAGCTTTAGTCAGCACTGTTCAAGTCATCGTCTTTTGCAGGGGGCAGGGGTGCTGCCATTATACATTTTTACATTCCTAGACCTATAGCTCTCACAACACTTCACTCCCCCACCCTCACTTCTCCTGGAGAAAGGGAGAGGAATTATGAACATGTAGTAGTTCATGCTAGGCTGACCAGTGGAGAGTCTGCATTATTATAAGAAATGGATTTATTTGTAGGAAACAAAAGCAGGTAACTATGTGATTTTTGTTTTGTGTTTTAAATAAAAATACTTGGAAAACTCATTTTTTACATTACTTTAAACCATATGTATTTATTGTTGTATTAGGCTTAATCAGGGTTATAAGTTATTTTATTTACTTACATATTTTAAAAGAAGGTAAAGAATTATCCCTGCACTTTTCTGCAGGGAAGGGACCAAGATACTTGTCTCCACTTTAGGTACTTTTGACTCCAAATAGCAACCAGGATCCATGTAGCTAAAGCTCAGGGATTATCAACCAAGCCACACATTAAACATACATGGGAGAACATATTATGTATGATGCATGCATGTTATACATGAGTGGTCAGCTCTCATTTCATTGCCCTTCTTTCCCTGAAACAGATGTATAAAGATCCTGGCCATGAACAATGTGAAATAAGAATAAATAAATAAATGAATGAGTGAGTGATAGCTTTTGCTATCCTCAGCTTCAGTTCCTCCTTGCTTAGGAGCTAACTCCTGACCTGTGTGGTCAAGGGGATAGCTTTCACCTGGGGATTCTCTTTGGGTGTCTCATAACATCTCTTCCCCATGATGGTTGAAGCTACACTCATTTTTATCTCCTGTCCTTCTCTGTTCAAGGAAACAATTGTCAATTTACCATGGAAGTTCATTTTATGTGGCCTGGGAAGAATGCCTAGGGATGTGGGATGAAGGGAAAGGCTATGATTAGTATCCCATGTCGAGTCTAGAATCTCTAAAGCTCTGAGGACTCTTTTTGTTTTTGTTTTTGGTTTTTTTTGGTTGGTCCTGGGGATTGAACTCTGGACCTGGGGGCTGTCCCTCGGCTCTTCAGTTCAAGGCGAGCACTCTATCATTTTGAGCCACAGTTGATTGGAGATAAGAGTTTCATGGACCCCAGTTAGAATGGCTATAATCAAGAACTCTAACAACAACAGATGCTGGAGGGGATGTGGACAGAAGGGAACCTTACTTCATTGTTGGTAGGAGTGTAAACTTGTTCAACCACTTTGGAAAGCAGTATGGAGGTTCCTCAAAAGACTTCACATAGAGCTCCCCTATGATCCAGCAATCCCACTTTTGGGCATTTACCCAAATGTTTACAAACAAGACCACACTAAAGCTACCAGCACAACTATGTTTATTGCAGCATTATTTACCATAGCTAAGATCTGGAACCAACCCAGATGCCCCTCAGTAGATGAATGGATCAAGAAAATGTGGTATATATACACAATGGACTTCTATGCCTCCATCAGAAAGAATGGCATTTCCCCATTCGTTAGGAAATGGAAAGACTTGGAAAAAATTATATTAAGTGAAGTAAGCCAAGCCCAAAGAAACATAGGTCCCATGGTTTCCCTTATTTGCAATATCTAGTATATGTATGAGTCAAGCAGAAAAGGTCAGATAATGTAATGTTAGGAAAATGAACCCTTAGATATGTATTTAAATGTTTTTTTCTTTCATGCATTTGTTTCTAATGCATTTATAAGATGATTTCTTTGTTGCTTTGTATGTCCCTCCCCCACAGTATAACCCCTGCTTTCACTATATTTGATGTCGGTATAATTTGTGTAGGAGATGGGGAAAAACAAGTTGTTTAAGGATACAAGTGGACCCGTTGCAACTATGAGAAGTACAAGTTGTTATGTCGAAAACGAACTTTACAACTTTGGTGCGGGGAGGGGAGAGGAGATTGGGTGGGGGGCGGGGGAAGGATGGGAAGGGATGTGAAGGGTAAACAAAGGAGGAGGCTGCAATGCTTGATAAGAAATGTACTCATTATCTTGCCCATGTAATTGTAACCCCTCTGTACAGTATGTTCACAAAAAATTAAAATTAAAATTAAAAAAAAAAGAGTTTCATGGATTACTTTCCTGCCGGGGCTGGTTTTGAACCGTGATCCTCAGATCTCAGCCTTCTGAGAAGCTAGGATTACAGGTGTGAGCCACCAGCACCTAGCTCTCTGAGGACTCTTTAACAGTTAAATAGCCTATATCCAGGATACCAAGTAGAAGGCAACTTCACTGTTTCTTGTAATTCCTCCTTCAAACCTGCTTCCCCAACTTATTCTTCCTCATTCCTGGATGGAATTTCAGGTAAGTTGTTTTTCTGATCCTATGTATATACAGAAAAATCCAGTCAAATAATCAACAAAGTGTATCTCTCATCAAATTGGCATCTTTCCCTTTTCCCAGGTCAGGCTCAGTCTTGGAAGTCTGAGATGATGGCCACCTTTTGTTTCCTTCCCTATCTTGCTCCCCTCCTCAGGCCTGCTTATCCCCCCTTCCTCCTCCCAACTAAACTGTGCCTTTTCCAGGTGGCAGAAAAAGTTCCTTGTTTGGAGCAGTTAAATTTGGAGGGTTATGGTCTCTAGGTATAGCAAATTAATTCCATTCAGGTTGACCAATAGGTACTAAATTATAGCTCAATAGGACTCATATCCACAGGGGCTCATGGAATTCCTTGAAGATCTTGATTCTTCTAGTCAAATTCCCTTCTACATTAGGTACAAGATTCTCCTCTAAGCCTGTGGATCAGCTCTAATAGTTATCTCAAATAGCCATCCACTCTTTACTCTCCAGTCTATCCTGACCCTTCCTTCCTTTCTTTTTCCTTTTCCCACTCTGCAGCTTGTTGTCCACTACTCATGCCTTGAGTGGAGGTACTCAGATTACCAGCCTGTGTGTGTGTGTGTGTGTGTGTGTGTGTGCCTGGCACACGTCTGTACATGTGCCAGTACTTGGGCTTGAACTCAAGGCCTGGACATTTTTGCTCAAGGCTGATGTTCTGCCACTTCAGCCATACCTTCACTTTTGGCTTTTTGGAGATTAACTGGAGATAAGAGTCTTATGGACTTCCCTGCTTGGGCTGGCTTTGAATTGCAATTCTCAGATCTTAGCCTCCTGAATATATGGCTATAGGCATGACCATGGGCTCCCAACCTCAGATTACTCCTTTAAGATAGGTGACTCTCAGTACTTCTGGGAGGTTTCAAACAACTTGAGTTTCTTTTCCATGCTTCTTGATATTGTCAGCCTACCTTCAAGGAGAAAAAGTGATGGAGCTGTTTTCATTCAGAGAAAGTCTTAGAACCCCAGAAGCATGGGGAGAGGGAAACATGAAAGTGAGCACAGACTTCCCTTTCTCTTGTCACAGCAGTGATTTTTGGTCACTCCAGATTAGGCCAAAGTTCCTCTTTTATTAGGAAGAGCAGGCCCATCCTTAGTGTACTGGAGAATTGTCTACTTTACTGGAAGGAAGGTGTGGCAGGGATACCTGCCTTTTATCTGTCTGTTTTCCTCATGCCTCAGGGGCCCAACTAAAGCATCCAGAGGATCTCACAGAATTTGTGCTTAGTGAATATCTATGGCCAAACATGGGCATAAACAATAGCTTATGACTTAACTTCTTCTATGTAAAGTAGGAAATGAAACTTCTTCTGGGTTGGGACTTTTACACCTATCTCCTCTGAAACCCCAGGAAACCAACAGCCAAGTACTATGGGCTTTCAATGTGGGTTTCAATAGCTGGGTCACCCATTGGCCTAGAGATCTATAGAATATCTTCTTGAGGTCTTTATTCTGTCATTTGGAACAAATACTCCCCAATCTTCTCTTACTCAGAGAGCCAAATCCTGGTGAGACTTCCCGATCCTTCCTAGAACCACTGAGGGAGGGGTTCCACCTGGGGCTCTATCATTAACTCATCCTACAAACTAACCATGATGCTGAAAAAGTCAACTTCTTGACAGAGCAGGGAGGGAGCAGACACCGCCAAAACATGTTGTATGGTAGCTTCTTCAATGCCCCCACAAGAAATTAGGACCCCTAAAGGGTGTCTTCCATCAGGATCTTGAGTAACTTAGATCCCTTTCTGCCTCTTAGCCCTGGATTGTAATGGTGTGTAGATGCAGAGCTAGGAGTCAGGGGCAGAAGGGCTGAGATAACTCTGGGCTTAGACTGGGTCCAGAAGCAGAACATTTTAATGCTTTTTTAAGCCCTGGTTGAACCAAGGCTCTTAGCAGCCTGGAGAGGGCAGTTATGTTCACTAAAGTCCAGTGGGCAGTGAATTAGAGTCTGGCCCTTAGTTTAGGAAGTTGCTGATGCCAAGGATTAGAGCAGACAGCAGGCCTGTGAGATGCAGACCGCAGGCATGGAAGCTACAGACAGAATTTGGCTAGGGAGAACATGAGACCGGGTAAATGGAGCACTATCTTTGTTTTCTGACTTCATTCCTGAGGATGAGGGAGAAAGTTTGAAGTCCTCTCCGTGTTCCTTCATCCAGTCATAGACTCAGCTCTAGAAGGAACCCAGTCAGAAAGCCCAGAGAGTAGCAAGGGGCTATAAGTACACTGGGTTGCCAGATGTGACTATGCTTAGCAGGAAGGAAGGAGACCCCCAAACATCAAAAGCAAGTCCCAGGCAAAGTGTAGGTAGCTATTTCTTTGGTCCTTTTCATTCAGCCTGTAACATGTGATGTTACAGTGCCAGTGCTTAGATTCAGTGAGGACAGTCCTGTTTTCTAGTCCCACTTATTCATATTAGGGTAAGGAATAAGCCACACCTTATGCCTCTTTCTTGGAAATGTGAATGTCAAGAGGTGGTGGAAAGATATGGTAGCTTTTGGAAGGCAGATCCCACTCTACAGACTGTGCAGAGTCATGACCAGTTATCAAATCTTTCATTTACCTTCCACCCACCATCAACCTACCCATCCATAAATCCATCACTGTATTCATCTATTGGTCCTCTGTTCATCTACTCATCCATCAGTCCTGTCCATTTGTTAGTCTATTCATTTTTCATTTACTCACTTATCCACCAGTCTTTTTTCCACCTATTAAATTATTAATTTTTCATCCATCCATACGTACATACTTACATACACCCACCCATACATCTATTTGCCCCTCTTTCCTTCCTTCCATTCATCTACCTACCAATATATCTATCCATCCAATTAATTGTATTTGATTAATTGTACCAAACTTCCTATTCTCTGCCTCCTTTTTCTACTTCCTCTTTCCTACCTTGTGAGAAATATTTGTCTCAAGTGTGTATGAAGTTTTTCAAGTTTAGCAGATTTCTCTAAAACATAAAAACCATACTAGGTGAAAATTTACTCCTTTATGGAGCCCCAAATGACTTCTCTGTGCCCAAAGCATTTATTAAACATAAGACTGTACATTAGCCGGATGCCAGTGACTCACACTTGTAATCCTAGCTACTCAGGAGGCTGAGATCTGAGGATCATGGTTCAAAGCCAGTCCGGGCAGGAAAGACCATGAGACTCCTATCTCCAATAAACCATTAGAAAACCGGAAGTGGTGCTGTAGCTCAAGTGGTAGAGCGCTCGCCTTGAGCTGAAGAGCTGAGGGGATAGCACCCAAGCCCAGAGTTCAAGCCCCACGACTGACAAAAAAAAAAAAAAAAGACTATACATTTAGGATTGCAGGGAGAGAAAGAAGGTAAGTAAAAAAAGGAGAGTGAAAAAGGGAAAAAGAAAGGTGGTTAGTCTGATGTTGTCGATCCTCTCTGCTTTTTTGAGATACCCAAAGTCAAGAAGCAGGGAGAGGAGAATACGAATCTCATATTTACATTTTAAACCTCTAAGCGTCCTCATTTTAGAAAGGGATGCTGTAACTCCTAAAACATCTTCACAAAATAAGGTCAAATATCTTATTCCAGTGGTTTCTTAACTGGTCTGCCTACTTTCAGATCTCCTACATACCATTCTAAGCTCCTTGTCATCAAAGTAATCTTTCTACAATGTCCTTGGTCTTGTCTTCTTCTTGAAGCCTTTTGTTGGCTCCATAAGCCAGAGGACAATCCAAAAGGATCTTCATGATCTAATCTCAGGTGTCTCCTTAGCCCCATGTTCTTCCCATGTCATAAACTTTGCACTTACACATGACTAGAATAGTTTACACATTCCCATGCATTCTACACTCTTATTCCATATATTGACTTTGATCACCCCTCAGCCTGGAATATCCCCTATTACTCTGTTCTCTGTACTTTCTTTGAACCAGGCATATTTATCTATTGCTAAGTTCAGCACCTTTGACTATAACTGATTTGCTTAAATCTGTCTTTCCTATCAGATTGTGAACTGCTTGAGTGACAGTTTTTACAAGAGAAATGGGATAACTTTGGACAAGATAGAGTGTCAGAGAAGACAAATGGCTTCTCCCTAAAAGCCCAGACCTTTGAGGAGAGGACCAAGCTGTGGTCTTGGCCAGGCAGGATATGTAAGCCACGAATGGGGAACTTTGGGATGACATAATGACCTGTGCTGTAGGACTCATTTCCTGTTTTCTTTAAATAAAAGATCTTTGGAGAGACAGGCAACTAGAACACCTGTGCTACAAGGACAAGATGAATGCTACAGAGGAGGCCTCCAGTGCCCACTTCACAGTGGACAAACAGAACATCTCCCTCTGGACCCCAGGCAAGTATGAGTTGCTTCTTGGCACCTGCTAGATGCTGAGACTAAATCTACCTTTAATTGGTGCTTAACATGACTTTTTCTTTTTCTTTTTTCCAGAGACTCTTCCTAAGCAAGGTCCGAATCTGGTCCTGAGACAACCTCTTACCGTTCGTGTGGTTTTAATCTGTCTGTCACTGACCCTGGCCACTTCTGTTGTCCTTCAGGTCATTCTGTGTAAGTCCTCAGGATTTCTTGTCTGCTGATCTCTGGCCAGTTGGCTTCCTGGAGATATAGACCCTTCTCTTTCTGGTTCTCCTCTGTCTCTCCTACCTGTGGTGTTTCATTTGCCTCATTTCTCCTCTGCACCTGTAGTTTCACTGTAGTCCCAGTGAGATGAGCCACTTCACTTCCTTTTCCAGTTTCTGGAAGGTTTTTCTGAATGACATCAGTACTCACACATTTGTCTTCAAGGATGCAGTCTTCTATCTTGAGGTAGTTACCTGGTTTTTTGTTTGTTTTTAATTTCATGCAACTTTCCCCCCTTTGTCCTTCTTAGCTCTGGGTCCTTTGGATTCAGATCCTTGTGGACAGTCTCTGACAGTAAGTGCAATGTTTCTTGACTCAATGAGGGACTGAGTTCCAAGTGGTCCTAGGTCTGACTGATCAGGTGGAGAAGCTAGCCAATGAGCAGTCACATTTCCAAGATTTAGTTCATGCACTGGGACTCTTTCATGTTTTCTTCATTGTCTTGTCTGGATGAAGATCATGCCAGTGGAGACTTTCTCTTCATCTGTTTTCCCTCTTCTGGAAGCTTCCTGGTCTCTGAAGCTGGTAGAGCCCATTTCTTTCTGCAGGATCATCAGAGAGCAGAGCAAGGGAATATAATTTTTCGTTCTTCAAGGCCTCGTAATATACTCAATCTGAGGCTGTAGACTCTACTCTTTACCCCAAATCCATCATTTACTCCATTCCAGACCCCTAATCTTAAATCTAGGACTTTCTTTTGACCATTCTCGGACACTCCAAAACTGTGAGTTGAGAAGAATGTGAAAAGAGATGGGGAAAAGGAAAGAGAGAGATGGCTTAAATCTCTCTTTCCACGTTCTGAACTGGGAGACTATACACTGGAGCTCCCATTGTCATGAAGGGGCCAGCCCATGGGGAGATGTGGGAGACTGGAGGGGTCTCTGAAAGTAGAGGGCAGGGGATCAACTGTCATGCCCAAAAGGGACTAAGTGATGCAGAGAGTGACAAGGAGATGACCGAAGGCATCCTTTCACTTCAGTGTACTCTGAATCCTCAAAGGAAATTGAGGACTGGATTTTTCCCTGCTTCTGCTTGCTCATGAAATCTCTCAGAGGCAGTCCATGTTTTATCTGTCTTCTTACTGTATGCATCACCTTCATTCTTAGCACATGATGGATGCCCATTGCATGCTTGCTCTACCTTAGTGAATGATTGTAGGGAGGTGGCTACAATCCTTGGACTATCTTAGTTCCTTAAGAACTAACATCCTGCCAGCAGGATGAGAACAACAGTTTTAGAATCTCTAGGTATCTCCTCAATTGACCTCTTGACTTTCTTAAATCCAGATCCCTGGCTGATAGGCACACTATCAGATGTAAAGACTGATGCTCAGGTGTTGAAAAGTCGTGTGGATAACATCAGCACCCTGGGTTCTAAAGTTCTGAAGAACAGCAAAGGCATGGAGGCAGCTGGCAGTCAGATCCAGATGCTGCATGTTAGCCTTGATCAGGTGAATTCTCACATCTCGACATTGAGGAACAGTGTGGACAAAGCCAATGCACAGATCCAGAACTTAACAAGAAGTTGGAAGGAAGTTGACTCGTTAAATAGCCAAATTCCAGAGTTGAAAAGAGATTTTGATAAAGCCAATACTTTACATACAAAGGTCCAGGGACTACAGAGAAGCTTGGAGAATATCAGCAAATTGCTCAAAGAACAAAGTAAGTGACTTTAAAAAGAGCATTGTAAGCTGCTCAGTGACCTATAAGACTTCACCTGAGTTAGATGTGAGGGCAATGGGCTGGTGAGTGAGCAGGGCGCAGGGTAGCAAAGGAGGTGGGCAGGCATGGACTAGTTAAAAAGAGAAGGCTTAGCATTAGGGTTCAGGAGGACTTATGGGCTATAAGGAGAGAGGGGTTGAGGAGGACTTATGGGCTATAAGGAGAGAAGATATCAGGACCCAGTTTAGGTAGCATCACTGAGATGCAGAGTGTGAAAGTATTAGAGGGTCTCTGTTCTGGCACAAACCTGCCATTTCCCAGTAGCTTTCTTCCTTTGAACTTAGAAGCTCAGCCATTTGTCATAGCCTATGAAGAATTGCTTCTCCCATGTGGGAAAAACAGATTTCTGGTTATTTCTTTGTTTCTTCTCTAACCCCAGAGACTATCCATCAGTCTCAGTCAGACTTTGAGGATCCAAGAAAATGTGCTCAAGCCCTTATAGGACCTAAGGATCTCAGAGCTCTGCTCCATTCACTGATATCTCTGGGATCCTACTCCACCCCCAGACAGTACTCTGCAGAACCAGGTACATCCTGTTAACCACCAGGCCCTGTTTTCCAGATGATGTTCTGCAGATGGTTTCCCAAGGTTGGAAGTACTTCAGAGAGAACTTCTACTACTTTTCACATACTCCAAAGACCTGGTACAGTGCTCAGCAGTTTTGTGTGTCCAGGAATTCAAACCTGGCTTCAGTGACCTCAGAGGCTGAGCAGGTGAGTATTGTTTCCATGGGCTCTCTAAGGGTGTGGGGGCCGATGTTTCCCAGAGGCTGGGCAAGATGATATGGTGATAGTGGAAGTTTTCAAATGTCAGCAATCTACCTATGAAAAATTTATTTCTCACTGATGCTACCCACCTAGCAAGGGCTGATGGGTGGGTTCTACTCATTGTCATACTCAAGGACCTAAGCCAGAAAGACTTCATCTTCACATGAATTTATAATTACTGAAGCATAGAAAGGGAACAAACTGTGCATGGCTCTTAAAGGTTCTGCCCAGAGAGAACACATGTCCCTTCTGCTCAGATGTCCCTAGTGGAAGTAAATTGTACAGTACTCCTCGCTTCAAAGAGACAAGGAAGGGGGGCTCTTTGCATGTTTCCAGAAACAGAAATATTTGCAAATACCATGAATTGCACTGCGTGACTCAAGAAGTCTCCTCTCTGGCGAGGTACTCTATGAGTTGGGTCTCTTCCATCAGGGCAATCAGTACAGCTAAGAGTATGTGCTCTGGAGTCAAGAGTCCCAACCTACCATCTTCTAGTCCTAGAACCCTAGATAGACTACTTACCTTCTCAGGCCTTAGCCTATTCATTGAGGAAACACATATCATAATGGTGTCTGCCTCTAAGAATAAAGGAGAAAACACGTATGAAGGACTTACACATTTAAGGATTCCTTGAATTTAGTTATTATCATTCACACCATCAGGATCCTGATCTGAAATTTAGCTGAATCTTTTTGTACTCCAGTATCTTTCCTGAGGGGCAAAAAAACCTGAGTCCTGAGTTTGTTAGTTGCAGATCAAAGACAAATCAGAATTTGGAAGATGGACTCTGAATAAGGGCAGGAAGAGGAATGAGAGAAGCTGTGTGTACAGTTATCTGAGCACAAGTAGAGAATGCCTAGAGACAGATATTTACACTTCAGGATGTGGTGACAATTCTGTTCATTCTGTATTCCCCACAGGAGTTTCTGTACAAGACAGCAGATGGACGTCCGCATTGGATTGGCCTGACTAAAACAGGGAGTGAAGGGAATTGGTCCTGGGTGGATGGCACTCCATTCAGCAGTGTCCAGAGTAAGAGGTGAGCCTTTAGGACCTTCCTTCCCAGTCTGAGTGAGAGCCAAGGCATGAAGGAGTGGAGGTTGTTTCCCTTGTTTTAACATAGCAGAAATCCTGGAGCTAACAGCTCACTGCTGCCTCTCATTGGCTGTGGGACCTGGGATGAGTCCATAGCCCTCCATGTCTTATAGGATTTGACAGTAAGACCCTCTCCTTAGCTCAGGCAGAGATCCTGTCCCAAGCCTATGTCTTTGCAGTATGGGTTTGTGTAGGGACTTGAACATGGTAGACTGTTTGGCCCTAATTTAGACTAGAGCTGAACTTTACCAATCCCCTTCCTCTTAAGCTTGAGTATAAAGATCATAACAAAGACCAAGGCTGAGATGGAAAGAAATGCAACTCTGTGTGTATGTGTGTGTGCATGTGTGTGCATGCGTACATGTGCACACCACTCCTGGGGCTTGAACTCAGGGTCTCATGCTCTCCCTTGGCTTTTTTGTTCAAGTCTGGCACTCTTCTACTTGAGCCATACTTCCACTTATGGCGTTTTGCTAGTTATGTAGACATAAGAGTCCAAATAACTGAACTGTAGTCCTCAGATCTCAGCCTCCTAAGTAGTTAGGAATACAGGCATGTTCTACCGGCACCTGTTAAGAACTCATTTCTCTATTGGAGATAAGCTCTTTATTTTCTAAGTTTGTGAGTATATTTTTGTATTTTCACTCTGGTAGGTTCTGGATTCCAGGTGAGCCCAACAATCTGGGAAACAACGAACACTGTGGCAATATAAAAGTGTCCTCACTCAAGTCCTGGAACGATGATTCCTGTGACAGTAAGCTCCTTTTCATCTGTAAACAGCCCTATCAGAGCTATGACACGACTGCCCCCACATCAACCCTTGAGCCCTAATGCTTATCTAACTTGAAGAAATACTCCAGGAAGAACTAGTCCTCACTCCAGGATAAAATTTTACAACCTCTTCTATTTTATTTTATTTTATTGCTTCAAAATTGTCCTGAAGGCATCCTGAATTCTTATCTACATTGGCTGAGAGTTCTCTGACTCCATAGGGGCAGTTGGACTGGCAAAGACTTGGGTTCAATGGAAGGGGAAGCTGGAGAGGATTTAGAAGTTCACATTGGCTAAGAAAAGTATATCAGGACTCCAAAATCTTAGGTCATCACCTTGGGCCGTCACTTCCTTCTGAGCCCAATTTCAACATTATACAATGTGTACATGTATCCAAGCTTTACATAGTACCCTATAAATATGTACAATATTCATGGTTTTATGTATCAGTTAAAAATAAATTTTAGTTAAAAAAGGAAGAACAACAGATTTAAATCACATTGTGTAAGACCAACTAAGCAATTCTGATACTGTTCTTCAGGACTGTTCCTGGTTGGTCCTTCAGACTTCCTACATGCTGCTGGCTGGCAGTTGGCTATGTTTTCCATGGACATAGCTCTGTTCTTTGTGACCCTGTCCATGCTATGTTCCATTGCTCTCTTTATCCACATCCTCTGAAGCCAGAATCCCTTCTTTCCCTGGATGAGCTTAACTTGGTTCAGGTTAGGATAGACATGGTTTGTGCCTCCTTTTGAGCTGGGTAAGTACCTCACCCACTCACTCACTCACTCACACATTTACTCACTCATTCTTCATACTCGGATGCCTAGCTCTACCAGCCACAGTCATCATCTGCCCATTCCTGACTTCTCTTGCTCCACCTTCTGTCAGTTTCCTCTGGTGTAGGGAACTATTCTCTCTGAATCTGAAGTAAATGCTCTGTATACACGTTTCTTTCCTAGTGGCAAAAGCAGTCTGCTTTGTTGGACATGATATTCTGGGGCACACTCAAGATTCACACAGGGACTCATACTTTTCTTGGCTTGCTTGTTCTGCTGGCACTCTACTACTGGAGCATGACTCTAGCACTGCTTTTTTGCTGACGGAATGAGGAAAGTTAGGGAAAAGGGCATTATGGATCAAGCCAAAGCTCAACCTTGGAGCTGGGGATTAGGTTTAAGTCTAGCTTCATTCATAGCAGATGGACTGAGGATAAGGGAAGGGTGGTTCTCAGGGCAAACTCGGGGCATGATACCTGAAACAAGGAGATGTGTCAGCCTTTTGCTGCCAGGGCTTCTGGTTTTAACCCTTACTTAGTCTTTCTTTTCCATAAACTATTGGACTTTAAACTTTATGTGGAACAAGTCCCTAGCTTGAAGTTAGGGAAAGACTTGTTCTCACAGCTATCCTGGTGCCTAACCAGGTGATGAGAGCTGTTTACCCAGCTTCAGAGGCCTAGATGTGAGACAGGCCATCCTTTGAATTGCAGATGCCTAGCTCAGTAGGTAGAGCAAGGAAAGGTCTCTGCTTTAGAGGGTATGTAGGTATTATGTTAATTAGCTGCAGGGAAGCTGCTCCTTGTGCTTTTGTTTACATTTGGGCTTTGTCTCCACCCAAGCATGTAGTTTTTGCCTTTAAAAGCTTGGTGCAAACTCTGTGTGGGGCTGCTGGTCTTTGAGACAATAGTCTGTCACGCACACACCAGCTTTCTAGTAAAGATCCCCAACTCGGCCTCTCCAAAGGTGGCTTCTCTGTTTTCCCACGACTGGATTTATAGCTGAGATACCTTACAACAAGCTTTGTGGTGTTAGGGGATGATATGGTCAACTGAAGCAATTACCAGGCTGTCTGCAGCTGTGGGTCTACTTGGATTTCCAAGAGCATAATCCTGGGACCATCCGTAGGGGCAGGAAAAACAAATGTGTGAGTGATCTCAGTTGTGGTTCTGGTACTATGCGCAAAATAGCAGTATCCTGGGAATTGCTGCAAATGGTGTTCTTGTAGGAAATAGGTGGGAGGGGGGAGTAAAATTAGGGGAAGAGAGAAAGTGGGGGTTATCATAGTGTAGGAGACTATGTCCTTCTTCTGTCCAGACACTTTCCTTCTGCTGAGCAAGGGATCCCCAAGTTCTGCTTTGGAGGTCATCTTAGTGTCTCAAGCCCTAGAGAAAATAGCTTCTTAGGGGACCCAGCCCAATCCTTTCTTTGTGGGGAAATGGAAACCAAGACTAGCCCTTCCTTCTTACTGGCATCTGTGGGGAGAAGTCTCCAGCAGCTCCCAACCAACATGGAGAAAGAGGGGCTTAGTAGAAACTCTTGGGGTTTCAGGCAAGGCTAGTTACTGGCTCAGAAATAAGGTGTCTTTCCTCCTTCTCAGACCAGCTATCAACAGACAGGAAGTAAAAAATAAAAGGCCAACAGATTGAGGCTCTATACTCTACATGCCATCCTCCTACCTGCACAGCTCAATACACATGTGCATGCACATAGCAGCAGGATCTGGTGAGACAGCTACACCTTTCTCACACCATAGATCAGGTTCAGCAGTCCATTGTCATCTGAGCTGACAGCGCAGCTGCTATAACATACATTTGTCTTACCACACTGAGGTCCTGGCTTCTTTCAGTGTGGCTTCTCCATCAGTAGTCTCTAGTCTTTTTAGTCAGTTCCCAAGGGCTATTGAAGGCTAATCTCAAGATTTGTGAAAAAGACACTGAACTGAGATGTAAGAATTGAGGATGAAGAAAACTCACACCTACCCACACAATGAGGATGAAGCAACCATTTGCAAGCTTCTAAGAGAGACCCTATTAGTGTAACTATACTTTTATGACCTGGAGAAAATTTGAACCATGTCATGTAGACTGTAAAAATATGAAGTAATGGGGGAAAGTGGGAGCCAAGAGATAAGAACCTGCCAGCCTTTCCAGAACTGATTTTGGGAGGGGAGCCTTGGCCAGCTAGTGGGATACTGTTCCGCTGTTTATTCCCTTAGTGGGGATGGACTTGCACCGCTCCACAGCACCATCCACTGGGATTCCTCGCTTCTCATTCTCCTAATTTTAGGCCTACCAAGCGGCAGGAACCCCTGAAGCAGTATTTATTTATCCTGAGAGTAAGCTATAGATCTCATTGAAAATAAATGCATTGGGACCAGTCTTAGCTACCAGTTATTATTTTCATATCCCAGAGTCATAGATCCAATCTTTTAGAGCTGAGATCTTAGATCAAAGTGGCCCCTGCTTATATTTTCTGACAATACTTCTGAAATCAAATGTACTTCCTGACATCAGTTGGGCATCCAGCAATTCCACTGACCTCAGACACTGACTCCTTGAGTTATAACAGTTCCCAACTCTTAAGGGGTCTGTGTTATAAGGCTGCTTCTACTTCAGAAGCTGTGACAAGAAGAATTGCCAGGAACCCACACTTCTTTTTTTTTTTTTTGTCGGTCGTGGGGCTTGAACTCTGGGCCTGGGCGCTGTCCCTCAGCTCTTCAGCTCAAGGCGAGCGCTCTACCATTTGAGCTACAGCGCCACTTCCGGTTTTCTGGTGGTTTATTGGAGATAGGAGTCTCACGGTCTCTCCTGCCTGAGCTGGCTTTGAACCGCGATCCTCAGATCTTAGCCTCCTGAGTAGCTAGGATTACAGGCGTGAGCCACCAGCGCCGGGCTTGGAACCCACACTTCTTGCCTGGCTGACAACAAAGCTGGAGGATCCCATGATGCCACTTCCCTTTTTTGTTGTTTTTGGTCATGGGGCTTGAATTCTGGGCCTGAGCACTGTCCTTCAGCTCTTCAGCTCAAGGTGAGCGCTAGATCACTTGAACCACAGAGCTACTTCCGGTTAATTGGAGATAAGAGTCTCGTGGCCTTTTCTGCCCGGGTTGGCTTTGAACTGTGATCCTCAGACCTCAGCCTCCTGAGTAGCTAGGATTGCAGGCATGAACCGCTGGTGCCCGGCTGCCACTTCACTTTTGATGATTCACTAGAACAACTCACAAAATTCAGGAAAACACTAGACTGATGTTAGAGTTTATTCTAAAGAATACTATCAACAAGAAGGATACAGGACAAAGTCCAGATGGGTTCTGAGCACAAGAGCCTGTCTTTGTGGAATTAGAGTGAGGCCCCTCCCTGTACACATATGTATTCACCATCCTGGAGCTCTGCAGGTCTACTTGTTTCCGATAGCTCTGGCTCTCCATCCACCCCCCCCCCCCCCCCCCCCACTGTTTAAACTCAGGGCCTCATTCTTGCTAGATAGGCACTCTACCACTTAAGTCATACCTCCAGTCCTTTTTAGCTTTAGTTGTTTTTCAGGTAAGGGCTTGTAATTTTGCCTGTGGTCCAGCTTCAGACCTTGATCCCCATATCTCTGCTTCCTGAGCAGGTAGGACTCCAGTCCTGTACCACCATGCCTGGCCTTTCATTGTTTAAGTTTTTTGTTTGTTTGTTTTTGGGTCCGGTCTCGTGGGGACTGAACTCTGGGCCTGGGCACTGTCCCTCAGCTCTTCAGCTCAAAGCTAGTGCTCTACCACTTGAGCAACAGTGCCACTTCCGGCTTTTTTCTTTTTGCTTATGTGGTGCTGAGGAATCGAACCCAGGTCCTCATGCATGCAAGGCAAGCGCTCTACCACTGAGCCACCTTCCCAGTCCCTGTTTAAGTTTTTATAAATCCATTTCCTCTCCTCTCCTTCCCCAAACATCTGAGAATAGGGAGTGAGGGTGGGTAGCTGTAAGTTCCATTGCCCAAAACACTTTGGACTTTCTGGGACTAGCTGCCATCCTACCTAAGCTGTCTAGGGCACCTGAGCCACTTCATTAACATAAATTCAGATGTAGCCCAAAGGGGACTGTTACGAACACCAAAAGACACTCCTGTCATTTAGGAAATAGGGTTGGTAGAGCTCTAGGCCAGGATGCAGGACAAAGACAAACACATTTTAAAGCTACCTGAGGTCCTTTCCTGTAAATGAGTTCTGAGATTCTCAATGAGCAGAGTCACCTACTCATCTTGCTTCCAGCTAGACCCTCCTCTGCACACTGACTAGTTAACCTGTTAGCCTTTTAGTTTGGAGGAACTGGGACTAAGAGTAAGGGTCTAATGCAGTCACAGAATATTTTTTCTATAAAACTGAGTGATGTCCCTTCCCAAGTTGACCCCCAGAGATCAAGTAAGTTTGTGACTTGGAAGCAGAGGCTTGTGTGTGGGACTTTGAGGAGGTGCTATTGGGAAGAGGAAGAGACTAGGGCCCTGGGCTGACAGCCAGCCTCCTAGGATCCTGAGGGTAAGGGTTGCACTGGTTTGGATTTCTGCAGAGTCAATAGAGGGGGAGGCACAACTGTGAAGTGGTCATGACCTCATCAGGAGCTTATAAATCCTGCATGCAGGACAGTCTTTTTGCAGGCCCGTGACTGATGGAAGCTTTGCAAGATGAAGGACTTAGAGATGAATGGTGAAACAGCCCATTTCTGCACAGACAACCAATGTGTTTCCTTGCATCCTCGAGGTGAGAAAACACAGGGCCTTCCTTGCCTGTCTCTCTGCCCAGTACCCCTCCTTGGCAGTCCTTGGACTGCACAGTAAACAGAATGTGAGTCAGGCAAAGGACTAGAGCTCTGGGCAGGCCCAGTGTCTGCATAAAATCTTCCTAGACTCCTTTTTCTGGGCATAGTAAGTAATCTGGCAGGAGAAAGAACTTTGAATTTAGATAGATCTGGGTTTGAACTCCAGCTCTGTATACCAGCTGAGCCCATGGAGGCTCTGGAGCATCCTCTCTTGCTAATAAATCTCAAGAAGGTTCAGGAATGGCTTTTTTCAGAACATTAATGGTTGCAGGGCCCAAAGTGAAGGCTTCGGGACTGTCACTGTATGGGGATCAGCACTTAGCCCCCAAGAGGGTGACTCTTACCTTAGCTAGAGTCCATGAGCAGGATTGGCTCTGAGCCCTAGGTCTGGGCTCCTGTTTGGTATCTTTGTCTTGTCTCCTTCTTCTACCCTCCCTCCCTCAACTCTCTTTCCTTCCTTCTCTTCTTTTATTCAAACCACATTTCTGTGGATTTCTACAACCAGGTTTTGTTCTCCGAGTACCCCCACTGCCTTCTTGAGACTTTGAGTCTTGGGGTCTTGGCAGTGTTCTTGACCTTTGGGCTGCTACTGTGACTCACAGTTGGCTTTTGTGAACACCAAAGAGTGCTTTCACCTTGCTGCCATCTGGATGAGAAGTGTGGCAGGTGTCCTTGTCCCCACTGGACAGACCAGGAGCCTGGGTCAGACAGGCCAACTATCCCAGTCCTTCTCTCATCTTGGACTCTGGCTTCTACTCTACAGGACTGAACTCCACATCAGCGGCATTGATAGCCCCCAGGATGTCAAGAATTGTTCAGATTGCCTTGGTGTGCATGGCTGGGATTGTGATCTCCTGTTTGGTGGCTCTCTTTGTAGTGGGTGAGTTATCAAGTGTCCAGAACTTTACTGATTCTCTCTCCTTATTCCTGTACAAAGGCCCAAAGAGTACCAGATGCACATTCTCTGACTCCTGCTGTTCCCCAAAGGGTCATTCCAAGGCTGCTTCGTTGGCCCTGGGAGCAGAGAGAGGCCACTGTGCAAGGGAAGCCTCCCAATAATTGAGGCTTGTGAAGGAAACTCCATCTTCCTCTTTCTAATACCCTAGCTGGTATAGGGCATCCTGTTTTCCCAGATCAGGGCTGAGGATAGCAGTAACCCAGGAATGGGGTATTTCAGCTCTGCAGCCACAAAACCCTGAACTGAAGAGTGATCTTGTCTCCAAAGAGCTTCAAGCTCTTTGTTTCTGGAAGACAACAAAATTGGACAGTTACCTGTGGAACCCAAAGGTGAGCAGCCAAGAGGGGCTGGGGGCTGGGAGGGACCTGGGGCATTGAGGAGTATAAATTCTGGGACTAGCTTCTCTTTCAATACCCCCAGATCTTTGAATGGGTTCCATTCTCCTCATTAAAAAAGCAGTCTTTTTTAGAACAAAAATGAAAATAGGCTGGGTACCAGTGACTGATGCCCGTAATCCTAGCTATTCAAGAGGTTGAAATCTGAGGATTGAGGTTTGAAGCCAGCCTGGACAGGAAAGTCTGTGAGACCCTTATCTTCAATTAACTACCAAAAAACTGTAAGTGACATTGTAGCTCAAAGTGGTAGAATGCTAACCTTGAGCAAAAAAGCTCAGGGACAGTGCCCAGGCCCTGAGTTCAAGCCTCATGACTGACAAAAAAAAAGAAAAGAAAAAGAAAAATAGCTTTAAAAATATAATAGATACACTGTATATATGTATGTATGTATACATATATAATCTATAACTCCCATCTTTAAAGCATATGGTCTGATGAATTTTGATGTGTGCATGTGCTCATGAAACCATCAACCATGTGAAGGTAAGGGACAGAGTCATAGTTCTCTGCCAGAGTTTACTTGTGGCCCTTGTGGTTCCTTGTGGTTCCTCCCTCTCCCACACCTTTCAATCCTAGGTCACCACTCACTTCTATGTAATAACTAAAGTAAAATTTGCCTTTCCTAACACTTCATATAAAAGGGACCATATATATTCACTCCTCTAAAATCCTTTACCAGTCATGTGGTTTGCACACATTTTCTCTGTTTGTGACTTCATTTCTCAGTCTCTTCCAAGGTTTTAATTTTGATAAAATTAAAAGTATTGAGGATTGAGCCCAGGGCCTTGTCCATACATGTGCTCTCCCACTGAGCTATACACCCTTAGCCCCTTCTTTTCTTTTCTTTTTTTTTTCTGGAATGGATCATGCTTTTGGTCTTGTATGTGAGAAAACGTTGCTCAAGTCAAAGTCTCAAAGATGTTCCTTTTTTGCTTTCTTTCGTAGTTTTTTGAGTTCACATTTAGAAATTTTTGTATAGAGGGATGGATAAATGGTTTTGTTTTTCTTTTGCATGCAGACATCCTAGTATTTTGGCAGTGTTTTTTGAAAAGATGATCTTTTCTCCATGAATTGCCCTTGTCCATATTTGTATGGCTGCACCTCTGGATTCTCCATCTGATTGCACTCATCTGTTTGTATTCATCCATCTTGTAAGGTAGAATCTTTGAGCCTTCCACACTTTCAAAGGCCACCTGAACTTGCAAACCTGGATGGAATGTGTAGAACAGCACATGAGTACTCTAGAAGGGTCTTTGCCTACTTGGGTTCTTCCCTCTCTTTCTTCAGTAAGGTGACCATGAACGTCTAAGATTGGATCTTAGTTTGTGAGGGGAGCCAAAGATACCAGCAATACCAGAGTGGGTGGTGGTGGTAAGGACCCTGAACTCTTCTGTAGGAGTCTTTTCTCCATGTAACATTGGAGCACTGGCCCTTTAAAAGGCCATTTCAGCAGAGGTCGAGTGTCACTTGTATGGCATGTCTCCTTCCTGGACTTTTGGATTAAACACCATACTTTCTTCTAGGAAAATGCTTTTTTCTGCCTCCCTCCATTCCTCACATGGGATTTGTGAGGACAAAATTTATGTTTGTGGTCTACACACTTCTAGGAAGTAATGTATACCAGTTTTAAAACATTATTGAACTTACTCTGGGCTTTATTCATATCTATTTCCTCATAATAACCCATCCATAGCAAAATCTCAGTAGAATTAAACTTTAAGATCTTACAATATAACTAGTTACTTTTAAGTAACTAGTTATATGAGCCTGTGGCTCATGCCTGTGATCCTAGCTACTCAGAAGGCCGAGATCTGAGGATCGTGGTTCAAAGCCAGCCTGGGCAGGAAAGGCCATGAGATCTTATCTCCAATAAACCACTGGAAGTGGCACTGTGACTTATGTGGTAGAGTGCTTGCCTTGAGCTGAAGAGCTGAGGGACAGCACCCAGGCTCAGAGTTCAAGCCCATGACCGACAAAAAAAAAAAAAAAAAAAAAAAAAGCCAGATTTATCACATGATTCTCATAGGCTAGTTTAAAGTAATCCTTTCCAACCCTTCATTCATCTGTGGCAGCTAGTAAGTCTTCATTTACTTTGGTTTTTGGTTTACATTCTCATGTGGACCCAGGGTCTGGGTGAATGCAATGACCACCCATCCAGCTGACTAAACCCTCAGGGCTGTACCATACATGTTTCTCTGGGAATCTGGAAGAACATGCTGATTACAATCTCACATAGTGAGTGTCTTTGGCTGCCTTGTCTGTTTCTTTCCCCCCAGATCACCATTCCATTGACAGGGTGGCAGAGGTGGAAACTGCTATCCAGATATTCAAAGACCACATGGTAAATTCCAGTTCCTGGCACATGGAGATCCAGATGTTGAAGTGCAGAGTGGAGAATGCCAGTGCTCAAATCCAAGTCCTGGAGGGTCATCTGGGAAATGCCTCTGCTGCCGTCCCGATGTCAAAAGGTGCTCTGAAGGATGCCAGTGTCTGGAGTTTTCAGACACAGGTGCTAAGACGTTCCTTGGAGGAGACGGGTGGGGAGATCCAGAGGCTGAAAGGAGATCTGGAAAAGGCAAATTTTTCAACTTCCCAGATGCAGAATTTCTTAAAAAACAGCTCAGAGAACACCAGCACTGTGCTCCAGGTGTTAAGCAGAGACTTGAAGAGTGCCAATGCTGAGATTCACACATTGAAGGCAGGATTGGAAATGGCAAATGACCAGGCCCAGTGGGCAAATAGTAGTTTAGAAACTGCAAATGCTGAAATCCATGCTTTGAAAGGTCATCTAGATAGTATCAATGAATTAAGGACCCAGGACCAGGTTATAAGAAGTAGTTTGGAAGAAGCTCAGACTGAGATTCAGAGCTTAAAGGGAAGTCTGCAAAAAGCAAATGCTCTAAACAACCAGACCCAGACCCTTCTTCAAGTCAGGTTAGACAGCACCAGAGCTGAGACCCAGGCACTGAAAGGTCGTTTAGAAAAGATTGGTCCTGAAATGAACTTGTTAAAAACAGAATTGGCAACTGTTACTGCCCAGATGCAAGTAGCTAACAGCCGCCTGGAGAAGGCAGATGCTCAGGTTCAAGGTATAAAAGCAAAGCTAGAAAACACCAATACCTTAAACTCCCGGATTCAGGTACTAAATAGTGAGCTGAGAAATGCCAACAGAGAGATACAGACCATACAAACAAGAAAAGAGGATGTTGAAGCCTTAAATTCCCAGGCCCAGATGTTAGAGAGAAATCTACAGAATACCAATGCTGATATGCAGAGGTTAAAGGAGGATTTGAAGAATATCCAGGCTCTCATTACCAAGATCCAGGAGGAACAGAGTCACCCGGGAAACCTCCCTGTGACTGATGCTCTGCAGGAGCAGCTGAGGAAGCAAAGTAAGTGACAGGGAGGAGTTCTGAGGGGAGGGGTCCTGAGGGAAGAGACTAGCGTCTTTTGTCCCTTCAGCCCTTTTGTTTAACATGTTTGTCTCTGGGGAGGAAATAGGTGCTTGAGATGAGACCAAACCCAATGAAATAGGCAGTGGTGATAACACAGGAGCATTATACTTTCTCCAGAGGTGCTTATGATCTGGCCAGTGACAAAAGAGGTGGAAAACCAACTGCATATGACAGGAATTTGAAATAAGGATGTATGGGCTAGGTACTGATACCCTGCCTTTAGAAATGTTGAACATGTAGCTGGGGGCTGGAGGTTAATGACTCTTAATACTAGCTACTTGAGAGGCTGAGATCTAGAGGAGTAAGGTTTGAAGCCAACGTAGGTAGGAGAATCCAGGAAACTGCATCTCCAATTAATGTACAAAAAGCTGGTTTAGAGACATAACTAAACTGGTAGTGTGCCTATCAGGTAAGCAAGCCAAGGAAGAGCTCAAGGCACTGAATTCAAGCCACAGTACTGGACATAAAAAGGAAGAAAGAATGGTGAATAAACTACTTACTAACTCTGAGCCTTGCTTTTCTCATCTTAAAAGTGGAGACAATAATATTTGTTCCACAGTGAAGATCAAATGAGGTGACATGTAAAGCATTTTAGGCTGGGCACCAGTTGCTCACGCCTATAATCCTACTACTTAGGAGGCTGAGATCTGAGGATCAGGGTTTAAAACTAGCCCGGGCAGGAAAGCCCATGAGATTCTTCTTATCTTGAAATAGCTACCAAAAATGCCAGAAGTGGAGCTGTGGCTCCAGTGATAGAGCACCAGCCTTGAGCACAAAACCTCAGGGACAGTGCCTGAGTTCAAACCCCAGGACTCCCTCTCCCCCACAATCTTTAAGTAATTGTACAAAAGAGTTGCCATTTAACAAAGCAGTTTATGAATACAATGCATCTTGACCAATGTCACCCCTTTCAACATTTTTGGTTTTTTTTGTTGTTGTTTTGTTTTCCGGTCATGGGGCCTGAACTCTGGGCCTGGGCACTGTCCCTCAGATCTTCAGCTCAAGGTGAGCCGCTCTACCACTTGAGCTACAGCGCCACTTCCAGCTTTTTCTGTGTATGTGGTGCTGAGCAATCAAACTCAGGGCCTCATGCATGCAAGGCAAGCACTCTACCACTGAGCCACCTTCCTAGCCCTCAACATTCTTTTTTTTTTTTTAAATGTGGGTTGTTTTATTTTATTTTATTTATTTTATTTTTTGGTCATGGGGCTTAATCTCAGGGCCTGGACGCTGTCCCTCAGCTCTTCAGCTCAAGGTAAGTGCTCTACCACTTGAGCCACAGCGTCACTTCTGGCTTTTTCTGCTTATGTGGTGCTGAGGAATCGAACCCAGGGCCCCATGCATGCAAGGCAAGTGCTCTACCACTGAGCCACCTTCCCAGCCCGCCCTCAACATTCTTATACATCTCTCCCAAACCATCCCTTTCATCACTTTTATTTTTCTTTCTTTTTGCTAGTCTTAGGGCTTGAACTCTGGAAACTGTCCCTAGGAACCTTTTGCTCAAGACTAGCACCACTTGAGCCACAGTACCACTTTCATTTTTTCCCTGTGATTAATTGGAAATAATGTCATGGACTTTCCTGCCCAGGCTGGCTTCAAACCACAATCCTCAGATCTCAGCCTTTTGAGTAGCTGGAATTACAGGCAAGAGCCACCAGTGTCTAGCCTATTTGTGAGATTCTTATCTCCAATTAACTAGCAAAAAGCCAGAAATGGAGACATGGCTCAAGTGGTAAAGTACTAGCCTTGAATAAAAACATAGAAAAAACGAGTGATAGCATGAGACTCTGAGTTCATGCCCCAATACTGGAACATAATAAAAGAACTTTAATAAAGTGCTTTGTGTTTATGCACTCATTGCCATTTTATTGAGGCCCTATCAAGTTCCAGGGGAAGAAAAATGAATATGATGTGTCCTGTAGTTTTGCCAAGCTTTCGGCAGACTTGTATAGAAGACAGGTGTAAGAGGTAAGGAGTAAGAAGCTGGTACTGGGAACCAGGGTGAAGGAGGGGCAAAAACAAAGAAGAAATATGAAGGAAGTGTGTGTGTGTGTGTGTGTGTGTGTGTGTGTGTGTGTGTGTGTGTGTGTAAGAGAGACATCTTTCATGAGAAAACATCAGATGGTACTTTATTGAGTTGATGGCTTTTGAATGGAGTCTTGAAGGATTAGTAGTTATTTGCCAGATAACAGGGTAAGAGAATGGTAAGTTCAGAAGTATGGAGACATGAAAGCCTGGTGAAGGAAGGCAACTTCATAAGGTAAAGACTAAAAGCATAGAAGACAGGGGCTCCAGCAGTGGTGGTCTCAGTTTGAATGAAATCATAGCATGAAATTCATATTACACTGTAAGCCAGTCGAATTACAGACACACTTTTAAGAAAAGCAAAATTTACTGTGTCAATACACTCTGATACTTTACAATCTGAATCTATTCCTTTTTTGAGTTTTTGGTCAGTAGTGGGACTTGAACTCAGGGCTTCATGCATTGCTTACTTTTTTCATTTAAGGATGGCCACACCTCCTTAATTAGAGGTAGTTGTTACCTGGACATTTCTGCCCAGGCTGGCTTTTACTGTGATCCTTAGGTCTCAGCCCCCTGAGTATCAGCTAGAATTATAGGTGAGAGCCACTACAATCTAATATGTATGCTTTTCACAATTTACAAATGGGCTGGAGAGTACAGTTTGAATAACACTGAGCTAGGGAGGCAAGTGGGAGACACAGGGTGGATGGGGAAGGGCCTGGGACTTGAGTTTTCCCTCCAGGAACTTCAAAGAGGAGGCTCCGTAGGCTGTGTCCAGACTGAGGTTGGAAATAGAAGAGGAATGGGAATGGGGTGATTTCACCTGCTGAGTTTGGGATGTTGGGGGGGCGGTGGTTATGGCTCTCATTTACAGGTTGTCTAGAGAAGGAGAGAGGCCTGGTTTCAGGCATGGATCTGGAGACATGGGATATTATTGGTTCTGGTTTCTACAGTGGGATGTGGCTACATGAGACAGCATGGAGAAGACCAGGGGGCACACAGAAAGCCAGTCTTCAGCTGGCAAGATGGGAAATCGGTGTTTTGAATATGTGATGGCTATGATATGAGCAGCTGAAATGGATGGAGATGCAATCAGAAAAGATGGAAGGCTGGAAGGAGGCTGTAAAGAAAGAAAAAGTCAAGAAAGAGTCAAGGATGGAGAGGACATTGTGGCTCCAGCACAGCCAGAAAGCAGGCATCTGAAAAAGAGTGTTGACTGGTGGCACAGCTCAGTCTCCCAGGAGGGACCTCCACACTTGGATACCGAAAGCTGCTTGCAGGATTGTGTAGTGAGATAAGGCTATAGCCTTCTGGCCTTGCACTGGAGCACTGTTTTCAGGAATGGCCTGGGCTCCTGAACCTAAGTGGCTAGCTCTGGGACAGAAAGGTCAGCATTGGGTCACCCACTATCTGTTTCTGATTCTCTCTCTCCACAATCTTTGCTCCAGATCAACTTCTCCAGTTGGCCTTGGAAGGCTGGAAGGCCCACAAGGGAAACTTGTATTATTTTTCTCAAGTGAAGAAGTCTTGGCACGAGGCTGAGAAGTTCTGTGTGTCCCAGGGAGCTCACTTGGCATCAGTGACCTCTCAGGAGGAGCAGGTGCGGGATGTGGGTGAGGGCGGCATCGGCTGGGGATGTTGGTCTGTGACCAGAGATCTGGGTGCTTTGGTTTTTAATCCTTTCAGTGGTGTGGCTGTGGAGACCTTCAACTCTCCAAGTCAGGTGGGATTTTTTAAATGAATATTTATTTATGGCTATTGTAGAGTTGATATACAGAGGGTTATAGTTACATGAGTCAGGTAATGAGTAATGAGTACAATTCTTTTTGAACCATGTCTGCCCTTCCATTGCTCTCTCCCAGTTCTTTCCCCACCCACAAGATATCCAGTTCATTTTCCATATAATACTGTTGTATTTGTTCACCCTTGTTCCATCTTTTATGTGCCCTCCCTGATCCTCCCAAACACAAACTAGCAAACAAGATAAAAGGAAAAGAGAACAAAAACAGCAACAGTGGAGACTAAAAAATGTCTCCTGTTTCCTTTTCTTAGGCTCCATTTCATAGAATATTATTTTATATGATTATCTTTACATAGCGATTGAGCCTTTGTCCACCATTCCTATGCATATCTGACTTTGGCTTCAGTATGTGAACGACTAGACTACTATATAATTAATCATATCCCAATGTGTGTGCATACATGTATACGTAATATTTATTGAGCTCCAAGGAGCACTTTGTACTGGAGGAGGAAGCTTGAACAGTACCTTGCACATACTCAATGATGAAAGAAGATGTCCAGGGTTCAGCAGAGGTGAGCGGGAAAGAAGGGAGGGCAGAGAGAGGTGGTACCAAGTGACTGCTCTCAATTGTTGGGAAGATGTGTCCTTTTTATGCCATGGAGTTCCTGATAAGCTTCCTTTCTGGCCTTTAGTACAGATGTAAGTGTCAGTTAACCCAATGGCTATGAGGGGCTCCTGAGCACGAGATCTGAGCCTTCTAGAGAGCTGATGCACTACTCCATATTTGAGGACCACAATAAGCAATATTCCAGGAAGACCATCTATTTATCTGATAAAGGTTAAGGATCTTTACCAGAACCTGCCAGGTTATTAACAAGGGCTGCAATAGCTTTGGTTCAATTAACTTATAGAATGATCCACTCCTTGAAGTTAATCAGGCTATTGTTATAGGATCAGTGAAGGTTAAATTGTTTGTAAAACATTTCTTCCCTCCTCGTATTTTTTCTTTTTGGTTGTACTGAATCCAGAACTGCATGAATGCTAGACAAGTACCACGAGCCATACTCTCAACTCCCAAATTCATCTTTGTCCAAGTAAAGCTATACCCCTCATCAAGAACAGGAGCTTTTTATGGCTAATCAGTACGAGAGAAGCTGGGCTTCTCATGGGCAGGGTGTGGCTGTTGGCCTATGCCTCAACAAAACATAGAAAGCAAAGACAGTGGCCTAGTTCCTGCAGAGAAGCAGGCTTCATGTCCCAGTACTAGCGAAAAGACAGCCTCGAGAACCAGCTACTGGCACACATGAACAGTCCTACCTCTTTTCCATAGGACTTCATGGTATATTTCACAAGTTCTGCACACCACTGGATCGGCCTCACTGACAAGGACACCGAGGGCTCCTGGTACTGGGTGGATGGGACACCATTCAACAGCACAGAAAGCAGGGAGTGAGTCAAGTTGCTATATTATTTTGGCAGGCCTGGCTAGAGACTCATGTATCCTTGTCTTGTGTGTATTAGTGTTGCATGTGGTATATGTGGTGTATGATATGGGGTGGCATATGGTGTGGGATGTGTATGTAGTATATGAGTTGGTATATGATTTATATGTGATGCATATATGGTATTTGTGGTGTATGCTGTGTGATGTATAGGATGCATGATACATGTATAAGGTGTGGTGTGTGGGGTGCATGATGCATGAGTGATGGGTATGTAGTCTGGATATATGATGTATAATGTACATGTGGTGTGTGTTGGGTATGACGTGCATGTGGTGGATGGTGTATATGATGTGTATATGATCATGTATATGATGTGTGATGTGTATGTGGTATGTGTGGTACATTATGCATATGTGGTGTAAACCATGTGTGGTGAGGCATGATTTCTCCCAGAGAGCCTTGGGGAAAGGATAGGTCCTATAGCTGATAGTCTGTGGGTGGGTCTTTTTGCTTTTTGTTTTGTTGCATTTTTGGTTTTTGTTCTTTGTTCTTTTGTTGTTGTTGTTGTTTTTGAGACAAGGTCTCACTATGTAGTCCAGGCTGGCTTTGATCTGGCTATGTCACCCAGGCTAGTCTTAAACTTGTGATCTTTCTGCTTGAGGCTCCCCTATGGTAGGCCTGTATGTGTGTGCTGCAATACCCAGCTACCTTTTTAAAAATTTTTTAAATCTTTGCTTTCTACCCTATGCTCTACTTTATCTGATGCCAAGGGCCTCTACTCTCACTGGATAGCCTCTTAGTTCGAATTCTGGGGTGGGCTTGCAGCATCATAGGTTCGTTTCTGGCCCAGATCTTCAATAACTAAGGGCAGCCTTAGTGAGCCTCAGTGAGCCATCTTCAGAGTTCTGTTGGCCCTCACCTTGCTCCCATCTTGGGACATGAGGGATGAGGGATCTACATCAGTATTGTGTCAGCTCCTTCTGCCAGTGCAAAGGAAAGGACACTTGCTCTGTCTAACAAAATAAAGCTGTGTTGTTTCCAGGTTTTGGGAAACAAATCAGCCAGACAACTGGCTACACAAGAACGGGGAGAGGGAAGACTGCGTGCAAATTCAGAAGAAATGGAATGACATATACTGCAGCGCCTCCTATCCCTGGGTCTGCAAGAAGCCCAGGGACTTCGTTGTGGCTTGAGGCTGCCCAGAACTGAGGGGTCACTCCTGCCTGCAATGTTGGACTCCGCTCCACTCCACTTCTAAAGGCCTTTGCGCCCAACCTGTTCTCTAGGGCTTGTCATTGGCCTTTTGTTATTTCTTGCCTTGTCTTTTTATTGAACAATTTTGAACATGTTTGTGCTACGTAACCCCGTGGGATCAATGACTCTTCAGAGCAGAACCCTTGCCTTGCCTCAGCTGCCAGGCCTGGGAGATTGTAGGTCCTCCATAAAGTCTCATTGAATGAACAAGGTGTTGTGCTTGCTTGTCTCTTGTGACAGTTATCACATGTTTCTCTCTAAACGGTTCTTTCCTTGACTGTCCCTTCTGTCTCCAAACAATCACATCTTTCTTTAAGAGCTTTACAGCTAGTAATTTTTACCTACTTTGTGGAAAACAGCAGAGATTTACGAAAGACTCCAGGGACTTCACAAGGAATATAAAGACCCAGGAAGTTCCTGCCATCCTGTTTGTTCTCTGGATTTCCTTGGAGTCCAGATGGGCCCAGGGCTGGATTTCCAGCCTTTAAACTACTCTGAAGACATTTCTTTTTCCATCCTGTGAGCTGGTTTCATTTCATGTTTAAACTTTAGAGCTGTGTCTCTGGATCCAGCCTCTTCTAGGGGCCTCCATTCACCCTTCAAGGAATTTAGCTTTCTGTCAACTCAGCTTAGAAGGAGAATGTCTCTGTTGGGCCTGTGGATCTTCCTCCTGTGGGACAGGAGCAGACAAATATAAAGGGGCCCTTCCTGCAAACACCCCAGGGTCAGTCTTCATGTCCTGCTGTCCACTCTCAGTTTCCTAAAGACACAGGCAGAGGAATTAACTTCTTCACAGACTGACTGGAGCTGTCTGGGGAGCCAGAAGTCCTCAGTTGACTTGGGGAAGTGGCCAGCTTGCCACTCTGGATTAGACAACCCTGCCTTCCTGCCTCCACTGTGGGAACGCCACCCAAAGCTGCCACGTGCTGGGACATGGATTGCTGACAATTGCCAGCACATGAGTTATGCTGTCGACACTCCAGTGCCTGAGTCTCCTCTTGGTCTGAGCACCCAACCTGATGGAAATCTGGGTCCTACATGAGATTTAGGGAAGCACCTGACCCACACAAAATGAGCAGGCAAAGACCTCACAGTTGTCATGAAGTACCTGGGTCTGGTTTTCTGGGGACAGAGAAAAGTTTGACTAGAGTGACAGTTGATACATTATACATAATGTGTTAACAGGATTTTGAGGATGAGGAAAGTCAATAGGTTAGAGAAAAAGTTTGTTTGACTAGTAGCTTTATAGTTACTATTTTTGAGTCAGTACTGGGATTTGAACTCAGGGTTTTATGCTTGCTGGGCAAATGATCTACTACATGAGCCCTACCTTCAGACATTTTGCTTCCATTATTTTTCAGATAGTCTTACTTTTTCCTAGGCCTGACTTTGGACAGACATAAACCATGACATGAACCACCTTGCCCAGCTTTGTCTTCGAGGTAGGGTTCCACTAACTTTTTACCCAAGTTGGCCTAAACTGCAAAGTTTCTATCCTGCCTCTGAAGGAGTTGTGGTTACAGATATAATCACTATGCTTGATGTTGGTCAGTAACTTTGTCCTTTCCAAATAATCCCCCCTCCCACTCTTATTGTCCATATACTAAAACTCAGATACCAGATACCCTTGGTGCAATTAATAAAAGGGGGAGGGGAGGGAGAGGAGAAGGAAGAGGGAGAGGGGGGGGAGATAAGAAAGGAAGGCAGGGGCTGGGAAGGTGGCTCAGTGGTTGAGCACTTGCCTTGCACGCATGAGGCCCTGGGTTCGATTCCTCAGCACCACATAAGCAAAAAGAAAAAAGCCAGGAGTAGCACTGTGGATCAAGTGGTAGAGCACTAGCCTTGAGCTGAAAAGCTGAGGGACAGCGCCCACGCCCAGAGTTCAGGCCCCACAACTGGATCCCCCTCCCCCCCAAAAAAGAAAGTAAAGCAGGCCTGGATGGGAGTGGGTACCGATGGAATCAAGAAGGCCTAACAGAGTGAATGAGGATGAATGCGCGCTCCATATAGTTTATTTGCATGTATGAAAATAAAAGAGTGAAACCTGATAGATTGTTTTAAGAATGAAGGAGAGTTATGGAAGGGATAAACACTGATTGGGATACAGTTGATACATGTATGAAAATGGCACAATGAACCCACCCTCCTCCTTGTTCAATTAATGAATGGTGTTTTTTTAAGCACTATTTGAGCTCAGGGTAACCTTTTCTATATGCCTGCATCATACCTATTACAAGGATCCTCCCCTTTTGTGTTGCTCTTACCTCCAAGTGCCAGTTATAAATGGCTCTGCCACTATTTCCAGCAAGTCCCATTGCAGCTCAAAGGCATCCAAGCCTGAGCTTCAGATTCCAGTGAGAGCCCAAGCCCCAGTGAGAGTAGAGGATGAGCAAGGAGACTTGGGCTGCTCTAGTTGATGTGAGGGCTCCTGAGCTTTAGGATAGCAAGAGAGCCTGCCAGCTAGGCCTCTTGGGGAGGCCAATCTGACTTCCTCCTGCAGGGTGAGACCCCAAGCAGCAGAGTGTCTGCAGCACAGCTATTTTTTTTTTTTTGCTCCATCTAACTACCCCGCCTCCATCAAAGGGAAAAGCAATAATCCCCAGCTGTACCTACATTGCCCTTCGAATCTTTTTTTCTTAAAGCTGATGCCAGGACTAGGAATCCAAGCCCTCTTCAAGGTGTCCCCCACCAAGACACTCGATGTGTTTCATCTCTGAAACAGTGTCACCAGAACAGCAAAGACCCTTCAGCCAGCTATGATTGCAGCGGCTTCTGCAATGGAACTCAGGCCACCCTCAACCTGGGCCCCGCAGTGTTTGTGTACAATAGCAGAGTTTCTACCTTTCTCCCTGGCTCAGAAATTGTCACTGCCATTTACTCATCACTTATAACATGAGGGAGAGGAAGCAGCTTTGCCCTTTCTAGTTGAGAAAGACAGATTTCTCTCTCTCTCTCTCTTTTGACTTTTATATGTTTGCTTTTCTGTGAAATAGCAATAGCTAAAGCATCTCCTTCTTGGGGTATTGTGGAAATAGAATTAATACATAGAGGCAGAGGGCCTGTTTCTTAAGCCTAAAATCTTAGCTACACAGAAGGCTGAAATCTGGGGATCATAGTACAAACCAGTCTGGGCAGGAAGGTCCATGAAACTCTTATCTCCAATCAACCATCAGAAAGCCAGAAGGAAGTTGTGGTTCAAGTGATAGAGCACTTGTTTTGAGTGAAAAAGCTAAGGGACTACACCTAGAGTGGGGAAAAAAAGAGTTACCTCACAGGATGACAGCTAGTCATACATGGCACTGTCCAAGGGTCAACTGCAATTGGTTTTCAGGTGGACTGCCTGATTCCTTACTTGCCTCTCTAGAGGGCTTTGTTCCACTTCACCTTCTTCTCACTAGCAGCTGGGGAGAAGAGGCCCAAAGAGTTTGAGTGACTTGCCTCAAGGTCAACCCAGTGCTGTAGAAGCCAATTCCCTCTTGACCATTACCCTCTGCTATATCCCCTATAGCAGAGCTCCTCTATAGCCACCACAACCCACAGCCCTAGATGCTTCCATCTACCTTTTCTCAAGGCTTCAAGGGGTCTTCCTGTGTCATATGGCTTGAAGTCCGACAGCATGAGAATAAAAGTTTGAGCTAAGGGTCCCTTGAGGAAATGACCTCTAGCAGTCCCTTAGGGATGAAGCCAGAGTATGGGAGGGTGTGCTCTGTTCTTCTCTCTTATTTGTGAAGGCATACTTTTGATCCACTGTTAAGCCCATCAGCAGTATAACCAAGACACTAACCTAATTGATCAAAGTAAATTATATTAATGTATGAAATTCTCACAATGAAACATCTTTATAAAATAATATACACACATTTTTAAAAAAGATATTAACTCTAGTTTCTGCCCAGTGGACAGGGGAGGGGGGCGTGCAGGAAGAGACGCACCCAGGGAAAGGTGAAGAGTTACTGCATGTCTTCTCCCTAGGTGAAGAAACTACTTTGTTAATTTTAAATAAAAAAATTTAAAGTCTATACTGGAGATAATTTCTTCTCTTCAAAATGACACCTAAGACTTTTCTCATTTCTCTTGAAGATACTTAAGACAGAAAAAGACAAAACAGTAGCAACAGAAATCAAGACGGGCTGGGTGTGGTAGTTTATACTTATAATCCTAGCATTCAGGAGGGTGACACAGAAGGATCATAAATTTAAGGCCAGCCTGGGCAGTTTAGTGAGACTCTGCTATCTCTACCTACCAAAAAAAAAAAGGTTTCAAATAGTCTGGAAAAAGAATAATGGTAATAGCGAGGGGTGGGGGGAAGAGGGGGAGATAGGGGGAAAAGGACTTGAAACAAATGTGAGATTCTGTGGAATCCCACTCGAAGGGAGCACAGGTGCACTTGGTTACTGTTTTTGTAGCTTTTCAGCTTTTATTTCAAAATGATTTTTCAAAAAATGTGTACTTTTTTTCTGTATAAATGTATGTCCACCTACATGTATACATGTGCACAGTTACATCCAGAAGCTCAGGCCTCAGCTCAAACTGATTAAATCAGAATTTAGGGGAGCTCAGTATCCCAGCATGTGGCTTTTTTTTTTTTTTTTTTTTTTTTGTCGGTCGTGGGGCTTGAACTCTGGGCCTGGGCGCTGTTCCTCAGCTCTTCAGCTCAAGGCGAGCGCTCTACCACTTGAGCTACAGCGCCACTTCCGGTTTTTTGGTGGTTTTTATTGGAGATAGGAGTCTCACGGTCTCTCCTGCCCGGGCTGGCTTTGAACCGCGATCCTCAGATCTCAGCCTCCTGAGTAGCTAGGATTACAGGCGTGAGCCACCAGCTTTAAAACAACAGCAACCACTCCTGCCCCACCCATCGCACTCAGGGATCGCAGTAAGCTGGCACATTTGAGAACTCATGCTGTAATTCACGAGTCATTGTAACCACAATCACCTGTGCAGCTGGTTTGTTAGCGGATTCTAAGTCTGCCGCCTGTAGAGGAGAGTGCTTGCAGTCTAGTTGGACAGACCCCGCCCGGCCCCTGGCCTCACCCCTCGCCCTGCCCCACACCTGTTGCGTATCCTGCCTCGTGTATTTGTATAGGCTTCGTGCAGGGGTGGGCCAGGCCCCATGCGCGCGCGTGCGGGCCGTGTGCGCCCCAGGTGCAGCAGATAAAAGGCGGCTTCGACTGTGGCCTATGCGTCCCAGTGTCGCCATGGACGCTGCTCTGGAGTCTGGGTCTGAAGTGCCCTTGCTCATGGTGACTCCGCAGCCCGAGATGCTGGAGGAGGTGCTCCACCAGTTTTTTGGCCCACTGCCCCAGATGGCCGCCATCTGCAGGCTCAAGCGCCTGCCCTCCGGCGGCTACTCGTCCACCGAGGACCTCGGCTTGGTGTTGGAGCGTCGGCGTGTGGCCAACGCCAAGGAGCGCGAGCGGGTAAGGGGCCCCAGGGCTACCTGGGCGCGGCTGCCTCGTGTATGTACCCCCAGGAAGGGGCCAGCTCCCCATTTGACACCTCGTAGATCTTGCAACCCCCTGGTACGCCCCCCTTGGCGACTTCGACCCCCTGAATCCCTTCTGCAGTCTCCAGCTGGCCAGAAGAATGACAGTGGCTTGGTCCTCCATCCACGTCCGACTGCTTGCCCGTGGTCACTGGGGTGGCCGCTGGCCTCTGACCCTCCCGGACTCGTGAAGGAGACAGGCCTGAGGATAAAACAGAGCCCCTCAGCAGGTGTCTTAAAATGCTTGGCCCGTGGCATTGCCTTTAGTCTCAGCTGTAGGCACTTGGGGAACTTGGGTGCAAATGGGACTCTTGCTTCTTTTCTCTGCCTACTGTGTCCGGGTCTCAAAGCCAAGAGAGTGTAAGGAGCCTGCATGGAAGCTACTTTTCATTTTAAAAATCCAAACGGAGCACAATATCCCAGGATGCATTCAGACTCTCCACCCATCAGGAGAAAGTGACTTCCCAGTCATACTGGGACTGAACTTTTTTAAACCAATTTGAGTGGTCCTGTGCTCTATCAGCGGGTAGCTTTTAGGACCGCGTTTGTCAAGTCTGAGCTCCTTGTTAACTGTTAGAGGATTTGGGTTGGTTTCCCACAGAGGTTATCCTAGAGAGGGGAGGGGAAGGCTGACACGGGGAACATGGTGTAGTACCTTTATGCCTAGGATGGGAAAATTCTACTCGAGCTCTTCCTAGATGCCTACGTATAATTTAGCCTCAGTGAACTTACTGGAGTTTTTTTTTTTTTTTTTTGGGGGGGGGGTCCGGTCGTGAGGCCTGAACTCTGGGCCTGGGCGCTGTCCCTCAGCTCTTCAGCTCAAGGCTAGCGCTCTACCACTTGAGCCACAGCGCCACTTCTGGCTTTTTTCTCTTTTTTTGCTTATGTGGTGCTGAGGAATCTAACCAGGGCCTCAGGCATGCAAGGCAAGTGCTCTACCACTGAGCCACCTTCCCAGCCCAACTTACTGGAGTTTTGTGTGGGGAAAATATGAGGAAAAGGGACCGGAAGGCATAAGGGAAACAGAAAATTCCAAGAGTGAAGTACACTTTTATCAGACATTTCATAAAAGCCTATGATCTGACTTGGTTTCCCTAAAATAAGATTAGGATCTAATATTTGAAGCAGCCCTTTCTATCAGGAAAGAATTGCCTCCCCGAGAATCAGTTTTGGGGTTGGAGGCGTGGCTCAGTTGGTAGAGGTAGCCAATGAGCAAGCCTTGGGTACTGAGTTTGAGTTCCCGGCTCAGGCCAAAAAACATCAATTTTATCCACTAAAAGTTAATGACCTTTATTATTCTGTGATAATAAAATTAACACACTTGGAAGATACCAAAGTACCTGAAGAGGGAATGAAATGAGCTGCTTCATACCACAAATAGATGGTGGTGAACATCTCTATCTATATCCTTCTAGTCCTTTCTTCTAGATGACATGTATATAAAATTATGATCATTTAATAAATATTGATCATTTAATAAATATTTAAGCTTTTGCACCTAGCACTATGAAAAGCATTTTCTCATTTTCTTTTTCTGTTTTTTGCCAGGCCTGGGGCTTGAACTCAGGGTCTAGGCTCTGACCCTGAGCTTTTGTGCTCAAGTGTAGCCCTCTACCACTTGAGCCAAAGCTCCACTTCTGTTTAGTTAGAGATAAAAATCTCACAGAATTTCTTGCCTGGGCTGGCTTTGAACCATGATCTTCAGATCTCAGCCTCCTGAGTAGCTATTACAGCATGAGCCACTGGCACCAGTTCTCACATTCTTAAGTAGTCTTTTACAGAGTAGGGTATTTTTTCTTGCCTGTGGCTGGTATTCTACCACTTGAACCACATCTCCAGTCCATTATTTTACTGGCTAATTGGAGATGGAGTCTTACTGACCTACTCTACCAGGGTTAGTTCAAACTTTGATACTCAGATATCAGTCTTTTGACTGAATGACTTTTTTTTTGCCAGTCCTAGGGCTTGAACTCAGGGCCTGGGCACTGTCCCTGAGCTTCTTTTGCTCAAGGCTAGCTCTCCACCACTAGAATCACAGTGCCACTTCCAGCTTTTTCTGTGTATGTGATACTGAGGAATCGAACCCAGGGTTTCATGCGTGCTAGGCAAGCACTCTACCACTGAGCCACACTCCCAGCACCCCTGACTGAATAACTTTTGATTGCAGAGGTTTTAATATAAGTGGACCATGTTATTGTATTTGCAGAGGTTTTAATATAAGTGGACCATGTTATTGTATTCCCCTATCACCAGGAAAGTGTGTTGTTTGTAGTTTTTTGCTGTTACACAAATTTGTATGTGTGACAATTGCCTTAAAATAAGAATAAAATATTAGAATTACTAGACATTACAATTTCATGTTTTTGTTTTCAGTACTGGAATTGAACTCTCCCAGCCTTGAGCTTTCCAAGTAGGCTAAACTCTACTACTAGTCCTTCTGCTTTTCACTTAGTTTTCAGATAGAGTCTTGAACTTTTACCTAGGCTGTCCTTGGACTGAGATCCTCTATTTTAGTAGTTGTGCAAAGAGATTTGAATTCAACATAAGATCCTCTTTACCTCTCAAGTAGTTAGAATGGTAAGTAGGCCATTGCTAAAAATATGTAATGCCAGGTTCAGCTCATGATTTTTGATATAAATTGTCCAGTTGATTTCTTTTTTTTTTGGTCCGGTCGTGGGGCCTGAACTCTGGGCCGGGGCGCTGTCCCTCAGCTCTTCAGCTCAAGGCTAGCTCTCTACCACTTGAGCCACAGTGCCACTTCCAGCTTTTTTCTTTTTGCTTATGTGGTGCTGAGGAATCGAACCCAGGGCCTCTGGCATGCAAGGCAAGCACTCTACCATTGAGCCACCTTCCCAGTTGATTTCTAAAATAGTTTGTAACTTCTATCCCCATTATAAAATACAAGAATGGTCTCTCTCTTTGAAGCTATTTCTGATGCTAGATATGATAAAAATGTTGCCATCCTGGCACATGAAAAATGGTTTCTAATTTTAGTTTGTATTTTGATTTGTTGAAGTGTAATCTTTCAACTCTTTTCTAGTGATTGAGTTCTTTTGTGAATTAGCTATATTCACTGCCTGCTTGGTTCACGATAGGAGAAGCTGTTAATTTTATTGAGTATATTTATTGGCATTATGGTATATTTTGGCTTTATGGTAGAATTGGAACCTGCTCTCCCAGGCCTGAGTCCTATAGGAGATGATTATAAGAGGTCTGGCTTCAGTGTTGGAATACTAGACTCTGTAGAACAAGGAAGATAGATGTGAGCATTAACATGGCAGCCTCTCATACTTGGCTCTGTATCATTACCTCATTGGGCAAAAGGTTGAGTCGAGGGTGCAGTGGTTCAGTAGGTCGGTATTGGTACATTGTACTTATCAGAAGCAGTAGCACCTGTTGAGGGTTTTAAATGTTCCAGATCTGAATGAGGCATTTTGTGTGTACATTATGTCACATAATTGCCACTACCCCAAAAGATAGAGGGTAGGTGTTTTCCACTTTGCAGATGAGCAAAGGCTTAGCAGAAATATCTCACACACTTTTGTAAAGTTAATAAATGATCGGGAAGTGTAGTTAATGGTAACTACTACTCTTGCTTCTAAAAGATAGAACAGTGAGTATGTTATCAGTGGAGGAAGAATGAGTTCAGCGTAGACAGACACATCTTCCAGCCTGTGTACCTGCAGAGATGTGAGGGCATCCCTTCACTACCCTTGCAATGAACCTTATTGTAGGGGAAATGTGACTCTTTGGTCTGTGCCAGCTTAGATTCATTTCCCAGAATGCTGGAGTTCATCCCTCCTAACCCCCTCCTGTGGCTTTGAGGAATGTCTATACAAGTTAGCTGTTCTCTATGTCACTGCGACTTTTTGTTTTCTAGATAAAAAACCTCAACCATGGTTTTGCCAAGCTGAAAGCCCTGGTGCCATTTCTTCCCCAAAACAGGAAGCCTAGTAAAGTTGATATCCTTAAGGGTGCAACTGAATATATACGAGTTCTCAGTGATGTTTTGGAAGGAGCCAAAGACTTGGAGGTAAAGGCTTAAGAATTTGGAACAAGGGTAGCCACCATTTATTGAGCCCTTTCTATGTATAGATGGCATGCCACATAATTTACATGTACTTCCCAGGTAATTTATCATCCTGAGTGATGGGGACTTGCAAAAGTAGAAGAGCACCTGCATAGTAAATACAAAGCCCTGAGTTCAAACTCCAGTACTGCAAAACAAAACAAAATGAATGAAAAAGTCACCTTAGCTTTTTATGATTCCCACTTGATAAAGGAGGAAATCAAAAGATAGGACCACATAGCTAAGAAGCCCTGATAGGACTGAGATTAGAACTCAGCTCCTAATGAGCTAGCCAAGTCTACTTCCTTCACTTTTCAGGGCACCTCATTGCTAACTGTTGAATCTTTAATGAGATGCAAGATTAGGACATAAGTTTCCATAGAAGCACCTTGTGGCAGATTTTTCCTGTGAGCAGATCATCCACTAGACAGGACTCAGAAAAGAGTTTTATGTTATTCAATGGGATGATACAAATGAACCTGTTAACTGTGAAGTTCTATAATGCCATCATCCCCATTATCTAGGTTGGTGCAGAAGTGTCCAGTAGGCAATAGAGGCTGTAGACTGGATTTGTGGGCTTGTTTCACCAAGAGGCAAACACTGAAGGGCTGAAAATAAACCTGCCGTTAGGGGCCATAAAATATGAAGAGATAAGACCTTCAAACAAGCCCTATATAGCTTTAGCAGGAGGATTTATTAGAGAAGCAGGTCAGGGGAGAAGATGGAGTCATAACATTGAGGAGGACAGACACCTAAGAAACAGGGAGGGAAGTAGAAGACTAAAGAAGGCCAAGATGTGAAGGCAAACAGGTCCAGCATTTGAAAGATGGACAAATGGGTGGTCAAGGATGCATTATTGAGGGAAGTGGTAAACTTCAAGTCCATTCAACCTACTTTGAAAGTTAAAGAAGGATCAAAATTGAACTCAGGACCTGAGCTTACTGTGAAAAATCTTTTTAAAGCAGCAATGTGATCACAATTAGGTGGAAAAGAGAAGAGAAATATAAACATTCTAGAAATGTGTGTATAGTATAGTCTCTTCCTTCATCCTTGCATACTGTTCATCTCAGGTGACTTAGAAAACATTCTGCAGTGGCAGGAATAAGCTGTTCTATTGGCTCAATTGGATGGTTGGGTTGTGGCATGATCATAGTTTGGACATGCCTAGGTACTACCTTTGTTTTCACTTTGTGTCTTGTATAATGGAAGTGCTGCATTCTTTAAGGCATTCATTATAAAATACATTATTTTTTTCATGCCATAGTATTTTAAATTCAGTTGTTCATTGCCCAACATATTGATGTTATAGAAGAACAAAATTAAGTTCATGAAACAATACTTGAAAACTTGTCTGCATGGCTCTGATGACTTAAATAAAGCCTTGTTAAAAGTTTGAAGTAGATTGATTTAAAGCTTTGTAAAGTCTGACATGCTATATTGCCTGACAATTTTTTTTTACTATGGTTTCTAGAAACAGGACCCAGAGAGGCAGAACCACAGCAACAATACTTCTGATCCACATATGTCCTTGGCTATAGAGCTATCAAGAAACAGCCAACATACCAGCAATGCCATTGTCTTGAAGAGGGAAGAGGAAGGGCCCTGGCAGTGGTGAGCTGGCTTGCACTGTGACTATAAGCTATTTCCCTGGTTAATAAATCTGGTAAAGGATTCCTTCTTATATAGCTATGTAGATATCAAAAGGCTAAAAATATATATGATCAGGGGCTGGGAAGGTGGCTCAGCAGTAAAGTGCTTGCCTTGCATGCATGAGGCCTGGGTTCAATTCCTCAGCACCATATAAGCAGAAAAAGCCAAAAGTGATGCTGTGGCTCAAGTGGTAGAGCACTAGCCTTGAGCTGAAGAGCTGAGGGACAGCGCCCAGGCTCAGTTCAAGTGCCACAACTGACATACATACATACATACATGCATATATATATATATATATATATATATATATATATATATATATATATACACATATATACATGATCAAATTTTGGATAGCTCCTCTACCACTAGTGTGGCATTTTCCATACTCAGGATTAAACCAAGATAATTTGGGAAAGGACCTACATGGGAAGTAAGCCTGATAGTTTGGAAAATTATTATGTGATTGGCCACTTACCAATTTAAAGTGAGAACTAATGTTTTCTATAACAATAGAAAAGTTCTCACTGGAATTTTTCTCCAGCCTTAATCTTCCCAAATACTAGGATTATAGGTGTACATCACTGTGCCCATCACTTTTTGGTCTTTGTAGCTAACAAAATTTGTTAATTAGAAGAGTGTGCTGATTCTTAGGCCGAACAAAGAACAAATATATACTTTCAGACTTTTATTTCCTAGACACATTATTTTCTCAAATCGGACTTCCAATGCCTGGCTATAAAAGCCAGATTTTTGCAGGAGTATTTTGGGATTTTCATCTGTTAAGGATTTATCATATTTTGACATCCAAATCAATTATTTTTACATACTTTTTATTGTAAAACTCGTGTACAGAGGGGTTACAGTTCATGAGTAATTGGTAATGAGTACATTTCCTATCGAGCATTGTTACCTCCTCCTTTGTTTTTCTCCTACCATCCTTTCTCTCCCCACCTCCTCCCTCCCCCCCCCACCCCCCAGTTATAAAGTTCATTTTCAACATAGTGTCTTGTACATCTCATTATTACAATGGTTCAACCTGTACCAAATCAATTATTTTTTTGTGTTTGGGGGGTCCAGTTGTGGGGCCTGAACTCTGGGCCTGGGCGCTGTCCCTCAGCTTGTCAGCTCAAGACTAGCGCTCTATCACTTGAGCCACAGCGCCACTTCCAGCTTTTTTCTTTTTGCTTATGTGGTGCTGAGGAATCGAACCCAGGGCCTCATGCATGCAAGGCAAATGCTCTACCACTGAGCCACCTTCCTAGCCCCCCAAATCAATTATTTTTAAATAAAAAAAAATCTGGCCAGGCATTGGTGGCTTACATTTGCAATCCCAGCTACTCAGGAGGCTGGATTCTGCATGATTGAAAGCTAGCTCAGGCAGGAATATCTGTGAGACTCCTAATCTCCAATTAAACACCAAAACCAAAAACCAAAAACAAAAATGAAGCTGTGGTTTAAGTGATAGAGCTAGCCTTGAGCCCAAAAGCTCAGGGAAAGCACCAGGACTGGTATTCAAACATGTGGAAACACTAGCATATAGAAATTGCAAATGTCGGGGCTGGGAAGGTGGCTCAGTGGTAGAGCGCTTGCCTTGCATGCTCAAGGCCCTGGGTTCGATTCCTCAGCACCACATAAGCAAAAAAAGAAAAAAGCCAGAAGTGGTGCTGTGGCTCAAGTGGTAGAGCGTTAGCCTTGAGCTGAAGAGCTTAGGGACTGCGCCCAGGCCCAGAGTTCAGGCCCCATGACAGGACCCCCCTCCCCCAAGAAAAAATTGCAAATGTAGTTCAAAGTAACTTCTTTTCTAACTGAAGGCAAATTGCCAACCTGGTGCCCTAGTATACAGTTACTTCCATGTGGGTTTCCTTCAAGTGAGGCCATTTTCATTTTATAAAACCACAACACAATCACAAACACCAGGAAGTTAGTGTCCTTATATTCATGTTTTACTAGTAGTCTCAGTAATGTCCTGCATAAATAAAAAGACTTGGCCGAGAATAATGAATTACATCTTGTCATGTCTTTAGTTTCCTTCAGTCTTGGCCTTTCTTGACAAGTTTGAAGGTTGCTACCCAGCAGTTTATGTAGGATGTTTCTTGGTGTTCACAGATTTCTCCTGATTAGATTGTATTTCTTCCTTGTCATGGGCTTAAAAGTAATGAGCTGGCCATGGACTGAAATAGTGGGCCAAATCCTTCTTTAAATTGTTTCCCTCAGGTATTTGTCATAGCAGTGAAAAGTCTAACACTACTGTATCTTCTGATTGGTCTCTTATTGTCATTGCTTGATCAGAGGAGATCCCAAGCGACTTTTGGACTTTTCCAGCCCTGAAACTGCTCACTTTTCTAAGAATATGCTGGCACATCATCTCTCTGTCTCTGGTGCATCTCCTCCCTACATAACTGTTCTCTCATGGTCTTTGTCATATTTTACACTTGACAAAAACGCTCTCAGGCCATTCTCCCACATCAGGCCTTGATGCTTCCTCACACATGGGCCCTGAGACCTCACTCTGGGTCACTGTGGCTCCTCCTGCCTTACTGTGACCCAGCTACTGGCACTAGGACTGACTTGTTCAGGAGTGGGAAGGAGGAAGAGAAATCACATTTTCTTTGAAGTTCTTGCTCACGTACCCATTTTCCCAGCTAGTTTTCTTAACACAATTGACTTGCATATGAGTTGAGAACTTTTTCAGCATCACTTTTTACTGACTTTCTAAAAGGCTTGCATTTTATAGTCAGGGACCAGGATAGATCCAAGATAAAGAGACCAAGGAAGCAATGTTCAGGCTAGCTTTTATGTGACAAAAAGAGGGCCATAAAGGTTCAGCCTAACTAATCTGAAGAAGTGACTACAGTGTGTTTCACAAACTTGGTCAGATATACCAACTGGAGACTGCGATAGCTGGTGTAGTTCATTGGACAGAAATGCTCACTGGCAGACAGGCTTAGAATTTAGGAGGCAGTCCTTTCCATCTTCAGTTTGCAGAAGTGGCACCTTCTTCTCTTCAGGGAGGAGTTGGGAGTAGAATTTCTGGAGTTGGCAGGGATGGGCCTTCTTGGGGGATTTGGAGATGGTATTGGAACAGGCTGTGCAAGATCAACAACATTCCTGGGAGGCAGGCTCCTGAATGGATGTGCAGAAGAATCTGCTGATGGCGGGGAGAGAGATTAGCTTCTGGGGCCAGAGCAGGTTCACTTGGAAATAGAAACAGCAAGTGATGTGTGCAGAAAGACCAGGGCTGTGAGCCACACAAAGCCACACATCTGTTTCTGCTAGGGAGAAGGACTCATTTCAAGATGTTTGTTTAACATAGGGAATTGAGGTATAGGTAGTTTTGTTTTTACTGTATTATGATTGGGCATTCGTATGGTGGTTTACACAGCAATCCCAGCTACTCAGGAGGTATAGATAAAGATAGGATCAAAGGTGTTGTCCTGTCATTTATTTGTTCCTTTTGGTTAGTTGTGACTATGGCTCAGGCTTTTATGTCATTTGTGGCTCTGAACTGTGATTAGAGTTACTGGTGGTACCACAGAGACTGAAGCAAACCACCCTCAATTTTGGACTGGGATTCCAAAAGTGCCTGAGTTCCAGGAACTTTGGAAAGGGACATATGAATGAACATAATTGTCTGTCCAGGAGCTTGGGTGTGCTGCAGCACACACTTCTTTTTCTAAAATACATTTTTATTGTAAAAATACTGTACAGAGGGGTTACAGTTACATGAGCAAGGTAATGAGTATGTTTCCTATCAAGCATTGTTACCTCCTCCTTTGTTTGTCCCCTACCATCCCTTCCCTCCCTCCTCCACAACTTCATTACTCCCCCTCCTCCCTCCCCACCTAAATTGCAAAGTTCATTTTCAACATAATGTCTTGTATATATCATTGCTACAATGGGTCAGCCTGTATCCCTATTTAAGCATTTTGTTTTTCCTTTCCCCTCCCCAAGTTAGAGAAGTATATATACAAGATGCAGGGCACCAATATCAAATAGAGTGAAAACAGTGGTTATACTGTGGGGAAGGAACATACAAAGCAACAAAAAAATCACATGGTACATTATAAATACATTAGGAACAATAGCAAGCAAGAAAAAAAAACCACTTGTGTCCCTATCTTGGGGTTCATTTCACTTATCATCTTATATGATCGTATGTAAAGAGCTTTTGACCTTTTCTGCTTGTCCCAGACATATACTAGTTACTGCAAATAAGGGAAACCATGGGACCTTTGTTTCTTTGGGCCTGGATTACTTCACTTAATATAATTTTTTCCAAGTCTTTCCATTTCCTAACAAATGGGGCAATGTCATTCTTTCTGATGGAGGCATAGAATTCCATTGTGTATATATACCACATTTTCTTGATCCATTCATCTACTGAGGGGCATCTGGGTTGGTTCCCTATCTTATAATAAATAAATACCAGATAAACAAAGTTATCTGGTAGCTTTAGTGTGGTCTTGTTTGTGATCGTTCGGGTAAATGCCCAAAAGTGGGATTGCTGGGTTATAGTGGAGCTCTATGTGGAGTCTTTTGAGGAACCTCCATACTATTTTCCAAAGTGGTTGAACAAGTTTATACTCCCACCAACAATGCAGTAGGGTTCCCTTTTGGCCACATCCCCCTCCAGCATCTGTTGTTATTAGAGTTCTTGAGTATAGCCATTCTAACTGGGGTGAGGTGGTATCTCAATGTTGTTTTGATGTACATTTCTTTTATGGCTAGAGAGGTTGAGCATTTCTTCATGGTCTATTGGCCATTCTTATTTCCTCTTCAGAGAAGTTTTCTCTTTAAATCTTTAGCCCACTTATTTATTGGGCAGTTGTTTCTTTCAGGATTTGTTGTTGGGGGATTTAATTTTTTGAGTTCCAAGTATATTTTAGATATGAGACCCTTGTTCGTTGTACGGCTAGTGAAGCTCTCCCAATTCTGTGGGCTTTCTATTGATCTTGCCAGCAATGTCCTTTGCTATGCAGAAGCTCTGCAGTTTCATGTAATCCCATTTGTCCAACCTTTCTTTGATTTGTTGTGTTTCTGGGTCTTTAGTAAGAAAATTTTGGCCTGTGCCAAGGAGACCTAGGGTTTCTCCTATTCCTTCCTGTAATGTTTTCAGGGTATCTACTTTGACTTCGAGGTTTTTGATCCATTTTTTTTTTGTAGTTGATTCTGGTGCAGGGTGATACATAAGGATCTAGCTTTAGTTTTCTACAGGTGATTAATTTTGCCAGCACCATTACTGAAGAGGCTGTCTTTCTTCCATTCTATTTTTTTAGCTCCCTTATTGAAGATTAGGTGGCTATGGGTTTGTGGGTTCCTTTCTGGGTTTTCAATTATATTCCATTGGTCCTCAGGTCTGTTCTTGTGCCAGTACCAAGCTGTTTTGATTACTATGGCTTTGTAGTAGAGTTTGAAATTTGGTATTGATATTCTTCCAGCACTGTTCTTTCTATTAAGGATTGTCTTTGCTATTCAGGGTCTTTTATTGTTCCATATGAATTTTTGGATTGAAGAATGAGGTTGGATATTGATAGGTATCACATTGAATTTGTAGATAGCCTTGGGAAGTATTGTCATTTTCATGATGTTGATCCTTCTGATCCAGGAACATGGGAGGTTTTTCCACTTTCTAAGTTCTGCTTTGATTTCCTTTTTCAGGTTTTTAAAGTTTTTATCGTAGAGGTCCTTTACTTCTATAGTTAATTCCTAGGTATTTTATTTTTTGTGGGGCTATTACAAAAGGAGTTGCTTTCCTGATTTCAGCCGTGCTCTTCTCATTGTTGGCATACAGAAAAGCCACTGATATTTGAGGGTTAATTTTATACCCTGCTACTTTGCCAAAGTTTCAAATCAGCTCAAGTAATTTGGGAGTAGAGTCTGTGGGATTCTTTAAATACAAGATCATGTCATCTGCAGCACATACTTCTAAGTTTTTGCTTGTCAGAGGCATGGTCCTTGAATGAGTTTCATGAGAAGGAAGCCTGGTGAATAGGGATTCCCATTACCCCCTCTCTAGGTTGTTGTAATCTGTGAAATTAGTCTTCAGGGACATTTATATTCTAATAGCATTTCAAGCTCTGAAATAAAGTGGTCTGACTAGTTGGGAGGAATTTATTAGCACCTTGGGGGAAGGCCTGAAGCTGCTTTCATCTTCCAGCTTTTACTTCTTCCACAGTGACACACTGAGATTTTTTGGCATTACTGGTGTTAGAACTCAGGGCCTCATGATTGTTAGGCAGATGCTATACCTTGAGCCACGACCTTAGCTAGTGTCTAGGTTTTTGCAAGGGAAGCACATTTTTGGTGGCCCAGAGTTTACTGGTGGCTGCTGAAGGGGGTACGTTCTGATGACTTTAACTAGCTGAATGTGTTGGTAAATTGAGCTTCAGTTACACATGTCAGTTTGTGTGTACAATGCATTTTGACCAATTAGCTTCCCTTTTGATGGGGCTGGTGCTCTGGTTGGGCAGCGTTCTCCTCACTCACTGTGCAGCATTGGCACCACTCCCCTGTTTGGACCAGTGACTTGCAGCCTAGGCTGCAAGATGTTGAAAGTCTTGGCCATTCCCTGCACTTTACTCTGGACTTGACTGTCTTCTAAGCTTTGATGTCTAGGAATCAGTGCTATGGTACATACGCTCATAGTTCTCTGGACTTTAGAAAGGTAAGAAGGGGACAGGTTGGATCTATCTTTAGAATTATGCTACTGAGGAAGAAATCCAACAAGACACTACAAGAAGACTTTTTTTTTTCCAATTTAAAATGTCCAGTACTGAGGTTTTGACCTCCAGACTGGCTTGCTAGGCAGGGATTCTCCCACTAATGCCACAACTTCACTCCTTTCTTTTTGCTTTATTTTTCAGATAGGGTCTTATTCTTTTGCCGGGGGCTGGATTGACTTCTATCTATGCCTTCCCAGGAGCTGGGGTTGTATGTGTAAATCACCAGACAAAGTTTATTTAAGATGAGAATCTCATTAACTTTTTTCTGGGGCTAGATTTAAATGAGATCCTTAGAATCTTTACCTTCTAAGTAACTGGGATTATGGCTGTGTACCACCACTCCTGGCCCACGATGACTTTTAAAGCTGAGATAGGAAAATGTTTAAGGAAGACATATTCCTATTTCTGCAAGAAAATATAAACAGGCTCCTTAATATTGTAATTTAAATTTTTATATGAGTACAGAAGACTGAATTGGTGATGGTTCATGTGATTTCTGTGTGCATACACATCTATGTGAAGTTTGGTGTTTCTGTGACAAGAATTCTTGGTATATGTGGCCTAAGCTTGTCAATAAGCAGAACATCCTTTGAAAGAACTAGTAACTCCTTCCTTTTCTTCTCTATATATAATGGGCTTTGGAGTAAAATTAATTACAGCAAGTCTTCACCTATGGGATTTTTTTTTGCCAGTCCTGGGACTTGAACTCAGGACCTGGGCACTGTCCCTAAGCTGCTTTTTGCTCAAGGCTAGCACTCTTCCACTTGAACCACAGCATCACTTCTGGCTTTTTCAGTTTATGTGGTTCTGAAGAATCAAACCCAGAGCTTCATGCATGCTAGGCAAGCACTCTACTGCTAAGTCACATTCCCAGTCCACCTATGGGATTTTTTTTAAAGGGGCCTTATTAAAGGCCTATCTCATTGGCTCCAGATAGATAGACAAGAAATGCAGATTGGATAGAAGGTTTCTCAGTGATAGAGGCCAGGAACCAAGTGACAGAGTCCTTGTGAATCATGTGATCAAAACCAGAATCCCCAAAAGAAGAGATGTGGCTACAGTGATCGTGGTGGCTATAATGGTTAATCTTGTTTGTCACTGTAATTGGATAGAGCAATGCCTAGGAGGTAAGTAAAGCATACTTTTGGATGAGTCTGTGAGAGCAGCATGGAGGGCCCTTCTCAGAGATAGGCAGTTTCTACACATTAGTTCATACCCTCTAGAATTCCTACTTCATACTATTTCAACTTTGTATCCATTTTTGGAGACATAGGTCTTATTCTTGAACTCAGGGCTTGGGCATTGTCTTTGAGCTTTTGTGCTCAAGGCTAATACTCTACTACTAGAGTCACAGCTCTACTTCTTCTGTGTGTGTGTGTGTGTGTGTGTGTGTGTGTGTGTGTGTGTCTGTGTCTGTGTCTGTCTGTCTGTCTGTCTTATGGACTTTCCTAACCAGGTGGCTTTGAACCATGATCCTCCAATCTTAGCCTCCTTAGTCACTAGGATTATAGATGTGGACTACTTGCATCTCGCACCTTGCTTTATGTGAGGCTTGAGACTAAATTACTAAAGCTGCGAGAACAAGGACTTCTATCTGCTTTCATTCCCTTATCGGGCTTTGGCTCAGTGGGTGAATACAAAATTATCCAACTCCTGAACCAACAATAGGACTGAACATTTTTATTTTTGTGTCAGGACTAGGGCTTGATCTCAGGGCCTAGGTTTAAAATTAGGTTTAAATTTTTTAAATTATATTTTGTTGTAAAGGTGCTGTACAGAGGAGTTACAGTTACATAATTAAGTTAGTGAGTACATTTCTTGTCAATTTTGTTACCCACTCCTTTGTTTTTCTCCCAGTAGCATCCCTCCCCTTCTCCTCCCCCATCCCAGGTTTTTTTTGTTGTTGTTCAAGACTAGCACAGCTAGTAGAGCCGCAGCTCTGCTTCCAGCCTTTTGGGGGTAAATTGGAGATGAGAGTCTCATGGACTTTTCTGCTCCGTCTGGCTCTGAACTGTGTCCTCATATCTCAGCTTCCTGAGGAGCTAGGATTATAAAGGTGTGAGTCACCAGCATCCAGTTTTGCACTCCATCACAGAAACTGAGTAACAACTGGGTTTCTATTCCTTAACTTCCCCTTTCTTGTACCTTAATCTTCTTGACTTAGATGAGGCCAACAGCCATCTTTTTTTTTTTTTTTTTAGTAAATTGTGGCATTAAAGACAACATTGTTAAACTTTATCAAGTTTTCCTACTTTCAATACATAGATATTACATTGTTGAAAATCTCTACTATTAAGAATAAACTAAAAACATGACTGAAATATACTAGACTATATGCGGATAGGATTCAATTCTTTTACCCTTTAGGTAAACACAGCAGTATATGAATTTACCTCAAGTTTAAAAACATTCTAGATGCCTTAAAACTTCATTTCTTTTTTACACAGAGGTTCTGGCTATGAGGAATAGGCTCAATGGTAGAACACCTCCCTAGCATGTTGTGTTCCTGGGTTCAATTCCCTCACTGGAATACCATCATCACCACTAAAAATAATTCCAGAAAGGAACTAAATATTAACAATTTCAATGACATGCAAAGAATCAAGATTTAAAAAATATTTGCTCCTATTTATTCTGTGGCAGACACTGCTCACAGCACTCTGTATGGGAACCTAGTTAATTTTTTTTCCACTATGATTCCATGACACACAGTTATGTTCCTTTACATATGAGGAAGCTTAGGAACAGCATATCAGTGAGATGTACTTGGGAGATACTGGTAAGTAGTATGAACACTTTTGTATCCAGTCTCTTTCTAACAAAGCTTGACTGTGAAATATAATTGACAATGGGCCAGAAAATGGATGAAAATTTAAATATTAAAGCATTTGATGTATTTTGTCATTCATACATATATTTAGTGAGTTCAAATATCTGAGTCATCTGATATGATTTGAGTATTTTCAGTCACATGTTTTTTTCTTTCAGCTGAGAATTCAGAAAATATATTACCACCGTAAAAAAACCTCTGCTAGAGATCTAATAAAATGTTTCCATATTTTTCCTATGCAATGAAATTTAGAAATTATCCATACATCATGTGTCCTGTGTTTACATACTATTTTTTTGTCATGGGAATGCTTAGATGGCCCATTAATTGAGATAGTATTTTGCTTTTTTCTTGTAGGGTTGGGGTCTCACTATGCTGCCCAGGCTAGTCTTGAACTCCTGGGATCAAATGATTTCCCTACCTTAGCCTCCCAAGAAGCTGGACCTATAGATATGTATCATTGTACCTGGCTGTAATGTTTCCTAATTACTGGATGCTTGTCTTTAGCTTTTTGTTCTTATAAACATGGCAAATAACTTGATGTTCTTAGTCCTTCCTGTATAGATGTGTGTGTGTGTGTGTGTGTGTGTGTGTACACACATATGTATATATATATTCCCTCCATGAGTTTCCAGAACTGCTGAGTCACAGGTAGGTACTTTTCTTGACATGATGCCCATTTTTTAAGGCCATCATGCCAAATTCATCACGTTCTCACCAACAGTAAGACCTATTAAAATTAGTAAAAGGTATATTTAAATTAAAATGTCTTTGGTTTTGGTGCTGAAGATCAAACCCAGTACCTGTATACTAAGTGTATTCTACCACTGAACTACACCCCAAGTTCCTATATTTCTTTTAGTTATATTTCTTTTGTGAACTGTGTGCTCTTATCATTCAGCTACTTACAAATAATGAATGTTTTTTCTGTTTCAGACTCCAAGTATGAGAGTGAAAAGGACCAGGTTACCTTCTAGGAGACAAATAAATGTAACCATGAAAGTTTTTGAAGTCTTTTTTTTAACATGTTATTTTATTATTATTTTTTATTGTGAAAATACCGTACAGAGGGGTTACAATTATATGGGCAAGGTAATGAGTACACTTCTTATCAAGCATTGTTGCCTCCTTTTTTGTTTCCCCTTACCATCCCTTCCCATCTCCCCCCTGACACGCACCCCCACCAAAGTCGTAAAGTTCCTTTTTCGACAAAACGTCTTGTACATCTCATTGTTGCAATGAGTCCACCTGTATCCCTATTTAAACAATTTGTTTTTTCCCTTCACCTCCCCAAATTATACCAACATCAAATACAGTGAAAGCAGGGGTTATACCGTGGGGGAAGGGCATACAAAGCAACAAAGAAATCATCTTATATGAAGTCTTTTTTAAAAATAAAAATTATTACAATAATTCAAACTTTATATTTACTCTTCAAATGGCCCTGCCTGTCACATTCACTCAACTCCATTTTTGTGCATAATGAGAGGAAAAACTAGACTTTGAGGACTTCAGCCTTTGCTGCCAACCTCTGAAAGGATTTCCATTTTAATATTTTCAGGACTATACCTACTACATCTTTTATTTCATGGTTTTCTTCACTTTGAGGAATAAGAGTAAAATTTAAGAAATTAACCTTTAATTGGAATATAGGGTTTAAAAAGGTGGGGAGTTGGATGCATTGGCTCAAAGAGCAAAATTTTTCAAGGTTTTCTAAATGCCCAGCTAAGGACAAATGGCCCCAAGCACATTGAGCATTAGGAAAGTGTTGGCCTTTGATAGTTGCTCACAAAGACCTGGTACCTCATATAAACTGGGTCTGCACTCTTCGCTTTGTGTTTCTTCCTATTGCAGTCCTAAATAGATGGGTATAATCATTTCTCTTGCATATAGGAAGACTCAACAAGTATATTATCTCAGTCTAGCATAATGAATACCATTGACTAGGTGACTTAATACCAGAATTGTCATTTTAAAGATCAGGAAATTCAACATCAAGGACAGAGTTTGGTTTCTTACAGTCTGTTGTTCCTAGCTTGAAGATGTCTGCCTTCTCCCCATGTCTTTATAGAGTAAGGACTTGGTTAGGTCTGGTCTCTACCATTTTATAAAGACGCACCTTATAGGGATTAGGGCTATACCCTTAGGACTTGATTTGTCCTTAATTAAAAGATACTGTAACTTAGGAGCCAGTGGCTACACTTAACAAGTGTTAGCTTAGGAGGCTGAGATGTGAAGATTGCAGTTCACAGCCAGTCCGGCAAGACTGTGATACTCTTCAATTAACCACCAAAGAGCTGGATCTGGAGTTGTGGCTCAAGCGGTAGAATGTCAGCCTTCAGAAAAAAAAGCTCAGGGATAGCACCTAGGCCCTGAATTCAAGACTCAGGGTGTCCCTTCTGCACCACTCCTCCGCGCCCCCCAAAAGATACTGTAAGTGTAGTCACATTGGAATTAGTATCTATGAATTTTGAAAAAACACAATTTAGTCTGGAGTATTCTGCCACTTACCTTCCCCCAAATTCATGACCTATCATACTTTGATTCCATGCCAACAGCATGAAATCATTAACTCATTCTGAAATCAAATCTAAGGTCTTTTTTTAATGCAGAGATAGTTTTATTATCATAAAGGTGATGTACAGTACAGAGGGGCTACAGTTACATAAGTCAGGTAAAGAATACTTTTTTTTGGATGTCCCCCCTTCCCTTGCTCTTTCCCAGTTTTTCCCTCCAATCCCCACCCACAAGTTGTATAGTTCATTTTCCATATAATGTCCAGTGAGTATCACTAAATCTGAAATTTTAAGGCAAAGCCCTATCTAAATATCATCTAAGGTATGTGTAAGAATTAAAATATGGTTCCTATCCAGAGGAAAAATGATTCCCCAGCTGTGATCTATAAAAGCAGACATATGTATTTCCAAAATACAATGGTTGGACAGGAAAGGATGGACATTCTCCTTTCATATAGGCCAGACTTGCCTAGAACTTAGAATCCTCCTGCCTCAACCTTTTACATGCTGGGATTATAGACATGTACCACCATTTGCATGTATTTGGTAAAAATTTATATTTCTCTTCAGTGATCTACTGATCCTTCAAGAATATGTTCTGGCTCCATGCATATATACAATACGATTTCTAAAATTTCATTGTTCTTGTTTTATTCCATTATGATCAGAAAATAAACAGGATATAAGTTCAAGTTTTTTTTAATTTGTTGAGACTTGTTTTATGGAATAGTATATGTTGTGTCGCTGTTAGACGGAATGTAAATGCTAAATTTTTTATCTATACTATAGGATATTAAATCTCCCACTATTGTTTTGGCGCCTAATCTTTTAGGTTAGTGTTTGATAAAATTGAGTGGAGTTAGCCTTTATACTTCCTTCAGTTGGAATTCAATGAGGTGGGGATTTTGGAACTCCAATGTAAGACCACTAATGTAGAACTAAAGGAAGTTTTGTTTCTTGCCTGTCATTTGAACAATTCCTAAAGCCACAGGACAGCTCTGTTCTCAGCATCAGTGTTCAGTTGGAGTTGTTAGAAACAGAACACATTTGTGTGTATGTGTGTGTGTGTGTGTTTTAATTTTGAAAATCTGTGATGGCTAGAGGGACAGAATCATTTTGGAGTAAAGGAAAATGTTTCTGCTTGTCACATTATCTGTTCTTTGAGAGAACTATTTTCTTGTCCTCCCTCTGTGGGAAGTCCATATAGCACAGCAGTCAGGATCCATAAACTCTAGAGATACAGTGCTTGAGTTTGAAACCTGGCTCTATCATCTTATAGTTGTGAGTCCTTGGGCAAATTACCTTTCTGTGCCATATTTCATTGGTAAGATGGAGTTTGTAATAATAACTACTGCCATAGAATAATTATTATTTGTCGGTCATGGGACTTGAACACTGGGGCACTGTCTCTGAGCTCTTCAGCTCAAGGCAAGCACTCTACCACTTGAGCCACAGTGCCACTTCTAGTGTTCTGATGGTTAATTGGAGATAACAGTCTTGTGGACTTCCCTGCCTGGGCTGGCTTTGAACTGGATACTCAGATCTCAGCCTTCTGAGTAGCTAGGATAACAGGTGTGAGCCACCGGCACCTGGCTACTACAGAATTAAATAAAAATGCCGGTAAAGCTTTCAGAACAGTGCCTGAGGCTAATGAGTGTTTGCTATTATTTGAGAAGTAACATACTAACTAGGAAGAGAAAATTTTTGAGTGATAGAGATGACTGGAAGGATTTATGAAACCTGCTATTTCAGAACTAAACAAAATGTCTCTATTCCTTTTTGGAGTTCTATTGAGGAATAGTCTACCTGTGATTTCTACACATTGGAGAAGCATATTGAGCTCCCCAGATCTTTTTATGGGAGTTTGGAGTCAGGAAAGCAAGGATTCTATTCTTTGAGCCTTTGTGGTCATTATGTTTTTAGTTTAGTTTTTTTTTTTTTGTAATACAGTGTCTCACATTAACATTTGTTCTAAGTTAGCTTTGAGCTGTGGTCCTCCTGAGCAGCTGGAATTACAGGTGTGGCCCACAATAGCTGACTTCAGAATCCATCACCATTGGCGTCAGTGATGATATAGCCAGCCCCTCAGGAGAGTCTCAATAAACTTACAGATTTCCTTGGCTACCAGGCTTCAGGTCCTGGGGCTGGAAAAGGGAATGAGTTTCACCTTGCGCTGTTGTGCTAGTTGTTACTGTCTACAAGTTTCCAAGTAGAGAATGGAGGAAGGTTTATCAACTCTGGATTCTGATGGAGGGGATCATGGGTATGTCAGGGTAGTAATGAAGAGGGACTAAGAAAGATCAAATCTTCCATGGCATCTGGAACCAAACGCTAGCCAGGTGTTCCAGGGTGGTTGTGATAGCATTTTCTCTGTTCTAAATCAAAAGTAGCTCTCAGAGATAACTCTTAAATGCTAAAAGAATAGGGCATTAAAATTTTATTTCAGAGATTCTGGTTGCCTAACAGCACTGTGATGGAGTTCAGTGAGTTTATGTCTTATGCACAAAAATTATCTCAAAGCTTTGATGCTGAAAAACCCAGAAGGAGAAGAAGGGCTGTAGTTTAATTTGGAAGACTTGTCTGGACACTTTTACCTCAAACAAAACATTTAGAAGGCCTGGTATGGTGGTCCACCCCTGTAATCCCAGCAGTTGGGAGGCTGGAGCTGTCTGAATTGGAAGCCAGCCTGAGCTATGTAGTGAGAACCCGTACAAGACAGAGCAAGGCAGGCAGGGCAAAGGTGATCTGGGGGAGATTTGGAGAGCTGGTGCAGGTTATGGAGACGGAAAGCGCTGGACATCCCTCTCGCTGAGAGTCAGGCGTAGAAAATTACCATCCGAAAACTCACAAAATAGCCTAGGTAACTCAAGTGCATAGTCATTTTCTGGGGGCAGACAACACGGCCTAGGGGCCTGGATGGCTTCGTCAAGGTCACACAGCAGGTCTGAGTGCTGCCAGGAGCTAGCACCCCATTCAGCTACCCACTCGCCTCACCGGTATCTCTGTGGCCTAAGAGAGCAGAGGGAGGGGAAGGGGCCTGGGGAGCCAGCTGAGCCCACAGCCTGGAACGGCAGGCAGGGCCCCCACAGAAATTTTGTCCTAGTTGGAAATGGAGTCAGAATTAGAACAAGGAGAATTTTGGTTTGGAGTTCAGAGCACCGCCACCACTTAACATCACTTAATAGTTATCTTTGTAAGATGTCTTTCCCAGACCTGGCCCTGCCCTCCAAAAAAAAAAAAAAATACCCACCTCTCAAATATGACTTTGTTTTGTGTTAAAAATCCTTGGATGGGACAGGCTTGAGCAAAAACCCCACTTCTGTGTTCTCCCCACTAATGGGCCCTCGCGCCAGCAGGCGCTGGGTTTTGAGCAGCGAGCTGTGCGGAACGAGGTGGACGTGGCCCAGGGCTGCGCGGGGTCTGCGGCATCAGGGCAGTGGCATTGCGGGCGGGCGGGCGGGCGGGCGGGCGGGGACACTGCAGCAGCCGCAGCAGCAGCGCTGGACGCCAGCCGCGGCCCGCTAGAGGGGGCGCTGTGGGCGCTGCCGGGCTGCCTTTTGTCAGCGCGCACAGCCCAGAGCTCTCATTTCCTCCCAGCCTCCTGCGGGAAATGGATTTAATTCTGACTGCAGGGCGGTGAGGGACGGAGGCGCGGGAATTGCAGCCTTTTGTCAAGGAGTGGCAGCCTCCGCGCAGTACTTCCCTCCGACCCACGGGCGAGGAGGGCTGGAGTTGCTCCGCTGCGGGGCTCCGGGCAGATCTGACCCGGGAGGCTGCGGGATGGGTGGGAAACGCTGCTCTGCAGAGTAGCGGGCGGACTCCAGAAGCGCACCCCCTCACCCCGCCCCGCTCCCTCCCCAACGCCACAGAAACACTCGCCAACCTGCAGAGGCAGACCGGAGATGGAGACGGCGGCGTGCTGGAGGTAAGGCCGTCCTGGGAAGGGGCCGTGGCGGCGGCGGCGGTGAATAGCTTTGGAGACCGGTCAGCATCCCACTGCTCGCTGGTCCAGCGGGAGAAGGGCTGTGTGCGTGCGCATCGGTGGTGCAGCCCGGCTGTGCGGCGAGTGATTTACATTTGGCGATGACCGTGTAACGTGGAGCTCTTTGGAACCTGGGGCTGCAAATGCAGGGCCCCCTATGGGGCCGATGGGATGTTGCTTTTACCTCGATCCTGATCTGCCCTGCCAGGCTGCGGGCCACCCCTCCCTAATCGTTCCTTCCCTTCCAGCTCGGCTGGCCTCCGCCCTCCTGGTGAGCGGTGCTGTGGGCTCGGTCCAGCCTGGGCTGGGCGCATTCTCCCGGAGGCCAGTGCTCCACCCCAGGGCGCAGGGGCGCACGCGGAGCAGGTGTGGTGCGTGCGGTTTGCCCACATTTCGCTGGGGCGACTGGCACATGAGCAGCCCCCATGGCTTGAATTTGTATGTGATTCTACCATTTGGGAGGGGCAGGAGGGGGGTGAAGGCTACTGTGCCTGAGGAGATGTTACTGGTCTTTAGCTTCCATCTCTCCTTCTTGCCACCAGAGAGGAGGCTACCTTCAGTTCAGGAGGCAGTGTCTTCTTTTTTTCCTCTCTCCCCCTCCCTCCCTCTTTCTTTCTCCCTCTCTCTCTCCTTTTTGTCCCCTGCTTGTTTTGAAAATCTCATCCACAGGCTACCTGGGGTTGTAGGGAAGGGAGGGAGGAGCAGACTGCTTTGGGATGCTGGTCAGACGCTTGTCTGGTCTATTGTCTTGCTTTTTCTCCTCCTTCCTATTCTAAAACCTCATCTCCACCCTCTGCCAAAAATAAATAAACATTGCCCACAAAAAAAGAGTCCCAGCCCACACCCTATCAAATTCCCTTAAAAATGTCATTTATCTATGACACATGATTATTACCCATCTGTTTCTTTACACCCACTCTTCCCTCCTCTGGCAGTTTGTCATCCAAGATTCAAATGAGCTTCATAAACCTTGAAGTCAAAGCTCAGTTTCCTGTGTGGACCTTTTCCTTGAGCCCAGAAGGAAGGGTTACTTGGTACAGTGTGTGTGGAGGGTCCAACAGGAGAGATTCAGCTCTGTTTTCATCTAGTTTGTGGAGCCTGGTGGGATTAGTGAGATTTTTAACTTATGCAGTGAGAAGTGTTCACTTTAATGGGATTTGGAAGTTATATTCCACTTAAGGAAAAAAATTAGCTGGTCAACATTTGAAGCGAAGGTGTTTTAAATGAGTCTGACCAGAGAAATTTCTGTCTTGTGGCAGCTGAATAGCATAAGTTGGAGATTAACAAAATATAAGTTGGGGGTTAAACCATTCAGTATTTGTACAATTTCCTTTCTAAATGCTTTTTACTTATTTAGCTATTTCTTTGTTTTACCATACTAGGAATAGAACCCAGGACCTCACTCAGCCTAGGCAAGCAATCTATCACTGATAGACATTCCCAACCCAGTATTTTTGCTTTTGCACTCTACCTTTGTTCTGTCAAACAGACTTTTCTCCGTACCTATGAGCCAGGATCCTGCCCAGCACTCTTATTCCATATCCCTAACATAGAGCACAAGTGAAAGCAAACTTTCCATTATGAGCATGACGTTAACACATTTTGAAAATACACCAAAAGCTAATCATTCTTTGACCCTAAATCCATAACAATAGCAAACCCTATGTTCTTTCTTGTGCACAGAATTGGGGCCTTATTGGAAATGTGCTTGTGGTACCTGGACCATCATGCCATCTGGAGTTTCTGGATATGGTTTGAAACTTGCTTTAAGTATTAATATAATACTGGAGTTAGTGAAGCTACAGCTAATTTTTTTGTCAGTCCTGATGCTTGAACTCAGGGCCTGGGTGCTGTCCCTGAGCTTTTGCAGTCAAGGCTAGCACTCTACCACTTTTAACCACAACACCACTTGTGTTTTCAGGTGACTAATTGGAGATAAGAATCTCACAGATTTTCCTGCCTGGACTGGCTTTGAACCATGCTCCTCAGATCTCAACCTCCTGAGTAGCCATTGGTGCCCAGCCTAAGCTCAGCTATTCTTAAGGTTTACAGATGATCAAATATTTTTGTTGGCAGAAGGTTTAATGATAAGCTTTAATATGCATATATATATATATATATATGTAATTTTGGAAAATACATCTTTTGTCTTGGTTCACAGAGGATTTAAGACAGTTTATAAGGATTCATAGGTTTATAACAAGGTAGTCTAACTTAGAAGTAGGAAAAAGGAAATTCAGGTTGGAGATATTGGCTAGGACAGGAAATAATATCCTGTTCTAAGCCTTCTAGCAGCTTATGCAGAAAGGTAATTGACCAATCCATGGCTCCTTCATTTTATTCTTTAACTCACTTGTTCACTCAATAGTCAGTGAGAACCTATTATGTGCCAGGTTCTGTGAGAAGTTCTGAGAACAAAGAAGTAACGGGTAGACAGGGTCTCTGCCCTAATGACATTTAATGGTAAATGCAAGAAATAGATATTAAGTCATTTCTTAACTGGGTACTGGTAGCTCACCCCTCTGACCCTAGCTAGTTGGGGAGATCTTGGTTTGAAGCTAGACAAGGCAAAAAAGCTGGTAAAACCTCATGTTATCAACAACAAAAAAAGATGTTTCATGACTGTCACCCAAGCTACTACAGAGAGCATAAATAGGAAGATACAGTCCAGATACTCTTCTGGCAAAAAACAAACCCCTATCTGAAACAAAAAAGGGCTAAAGACATGGCTCAAGTAATGAAATGCCTGCCAATCAAGCATGAAACCATGAATTCAAACCCCACTACCAAAAACAACCCAAAACAGCCACAATAAACAGAAAACCCTCTCGAAATAAAAAAATATAAATTATGATCAGATTTATTGTAGGAAAAACAACATAAAACATCACATATGCGGAATAATATAAAAGCATAAAAGCTTTAGAGAACCACAATAGTTCTTAGGATTCTAAGACCAGACAGGATCTCTCAAATGCTGTGTTTGAGGTAAAGTCTTTAGGGATCTTACCAGATATGGTGTGTATCACCCCTTTAAATTTGTAGTGTCCCTGGGAATAAGCTCATGATACTGCACCATGGGTTTCTCACACTCTTAAGGGTACAAGTATTTTAAGTGATCTTATATTCTCTAAAATGCATAGCTTTATTCCAGCAATAATAAAAATATGCTCTGGATCATCTTGAAGGTAAGCCACATAGTGATATTGGGGCCTGAGCTTGCTTCTGTCTTTTGAGTTGAGCCAGGGGCAGGTCTGGTGTGTTGGTCACAGCATAGATGAAGGGCCGGAAGTTTGAATTTGGGAGCTAGAGGTTGATCTGTAAAGGGCATAGGCTTGCCAAACTCAAAAGAACAGTTCCTGATGACCACTGCTGTGTTGGCAGAGAATGAGGAACTCCTGCCAATTCGACTTTCCTTTAGACCAAGTTGCAGCAATTTATTAGCAGCAGGTATTGTAGTAAGAATGTAATGAGTAAATCGCTGTTGTTGGTTTTAGCCATAACTGGATTATATTTCCATTTAATGCTGATCAAGTAACTCCCCAATAAAAGTACCTTAAGACCAAGATAACATGACAAGCATTTTGACATAATGATTCCAATTCTAGTAGCTTCGTTGAGACCCCGCTAGACTTTGATCCCCATGTAGGTGAGCTTGTTCCTCCATACCACATGGGCTCATTTGCCTGGGACTCTATTTCATTCAGCTGCACGATTTCTGGCTGGAATCTAAAGTACTCAAATGCCCTCCTCTTTTCCCTGCTTCTAATCTGACCTCCCGCTGCCGTCTATAGTTGATCTTTCTGAAACAGAAATGGAGTTTTATCATTCCTCTACTCTCAGGATAAAGCTAGAACTTGTCTACCACTACCGCCTTCCTTCTTCTTCCTCTCCACTCCACTGGGAGGTGGGCTGGGCACTACATCCTCTGGAGGCCTGCTCTGTTTCAGCATCTCTCATGAGCCCATTTCCCCATTGTGTGTCCTCCCATAGCTTTTGTCTAGTAAGTTGGTTCTTGCAAAGAGTCAGTGAAATAGACAAACTTCCAGCAATACTAATTAATATAGGAAAAAAAATTCACCATGCTGGAAACAACATCTGATCAAAGGGAAGGAAAGATTTAAAACCATAAGGACGCTGCCTCATTGAATCCCAACATGTGAAGTTCTTAATGAAAAGGACATTTTTTTTTTCACAGAAAGTACTAACTTCTTTATACACTGAAGGAATAGAATGTCATGTTTCTGTGTGGGGAGGGCCATGTTGCAAAGATGCAGATCTCCACAGTTCCTGTGCGTGGATGGCAGCTCCTGGTAACCCAGAGCGAAGCGAATTTGTTCCTATTTTCACACTCTTTTGGTACTTTTCTGTAGAATTTTGAAAGAGTGGTTAAATGCTGGTGTTCAATAGTGAACTGTTTTATTGAAGGGAAAATCCATTCAAGTGCATTTGAATGTCACTGACAGATTGTTTTTATGGAAGAACAAATGAAGTTATTGAACTTTGAGATGCAATGGGGACTTTAGGAAGACAGAATTACATTGACAATGGACATAGCTTTCCATCTGTGTTATTTTATTGAATGTGAATTTCCTCATGTTTGTTTTCTTTACTTGGCACAAGGCCCCCATAAGGATTTGTTGTTTACTTTAAAAAAAAAACCTACAGTCAAAAGACACAGGAGAAGCTAGGGCGGTTTCAGTTCTTTCCTCTTCACTGTGTCAGATGGCAGAGCATCCATACTGATTATCTCAGCATCCCTTTATTTAGAATTCTCTTTCCCTCTGAACGCCAAGGTTTCTCTTCGCTCTTTCCAACACCCTCATTTGTGTCCTAAATTAGCTACATCTGCTACCATGGTTATGCAGTAGCCAACTTAACCATTCCATGCTCGCTTTGACTTTGCTGGGCAAGACTTCCTTTTTCTTATTTTATGAAATAGATCATTATTTTCTTTTATCTCCTGTCTCCTTTCTTTTCTTTTCTTTTTTTTTTTAAAGACAGGATCTCACTGTGTAGCCCAGGTTGACCTCGGACTTTTGATTGTCCTGCTGGAATTACAGGTGTGTATCACCCTGCCTGGGAAATGTTTAGTTTCAAGGCAAGGCATGCACATAGTTAATAAATCAAATAGGACTAAAGGGAGTTCTAAAGTAAAGCAACAATCCCTGCTCCACTCCTAATCTTCATCCCATACCAAACCACTTTTAGTTTTGGCTTCTGTCTGTGATTACCTTTGTATCTTAATCTGTACATAAGCTGTTTCTGAATTGCTTAACTTCAGTCATCATCTGGTGACTTTCTATCATGAAAGTGGAAGATGAAGCTTATTTGTGCTGAGCCTCCATCTCCTCCTTGCCTTTCTCTTGATCATACCAGATGGCATATATCTTAGAATCAGACTTTTCATTCCTTCAACTGTTTTCAGTGTCACTTGAATTTTACTTCAGAAGATCACACTTCACTGCAACCTACTCTTGCTACTACCTACTCTTTCCCTCTAGTTCTACATCTACTTTTGTATTGTCAAAGTGGATAAAATATTCATTCTGTCTCACCATCATAGTTGGTCTGTATGGTTTGTCCATAAGCTAATTGTAAAAGCTGAAAACTTCTAATGTGCTCATTATGTATGTGGGCTGATACTGCACAGTAAGTGACATGCTAGGATCTTATGTCCTTATCCAGGGCTCCAATATTGCAACCCTTGGGCTAAGTAGGTGAATAACAGATAACAGAATATCTGGAGAGCCAAAGACAACCCCTGAGAAGGACTTGCCCTGAGGGCACCATCACCTCTACTCCAGTCCCCTCCTGCAATGAATGATGGGCCTTATTTTAAGAGGGCCCATCTGTGATCAAAGCTGATGAGTTAAAAAAGCAGCATATGCATAGCATTTTAAAGTAAAAAGGTAAGCCATGTTTGAATGCTCGAATGTGGACCATTGTATGTGGACCAGGAGAGAGGTTGTATTGGATCTGTACTTTGTGCCTGTGTTCAGCATCTTCTAGCTCTCTGTAGAGTATCTGCCATCTCAGACTTTTAGACATCTTTACAACTCTGACACACAGATTGGCTGCTTCCATGGCTCTAGACTCCTCTGCTTGGAATCTAGGCTCAGTCTTCTTAGACATTAGTCACCATATGTTTTGTTATCCTCTAGGAAGTTGTTGAAGTCTTTCCTTTGGTTATATCCTACTTTCTCTTAGGATTCTGTTTTTATTCCTTATGATTAATGTAATGGAGTCCAGCAAGGATTACATGAGCGGACCTTGTCATGTTGTAACCAAAGCCAGGTGCATTACTTTTCAACCTATCCATGCAGAGTAGTAAGATAAATCCGTATTAATTTAAATTCTAAGCCTGGTGAAGTTTGGTGGGTTTTTTTTTTGTATAAAAATGGCCTCAGATAGATTTTGTACCTAATAATTCAGTTTCAGTATGTTCTCCCATTTCAAGTAGCACAGAAACATCAGAACATTCTTTTACTCCACTCGATTGTTGCTGTTTAGTTTAATACAATTCTCATAAGCACAGATATGTCTCATTAGAAAGCAGAAAAAACAGAAGTGACAGATTGTTAAAAAGTTTGGCTGATATTATAAAAGAGATTAGGATGAAATGAGAGTTGAACACTTCTCCTAGGAACACAGTGCTATGGAAGATAATTTATAGATCCTTGGTGTCCACGGTATGTGGTTCCAAGGAGACTGCTGTTGAGGAAAATCCCAGAGTGCTCAGGATGGAGAGCTCACTGCTGTTCCGTGTGTGCTTGATTGTTTTCTCCAAACACCTCCCAACTTCCACAAAAGACATGCCACATTTCAACAAATCTCAAAATGTTTATCACTTCAATGACGCACATTCACTTTTACCTTGCTGTTTTGGACATCATTTGCTTTTTGGGAGGCAGATTTGTCAGAAGCTCGAGGGCAAGGAAATGCTCAGATGGTGCAATTTCAACACAACTGAGGGTAAGGCAGAACTGACTGCATTCCATACCAACAGAGCTGCACAATGTGTGGGGGGATTTATTTATTTATTTGTCTTTGAAATTTAACTGTACTTGGTCAAAACTGTGTGTAATAAATCCAGCAGTAAGATGGATTTACTAGATTTAGTCCCAGAAAGTGAGAAACGAACAAAGTTAAGTGACCTTACAGTGGATCCACAGAGGGAGGAGCTACTGGCATTTTCACCTGGAAGAGAAAGCTGGATTAGTGGGTGGCCAGAGTCCATTCAGGAAATTTGGAGTTACAATACACAGGAAAGTACAGTTCTCTTTGTATTTCCATCACCTGAGTGATAATTGGCCTCACTTTTCAGTCTTAGCAACAATTAAGACTGAAAACAGGTTTAGATCTCCTCCTATATAGAACTTAACTTTAATGTTACAGGTTGCAAAATATGTTAGTACAGATGACTGTATTTGCTACTTTAGTTCCAAACTAAAGATACATCAAGCTTAAGGATATCAAAGGCCTTACAACTCAAGATGTCTATTATATTCATGGGGAAAACAGTCAAATGTATAAAATTTATCTCAGAGTATTTTTTTTTTTGTATAGTGGGGTCAGGACAGGATGACAGATGGGGCTAGAGGTAAATTAGGATTGACAATGAGGTGGAATTGTTGAAGCAGAGCGTAATATATCATCTAACCTGGTAAATTTTTTAGGGTGCAGGGAGGTGTGCTCTGCATAATAACATTGGTTCAGAAGGCAGACTCTGGATCTTCTGGGCAAACTGCTGGTGACAAAGTGACAAGTCCTCGGGGTTCATTGTAGCACGTTCTAAGAGTTCATGCATTTTCTATTTTTCTATAATTAAAAGCTACTGTTTTACTAAAATTGAAGCTTTTCATGTTGAATCATTATGTTAACTAGTAGTCAACTTCAAGCACAAAATGAAAACAACTAGAGAAGATTGTTAAAGGATAGATCTATTAAGTTGAGTTATAATGAAACACAGATTTTGCAACAGTGGCACCCTGCAAGCAGTAGTTAATTAAGTGGACATGTCATAAAGTGATCTATAGCTTCATTTTATGCAAAAGAGCCTGGTTGCTATTGTGCATTGGGATCCCAGCTAATCTGCTAGAACAATAACAGGACTGAGAAAGCAGGGTTTCTATTTGCAGAACAAGTCCATGTGCTAATCGTTAACTGTCTTAGTGCCTCTCATATTTGACAGTCTCCATGACCTTTTCCTTGGTAAAGTAGTCACGTAAAGTGAGTCTGACGTTGAAGAAGAAGGTTTCACTGCCCCTACTCCTTTGTAATTCCCATGGGTCAGTTATTGCAGGGTTTTCTGAAGTTTTTCACAGCTAAGACTTGTGGTAGGGTGAAGGGGAATTCACTTGGAAAAGGCTGAAAGGGTGGGGCCCACATTCCAGGCTGTCAGTCACGGGATTCTGCCATTCTTAGGCCAGGTGAGGTCTGTTGTGCCTATGTAAGGCAGAGCTGAGGAGGACAACTGCCCAGCTTCCCTATGGCAGGCAGCAAGGTGGCACCTTGAAGTGAGTCTGGGCTACCAGGCAAGACTCCGCATCATTATGGAGGTGCTCCAAGGGTGGAGTGCAGCTACTGTACGATCTGACACCAGTTCTTTAAAGTTGCTAATTTTGGAGGCTGTGTTGTTAGTATTATTTACTGTGTTCCACTAGTATTACACAGAAGGCTTCTTGTTAATTTATATACTTATGTTTTTATTATAAAAATACTGTACAGAGAGGTTACAGTTAGATGAGTAAGGTAATGAGTATATTTCCTATGGAGCATTGTTACCTCCTCCTTTGTGTTTTCCCTACCATCCCTTCCCTCCCCACCTCCCCAACTCCTCCCCCTCCCCCAAGTTGTAAAGTTAGTTTTCAACATAGTGTCTTGTACATCTCATTGTTACAATGGGTCAACCTGTATCCCTATATAAGCATTTTGTTATTTCCCTTCCCCTCCCCAAATTAGAAAAATGTATATACAAGATGCAGGGGCATCGACATCAAATAGAGTGAAAACAGGGGTTATACTGTGGGAGAAGAACATACAAAGCAACAAAAAAAATCACATGGTACATTTTCAATATTCTAAAAACAATAGCAAGCAAGAAAAAAACCACTTGTGTCCCTATCTTGGGGTTCATTTCACTTAACATCCTCTTATATGGTCATATGTATGTAGCTTTTGACCTTTTCTGCTTGTCCTAGACTTATACTAGTTATTGCAAATAAGGGAAACCATGGGACCTTTGTTTCTTTGGGCCTGGATTACTTCACTTAATATAATTTTTTCCAAGTCTTTCATTTCCTAACAAATGGAGCAATGTCATTCTTTCTGATGGAGGCATAGAATTCCATTGTGTATATATACCACATTTTCTTGATCCATTCATCTATTGAGGGGCATCTGTGTTGGTTCTATATCTTAGCTATGGTAAATAATGCTGTGATAAACATAATTGTGCTGGGAGCTTTCCTATGACCTTGTTTGTGATCATTTGGGTAAATGCCCAAAAGTGGGATTGCTGGGTCATAGGGGAGCTCTATGTGGAGTCTTTTGAGGAACCTCCATACTACTTTCTAAAGTTGTTGAACAAGTTTACACTCCTACCAACAATGCAGCAGGGTTCCCTTCTGGCCACATCGCCTCTAGCATCTGTTGTTATTAGAGTTCTTGATTTTTGCCATTCTAACTGGGGTGAGGTGGTATCTCAATGTTGTTTTGATGTGCATTTCTTTTATGGCTAGAGAGGTTGAGTATTTCTTTATGGTCTATTGGCCATTCTTATTTCCTCTTCAGAGAAGTTTTCTCTTTAAATCTTTAGCCCACTTATTTATCAGGCAGTTGTTTCTTTCAGGATTTGTTGTTGAGGGATTTAGTTTTTGAGTTCCAAGTATATTTTAGATATGAGACCATTGTCTGTTGTATGGCTAGTGAAAATCTTCTCCCAATCCGTGGGCTTTCTATTGATCTTGCTAGCTATGTCCTTTGCCATGCAGAAACTCTGCAGCTTCATGCATTCCTATTTGTCCAACCTTTCTTTGATTCGTTGTGTTTCTGGGTCTTTAGTAAGAAAATTTTGGCCTGTGCTAAGGAGACCTAGGGTTTCTCCTATTCCTTCCTGTAATGTTTTCAGGGTATCTACTTTGACTTCGAGGTCTTTGATCCTTTTTTTTGTAGTTGATTCTGGTGCAGGGTGATATATAAGGATCTAGCTTTAGTTTTCTACAGGTGATTAACTAATTTTGCCAGCACCATTTACTGAAGAGGCTGTCTTTCTTCCATTCTATTTTTTTTTTTAGCTCACTTATTGATGCTTAGGTGGCTATAGGTCTGTGGGTTTATTTCTGGGTCTTCAGTTCTATTCCATTGGTCTTCAGGTCTGTTCTTGTGCCAGTACCGAGCTGTTTTGATTACTATGGCTTTGTAGTAGAGTTTGAAATTTGGCATTGTTATTCTTCCAGCACTGTTCTTTCTGCTAAGGATTGTTTTTTCTATTCAGGGTCTTTTTTGTTCCATACGAGTTTTTGGGTTGCTTCTTCTATTTCATTGAATGAGGTTGGAATATTGATAGGTATCGCATTGAATTTGTATGTACTTATGTTTTTAAGCCAAGCTTATTGAGATATAATTCATCCAGTACAATTCATCTTTTGTAATGCATATTTCTATGAATTTTGTAAATGTATGACCATGTAAACATGACTACAATCAAGATTGATTAAAACTTTCCTCTGGGGTAGGCACAGTGGTGTTTACCTGTAATTTTAATACTTGGTAGGCTGAGACAGAATGGTTATGAGTTCCAGGCTAGCCTGGGTTATATGGCAAGATTCTTTCACAGCCCCCAAATAAAGTATCCTCTTGTCCCTGTGTAGTGACCCTATCTTGGAGGCCATGGCAATCACCCACCTTGTTTTTGTCTATACAGAATGTCAAGTACATGGGATTATAGAACATTGCTTAGTGTCATGTTTCTTTCATGTTGTGTTAGACTTTTCATCACTGTGAAATACCTGAGATAAAAAGAGTTTAAGGAGGATTTATTTTGGCCCACAGTTTCAGAAGTTTCAGTCCATGATCAGCTGGCTCCATGTTTCTGGGCTGGCTCCATGTTTCTGGGCCTGAGGTGGGGTAGAACATCATGGTGAAAAGGTATGGCAGAGCAGAGCTGCTTACTGTATGGCAGCCAGAAAACAGAGCAACAGGCTGGGGTAAGGTATGTCTTTCTAGGTCAGATCCCTAGGGCTACTTCCTTCAGTTAGGCTCCACTTCCTGCTTTGATTACCTCCCAATATGCCATTAGATTATTACTAACCCACCAAGAGTTAATCATTGATTAGGTCAGGGCTCTCAGGATTTCATATTCATCCTATAACAATGCTTCATAATGTTTCTGAGATTCCTCCATGTTGTTACAACATTAATAGTTCCTTTTGATTGTTGAGTAACATGCCTTTGGATGTACCACAATTGGTTAGCTATTGGAATGTTTCCAATTTAGGTGATAAAGAAAGCCTCTATCTTTTGGCATATACATTTCTTTTGGGGTGGGGGGTCCGGTCGTGGGGCCTGAACTCTGGGCCTGGGTGCTGTCCCTCAGCTCTTCAGCTCAAGGCTAGCACTCTACCACTTGAGCCACAGTGCCACTTCTGGCTTTTTTCTTTTTGCTTATGTGGTGCTGAGGAATCGAACCCAGGACCTCATGCATGCAAGGCAAGCGCTCTATCACTGAGCCACCATCCCAGCCCTGGCATATGCATTTTTATATGAACAACCAGTACAATTCTCTTGGGTAAACATCTGAAGAGCAGGATTGCAGTGTAGTGTGATAGCTGCTTAACTTCATACACAACTGCAACCTGTCTTCAAAATGGCTGTGCCATTTTATTTTCCTACTTGCAAAGCAGGAGAGTTTTGGTTATTCATGTTTATTGTCAGTTTTGAAAATTTAAAACAATTTTGGCCTTCGTAGTAGGTATAGAGTAGTTTGGTGTTCATTTGTATTTCTCCAATGACCAGTACTGATTGCTTACTTGTCTTTTAAATGTCAGTAAGTCTGTACCATTCATTCTCAGCCAAAGGGGTGGGTGTTTACTTAGTCTCAAAACAGACAGGACAGAAGCATAGCAGAGGGAGGATAGAAGCTGCTTAAGATGAAAGTGATATTCAGGAGATGAAGTCAGGAGCTGATCCTTACATCCTGCACAAGCAGTTTCCAGAATTCTTTACAGGAGGATTTTGCAATTTGTATTGTGAGGGGCTGCACAAGGTCCCTTAGGAAGAGAGGAATACTGATTCCATTTTATTTGCTTTCTCTGAGTTCTGTTTGTTATATTGTTAGTTCAGCAAATACCTTTGTGAATTAGATAAGTCTGCCTTAGATAGCAGCCTCACTATTAATTTTTACAGGGTGAGGTAAGTGAGAGATGCTGAAGAAATGTACATTTAAATTTACTTGAGGCATACTAGCAGCAGTAAGGAATTTGTCACAGTGGTAGGTAAGTTTGGGTGGCTTGATTGTGAACCAGCCCATCAGTCCATACAAGCTTACTGGACCCCTTCATTTGCAGCCATTGCTACAGGTGATAGAATGCTACCCACAGCCAGGAGTTCCCGCTCCAGTCAGAGAAAAGCTAAACATACAAACAAAGGAATGAACAGTGCCAAGCACTGATAACTGCAATGCAGAAGAGGATTCTGGCAGCACAGAGCGACAGGAGGAGGCTGTCTAGCCTTTGTGGCCGGGGAAAGCCCCTGGGAGGTGGTATGGAACTCTAGTGGTTGGGTCAATGGATCAGATGATGAGTGGTGCTGGATAACTGTGGGCATGTTCACCGTGCTGTTTGAGGCGACTTTATCAGCTGAAGGTAGGGTGAGCAGCATACAAGGATCTGAGGTGAGATGAGCAGACTCTTGAAGAGTCTATGCCAGGGAAGGGCAGATTGCCTGGCAAGGGTAAGAAATCATGTGAAAGGGATGAAGGGCATTTGCGAAGTGAGTCCTTCCTGCACAGCAGCTCAGGAGCAGGTCAGGAGCAGGATCATGCAGTGTTTAGCCAATGGTGGGGCTCTGCTAACTGAGAACAGTGAAGGGAGTGAGGGGCAGGACATTTGGAGGTGCTATTTATGGGCAAGGTTACATCAGGACCATTTCATTTAAACTTTATAGGGAGGAGTGAAAAAAGTCAAGTTTAGGGGGTTGTGAAAAAGTGACTAGGAGGTCTCAGCAACATTAGATAATTGTTAGGCTGGGGATACCAGAGCAGTGGACTGGAAGGGGAGGGCTAAAAAATGGGACATTGACACCAGACATTGGAAGTGGTCTTACTAGTGATGGCAAGATGGGCTGTATGGGACTAGACTTGTAATCTTAGCTACTCAGGAGGTAGAAGTAGGAAGATCACTGTCCAAAGTTGGCCAGGGCAAAAGTGCAAGATCTTATCTAAAAATGAACTAAAGCAAAAAGGGCTGGTACCATGGGCTCAGGTTCAAACCTCAGTATTGTCCAAAATAAATCCCCCCAAAGAAAAACATGTGGGGTATTATCATGGTAAGAAATGGTCAAGGTTGTGGGAGGATGAGGGGATGACTGGCATCAAAGGTCATGGGGATGTGAGGCTGGTGTTGGATGAGTCACTGTGTGGCAGTGGAAGCCATCAGGAATGAGTAAGGATGGTGATGGCAGGGGAGATGATCAGCCAGGAGCTGATGTTGTCAGAGAATGAGGGGATTGACCAGGAGAAGGAGAGCTAATTGGAAGGGACACAATGCTAGTAGGAAGATGTGAACTTCCAAGTGGATGGGTTTTTGAAAGAGGAGAAATGGAGGGAAGTTCAAATAGGGCATGTACACTGTACCCAGACAGGCCCTGAGTACACAAGGTAAGAGAAAGTACTGCAGGGTGGCAATCGTGTGCTTTATAATTTACACTTTACAGAAATGGGTTTTAAGTAGCTGTATTAGGCAGTGTTGCCAAGAATTATGATTGGTCAATCTGAATTGATTTCCAAGCAGGAAGGTAACCAAAGAAGTGTTACTGACTTCAAGCATGTTCAAAACTCAGTCACAGACATTGAACAGTTTCTGGTGTTTACCACAGTATTTTGTCTCAGGAGAGATCTCCCAGCAGTTCTTGTGCATTGTAAGAAGGAGAGGAGACTCCTCCCTTGAGGCATCTTGTGTTTTCCCGTCTCTAATTCCCACATCATCCTCAGTCATAAATCTTATGGAGGAGACAGAAGGCTCCTGTCCTTTTGTATCACCGTCTTGCTCTGATGACTCCCTTGCCTGGCTTTGCTCTGCTGCTCCTGACCTTTAACATAAGAAAATGCTTACAGGAACAATGAGAATTAATGGGAAAGATGCTCTTTCTCCTGAGTCATGTCTGTGTACACTAGTACAGAAACGTATTGGAAGAATGCAGCATACTAAAGGAGCGCCTGGTTTTCAAAAAAACCAAAAATGTATGGCCAAAAATCTCAAAAGAGCTGCCGGAAATTCTGAGGCATTTCCACTTTCCAAAATGATGACTGGTTTTTTTTTTCCCCTCTCCTTTCTCTAAACCTCTTTCCTCACCCCCAAGATTTCAGAGTGCCTCTGACTTGACAGATAAAAACAAACAGTGAGCTAGGAGTACCCCTATCTTCCCATTGCCCAGACCACTACTTGACCTGCTGCTCAGGTGAGTGATCTGCTATTAAGGACTTCCAGGTCGCAGCCCTTTCCCACCTGCCTTCTCAAAGTCATCATCCCAGCAATGGGCCTTTCTGCCCCAGTATTCCTCTGCTCTTGGTGCCCTTTCTCATCTGTATATCTTTCTAGATTGCAGTATTCTCATTGGCAGCTCCAGTCAACATGCTCCAGTGTCTCCCACTTCAACATCTCCAACCACTTCATTACTCTTTTCTTGGTGAAACTACTTGCCATTGCTCTCTTCTACCTGATCCTCCCACCTCCATACTTGGGCTTGTCCTATAACACTATGCCTGTTCTTGCCAAGGGTGATATGATGATGCTCACATTAGCAAATCTAGTGAATATTCGCTTACCTTACTCTACCCATGAGCAGCACTCAACATACCTGACCACTTCCTGGAACATTCTGCTCTCTGGTTATCTAGAACACCTTCTTCACCTGCCTGTCCTCTGCTTCACTGGCTGTTTCTCCTCTTCCCTTGTGCAGTTCCTTCTCCTCCTACCAGAACTCTAAGCTTGAGCAAGCTCCGGGCTCTGACCTGTCTTTGCTGTACATGCTGTTCTGGAAACCTAGGCCTTTGGCTTAGGTTGTCTTTATGTTTATATGGTGTTGAGTCTGAAGTACTTCTCCCCACAACTCAAGCTCAGTAGTTCTTTGGATTTTAATGTGCATCACTGATCATCTGGGGAGGTGTTTGACCTGTTAAAATGCAAGTTCCAATTCCACAGTGCTGAGTATGGCCTGGCCCTCTGCATAGCCACCAAATTCCCAGATGGTGGTGCTATTGCTGCTGTACTGGTCTTTGGATCCTTCCTTTGTATGGAGTCATGTAAAGGTGTTTTCCTGACATTGCCACGGGGAGGTCTTCCAGACATCTCAGGCCAACCCTAGCATGGCCCTGTTAAAGCTCCTGATTTTTCTCCTCACTTTTCTCTCTGCACTTTTCTTATATTGTCCTTAAAGTTGCTAAAGCCAAATATGTTGGAGTTGCCCTTGGTTCTCTCTTTCCTTCAGTTTTCAACCAGTCCATCAGCAAATCCTGTTGGCTGGTTATATTAGTCACTACTTCCTGCATGCCCAGTCATATTAATGATATATATTTATGTTGATATGTATTGCAAGTCTAATCATCACAACCACTTCATAGGAGTAGATGGTATTAATTTTTTTTGATGAGAAAAGTAGATCCATGATAGGCAATAAGTATTTATGGGTTGAGTAAATGAATAAAATTTATAATATACTTAAGTGTTTCTACACAGAGCTGCAATTTGTGACCTTAAATAGCTCAGTTTAGTTGTTTGGGGGTGGTGTGGCTGGAGCAAATGACTCTGTGGCAGGTATACCCAGGGATGCTCTTGGGGTGGTTGGTGGCCATGATAGAGTGGGTCATGATGGTGAGCACAGTACTGGTCTGCAGGCCTGTCTCCTGAGGCTGTCTAATACCACTGAGTGCCCTTCAGCTTCTGCTTCTTAAGCCTCTGGGCTGGGCCTGCTGTCACCTTGACTCTTGTCTTCTGAGGCTAGAGAGCCCCTGCCTGGGCCTGCAGCCACCACATTGAGGGTCTGCAGCTGCTCTTTTTACTAGCCTCCAAATCCCATTAACTGTGTTTTCAGTTTCCTTTGGGAGAGGCCAAAGGGGCCGGATGAATTTCTTGGGGAGTGTCCAATGAGGAGAACCAGGAGTTAGTGCTCCTCTATCTGGGGCCCAGGTAGGGTAAGGGTTGTTTTTGCCTGGATGGGGACTTCCTGAGCCTGCTGGGCCCATGACCTGAACTGTAAGAGCCAGCTTACCTGAGTCACCCACCCCAGTCAGCATAACATGGAAAGAAGCCTCCCCCAGTATGTTGGAGAGCCTGATGACAGAATTTTTCCAATGAAAGGAAACATGAGATAGGTATCTTGGAGAATTTACAGGAGAAACACAGGAGAGAGAGTATCTGGCCCATCTCTTCAGTTGTATTCCTCTGTCTGCCAGCATCACTCTGTCCCTCGTTACCACCATCTTCTACTTTGCATGTTTTGGCTGTGAGGTCTGGGCCAGAAAGATGGCATCAGTGAATGTCAGGAGCCAGGGGGGCAGTCGGCTTGGAATGCTAGCCATGTCATGCATCAATGAACTCATGTCCAAGAACCGGGTGCCAAGAACTGTGTATGTTCCAGCAGACCTTCTGTCTTCTGCAGAAGATCTCCAGGTAAAACAATGCCCATGCAGTGAAAAGCAGGCTAGCTCCATGAGATGGAGAAGTTTATTGACTTTCTATAGCTCTTGGTGAGTGTTGAGTCCTACTCTCAATTCCCTGTGCTGGACTTTCTGCCACTGCTCTTTTAAGTATACATTTCATCCACCTACTCATGAAGGTTACTTATTGTTTGGATATCTGGACATTCCTTTTGGACTATCTGACAAATAAAATTAAAAGTTGTTTGGAAACAAGCAGTTCTCAAGTCCAAGGTGCTCAGCCATACCTTGCACTGAAGGTGCAGAAGATAGCCCTAAGTGACCCAGGCTAGGATCTGGAGCATTTTGGAGGAGTTGATGTAGAGTTGATGACAAGTTTCCCAAAGTCTGGAGCCTCCAATTGCCCAAAGACAGATAACCCTTCAGTTTCTCTGGACCTTTCTGATAGCTAGAGGCATGCTCTTCTGTACAGTTACCACACCCATGCCTTAGAAATCATAAGTTTCTTTGGATGTCACTCCTTAAGCTGATACACAAAGGAACCAAGGGAAAATTACCAACGAGCACAGGTTCAGTCCCATTAATGTGTGTCACCACACATTCCCACCCACAGCATCATAGAGGCACTTTGTAGCTAGAGTCACCACCTGACATTCACATTCTAGGTTCCAGTTGTTCATAGAATTCACTTTGCTTCAGGTTCTAGAATGAGAGTCATGGCACATGCTACAGCTCATATAACCTAGGGTACAGTAGCTGTTAATTTGAAATTGTTTTTGTGAGGTTATTATTTATGAGATTATTATTTTTAGTGAGATATCAATTGGGGTACATCCTATAGGGAAGGACTAGGGAAGAACAAAGCCCCTAAGCAAGGGGAGGCAGGGCAATGGGGCGCAAAGGGCAGAGAGCAGAAGGCTAAGCCACCACCCATCCATCTGCAGGGGTAACATCTACATTCAGGAAGTGAACCTACATAGGATCCCTCTGTTTATCAGCCATGGCAAGTACTTGGGCCTCCAAGTGGAGGGCAGAGTCCCAAGACCACCATCTACCAGTGTTCCTCTTTCTGCCATGGAGAATGGCAATCTGCACAGACCCCCATGGACTACCAACAACGTATTTTAGAAGATTGCACACCCAGGTAGCGGAGGTCACACCCACCAGCCAGCACTCCACTGGGGATTATTTGTATAGGGCAGAGAGTGTTCTGCTTAGACCCTCTGGACAACCAACGGCGATGATTGTTTAACCACCATGGACTCCCAAGTAGTGGAGAAGAGAGCCTCCCAGGTGTCATTCTATTGGGTTCATATCTCTGCCATGGAGGAGGTCAATCTGTGCAGACACTCTCTGATGATCAATAACAGCAATTGTCCCCACTGTATGCCTTCAAATAGTTAAGGATAGAGCCTCTAAACAGGTATCTATTGGGCTCATATCTCTGCCTTATAGGAGGGAAATGTGGGCAGAGCCACCTCAGTGACCAACAACATTATTATCAACTTAAAACCTGAAATCCAGTGGGCCCAAGCTATTGAACTAGAGACTGCCAAGGTTAAATCAGCAGCAGAGGAGATTAAACCTCAAAGACCCACCTCTTCCAACAAGAAAGGGCATTGTTACTGTGAGCCCCCAGAGAGGAGGCCAGACCTCTGGGCTCTTAGCTTCAGAAGTTAATCCCTCAGTTAAGGGCCAATCTCTTGGACTCCAGTCTGCCAGGGCAAAATCTGCTGTTGACAAGATTAAATTACACAAGTCTGCTTTGAATACAAACAGTGTACAACACATCTCCAGTACCCCACTAGTTGAAGGAGAGAGAATTGGAAACCTGGTTGCTGAGCAATGTTCAGTAGCCAAAGAGATTAAACCATACAAGGGCAAGGTATCCTCAAAGATTACCAAGACTGTGCCCCCCAAAAGCAGAGGGCACCAAAACAATACAATTTGACTTGCAACCCCAAAAAAGCTGCTGAACCTCCTGCTGCTAGGAGTAAGTCGACAGCAGAGGACACTAACTGTGCCAGGCCACCTCGAACACCAAGAAGGGGCCTGAAGTAAAGAGTTGCCCATTCAGAGACAACTTCTGGATTCAAAGCTTGGTTTCATTTTATAGCCAAAAAGGAAAACAATGCAGGACCACCTTGCTTTGCAAGAAACTGAGAGCCCCCAATTAGTTGAGGCCAGAGCTGTTGAAATCCAGGCTGCTGGAAGTAATTCAGCAGTAGAGTACAATAAACAAGGCAAGGACATACTTCATGATTGTCCCAGATGTCAACCACATACACCAAATATTAGTGATCAAAATAAAATTTGTTCCAAACTACAGAAATTGCCCAAATTGGAAGATAACTAGGAAAACTGGAGACACCAACAAAGATAGATAGGCATTCAGGAAACAAATTTAAATCTGTCAAGAAGAGGTGCAACTTGTTGGTGGGAATGTAAACTAGTACAACCACTCTGGACAGCAGTCTGGAGATTCCTCAAAAATCTAAACATAGATCTATCTTCCTTATGACCTATCCATATCATTCCTGGGCATATTTCCAGAATATCACAAGCCACAGTACCATAAAGACACTTGCACATCCATGTACTTTTCACAATAGCCATGGAACTAGCCTGGATGTCCTACAGTAGATGAGTGGATTCAAAAAATGTGGTACCTGGGGGTTGGGAATGTGGCTCAGTGGTAGAGCGCTGGCCTTGCATGCCTGAGGCCCTGGGTTTGATTCCTCAGCACCACATAAGCAAAAAGAAAAAAGCCAGAAGTGGTGCTGTGACTCAAGTGGTAGAGCGCTAGCCTTGAGCTGAAGAGCTGAGGGACAGTGCCCAGGCCCAGAGTTCAGGCCCCACAACCGGACCCCCCCCCAAAAAAATGTGATACCTATACTCAATGGAATTTTATATATCCATTAGAATAACGTCACTTGCAAGGAAATGGATAGACCTAGAACAAATCATGTTAGGTAAGCTAAGCTCAGAGACACAAATGGTACATGTTTTCTCTCATACACAAAAGGTAGATCTAAAATACACCAGTACATGATAAATTATACAAGTCTCTAGGCATTTTCACACACAGACCAAAAGGGGATACTCTTAGGGGCATAAAGGCACAATGCCTATGTGCTTCTGAATACATAAAATAATATTTACCAAAATGAACTTCAGGAAATGGAAATGAGGTTTTTCTCTGTTGTCATTGTTTTCTTTTTGTCTTGTTTGTTCATTTATCAGTCTTTGGGAGGGTAAGAGGGGCACCGAAATGGAGGAATAAAGGTGAACTATACAACTTGTGGATGGAGATGGGAAGTGAAAACAGGCAGAAAGCAGAGGAAGGGATGATATTATCCCAAAAGAAAGGTACTAATTTCCTGACTTATGCAATAGTAACTCCTTGGTATATTACCTATACAATAAAAAAAGATTTAAAGTGAAACAAAACAGGAAACAGCTACATGAACAAAATTTGTTAAGGCCATCATACCTTCTTTCTGGAATTTTCTCATATGTACTGAGCCACATTTATATTTAAAAAATACCTGATGACCCACCAAAGGAAGTTTGTCTCAAGAGTATGGAGCAAGGGCTGGGAAGGTGGCTCAATGGTAAAGCACTTGCCTCGCATGCATGAGGCCCTGGGTTCAATTCCTCAGCACCACATAAGCAAAAAGGAAAAAAAGCCGGAAATGGCGCTGTGGCTCAAGTGGTAGAGCGCTAGCCTTGAGCTGAAGAGCTGAGGGACAGCGCCCAGGCCCAGAGTTCAGGCCCCACAACCGGAACCAAAAAAAAAAAAAAAAAGATTATGGAGCAATAGAAGAAAAGAGACAGGAGTCTGTGTCAAAGTATATGAAGCCAACTACAGGCCTTAAAGAACAACACATATTTGTAAAAGGCTCTAGCTGAAGGTGAAAAATGGTTACCAACAACTGGTCCTGCTTTTCAACCAAAGGAGGTACTAAATACAAATGTAAAAGAGTCATAGGATGAGAAAATAAAACGATCAACTTGCCAAGAAATGGAATGAACTTAGCAGATTAGTACAAAAAAGATAACCTCTTAAATGAACCCTAAGATATGTATTCAAATGTTTTTTTCTTTCATGCTATTGTTTCTAACACATCTGTAAGATTATTTCTTTGTTGCTTTGTATGTCCCTCCCCCACAGTATAACCCCTGCTTTCACTGTATTTAATGTCGGTATAATTTGTGGAGGGGATGGGGAAAAACAAATCGTTTAAATAGGGATACAGGTGGACCCATTGCAACAATGAGATGTACAAGTCGTTATGTCAAAAACGAACTTTACAACATTAGTGTGTGTGGGGAGGGAGGGGGAGCAGGGAGGATTGGGTGAGGGGCTGGAGGATGGGAAGGGATGGGAAGGGGAAACAAAGGAGGAGGCTACAATGCTTGATAAGAAATGGACTCATTATCTTGCCCATGTAATTGAAACCCCTCTGTACACTATTTTCACAATAAAAAAAAAAAGATAACCTCTGCAGAGAAAACTGTGAACTAGGCATTAAACAGCAAGAGAGCCTATCAGATGTGAAGACACAAAAGGAGACAAGGAGGTTTGTTATGAAGGCTTTGGTATCAAAATAGACAAGAAATCCCAGTAGAAGACACCAAATCCAATAAAGCCAATTTGTCCATCCAGAGGCTGGAATTAAAAGCCTAAGTAGAAACTGAAGGGGAGCAGAGGGAAAGGAGTAGGTTAGGAGGAGGGGGAGAAATGTTGATGTGCAAGAAACCAGACTAACAGTAATCAATACCCAAAAGATGCTCCAGACACCACTCAATTATCCAAGAGATACCAAATCAAGAAACTGAACTACTCATGAAATTAGACTTGGAACAAGCACTAACAAAAATTTTTCTATGAGGAAGTCTTTTGATTTGTAGATAATGGAAAATCAATGCCATGGATGATCATATTGAAAATTTGTTTTAGCTCTATAACATGGATTCTATTTTCGCATGGAAGAGCACTGTTGTGGTGTGTAGAATTTAACTGCTAGATTGTGATTAACAGCTAAGTAAATGGGACATTCTGGAAAATTATATTTAAGGTTTTCCCTCATTTGCAGTTTCTGGGATGTGTGATGTTGATTATACTTTCCCATAACAGGAACATTCCTGGAACATTGGCTCATGCTCTTGGGCTGGGGTTCCCAGTCTCACAAATGACTGCTCAAGTTTTCCTATTATAAAGAGCCCTAAGCCTGATCCCAACCATCCCTGTCCATCTTCATATTTTTGAGTAACGTTGTCAGATGTGATCCATGTAAAACATCCTCGCTGGAATTCTAGAATGTTGAGCAGAAGAGCCCAAAGCTATGTGCCAGTAACTGAACCATAGGGCTGAGACACAATGACTCAAGCCAGGTGCTCAAATCTTGAGTTCCTGAGAAGCTGCTCTTTTAGGCATTGCTATTTACGTATTCACTGACTCTTTTTCAGTTTCAAAGATACTACTTGGTCTCAAGGAAGTGAGAGGAAGAATATTCATCCCTTACAACCAGCTAAAATGTGGAGGAGGAGCTGTGAGAAGGGAGGGTCCACGTTGGCCTCAATGTTTCCCCACGGGGAAAATTGTCATAATTTTGCAAAGTATATTAGTTTAGCACATACTGAAAACTTCAGGTGTGCTCAGACAACAAAAATCTATTCTCAGTTCTGAAGGAAACAGGTCTAAAATCAAGGTGTTAGCAGGGCCATCCTCCCTCTGGGGACTTGAGGGGTAGATCCTTCCCTAAATCTTCTACCTTTAGGTAGGAGGCAGAAATTCCTGTGCCGGTATTATCCCCGGATCTCTTCTGTGTGTACACCATATCTGTGGCTTTGTAGGTGCAACCTGCCCTCTCCTATAAGGATTCTGACAGCTTGAGTTAGGACTTGTCCTAATCCACTGACTCCATCTTGATTAGTCTGCACAGGCCCTCCCTGATTTTTTTCCTTTTTAAAAATTAAAATAATTGGTTTCATTATGTTATTTTCATACTTGTATACTATGTACTTAAATTACACTCACCATCCCTTTCACTCCCCCCCCCACCTCCTACTAGTCCCCTCTTCCCTCAAGTACCTCCCTTGTACTGTCATTTCTTAAAAAAAAAAATCTAGATATCCTACATATAGGAAAACATGGACTATTTGTGCAGACCTGATCTCTAAATAAGGACATATTCATAGGTTTCAGGCGGACACAAAATTTTGGTAGACATTGCACTGTTGTGCAAAGTGTTTATTTCAGTTTTTGCTAAGAATTTGTATGTCATAGAGGGGTATGCTATTTCTTTGGTCCAGGAGGCAGAGAATGAGTACATTTGGAATATGGTTGCCTGAAATATATTTGGTGGAACATCATTCCCAAAAGATATAAAATGAAAGAAAAGGATCCCTGGCCATTACAATTTGAGCAACATTGTACTAATTTCTTGGTGCATCAGGCAAGTAAGGACACAAAAGAGCTCAGAATGGTTCTCCCACAAGGACCCATGTTTACCCTGTTGATTCCAGAATATGTCTGACAGGTATCTGTTGTCTGCATAACACTTTCTATTGGCTAAGGAATGTCTTCAACAACAGGAAGCAGAAATCCAGCCATAGCAGTTTAGCCAAGGAAGGATTCATTTGTCCCACCTAGCAAGTCAGCAATTGGTTCAGGTAGCACCGCAGGGTGGTGCCGCCATATGAGGCTGCTGTCCTCTGCCTGCTATGCTCAGCAAGTGGTGTTGCTTCTTGCAAAGGCTTGCAAACCAGCTACTCCATTCCCAGCCTTCTGTCTACCTTCCACACAAAGAGGAGGAGCACTTGGGGAGGGAGAAGGGATGGTATTTCCATCAGGAAATTAGACCGTCTCAGAATTCCCAGCAGAGTTTTGCCTGTACATTATTGAGCCAGTATTGTTTCAAATGGTTGCTTCTCAGGTCAGGGAAGATTGGTTGATCCAGTTTTTAAGCAAGCTTGCTGTTTCCTGAACAAACTTTAGGTTCTGTTAGGGAAAGGAATACTCTCTAGGAAGCTAACACCCCCTTCCCAACACACACTCCCATGTAATAGTCCATGGCCAGTAGAGGTGGCCAGAAGAGGGCTCTTGTTATACTTGGTCTCAGCTGCCTTTCCAAGAGATTGCTTTCTATTGAATTCAAGTTTTTAGCATCAACCTCTAGTTTAATCCTCCAAACATTTTAGCTCAGTACAACTCAGGCATTTTGAGTGCCCAGGCTTACAAGGCTCCATGTAATACTAAGAGCTTTTTAAATTATTTAATGGCTTGATGTATGTTTGCACTCCTAAGCTAATGTCATTTTCTTTAATGTGTTCTAATGGAATTTGGAACGTACCTCTCTACAATATCCCAAATCTCTTAACCATATTGCTGCCTTGGTGAAAGCAGCACATGCAGAATGCATTTACAGGAGCAGTGCTGGCCAGCATTCAGGCAGAAAAACAGAAGCTTCCATCTGCTTAGACAATGGATGCATCAGGGGACTTGGAGCCCTGGCCAGTGGCTAGGGCCTGTAGCGACCATGTGAGTGGTCCTAACATTCCAATCACCAAAGCACAGCTCCCCATTCCCAGATAGGGAGTGCTCTGTCTTGGATCCCAGGTGGGCCCAAAGTGAGGATCCTATTGAGGTAGGAGAAAGAACCACAAATCTCTCCTTTTGAATTTCTTCCTCTCTCCCTCCCTCTTCCTTCCCTCTTGCACTGGGGTAACTCCAGGTCTCCTGACAAATAACACCAAACACAAAAGATACAGAGACATAGTACAGATTTTTTAAAAGGCTTCTTTTTTTAATTTGTATTTGAATAGGTGCCATTTTTAATTTTACCTGTGGAGAGTTTGGGTGGGGAGGAAGGTATTCTTGCCGTCTTGTTCTCTACAAGGAAGAGTGATATCCCTAGGCAAGCATCATGGAGACTATTCTGTGCTCCACAGCCTGTTGTGAAGGATTCTAAGCTCCCCTGGGTTCTGGGCAGAAGTATCCAGTCAGCAGCAACAGGACATCTGCTGCTACCTGCAACACCATCTCAAGAGTATTTAAAAGCCATTATAAACTTATGCCATTAGAAATTTCCAGGAAAGCCCAGGTCATCACAGACCTCACATCTGGAGGCAGTGGCTAAAAGTGTCCTTTTAGTATTGATAGCTGGCTTAGCTATACAAAAGAAAAATTTAAACCGGTAATCCACTGAACATGAAGGAAATTTTATTTTAATCACAGAGTAATGTTTTAGAAGGTCAGTCTGAAATTGTAAATGGCTCTCAACCACCAGCCCATAGAGAGACAGTTAACTTATTTGAAACAAAAGCTGCATGTGGAGATAGAAAGGGTAATCGCAAAAGACAAGATGAGTTTCTCTTGCCTGAGTGACTGCTGGGTGGTGATGGGAGGCCCGCAGCATGATGGGAGAACATTTATTCTATAGCTCTGCAGTACAATTGTGGGGGTTGCCTCCTGGACGAATCATTTTTAGTCTGTAAGCTTCCAGAGCATAGTGGCCATTTGCTAAATCATTGTTGTCTCCCGGCTCCTAGCCTAAAGCCTCCTTTTGTCTTTAAAGCCTGTGAAGGCTGGGGTATGGCTTAAGTAGTAGAGCACCTATCTAGCAAGTATTGGGCCCTGAGTTCAAAACTCACGATGGTCAAACACAAAATAAGACAAAAAGTTGTGAGGTGAGTAAAGACAGTTGTAGAGCAATGATATCCAAGTAAATAAATCCCAGGCTATTTGTCTCATCAAAACCAATTGGCTCAGGTGCTAATCTGGAGGTTGTAATAAAGGGTGAGAAGGCCAGGCAGAGGCCTGTCTTCCAGGAATCTCAGATGACAGCTAGAACTTTGGGAATGAAGGAACTCTCACATGTAGCAGTGCTTCAGGGAGCTCATTAAGTGTCCTTGTGCTGCACAGCAAATAAACTCCAGAGCCGTAGCTGAAGCTTAGTGGTAGAGTGTTTGCTTAGAGTGGACAAGACCCTGAGTGTGATCTTGGCCATCACACAGACGCAAATAAAAAGAGTTGCTTCCAGGTATTTGCCTTCTAGGCTACTTGCTCCCATCCTAACCCATCTGTGAGGTGGCAGAGTCAAGCTACCTGACTGGATGGCCACAATTACTGCTGTGACTTTGGACATGTCCCCTCATCTCTCTTGTTCCCATTCCGCATCGTGGCTGTCCCTACATTTTTTTAAATTGTGAAAATACTGTACAGAGGGGTTACAATTACATGGGCAAGATAATGAGTACATTTCTTATCAAGCATTGTTGCCTCCTCCTTTGTTTCCCATCTCCCACTTCCCCCTTATCCTCCCCCCCCCAAGCTAAAGTTGTAAAGTTCATTTTTTGACATAATGTCTTATACATCTCATTGCTGCAATGGGTCCACCTGTATCCCTATTTAAATGATTTGTTTTTCCCTTCCCCTCCACAAATTATATCAAAATCAAATACAACGAAAGCAGGGGTTATACCGTGGGGAAGAGACATACAAGGCAATAAAGAAATCATCTTATAAATATGTTAGAAACAATCGCAAGAAAGAAAAAACATTTCCTACATTTTTTTTTCTTTTTTGTTGTACTAGGCTTTGAACTCAGGGTATCATGTTTTCTAGGTAGGTGCTCTACCACTGGACCTATTTCCACAGCCCTTTTTTGCTTTAATGGCTTTAAGGAGGGGGTGAATAGGGTCTCATGTTTTTGCCTGGGGCAGATTTTGAACTGTGACCTTCCTGCTTCGGCTTTCCACATAGCTGGGATTACAGGTGTGTGGCACCATATCTGGAAACACGGTTCCTACCTTTTAAAGATAGTAGTGAGGACTAACAGGGTTAATGTGCAGTGTGCATGCCTGGTGCCATTAACCGATTCATGAGTGACAGCAGCTGCCAGCTCCATGGCTGGTGCTTTTCCTATTTGCATCTTCTTTAAAAGCCCCGGAATAAAAAGGAAACTGAGTGACATGCCAGGTACCGCAGTCAAAGACAGTCATCCGAGATTTACCATGATAAATAATTCTCGCTCATGAGTGTTATAAGCACTCAGAGGAGAAGCCCATTAATTCTGCTCCAAAGATCAGAGAAAACAGGACAAAGCGGGTGACATCTGAGCTGGGCCTTACAAAGAGAGTTGGAATATTTCAGCTTGGTTCCTTTCCCTCTTGGAAGAATCCTTTCAAGTACATGAGCCATTTTATTTATTGGTGGGATTTTAGAAGTGATTATCACAACAGCAGACTCCATAGCTCATTATTTTGGGGGTTCTGAAAAGGGAGTGTCTGTTGTTTGCAGCGCTCCCCCATCATTTACATAACCTGTAGGTTTTGTTTCAGGATGAATTTAGATGAAAATCACCCTTATCATGGCATCTGCAATGAGAGGTCGTTATGTAACATGCAGTTAATCTGTTTCTCTGACTATTGGCTACAAGGGTAAGGCTCCATTTCTGTCCTCTCTGCAGGGTCTTTTGTCATCCTTCAAAGCACACCTCACATATGTCCTTGAGTGCATGTGACTGATTAATCATAAAAATGGTGACATTCCTTGGGGTAATCGGACATTACATAAAAAGCATCACATCTGCTGTGCTTTCTCAAGAAAGAGACTGGCAATATGCTGTTAGCACAGACAGCTGCTCTCTGGGGAGGGCTATGGTGAGGGTGGAGTCTGCCCTCTCCTCTCCCACCTGCTCCTACTCATAGCACTTGTGCTGGGATATTAGAAACATCTTTGTGCCCTCAGAGGCGTGTGGGTTTGAGGAGGAAACCGTCGCATCTAAAGGCCCTTCCCAGCATGAATGACATCAGCTCTGCTTCTGCGCTTTGTGTCACCATCCAGAGCAACCACCCTGCACCAGGGATGGGGTGGGAGTACTTGTATAGCAGATTCTGTTCTCTTGGCTGAGCAGCAGGCACATCGAGGTTACACCAAGTCCTGTTTGAATCTTTGTCTCCTAAATATCCCCAAGTCAACTGACTTTGGCTCCCATGCCACAAGGCCAAGCACCATCATTTCTGCCAGATACCTACTGCTGCCTCTAACTGCCTCTTTGTGTCCATGGGTGCCCTGCCCTCTCCCCATACTCTCCACTTCATAAGTAGACAATATGCAAATGGAACCATGTCGTCCTGGTTAAAGCCCATTGGTGCTTTCCTGTTGTTCTTTGTAAAAAGGCACAAGTCCTTTTTGTCCTGATTTCATGGCAGCTATGCCTTTGCCCGCTCAGCTTTAGCCATCGTTGAGTTTTCTTTCTGATCCTTCAACTCACCAAATGTTTTCTGACCGCTGGGCTTCTGTGCTAGCTGTTCCCTTGGCTTGCAGTGCTCTTTTTTGGGTTTTCATTACTTCTTTCTTTCTTGCCATTTGTGCAGAATCCTAACTTTTACCTCCTCAGGGGCAATCTCACTGTGTATCTATGTGTGCATGTATACATACCCTGTATATCTGTATAGACATATTTTTCGAATTGCTTGAGCAAAGTGCAGACACACTGCTGCCCATTTGCCCAAGACTTCAGTGAGTCTTTCAAAGACTTTCTTTTACACAGTCAAATGCACACCATTGTGACCATTGTCATTGACATTTGACCTCTACCATGGACAGTTCTACTAATATTCTCTACAGCAAAGTAAAATACGTTTTTCCTAGTCTAGACCATGCCTATCTGTACTCTTTGCATCTGGAACACTTTCTTCATCTCCCCTTAGCTTTTATGACTTTTTGGGGGGTCCAGTCGTGGGGCCTGAACTCTGGGCCTGGGGGCTGTCCCTCAGCTCTTCAGTTCAAGGCTAGTGCTGTACCACTTGAGCCACAGTGCCACTTCTGGCTTTTTTTCTTTTTGCTTATGTGGTGCTGAGTAATCAAACCCAGGGCTCAGGCATGCAAGGCAAGCGCTCTACCACTGAGCCACCTTCCCAGCCCATGACTTTTAACATCTTTAAGGTTGCAGGGCAGTGCTTGTGTCACATTTTTCAAGTAGGGTTTATCTGAGACAGTCTCAGAATTGAGCTCACATTATGTGTTTTAAGCAGGTCATGAAGAGGGGGCTCTGCCCTCTTTCCAAGCACTCTACCGGTGGTCCACCCTGACTTTGTTTGATTAAACTGGTGTATGCCAGACTTCTGTCCTGGAGTGAAACTGTTTATCTCTTGATATTTCTAAGTCTCATGGGAGAGGTTCTTTGTGATTGTATAGGCATCCTGTTTGTCACCCTAGTTTTGTCTCTCCCTTTTTCATCCAACCAAGTCACTCTCTTAGTGCTCCTCAGAGCTTAATCCCTAAGGTTTTGAAAGAATGATATTTATTATCCATCTAGAATATAAACTTGGAAAATGGGTTCCCTACCCATCCTGGTTGCACCAGGGACTCCTCTAGGACTTGGAACAGTGTCTGATACATAGAAGGTTACTAGTAAATATTTGACTGGTGAGTGAATGATGAAGTAGTTGGATGGCTCCATGTGTCACCTGGCCTCTCAAGGCTCCTCAACTCTGCTGTACCTCAAGTATTCTTCCTTTGATTCCCTGGGTTTGCCATGCTCTGATCCACCACAAAGCCTTTCTATGTGCTAGTGCTGTGGCCTGAACCACTTTTTATTCCTGCTTATTGTTAATTCTTATTCATTCCTACAACAACAGCTCAGCTGTCACTTTCTTAAGGAAGCTCTCTCTGGCCTCCTTAACTAGAAGGCCACATTCTCCAACTACAGCATAACAATGTCTCAGCCAACAGATGTATCCATACACAATATATACTATCTAGGTGTGTAGTGGCTTCTTATATAAGTTTGTGTGCACACAGTCTGGGAGTGTTAGTACACACCTATCATCTCAGCCCTCGGGAGGTAGAGGCAGAAAGATCAAGAGTTTTAGGCCAGCTAGTGCTAAAGAGCAAGACCCTGACTGAAAAACAAACCTGAGCATATCTCTGATGTTAAGAGACCGTGACTGTAGGTATGCAGGCCAAACCAGGCTAAGTGCCATTCTCACTGGGATGTTGCCTGGTTCTGTTTACCATTCTGCATTCTAGGTGGTGTTTGCTGAGTGATTTTTTTTTTTCTCAGCCAGATCACTGGCAACAGTTGATAACACCCTTCTTTTCTTTTATGTAAATGTTCTGTTTAGACAGAGATGATTAAATGAACTTCTCAGCCAATTAAACCATCAGTGCTTGGTAGACAATCCTCAATGTGCTTTTAATACTATGAAATGTTTAATAATGCTATTTAAAATTTCCTCAGCCTTTACTTCTGTCACATATTTGCCCAGCTTTACAATAGCTAAATGTATTTTGTTCTGAATATTGTCTGAATGTCTTCATGATCGGTGCTAAATGAATTTGTAAACAGATGATCTCACAACCCTAAATTGCCAAATTAAATTCATTTGAATTATTAAAAACATCAACAAAGGGGCTATGAAGTTGACTTAGTGGTAGAGCGCTTGCCTCGCATTCATGAGGCCCTGGGTTCGATTCCTCAGTACCACATAAACAGAAGTGGTAGAGTGCTAGCCTTGAGTAAAAGCAGCTCAGAAACACCACCCAGGCCCTGAGTTCAAGCCCCAGGACTAGCAAAAGTAAAAACAAAAACCAAAAACCTCAACAACATATAAAAGCTAGTGTACCTTGTTATATTCTGGGGGTATTTTCAGCTAAGAGTTTTTAGGTCTGGTAGTTAAACTGTTTAATCTTAGCAACTTGAGAGGCCAAGAGTGGAAGAATAGTAATGCAAGGCCAGGTGGGCAGAAAAATTTGAAAGATCCCTTTTCAACTGAGATCTAGCGGCACATGCTACAATAGGGAACCTAACATAGACTGACTAACTGGGCAGAAAGGGAGACTCTACCTCAAATATAGCCAGTCAAAAACAGAGATTGAGATGTAGTTCTGTGATTAAAAAAAAAAACCATCTGCCAAGTAAGCAAGAGGCCTTGAGTTCTAAACCTTAGTTACCAAAAAAAAAAGAAAGAAAGAAAAAAGAGAAAATTATTCTTATAAAAATAATTTCTTGGCACATTTGTAGCTTGTCTTGGAATAACCAACAAACTTTTTGTTTCATTAAAAAAAAAGTATTCCAGAATTCACTATCCAAAGTAGTATGAGTAATTCTGAGAAGCAAGTCAAAGACTATGTATTAATTTGCTTGGCAAATTATAAAGTTGCTTTGAAAGGCAAAGCTTCCTTCCCAAGAACTTGTGTTTGTCTTTAAATGTCATATAGCAGTTTCCAGGAAGCTGCTACTCCTGTGTTTTTTAAAAAAATAAACCCAGAAAATCCATTAGAATTGTACACACTTGTTTAAATGTTATACACCAAAAAGGAAAATATTTTTTTCTTTTCTTGTGAAAAGTTTTCTTTTTCTAGTACTGAAGGCCTGGTGCTTTTATTATTGTGTTTCCAGATAGGGTCTGACCTTAATTGTGATCCACCTACCTTTGCTTCCAAGTAGTGGTGGCTGTTGATGTTGCCAGATCTCCCTTATACAGAGCACACAAGGGGCTTGAATGGTTTTTATTTAAAAAACAGGAAAGTCCCAAAGACACAGAATGGCTACTCTATCTTCTTGTCTTTGATGCTTTATGGTATTCCCTTTCTTTCATTTTCTGTTGTTCTACAGCCAAGAGTTGAAGACTCAGTAGATATCAGTTAAGTCTGACTTGATGTTTTGCCTCATCATCATATTTTCTTCAAAAATTCCCTCTTTTATGCTAGAAGGAGTGATATTGATCAAATTGGATTGTACTTATGAACAGACATGTTGAATTGAAACCTCTTTGTACAACTACTTAAAGATAATTAAAAAAATAAAATTTCCCTTCAAGCTGGGCGCTGGTGGCTCTCGCCAATCTTAGCTACTCAGGAAGCTGAGATCTGAGGATTGCAGTTCAAAGCCACCCAGGGAAAAAAAAGTCCCTGTGACACTCTTATCTCTAATTTACCATTGTATTTATATACCACATTTTCTTGATCCATTCATCTACTGAGGGGCATCTGGGTCGGTTCCATATCTTAGCTATGGTAAATAATTCCACCAATGAACATGGTTGTGCTGGTAGCTTTAGTATGGCCTTGTCTGTGGTCATTTGTGTAAATGCCCAGAAGCGAGATTGCTGGGTCATAGAGGAGCCCTATATTTAGTCTTTTGAGGAACCTCCATACTGCTTTCTAGAGTGGTTGAACAAATTTATACTTTAACCAAAAATGAATGTAGTAGCATTCATTTTTACCAATCAAAAACCAGAACTTGTGCTGTGGTTCAAAATGGTAAAGCTCTGGGCTTGTGAAAAAGAGCTCAAGGTCAGTGCCCAGGCCCTGAGTTCAAGCCCCACAACCAAGCAACAACAACAACAACAACAAAATCCTCTCCAACTAGCAGTCTGTTTATCTTTTGAGGGTGACTATTTTACTTCACCTGAAAGAAGTTAGATATTAGGTTTGATGGTACATGCCTATAATCCCAGCTACTTGGGAGGCAGAAGTCAGTGGCTTAGGCAAAAGAAGGAGACCCTAACCAAAAAACAAATAACAAAAAGAGACTGGGGATGCTCTAGTAGTGGAGTGCTTGGCTAGTAAGCATGAGGCCCTGAGTTCAAAATCTAGGAAAACCACTCCCTAACAAAAAAGTAACACCCAAAACTTAGTTTTGCTATTTCAGGAGCTGGTTTTAAGGAGATGTGGTTAAGTTTTCATGGTTTCATTGGACTCAGTGTATGAATTTTTTTTTTTTTACTTTTTTTTATTGTGAACATACTGTACAGAGGGGTTACAATTGCATGGGCAAGATAATGAGTACATTTCCTATCAAGCATTGTAGCCTCCTCCTTTGTTTACTCTTCACATCCTCAGTGTATGAATTCTTAGATGACATAATTGATCATGTATTTTCATGTGAACAGACAGGAGCAGACTTGTATCTCCATAAAAGATCCAGTTCAGGAGGGAGGGGAAGAAAGAGAGGGGGGGGGGGGGAGGTGGGAGGGAGGGAGGGAGGGAGAGAGAGAGAGAGAGAGAGAGAAAGAGAGAGAGAGAGTATCAGGGATGCCAGGGAAAAGATGAATTGGAATAAGGGATTTGTGGTCTCAATCTCTTAATATTAGAAATACTACATGTACTGCTTAGTATGGTACTCAAATAGTTAAAACAGATCGAACCAATCACAGATTCTCTGGTAAACCCTTTTTGGATCTGTTAGGGTTCTCACAGTTTACAATCTTCCATTCCAATCCAGCCTCCTATTTTATTTCTGATATATTAATGATATCTCAAAACCAGGTAACAGATTTGCCCATGGCTGGGTGGATGAGTGTGTACAGCTGTGATTATGATGCTGGCCTCCTGAGTCCAGAGTGGTTAGTGCGGGGTTGAGGGATCAGGGAAGTGAGAGAAGAAGGGGGAAGGAAAAAGAGAAAGAGGAAAATGGAGAGAGATGTATGAAAAGAGGAGAGAGAGGGAAGGTAGTAAGTTATAATATAAATTATACTAAATAATTACATGTTGTAGTTATAAATTATAGTATGACTTTTATCAAGGGAAGGCAGTAAATTAGTTTTTTAGACTGAGTGCAAATGATACTTCTGGGCTCAGAGTTGGAGGCTTGGTTTGCTACTACATAGATATTAAGGGTCTAGATCCTGCCATCCACAGAAGGCCAGCTCATCTGTGTTGTAGCACATCCTGGTTCTACTACATCTTGGGGTGAGTTGTTCCCAGGTCAACTGTGATTCCCTTCTACCTCTCTAATAATGAGTGGTATTTTGAATAGAACATCGTGGCAGGGACAGTGTAATGGATGATGAATCAGTCATCAATATGTTTCTATGTTCCTTGTAGACTCTTCCTGAATGTGGCTTATAGAAAATCCAACTTTTTCTAGAGATTGCCAGATTAAATATTAACATCCAGTGTAAGTAGCTAAGGCTCAGCCTTGTCTGGTTCCATCATTTGGTTCTTTCTTCTATTTCTGATCCCGTATCATTGCCTGGTCTTCTTTTGCCTCCAGTAGAAATAGAATCTCACAGATTTCGTCCCAACCTGTGGTTTAACAATTTTCCAGCCTCCTGGGTAGCTAGAATTACAGGCGTGAGTCATCTAGCTTCCCTTTCCTTTTCCTTTTTCCTACCATTTCCTTTCCCTTTCATTTTCATTTTCTTTCCCTTCCTTTCTTCCCCTTTTCCCCTACCTCCTTCCCTCCCTCTCTCCCTCTCATTTCTCTCACTTTCTCTTACTCTATCACTTGAGCCATGACTCCAACCTTATATTTTGGTACTTATCTATCCTTTATCAAGTTGCTAAGGATGCATCTATATTTATAACTAGCTTTTAGTTTTCATAAACCATTTCTTCTTTGTCTTTTCATTAGTTTATTTTAATTCCTTCCCTCAGACTGCGGTGTGGCTCAAGTAATCAGCAAAGTTTACTATCCAAATCCCTTCCCTTCTGCTTTACGCTGTTCTTTTTCTTCTAACTTTTAAAATTGCCTCGATATTTATTCTTATGAATAAAATTATCAAAGATTCTAAGTTTGTTTTTAAATATGACTGACTTATCCCTAATTGTTGATATATATATATATATATATATATATACATTATTTTTCCTAACAATACTTCCTCACATTTAGATTTCCTTTCTAAACATTACTGGGGGGTGGTGAGATAATTTTTTATTCATTAAAACTTACTACCTAGTTTTAATCTCAAAAAAAAAAAGAGGTAATGTACTTTCTGTTTGTAATTAGGTTGATAGCTCCCCACTATGTAGCCTGATCTGTCGAGATGGCTTCTGAAAAACTTCTTGCCTGGACTGGCCTTAAACTACAATCCTGATCAGCTTCTCAAGTAGCTTGGATTAGAGATATTAACCACCATGCTTAGCTTTGCCTCCAACTATTGATCCTTCTGTGTCAGCCTTCAGAATCATTGAGATTACAGTGCACACCATATTCAGTATAAATCTTTATAAATACTTCATTAACATGTAGCCCACTTATCTTGAAGACCTCTAGCCTACACTTAATATGTGGTTTTCCTTTCCTTTTAAGATGCAATTAAAATGGTCCACGTCCATCTTCTATTAACAATAGGAAAGTCAGTGCCTTTCATGGATTCCCCAATACTTTCAGGTAGAGAGATTTGCACTTCTCTGTCTACCTCCTTTTACTATTTATTTATTCTTTTGAGGCAGAGTGTCACTATGCTGCCAGGCCTGGCCTTTGATTTCTGGGTTCAGGTGACTATCCCCTGCTTCAGCCTCCTAGTAGCTGAGTAGCCATAGGGAGTACTAGGAGTGCAGGTATGCTGCTCCACCTGCTTTTGCCTCTTACTCTGAGCTATTGCTGCAGCTAATGGTGACCTCACTCAGATCACTGGTCTCCACAGAACAGTTATACTGCACATCCTGCCACCCTATTATCCCCATAGCTGAACCCAGCAGAGATGATCTCTTGCTCTTGCCTGTAGGGCTGTGCCCTTCCTCCCCTCCTCAAGCCATGTCCTGCATGTTACACTTTTAATCAAAGCACTGGGTACTCGAGAAGGTCATATGGTATGGAGCACTGAGCATTTAAATTTAGTGACTCCCAAAAATGCACCGATGATTCTAGCTCAGTGGCAGAATGGCTCACTGGCTTTCTTTGTCTAGGACTTCAGGGTTTGCCATGCTAGCAGGTGTCTCTGATTGTCCTTATACTTTCCATTATTTTTCTATTTGCTGATGGTTTACCATGTGATTTTTTTGTTACTTTCTCTACAGGACAATGTATCCCTCTGTTTCATTATCTCTTTCCATTCAAGGTCAGCAGGGTATGGTAAAGGAGACAGAAACACCCTCTTTATATTTTAAGGGCTCATAAGAAAAATCTTAGACTGAAATCTCAAAAACCCAAACATCTCACCTCTCTCCCTCCCCTCTCTTCCCGAGGACTAGATGATACACTGTAGAATGAAGAAGGGTTTTGCTGAAGTGTTAGTGTGAACTGACATCTCACATAGCTCTAAATGCTTGTAGTGGAATGGCTTATCTGATATACACTTTACTATTTTTAATCTGTCAGGGACCTCCTGATGGTCCATTGGGAACATGTAGATAATGAGGAACGTGTCTAAGTCTAATTAATTAATCTGTCCAAATTCTGTACAGCTCCTTCATTGTCCTCTTCCCTGCCCCAAACCTATACAATCTGTCAAGGACTAAAAAAAAGTATTCATCTCATCCGTTATCTTTGTAAGCTTGTTATTTTTCATATATTCTTAGGGGTTTTGATTTATATGTACAGTCTAATACTAGGTTATTTGATATATAATATTGTTTGATTTTTTTTAGTATAAATGTCTTTGAAGGATTTAGAGCTCTTTTTTTTCTTTTCTTTTTCTTTTTCTTTTTTGGTCAGTTGTGGGGCTTGAACTCAGGACCTGAGTGTGGTCCCTAAGCTCTTTTGCTCAAGACTAGCACTCTACCACTTGAGCCACGGTTCCATTTCTGGTTTTTGAGTGGTTAATCAAAGATAAGAGTTTCATGGGGACTTTTCCAGCTGGGTTCAAACCACTAAAGGATCTAGAGCTTTCTACTTGGAGTTTTATTGTCTATAATGTATGTCTTGTAACTCCTAGTTTGTTTAGTTGCATACTTATCTCAATAATTTTTGTTACTCGGTCTATGACTTCATTATAGAAAAGTGTCCTTATTAGTAGCTAGAGATGGATTTGCAGCCATTTTTTATTTATGTCTTCACTTTTATTTACATCTTCACTTTTATTTGCATCTTTTACTGTCTGCATTCAACATAGCATTGGAGTCCACTTGTGTTCCTGGCCATGTCACATTACAGACACTGGCACTCTGGTTTGAAGGAAGCATGAAATATTCACACAGGGATGGTTTGGTGTGAAATGGTGTAACATTTGAGAATCAGCTTTCCTGTCACTGGAAGATGGCTAAGCTTTCTAGAGATATAGACCCTGAGCTGGGTGGAAGGCTAGCCAAAAGGAGGGATACAGCGTCACCTTCCAGTCCATGAGCTGTCTCTCCTCCAGTGCCTGCTTCAGCCACTTTTCCAGCCTCTCCTTCAGTCTCATAGGTCTTGCGATAAGTCGTTGTTCATCCATCCTCTGCCTGTAAGGTAATTACCAGAGGGATTCTTGGAGCTCATAAGAGTTATTCATTGGCTTTGTGTGTCAGTTGACATTGACTTTTAGTGAAAAGTTGTGGGAGGGTGAGATGTGGATTGTTAGCCAGACAGTATGTTAAACTGGAATTCCTTGCAACATTTGTGATCACTTTAAAGATTCTAGCCTTTCTTTAGTAAAGATTTGTGCTTTTGTTTATGGGTAGGTCTCCTAAGTAGTGCTTAACTTGAAAAATTAAACAAGCTATTGAAGCTACTGAAGACCTCGCAGGAGACTAGTTTGGAGTCAGATATACCAGGCTCGTGTCAGCTGTGTTGTTCATTAGCTGTGTATTACAGAGCAACTTGCTGAAATATGGGCGAGCCTCTGTTTCCTTTTCTAGAAAAAGGATAATAATTCTCACTGTAAAGAATGGAAGTAAAGCTGGGCACTGGTAGCTCACACCTATACTCCTAGCTATTCAAGAGGCTGAAATCTGAGGATCACAGTTCGAAGCCAGCCCGGGCAGAAAAGTCCCTGTGAGACTCTTATCTCCAGTAAACTACTCAGAAAAAGCCAAAAGTGGTGCTGTGGCTCAAGTGGTAGACTGCTAGCCTTGAGCAAAAGAAGCTTAGGGACAGCATTCAGGTCCTGAGTTGAAGCCTCAGGACTGGCAAAAACAAAACAAAAAACAAGAATGGGAGTGAAGGGTTGAGGATGTAGCTCAGCATATTGTGTGCTTTCTTGTCATATGTGAAATGCTGGGTTCAATCCCCAACACTACAGACAACCAAGGATATAATGAAGAGCAGAGGTGATGTGTGTGTGTGTGTGTGTGTGTGTGTGTGTGTGTGTGTGTGTGTGCACGTGCGCTCGTGCATGTGCATGCGCACGCACGCAGGCATGCATGTGTGTATCTGAATCTGAGAGAAAGAGAGAGAATGAATCTGTTCCAAGTCTTGCTCTTTTGGCCTCCAGATGGGGAGAAGCTGAGTCACAACCAGGAGCTCTTACAGAGAGGGAATCAGAACAGGGAACCTGGGAGAGAGACGTGAAAGCAGTGTTAGTCTTATCACAGGTATGACTTCCCTCTCCGCTGGGCTGTGTACTCATGAGCATCCTGGATGGACCAATGATTCTATTTTCAAGATGCGATTATTTAAGTTAACTTCTTTTTTTTTTTTAAAAAAAGCAAGAGTGTGGAGAAATAGATTTTCTTTATGTCTAAAACAGGGAAAGCATTCATAAGGTTTTTCTAAACTGGATAATGTCTTCAAAGACATATGGAAGGTTCTAGAAGTAATATAATAGACTAGATAGCTGATCTCATTACACAGAACTGTGTCAAGTCTTATTTGGTTTAGAAACATCAAGTGGATGTGGTGACAGACTTCGAGGACGGTCATGCTTACACCCTGAACCTGGAGGGGTATTTTGCAGAGATATTTAAAACCCCCAGGCCAGTACAGGCCAGGAGCTGTCATAACATTTCTGTCTCCTCATTGGCAGCAGGAGCAGTTTAGATTTCACCCTAATGTGAGTTGTCCCCTAGAGAAAGCCAAAGTAACCCATGCTATTTCAACTTGACATTTTGCCAGAGTGGGATGGTTAAAACTTCAGACCTCCACTCAGCTGGGGCCCTCCTTATTCCAGCCCCACCCCAACCGCTGCCTCTTTCACCTACGCCTTTGTGCCTATGGAATCCTCCCTCCTACACGGCTTTTTTCTGCATGATGGGATGGACGCCATTCCTGGCTGTCTGATTGTTCTTTGCTCCCCTGCAGTCAGCCTCCCTGGGCTTTGGGTTTTATGGCTTCTTCCTTTGTCTGTCCCACCCTCCTGAGGGGAGAGAGCTGTGTCAGCCTTATGTGTTAAGAGGGGGAGCAGGGAGTGGGTTTGGAGGCAACGTGGGCAGGATGGGTAGAGAAGAAAGAAATTGAATATTAATATTTGCATAGTAACGTTGAGGTTGTCAGGATGGAGTGACAGGAAGGGAGGGAGCCTGGGGCAGGGGGCTGTGGGGGAGGGAGGTTGAGGTTTGGAGAGAAAGGCCTGTGGGTAGCTGTGCATGGAGTGTAGTGAATCAGAGAGGAAGGGAGATTTCAAAAAAGCACTGCTGGGATCTATATTTGTCATGTTTGAGAAATTCTGCCATAGGATTTGAGATGTTTTAAATTTCCAGTTGCATAACTAGGACATAGTTCCAGGAGTAACCCAGGTGTGTGTCTGTCTAATTAAAGTCTAGTCTTACTGGTCAAAAGTCATTTGTTTTTCAGTTAATTATTTTGCAAATCCCAAGTCAGAACATTGTGTAGGCTGGAAGGATTTTATTCAGAGTAGCTATTAGGTCCTTAATTCCCCGATCATGTGTCTCACTTGGACTTCTCCATCGTTATTGCCAATAAAAAAGCAACTGCAATAATTGAGTGGTTGGATAAAGCACCAGTAGGAATGAAATCCTAGCTAATACTGTTTGAAATTCTACCAATGAAAATCTTAAAATTATTTCCCTACTTGTGCTTGCTAGGCAAGCACTCTGTACCACTTGAGCTATACCTGCAGAATTTTTGGCTGTTATTTTTTTTTCTGGTAGGGTTTCATTTTTGCCTGGGGCCAGTCTTAGGACTTCCCACCCCCTCTTTCTCCTGAATAGCTGGAATTATAGCTGTGAACCAACACACCTGGCTTGTTTTATGTTATAGGTTCTCAGTAACTTTTTGCCCAGGGTGGCTTTGAACCATGATGGTCCCAATTCTTTTTTTTTTTTTTTTTTTTAAATTTTATTTTATTTTATTTGAGAACATACTGTACAGAGGGGTTACAATTACATGGGCAGAATAATGCATACATTTCTTACCGAGCATTGCATCCTCCTCCTTTGTTTACCCTTCACCTCCCTTCCCAGCCTCCCCCCTCCCTCCCACCCAATCATACCCCCCCTCCTCCCCCCCCACCGACATTGTAAAGCTGGTTTTGACATGACATTTTGTACTTCTCATTGTTGCAACAGGTCCACCTGAATCCTTAAACGACTTGTTTGTCCCCGTCTCCTCCACATGTTATACTGACATCAAATATAGTGAAAGCAGGGGTTACACTGTGGGGGAGGGACATACAAAGCAACAAAGAAATAATCTTATAAATGCATTAGAAACACATGCATGAAAGAAACAAAAACATTAAAATACATATTTGAGGTTTTGTTTTCCTAACATCACATTATCTGACTTTTTCCGCTTGACTCATACCTATACTAGATATTGCAAATAAGGGAAACCATGGGACCTATGTTTCTTTGGGCCTGGCTTACTTCACTTAATATAATTTTTTCCAAGCCTTTCCATTTCCTAACAAATGGGGAAATGTCATTCTTTCTGATGGAGGCATAGAATTCCATTGTGTATATATACCACATCTTCTTGATCCATTCATCTACTGAGGGGCATCTGGGTTGGTTGATGGTCCCAATTCTTAAGTAGCTGGGATTACAGATATGAGCTACTGTGCCTTCAAAATTCTGTGCACCTAGAGGATGACACTGTTAAAAAGGAAATGTACTCACCACCTGACTTACGTAACTGTAACCCTCTGTACCTTTACAATAAAATTTAGAAAAAAAAACTGAAAAAGAGTGAAAGACAAACTTTTAATTTCTGCACACTTTTTGAAGGTGATTTCACAATGTCCAGAATAAGAATTCATCCATTCATGAAAATTCAGCAAACCTTCATTAACACTCTATAATGCTGCTATAAATTGTTCTTCAGCTTCTAGGGATGGAAGAGGGGTCAGCATGTGATTTTTTTTTAGGGCTGTTGGTTTATTTCAGATAAAATACATATTCAAGTGAGTCAGGAAGAGGGTTCAGATACAGGTTGGCTTGGGTAGTTAGAAGACTGAGTACAGTCATGTGTTATCTATTGAAAGGAAATATTCTCAGAACTACATTGTTAGCTGACTCCAGAATTGTCCAAAAGCATAGTGCATACTTATATACTTCTATACACTCCTGGTACAGCCTGCTACACATAGGCTACTGTATGGTGTAGCCTGTACAAGTTACTGTGCTAAGTCCTGTAGGCATAGTGATACAATGGTAAGTATCTGTGTACCTAAACATAGAAAAAGAACAGCTCAAATGTAAGACAACAGGAATTTTCAACCCTAGTTTTCACCCCTCTCATGGGATCATCTGCATATCTGTGGTCCATTATGGATGGCAGTGCTATCATGTATTGTATATATAGCCTGGGAGTTTTCAGATGACCATTTTGTCAAGATTCTGCTTGTTAGATGACCCTTAGGGTCTCCCTTAATCTATCCCTGTCCAAAATTTCACAAGCATATTCCGAAAGATACTCATTGGCTTATTCCAATGGGATCCCCTCTCCCCTTCTCCTAGATCTTTATGTTACTGCTGACACTCTACTTCAAAGACCTCTCTGGGCTATACTTCCTGCCTCAGATCTGAATACTAGGTTCAGCCCATTGGTGGATGTAATGGGCTAAGGCTCCTATTTGGAAAAATGGGAGTGGGGCAGTTGTAGAGAGAAAAAGTACTGGGCTGGCACTGGGCAGTCAATCCTGCAACTCGAAGCCATTCCTGATAACATAGGTTAATCATTTGGCTGTTACTAGTTCTTTGTCTTCTTTGTGCAGAAAAACTCTTTTTTCCCTTGAGTTTGTTTGTGTGCTCATCTGCTGGTTGGTTTGGGTTGTTAGTGGAGTCCCACTCCAGTGATATGCTGGGAATCTTGCTAGAGAAGGGGTCTTTAGCATGCTGGCATGTGTTGGGGGAAGAGATGGAAGGCTCCTCCAGGAGGAGTGGGTGGAAGGCACTGCCGAAGCCAGGCCCAGGCTAATTCTAGAGCTATGAACAGACTGGTTTCCTTGACAACAGAGATGAAGTCTGCTCATCTGCTGCTCAGGATGGGCTTTTGTGTGTCTGTGGAAAGCTCTGGGACTTGGGGACAAGAAAGGCAATCCTTTATCAGTGCAGCAAGCCATTTCTGAAAATGTGCCAACCCTTACTGTATTATTAACAACATTAAAACCTTCCTAGGTGGCACAGAAACAGCAGTTATGTAATCTGCAAATTGGGAGCCCAGATATAGTCTTTCATTCCTTTCCACTGTGTTGCCTCTGATCCTTAATGTATCTTACCAGACGCTTACCACTTTTTTGATAACCTGTTTTAAAATATCAAATATGTAGTCATCCTCACTGCAAAAGACCACATCAATAGCATTTCTTCCTTTGTCCGCTAGCAATGATTTATGTGGCGAGGCTGCTGGGAGGAAATTAAAATCAGCACTTGACAAGCTGACATTGGCTCAAACTTGAACATGTCAGACGGCATCCTTTGCAAAGAGTCAGGGATCCAAACCCTCATTCTGATGCAAACCAGAAGACTCTGGCTAACAGACAGTTGGTTTGCTTTACCATCAGGCTTGATCTCAAGGCAGCACGTCTTGATCGTGGCTTGGTGTTTTATTCATGCACCACATTCCCTTCCTATGCATAATTAAAACCTCCTCAAAAAGCAGCCAGGGATCACTGGGGAGAAGATGAGCCAGCAGTGATTTCACATCTCCCTGCAAGAAGCAATATCTGCTGCCAGAAAAACTCAGGGCAAAGATTCTGCAAAATTGTAGCCGATGGCAAACCAAATGGAGATGGGCCTCAGACCTTGGGCTTATAAAAATAGCCAATTTGTTCAAGAATGTCTTTTTTTCAATGTCTGTGTCAGTGCATGGAATTCTTGAACGCTAAATGATACAGATGGGAGACTGTGAGCAGGAGTGACTATAATGAGATGGGAAATAAGTAGCAGAGAAAGGTAGATTCAGACAGATGGAGGAACAGAGCTGGAAGTTAGAGCTTGATACCTTTCTATCAGGCATGTCAGTGATTCTTCTTGTGACATAACACTGTGGCTCTAATTTAACTCCTACATTTTTCCCTTTCCTCTCACTAGCTGGGGTGTGAGCTGTGGCATTCTAAAGCTCTCTACACAGTTCCTTTGTTTACTTCATGTCCCCAAAGGATAGCCCACTGACTTCCATAGGCAAACAGTGGCCTCAGCCTAGAGGTAGCTTCAGTCTGCTGAGCCCTTTGTCTGGAGCAGACCCCTCTACCCTCGTGAGTTTGCTGCTCTGGTTCTAGACAGGGAGACCTTCCTGTCCTACCTCCCACACTCCTGAGGGCCATCTGAGGATGCCTCAGGGAGATCTAGGACCAGATTCTCCATCTCTTAAACATATCCAGTGCTTTTTCCCCATGACAAAGCCACTTCAGTGAGGCAGTGGTATATATGTGTGTGTGTGTGTGTGTGTGTGTGTGTGTGTGTGTGTGTGTGTGTGTGTGTGTGTGTGTGTGTGCATGCATACGTGTGTACATGTATACCAAAAGCTCAGGAGAAGCTTTGTTTTGCATAGGTATGTGATTCACTATTCCCAGGGGCTTGTGACATTTCTATCTTGGATAGGCAGAAATGAATGGCTGGCTTGTGATAAGCCTCGCATTGGGCAGGTGTTTGGATCTGAATGTTTGTAGGGTGGCTTTAAGAAGTAGTGTCACTGGTTAATTCCAGAGCTGTTTCTGGTTAGTTAACAAATATGAACTGTAAAGACCTAAAGGCCTCATATTGTTGGGCTTTGTGTCTGTGTGTGTTTGGGTTTTTCGATTTTTGGTTTTTCCTCCTTCTTGCAAATTACTAACTTTATTCTCCCTTCGTACAGAATTATGTCTGGTTGTCACAATCACCTGTGCTGCTTCATGCTCTGAACCCCGTGTATGGAGGCTGGGGGTGGAGGTACTGAAAATATGGCCATAACTATCATCTTAGGGAAATGGGTCCAACAGAATATTTGGGATTTCATTTTTGCACGTGGTAATTAAAAATTAAAAAATGAAGAGTGAACAATCCCTCCCATGCATCCTCCAGGACAAATTTCCCCATGTGATTTTCAATACAAAACCTGCTGCCTAGTTAATGATGAAAAGGTTTGGTTAAGGGTGACTGAAGGTGGTTGTACACAGGAAAGACATCCTGTGTTTTCTGATGTGACATGCGTGGGCTAGCCACTGAACAGATGCTGCCTAATGAGGAGAGTGACCCAGGGGAGCAGCCGAGAGCCAGCAGGGTTTGGCAGCATCTCTTGGGGTGGGGCGCTGGTGTGGGGGGAGGTTCTGCTGAGAGCTCTGGTTCTCCCCAGGCATTAAGACCAAGCAGCCGCACATGCTCAGTGTCCCTGGGGGCAAGACTGATTAGAAGGGCCTCAAGTGTCACCTCACTGTCAACCATTGCATTGCATTCACCGAGCCCATTCTAATGAGCATTTCTCAGGACAAATCTAGGTGTTGGGGGTACACTGATGAACAGACAGACACAGCTCTGCCCTCTGAGACTTCCAATGTAGTGGCAGAAATAGCCTGTCTGAGATCTATGCTATTCTCAGAATTTCAGAAAAGTTTTTGCACGATGAGCTTTTCCCCAATATCACGCTTTCCCCCAATATCATGCTTTCCCCGTATCACATAGTCTTTGAGGTTACTTCTGTTTCTACTTCATTGGCAGCCTTCTGCTATGTCTTCTTTTCCTACAAAGAGGAAACAGCCATGAGATGGGAGTAGCTGGGACAGTGACAGGAAGTTCCAGATACACCCTCACTCTTTGGTGCCCATCAAATTCTAAGGACCCCTGTTTCCTAACAGTCCAGGGGCCCAGGCCCTGCTGTTATGTTAAAGGAAGGAGACCCATCCTCTCTGTGTGCCTCTAATTGCTGTCTTAGTAGATTCACATTGATGTTGGATGGGTGAAGTATCTCCCTGGAACACTGGCTTTTAAAAATAGGAAATATTAGCTAAATTTGTAAATGATCAAACTTCAGGCAAAAAGGAGTGAGGGAAGATGTTTAGGTGGCTTGGTGATATTTGGGGCACAAGACTTGGGTCCCCACTCCACATCTGTGGTCAGTGAGTTTCACAGACCATGTCATTGTGTCCTCTGCAGATTCGTGTGTGTGTGTGTGTGTGTGTGTGTGTGTGTGTGTGTGTGTGTGTGTGTGTGTTTTGGAGTCTGCTTTGAAGAGTGTATTTGTCCAAGGGCTGGATGTAATGTACTCTTTCACCACATCAGCAAATCACACTCGACTTCTAACACCACTCCATTCTCACAGAGGCAGAGAGATGAGGTATTTTGCATACACTATCCCAGGGCTGTGATTTGGAAGAGAAATAGGATTCATTTTCTTGACACTATCTTTCACCAGTTACAAGTGGTAACAATTGCCTGTGGGACTCTTGAGAAATTGCGAAGTGTTAATTAGCAGAAGCACTGTGTATTTAAAATATATGGGATATTTAAATAACTATAAAATCAAGTCTACTTTGCAAAGTTACAAAGCCATCTGGTCCAAAAATCTGCAGCCTATATTGAGAGACATTTCTAAACGTTTTTAGAATGGAATTTCATCCATTTTGTGTCCTTAGAAATGGAACTGAAGGCTGGAGGCAGGCTATGAGCTGATTGTGTCAAAGCCTGGTGTACTCCAATTGCTCCTAGGTTTCCAGAGGGCCTGTTGAGAGTGGAAGGTTTCCAGAGGGCCTGTTGAGAGTGGAAGGTTTCCAGAGGGCCTGTTGAGAGTGGAAGGTTTCCAGAGGGCCTTTTGAGAGTGGAAGGACGGGCTGTGGCTGTTCCTCAGAAGTCACATGTTTCAAAATGGTTGACTCCAGTGACTCGGCTCTCCTGAATTAATAGTAAAAAGGAAGCATGCCCTTCCATATTTTGAACAAGTACAGAGGACTGACACTAAGAAGTTCAGTTCCGCCACTAACCATAAGTACCAGTTTATTTTCTTTTTACACAAATCACATCTTTTTTTTTTTTTTTTGGGTCCGGTCGTGGGGCCTGAACTCTGGGCCTGGGCGCTGTCCCTCAGCTCTTCAGCTCAAGGCTAGCGCTCTACCACTTGAGCCACAGCACCACTTCTGGCTTTTTTCTTTTTGCTTATGTGTTGCTGAGGAATCAAACCCAGGGCCTCATGCATGCAAGGCAAACGCTTTACCACTGAGCCACTTCCCAGCTCAAATCACATCCTTTTTGACCTTGTTTTTTTTCATAGGTTGAATGACAAAGCAAAGGAGGGTTGGGTTGGGCTATATCTCAACCAGGATCCAACAAGGGAAATAACTTTTTCAAGTATATCAACAGAAGGAATTTTATGCAGGCATTTTAAACACATAAGAGAAGAGCTGAAAAACAAACAGGACATGGTAAAGTCACCCAGAGAGTTGTCCCAAGGACCTCTCCACCTTGAAGCTGGGGACTAGGATGGCTGTATGGAAGCTGGAACACGGCAAGTCTCTCTATTAGGTGTTGGGGCTATTTAGATGCCACTTGAGCTTCAGCATGAGAGAGGAAATGTTCTGGCATCTTCCTCAATTCTGGGATCAGTGTCTCTCCCACTAGCCCTACCCCAGCAGCCTGGGAGCCTGCAAGGGGCAGTGGGAAGACTAGGCTGGTATAGGCCCAGGAGAGGTCACCTTTGCTGGCCTGTAACTGTGAGATTCAGTGAGAGCTGGATACTCACATATCCTTGAACGTTTATTGGGAAAAATCATACCAACAGGCCCTAATGATCTTTAATGAGACCTCCCTATTCTCACCATCAGAAATATTTCCTATGGTACCTGTGTTTTTCTGCATTGGACTTGCCTACCTGGAAGACAGGACAAGCCTTCAAGGGAAGTGTCTATGTTGGATTGTGTTGGGGGGGGGGGGGGGGGCGGGGAAGGTACAAGCTAGAGAGAAGATGAGAAAGAGGAGACAGGACAAGGATTGTGCCTGTGTGTGGAGTGGGAGAGATGAGGCCCCAAAAGCGAGAGGTCAAAGGGCTTTCCCTGAATAGAGAAGGTTACTGCTTGTGTAAGCTAAACTTCGTCACAAAGCAATCCACAATGGAGTGGTGTTCATAGCAGTTTTTTTTCCAGCATATTTAACACACTTTCACACAAAGCACCTTTTCCATTGAGTGTCTTCATACCTCTGAAACTGGATGTGATATCTGCTCACTGAATGAGGCTCTTCCTTCCAGGACTCAGGTGTGATTTGCAGCCACCCTGATATCAGCTCACGACCCACTCTTTTGGCCTGAGGGAATTCAAGGTGCTAACGCACCCCTCTTCTTTGGGTTTGTGGCTGGGTGTACTTGCTTTAAGGACGTCTTTTCAGCTCTTTCCACTTTGGAGCCATCATTTGCAGACAGGCATTAGAAATGGCCCCAAAAGCTACATGGGAAAAAAAAGCACAGAAGGTTAATATGAGGCTTATATATAAATTATATGTCATGAGGTCCAGACAAAGAGTGCTGCTGCAGCTTTAAGGATAGACTTAAATGATGAGCAGAAGTGAGTTGTAAAAACTCAAGGCCTTTGCTTAACTTTCTTCAATGTGGAGTTGAAAGTGTGTGTGAAGTGTGGAACAATACGTCTTACAAGTCCACTTTTCTTTGCTATTGTTATCCTCAATCCTGACAAAGCTTCTCTTAACACAAGGACCCTAAATTTCCACATTCTTCCTTAAAGGTTCCATCCTCTTGTTTGCCCCCATCTTACTTCCCTGTTAATTTGACCCGCGAAAGATCAAAAGAACCAATGAAACACAGCAGGCGCTTCTTAGAATTGAGGAACCATGTCCTCCTGTTCCTGCTGCTATCACAAAATATAATAGAAGTTTATTTGGCTGGAAGAAGGCACATCTGATGAAAGCCTTGCTCCCTCGTAATATAGTGGAAGGCATATCACATGGCAGGAGAACAAAGTTAGGCGGACTAAGGAGGTAGTTCAATGGTAGATGTGCACAAGACCTTGGGTTTGATCCCTAGCACTTAAAATACGTGTAAATGTATACCAAGTGAAACCTTTTTTTCTTCCTTCCTCTTTGCGTCCTGTCCTCCTTTCTTCCCTTCTCCCTTTCTTCCCCCTCTCCTCTCCCCCACCCTCCACCAGTACTGGGGTTTAAACTCAGGGTTTCATGTTCTATTTATTTAGTTGTTGTTGTTGATTTTTTTTGTTTTTGCTCAAGGCTAGTGCCTTACCACTTAAGGCACATCTCTACTCTTGGCATTTTTCTGTTTAAGATTCTCTCAAATTTCTCTCCTTAAGCTGGCTTTGAACCTTGATCCCTCAGATCTCAGTTTCCCGAGTAGCTAGGAATATAGGCATGAGCCATCGGCACCTAGCCTTTCATTTCTTTCATAGTAAGGGCCTTGCTATGTTGTCCATGGTGGAATCACACTTCTAGCCTCAAGTGATCCTCACACTTCAGCCTCCATTGGTACATGCTATCACACCTGGCTAAACTCATCCTGTTTTGTCAGAAACAATCTCACTGGATAGCCAATCCACTCCTGAAACAATTGCCTTAATCCATTCATGAAAGCAGAGTCCTGATAACCTAACTACTTCTTAGAGATATTATCTCTTAATATTGTTATGATGGCAATTAGTTTTGTTTGGTGTCCTTCCCTCCTTCCTTCCCTTCCTCCCCCCTCCTTTTCTCCTGTTCTCTTCCCTTTTTCTCTTCCTCCTTTCATCCCTTCCTTTCCTTTCTTCCTCTCTCTCTCCCTTCCTCCCCCCTTCATTTTCTTTCTTTTAGAAATAGAGACCAGAACCTCATGCATACTAAGCAATAGCTCTATCTCTTGAGGTGCACCCCCAACATTAAATAGAAATTAATTTCAACATAGGTCTTGAAGGGAGCCTTCAAATCATAACAGAAGACGAGGGGCTAAAGAGAATGGAAAAGTGGGATGCTCATACTTTAATCATTTTTTGGTCTGACTCACCTACAGAGATGAGTAACCCCAGATAAAGAAGGCAGGTAGGTGATGAATAAGAGGTCTAGAATGAAGGATGAGGTGCTAGAGATTGAAAAGACCAAGTAATAAAGGGAGTAGGCAAGGTGAGACCTGAGCCCAGCCACAGAAGCCGTGCTGTCACATGCTGGGGTAGAGGAGCTGGTCCTTGTCTGATCAGAGAGCTTCATGTGGAGCAAAAGTGAGGGCTGACACTGTGAAGCTTGAAAGCCAAGATGACTATCCTAAGAAAAGTCACAGTGCCACTGCTTGCCTGAGCCCATGGCAGTCTCTGGAGATCAATCCCAGTATTCTTCCTAATTGAATCAGAGAAGCACTCAACCTCTTTAAAGTGTCTGCTACTGATTGATTGGAGTCAGTGCCTGACCCAAAGCCTTGGGACTGTCTTGAGCATAGGCCATGAAAAGTCATGGATGATTTTTGTGAAGCATATTAGAAATACAATCCTGTGTTATATGGCATGGGTTGGGAGAGCCCATGCCGTGAAAATTCAGAGTAAGAAATATCTGCCCACTCCTGCACTAGATCAGTGGTAGGCCAGCTTTTTGTTGGTTGGCTGGTTGGTTTATTTTCTTTTCACATTAGCAGTATTAGTGGGCAAAGTTACTCCCACCTCATCCTGGGGTGTTTGTGCCTCTTCTCCCTGTCTACTTCCCTGATTATTGTCTCGTCATGAAAGAGCTCAGGTTACACTAGAGGCAAGTTCTCATCTCCTTTTTGATCAAGGGATTTTCTTTATAACTATATAAAGACAAAAACAATGGTTTATTATTTTAACAGGTGCATTGAAATTAGGAAAAGAGGATTCTATTGACAGGTTTCCCATTCTCCTAGGAGTTGTTCTGATGCTGGAGATATAAGCCAGAGATAAGGAGGGTTTTTAAAAAAATTGTTTTCCTGACTAAAAGGTCAAGACCATCCCCGGTTGACCCTGTTAGAGTGATGAGCTAGAGCAGTCAGAACTCATTAGCATTGCCTGGGTGAGCAGTTCAATTCAGAAGCATCGATTGAGCCCTGGGACAAGTGCCACAAAAGGTCAATGCCTTGCATCCACTCTTGATCCCATAGCTAAAAGCAGAGCTTCTGCATAGTCACAGTGAGTAACTACATCTACAACATCTTCCCCTCCATCCCTGCAGTTTCCTTTGTCACAACGGTGCTGCTGATGACAGGGTGCTTTTACACCCTTGCTACTCTAAATGTGGCATGGACTAACAGCAACGATTTCATCAGGAATCTTTGAGAAATGCAGAATCTTAGGCCCCACATAGACCCACTGAATCAGAATCTGTAGCTAGTAAGATCCTCAGGGGATCTACGTACACATTCATGTTGGTGAAGTTCAGGGGCCCTTCTGGAGGTCAGAAGTCAGAAATCTAGATGTCAGCAGAGGTTCACTCCCCTATAAAGGAGGGTCCTTCCTTGACTCTTCTAACTTTGGTACCTCCTTAGCCACATCATCCACTCTCTGCCTTCATGATTCTATGATATCTTCTCCTATTTGTACTGAGTCTCTCTCTCTCTCTCTCTCTCTCTCTCTCTCTGCTTGTCTCTTATAAGGACTTACCATGGATAACCTAGATAGTATTATATTAACATCCTTATTTGAATCACACTTGCAAGGACTGTGACATAAGAGGTAACAGCTACAGTGCTTGACTCCATTCCTGCACTGTATGTGGAGTCAAGTGTGGGATTGGAGAGTAGAGACATAAATATCTGACACATGTATACACCTTCATGGGGAGCTGACAGGGTAAATGTTGAATCCCCTGTGAAAAAGCCACCCAGAAATGCCGTGAGACATTTCTCAGGAGACAACTTCCAGGGCTGCTATGTAAAAATATGCACACTGTGGAAAACTCGCCCAAGGTCACACAGCTGCAGAGTTCCTCACCCAATAACACAGAGTGGACTCAAATGGGATCATAATGGGACAGGCCCTAGCCTAATGTCTGGAAATAGCCCATGCTGAAAAGTATACATTTATTCCACCTACCAGTTCTTTCATTTAACACCATGTGGGTCCACATTTCCCTGAGGTAGCATGCAGTGGCTAATGTCATGTGAATGTGCATCATCAAAGAAGTTGTTAGACGGGATTTAAAATGTCTCTATCACTTGGTCCATTTTGTCTGTTCTATTCTTTGGACTAAGACATTTCATTTGTTTACTAACTAGTACGTGAAGCCTCACTGAATTTGGTTCAAATGCTCTCTGCCCTTTCTTTGAGTGGTCAAAGGTAAGGTCCCCCTTGTATTTACCCACTTCTTACATCCTTTATGAATTTTAGTCTTAGTGTACAGGCTTTACTATTTTCTTCTCAGATTGAACAATCTCATTCCCTACTCTTGTGTTTCACACTTGTCCCCCAAGAAGCATCAGAAGCCCCTTTCAAGGCTTGAGTATGTCAGGAGATGAACCAGCCTTTCACTGACTGTAATAAAGACATTAAGGAGTTTACTGGAAAACCCTGCAGCCCAACCCAGGCATTCTTACCACTAATGCAAACAGCATTATAACCACAACTGGAGACTCTAGCCTACTGTTCTCCTTCCATTTTCTGTGTTATAACAGAATATTATACCATGAAGAATAGAAGTTTATTTAGTTTATGGTGCTAGAGACTGGGAAGTCTAAGACCATACTTGCAGCATCTGATAAAGGCCTTCTTGTTGTAGAAGGAGAAGCAGATGCTGGCACTGTGATCTTGGAGAAAAATGAGCCAATCTCATCCTTTTACCAAGAGCCCACTCTGGAGATAATGTCCTTAATCCACTCATGAGGACAGTGCTCTGACATAGTAACCTCTTAAAGCTCCTACCTCATAATACTATTACAATGTCAATTAAATTTCAGCAGGAGGCAGGGACATTCAAGCAATAGCAAGTACTCAGAAAGGCAGGTGGAACCAACAATTTAAAATGCTTATCATTTTCACTGTATTTGATGTCAGGGCCCTGCATCTTTTATATACATTTCTCTAATTTGGGGAGGGGAAGGGAAAAAACAAAATGCTTAAATAAGGATTCAGGTTAACCCATTGTAACAATGAAATATACAAGACACTATGTTGAAAGCGAACTTTACAACTTCGTCAGGGATGTGGGAGGGGTAGTTGTGGAGGTGGGAAAGCAAGGGATGGTAGGGGAAAAACAAAGGAGGAGGCAACAATGCTCAATAGGAAATGTACTCGGTACCTTGCTCATGTAACTGTAACCCCTCTGTATAATATTCTTACAATAAAAAACATACTAAAAAGAATAAATCTTTTATCTCAAAAAAATGTTCATCAGCCAAAACTGTGTTTATTACGGAAATCTAGCTGCATGCTTAACCTTCCTGATTTTATTAAGCTCCATCTCACAAATAGGTTGGCATTCCCTTGAGAACATTGACTAGGCAACCAGCCCAGATGCGTGCTTGCTGGCAAGATAGAATCCAGGCAGCAACTTACAAAATTAAGTCATTACAATATCAGTAAAGAATGATTTAATAGTAGCATCTAACATCTATTGAGTCCTTACTATTCCCCAAGCCTTGTGCAAAGCCTGAGCTTTTTGCATACTGTCTCAAACAATCCTGGAGGAAGGACTATTTTTTTTCACATTGTACAAATGAAGAACTTGGGGTTTGGAAAAATTAAGTTACAGCTAGAAGGATGTGGAGCTTGGATCCAAACCAAAGCCTTTAATGTTGGATTCGTACCATGATGCTCCATGGTAGAGCCAGTTTCCTGAGTCTTTAGGGTGGGAAGAGTTTTGGACTCCTCTTGAGTAATTTACCATCCTTTGTAGTTTTTAATTTTAGTTCCTGCATCCCAACATTGAGAAAATACAAGCAGAATTGGATGGCAGATCTGGGAGGACTTTTGGAAGGATAATACCTGTTTGGAATGACCATTGGTTGAATATCTACTATGTATTAGTCCCTCTGGAATCTTTCTATTACAACTTTTATTACCCAGTAAAGCAGCCATTGCATTTCCATCTCATCTTTTCAACTTTGGCCTTCTCATGCTATGCTAGGCTTGTCTCATGACATCATGTTCCTGTTTCACAAGGAAGAGGCTCCTTCCTCGTCAGAACATGGATGTACATTGAATGAAAACATGTTTGGGAGCTTTGTGCATAAGTCTACCTGTATCCAGGATCTCAGAATACAGCACTACAAAGGCAGATAGACAGGTAACAAACCATGTCTGCCAATAGGCTGTTGAGAAGCTCTCCTAAATTCTTCATGGTCTGTTTCTCTTGAGTCATCTTTTGGCTTCCTGACCTTGAAGATGACCTGAAGATAACACTAACATCTAACTTGGGTTCCTACACTTCATCATTTATAAGACACATGTTCCCTACATTAAATAAAATCTCCCAAACTAGAATATGTCCTCTGATCATAGTGATATAACTGGCAGCATTTTTTCTTTCTTAGCAATTTAAGATAATGGTATATCAATCCATTTATATCTTAGATTTTAAAAAAACATGGTAGTGCCAGCATTTGTTTATGTATTTGTTGATAGTCCTGGAGCTTGAACTCTAGGCCTAGTTGCTATCTTTGAGCTTCTTTGGCTCAAGGCTAGCGCTCTACCACTTGAGCCACAGTGCTACTTCTGGCTTTTTGTGAGTAGTTTATTGGTGATAAGAGTCCGGTAGACTTTCTTGCATAGGCTGGCTTCAAACTGCAATCCTCAGATCTCTCTTGTAGCTAGGATTACAGGCATGAGCCACCAGCGCCTGGCCAGTGTTTATTTTTTTATCCCTCACTATCAAATGTCTTCTTTGTGTTCACTGACTCAGTTCCACATGATCAAGTCACCAGTATCTGAAAGTCCCAAATTGTTACGAGGTTTATCTTTCATTCCTTCCTTATGTCTTACCAATAGTTTGTGGCATCTCAGGAAGTTGTGAAATGGAAGGTCATTTGTTAAGGTTTGTGGTTATTATTTCCTTGGATCTGATGTTAAAATAGCCTAATCACTCTACCACCTAGAATGAATTTGGTTGAACTTTATTAAGTCTCCTGTGGAAGAAATACTAATTTTGTTACCTGACTGTAAGATTAATCTGGCTTTCTTGGTAGTTGTCCTTTCATGTCTGACTGTTCACTAGGGCAATTGCTAGGGCCATGTTGGTGCCAAAATTGCATAAAACATCACACTAGATTTCTGAAAAACACATAGTTTCCTGATCATCTTTTGCTACAAGCCATTTTTCCCTGAAGGTTATATTTTTTTGAATGTCATATCTTATGGGACCTGATTTCAACTAATCTGAGAATAAAACTAAAAGAAAATAGAAGCATCTTGAAAAAAATTTTTTAGAGGAAAGTAAGTCTGGAAGACTCAAAAGAATCATTTATCTCTGATAATAATCTGCTAAAACAACCAGAATAAAAATGTCAGAAACTATTTGATAGTCTTTATATAGTGTAAGAAGACATAGTTTCTGAAAAATGGAAGGGAATAGTTGTAAGGAGAAAATAAACAAAAAGGCCTGAAACAAAATTAGAGATTAGGGGAAATATTAAAAAAACAAAATGTTGAATATAATAATTAAGGCTGGAAACATGGCTGGAAGCAGTAAAATATGTGCCTAGCAAGCACAAAGCCATGAGTTCAAATCCCAGTGGTGCCCCATCAAAAGAATTAAAATTTACTGCAATTTTGCTGAATTACAACAATTGAATCCTAGTATTTATGAGGCAGAGGCAAAAGGATCATGAGTTTGAGGGAGACTGTCTGGAAAAAAAATCATTGATATGAAATCTAACAACATCAAATTGTTTAGCATATAAGGAAGGGAAAATGTCAACAATGAAACTAGTGAGAAAAAAAGTAATCAGTCAGAGATTCAATGCATGGATAATTGGTGATCCTGAATAAGACAGTGGAATAAATGGAATGGAAGCAATAACTATACAGTTAATAGTAAGCTATCTCTAGCTAAAGTGAAGGTGTGATTGTAAACTATGTGCCGTAACAGCCACCTTAGAAACAGCAATGCTCAGTGGGCTTTCTTATATTTGGTGGCTACATCATCTCTCAGGCCGGGGAGCATCTACAGGAGCCTCTACATCTACAGGAGCCAAGGCCTGAGAAAGTGTGAAGACAGTACCTTTAATCTTATTGCTAGTCCGCTTTCTGTTACTGTCACAACTACTCTAGAGAAATCATCTGAGAAATAGGGAAAGTTATTGAGGTTTTATCTGTGACCAGTTGACCCCATTGCTCTGGTCCCTATGGCCACACAGTATCATGGTAGGGGTACATGATGGGTGGGGGAAGATCATTCACTTCATGGCTAGGTGCAGAAGAGAGGAAGAGAGTGTGGAGGTTCTACCTTCGCTCTTGAGGGGATATCCCCAAGTGTTCAAAAACCTCCAATTAGTCCTGGATATTTAAAGGTTCTCCCAAACCTTTAATACTTGGGCCTTTGGGAGACATAACAGATCCAAACTGGATCAGGTGAAGCTCATCACTTCTACTGTTCCATGGCTTACATTCCATATGCTCCTGTCCAGAGAGAACAGGGGCTAGGGACTGTAGATGACTAAGTAAGAGGAAGAGTGTTTTGGGGAACACATGGCGCTGTCTTTGACACCGACATGCAAATACTCAAAAATATACATTGGTAGGAATAGCTCTCCCCACTCCCAACATTCTCACAGTAAAATAATGTAAACCCTACAGATTTATCAGGGAGAGCTGTGGAAAGTCAACAACATGTACCGGATTTTCTCCATCTCATTCCTGACATCCTGTGATGTCTCCACAAGGGTATCTGCAGCTCAGCAGTTCCCATGAGAGCCCTCAGAACCTCCCACCCAAGACAGTTAGCAGGCCTGCTTCCCACCATCTTCATTTCCTGGGTCTAGCACCTGTCCCCCTCCTTGCTTCCTTCCTCAACCCCCCCCTCCTCCCCCCCCCCCCCCCCCGGCTCCTACCACCACCACCACACAAACAGCAAATTGCAAATCACCCTGGAGTTATGACTTTTCAGACTTCTCCAAGGGAGCGAGGAGAGGATGGAGTCAGAATATCCTCCTATCCTAGATGCCACGTGTCTTATTTTCTTATGTGTCCAATTAGTAAAACAAAATACTCCTAAATCCAAATAAAATGAAACCAACAAGCAACTTTGTACTTACTGTGCTAAAAGAGCATCTAGGTCCATTTCTGCTGAGCTAGGATATAGTTTATAACATTAGATATGGGGAACATATTGTCCAAGAGCTGCTTTTTAATTTCTTGGTTGTGAGTGGGGGGAAGAAGGGGATGGAAGGGCGTGAGGACTGCCTTGCCGCATGATTCAGTGCGATGCACATCTTTCTTTCTTACTGAACAAATATTCTCAGATTGAGCCAAATAGAAGAATCCTTGTTTTATGTTTATTCTTGATTGAGTTCAAACTTTTCAACATATAGCTTGACTGAGTTTAGTTACAGTTTCACATAGAGGCAACAGGTGACTGCTGAAAAGGATCTGGGACTAGATTTGCAGACATCTAGAAGTGGAGAACATGCTTCAGAGGACGGTCAGCTCAATTAGCCTTTTGCAGAACTTTTATCTGTGTGGTCTCCAAGGTCAGCTGACCTTTTCTACTGGAGGGACTGTGTTTAAGAAGGGTGAGCCCAGCTATCCTGCTTGTTCAGTGATGCCTCTGTATCCCTGGGGCATTCTGAATGCCCCCTCTTTTCCCTTCATGAAGATATGAGGACAATTTGGTTGGTTTTTGTTTTGTTTTTGTTTCTGTTTTGTCGGTTGTGGGGCCTGAACTCTGGGCCTGGGCGCTGTCCCTCAGCTCTTCAACTTAAGGCTAGTACTCTACCACTTGAGCCACAGTGCTACTTCCAACTTTTTCTGCTTATGTGGTGCTGAGGAATCGAACCCAGGGCCGCATGAATGCAAGGCAAACGCTCTACCACTGAGCCCCCTTCCCAGCCCTGACAATTTGGTTTTGAGCCACCTGGGTTAAAATCCAACACTAGAGCCCCTAGGTTGGAAACTACCTGGAACCTTCCTGAGCCTTTATTGGAGCACTGTCTACCCCTCCCCACATCAAATTTTATAACTATCTGCCCAAAAGTCCCAATCTCCACTGTGGGCCTTTGAGAGCTAGGTTTAGGAATTACACCCTTGGATCCCAGTAGTGAGACAGTACTGGCTTGGAGCAGATATTTAAAGAAAGAACTGTCTTTGAATCCAGATGAAGCAATGCTTAGAAGTGAGATCTCACCTTGCATCTCACTTAGCAGCCATGGAATCACAGGCAGGTGATCTGTGGCCATCTGACACCATTACAACCCACCTGTGGAGGGCCCGCCTCTTCCTCCTCATCCAAAAGCATGGCCCACCTTGTCAGAGTGAGTACCAGAGGAGCCGCCATGCCTGACTCTTAATCTTTGTTTGTTTTTTGGTTGGGGGACAAGCTCAGCTCTGAGACTTTTTGCCAAGACAAGAGCAGAACCAAATCCCCAGGGCATCTACCCAGGGATTAAACCTGGGATTTGGGTGGTAGCCGTTATTGATTTCCATTCCCCACTCTTCCGTCAGCCCCCTGGCTTCCACTTGCCTTCCCTTGAAGGAAGATGGAAAAACTAGTGAGAACAAGCTCTGGAACCAAACCCAGGCCCTGCCCTTAACCAGCTCTGTGACCCAAATTCAGTTACTCAGTTTCCCAGAGCCTCAGATGTCTTCCCTCTCATGTCCAGTTCTAGTTCTGAATCACTCCTGAGTACTAGTAGATACTAGGTAATGCCTGTGCTGTCCAATGAGTGGAATGGAACCAGTTCCCAGTCTGCAGTTAGGAAGCACAGCTGGATCTGATCCAGCCCATAACATACAAGTTCTAAGGAGTAAGAGAAGGAAAAAATTATTTACCAATGCACCAGAAATGCCCATAAGTCAGTCCTCCAGGAGCCCACACCAGCCAGCTAATGGGATTTCCAGAGATGAACAGAGACAGACTTTACCACCTCTCTCTTTCTTCCTTTTCTTTGAAACTACTTTTGTCCTAAGTGATCACAACAGTGAACATCTGAAGAATTCAAAAACATGTGAAGACATGATGATAAGCGGAGGTGTGAGGGCCCTCTTTATCTGGACACACCAGACTGGGTGTGGCCAGCCCCTTATTCAACTGTCTCCATGTATTTTGTAAAACAGCAGCAGCAGCATGGCCATGAGTGACTCTAGTGTCATAGTCAAGGATCGGTGAGTTTGAGTTTTGACTCCAGGCCCTTGGCTTGCAGCAGCACTGTGTTTCCTCACCCAGGGCTGACCTGGGAGGGGGCAGGGCAAGGCTGACAGGCTGGCAGCACAGAGTGGTCGTTGTGCCTATGGCAGTGGTGGGCAGCTGGGAAATGGCAGTCTGTGGCATCTTTCCTTTGGGGCTGTAGGTGCCACGTTCAGGTCTGGAGACTGAAGTCACAGGTTGATAATCACCTACCCCTCCTTGGGTACGCAGAGCTTAAGCAGATTTTAGGAAAAGGCCAGGTAACTTGGGCATCTGTTATTCTCCTTGTTGACCTTCTGTTCTTTCTACGGCAACAAGGAACAATCTGTTAAAATATGATTTCATACTCCAGTGGGCATATGTACAGGGAAGAAATTGCTCCTTGACAGGGTGTGTGTTCATGACTTACAGCCCCAGGATGCATGCCAAGCAGGGTCTTTGCTGAGGAGAGAAAGAGGTATGAGTAAGTGTTTAGATTGGTGACGAGTGTTCAGAATGGAGTTCTGGGGCCCTCTGAGCAGAGTGGTAGGTCCTGGATGGGAGAAGAGGGGGAGACAGAAGAGGGTCAGGTGGGCATTTGAAGAGCCCAGAGGGTTGTAGAGCCTGCTATGGGGTAGGTTATGTTACCTATTACTTTGTCTTCCTATGTTCAGTGTTCCATTGTGGAGTTGAACTAATTAGGTATGGTCAGATGTCAGGGTTGTGTTTCAAGGTAGAAGAGTGGCTGGAGGGCCTAAAGGCACCAAGTTTAGTAAGCTATGACATATACACCAGGTCACCTGCACACATGCCACCACCTAGCATCTTGGGCTGCTTGGGGTTCTGTAAACTCACCCAGGCCTTCCTCCTCTTTAGGAACCCAGAGCCTGGGTGGACCTCAGGCCCATTTTGTTGGACTGACCAGATCTAATTTCCTAGTGCACTCTTAGTTACATTGATGGAGTTCAGTTAGCACCCTCTCAACACCAACCTAACCTTGGATCCAGCAACTGTGTGTGTGTGTGTGTGTGTGTGTGTGTGTGTGTGTGTGTGTGTGTGTCTGTGTGTGTCTGTGTGTCCATGTGTCTGTGTGTCTGTGTGTTCATGTCCTCTAAGGTATGGACTCCAGTGCTTCTGTCAGATTGCATGTGGAATGAAAGAGGTGAGCCAAAGATGTGACTGCTTGAAGGAGGGGACTGTGAGGACAGTCTCTTAGGAGATAGAACGCCTGGGCTGAAGGAGGAAAAGGTGTTCCTGGTGGATACCAGTGCCCACAGGGAATCTATGTGGCACCTTCAGGTCCTGCAGGTAGCCCCAGAGCATGACAGGTGGAGAGGGCAGAGTGGCAGTAAAAGGTAGGCCAGTAGGCCATCATCCTACAAGTGGCCAGTCTCAAAGAGAAGGGAGCGAGCAGAGAGAGCAGTCCCCTCAACTGGGGGGTGATGAGTTTGAATTTTTACCATGAAATATGCATTTGGGTTGAAAACAGAAATTCAGAATTCAGAATTTACATTTGGAAAAGGCAAAAGCATACCTGACAAAAAGTCTTGTGGGAGAGCAGGAATTTAATAAAATGGTACAAGGAAGGAACCTCTGTACTTGTTCTTTCTGAAAGTGACTCTGGAAACTGTGGATAGTGTGTGGGAGAAAGGATGACAAAGAAGGAGAGATCATCAAAGGAGAGGAGGATAGATGAAGTCATAATTCAGGGTCCCGGATAAACAAAAATTTTGGACATAAAACCAGAAATCTTGGTGACCAGCTAGATGCACAGGGCAAAAATTGAGAAGAGTCAAGGCTGCCTTTTAAGTCCTTGAGCCTTTTTTTATTTGATGGGATTTGAACTCAGAGCCTTACACTTACGAGGCAGTTGTTCTACCACTTGAGCTATAGTTCTGGCTCTTTCAAGTAGGGTATCAGAGGATTTATGTCCAGGCCAGCCTGGACTGTGATTCTTCTATTTATGCCTTCTGTGTAGCTGGGATGACAGATGCATGCTAGATAGAACCAAGTTTTATTGATTGAGAGGGAGTCTCCTGGACAATTTTCTCTGGGCTGGCCTTTGATTATGATCTTCCTAATTGCTACCTCCTAAGTAGGAGGGTATCAGGTGCCTGTTCTTCCTACTTGGGCATCATGCATGCCTCATATTGCGCCTTGCTTCTCAGCTCTGCTCAGAGCTATGGATGGCTAGAAGCTGAGGTGAGCAGAGTATGTGCTGGGAAATCTCAAGCTGATGGGCAGTAACACTGGGCTTGATTCTGCTGCAGAATCAGAGTTCTCCTAGGCAGAGTCATCAGAGGCCCCCAGAATAGCAGCCTTATTCTTGGAGCTCTTATGGTGGAATCTCAATACTGATAGAGAATGGTATAGGAATTATTTTTTTCAGTGCTTTATTTTGTTCACCAAGGGACAGATGTCTTCCTTCATTTATTTATTTATCTATTGTTCTGGTCCTGGGGCTTGAATTCAGGGCCTGGGCACTGTCCTTGAGTCTCTTTGAGCTCAAGGCTAGCACTCTACCACTTCAGCCACAGAGCCACTTCCAGTTTTTCTTAGTTTATTGGAGGTAAGAGTCTCACAGACATTCCTTCCTCGTCTGGCTTTGAAGATGTCTGTCCTCTTATAGGAGTAGCACATGTTCCTTCTGGGGACAAAATATTGCATTATTGCACATAAGAAATTGCTCAGGAAAGCCGGGCGCTGGTGGCTCACGCTTGTAATCCTAGCTACTCAGGAGGCTGAGATCTGAGGATCGCAGTTCAAAGCCAGCCCGGGCAGGAGAGACCGTGAGACTCCTATCTCCAATAAACCACCAGAAAACCGGAAGTGGCGCTGTAGCTCAAGTGGTAGAGCACTCGCCTTGAGCTGAAGAGCTGAGGGACAGCGCCCAGGCCCAGAGTTCAAGCCCCACGACCGACCAAAAAAAGAAAAAAAAAAAGAAATTGCTCAGGAAGTGGCGCTGTAGCTCAAGTGGTAGAGCGCTCACTTTGAGCTGAAGAGATGAGGGACAGAGCCCAGGCCCAGAGGTCAAGCCCCACGACTGACAAAAACAAAAACAAAACAAAACAAAAAAACAAAACAAAAGAAATTGCTCAGGGAAGTGGCACTGTGGCTCAAGCCATAGAGCGCTTGCCTTGAGCTGTAGAGCTGAGGGCCAGCACCCAAACCCAGAGTTCAAACCCCACAACCAACCAAAAAGAAAAAGAAAGAAAGAAATGAAGTCATTACCCTCGCTCATGTAAGCTTACTGTACAGTAAGCTTTAAAGAGCACTATTTACAGTAAAGATCAAAAAACAAGACACACACATATACACACACACACACACACACACACACACACACACACACACACACACGAAATTGCTCAGGTTCTAACCATTCCAGCCTTAGCTGCTTATGACATGGACAGTCTTAGATCAGATGAGAGGAGGAAGCTGTGCTTGAACTGAAATAACTCACCTGGCTGCAGGACTGGTCTTCAGGGAGAGTAGTGTGTTTATGGGGATATAAGCAACCCCACTTGGAAGGGAGGACTCCCATGCTGGTGAGTACTAGACAGATATAGCATCAAGGGATAGCTATTCTAGCCAAAATTTAAACCACTGGCTGGGCATGTAGTACTAGATATGCTGCATGCTGAGCCTAGTTCTTAGAAATAATTACTAGTGCACTGAATATCTGTACGCAGCTGCAGGACCTGGACAGGCACCTTGTACTCACCAATTCCATTCTCCTTGCTCCTTGTTAGTGAGACAAGCTCCCTCATGACTCTACTAGGAATAGCGTCAGGTCAGGGATGGAGCAGAGCTGAGCCAGAGCTACAGGCAGGGGCACATTTGGGGGACCGTTAGGGGTGCTGCAAGCCCGAAGTGAGGTACCCCAGCATCTGTGAGGCTGAACCATAGGGCTCTCTAGTGAAAATAAAAGTTATCCCTTGAAAAAGAAAATTTTTCCTGATTAATCTTTTGAAGAACTTGGTTCCCAGTAAACTTGAAAATAGCAACATCCCTATGTTTGTAAGATGTTAACATCTTCCTTTAGGAGTATTTTATGATCTATGAACTAGGTGTTAACGAGGGGGGGCTTTCTTCTGCTTGAACTATAGGTGGAATTGTTTTGAATCCATCAATTCATGACCTATGTTAAATCTTAGGCTTTCCCATTTCCTGGAAATGATATATTTTAGGTGCTTTCTACCTCATGGGATGAATCTCAGAGTCACTGACAGCTCTGTTAGTTTAGTGATGGTTAGTGATGTGTTTCTGGGTTGGTAGGGCTGATGGGTGGTAGTACTGGGGAGAACCCTTACTCAAGACTCTCCCAGACAGGTACCTATGCTTTAGTACAATTAGCCATCCCTTTACCCTAGCATTCAGATCCCCAACTCACACTATAGGCATCTCATGTAGAAAGGAAAGGAATGTAACTATTCCTAGAGGCTCCTTTATTTATGCAATTGAGGTTCCAGACCAATTCAGGAACCCAACTATCAGGAAGAGGTCTCACCTCTTGGCCCAGCAACTTGTCAACACTAGCCTTCCTCCCTTGGTCTCTTGCAGGACTTCCTCATTCAGATCCCTCCACCATACAGAGCACTGTCTTTCATCTTAGGCCTCTGCAGCCAGCATTCAGCAAAGGGATGGAAAAGGAATATTGGTCCAAACTATAAAGATAACAAGGGTGACTTTACCCTTTTTTTAATGGACATCATTTATCGTTAAAATAAAAATTCATTTGCAGTTCATTTTTAAGCATCTCCTAGAAATCCATAAAAGAAATTAGATGAAAAGCCAAGACAAAAAAGTCCTGATGTTTGCTGTTTGTATTTTCCAGTTTCTACCTGAACGTGTGATGTTGTGTAGATGTGGCTGTCAGTCCTGAGCGACGAGCAGGGTGTGTAGACGCAGCACTGAGGGTTCAGAATCTTGGACAGGTCTGGGCCAGCCACCTGGTAAGTAGTCATGGCTTTTGGAGGTGATACATACTATGGAGTTGGGTCCATTGAGTGAAGGTGAGCTTTCAGAGACTCAGGTCATTGCTCCACACTCCCGCTATCCTGCTGACATGAGAGCCAGGGAAGTCACTAGGCCCTACCACTTAGTTCTGTTCCATCCCCAGCAAGAGCATGGGCCTCTGGTGGGCACTGCCTGCAGGAGAAAGCTCACTACCTTACAAGCAGCTGTCCTGTCCTCCCATTCCTGAGCTGTTCCTGCGGGTAGGAAATTCTCCATCACTGGCAGTAGTCTGCCTGTCTGCAGCCATCACCTGGCTTTCTAGTTCCAGTTCTCTAGACTTCAGGGTATCAGCCTAATCACTTCCACTAGATGGCCTAGCAGGTGTTCAGAGATGGTATGCTGGAGTGAAGTAAGGACCAGGAGTCAGACACCACTTTGGATGAATTCACTATTGCCTGTGCTATCTTGGACAAGTTAGTTAAGCTCTTTAAATTGGTTTCTTTACCTGAAGCTGGGACAATATTATCTTTCTCATAGAGTGCTTCTGAATATAGAAATAAATCATGAATAGAAGTGGCCTGGTGTGATGTCACTAATTCTGTGTCACCCACTGGTTGTTCTATAGTTCATTCAGTTGAAGAATTGTATGCCCAAGTTAAAGGACCCACAAAGTAGCTACCAAAAAATAAAGTTAAGGTTGTCAACAAAACTGTTCGTACTTCAGACATCAGTCACAATTTAGATCCTTAGGCCACCTGCACTTCTGTCTGCCTTAGCTATAGGTTTGCAGAGTGGTTGGGAAAGGTCCCTATAGCCCCTCTTTAGGTTCAGAAGTTCATTAGAATGACTCATAAAAAGTACTGTACTTAAATAGTTTTATTATAGAAGATGGAAGTCAGAGAGAGCCAAATGAAGACATGGAACAGGGTCTGGGCAGGGATAGGGACATACAGAGCTTTGTAATCTTCTTTTTTTTTTGGTCAGTTGTGGGGCTTGCCCTAGGTGCTGTCCATGAGCTTCTTTGTGCTTAAGGATAGTGTTCTACCACTTGAACCACAGTGCCACTTCCAGTTTTTAAGTGGCTAATTGGAGATAAGAGTCTCACAGAGACTTTCCTACCTGGGCTGGCTTCAAACTGCAATCCTCAGCTCTCAGCATCCTGAGTAGCTAAGATTACAGGCTTGAGCCACCACTGCCTGGCACTCTCTCAATGGCTGTAACGATCAAGACGCTTCTCAAAGCTCAGTGCGTAGGCTTTTACTTTTTTAAATCAGGAGGCTTTAATAGAGAGACATGGTTGATTAAATCATTTTCTCTCTGGTTGAACTCAATTTGTGAAGTGTGTGTGGGGTGGAGCTGAAGTTCCAACTTTCTAGTCATGTGCTTGGCCAGCAGCCACATGAATCACTGTAGGAAACTCAGGTCTCCTTGAAAGGCGCTCAGTATGAACAATAAAAGATATTTCTACTGTCTTGTGTACATTAGAAGAAAAAAAACTCTAAGGATTTTTGAAGTTCTATGACAGGAACTGAAAACAAAGGTCAGGTATTCTCTTTCTTTTACCACACCTGGCCTAACAATCATTGGTCTCTTTTGGACCAGGCTGTTGTGTTCCCATTACCTGATCAGAAAACTTGGCATTCTCATCAATCTTTTTCTGGAGGTTCCTCTTTTTGTTAATATAGCTGAAGACAGGATGAGTCTAAAGCCAGTAGTTTCTGTTATTTAGTGTGTATCTGTTTACAGCTCATTCACAAGCCTCTCATTACTCAAATTCTTAATGCTAAGATGATTGTAGCTCCTAAATGACACCTAATAAGAGCAAAGGGTTAATAGCACCTTTTATGTATCACAGGCCCTGTACTTAAGTACTTAAGATTCATAAAGTCTGATCCTCCTTACAGCCTCCTTTTGAGGCGAATGAGTACAATCTCTGTTTTATATATGGAGAAAATGGTACAGAGCAGTTATATTAGTTGGTCCAAGATCACCCATCTAATAGTGGCACAACTGATATTTGAACCCATTTATTTCAGGAAGGGAAAGGAGAAGCAACACAAAGATTTTTTTGGTTCATAAAGTTACAGGATCTAACCAAGTCCTGTTGTCATGGTGATGGAATCAGGGCATCTACACATGGGCCCCTCCCATGGAGTGCCTGTGGAACAGCCCTATGGGCTGAGCTTTAAGAAGGGAAGGTGTCTATGGACATGGTAGTGTGGCCTTGAACATCTTGTTTCTTTGGAGGGGTGAGTTGCTTTCCAGCCTTCCCAAACCTGTTCTTGAGCAGTGCAACCACTCCACAAAGAAGAAGAGAGAACCCAACATCTTGCCTGGATGGATAGGATTGAGGCTAGAAATGAGACTATGCTAGCCCAGACAAGCCCAATATTAGAGAACCTAAGAGTCTGGGTTGTTCTGGAGTTGGTGGCCTGAAGTCCTAGGGAACACAGGGAGCTTACATCTAATGCTCACATCAAAAGTGCCCACTGGGAATTGCTTGTTGCTGTTTCAAAAATAACACCCAAAATTCAGGTCTTTGAAAGTGCCAAAGACAATCATTTGCCTCAATGAGTCACTAAGCCAAGCATTGGTGGGGTTGAATGAGGGCAATATCCGAAGAAGAATTTGTGTCTGCGTGTTGTCTGCCCAGGAGAGCGTGGTGGTGACCACATGAAGGCACAGCTCCAATGCAATACCATTGGATTCGACCTTGTAGTCCCTTCTTGCCCCCAAGGTCCAGGGATGAGGTTGGATAGGAGCACAATGGAGGTGAAGTTATTTTAACTAACCCTACATACGTAGGATCAACCTGCTCCCACAGGGCCACTGTCAGTTGCACATGTGTGGTCTTTACACATATTTACCTGGGCATCAGGCTTGAGGGACAGGCCATGAAGGAAGCAAGGAGGTCCCTCAGTCTGGATCCCTAGATCCTCCAAACTTTTGCCTTTTCTGAACAGATATATCTGTCTCCAATTCCGACACACCCTATAGTGTCAGAGCTGGAAGGGAGTCCCAGAGGTCATTCTGTTCACTCCCTCCTTTAGAAGGATAAGGTAAGACCAGAGAGGGGAAATGACCTCTCCATGCCCATGCAGCTGTGGAGTGATGAAAGTGGCAAGATTGCAGCCATTTGATTTCTGGGCCAGAGCAAATCTACCCCTGAACAAAGAAATATTACTGACAACTCAATCACCCTCTCTCCATTTTTAGATGAAAGGCCTGGATATAAATGTTACTAACTACAACCTGAAATTGCCCTACCAACCTGCCAAATCCATTTCAATATCTTTGTACAGAGAACTGCTCCCAGCAGTTCTTTTCTTTATCCTAGTTTGTCCTTCCCAACTCTTATTACCAAATATCAACACAACTGGTAAGGGGGGTGGTTGTTGTTTTAGGAACAATCTGGTAAGGTTTTTCAGAAAATGACAGGTTAAAGAACTAAGATCAGAGGTCACAGTTTGGTGGCCTTGAAGAAGTAGGCCAGTGTGGTATATGGAACATGGCTGCCATCTCAGACCAAGTATACCATGTTTGGTGGCAGTTCGACTCTGGGCAGGTCTGGGACAAGTGTCGTATGGTATACTTTGGAGACATGAGACTTTGGGCCATCTTTGTCAGGCTTGCTAGAAATAGCCAGCACCTAGAGTAGGCATTTCATTATTTTACGTTACAACCATGTAGCCCATAATATTTCAACACTGACTGCATACTGGAATCACCCAGGGAGCTTATAAAAATCCAGAGGCCAAGTCAGCAGGGGCAGCTCATGCCTGCAATATTAACTACTCAAGAGGCTGAGATAAAAATTATTATTCCAGGCCAGCTCTGACAAAAAAAAGTTTGTGAAACTCCATCTCAACAAATAAAGAGCTGTACTTCCCACCTATGCAGGAAGTATAAATAGGAAGATAGCTGGTTCAGGCAAAAAGTAAGAAAAAAAAAAAAAAAGAAAGGTGCGAGTGGCTCATGTTTGTAATCCTAGCTATTCAAGGAGGCTGAGAGCCAAGGGTCCTGGTTTGCAGTCAGCCCAGAGGAAAAAAAAATCTGAAAAGACTCTTATCTCCAATTACTCAGAAGTGGAGGTATGTCTCAAGTGTAGAGCAAAAAAGCTAAGTAAGAATGCAAGGCTGATTTTAAGCCCCACTACCAGGACAAAAAAGGAGGGAGAATGCAAAAAAGATGTGAGTATGGCTCAAATGATAGAGTGCTTGCCTAGCAATTACAAGACCCTTTGTTTAAATCCCAGTACCCCATAACCCCTTATTCTAATGTCCAGGACACACCAGATGACTTATATCAGAATCTCTGGTATTCTTAGTTTTTAAAGTCTGCTGGTAATTCCAGTATGCAGCCAATCTTGAGATCTACTGTTCTGGAAAATGGTTCAGGCTGTCAACCAACCCTTGACGGACTCTGACAACATGCCTTCCCTTGAACTTGTTAGTCATTTTTCCCTAACAGGAAACATGGAGTAACAGCAGTAACAACGGCAAGTTCTCTGGTTTTCTATTCTAACCCAATTAGAAACTCATTTGTCCTCTTTGGATTTTCCATAGCACCATCCTCTACCCACCCCACTGAAAGATACTATAAGAGTGGAGAGTGGGCTCCTGACAGAAATGGAAGAAGAAGTCACAGGCAGCTCATATTCAACAACAAGAAGTCCTTCTGGCCACCAGCAGGGCCTCCTTTGTATGAGCTGCTGGCTGAAATAAGGGTTGAAGTTGGGTCATACAGGACTGCAGGAGATAGGAGTCAGCTGAAGGTCAAGTGCACATCAGAACTGGGAGGAATGTATTCCCAGAGTACAAGAACACACATAGTCTTCTCACATTCTGTGAGTCCAAGAATGTTTTTGAAAGAAGAAAAGCAAGAGATAGGCAGGTTACAGATGAGACCCAGAGTTCTAATTCCATTTAATGCTATTTGTATCTCCACAGATCATTCAGAACCTCATTATTGTTGCCAAAGTATATGCTGCCTTTTGCTCTTTTCTCTGTGGCACTGGGTGGTGGAGGGGCATGGCATAGACTTAAGGGCTAGAAGAATGGTAAGCAGAGATGACACTTGAAGGGAGACGGGCTTATCCCAAGTCCTGTGGCTGGGAAGTGAGGGCTAAAACTGCAGTCTCATTTCTCAGAAGGGCAACAGAAGATTTTCTCTCCCTTTTTACTCTTGTACATTTTTTTAAAAGCAAACTTTAGTAGAAATATATCAAGCTTTTCTCCAGTTTGACTCTCAAGACTTCCCTGGTCCTCACTGCAGGGGGTCAGGCTCAATGTATGGAACTCAAGAACATGACAACATGCCAGGCGCAGGTGGCTCATGCCTGTAATGCTAACTACTCAGGAGGTTGAGATCTGAGGATCACGGTTCAAAGCTAGCCCGGGCAGGAAACTCCATGAGACCCTAATCTCCAATATATCACTAGAAAACCAGAAGTGGTGCTGTGGCTCAAGCGGTAGAGCGCTTGCCACAGGGAAAGCGCCCAGGCCCAGAATCCAAGCCCCACAACCACCACCACCAACAAAAAGAACATGAAAACATGACTCTCCTCAAATCGTGTTATTTTTTTGTCTAGAGGAGAATCCATTTTCCTTTAATAAAAATTCCATATATATATATATATTTTTTTTTTTTTTTGTCAGTCATAGGGCTTGAACTCTGGGCCTGGGCGCTGTCCCTAAGCTCTTCAGCTCAAGGCAAGTGCTCTAGCACTTGAGCCACAGCACCACTTCTAGTTTTCTGGTGGTTTATTGGAGAGAAGAGTTTCACAGACTTTCCCGCCCAGGCTGGCTTTGAACCACGATCCTCAGATCTCAGCCTCCTGAGTAGCTAGGATTATAGGTGTGAGCCACCAGTGCCCGGCCCATACTTCTTTATTAACTTGGAAGAAGAATTGGATTCTTCATTTGGAATACCAAAGTTCTAAAGGAAAATGCTAAGCAGTGTTTCCCACATTTAGTAGCAGTGGTCTTTAGTAGCTGTTAGGTTTTCTTTCATTTTTGAGGACACTTTTTAAAAGAAGGGTTCTATCTATATCTAGCTAACTAGTAATGCCAGATATGAAGCAAGGGACTCCTGCATCCTAAACAAATGCTCTACCACTGAGCCACACCCCAGCCCCATTTTAAATGAATCCCAGTGAATAGCCACCCCAGGTTAGGTAGGTATGGCATCACAAAAATGCTCAAAAAGTTTTACACACCATGTTTCCACTGAGGAGCCCTACTTCACCCCCAGTGTGGCCCTTAGTTTTACTGCACCTGATGATTTCCTTCTTGTCCCCTGCCGACCAGCCTGCCTGTCCACTGTGTGTCTGCGCTCTAACCATGGTTTGCTCATACCTCCTGAGAAGTGGCACAGCCCACTGTGAATACTGCTGGACCCCAAGCCTGTGGCCCAACTGGGAGCAACCAACATGTACTTTGCCCTGTCCTTCTGCTGCAGGCTTTGGTGAGCAGATCGCATCCCCAGCAGGAAAATGAGTGACGAGACAGTCCCCGAGGCCACTTCTCCGCCACCTCCCACCCAGGGGCAGCACTACTTTGACCGCTTCTCTGAGGACGACCCTGAGTACCTGCGCCTTCGCAACCGCGCGGCCGACCTCCGGCAGGACTTCAACTTGATGGAACAGAAGAAGCGTGTCACCATGATCCTGCAGAGCCCAGTGAGTGGGCGGTGGAGAGGGCAGGGAGGGAGGCGGCGGGGAAGGAGGCGGGGAGAGGGGCCGGCTGACTCTCTAGGGAACCTGAAAGACCAGTAACTCCTCTTCCCTTGCTCAGGGTTGGTAGCATTTTAGGCCTGCTGAGCAAGAATACCTGGCTACGTGGGTGTTTGATTCCTCCCTGGTCCCTGGTGGATGGCCAGAGCCATCAACAGTTTTGCTGTGAAAGTGGGAAAACAGGACACCGGCTCCTGTTTCTGGTATCCTTCAGAGCCTGTTTCCAGTCTTCTCTCCTGTAACAAGGAACAAGCGAATCCATGTAAACTGGAGCCAGCAGGGGGTTCCCTTTACTGAGCACCACAAAGTAAGACTCCATGTAGGGGTGAGAAGGAGAGGACACAGGGGCCATGGGACAGGGACCCAGGCAGGAAGGTTAACTCGAGATTTGGGGTTCTCCAGACTTGAGATCAGGTGGTGCCTGCCTGGCATGGCTTCAGAGCGCATCCTAGAGGCCTGGAAAAGGGCAGTGTGGCCTGCTGTACTGCTTTGGCAGAGGGTGCTGCCACCCTCGGATGGGCAGGCAGACCAGTGGAGGGAGACAAGGGACTGTGGGGGCTGCGGAATGGGGGGAAGTGGTCTTTAGGCTTGGGAGGCCCAGAGACAAAGCTGGCATCCCCTGCCTACTTGTCAGAATTGGCTCTGGAGGCTAGGCCTAGCTCTGCCTCAGCAGAACAGGTTCAGGATAGCTTGTGAAAGGAATACCTGTGCAAACCTGGTAGAGAATAGACATGGGATGGGGTCTTGATGGCATTGTGGAGGAGGCCTGGAGAAAACTGCCAGGTGCTAAAGGCATTGTGGGTGAGGAGTCCCTGAGAAGATCCCAAGAGTGTCAAGGATCTTGGCTGCATTAGCACCAGCCAGGTTTCAGGGCCTCTGGTGGGTGGGGACTGGAGAAGGGTTCTTTTTGTCCTTTATAGGATCTCAGACCCTAAACAGCTTCTTTCCTCTCAAGTGTTTCCTGCTGCCACCTGGTGGCCAAGATGCCAATTTTACTGCCTGGTGGGGTGAAAAGTGAGGTGGGGTGAAGAGTAGGAGTAGAAGTGACCTCAAAGGTCATCCGATCCTTCTTAGTCTTTCATTAAGCACGTGAGGAAACATGCTCAGAAGAGCCATAAGTGTGCTAGCATGGAAGGGAAAGGTGGCACTTTTTCAAATTCAGTTCTGCTTATTTTTAAATTTTTTTTTCTTAATTTCTATAGTGAAGTTCTGCCTTGTCTGATGGACATGAGTCTTGGCCATAATACAGATGCAGGAAGGACCTGGAATCTGGATTCCATCCCACAAGGAAAAGGGAGTCATTCCTAGTATGTCCTTGGTGCTCCCAGACAGCCATCTGGAGAAGCCCCTGAAACCTTAGTGGACTTGCCCCTGAGGCCTAGATGCTCCCAAGCAGGGCCCTGTCCTAGGTGGCCCAGGAGTAGAAAAGCTCATTATTTAGCAACTATAGCTAAGTGACCTCCCGTTTCCTCTAAGAGAGGCTTTGGGTGGACTAGTCTCTTGGGGCTTTCTTCAGTCTTTCAGGGAGGAACTGGAAGGCCTCATCCAGGAGCAAATGAAGAAGGGCAACAACTCCTCCAACATCTGGGCCCTGCGGCAGATTGCAGACTTCATGGCCAGCACCTCCCACACAGTCTTCCCAACATCTTCCATGAGTAAGTGGGTGCCAAGGGAGCTGCCAGGACCAGAGGAGGAGGGATGGAGTGGGAAAGGGAACCAGAGCAGCAGCATGAAGCAGCTTGGTTGCCAGGCAACGGTGTAAGCCTACAGTTGCATTAGCAGGCCTGGGGGAGCTGAGCAGAAGCCAGGGAGGTGCCTGGCTCTGCTTCTGATGTTACTGAGAATTAAAGACCCGTAGGAGAATTATCAGTGATGCCAGAAATGGGAGGATAGAGGTGACTTCAGGAGATGAGAAGAGGCCATGGAAAGCTATCTCCATATCCCACTGCGCACCTGAACCTGTTGTCATCAATGAATGCAAAGAGCATTCAGGGCTGTGCATAGAGCTTCTAGGCTATGATGCTCTGCTCACAGCCTTTAAAAACAAATGTTAAAAAAAGTTCCACTTCAATATGATTCATACAGGATGATGGCTGAAAATTAGGAAATAGTCTAGAAAGGCAAACAAAAATCACTACCTTGTGTACCCAAACATGGGAAATAATTATTATTAATCATTTGGTATATATTCTGTCAACTTTTTCTCCTTAACATAGATAGGTGATACAAAAAATATAAAAACATGTAAATAGAAATATAAACATGAATATAAAATAAATAAATATAAAAACAAACATAAAAATCACATTACATATATAATTTCAATAGCATCCAACCATTTTTTTTCATATAAGAAAATGTTGTTCTACAATGTAAGTTTTGGTGGATGCATGTCATTTAATCAATTTCCCATTATTGGACTTCCTTTTTGCTATTAAGAACAACAGTGAAGAAAGCATCTGAAACTATTCCCTTAAAGATAAATGACAAGAAGTAAAATGTCTAGATCAAAGATGTTCAAAGATTCATGCCTGCTGGCAAATTTTATCTTTTCTTCATCCTAGAGAAAAGGAAACCAAGTTACATTTCCAACAGTAATACCATGGAGGTCCTCTTCCTCTGTTCTATCTTAGTACAATCACCGTTTGCTTTAGCCTCCTGATCTGACAGATGACAATTTATACTTTATTTTGGCTTAATGTGCATTTAATGCAGTTGGATTTCTTTTACATTTTTAGAGACATATTGGGCATGATATTCTTTTTGGTAATAAGTTGCCTGTTTATAGTCTTTGTCAATTTTCCTATTGATCTATCTTTCTCATAGACTTTTCAAATCTTTATAAATGAATGCTATTTCCCTATTATATGTCAAATGTATTACAATTATTTGTCTGGTTTCTCCTTTGCCTTTTAACTTTGTTCATAGTGAGATGTTTTTGTTGTTATTGTTGTTTTCAGAACTCTTTAATTTTTTGTACACTTGAATCGATTGTTGTTTTCCTTTGTGTGTGCTGCTTTGAGTCGCATGCTGAAAAGTACCTTCCCCAGATTTTATCACCCAGTGGAAAGTTTTCTTGTTTGTTAAAGTTTATTCTTGAAAACATTTTAGAATTATATTTGTTTTATAGAATGATTTTTTTCAAACTCCAACCCCACCTACTTTAACATATCCCCTTTGGGATTATGTGTGCATGGGTGGGTGTGCAGGAACACACATGCATTTGCCACTACCAGGGCTTGACCTCAGGGCCTACATACTGTCCCTTAGCTTTTTTAGTTCAAGGGTGGCTCTCTACTGCTTGAACAAACTCTACTTTTGAATCTTTACTGGTTAATTGAAGATAAAACTTTCTTACCCAAGCTGGTTTTTGAACCTCAGTCCTCAGATATCAGCCTCCTGTATAGCTGGAATTACAGATGTGAGCCACCAGCATACTTGGCTCCCTTTGAGATTTTGGTTGGCATTGTATTGGATGAATAGATTGACTTTGTGGAGAACTTATAAATTTATATTAGAAGATAAGCTTCCTAGGGAAGCTGTAGTATATTTGGTTCTAGAATATTATAGCTGAGAGTAGTGACTGGCACATAGGAAGTGGTTAAAGAAATTTATTATGAATGAATATTAAATCTGTCCAGTCATATAGGATGTTTAAAATTTTGTCTTTTATATCTATCAAAAAAAAAAGCTTAGTATGTACTTTCTGTTTCATTTTCTTCTGGAGATATATAAATTAGCTTGGGTTTTGCATATTGAAAATCACATAATCTGTAAATGGCTATTGGTAATTTCGACGTTTGCCTTTGGTGTATTTTTCCAGTTCTCACATTATGTCTGTAGCACTTTCAGACCTCTGTTTAATAATAGATTAGAGAATAATCATTCTCGTCTTGTTTTTGCCTCTAATGGAAATTCTCTTACCACTGAATTTGAGATAATTATTCTTTATCATGTTGAGGAAATATCTCTTTATTCTGGTTCATTAATGAGTCTTTCTCAGAAATGGGAGTTGAGCTTTATAAAATGCATTGCAGGCACATATTGATTTTTCTTTCCTTGAACAGTTGTCAGGATGAGTTACAGTAAGAGACCTCTGACTATTGAACTCCTGTTTTAAATTTCTGAAATAAATAACTCCTGATCTTCATGCATTTTTTTTCTAAAAATACTCTTCTGGATTTGATTTGCTAGAATTTTACTGAGGATTTTTTTTGGGGGGAAGGAGATTGGTCGTGGGACCCAAACTCTGGGCCTGGGCGCTGTCCCTCAACTCTTCAGCTCAAGGCTAGCACTCTACCACTTGAGCCACAGTGCCACTTCTGGCTTTTTCTGCTTATGTGGCGCTGAAGAATCAAACCCAGGGCCTCATGCATGCAAGGCAAGCACTCTACCACTGAGTCACCTTCCCAGCCCCTTACTGAGTATTTTTGTGTCCATTTGCATGCAAATGATTGTGTAGCAGTTCACTTCTTGGACAATCTTCATCTAGTCTTTGTATTAAACCTTGCAGAGTCAATGAGATGATGTCCCATCTCCACCCTGCTGCTGTATACTCCCACATTTTTGTTGACTAGTTCTGATGTTTATTTATGGATCTTGCGTATGCCAGTTCTTGGATTTACTTAATGGTTCTTATCATTTCTCCTAATTTCTAATATATCAGTTTTGTCTTTATATTCTTGTTGTTGTTGTTGTTTTTGGCTTTTGAGACAAGGTCACACTATATAGCCCAGGCTGGTCTCCAAGTAACTCTGTAACTCAGACTGGCCTCAAACTCATGATCCTTCTAACTTCAACTTTCCAAGTGTTAGAATTACAGATGTGTGCTACCACATCCAATTTATTTATTTCGTTGATTGTTTACTTGGTGGTATTTAGGTTTGAACTCAGGGCTCTGTGCTTGCCAAGCAGTACTCTACCACTTGAGTTATACTTCCAGCCATGGTTATTTTTTTTTATTTTTTTATTGTGAAAATACTGTACAATTACAGGGTTACAATTACATGGGCAAGATAATGAGCACATTTCTTATCAAGCATTGTAGCCTCCTCCTTTGTTTCCCCTTCCCATCCTTTCCCATCCTCCCCCTACCCCCAGCCCTGGTTATTTTTGAGATAGGGTTTGCCTTCTTTCCTGGGCTACCTTGGCCTTCAATCCTCATAATTTTAGACTTCTCTCTGCAGTGGGGATAGCAAGTACACACCACCAAGTCCAGCCTTTTCTTTTGAGATGTGATCTCACGACCTTTTTGGCCTTCTGAGTTCAGCCTCCCTAGTGGCTATGATTACAGGACTAAGCTACTGGTACCCCACTCCAACTCTATTTATTCTCTTCTGTAACATTTCTTTGATTATTTTGTTCTTTTCGTTTTTACAGAATTGAATAAAACAAAGTGAATTGATTTTTTAAAGTTTAATGATAAACATTTAAGGCTCTGGATTTGGGTGGGGGAGATTTTGGGTTTCATCGTATGAACTTTGATCCATCTTATTTCCTTTGTTGCTATTTTCTACATAGTTTGCAGTAAATACTTTGGTACTAGAATCAAGCCCAGGGTCTCATACGAACATATTCTGCTACTGAGTTTTCCACTCAGCCTATTTTATTTTTATTCTAAAGGCTATCAGGGAGTATGTTTTATAATTTCCAAGTATTTGAAAATGTGCCCTAATATTCAATTTCTGTGTTGGAGATTTATTGAGTTTTTTGTGGTCTAATTATTTAAATGATATATAGTCATACGCAATCACTACAGCATAGCATTTAATCTCTACTTCCATTTTCATTTTGTCTTGTCACAAATGAAAGTTGTATTTGATATCTGTTCATTATTTTGTATTTGTGATCATTTTTGCTTTATGTATCTTGATGAAATATTTAGAGCCTAAGCATTTATTATAGCTCATGATGAGTATGTAGCTAGGATCTTAGAAGCAAGGGCTTGTAGAAAGGAAGTTTCAGGTGTCATGAGTTAAATGCCAAATAGATGTTCTCTCTTCATTCGCCTTAGAACTCACTTCTTTCATTCGTTCATTCATTTATTCATTCATTCATGGGTCTTTTAGTATTAGTTTTCATTGGATTGAGAATTTTCATCTCTATATCTTCTTACATACTTTGAATAAATGACCCAGTTAGATCTGTGCCATGAACATGGCATTTGGCCATAACTGTCAAGAGACAAGACATACAAGAATTCTTTAAGATTCACAGAAGAAGAAAGGATCCAAGGCTATTCAATTTGTATTCAAAAATCATTGACTTTGAAATTGTATTGCTGTTCTTGTCTAACTAGACCTTTTGACTGTTGCTTTCCCTGTCAACAATGTTTAATGGACACATGTCCTGGAGGGGTATCATATCTTGGTTCACAAAGGCCCTTTGGGTGTATTGCCCTGACATGAGGCATCTCAGACATGCTTTAGTCTATGACCTTGAGTTTTGCATATTGTTTTTCAATCAAAAGCAATTTCATGTTTGCTCAAATATGCAGAAGACTTTATTAGGCACAAATAACCATTGTGTGGCCATTTTCCCCCTGAGTTAAGGATAAAGAATGTTTACCTTCCAGCCTAGGGATGGTTCTTAGCCAGTTGTAATGCTAGTGAAATTTGGAGAAGCCTACAGCAAGGAATAGGCAGGAAGGGGTGAGGAGCTGATGGACTCTCCTGACCATGAGAACACTGCACTGTTCCCGCTACTGTCCCTGCAGACTTCTCCATGATGACGCCCATCAACGATCTCCACACTGCTGACTCCCTGAATCTGGCCAAAGGAGAGAGGCTCATGCGGTGCAAGATCAGCAGTGTTTACCGGCTCTTGGACCTCTATGGCTGGGCCCAGCTGAGCGATACCTATGTCACGGTGAGGAGAGCACCTTGCAGTAGAGTGGGGCACTGCTTGTGGCCCCCACACAATCCAGAGATAGAACTCTTGACTCTTTGCATAGCTAGGGCCCTGTTGGTAGCCTGTCATCAAACTACATCGAACTTTTCCAAGATTTCTAGTCACTATAGTCACAAAAATAGACAACTTATGCGGTAGGGATTTCTTTGGATGGGAATGAGGAATTCCTGGCCATTGTATATAGGGGCTGTTCTCAAACATTGTGAGATTTCTCTTGGAGCTGCATTTCCTCAAGTCAAAATAAAGGCCAGGTCCCTTTATCTCTTAGGGGCAGGTAGGAGTTCTTTGGGAGAAGATGGGTACAGTGTATTTAGGGGAAGAAAGAATCCAAACACACTGTCCTCAGAAATGTCCCCTACCCCTATTTGCCCCTGAGAAGGTGTGTCTTTCTTCTAGTTGAGAGTCAGCAAGGAGCAGGACCACTTCCTAATCAGCCCTAAGGGTGTTTCCTGCAGTGAAGTCACAGCCTCCAGCCTGGTGAGTACTGCCCACCCTCTCTGCTCTTACAGTGACAGACTATCTCCAAATTAGCTACTATTGTCCTGTTCCTAGTGGAGCAGAGAAGACACATGAACATGTGTATGCACACTGCATGGAATGTTACAGAGACTAAGCAGGTGCAGGCAGCAAGCACAGCAGGAAGGAAAAAAAGAAGAGACAGGCCTGGAGTTCTCTGGGAAGACTCATAGGATGGCTAAGTCTGGGATTGGACCACACAAGTTGGCAATAGGGGGGTCCTAGATAGGGAGCCACCATTAAAACAAGAACCAACGCAGTGCAAAACTTGTCTATCACCAGGCTAGGGATTGCTTCTGGGTCTCTCTCAGACTACTCCACTTAAGTAGGGTGGGAAGAGATTCACAGAAAGTGATATCAATAAGGAAAGATTTCTGAGTGAAAGGACTGTCTTAAAGCAGAACATGACTTCAAGGTCATGCCTGTTTTTTAGACTTCATGCCAAATTCTTAAGAGGACTTCTTGAGAATGTTATTTTCACTTCTTTAGTTCATGCCAATAGCATGTTCCTCCCTCACACCAGGGGCCTGATGTATCCTTCCTCCTTCCTTTGGTCCCTATCTGGTCTGTGGGACTTTCTAGGATGGGTATGAGGATGATTTATAAAATCAGGTGATTCATTCTTAGGATCAAAGCTATGTGGTTTTTAGAAACTGTAACCCAGCTTATTCAGAGACAGCTGTAGTATATAGATTAGCCAGCAGCATAACCTGTGGGCCTATGTTAGGTGATCTGGGTCTCTCATGGGGTGTGGCCCTTGAATATGTGCTGTGAAGATAACATGACGATCTAAGATTGGCTATATGGATGTTATACCAGGTTCTATCTAAGAGAGGGATGGTGGTGGCGGTGATGGTGGTCTGTGGAGTGAGGCTTTAGCTGTCTTTGCTAGCAAATAGCAATTCCTCTGGAAGCCAGCAGAGGGGAGCATTGGCATCTTTCTACTTGCACAGTGTTGTTTTTGTGGCTTAAACACAATTAAGGAGTGGTCATTTGTATTATAGTCATAAAGTGACCTTCTCTGATGTTAATGTTCTGTGAAATTGGTTATATTAAGTAGGGAACATTATAACCAACTATTATCTTTCTTTCCACCTCCCCTCTCCTCTTGTTCTGTCTTATGCGTGTGTACATATACATGCATGTACACATAAGCATGAGGTTTGTTTTGGCCACTTGACATCAAGGCAGATGATACAACTGGTGAATTTTTTTTCTTTGTCTTTTAAGACCTGGTTTTGGATGAGTGGTAAATGGGTGTTCAGTATACTGTTCTCTTTACCTCTTATTTGGGGGTTAGAAAACTGAGGTTTAAATGCAGGGCACTACACTTGCAAGGCTGGAGCTCTATGTCTGAGCTATATTTCCAGCCCTTGTTCTCTTTAAAGATGATTAAAAACCTTGCTGAAAAAAAAAAGAAATGGCTCAGCTTAGACCAGACTTCTTCTGGAGAAGCATCTGAGTCTCCTATTCTGCTGGAATTGAAGATTCCTCATACCTGAGCACACTGGCATATACATATTATCCCAGAATTTGAGAGGCAGAGGCAGGAGGATCATGAGTTTGAGGCCAGCCTCAAAACAAACCAAATGCCCTAAAAGGAAAACAAAACAAGCCAAACCCCAGTTCTTCCTAGCTGCTTTTAGGGATTTCTATAAATGACTCCCTTTCTAGTTCCTTGCTACTCACAGTAGTATCTATGGGCCACAGCATGGGTACCACTTGGGAAACAAACATAGACTCTCCTGTGAGTCAGAGCTGTATTTTGACAGGGTCCTCAGGTCATTTCCCATGCATAGTCGTCCAAGAAAGGCTGCTTTATCAAATTTCTCTACTGCACTGTAAAGACTATATATACTCTAAGAGCAGGGCTAGTCATTGTCCCTGGATTGGCTGAGACCAGCCATTGCTCCTGAAATAAATGTTGGGCTTATATTTTTGTTGGGAGAGGAATGAAGGTCCTTTTCTGCCTTCTTGTTCTAAGCCTTTCTTCCACCCTTCCTAGATCAAGGTGAACATCCTGGGAGAGGTGGTGGAAAAGGGCAGCAGCTGCTTCCCAGTGGACGCCACGGGCTTCTGCCTTCACTCAGCCATCTATGCAGCCAGGCCCGACGTGCGCTGTGTCATCCACCTGCACACACCAGCCACGGCAGCGGTGAGTGGGGCCCTGTCAGATCCATGAGCCCTCCATTCAGATCACATCCCATACATGACTGCCAGATCCAGGGTACCTTTGTATTCTCTCTAAGGGAAGGCATAAGTCAGATGCATAAGTCACTGGACATACAGCAATTTTTTTTTTTTTTTGGTCAGTCGTGGGGCCTGAACTCTGGGCCTGGGCGTTGTCCCTGAGCTCCTCAGCTCAAGGCTAACACTCTACCACTTGAGCCACAGAGCCACTTCCAAACCAATCTTATTATTTAAAGCAGCTTTTTAGATCAGGGATGCCACAGGAAAAATTACAACAAACATCCAACAAACATCCAAACAATTATAAAGAACTATTTCCAGACTCTATACTCACTAAGGAAGGAAAACCTAGCAGAAATGGATGCATTTCTAGAGAAATCCAAATTGCCCAAACTGAACTAAGAAGAAACAAATCAATCAAAGATGCCAATAACCTGCAATGAGATAGAGGAAGCAATCAGAAGTCTTCCAACAAAGAAAAGCCCAGGACCAGATGGATTCACTACGGAATTCTGTAAGACCTTTAAAAAGGAACTAATACCCATACTCCTCAAGCTCTTCAGAGAAATAGAAACAGAGGGAGCTATCCCAAACTCATTCTATGAAGCCAATATCACACTCATCCCCAAACCAGGCAAAGACCCAACAAAAAAAGAGAGCTACAGACCAATCTCTGATAAACACAGATGCAAAACTCCTCAATAAAATTCTAGCCAACAGAATCCAGAAACATATAAAAATAATACATTATGACCAAGTAGGCTTTATCCTAGAGATGGCAGGGATGGTTTAACATACATAAATCAATAAATGGAATCCATCACATCAACAGATCCAAGGTCAAGAATCATATGATTATCTCTATTGATGCGGAAAAGGCTTTTGATAAAATACAGCACTCATTCATATTAAAAGCTCTGGAAAAAAATAGGAATAGAAGGAACATTCCTTAAAACAATAAAAGCCTTATATGACAGGCCAATAGCCAATATTATACTTAATGGGGGAAAACTACAACCAATTCCCCAAAAAAACAGGAACAAGGCAAGGATGCCCACTCTCTCCACTCATCTTCAATATAGTTCTGGAATCCTTAGCCAGAGCAAAAAGGCAAGACAAAGGATCCACATAGGGGAGGAAGAAGTTAAACTATCTCTTTTTGCAGATGAATGATTTTATATCTTAATGATCCCAAAAGCTTCATCCCCAAACTCTTAGAGCTTATAGACCACTTTGGCAAAGTAGCAGGATACCAAATTAACCCACAAAAATCAGTCACCATTCTGTACACCAACAATGTAAAAGCAGAAAGGGAAATCAAGGAAACAACCCCATTCACAGTAAGCTAAAAAAAAAAGTATCTAGGAGTTAACCTAACCAAAGATGTAAAGGATCTATTTCATGAAAACTATAAAAGCCTAAAAAAAGGAATCATAGAGGATACAAGGAAATGGAAAGACCTCCCATGTTCCTGGATAGGCAGAATTAATATAGTGAAAATAGCCAAAATCCATATACACATTCGATCAATTCCCACTCAAATCCCAATGATGTACTTTACTGAAATAGAGAAAACAGTCCAAAAATTCATATGGAACAACAAAATACCTAGAATAGCCAAAGCAATTCTAGACAAAAGAAAGAATGCAGAAGGGATCATGGTACCGGATGTCAAGCTCTACTATAAAGGCAAAGACAGCATCGTACTGGCACAAAAAGAGACCCGAAGACCAATGGAACAGATTAGAAGACCCAGAAATAATACCATATATGTACAGTCAGTTGATATTTGACAAAGGAGCCAAAGACATACAGTGGAAGAAGCACAGCCTCTTTAACTACTGGTGCTGGGAAAACTGGGCGGCCACATGCAGAAAACTAAAAATGGACCCTAACCATGCACTGACATCAACTCAAAATGGAGTAAAGACCTTAACATCAAACCTGATACTCTGAAACTACTGCAGGACAGAAACAGTTGAACTTATAAGCACAGGCAGGAACTTCCTGAACAGAGTCCCAGAATCACAACAAATTGGAGAGAGACTCAATAAATGGGACTATCTTAAAATAAAAAGTTTCTGCACAGCTAAAGAAATAGCAATGAAACTAGAAAGACAGCCAACTAATTGGGAAAAAATATTAACCAGCAATATATCAGACAAGGGCCTAATATCCATTAAATACAGGGAACTCAAGAAACTAACCTCTCCCAAATCTAACAAACAAATCATGAAATGGGCAAGGGAGCTAAAGAGAGACTTCTCAGAAGAAGAGATAAAAATGGCAAAGAAACACCTGAGGAAATGTTCATCATCCCTGGCCGTGAAGGAAATGTAAATAAATACAACACTGGGATACCACTTTACCCCACAGAATGGCCCACATCCTAACTTCAACCAACAACAAATGCTGGAGAGGATGCGGAGAAAAAGGAACCCTACTGCATTGCTGGTGGGAATGTATACTAATACAACCACTTTGGAAAGAAATCTGGAAGTACCTCAGAAAGCTAAATATAGACTTCCCCTGTGACCCAGCCATACCACTCCTAGACATCTACCCTGAACAATAGGAACCAGGATACAAAGACACATGTACCTCCATGTTCATTGCAGCACTGTTCACAATAGCCACGATATGGAAACAACCTCCAGATGCCCTACTACTGATGAATGGATCCAAAAATTGTGGTACCTATATACCATGTAATATTACGCAGCCATCAGAAAGGACAAAATAATGGCATTTGCAGGGAAATGGATGGAACTAGAGCAAATCATTTTGAGTGAAGTAAGCCAAGAACAAAGAGACAAATGGCACATGGTCTCCCTGATATGTGGATGCTAAAGCCAAAATGCAAGGAGATATGACTCCTTGTAAACAGGACTCAAGAAACAAAGGACAACCACTCATTTTGTCATATCATTGCTAAATGACTTCATGTTCTTGACCATATGTATGGTATATGATTGATATATATATACATATGCACGCAATGGAGGGAAACTAGGAGAGAACGCAGAATAAGTGGGAAATGGAACAACATACAACAAAGGAGTCCATCAGCTGCACTGGACATAGATGAAAAAGAACTAAGCAACTCAAAGACAGTGATGGGAAGGGAGGAATGACAGGGAAAGAGGGGACAGCTCACACTAAGCAAAAGGAAAGAAATGTAAACATCACCTGGTGTGGAAGAAATAATTGTATTGTCAAAGCTCATAGAATTCACAACCTTTATAGACCATGATAATGACAATGTGCCTTGTGAAGGTTAAAATGTGTTTGTGACTTTAAGTCACAATACTGTGAAATATGTAAAATTTATGTAATTACCTAATCTCAATTAAAAAAAAAAAGAAAAGTAAGAGAAGGGATGGGTTAGGAGCAATGGGTGACAGTGTTGTCAGACACCTTGTATTCATGAAAAAAAAAGCAACTTTGGAAAGAGCTGGACCCAAGACCAAAGTGAAGAGAAAATTCTCAATGTAGAAACCCTCATCCGATTCCTTTTTTTTAAACCTACTGAAGTCTTGGCATAAGGTAAGGTGTGAGATGTTCATTCTACTACATGCTTCCTACCCTGCATTTTACCACACACACACACACACACACACACACACACACACACACACACACACACACACACACACACGTGGGCCACTTGCCCAGAGGATGGTGCCTTCAAGTTTCTATTGAAGTCAATCCTGTCAGGCCACAAACTGCCTCTGACCCACATAGCCTAGACTCAAGGAAAGGATTTCTAGACAGAGGATAGCAAATTGGTGGGAGCTAGGACCTCTCCACATTTTATTGCTTAGGGTCACTAAGGGCTGGGGACGTGAGCCAGCAAATTGGGGATGAGTAGAAGGAAAAATCTTGAAGGAACAGGTTGTCCCCAAATAGTCACTGGCCATTTCTCATATGTGTGCATAAAACCTTGTACTGTCACTTGAGAGTTAGTAGACAGCCAGTTCTAGACATTGCCTCAACACACCTTCCAACTGCTCCCAGACCACGACAACAATCCAACAGACCTGCCACAAACCTGCTGCTTCCTTAGGGAAGCACGGCAGTCATGAGCACAGGGACCTCACAGAATTGAGACCAAGTTGCTACAATGAATTTGTGTTTAGCATCTCTGCAGAGCCCCGGGCTGATACATGGGGCACAGTGAGTGAAGGAGTGTCAGGGCCCTTTGACACCTCTCCATGCACATTGCTTTTTAAGGTCAGAGGTAGAAATAAAGATTATAAACTGGTTTTAAGCCTGGTCTCTGGTGCTCACACTGCCCCATTGCCGTAAGATGAGGCCTTTCCTGTTAGTGAGGCAACATGGCCATTGTGCACTGAAACCATGGCACAGGGTCTCCAAAAACCCATTCCAGGGGATGTGGATCCTGTTTCACCACAACCTGATACAGACTCTACCACCCTTGTTTCTTCCCAGAATCACAAAAGAAGAGAAAGCTTCGGATGGCAGTAATAGCTCTCCTGAGTTCATTCTCTGTCAACTGCTATGAAAGCAGTGATGGAAAGCCATGGAGACCACAACATGAAAGCATACACCTGTCAGTGGAGGAGGAAGTGGAGGAAAGGGCAATGGCCTTTCTCCTGTGCCTGCTCCCTTCACCCCACTAGCTGCAGAGCAGAGCTGGCCTATGTTACTTTGAGGGGAAGGCAGCTATGCTGTGGGGTTGAAGCTGCAGACACAGCAGCTATTGTTTCTCTACAGGTGTCAGCCATGAAGTGTGGCCTCCTGCCTGTCTCCCACAATGCCCTGCTGGTGGGGGACATGGCCTATTATGACTTCAATGGGGAAATGGAGCAGGAAGCCGATCGCATCAACCTGCAGAAGTGCCTTGGACCCACCTGCAAGGTTTGCTCAGCAATTCTGGGGAGATGATATAGAAGGGCCTTGTCCAGAACTGACACCCCCCAATGCGACTTGTGTGCATTAGGGTGTTTTTTAAAGAAAAGGAAATGAAATAAATACCCTATCACACTACTGAAGCCTTAATGCATGTTCCAAATTTATTCACATGTACTTACAGAACTGGGATGGTAAAATAAGTTCTTTCTTCTCTTTAGCAATATACAGTAAACAACTTTGTATGGCATTAAGTATTTCCTGTCACTATTTTTTTTTCTTTTTGGTACTGGGGATTGAACCCAGGACATTGCGCTTTCTAGGCAAGTGCTTTGCCACTGAGCTACATCCCACCCTTTCTGTCACTATTTTAAGTGATTAAATTAGACCTCACTTTGCGAATGGCTCTGCTACCACTCCTCTGAACAATCTTTGGTAGTTGGGCCCTGCTGCCTGCATCTTATTATACTATAAATAAAAATTGCTGCAAACCCTTTCAGCTAAATCTTTGTGCATACTGCAATTTCCCTAGAACAGATTTCTGTAGACACATACTTTAGAACCCTTAATTCATGTTGCCAAATATATCCACAAAGATTGTTCCCTTCCCCCCCCCCCCATGTCTAGTGTAAAGAATGCTATTTCTCTGCAGTCTCTTTAAACTTGAGTGTTATCACATTTATTTATTCATTGTCAACTTGCTAGAGAGAAAAAATGGGAACTCATCATTGCCTGGCTTAATGCAAAAGCATTACCTTATAACAGTACAGAATTGGGAGCATGGCAGAACTTTGAAATTGAGCCTGGAATGGTGGTCACTTGCTGCCATCGTGGCAATCCACTTATTGTTCAAGTCACTTGCTGTCTGAGTTCATCTCCCTATTTTTAATTGGGCCAAGAAATATCACCCTTCTCTTCTGACATCCAGAATATTATTAGCAGTGCTGGGCTGAGGTAGCTACATCTACGACTACAAGGATTTGAGATAGGTATTTGTTGTTTGCCAGTATTTTTAATTTTTGTGTGAGAGTTGTCTCTTTCTTTGGCATTTGAGAGGGAAAACTAGCTGTTTTTAACAAGTGTGGATGTGGTGTTTTGAGCCACAAAGCTCTAGCCCAGGCTCTGCAAGGAGAAGATCCTTGATTTCTGATCCCCCTTACCTCTTCCTATGCCTCTGTTGCTGGTTAGTTTGGAGTCTACCTCTAATTAGCTGAGAGACTTTCAATTTTTTTTTAAACTTCTATTTCCTTGCCTGTAAAATCAAGTAGATTAGAAGCTCAGAAGGCCTCTGTCCTAGGGAGGCAATGCGATCACATCTTTCTATAGAGCTACTTCTCAGAGAACTGCTCTCAGATTTTTAACCCCAAATCAACCAAGTCAGAGAGACAAAAGATTTGTTTTGTTTTGTTTTTTGTGCCAGTACTGGGACTTGAATTTAGGGCCTGAGCATTGTCCCTGAGCTCCTCTTTTGGTTTTCCTCGAGGCTAGTGCTCCACCACTTCAGCTGCAGTTGTACTTCTGCTTTTGTGATAGTTTATTGGAGATAAGAGTCTCATGGACTTTCCTACTTGGGCTGGTTTTGAACCTCGATTGTCAGCTCTCAGCCTCCTGAATAGCTAGGATTTATAGGTGTAAGCCACCAAAGCTCTGCCAAAAGATTGTTGGATTTTTCTTTTGTTTTTAGGTTGGACCCTTGTATTGGACATTAAATAGTTCGATTCACTTTAATAACACATACCAGTTTTTCAGAAAACTGAGTTCTCAAAGGCCTGGAAACCTATGCATTGCCCAAAGAAATCAATCAAGCTATATAGTCTCAGTTTAAAACTGCCTGTATAATAGTAAATGTTTATAATCCCAGCTACTTGGGAGTCCGAGGCAGGAAGATCAGGAATTCTGGGCCAACTCAAGCGAAGTTAATAAAACCCTGTTGCAGAAACAGAATAAAAATAAAAACAGACTGGTGACAGGTTGCAAGTGTGAGAGCACTTGCCTAGCACCTCTGAGGCCCTGGGTTCAATCCCCAGTACAGAGAAAACAAAACCAAAAACCCTCTGATGCTTTAGGTATTATTGGGGTATTTGGCTAGAGAGAATAAACAGAATTGAGGGAGAGGTTCTAGGCTTGGATATTGAATTAATCTAAATAAAATGAAAGTTCTCTCCAGAGTAAAGTTTTGAAGGCTTAAAGTTTACTTAGCTTTTCTCCTTCACAGATCCTGGTGCTAAGAAACCATGGTGTGGTTGCTCTTGGCGACTCCGTGGAGGAGGCGTTTTATAAGGTCTTCCACCTGCAGGCTGCATGTGAGATACAGGTGAGCCATGTCCTCTGGGAATGCTGGTGATAGCTCCACTGGCTGTGAGTCTGAGATACAAGGTGAAAGCCTTTGAGCCTGACCTATTTCTCTGCCTCAATATCATCTTCACACTTACCATAGAGTCAGTTCTAAGCAGAGGCAAACTGGATCACCATTGTCTTAACAACTACCACCCAGCTCTGGGGGCCCAGGGAGCTGCCTGGGCTTGTCCAGAGAAATTGTCATGGGCACATGAAAGTCCTTACGGTGTTCTTGCATTATCTGGTGTGCCTGCTCCACCTACTTATGCCAGTGGAGGCACAAAAGTAAGTTTGTTTGTTTGCATATTTTGTGTAAGAGAGTGGAGTGAGGATGGGGGTGTGTAAAGGCCAAGAACATAGTTAAATCCGGGAAGAGAAGTGGGAGCAGGCCAGCTGGAGTATTGACATGGAAGCCTGAACAGCCAGGGCAGCCTCCAGGTGTATGCAGGGGGCCCATCATGCAGCTGGAGACCATTAGGGATTATAGACCCCTCTAGAGCAGTTGGTGCAGAAGCAACAGGAAAACAAATGGTATTCTGTAGACAACAAGGTGGTTGTGAGGCTATGGAACACCCGCCCACTGAGGGTGTGATTCTGTGGTGGGGGAGGCCTTGCCCAGTCCTAGAAGACTTGTTAGCAGGTAGAGTGTACTCTTATCCTCAGCTCTGCCTGTGTGTCCTTGGGGAGAGGACTTGTCCTCCATGAACCCATTTCTTGTACTGTAGAGAAGATTGCTGTGAGGACGAGGCTTCTCAGACAGGGGGAGGTGGTGTGGGTGGTATTTTAGGACAGAAGGGGAGGCTGGTTGCTCCAGGATGAGTCAGTTCTTTGCAGGGCCTTTTGGTGCCCCATCTGCCCTCTTCTGGCTGGCTTGGCAGAGCCTTCCTCTCTGAGTCACGAATGAGATATAAAAAGAGTTGTGAAGCCAGGGGTGCTGAGGTGTTATAGGAAATGGTGTGAGCCTCCTCTTTCCCCAAACATCAGCAGTCAACTGGAGACCAGGGGAAGGGAGACACAGAACTCAGGTGATGCTTCTCTGTCTGATGCAGTGCTCTCCCCTCCCAACCACTGAGTGGCAGCAGGATCTGTTGGAGTTTCTGCAATGAGAGAAGGCACTTGACCTATTCATGCCTAGACTCTTTGTCTTTTGGAGCTACTGAGGTTTGAACTCAGGGCCTCACACTTGCTAGGCAGGTGCTCAATCCCTGAGCCATACCTTCAGCTCTGTTTTTTATGGGTTATTTTTGAGATTTAGTCTTTCTGCCCAGACATATGCCTGGACTGTAATTTGCCTATTTTAGCTTCCCATCATTGCTGGGGTGACAAGTACATACCACTAAGTCTAGCATCTCTCCATTTTGATGAAGTCTTACAGACTTCTCTGCTGGGGCTGGCCTACAGCTGTGATCCGCCCAGCATAAGCCTCCCACATAGCTTAGGATGGCAGTCATATACCACTGCGTCTAGCTATGGTCTGAGATGGAGTCTCACAAACTTTCTTCCTGGGCTGGCCTCAAACCATGATCTTCCTGTCCTCAGCCTCCCAAGTAGCAAGGATTGATATAAGCCACTAGCACCTGCTTCATACCTGCACCCCTAAGGGCCTCTGGAGAAGAGGCTTCCATGTAAAACAGATCATTGGAAAACCTCATATATTTGCAGAGATATCCCAGAACCTAAACATGAATGGAGAGAGACATTGTGTGTCCCCTTACTTCCTTATAGTAATTGAGGCCTCCTCTAGGCTCCAGACCCCAAAAGTGGCCACTGGAAATTTAATGAAAGGCAGAACAACCATCTATGATCAAAGGGCAGAGATGCCAGCCCCCAACTTTGTCAGACCTTCTGGTTGCTGCCACTTTCTGTTCAGGATGTGTTTAATATGACTTTGTTAAGTTACTTTAGGCAGCGTAGGCAGCCAGCCCCTAGAAACATTCCAATGCCTTTTGAACAGCCAATGGGTTAAAGGGGCTCCTAGAGAGATGAATGATTCTAGAAGATGTGGAAGATTAAGCCAGAGCTGGTTGGCTGGATCATGGAAGAGCAAAGGTAGCTCAATCTGCAAGTGTTGTTGGAATTGCACCTGGTCCTTTTGGGCAGAGCAGCCATTCCTAAAGCTCTGCTTCCATCATGAGCCCAGTCTTCTCTCTCAATGACCCTGGCTAAAAGCAGACGTGACTATGAACATGTTATGGTTCCAGGTCAAGTGCTTATTAAGCTCTCCTGGATACAGTGTTCTCTTTACTCCCCATCAAGTTGGGGCTTCAGGAAACTGTGTCATCTCTACCTGACAAAGGCAGGCTCTTGCTGATAGGCAGATGGGACCAAGTGCAGGCAGTTTTCCATCTGCTACCCATCACCATGGGAACTGGAAGAAGAAGGGGGAGTTGGAAGGACTCAGCTCTTGCAAGATTGTAGACTGTTTTCTGCCTTCTCTCCTTCTCCATAAGTGGCCAGGGCCAGGGTAAGTGGCAGCTCAGAACTCACATATCAGCCACATTCATTTAGCATTCTGAAGATACCAGGGCTATTCTGTTGCTTCACAACCATAATATGAAGGACTCCTCACAAGGTGGGTATTACTATTTTAATTTTACAGATGAGGAAATTGGGGCACAAAGATAGTAAACAGTAGCTGAAAGCCACTCAGTGAAGAAATGTCAGAGCCAGGATTCAAACACAGGCATCGTGGTGTTCAAGTCCGAGCTCTTAAACACTACTTTGGGCATATGATTGTTTTTCTTTTCCTGGGTTTTCATGACTGGCTCATCCTGTCACGGCAGATGCATTGTACCTTTAGACCTGTTAAACCTTCTATATGGGTACACGCACATTCCACTGGCCTAAAAGTCAACCTGTTTTTAACTTGTTACAAGAGAAGTGGAGAGGGAGTGGAGACTGAGATTTCAAACATGCAGAAAAATGCAGATAATAACATAATAGGCATCCTGAGCGCCCACCATTCAGATTGAACAAATAGTAATAGCTTTAGAAGGAACCTAACATTACAGAGAAAAATTCAAGTCCCCTTTGGAGCCCTTTCCAATCTCATCCTTCCTCCCTAGAAATAATAACAATTCTAAGTTGATCTCTATCCCAGAACTTTTCAGTCCTCTACATTGTTTTATTCCTAAGGTTTAACCCTTGCTATTCCTTTTTTCTTCTCTGAGGTCTCTAAGAACTATGATCAGAAAAGGATGACTAATAATGCATTTCCTGAATATGGTAGGGTTTTGTATAGTTTTTCTCAGTTTCCCAGAACTTCCTGAGTTCTGGTTCTCCTCCATGATGGTGATTGTTCAGTTGCATGCAGGAGCATATGAGAAGGTGAGGTCCCATGGGCCATCTTTTTCTTGTTGCAGGTGTCGGCTCTGTCCAGTGCAGGAGGAGTGGAGAACCTTATCCTCCTGGAGCAGGAGAAACACCGGCCCCATGAGGTGGGCTCTGTGCAGTGGGCTGGGAGTACCTTCGGGCCTATGCAGAAGAGCCGGCTGGGTGAGCATGAGTTCGAGGCCCTCATGAGGATGCTGGATAACTTGGTGAGTCCTCTGAGGCCAGTCCATGGAAGTTTAGCCTTCATTGCAAGGCTAAACTTGAGGGTAGGGGAGAGGTCATGAACACTGCCAGTGTCACAGCTAGGTTGTTGAAGGCCCCATTGATAAGCATTTTGAAGATTTGTAATTGTTCTAACAGTAGTTGAGTTGTCTTAAGTGATAGCCTTTGCCACCACTTACTCTGACTTCTAGCCATACCTGCTGAGTGCTCTAGGAAAAGTAGTAATCCAGTGAAATAAGACCTCTTGCATTCGGAGCCTCTCTCAGATTGAAGCCTAGTCTGTGACTCTTATGTAATCAATCCTGCCTTCTTTCTGAAGTGTTATGACTTCAATGCAGGAAGCACATAATGACACCAGTTTCCTTATTTCTGGGCAGCAGCTTCATGATAATATCTTATTGGAACAAGTGAATGAATAAATGAATGAGTCACATAAAGAAACAGAAGTGGTCTGATTCACTAAAGGATATCCAAAACTTTTCTAGGTATTTGTCCTTCCTCCAGGAGCTATTAATTTAGTTGATGACATAGGATATAATCAGGAGACAATTAAAAAACAAAAGACAAGCATAAACAATGAAAATCTAATTGTAAGGAAAAGAAACCTCTTCTTAGGTTGCTCAGAAAATGAAGATGAATCTATCTTCGTAACATTTCTTTCTTTCTTTTCTTTTTTCTTTTTCCTTTTTTTTTTTTTGTGTATGTCAGTCATAGGGATTGAACTCTGGGCCTGGGCACTGTACCTGAGCTCTTCAGCTCAAAGCAAGTGCTCTACCACTTGAGCCACAGCACCACTTCCGGTTTCCTGGTGGTTATTTGGAGATAAGAATCTTATGGACTTTCCTGTCCAGGCTGGCTTTGAACCATGATCCTCAGATCTCAGCCTCCTGAGTAGCTAAGACTATAGGCATGAGCCACCAGTGCCGGGCAATCTTCATAACATTTCTTTTGGGTTCTCTCTCCCTCCTTCATTGCTACTGCCCTGAGATCTTTGTAACAATTAATACTATTTATGCCTAGGATTGCAGTGATCAATACTTTTCTTCTGCTTTCTTTCCTCCAAGACATCTTTCCATTATTACCAGGCTGACCATGAGGACCACTTTATAGGGAGAAAAGATGCAGTCCACAGTGAAACTGCAGTTCCTGTTACAATCTATGTGCTAGGAAATCTATCCCTAAATAAAGCAGCAAGACTAGAGAGTTTCATACAGGAATTCCTTCAAACCTTTATGCTATTGACACTATTTTAGAGAAGAGTGAAACATTACTAAGCCATAGCAATTATACCACAGACCACCTAAAAACTGGAAAGCAACATCCATATAATATTAGAATCCTGATTTATATAATAACCACATAAGGCCTCCTACCTAGAATGTAAAAATGGCTTAATATTCTAAATCCTTTAGATATAATTCATTATTTTGGAGATTCAAAAGAAAAAATTTCTTATTTTTGTTTTCTGGTCCCGAGGCTTGAACTCAGGCTGCCCCTGAGCTTTTTTGCTTAGGCTAGTGCCCTATAACTTGAGCCACAGCTCCACTTCCAGCTTTTTGCTGATTAATTGGAGATACAAGTCTTAAAGACTTTCCTGATCTTCAACTCTCAGTGTCCTAAGTAGCTAGGATTACAAAAGTAAGCCACGAATGCTTGGCTCTTATCATTTTAATAAACATCAAAAGATAATTTGAGCCAGATACCATTGGCCTAAAGTCCTAGATACTTCAGTAGCTACTCAGGAGGTTGAGATCTAGAGGACTGAAGATCTCAACCTAGGCAGAAAAGTCTTTGAGACTCTGTCTTCAAAATAACTAGCAACAAAACAGGGCTGGATATGTGGCTCAAGTGATAGAATACCAATCAAGCAAGCCCAATCAAGCAAGGGCTGGACCCTGAGTTCAAACCAGATAATAACAAAAAATAATTTAGATATTTGACAAAAATTTCACATCAATTTATAAAAACCATCGTCACTGACTAGAAGAGAATACTTATTTAATATGAAGAAAATAATTTCCCTAAAACAAGAGCAAGTAGAAGTATGGGATTACTATAAGTATTTCCATTAAACTTTAACAAAATAATGATTCCTACTCTTAGTAATATTCTTGGATATTCTGGAATAATATTGAAACTGAAACCCAGGCAGTATGATAAAATGGTAAGAAGTATAAGGAAAATAAGGTTGCTAATCCTTACAAATAATATAGTTACAAGCCTGTGAAGTCCAAGAAAATCAACTGGAAAACAATTAGAAGCAATGAAGACATCTTGAGGCAGTTAGTATGAAAATGTATACAAAAATCAGTATCTTAGTGTTAACTGTTTTGAAAAGATAACAAGGGCTGGGGGCACGGTCCAGCTGTAGAGGCACCTTCCCAAAATGCATGATGTGTGAAGCCCTGGGTTTGAACCCCAGCACTGCAAAACAAAAACAATCATCAGAGAAAATAATCTTACATGTAAATGCAGCAAAGTTACAAAAATTAAGCAAATCTCATTTTAAGGAAACCATAAAGCTTCTAATAGAAATCAGAGAAAATTTGCAATCAGTGAAGAGGTATAATTTGTTCTTGGTTAGAAGCTTCAAGAAGGTTAAAGAAGTCATAGACCCCAAATATATGTATAATCTCAATGTGATTGAAAAGAGAAGAGAGAGAGAAAGAGAAGGTACAAGGACTTTAGTAAATATACTTCTATAATAATGACAAAAAAGCCAATACACTTCTAGCATGAAACTCAGAATGGCTAGGAAAATGCTACAGAGCCAACCTGGGCAGAAAAGTCCCTGTGAGACTCTTATAACCAATTAACCACTTAAAAACCAGAAATGGAGCTGTGGCTCAAAGTGGTAGAGTATTAGCCTTAAGCAAAAGGGTTCAGGGACAGTGCTCAGGCCCTGAGGTCAAGCCCCACAATCAATACAAACACTCATACGCACGAAATCACTGGGGATTTAATTTCACTCCATGGTAAAATGTGACAAGACTTCAATAACCAAGCAGTAGGACACGAGCAAAATGGACAGCCAACCCATTCAACAGCTGAGGCAATCCATAAATAGACCCAGGCTATATGAGAATTTGCACAGGGTAAGTACATATTTTATAAATGAGCATGGAAAAGATAGACCTCTAGCCATTCTAAAAGAAAGCTAGGTAAAAATGGCTGCCACTTTCCTCTCAAAAATTAAAGCATAAAAAAAACAGAGTTATTAAAAAACATGGATTTATATTTATGGTGTTTTGGTAGTGGGAAGACCTTGTCAGTAAGGTAAATTTCAAAAAGGATGACAAGGTAATGATAAATACTGATAGATACCGTTACATTAAAAATTCAGAACTTACATTTCTGTAATCTACTCCCTTGCCATAAATAAAGCTAAAAGATATATTGTGCAGAAAAATATTTGCAGCATCAGTTGACAGCTAAAGATTAATAATCTTAATGTGAAAAGGGTATATATCCGTGTGAAAAAGAAAACCATCTCAGTGGAAATGTGGGCTAAGAACATAAAACAATTTACCAAGAAAGAGAACCAAGTGACAACTATATGTAATTAAAACTATCCAGTTTTACATATAATTAAGTACACATGCACACATATGTTTATACAGAGCTGACAGAAGATTTTTAGTGGTTGGATTTGGAGGTGAGCTTTTGCCTAACATTTATTTTTACCCAAGTATTTTTCTACATTGCTTAAGTTTTCCACATGACCTTATATTTCATTCAAAATTAGATAAATACATTAATGCAATTTTAATTTTTTTTTCTATTTCAAAGTAAAAAAGGTTTATTACAAAAAAAAAAAAAAAAGGGACTCTCCACACAGTATAACCCCTGTTTTCACTGTATTTGATGTTGGTATAATTTGGGGAAGGGAAAAATTGTTTAAATAGGGATATAGGTGGACCCATTGCAACAATGAGATGTACAAGATGCTATGTTGGAAAACGAACTTTACAACTTTGGCAGGGAGTGGGGGCAGAGATGGGAAGGCAGGGATAGTAAGTAGAAACAAAGGAGGAAGCAAAAATGTTTGATAAGAAATGTACTCATTACATTGTTCATGTAATTGTAGCCCCTCTGTATAAAAAAACTTATTAATAATAATAAAAAGTAATTACCTGGAGGAAAAAAAAAAAGGGAACTCTCTGTCAACTTGATGTCTCCTTCTAGCTAGTGCTGTCTCTTGTATTTCACAGTTAAGGGTCTAGAGAGTATAGACTATAGTTGCTATTTCTATTTCCTGTCTTTCCACTTACTCTTTTTTTTTTTTTTTATTGTAAAGCTACTATACAGAGGGTTACAGTTACATGAGTGAGGTTATGAGTACACTTCCTCTTGAACATTGTTACCCCCTCCATTGTTTTCCCCCTACCATCCCCTCCCTCCCTCCCTTCCCCGAGGTTCTTTTTTTTTTTTTTGATTGTGATTAAATGATTACATAATTTCAAAGTCACAAGTTCATTCTAACTTCCCTGTCTACCACAGTCTGTAATATATAACAGTGTTCACATGTTATATACCATATTTGTGATCAGCAGCATGAGGATATTTAGTAGTGGTTCAACCAGATGAGCGGGAGTTCTTTGTTTCTTAAGTCCTGTTAGTTTTGTCGTATCACCTAACCTTTTGGATTTAGCATCCACTTATCAGGGAGGCAATTTTAATTTTTAAAAAAATAAAAGAAGGAAAAAGAGAGTCAAGTGTTACTCCAACAGGTACCAAAATTCCCATTTGTTCTCTCTGCACAGCCATCCACTCTGCCTTCAAGGGTGTGAGTCTTGCTTTGAGTTTTGAGTAGGGTTCAGGGCTCCTAGATAGAAATAGCTGAGAAGGTCTAGATTAAGGAAGGGAGAGGTGACTGAATCAACTGTATGCTTTGAACAATTCTTAGGCCATGTCATTGTGCCATTAAGTGGGCAACTCTGAAGTGGGGGCTCAGGCATCAGCATTTTTCTAGCTCCTCTGATAATTTCAAGATACACTAGAACAGATCAGGCTTGTGTGCAGATAGGAGCTTTGTCTATGTTCTAGGGACTCTCAGTCCTGATCAGACAGCTTGAGTTAGAGAACAGAAGGACATAGCTCTGAAATCTGCCATAAGAGTGGCAAGTTATCTCATGGAGATTTGGGTTTAAACTGAGTCTTATAACTAGAAGGACATAAAGTGTGAGTGTGTGAACATATGCATGTACTTTTTGTTTCCTCCCCACTAAGTGCTTCTGATTTTGTCTTTGTTAGGGCTATAGAACAGGCTACACATACCGCCATCCCTTTGTCCAAGAGAAAGCCAAACACAAAAGTGAAGTGGAAATCCCAGCCACAGTCACAGCCTTTGTATTTGAAGAGGATGGTGCCCCAGTCCCTGCTCTGCGTCAACATGCCCAGAAGCAGCAGAAGGAGAAGACTCGTTGGCTCAACACACCCAACACCTACCTGCGGGTCAATGTGGCTGATGAGGTCCAGAGGAACATGGGCAGTCCCAGGCCCAAGACCACAGTAAGGGGGAGCCCAGGACAGGCCTGGGGAGATACGGGGGTGGGAGAAGTTGAGGGGAGACTGGCTCCACTTGAGAGGATAAGCAACTTTACAAAGGGAACAGAGCAAATCTCCCTTTGCCTAAGATTGTATAGTTTCCTCATAAGGCTTCCTGTTGGGCCTCTGGGAGCAGCAGCTCAGCTCTGCCAAACTCCTCCACCTGTTTTTGTTCTTCTTCACTGTTTGGAGGCAGTTACAGGGTGGATCCCTCAGAGGGAAGTCAGACTAGTGTACTCCCAAGATCTGGGACAGTCATTTCTTTGCTTCTTGCTCTTTTGTCCAGAGGCAGAGAGCTTCTGAGAAATTCCTGGGATGGGCATCCAACATTTAGGCTACAAGTCTTACTCAAACTCAGGAAATGGGCACTTGCCATTTTATACCAAGTTATCTTCTTGTTATTTTACTTCCTCTCACATACAGACTCTCAATTTGATATTTCACTAACATAAAAGTAACTGGCAGCAAAACAAACTAGTTGTTCATGATGTCCTTTGAAACTCCAATCCAGCTACCTGGATTCATCCTGAAGCCCAAATGGCTTCCTGTCGAAACTGGTCACTAAGGTTCTGTCCCCTGCTCTCCCATCTTCTTTATGAGGACCTTGTTTAGAGCTGGTTCATCTGTCACCCATATCTGTTCTGGAAGACTGATCTCAAAAGGGGCCAAAGGAGAGAGAACATCTCTAATAGTCTTTCTGACCTTCCATATAGGCTGGTGGGCCCAGATCTCAAGGGGGAGGCCAGAGGTCTTATTCCTTTCTTTACCTAGCTGGTTTGCCTTGTGCAGTGGATGAAAGCTGATGAGGTAGAGAAATCCAGCAGTGGCATGCCAATACGGATTGAAAACCCAAACCAATTTGTGCCTCTCTACACCGACCCTCAAGAAGTGCTGGACATGAGGAACAAGGTAAGGTGGTGGTTATTTGTGCCACCTTCTTTGCCTGCAATGGGATTGCAGTCCTGCAAACGTAAGCGGAGCTCTCAGGAAAGGCGTCACTCACCAATACCTCCATGTATCAGAGGAGGAAGAAATGATAGTGCATAGACCATGTTTTAGACACTGTCCTGGGAGCTAGACTTACATAGTCTTGGACTGCCCTTGACACTTGCTTTACACGTACACCTGAAAGACCTAGAAACAAGTTCTTATGAGTTCTATGCTGTTTTCCTTTGGCTTACGTTCAAGATCCTTTGTAATTATTCTGGAGCTTTGCCTGAAAGTTCACTCCCTTATACTTTTAATGAGACTTTTAAGAACTTGAGTTGTAATAGACAACCTTCAGTAGGGCAGCCTGGGCAAAATGTTTCCAGGACTTTTTTTTTCAATGAACAGCTGGGCATGGTGGCACATACCTATTACCCCAACTATATGGGAGGCTGAGATTGGGAGGATGGTAGTTCCAAGCCAGCCTGAATAGGGGATTTTGTGAGACTTCATCTCAATGAAAGAAGCTAGGTATGATGGTACATACCTGACATTCCTGCTACCATGGAAATCATTAAATAGTAGCATTGCAGTCTAGGCATGCACCTGAGAAAGGGTGGAGGGGGGGAGAGAGGGAGAGGGAGAGAGGGAGAGAAAGAGAGAGAAAGAGTCCTTGTGTCAAAAAAATAACTAGTACAAAGCTCACTCCTATAATCCTAGCTACTCAGGATGCTGAGATCTGAGGATCACAGTTCAAAGCCAGCCTGGGCAGGAAAGTCCATGAGACTCTTACTTCAATAAACCACTAGAAAACCAGAAGTGGTGCTGTGGCTCAAACGGTAGAGTGTTAGCCTTGAGCTGAAGAGTACAGGGATAGCGTTCAAGCCCAGAGTTCAAGCCCCATGACCGACAAAAAAAAATAACTAGTGCAAAAAAGGGTTGGAGACATGGCTCAGCAGTGGGCACCTGCTTAGCAGGCTCAAAACCCTGACTTTATACCCTAGTACTGAAAAAAAAATCCTCAGGAGCTCCTTAGGAGTATTTACCTCTTACAAACACTTGTTAAAGCTAATCTTGTCTGGGGTTTTGCATGAACTAGGAGTCCAATTATCCAGAGGATAATTGGAAACCATCTTGTAGGATAGATCGGTTGTGTCCAGGCTCCTGCACCACTTGAGGGCCTTTCTAGATCCCAGCCACAGGACACACTGCACCCCCAACATACCCACCCACACTCTCGTGATGAACCTTCCCTCTCCCTTTTCCACACAGATTCGAGAGCAAAACCGACAAGATGTGAAGTCAGCAGGGCCGCAGTCCCAGCTCCTGGCAAGCGTCATTGCTGAGAAGAGCCGAAGCCCGGTACAGCAGAGTCCGCCCCTGGCTGGAGGGGAAGCATATTTGCCTTCTGGGTCTTCCATGCCTGAGACTGGGCAGCAGGACCCCTGAGTCCTTATGCCCACATTCCCTTGTGGTCTGGGCACCAGGGCTCCTACTATAAAATAGAGATCCACCCGCCGGGGGGGGCTGCCAGGTCCTAGAAGGACAATGGCTAATTGCCCCTGTGGGCATGGGGTGGGGAGCAGAGCCCAGCTGCCCACAGGAGTGCCGCTGGCCGGCTCCAAACTCCATACCTCCCACTGTGGAAGTCCACGAGGCCCTTCGTTAGTGCCCCACTGAGGCTGGTGGCTCCCAGGTGCCCCGGGCCTGCCCAGCTCTGAGTGTTTCAACCTGTCTGCATAGATATGGTATCATTCAGCCACAGCTCTGAGAAGATACTCCTAACCTGCCCTGAAAGGGGCATGTAGAGACAAGAGGGACACCCAGCTACCTGCACAGGCCTGCTTAGTGTTAGAAAGCATGAACTTCTGTGCTTGAGCTAAAATGTTGTTTCACCTTGTGCTTAACAGCCAGGGTAAAATTCAAAATCCTAGTCTGTGCTTGAAATCCTCACTACTCATGGCAAGGCAGCAATGGGCATGATGTTTTCCTTAGCAGTAAAATTTCAGAACTGCAGGCAATGTTCCTTTCTGTAGAGCAAATGAAGAGAAGGAGACAGTTTAGATCAGGCTGCAGCCCACAAGGTGGGGGCCCACTGTTAAGAGAAGTGTGAGCACTAGATCTTCACACCCTTGCTATCCACCCCACTCAGGGTGAATATGCCACAAGGTCAAGCATAAAATTCCCATGATTCGAAGGGAGGTGAACAATCACCATAGTGAGTAAGATTGTTTAAAACCTGTCTCTGGCCAGTTACACCAAAATCTTCCTTAGAGACCCACTCCTTGGGATCTTGGATCTTCCTTTGACCCCATGATTCTTTGCAGTAGACCTGTTGCTGTCTCCCTTTTGCAAGGAGTGTGGTCTTGTCATTAGAAGACCTGGCCAATCTAGGCTCACTTTGCCTTGGCTTTGCTTTGCTTCCTCTCAGCTTCAGAGTGCTTCGTTCTCAAAGACCAAGATGAGGGTGCTAAATTGGGTGGGGGGAAGGCTTTAGCATCTGAATTTTAGTCATTACCTTGAGCTACAGGGGCTAAAGGATTCCCACAGCTTGCACAGTGTCCAACTGGCCATCTCCCCAGAACCAGAGGCCCACAGAGCTCATGAAATGATGTGATTTTTACCAGTATCCCTGCAGGGACCTGCAGAACAGGCAGGTTGAAGATCTGAGATTCAGGACATTGGCCCCTTTGTCGTTTATGACTGCAAAACAGGACTAATCACTGGACTGAGAATGCTGAATCTGCTGTGTTTTGCATACAATTTAATGCTGTGTGTTGTGGCTTGCATTGCTGTGGAAGAGGGGAGGGTTGGGGAGGGGTAGGAATTGCTGGCATGAAGCTTGCTTGAGCTAATGCTATGCTTGCTGGACTTTGGCTGATTGATATTGGGCCACTGATTGTATTTGCATAGTGATGGCTTGGAAGTACCCAGAGAAGGGATTGTAATAAAGGTGTGTCGTCCTTCTGCTTGGGAGCATCCTTTGATTTTATTTCACGGGATTAAGGGTGATCCCCTGCATTCATCCAGGCAGTTGCAAAGTCTGGGTCTGAGGATAAGATAGCAATGGTGAGGAGTGAACAAAACTTACCCCCAAGTCCCTGAGCTGTTTCCAAGGAGCTGCATGCCACGCTATTCCTAACAAGACTGCTGGCAGCCACCTGAATCTGAAAGGAAGTGTGGGCCCAGGCCCCCACCACAGTGTTCAGAGAGCAACACACACTCTGTGGTTAACTTTCAGTCTACAGAGAGCCAGCTGATGTCCAAGGGTGATGCAGATACCAAAGATGATTCAGAGGAGACGGTGCCCAACCCCTTCAGCCAACTCACTGACCAGGAGCTGGAGGAGTACAAGAAAGAGGTGGAGAGGAAGAAACTAGAACTGGAAGGTAAATAACTCTGGGGAGCCCCGGCTTCAGAACCTCCCAGGCTGTAGGGGAGGATCAGACAATGAATGCATCAAGGATTTTCCTGCTCCCTCACCAAAAAGATCCTATTAGCAGAATGTCATTAACCACAATAATGCCCCTTTATTGCTTTGCTCTGTACCTAACATTTACACAGTGTCTTTGTGACCTCATTTGACTTTCTCACCTGGGAATAAAGGAGTTATTATTTAAATGCAAAGTACTTAGAATAGTGTCTGTAATTATGGCTTAGGTGAGGTTGGTAAACACCAGATAAATGGTAGGTGTAATAAGACAGATAAAGTAATGGTAATTATTATTAATGACTTACTATAGCTGGTGTAAACCTTTTAGCCTAGAAATCAGTTTACACCTTTATGTCTTCTCTCATTCCTCCTTTATTTCAGAGTCTTCAGTCAATCCTGTCTTCATGTTGACTCCCAGATAGGCTGATCAAGCCCTGGTTTATGTTTTTGTGCCTTTTTGGCACTGCTCCCTTCTTGACTAGCATGATTAAAAGTCATCATCACTGCAGGCTCCACCCTAAGTCCCCCTCCTGCTAGGAAGGCCTCCCCAGCACACCCAATTTGAGATGTCTCTTCTTGCTTCAAGAGCACCTAGGGTCTGAGATACATAATCCAACTTGCAGCTGTGTTCCCTAGGGTAAGCCATCATTCTCCCAGGGCAGAGTTCACCATCTGTCTTCAGCCTGGACTGGTCATCTAGGCACAACACAAAACACTTCCTGGCTTGGAATTCAAGTGTGCAAACTGCAAACATATTTTTTAAAACTATGGCTTTTTAATTGCCAGAGATTATTTGAGTAGAAAGTACAAATTAGCTAAGTTAACTTCTAAGTCCCACGAAAACAAAGCATGAACATTTTTAAGGGAAGTCTGTGACTGTTTGGGGCTCTGCTCTCTTCGGCTGAAGGTGTTTGTCTGGTGCATCCTCTTTAGAGGTAGACATAGAGTAGCCAGGCTCTGTTCAGATGGATGTTTCCTGTCATCTTTCCCTCCAGATCAGGGTGACATAGTTCATTGGGAAATGTGCTATCACCCTCGCCTCTTTCTGTTCTAGTTTTCCTTGAGGAAGTTTTAAAAGCTTAGGAGACACAGCTAACTTCAGCTGAGAGAAATGACCAAATAGAAAAAATATCATTTTTATTCCCTCCCTCTTGCCTCCTCCCCCTTCCACCCCATGCTAAAGTGATTTTCTACATTTTTAGGAGAGAAGGATACTGCCACAGAAGAGGCTGGCTCACCTGTAAAATCTACACCTGCTTCTCCAGTGCAGAGTCCAACAAAGGCAGAGACGAAGAGCCCTGCAATTTCTCCTACCAAATCTGTAGAGGGTGAGTGGAGCTAAGCATGTGGGAGGGAGGGAAGAGCATCCTTCTGGGAAAGGTACCTACAAGGAAGCAGAGGAGGTCTGCACACTGCAGACTGCACATGGCAGGTACCTGCCTTTCAATAGGTATTACCTGTGCCCTCAAAAAAGCTTTCTCCCCTGCTACTTCTGTGGGATCAGAACAAGTTTGCAACTTGTTCCACGTAAAGCTATAACAGTACACCTTACAGCGTAACCCCTGCCAAGCAATGATGAATGAGCCAATGATTGCCCAGTACCCTTCTTATCTCCAGTTAAGACACACTGGCTGATAGCCCTTTCCAGATGTGCTAGCCTGGTTCGCAGACTGTTACCTGCATAGAGGCTACCTGAGGATCTTATTAAAATGAAGGTCCTGACCCATTAGGTCTGGGATGGGACCTGAGACCCTGAATTTCCCCGGATGAGGTGGATAGTGTCTTTCTTAACGTCACCTACACATTGGAACCACACAGGGAAGGTGTTATGGTCCTGTTTCTGAGCTAAGTCATCTAGGGAGAGTGTGGGAACAGAGTACAGCTTGGAGTTGTAAAATCTCTCTGGGGATATCTAAGTGCATGCCAGGTTGGGAAAGCTTCATTAGAGACACTAGTATAGAGAGAGAAATTCAAGGCCCAACTGAACTGCTAATTTCAGCAAATCAGATACAGTTTCTGGGCCTCATTTTCCTTGTCCATCAAAAGGGGCTACTAATATTTTCCTCCTAAAGGTTCTCATATGTGTAAGGGAAATGTTGGTGAAAGCATATTTTGAAAGAGTAAAAGCATAACTTAATTGTATGATCTAATGACAGTTATGGTTCTACATATAGTGGGACAATGATGCTGTTGTGTCTCTGCCCACTAAATCATAAAAGTGCATGCAATGGGCTCCTAGACTCTCTCCTGAACTAGAAGACTGCTTCCCCTCATCCCACAGGTACCCCATCAGAGAGGGCTGTATTTCCATCTAGACAGCAGCAAGTTGCTTGGCTTGCTGAAACTTTCTCCCTCCTGGGTGAAATGACCAGATGTTTAACGCAGAGACTCTCCACCCCTGACCTCCCACCCTACCAACCACTGCTCAGAGTACCAGCCCCGCATTGCCAGAGGAAACCTATCTGCTTGAGGCCAGAGCCCCAAGTGGATGTCTACAACTGTGTGTGTTCACTGTGTCTCATTGTGATGTTGTGTTGTCTACCTGTCTCCACAACGTCTTCCTTTCTTTTCCCATTTGTGCCTTCATCAAAGGAGTTTCCTCCGATTCTGAATACTTGTCTCTGTAGTAAGTATAGAGAGGCTGCTTACTAATGCACTCCAACATGTGCAACGGGGGAGGGAGGAGTTTTCAAAAGAAATATAGTTTCCCCCTTTTTTTTTTTTTTTTACTACTCACAACTCTGCCTTCAGGAGGTTTCCTGGATATAAAATTCATGACCAGTTCCACCTGCATCATGCATGGACTAGGCTTTGATGTTAGAGACTTGGATAACACATAGATGAACAAACACAACCAGCACACACATCCAGAAGCAACCCTCTGTGATAGAACTCACCTCTGTCTCTACTCATAATGCACAGATACCTTTAAGGAACCCATAGCCTCTTCTAGGGCCATGGACCACAGCCATCACCCTTGGATGCCAGCTTCCTCCTTGGGATGAGCAGGGGTCCTGGCCTGCCTAGGAACTTCAGCATTTGTCTTTAGGGTTTGTGTACCAACTGTAGAAATGAAACACAGAGATAGAGAGGAGGTTGATGAGAGGAATAGGATAAAGGGTGGTGACTTGTCGTCAGCTTCTAGGAGGAAGAAAGGAGCAGAGTGTGTATAGGTAGATCAACTGCTCACCCATCACCTAAAAAACGCACTCTAACAGGAATCTGCTCTAGTCCAGGCAACTGAAATGTTAGAATAACATCTTGAGATGTTAGAATAACAAAAGTTATAGTCTTCTCTGAGGATCTTCTCATGCCATAGACAGAGTTGGGGAGCCTAGCTACAATGAAGCTGACCCCAGATGGTGAGGGCAAGGGCTGCAGTGGTGTGGAGTGATGTGTGGGGTGAGGCTGGATGACCTTGGCCAGTTCCCCAGGCAGATAGGGCTGATCCACTTGTGAGCAATATCTCATAAAGAGCTTACCCATCTGATCAGGGGGTGGCTTTTTAAAAAAGCAATTCAGTAACTTGTGAAAACTTAAGATGAAGCCACCTTAATGTCGTTCCTCATTTGTCCTGGCTCCTATTCTATCACCTTCTCTAAGGGAGATTCCTACATTCCTCTTCATTTTACATCTGGCTACTGTGTTAACTCCATCTCTGTGACTGTCCCCTGACTGCTTCTGCCCCTTCTGAGTCCAACCCCCAGTGAAGTCCGAGGGCTGAACCTGTCAGGAAATGTCCCTGTATTTGACATCAGCCAATCAGCTCTGCCACTAAATAATTTAGCTATCTCAAATAAGTGAAAGAAACAGGAGAATCACATGGATGTTTGCTTTCCATAGCTTACTGATCATTCTCTTCATGAAATGAGCTAAAGAATAGAAAAACACTCTGCAATGTGCTTACATCAATTAGTTATTATGTACTATTGTGTTTGCATTGCGAGAACTCATATGTTACTTGATGTTTTAATTTGGGGGTGGTTTGTTATGTAATACTGCATAATTATTAACTCATAATATGAGTTTTGTAGGAATGAGTTTTGTAGAAGTTAGTTCTTTTGTGGATTTACTAGAGCTGACTAGGCTTAGTTAGATGGTTCCTCTCTCCCTGTGATGTGGGCGGGGGCTGAAGTTGACTGGGAGTTTCACTTGGCCAGAACTTCCAAGATAGCACATTCACATGTCTAGCACCTGGCCAGCAGCAGCCAGAAGGCTCTTGGTGTGCTCTCCCACACCCTTCACACCCTTTACCATTCCTCTTCTCTCCTCTCCTACAATTTTCTTCCTTCTCTCTACATGTGGTGTGGCCTTACACCTGTTTTTATTATGGCAGTCAGACACTTTATATGGTAGCCAAACTCTTCCAAAACGATCAAAGCAGATGTTTCTAGGAACTTTTAGTCTTTGACCCAAAGTTGGCTGTAAGTACTTTGTCTGTATTCTAGTGGTTCTAGTGAACCTCTGGGCCAGCCTGATTCAGTATGGGAGGAGACCACACAAGCATGTGAAGATCTAAGGGCGCTATGCATGAGGCCATATTTGCATATCAGCTATACCATTTGGTGCTTAACTGTGTTGTCAAATTTACTCAACAGTAGTGAGTGAGTGGGAGTTACAGGGAGGTAAATGTAGGAAAAGATGTCATTCTTAAACCACATCTCTCAGTGTGTAGCCAATAAGCCTTTTATATTATAATTACCTGAAGATGTATTAAAAATGGTCGAACATCAGGAGGAGATGCACAAAGTGTGGCTAGAGCCAGCCTTTGGGGTTGGCAGGTCGAAATGGAATAGACTATCTTACATCTTCCCCTGTTGCCCATGTTCCCATGTAGTGGAGCAGATGGGGGTCATTTGTGTGCCCTGGTAACACAGCACACTCACAGTACATGCCCCACACTCTCTCTAACAAACATATACACACACACAACATGTTCTCAATATCATATACTGAAATGCTTTTCACAACACATTCTCAGACATCATATATTGAAACACCTTTCAGCTCTTGGGATGAGGACACTGGACAGGAAGTCATGACACTGGCAACCACTGGACAGGTGTGCTCTGATTTTAGCCAGGAGATGGGCAGGAAGGAGCCAGATGAGCTTCACATTGCTTTCTACTGTTCGAAGTCTGAGGCTTCACAATTCTTCCTCCTCCCTCTGCTCTCATGCATTTCCGAGTTTGCATGGACACAGGGTGGGTGGAGGGTGGGTGGAAGATTTCCTTTTTGGAGTTTAAGCAGCTCTGCCTTTGAACACGGTACTTGACAATCTCCAGGCAAAATAAGACCTGGGACCTGGTGGCACTAAAATGGTCCAAGCCCCTTTTGCCAACATCTATATCATGAAATGTGAAGTCCATACTGACCAGGGTATTTCATCCTCCCTCTGCCTTCACCTTCATGCCTCGTCGTAAGATACTCTGAAATTTCCTAGATTCCTCACTGGTGTAGGAATGAAACCCATTTCATTCCTACACCAGTTTCACCTGTGGAACTGGGCTGCTTATGATTCTCAGATGCATCCATCAAGGTGGATATGACATGCTCTCCCCTTCCAACGGCCTCTCTCTTCCCCTAGAGTTACTCTGAACTGAGTCTCGGCTGGGCCCCTGACATCTTCGGACATTTCTAAGTGTGTAGATAGGAGCACAGTTACTGCCTTGCCCACACCATGTCCCCCAGGGCTGGCCATGTAGAAGGAGCACAGGTTTGGATGAGAACCCTGTCTTCCATCTGCCTGAGAACCCTGCTCTCAACCCATAACTGCCCCACCCATAATTCTAGACTTAGCAAACAAAATTGCCTACAAGTGGTTTCATTGATCCCAAGTGGACACTCTCACCTGAATAAAACCTTACAAGTCATATCTTTTTTTCTTTTTCTAGAAGATGCCAAACCGATAGAAACAAGCAAAGCTACTACAGAACCTGAAACAGCCCAGCCAGAAGGGGTGGTGGTAAACGGGAGGGAGGAAGAGCAGACCGCAGAGGAGATCCTCAGCAAAGGCCTCAGCCAGATGACCACCAACGCCGACACGGATGTGGATACCTCCAAGGACAAAACCGAGTCGGTCACCAGCGGTCCCATGTCCCCAGAGGGCTCGCCTTCCAAGTCTCCCTCAAAGAAGAAAAAGAAATTCCGAACCCCCTCCTTCCTGAAAAAGAGCAAAAAGAAGGAGAAAGTGGAGTCCTGATGGGTGGCACCGTGACTCCCCTGTGCCTCCTCTCCCGCCTCCCCTTTCCTTTTCCCAACTCTGTCCCTGAAGCACAGGGCCAAGGAGGGATAGAATAGGACCCAGGATTATACTCAGAGGGGGACCTTAAAGATCACCACACCAACCCCTCATCTTACCGTTACCCCAGGGAAATCAGGTGACTTATACAAGGTCATTCAGCTGGTTAGTGGCAGAGCCTGCAGTAAGCCTGCACTAGAGTTCTGGCCCCCTGACTCCCAGTTCAGTGCTCTTTCTACTGTACAACACTGCCTAGTCATGGGCCACCTTTGTTAGGGTGTTGCCCTCAATCTGAGCCCAGGGCAGGAAGGCCAGGAATGGGCTGTGAACTCTCACAGGCCCAGATGGAATCAGATGGTCAAGGCTTTCCCAGGGGTAAGGTCTGTTTCTTCCCAGGAAACCCATCTCATATGGAGCTGTCTTCACATTAAGAAGCCTTTCTACTCTTTTTCCATTTGGGAACCCTGCCCTGCTGCTCCAAGTAATTAGACAAATTGACCCATCCCCTCCCATAGAAGAAGTTACCCTTTGATCCCAAGGCTGATGGCTTAGCTTATACTTCCCCAGACACTAACCCCAAGCTTTCTTCATGGAACCTCTTGAATGATGGGTGGAAGAACTTGTAAGAGTTGACAGACATAAGGGCAAGCCAAGTAAGACTGGCGATTGGGGATTCTTTAATTGATGTAAGAGGCCAGCAACTTGCCCTGTTTGGATTGTGCATCTCAAATACTCCAAAACAAATACTAAATTAGTATAAGAAAAAGTTGTCACATGCTCAGGGCAGAAATTTTGGAATGTTTAAACCCATTGGCATTGAATCATACAAAGATGCAAGTAGCATTGGAAATGCTCTGTCTGTCTAGCTTTGCATGCTATATGGAGCAGTATGCCTACATCCATTCTATGGTCAATCGCCTCCCCTACAACCCTACCTTTGAACCCAGGAGCACTTGCCCTCTGACCAGAACTAGCATCTTAATCTTGGCATCTTGAGCTTGGCTTCTTTAGGATTCCAACTCTGAGTCACTTGGGTTCAGCAGAGGGAGAATCAGAAATGTGTTCAGGATTAACCCTCGTGAATCAGCTCTCAGAGAAATAGTTGGGTGTCCTCAGCTCTGTCACTTTGTCCATCCTGGGGCCTGGGCATACTATTTCTCCATCTTCTTCCATTGGGGCACTGATTAATGAACATTTCTGGCTCCAAGACAATCCATTCTCTTGAAAGACAGTGTCTTCAAAGAATATATCTCCTTTTTATCCTAATTATTGTTAAAATGTTTTTGAAAGCTCTTCATCATAGTTTTCCATTCTAAGAACTATCTGTAGACACTGCACATATACCTACAAACCCCCATCATAATCCTGTGAGATGGGTAAAGTTATTCCTGTTTTTTGATGAGGAAGCTGAACTCACCCCCTAACCCCAAAAATCATTGACTTGCTCAGAGAGAGCGGGAGTCTAGATTTGAACCCAGGTTCTGAGCCCTGAGTTCTTGCTCTTAACAGCTATGGTAGATGGACAGTTTTAAGGGTGATTGTTTTAGTCCCTGAGCCATTTCTGTGACTGGTCTCTACTGGGCATACAAGTGTTTGCCTTGTATGCATGAGGCCCTGGGTTCGATTCCTCAGCACCACATAAGCAGAAAAGGCCGGAAGTGGCACTGTGGTTCAAGTGGTAGAGTGCTAGCCTTGAGCTGAAGAGCTGAGGGACAGCGCCCAGGCCCAGAGTTCAGGCCCCACAACCAGCAAAAAAAAAAAAAAGCCAATCCTTTGATGCCTTCTTTAAAAAAGTAGATTTTACATTCATTCCTTCATAATATTTGTTAAGCATCCACTTTGCATCAGTCATTCTGCTGACATTGAAAAAAATCAATCATTGTAACTGGGATCCTAAGTGGCAAAGAATGTTGAAAGAAAGGAGGTGTGGACACGCATGACCTTGGTACATGTTTTGTTGTGTGTGTGTGTGAGTGGTTGTTGCTCAGAGATGTCCTCGATTCAACAAATTCTTAGTCCCTTCATGGCAGCGAGGCCTCCCTCACTTAAGTGAAAATGTTGGAGCCTTGCTAGAACATCATCCTTGGAATTCATGCCATGGGTCCACCTCATAACTTACCAGTGTGTTCATTCCTCACATATTCAGAAAGTAAGCATTGATCTTGGGTTTTGGGACAGCCATAAGGATAGGACACAGCTCCTGTCCTCAAGAGATTCATAGGAGGCATGTAGACAAATTATAAAACAGGAAAGGAACAAAGGAAATGTAAGAAAGTAATGACTGACTACTATAGGGGCCAGAGAAATCTTCCTGAAAGAGCCGTGACTGAGTGAGGTTTTCAAAACAGAGAAACTTTGCAGAAGAAAAAGAGTGAGCATCAGAAGGGTATTCCATGCTGGGAGAAGATCGTGCACACGGCAAGGGAGTGGCAACTCTCTGGCATGTTCCATGACACAGTGTTCAGCAGGGGGCATTTGCTTCCTAGACACAGGACTGGCTGGTAGGGAAATTTATTGAAAGCATGGAGGAGTTGGGTTTTATCATGTAAGGACTCAGGAGCCATGGAGGACTGGCCTTGTGGAAGAATCTCTTTGGTGACTGAAGGGAGATGGGGCTGGAAATAAGGGGAAATGTGTGAAATAAGATGAGAATTTTCGGAAATGTCAAACACTGACATGCTTGATGGCCTGCCTCATGCTGCATTTATCCTCTATGACAAATAGAGTTTCCATCCTAGAATTCCTTGCCACAACATTTTTTGATAAAATGGCTTGAGATTTTTGATGAGAGCAAGGAGAAGGAAATATTCAAATAATAAGTTCCAGTTTAGTATGCAGTTTGTCTAGGTGTAGCATTGCTGGGAAAGGTGTTGAGTTATTCTGCCATATTTCTTCTTCCCTTGGACATGAAGGATGTGATGCACTTAGCACCGGGCTAGAGGATACATGCCTGGTGCCATAGAAACAAAATGCAATCCCTCCCTTCCCCAAAGCAGCAGGACTCCCAGACTATTAGTATGAAGGAAAGGTAATTTTTTGGCTTTCCATAAAATTTAGCAGAAAGGTTGGTATCAAACTGGAAAAAATAATCTGTGAGCTCAGAATGTATAAACAAAGGTTCATGTCTAGTTGAGCCATGGTGCTTGGTTTTGCCACAGGGAAGAATAAGAAAATCCTGTAGTGTGTTTGCCTGATCTGGGAACAGAGAGGGTTCTGAACCATTTCTGTGGGAAAGTGGGCAGGAGTAGAGTGGAGAAGAAAGTAAACGGTTACAGAGACAAGCTTGGCTCTGATGGCTCTTCAAGCACAGGTAGCTGGTGTCCAGGTGTAATGTTGGGAACCAACCATGTGGCCTTCCCCAGATTATAAAAAGCACTGTCAAGGGAAACCCTCCACCCCAATCCTGACAGACTGACGTCCATCTGGTCTGCAGTTAACCCAAGTAATTCTCCTACTTCATCTGGATTACACACATAAAAATGACCCCACCAACATGCTTGCAAATAAAATGAGAGGTAGCCTTTGTGGACAGCAATGTTCTTTTAAAGGATGCAGAGGATTTGGATGAGTAGCACTAGGTTCTCACAGAAAGAACCTCTTGGTAAAGCGATTTCCTTTCCCTCCGCCTCCACCTCATAAAGACTAAGCCTTGAAATCCTGGCCCCTATGGGACAGTGATGTGGCAAGATGACTTCCCAGATGCAGTAACCGAGGGCTTCTGCTCTTGTCAGCATGCACAGAAATGCTATAAATCCACTTCTTGATTGCTGTGGATTTGAAGGAATCATCCACTCAATGGCATGAGTTGCTCCCCAAAGTTTTAAGTTTGGATTTTTCTGGAAAGGTATGCATAAGCAGAGAATACATAGCCCACTGTAGGTCAGTGTGCCAGCTCTTCTGTTTCAGGTTAAAATTGTCCTAGTTCTAGGCCTAGAGTAATCAATTCTTGATTGCTGGACAGCTGAGAAGAGAGCCCTTATTCATGCACATGTGTGGGTCTACAAATGCCTTGGTTGGGTAGCAGAGTCACAGATGACTCAGCATAGAGAAACCAGTGTTTATACATTTCTCATTGAACTTTCTCACTGAATTTCCAAGACTTAAGTTCAATGAACGAGATGAAATGAGAGAGAGGAGCCACAGTAAGGACAGATCACCCCAAAAGTTAAAACCCAACAGGACATCATCATGCCTGTCCTTACCGTGAGAACCTAAGGGTGAATGAATTCATACAAAAAAGAAGAGGCCTGCAGTGACTTTACAGTCATAAAGTAAGCTCACTAGTTATCTGTACACACTCCGACTTGTGCCTCAATGTGGAAAATCATACCTATTAGTGTTATCATTTCCCAAAGCCTTGTCTAACCAACCTACTTCGATGAAGCACACATTTTGTGGGAAATGAGAGACCACACATAGCGCTCTGTCTCCAAGGCACAGCTATGTCTCGTGCCTCCTGGGAGCACACTCACCCAGCAGGCAGTGTGAGGATTTTAGGCTGAGCATCCTTCAGATGAGAAAGCACCTTTTACCTTTATATGTTGACAGTTTCCAGGATAGGTAGGCCTCTCGTAGAAACCATTAGGAAGAATCTCCAATTGGAAATATGTCTTGCATACTTAGGTGGTAGAAAGTTTTGCCAAATTGATGATTGGTGCCACTTGCCTTCAAGATTTTTTCCAAAGATGGACAATCACTGAGACTTCAGGGCCTGGAGATGGAGGAGGATGATCCTGTCTGATGCAGGCAGGGTTTGGGGACAAAGCTGGAGTTAGTCTTGGTGTGAGAAGGTACTGTAGTCTTTTTAGGTCCACGGCTCCATTCCTAATTTTCTCAAGCACAGAATGAGGCTGACCGTTACAGCACACTTCCCTTCATTCTAAGAAGTGTAGTTATTACTAGAGTTTAGGAGGTGAGAAGAGATGAACTATAGGAAGACCCTAAACTCATTTCCCCTCTAGAAAATAATTTTGCATAACTCGTACAAGCTTGAAGGCCAGCTTTTCCCTTGTAATGTGACTCAGAAGCGAACAGTTGGATCAAGGATGGAGAGACTACATGTACAATGGGAATGCATTTGAGGGAGCCCCATCCCCTCGTGTTAACTCCACCTCATGCCTATTGGTCCTGCTTTATGAGTGATTCTTTGATAAGGCAATAGTGACCACCTTTAAATTACTGCAGTTTGCTACAAGTGTTGATTGCCAATATTCACTCTCTCCTGGGAAGGGGCAAGGGGGTGGGGGTGGGGGACACAGCAGTTCAGAGCCTGGGATGGTCTGTTGGGGGGCAGGGCCACAGGAACCAGTCTAGCTAGGGAGTGTTCAGTGGGTGGTTTCAGTGAAATGTCTGTGTCTGACAATCGTCACATGAGAGTACTACTTCCTGTCTTCCCTTGTACATACATTGTCTGTGTTTAGTTCTTCCCAGTATTGTGAGGTTTCAAATAGGGGTTCCATGTAAATACTCTTTCTGCTATTGAAATGCCAGCTCCCCAGATCATGCATTGTTTCCACAAACAGTTCTGCCTTTCTCGACGCTAACACTTTTTGAGCCATTGATGTGCAGATGGATGGTTAGTCTCTTGGGCTTTTATTTTGCAATTTTATATATATATATCTATACACATATATAATATATATTTATGGGTTGGTTTTGTATAGTTTTCTGTTTGAATCTCTGAGCACCAAAGCTGCCCTTTGATTTTCACGAGAACTTTCCAAAGCCACTTCCTGAGCCCTTCTGATGCTTTGGTGTCTGACTGTGTTTCGGGGTGGTGTTTCTGCCCGTGGATTTCTGTATGTATGTGCTGTTCTTCTTCCTGCGGATATTACCTAGTAAATCGAATGTGCTTGGCTCCCCAGTGTGTGTGACTCAGCTCTGTCTGCTACTCGGTTCTTCTGGCTCCTAGGGAAGCAGAAGTCAATTTATGGAAACGTTGGCCACATAGGGCCCTTGGGCCCTCGGGTCCAGTATTCACATGTGGAAAACTGAGTAATACTCCCAGTGTGGGGAGGCCGGTCATAAAACACTCTAGGCTCTGAGAAGGGAAAAGGTAGAAGAAGATGGACTTTGTGGGTTGAAATGAGGACTTAGAAACAAACATGGTGGGAGCTTCCGTCTGTGGCAGATATGTGGGCTGGCATGGAATGCAATGGTGAGCCTGCATCAGAGAACTAGGGAGAGGTAAGATGTCACCCTGAAGGGGAATGGGGCTAGTAGGGCAGGAGAACAGAAGAAAGAGAAGAAGAAAGAGTCTATTTTGGTCCTACCCAAGTCTTCTGGTTTTGGGGTTGTTTATTTTTGTCAGTTGTAGGGCTTGAACTCTGGGCCTGGGCGCTGTCCCTGTGCTCTTCAGTTCAAGGTGAGTGCTCTACCACTTGAGCCACAGCGCCACTTCCAGTTTTCTAGTGGTTAATTGGAGATAAGAGTCTCATGGACTTTCCTGCCCAGGTTGACTTTGAATGGCTGTCCTCAGATTTCAGCCTCCTGAGGATTATAGGCGTGAGCCACCAGCACCTGGCTACTCAAGTCTTCTTTATTTAAAAAACACACACCACGCAGGATTTGTTGAGCACATATACACATGCTAGAACAAAGTATCACCAAGACCTCGTAACCCCATATTTAACCCCACTTAACTCCAGGGAGATTCTGTTAGAACTACTGACTTTACAGAAGAGAACCAGGCTCCAAAATAAGAAGCCTTTTCCTGGGCCACAAATTCATCTGTTGTGAATCCTAAATTCAAATGCAAGTTTTCTTTGTTTTTTTAAAATTTCTTTCCAGTAATGGTATTTGAACTCAGGGCCTGTGCTTGCTAGCAGATGCTCTACCACTTGAGTTATCCCCTCAGCTCTTTTTACTTTATTTTCCCAACAGAATCTCGAATTTATACTTGGGCCTGAATCTCAAGCCTTCTATTTTCTATGGGACTGGGAAGGTGGCTCAGTGGTAGAGCGCTTGCCTTGCATGCCTGAGGTCCTGGGTTCAAGCCTTCTATTTTCTGTTTCCCATGTCATGCTTCTATGACAGGTGTACACAACCATACTCAGTTTTTATTGGTTGAAAGGGGGTTTTTGTGAACTTTTTGCCTGAAGGGGGCCTCAAACTATGATCCTCCTAATCTCCACCTCCCGGTAGCTAGGATTATAGGCATAAGCCACATTATGCCTTGCTCAAATAGAAGCAAGTTCTTTCCACTACTTCCCATGGCCTGAGGGTCTTGAATAATGTTCCACAAAAACCATCCATCTCTCCCAGGCCCACTGCTCAGTTTAGATCTTTTTCCTGCAGTGCGCACATCCAAGGTCATATCCCCACCCTTCTCCACTTGTATCTGCATGCCCTGAACTTCCCTATGGTAAGCTGTTCATTCCTCCTGGGCTGAAGTCACCTAGGGAACCACCTGTAAGGAGCAGGTAGGATGGTTGCATTCTCACTTGTGTGCACCAAGCAGATCCAGGATGATAGTTGGTGTGCTGACGCTCCTTTGTAAAACTCATGGCAGCCTTAAGATGGTGATATAAACCCACCTATGTAATTTGTGTTCTCCTCCTGGTTCCACTGAGGCCTGAGGGACACACACAGAGGACAAAGTAACCTCTGCTTGCCAGAAACAATAGCAATGCCTCTGGGGCAGGAAAAAGATTAAACTAAATCCCACCAACCCACCATCACCGTGTGGAGAGATAATGCCCCCCCTGGAGGTTACAAGGGGTAATTGACCCGCATGCTGGGCAGGAAAAGAGAGCTGGGGACACTGAGAAAGAAGACAGGGTCAATCCTGGTCTCAGGAATACTGAGGAGGTCTGGTCCACCCCGAGGGACCCGTGTCTATTGCAAGTTCTAAGCTGAAAGAAAGCGGGGAGAGGGTAAGTGCTCATGGGCCTCAGAATCCTGACAGAGCCACAAGAGTGTCATGACCAAGATCATCCTGTTTATGTCCATACATACGAGTTTTAAAAGACAGTGTCATAACATCCTTAAAGCACTGAAGAAGAAAAAACCCTGCCAGCTTAGAAGCCTATGCCCAGTGAAATCTCTTTCAAAACTGGGAGAATGAAGAAAACCAGACAAACCACAATACAGGTGAGAGATTGTAACATGACCCTTTTTTCCTCACAAATAGAATAAATATTTGTTCTCTTTGATATATTCATTCATTCATTTGTATATATTCATACTATATATGAATGAATACATATGAAGAATATAATAAAAAAAACCCACCTTGATTTAGTAGACAAACATATAGCCTTTAAGCAGAGTATACATTCTATCAAATGACCATGGAATAATTACAAAAGACTATCAGCTACCAGGACACCTTGCCTACACCTGAAGCCTTAAGGAGAGGCCAGGAAGCAATTGGTTACCCTCTGCACATTCCTGAGAAGGCAGTGTGAAAGCCTCCCTCCCATTCATGCAAAACAAAACCTGACCACAGGCTTGGGTGGGAAATGCTTGCTATAAGAAGGGAAGAAGATTCTTGGTCTGATCCAGTCTGGAATGCTAGTTAGTTAGTCAGATGAATCAAGGCTGAGACACAAAGCCCCAGTTTGTGTCTTTTAGTGATACTAAAATGCAGTGAGACCTGGACCTCCTTAGAGAGTCAAACTCTTCCATGGTGAACCATTTCAATTCCCCCCACCCTTACATACACACATTTCTGGCTACCAGTGCATGGTAAATACTGGCAGGAATCAGTGTGGCCTGTTGGCTAGGTCACAACTATTCTGGCTTTCCTTCTTGTTGGGCCAGAAAACTAACTTCATCAAATCACCTAGTAGGTTCCAGCTCAGGGTTATATCTTGTTTTCCACATATTGCATCTCTGGGCAGTTAGTTCTAGTAACATGTAGAGAGGTACCTTCCTCTTTCAGCCATCACCCAAATGCTGAAGCCACTTTTAGGGAGAGATTGCTGCAGTTTCATAATCCCAGACTCCATGTGACAAATTTGGTTTCTGCTACTATAGACTATGACGTTTGCTTACTTGGCCTCTTGCTCTAGGCCTATAAGCTATAGATGACCCATGACCTACAAACCATAATCTTAGGCTACAAATGGGATTGTGCCTATTTTCTTTCTCTCCGTTGCTAGGGAATCAATCAGTAATTCCAGGACCATGCTGGCAAGCTGTCAGTATTTCCTTTTCAAAGTCTCCTCCAGTGGCATCTAGAACTGTCCTGGCACCTAGGGGTGTTTGGGACCAAAGCCCAGCAGCTAGGGACGGTCTCTGCCCCTTGTAAATACCATTACCACTATTGTTCTAAGAGAATCTCTGCCTCCTTTGATACCATTAAGGTGCTGTCCCAATATGGTTGTGCGGCTTGCTCTCTCAATCCCAAATGTCCTGGGGGATGGCTACACCTAGTTGCTATTTTCTCTTAGGAGAACTCAACCTCCTTCAGCCTGAATCTTATTCCTCCCTGAGGTGTCAAGACCTAGCAGAGTACCTTGGCTAGTACATAGCAGGGACTCAGACATTTTCCAAACAAATTTAGTACAGTGATTGGGCACTAGTAGCTTATGCCTGTAATTCTAGCTACTCAGGAGGCTGAGAGCCGAGGATCATAATTTGAAGCCATCTGGCGCAGAAAACGGAGATTTTTTTAAAATCTCCAATTAACCAGCAAAAACCTGAAAGTAGAGGTGTGACTTAGGTGGTAAAGCACTAACCCTGAGCAAAAAAGCCAAGAGAGAGCTCAAGATCCTGAGGTTTAATCCAAAGCAAGTGGGCATGCACGTATGCATGCATATGCATGCAGACACACACACACACATACACTGAATGAAACAATGCAGTGGAATATTACAGGTGGGACAGGCCATCAAGATCAAATTGTTTATTGCCCCTTCTCCAGTCTGCAGGTAAGGAAACTGAGGTACAAAGGTGAAGGAGTTTACTCAAGGATTCCTCCTCCCCCACCTCCTGACTACTGTAGGTTTTAAAACATTTGGGATCCAAAAGGTACCAAGAGCTAGACTCCCTCTCCAGCCAAACCCACGAATCCCTGTGCTTCTGCTTCCAGTGAGAGGCCAACCTGGGTTTTGGTGCACAGGGCCACCAGACACTAGCCTGTCTTTAATGTGTTAAATGGTAAGCGAGTCAGTGATAGCTGGTGCGGTCTGGAGTGGGGAACCAGGTTGCTTGGATTCAAGTCCCAGCGCTGCCATATTTACTAGCCACCTGGTCGTCCAATGTCCTCCCTGTAAAGAAGAGCTAATGATGGTGCCCATCTCATTTAGCTGTTGTTAGCTTGTTTAGAACTAGAAAATAACAGGATGTGAGGTAAGAGCTCTCTATCATCTCTTCTTATCACCAAGTGAGCCCCAAGTGAAAAACAAGTACAGCAGTCACAACTTACGCAAGAAAAGGATTTTTTTTTAATTTTAATTTTTATTTTTTGTGAACATACTTTACAGAGGGGTTACAATTACATGGGCAAGATAATGAGTACATTTCTTATCAAGCATTGTGAAAGAAAAGGATTTTAACAGTTGCTGGGGAGTACTTTATCTGTTCAAGTTGGCACCCTGATTCTGAAACAGGAAGCAGGAAACAATGCCTTTTGAGGAAATCTTTCTGCCTTAAATTCTCACCAAACAGCAATTTCTTTTTGCAGAAAGTTGATCAAAGGGTTAAAAATAACATGCCTATCTAGGTGCTCAGTGAATGGGGGCAGGTTATTTTACCAAGCTTGGGGTAACCCGGGAGTTTCTCCTTGGCTCACTATACTGCCTAGGGCCTCTAGAGGGCGCTCCTCTCCCAGAATCCCATCCATTGGCATCCTTGCTTCAATTCCTCCAAGGCTGTGCATTCCCCAGTCAGTATGCCACTCAAAAATAACCTTTTTTGGGGGGGAGGGGGGTATTTTTTATTGTAAAAATACTGTACAGAGGGGTAACAGTTACATGAGCAAGGTAATGAGTACATTTCCTATCGAGCATTGTTGCTTCCTCCTTTATTTTCCCCCTACCTCCCTTCCCTTCCACCTCCACAACTACCCCCACCCCTCCAAAGTTGTAAAGTTCGTTTCAACCTAGTGTTTTGTACATCTCACTGTTACAATGGGTCAACCTGTATCCCTATTTAAGCATTTTGTTTTTTCCCTACCCCTCCCCGAATTAGAGAAGTGTATATATAAGATACAGGGCACCAACATCAAATACAGTGAAAACAGGGGTTATATTGTTATATTGTTTCTAACGTATTTATAGTGTACCATGTGATTTTTTTGTTTCAGATAACCTTTTGCATTTGACCTAACTGCATGGCCAGCCTCACCATGCTGTGCCCTAGCCACCCTGCGTTTCTATGCCCACTTCACCTAGTCCTTTTGTGCAAATGGAAGCTCCTTTGGCTCTCCCTGCACCCTCCACCTTGTGTTACGGTGGTGCCCAGTGACCTTGGGACATTGAGGAAGTGCTGGGAACTACACACTTGGAGAGTCTGGAGCTGTGGCTCCAGAATTTCTGCCTACCTTGCTGTTTCATAGAGACTCCTGATGGGTCAGAGTTGTGATGCTGTTGACTAATTTAAAGGGCACCATCATGCATTTCAAAATGGATCTTTTCAATAGCAAAAGAAGAAGAGAAGCTTCCTACCTCATCCACCCTCCTCATCGAATAATGTCCTTCAAAACCTGGGGTGGGAAGGGCAGAAAAGCAATACTCAATGCAATAATATCTTTAAATGATTTTCCCACTTGGACCATTGTTTCCCCAGAACAGATTGAGACTAGAACAGGTTGGCTTTCCTAGGCAGAAGGTTTCAGATGTTGTTGTAATCGTTTTGAAAAGAACAGATAACATTTTAATCTAGAACATTCTATACTGTGCCTCCTACATGATCAAGTCCTCAGAAATCCCACTACGTCTCTGCTCAAGCACCAGCAACAAGGATATTGGGCTCAGAGATGCCACAGCCAGAGGCCTGACATGCAAACAAGACCACAGCCCACCCTTTGATTCCCTTTTACTTCCATGTAGGGAACTTTCTGAGGGACTCAAATACTCTGTCTCATTAGTAACTCCGGCTCTGCAATCAACACATGTGCCCTCATAGATCAGTGCCCCCTTACTGGCAAAATCAAGCATTCCCTTAAGGAACTAGATCTGCAGAATGAGATCTTGGACCTCCTGAGTACTATATGTTCCCCTGAGTTAAGGCAGCATAGCCCTGGGTACCCACAAATGCTTCACAAATACTACTAGTTCTCTCCTTTTGAATATAAAGGAACCTGAGGCTGGGATTAAGGGATTTACCACTACCTTGATGGGGCTGAGGGTGTAACTCCTGGCTCCCAGTCTAACTCAGCTCCAGGAAGTTGATAGGTCTTGCTATAGTAACAATCACATGGTTCTTCCTGTAGCCAAGGAAGAAGGTGTAATTAATGTCTCCCGGATATCCAGATGAAAGGAAGCTCCACTCTGTCATTAACCAGCATTTTTGTCTTATCACTACCTTTGAAGTTTATTTTGGTGGAAGAACACATGGTTTTCCCTAGATTTGGTCTGGTGGCCAGCCCACTGGGCACTTGCCTTGCCTATACCTTTGCCAGCCCCTGGGTTTCTCCTGGAGCTGGTGTTGGTGTATGCATTTGGAACAGTTAGTAGTAGGCCACCTCTTCACCCAACCTTACACTGCTCTTTCCATGTACCTGTCACCTTTCTGCTCCTTTCCAATGAAGACTCCTGGCAAGGATGATACCAGTGAATATGATGAACGTGTGGGCAGATGGAAGGACTGGTACAGCTTAGGATAACTGAGTGGAGAGGGGGAGTGAGGAGGAGAAGGAGAAACCTTAAGACAAACTTTGCCTCCCTCCACAATTATGGGGAAGGCTGAATCATTAAAGACTTATTCTCGTGGCTTGGAAAACAAATACCTAAGGCCAATGTGACCCCATAGCCTATTCTTATCCACCCAAGCCTTGATTGAGAAAAGACAAGACAGTGCTCTCCTGCCCACAAGAGTGTGTCATCCTAAAGGGTGAGACAATCTTGCTGTGGTGAGAAAAACACTGGGCTCTTACTTTTGTGTCATTGTGGGCCTGGGTGGGTCACTGTAGCCACGGGAGGGGAGCAGGTTATAGAAAGAAGAGGGGCATTATGGGAGTATTTTTTTGCCGTCTTCCTTCTCCAAGCTCTCAAACATGTCTTGGAATCCTGAGATCTAGAGGATGCTCAGGCCTGGGAGGAGAAATGCTACCTGAACACAGTCCTCTCAGAGCTAGGGTGAGCATTACTACCCAGAATGCCCTCTGTCATATCTAAACTTAAGAAAGCAGGGGGAAACTCAGAAGCGTTGGGAAAGGCTTCCAAGGAGAACTCTTTCTCAAATTTCTCCCATTCTTTTTATTGTTGGAATCCTATCATTCACTCACCACTTATTTCTTTAGTGTTAAATGGAACCTCGACTTTTGTCAATTAAAAATTGTCTTTTAAATAGTTATACAAAGGAGTTTTACTTCAACAGGTCAGTGTATGTATCTTGGTCAATGTCACTCAAGATGTCACTCCTGCCATCATTTTCCCCTATCTCGCCCAACCCCACCCATCCCCTCAATTTACATGGTTCCATTTTTCACACATGTTCATGGACTATTAGGGCAGACTCAAGTGTAATATTGACATATGCCTATCAGCAAGATGGAAGACCCATGGGCATGGGGCTGGGGGCTGGATGGAGCCAGGAAAGCCACCCTGCCTAGAGAGGGGTCAGCAGTGTGCCTTAGTAGGACACCTGCCAGTCCAGGGACAGGAAATGTGTCTTCTACACTCCTAAAGGTTGAACTCTGTTTCCTCCAGAAAAAAAAAAAAAAAAAAAAAGATATTTTAAAGTCCTAACTCCTACTACCTCAGAATAGAGTCATTGAAGTTGTGGCTTTTTAAGCTGAAGAATACACACACACACACACACAAACCTGGGTGTATGTATAGCCTTCCTATTAGACCAGGATAGCCAGGAAAGGTATCCAAGCATATTGGGGCAAAATTTCTCGTGCTAGAGGAAATTAATCAGTCTTTTAAGTAAATTTTTGTTTTATCAGGACACATGGTTACAAACATGAAATTGAACTAAAATACGTATAACAAAATATAATTCCCTGCCCACGTTTCCCCATTCCACTGCCCCCTCCCCCAAAGGCTGATTTCCTGGCATATACCTCTTCCTGTTTTGAAATAAGATGCGTATGCTGCTATCTTCTTCTGATGCACTGACTTCCTATTACGTAGATGAGGATCTAGGATCCAGTTCTCTTCCACTACCATTCCTTTGCTTCCTGTCCCCTCCTCCCACAAACTTATCACAGTCCTTGGTCCGATCAATAGTCTCTGTTTACATTGTCATGCCTAGACAAATAGTATTTACAGGAGAGCAATGCAGCACACCATGGTTCCATGCTTAATTTTCATTTTATTTGTAGTTAATAATTACCTTCTTTTTATTTGTTTAATTTTTTGTACTTATTGTTGATTCATTCATGAATTCCAAGTCTCTCAAAACAATTTTCTTTGAGGACAGCACCACCAAGAGATCTATTTCTTTCCTTTTTCGCTCTTCTCCTTTCTTCCTGTTTCAGTGTGTTTCTCTATGACTCTCTCCCCACTTTCCCCTTCTCTCTCCTCCTTCCCCTTCTCTCTCTCTCTCTTCCTCTCATGTTCTCTCTTTCTTCCTCTCCATCTTCCTCTCTCTCTCTATTTCCCCCTCTCTTCTCTCTTTCTCCTTCCCTTTTTCTTTCCCCTTCCCTTTTCTTTCCCTCTGCCCCATTTCTCTTTCTCTCCCCTTTCCTCTTCTCTCCCTTCCCCTTTCTCCCTCTTCTTCTCCCGCTCTCCTTTCTGCTCTCTCTGTTTCTGTCTTTCTCTCTCTCTCTCTCTCTCTCTCTCTCTCTGTGTATGTGTGTGTGTGTGTGTGTGTGTGAAGTATCCCTCAGGAAAGCCTGCTCCTTCCTATCTATGCTGGTTGTGTTTAGTGCTGTTCACAGCCTCCATGGGAATGACTTCTTTTGGCTTCCAACTTTGCCTTTCTCTTTGAGTTGTAGTCTCTGTTTCTTGGATGTCTTCTTTTTAGTCTAGTACTTTGTTTTAATGGAGTACATGCTCTCGTAGTCTCAGCATATCAAACAGATGTTTCTAGCCTGTATCCAACTAATATATGCTATTAAAAAGATGGTCCCAGCATGGAGGGCCTAAGGATGGGCATCCTCACATTGTCTGTACTGTGAGTGCCGCTGCCCCAATCTGGACTAGTTTCCCAGTACACCTGGTGTGTAGCTGTCACTCTGAGATTGTAATTTACTGTATTTCTGCTGATTCCTTACACTTCAAGCTTCCCTAGCTTGAAACTCATTTCATCTCATAGCTTTTGCTTTTTATTTCCAATGTATAGCTTTAAATATTTTATAGCCCTAGTATATACTAGTTCTTCCTATACTTGAATTTATGTTTTTATCTTATTTTAAAATTTATTGCCATGGAGAACTATTAGATACATTATACTCAACCTAGCATCTTCAACCTGGAGACTGTCCAGGCTAATCTACGAAACTCAACTATAACCAATATTTATTGATTATTTATTATGATTCAAATAGTCATCTCACTGCTATATTAACTAATTTAATCCTTCTACACATCTTAAAAGCCACATATTGTTTTGTTATTAAATGAGAAGAACGGAGGCACAAGGAAGCTATGTGATTTGTTTAAAATCTCACAAGGAGGTGGTGAAGGCACTGGGGTTCAGGCCCCCATCAGTCAGGAAGTTAGCCCACACCTGCACACTGCTGCACAAGGAATGTTTCTATTCCCTCTTTTCTTCTCACATTTGTTTCCATAAGACAAAGAGGGATGTGTTAGAAAGTTCCTCCAGCATCTCTCAACTAGTTAGATGATGTCTTTGTTTACTCCGTCTGCTCAGTGTCAGGCATTTGCACAATTCTCATTCAATCCTCCCAGCACCCCTACATGGCCTCAGAGTTCTGAGCACATTAAATGGATGAGAACACTGGGTTCAGGGACCCTTTTGTAACTTGTTGAAGTTTCTTGAAGTACCTGAAGTAGCTAAGATTCAAATTCAAGTCTATAGGGCTTCAAAGCCATGGAGAACACTGGGTATGCCCAGATGCGATTTGAGAGAGGTCTGTCAAAAAGGTAGAGCAGAAAATGGGCCTTCTCTCCCCTTCCAAATGTCCAAATATTTGGCACACTAGGTATTTATGACTCTTCATTTTTCTTCTTCAAGTCATGTATGTGTTTGATCTTCTTTTTGTTTTCCTTCCAACTTTTTTTCTTTAACTCTAACATTTTAATGTTAATTTAGTATTGCTAGACTTCTGAATTTCAATCGTTTGTCTCTCCTGTCTGCTTTCCTAGTGTTTGCGTTCCTTCATTCCAGATATGGTTTAGTTCTTTTTCATTTTTTTCTTTCTTTCTTTCTTCCTTTTTTTTGCCAATCCTGAGGCTTGAACTCTGGGTGTGGGTGCCGTCCCTGAGCTCCTTTTGCTCAAAGCTAGCACTCTACCACTTGAGACACATCACCACTTGAGGCTTTTTCTGTGATTTAATTGGAGATAGGATCCTGCTGGGATGGCTTCAACTGCTATCTTCCCATCTCCGCCTCCTGAGAAGCTAGGATTACAGAGGTGAGTACAGCCACCTAGCTTGCACTTCTTTCTTGAACTCAGCCACTTCATTTCCATCTCTTCCCGTTTTGTTTTTTATTATCCCTTTTCCAATTCTTAAAGCTCTGCTTCTTTCTTTTACTCTCTAGAGATAATTGACTTTTTACATGTTTTCAAAATTCACAGTGAAAAATTTCCCATCTGCTAATGATAATGTTTTTAGGTTCTGCATCTGCCATTTTTTTTTCTATTCCCTTTGTCTTCTTTCCTTCTAGCATTTGACAATTTCGATTCTGTGGGGTTTTTTTCATCTTCAGTTGCTTATTATTGGGAAAAGTGAGAGGTTTTTTTGCTTTTGTTGTTGTTGTTTGCATCAGCTAGTTGTGTGTGTGATGCTTGAGTGGTATTTATTGCCTCCAAGCCAATGAAGTAGGACAATTGTTATACTTGTTTGTTTGTTTTAATGCAAAAGCCCTTTGTTCCTGTCTGCCAAAGAAACAGTCTTCTTTCTATAATTGTGACTTGTCTATATGACATTTGGTTCTCTCTTCTTCAGATTTTGGACCCAAACTAGATTCAAGGGTACTTTCCCTGGTTGCCAGAGCCCTCCTTAAACATGGTTTGGAACAAGTTACCTTGGTTTTCCTGTCCAAGTATTCCCTCTCTTTGAGAAGAGTGTGCCCCCCACCCTTTTTTTCTCTAATCCAGGCTGTGGCACTTTCTCTCTTCAGTGTTTCTGTTCTGCCCAAGCAAGCTGCCACATGACTAAGGTTATAGCTGTTTTTAAATTTCTCCCAAAATGGAGTTTGTATTTTGTCTCTTTTTCTCCTTCTTTTAGGATGAAATCCAGGAGAGTGAAGAGAGCTTTGAGCAATCATCTTCAAACAAGATATCCACTCTCATTGCTTTTGTAGCCTTGTTGCTCAATTTTATGTTTACTGAACTCCCCATAGGTCTGCCATTTATATCACATGTCTGGCTATTCTGTTTGTTTGGCTTTGCTTTTTTTTTTTTTTTTTTTTACCCTTGTTTGCTTGGCTTTGCATTTCTGAAAATATTTTACTGCAACCCGACATTTAATTGATAGTTTAGTAGAATATAGACTTCCAAATTCCAAATAACTTTCCCTCAGAACTTTGTAGGGTTAAATTCATTGTATCCTAGAATCCAGCTGCTGCTGTGAAGTCTGGTGTCAGTCTGACTTCTGGTTTTTATTTGTCTTATTTGAATTTCCTCAAGACGTGTACGTAGGAGGTGGTAAACTTTCTATTAGTCTAGGATCACTGAGAAGTAGACTTCAAGACAGGACTGAATGTTACTGTATGCAGACATAAGGAAGGATCTGGGTAAAGCTTGGAGTGCTATAGACCATGATGCAAGTTTGCTTCTGAGAGGTGAAAGAGGAAGAGAAGATTGGGTAGAAGTGCTCTAGATTTCCATTCCGACAAAGGGCAGGTTTGGCAGGTTTGTCTCCCAGGAGCCGACCTGCCATAGGCTCTCTTCCACATTCAGTCATTGGCTGAGAGATGCTGTGACTTAAGGGACAAATATGGGTCCCTTGTTTAAATACACTCCCCATCTTGAGAGATCTGCCAGGTATATTCTCATGGCAGCCACAAATACTTTGCTTTGCCCTTGCTTTGCATTTCTAAAAATATTTCAACCTGATATCTATTTATCTTTATTTGTATCTTCAAATAATTGTCCAAAGGAGTTTCGATTAACATGTCCACTTATACACACAGTGCATCTTTATTAGTGTCACCTCTTCCCTTGTTCTCCTCCTCACCTCTGTCCCAGCCCATCTGTCTCTAAGGTTTCCTGGCTCCATGTTCACAAATATACAGTGAGCATTATAATTATAATGCCCATCATTCCTCTGACTTTCTGCCCCTCCCCTTTTAGCTTTCATCCCCCCTCAGACAAGGCATGTTTCCACTTCCTATTGTGTTGTATACTGTCCGTTAATTGTTCAAAAGGCTTACATTATGGAAACTTACCCCTGTGTAAACTGTACTTTAGTCACTTTGGCTATATATACATACATATTCATATATATGATCCGTTATGTGTTCTCATGTTTGTCTGTATTGTAGGTATAACTTACACATAGGAGAGGAAATATGGGCCCTTTGTCTCTCTCTCACTTCATTCAACATGAATATTTCCATGTCCATCATGTCCCTGAAAATGACATACAGTTAATATTATTCTTCCTGATGGATGAGTGAAATTCTATTATGTGTATGTATGTGTGTATGCATGTATGTATGTGTGTATGCATGTATGTATGTGTAGTGTATGTATATGATGTCTATGTATAGGTGTATATGTGTGTTGCATATATATCTATGTAGTGTATAGTATATACATATGTATATGATGTCTATGTCTGTGTGTGTGTATGTGTATCACATTTTCTTGATCTGTTTGTTGGAGCTGGGCCGTTTCCATAAATAGGCTATGGTGAATGGTGCAGGCATGAACATGGGCATGCAAGTATCTTATTGTATCACCCAAGATTAGTATCCCTAGATCAGAGAATAATTCTTTTTTAGTTTTTCTTAGGTTTTTTTTTTGGAGAAATTTCTATACTACCTTCCACAGTGGTTACATTAATTGTACATTCCCATACCATAATAGGATTCCTTTTCTCTGCATCTTTCCCAGCATTTGTTGTTGATTGTAATCTTCATGATGGCTCTTCTGACTGGAATGAGAGGGACTCTCAGAGTTGTTTTAGTTTGCATTTTCTTTATAGCCAGGGATTTTGAGCATTTATTTATGTATTTATTGGCCAGTTACACTTGTTTTGAGAAATGTCTTTTAAACTTACTTTCCCATTTATGAATTGGACTATTAATTGTTTGACAGGGTTTTAGATTTTTGAGCTCTTTATATATTTTGGTAGTTGTCCAATGTATGAATAGCTGGCAAATATCTTCTCCCATTTTGTAGGCTGTCTTTTAAACTTAGAGACTGTATCCTTCCCTGTGCAAAAACTTTTCAGCTTGATGTAATCTCATTTCTCTTTTCTCTCTTCAATTTGCTGAACCTCTGGAATTCTACTCAGAAAGTTCTTGCCTATGCCATGCATTCTATCCTTCCCCTGTTCCTTTCCTGTAATAGTTTCAGGTTTCAGGTTTTACATTGAGGTCTTTGATCCACTTTGAATTGATATTAGTATGAAGTGAGAGACAGGGATCCAGTTTCACTCTCCTGCATATGGATATTCAGTTTTCCAAGCACCATTTATTAAAGAGGCTACTCTTTTTTTGCAAATATATATACATATATATGTAATTTTTTTTGGTCAAAAATCAGATGGCTGTAGTTGTGTGGGTTTATTTCTGAGTCTTCTAGTCTTTAACCTGATAGAGAACGAAATATAATTCTCAATTTAAAACACTTTCCCTCAGAACTTTGAAGGTTAAACCCATTTTCTAGAATTCAGTTATCCATGAGAAACTTAGTGTCAATTAAGTTTCTCATTCATTTATATTTATATTTTAATTTATTATCTGTTTATTTTGTTTTTCTAAAGAATCAACTCTATTTCCTTTATCTTTGTAAAGGAGAAATTTTAGAAATTTAAGGATGTAAATTTTTTCACTCAGATTTTACTCTGAAACTGAAAAATTCCTTTGACTCTCTATTTCAACTAATCTATTCACTTTTTAAGATTAATTTTTGATCATTCCTCTTTAGGTATATCTCTTGTTTTTAATGCATAGCTGTACATGTCATAAACTCTGAGAATATTAATGAAAGGTTTGTGCTTTTAAAGTGTTTTCTTCTCCTCATTGAATGACTTGTTTCTTTTGGAGTGAGTTGGTCTGTTTGTCATACCATGCACCAGTGTTTGTCTCGTATCTGATGATTGTCAGATCCTCCTTAATAATAGGGACTGATGTTGATTTTTCTCCAGAGTTGCTAGGGGTTCCCTACCTATGCAGGGTGTGTCTGTTTTTCTTCCTAGTTCTCTTCTGGAATGGGTGTGCTGATGGGAGCTCTGTAATGTCTGTGAAGTTCATCTCTAAGCCCACTGATCTTTGTGATCAACACGCTGATCCCTAGCCTTTAAGCTCGGATTTTCTCAAGTATATAGAGAGCTTTCTTTCCAAGGGCTTTAATAATTCTGAAAGTCTAATTTGGTCCCTAGAAGTATCTTTACAGCAGAGTCCTACAGTTTGTAGACTAAAGAGACCTGCTGGGATATTATAGGGATAATTAATCATTTTTCTTTCTTTTTTTGATTCAAACTTAGGGTCTGCAAAGCAGGCACTCTGCCACTGAGCCAGCCCTTTTTTGTGCAAGTTCTTTTTTGATAGGGGCTCTCTTTTGGCCCGGGCTTGCACCTGGACTATGATGTACTTATTTTACACTTTATGTCATAATTGGGATGACTGGTAATGCCACCAAGCCCAGCTTCCTCCATTGAGGTAGAGCCTTGTGGACTTTCCTGGCTGGGCTGGCCTAGAACCATGATCCCTCTATTTCAACTTCCCACGTAGCTAAGATGACAAGTATGAGACACGGGGCAATTGCCTGGCTACAATTAACTTCTTGGTATTATGACTGAAAAGGAAAGTGAGAGGATCTGCTTTGCATCGCCCCTTTAATATAACCCTCTTCTCATCCTTACCCTCATACTTGCCAACTGTGGCTAGGTCTTGGAACCTTTCTCAGGCGTCCTGAGATGGGCTTTCTCCTGCTTATTCAGGGATGATTTGTTTTACCCTACTTGTTTATCATGTAGTGACACTTTATGCTCATCTATAATAAATGTGTTGGAACTTCTCCTTTACCAATTCTTTCTTTACCATGTCTTCTATTAGCATGTGTTTACTTTTCCACTAGCATTTTCTGAAGTCTAGAGTAGAAAGGAAATGAACGATGGTATACTCAGCCTACCACTTGAAACGAAAACCCCCAGGCTGCCTTGCCTGTTCCACAGCAAGGGCAGAATGAGAGGGCTGATCCCTAGCTCACTCCAGGAATGCTCACGCTCCCAACACTGCCTTGCCTATGAAGGCAGCTTTCTCTTACCTCTGGGCACCGTGGAGCCTGGCAGGGCACTAGGTGGCCTCCTTGCTCTGCACTGTTAGTATTAGGCTGCTCTTCCCTCTCCATGAACAACATCTCAAGCCATCAGATTATACCGCCCACGGTGCTCCAGTGACACCCTCTCTCACCCCAGTCATTTCCTTTGATTCCTTGGCTAACCCTTCATCTCACCAACACCACTCCTGTAAACAACCTCATAGATGGCATTTCCAATACTCAGCAGCCCCATTCCCTCACCTTGTCTCTTTTCCCATTGTACCTTATTTACTAATCTCTGTACTTATACCCTTGACCGTGTCATTACCAACAATGTCAATTTTAGATGCCCACTCATCCACTACCCTTTGTAAATAACCAGTTTACTTGTACCTAAATGCCAGCAAGTCTCATCAGCTCTTCCAGCCCATCCATCCCACAGTTTTTTCATTAGTTCTTTCATTCTTATTTTATGTCTTTTCTAGGGTAACTTCTATGGTCCAATCCCATAATCTTTGTTAAAACGTCTATATTCTCTCCCTCTTCACACAACTCTACTGGAATAGCTCAATCCTAATTCAATCCAACTCTTGGTATCTAAATTTACACAAGTGATTGAGGCTGCTTGTAAGCATGAAATTCATGCAATGCATTTTTAGGACTTTGATTCTCTTATATTTGTTCAAGTTTGTTCTAGGGCAGGGAATATGCTAAGTCAATAAATATGCTACATCAGTGATTGTTTCCTGTATACCCAAGATGAGTGTTTGCTCTGCTGTCAGAATTCTGTCAGTGTATGGGGCTGGGAAGGTGGCTCAGTGGTAGAGCGCTTGCCTTGCATGCATGAGGCCCTGGGTTCGATTCCTCAGCACCACATAAGCAAAAAGAAAAAAGCCGGAAGTGGCGTTGTGGCTCAAGTGGTAGAGCGCTAGCCTTGAGCTGAAGAGCTGAGGGACAGCGCCCAGGCCCAGAGTTCAGGCCCCATGACCAGACACCCCCACCCCAAAAAAAAGAATTCTGTCAGTGTGGATGGGGGCAATGTGGATGGTCAGGTGTTAGGGAATCGCTAGCATTACTAAATTTCCACTTACTTCCTCTACCAGTTAATAACTGTGGGGTTTTGAAGTCTCTAATTGTGATTGTGGATTTTTCTATTTCTCCAGTCAGTGTTACCAGTTTTTACTTTATTTCCTTTAAAATTCTATTCTTACATGTATACACATTTGGTATTGTTAGATCTTTGCTGTCTGTTGATCACTATGTAAAATTTTTCTTTACTGTTTCTACTCCTAGTCTTTGACTACAAACTTTTCAGCTTTCTTTTTATTTTGTCAGTTCTGGGGCTTGAACTAAGGCCTGGGCACTGTCCCTAAGCCTTCTTGTGCTCAAGGCAAAAGCTCTACCACTTGAACCACAGTGCCACTTCTGGTTTTTGAGTGGTTAATTGGAGATAAAAGTCTCACAGGGACTTTTTTGCTTGGGCTGGTTTCAAACGTCGATCCTCAGATCTCAGCCTTTTGAGTACTAGAATTATAGCTGTGAGCCACCAGTGTCCAGCTCCTTTCTTTTAATTAGTATGGTCTCAGTGTATCTTAAAAAATACTTTTACTTACATTAAATGTTGGTTTCTTATTGATTAACACTTCATTATGTGATTAATTAATACATTTGCCAGCTACTACCATAACAATGCCACATAGAAAATTGTTTTAAATTGTCAGTGACTTATAACCACAATGATTTATTTTCATTATTGCTCGTAGGTCTATAGATTGGCTGTGGTTTGGCTGGCATAGGTCAGGCAAGCAGGCCTGAATGCTTAGGGTTGGGCTCAGGACTGCCCTAATTATCCCAGAATAAACAGGCCTTGCTCAAGTTGCTCAGAGACACTGGTCTCCCTGTCCTTCTGCTGCAACGGGGTGTCCCCTCCCTGGTGCCTCTCCATTGTTAGGCCTTCTTGAGCTTTTTCATCTCAGATACCTGCATGGCTCACTTCCCATCTTCTTCTTTTATTAGGAAAAGATAGATTAACTCAGAGACTTAATGTGGTTATTTATCTACCTGCTATCTGCCCATCCATGATCAGTTGCCTGCATAGTGTTTTATACCTAGCTGAAAATTTTACCTTCAGTTTTTTCACCTCTTTAAAGATAGCAATATTCAAAGTGCTTTTAAGCCATCAAATTAGATTATGGTGAAGATCAATTCAAGCATATAATTTATTACTCTACCAAATCCAGGATAGACTTTTTTCATTTAGTGTAGAATATTCATCTCTTAAATAGGAGACTAAAAATGTAGGTCTCAAATTAGGAACAATTTTTGTGTGCATGTGCCATATTGGAGCTTGAACTCAGGGCCAGGGTGCTGTCCCTTACTTAGCTTTTTTGTTCAGTTGCTCTACCAACTGAACCCAGCTCCACTTCTGGCTTTTTGCTGGTTAACTGAAGATATGAGTCTCACAGACTTTTCTGTATAAGTTGGCTTTAAGCCTTGATCCTCAGATATCAGCCCCCTGAGTAAGTAGGATTACAAGTGTGAGCCACCTGTGCCTGGCAGAAACTATTTCTTAATTTTTGGACAGATTATTAGCTATAAAAAGCAACTCCTCTCTTCCAAAGTATTCCAGATATACCATACAATAGAGGCCTGTGATATGTATTTTACATTCTCATCATGTTATGGTAGACCTTGTTACCATTTAGAAATAAACAGAAGCTGGCCTAATAAATTTCCTTTGAGCTTTACTAATATTCTCCAATTCTATTCTTGTGGACTCTGCAAACCTGCATGAAAATCGCTGAAAATACTCCTTGCTGCCAGCAGATGGCGACCTCCATGTCTTCCCAGGAACCACACTGGAATTCAAGGAGTTGGGTCTGGAAATACTTGCTTGGGTTTCTGGTTATCATATTTCCCTAGCAGGCACCTGTTTGACTGGCAGTTCCTGGCATGCACCCATCTTAGCATATTTCTTTGTTGGTCGAGTTTGGTGTGAAGAGAGCTTTTGTTGGTCACTACTTTACACCAGCGGGTAAGTTCATACTTTCTTAGCTCCGAAACCAAGCTACACCAAGTGATGAAAATAAACATGGTCTTGAGTAACTTGACAGAGATATTGCTGTTATACTAATAGGGTGTTAATTAGTAAAGAGTGCTTAACATTTTTACTGCCAACCTAAACAAGCTGGCTTTGTGTTTGGCTATGGGCCTTGTAACTGCATCTCCAAGTGCCTTTGCAAACACTAATTAAACACTTCAGTGCACCTCCAAGTAGTAGGAAACCAACAAACCCTTCCCAAGATGTGCAAAACAGATTTGTTTTGGACTATGCCAGTCTGTGATTTACTTCAGGTTAGGACCAAACTAAGACTGGGTTTTAGAATTCCATGATGCAACCCAGACTGTGCCCACTGCCTTAGGTCTCTTCAGAAAGTCATCTAGATGCCCAGCCATTGACATCCCTGCTATCAACTACAGTGTCTGTGTCTGCACTATCCCAGATAGGGCTGCCTTCCCCCCACCTAGTGATACATTTTAACCTTTCTTCCTCATTGATACATCATGCTACAAACCCTATTCCCAATTTTTTTAATGCGATTATCTTTAAGGGGGGTGGTATGTGTTTCCTATCACTTTATAGACTTAGCCTGGTGGGTTGAATACCTCTGAATGAATACTGAGTTGTAAGCATCCTTCCTGTGGTCATCTAATGTGTTCTCTGAAAAGGCTGGCCTGTCACCTAGATTCTGGGCCACAAAGGTCTGTGAGCTGGAACACAAGAAACACCCAGCACTGTGAGGGAAGTAAAGGGTTTCTTTCTTTGAGAGAGAAAAAGGGAACAGCCGGGCGCTGGTGGCTCACGCCTGTAATCCTAGCTACTCAGGAGGCTGAGATCTGAGGATCGCAGTTCAAAGCCAGCTAGGGCAGGAAAGACCGTGAGACTCCTATCTCCAATAAACCACCAGAAACTGGAAATGGCGCTGTAGCTCAAGTGGTAGAGTGCTCGCCTTGAGCTGAAGAGCTGAGGGACAGCACCCAGGCCCAGAGTTCAAGACCCACGACCGACCAAAAAAAAAAAAAAAAAAGAAAGAAAAAGGGAACATCTTACACTAAGCAAAAGGAAAGAAATGTACATACCACCTGATTTAGAAAAAAATAGCTGTAGTGTCAAAGTTTGTAGAGTCCATAATCTTTATAGCCCATGATAATGACAATGTGTCTCGTGACGGTTAAAATGGTTTGTGACTTTAAGTATCACTATCCCACAATACTGTGAAATTTATGTAATCTCTTAATTTCAATAATTTTTTGTTTTGTTTTGTTTTTTATTGTAAAATTAATGTACAGAGGGGTTACAATTACATGAGTAAGGTCATGAGTACATTTCCTATCAAGCATTGTTACCTCCTCCTTTGTTTTTTTAAAAAGGGTTTCTTTCCTGAATCTTCTGTTCTTCTGCTCAGAAAAGCAGGAAAACAAAACCCACAGGATACCCATAAGCAAGAAATCCTCACTGCTCCCAGAATGTCCTGATGTTGCGTCCAAGGCAAACTGCGCATGCTCTGCCTTGTCAATGGAGCAGTGGCTCCAGGGAGGCCATGCTGCTTCCAGAGAGAAGCAGGCGAAGCACCTCACAGCCTGACCACCACTCAGGATTGAGCCCCTAGGCCCCAAGTGCAGCCTAGAAAGACCCTGGACACTGCAGGCCCCACATTCCTGCTCCATCTGCCCAGGAGTTGGGCTGCAGTTGCAAACCAAGAGGTTACATTCCTGGGCTTTACTGCTGGCTTCTCAAGGTGACATCAAGCTGACCTGTCAGCTCTGACAGCACCTTGAGAACAGGTTAGTCACCCTACTCTGCCACGTTAGCAGAATTTTCTGTGAAGAGGTTGCATTCCAGATGAATCATCTGAGCCCAGGATGTGGCTAGCCATGAGTTTGCTCACACCTGGCTCTCCTCCAGGGAAGGGCTGCCTGGGAAGCCCCGCTGCCCTTCGCTCACTTTGTTCAGAGTTTCACCAAAAGCCTGACCTTCAGCTAGATGCCCTAAGAGGGCTACCTAACTGGATCACAGATTCACCTGTGCAGAGAATCAGAGGACTACTCTAACTTCCTTTCACCTGCTTGCCTTACTTTCCAAAAAACAGCCAAACCCCATAAGTAATTAACCCCTCACAAGCTGAGTCACCAGACATCGGCCAACACAGAATCAGAGCTCAGCTAAAGCGCTCCATGACTGCATGGTTTTCCAGCCTTCAGAACCGTGAATAATTAATTCCTATTGTTTATAAGCTATCTAGTCTATGGCACTCTGGTATATTTTAGCCTAGTGACTAAAACAGTGGTGGTCTTCAGATACCAGAAGTATGTTCTGCAGGAACAAGAATCTTAATAAAAACAATAATAGTCCCTCTCCCTCCCCCCATTTAAATCCAAATTATCTTTGATCTTGCAAGGACAACATTTAAAATTTCTGTTACTGGGGAAAATCAGACAATACTATCTATTCATATCTGTAATCTAGTTAGCAAATTATTCTGTTGGCAGGTTGTTAATTCAAAATCACTAATTTCCATAAAGGGACATTCAAAATAATTGCTATTTTGATGATGATATCTAGTGAACAAATCCAGTGTAATAACTTACAGCATTAAAATCAATCTAAATTGCCTACAAGTTGTGCAAGTTAGTTATTTTTGGCATTTCCATATTCTCCTTTACCTTTTTCTTCTAATGACCCCAAAGTAGAATTTAGAGTCTGAGTTTTCTATGCTACGTTGCAATACTCTTTCCCAGCATATGTTTATGTGTCACCATCCTGTCTTCTGTTTACTTAAAAATATTAATGACTGTATCCCTTCCCCTTCCTGTTGACAACTCCTGAGCATCACACGATGCCCTGCTCCTACAGGACCTCCCAGCCCTCCCTAGTGGCTCAACAGAAACTACTGTGAGTCTTCAAACCAGCTTTGGGTATTCTGAGTATTATCTATAAGCCATGGGCCATGATGTCTGCTTAGCCATCTTTGCCTTTTGTTGCTTTGCGATACATTTTATTCTCTTTTTTTAAATGCATAGGCTTTTCTGGTGTGCCATGTATTAAAATTAGAAGCTTGATTGTCCAGAGTTCAACCTGATGTAACTCAAATCGGATTATTCCTTCTAGATTACTCTCTGTAGTCTTTAGGATTCTTAGAGACTTTATGATCAGGAAGTTCCTATCTATGTAAGGGTATCAGTCCCTATCCAAGCCCCACATGCTATTTTAGCATTTTCTTAGTCAGCCACTACTTACTGGCAGACCCTCTTTCCTCTCTGAATGCTGGTTACATTTGTGATACTGGAATTGGAAGCAATTAGAAGATAAGCAAGCATATAGGGACTAACATAGCTCATATCATAGGCTATACTTCTCACTTAATTTGACCCTAGAGACAACTATGCTGGGTGTTTGGCTTTTAGAGAAACATAAAACAACATCATAAACCCGACCAGGGTTATTTGGATAATAGGGAATCAGATTTGTTCTTTCTCATATCAAACCGGAAAAGTCCAGGCATGGAAAACAAAGCAAAAGTAGCCAAAATATCCTAAAGTCAGTCAGAAGTCTGAATTAAAGCCCAGAGGAATCGCAGACCATGATCATGATATAAATTGTTACACGTAATGATGGTAATTATAAAATGTAACAGTTATGCACCAGGCACTGCGTTAATTGTAAGATTATTATCTCACTGGGTCCCCCCTCTGCATTGCCCCCCCCATGCCACAAAGCAGGTGCCACAGACAGCACTGAGGATGGAAGAGGCTAAACATCTCATCTGGGATTGCTTTCCCATCTACACAATCTGGAACTCCCCATCCTGCCTGCTACTGTGCAGCTAAGGGAAAGACAGGGGCTGGGAAGGTGGCTCAGCGGTAGAGCGCTTGCCTTGCATGCCTGAGGCCCTGGGTTCGATTCCTCAGTACCACATAAGCAAAAAGAAAAAGCCAGAAGTGGCACTGTGGCTCAAGTTGTAGAGCGCTAGCCTTAAGCTGAAGAGCTGAGGGACAGCGTCCAGGCCCAGAGTTCAGGCCCCACGACCAGACCCAAAAAAATAAAAATAAAAAAAAATAAATAAAAATAAGGGAAAGACAATGTGTGGACCAGCAGTGGGACCAGCAGTGGGACCAGGTGGGACCAGCAGTGTCTGAGGCTTTACTGGTTCTCGGGTGGGATCGATCATGAGGGGACAAAGTGCTCAGGGCTAGCATGTGAAGACCAAGTCAGATGACAAGAGCTCCAGGTTTCACTGCTCTGTCTTTCTGGCAGCCCACATCGCTGCTAAGCCCACTTCCAGGTCAACAAGTCAACAGGCCTTGTTAAACCTGAGTGTTTTTAATAATGATAATTTTTTTAAACAATTTCCACTTGGACAAAAACAAATTGGTGTCACTTCTACCAAACCTCCTATTGAAGACACCTAGAAAAGCTGGTAAAACATTGAAAGTATGCAATCATTAATGATACTTAAAAAAATGAAACTAAATAAAACATTCCTAGAATACTACAGAATCAATTTATTACTCAAAACTGGTCAAGAAAGAGTCAGATTTCCTTTCCTTTTCCAACTAAGTAAAACAAGCAGTTGATAGAAGTAATTTCCTCATTGAAAAAGTCTAGCCAATAAGAAGGCAATTAGAATGTCAACATTTTAACTACCAAGGGATCTGTGGATCTGGGCAGAAAGTATTGAATGCTACTAACAACCTAGGCATCAAGTAGCTCCTGAAAGAAATGCATGCTACCACCTATGCATGGAATTTTAAACATGTATAAAATAAAAAGAATAATTTACCTTCTAGTGTGTCCTCACCTCTAAGCTACAGTTATCAATTCATGACCAGTCTTATTTAATCTTCAAATGCATTCACTAGTCCATTTTCCAATCAGCTTAATTGTTGTATTTAAATTTTTATAGTTACTGATAAGTTATACCCTATAAAAGTTATAGCAATTTGTACTCCCCCAATGATGTGTGGAAATCCTTACTTCTCTTACACTCTTGCAAGCATGTAATCAAATAGTCTCATCCTTGCCAATATAATAGGTTTACTTTCAGTACTAATTATAATCCTAGTATCCTAGATTGAGCATCCTTTGATATGTTCAATAGACCTTTGTGTTGTTTTTTTAATTGAAAAATGTCTTGACACTATATACTTAAAAATAAAGTCTGAGCGGGCACTGGTGGCTCACACCTGTAATCCTAACTACTCAGGAGGCTGAGATCTGAGGATTGCGGCTCAAAGCCAGCCTGGGCAGGAAAGTCCGTGAGACTCTTATGTCCAATTAACCACTAGAAGACCAGAAGTGGTGCTGTGGTTCAAGTGGTAGAGCGCTTGCTTTGAGCTGAAGAGCTGAGGGACAGCGCCCAGGCCTAGAGTTCAAGCCCCATGACCACCCCTCTCTATCCCCCCGCCCCCAGCCCCCCACCAAAAAAAAAATCTGAACCAGGTGCTGGTAGTATATACCTCTAAATCCTAGCTACTCGGGAGGCTGAGATCTGAGGATTGCAGTTTAAAGCCAGCCTTGGCAACAAAGTCTGTGAAACTCTTATCTCCAATTAAGCCAGAAAGGAAGAGAGGGAGAAAGCAAAAAAAGAGAGAGGAAAAGAGAAGAAAGAAAGAAAGAAAGAAAGAAAGAAAGAAAGAAAGAAAGAAAGAAAGAAAGAAAGAAAGAAAGAAAGAAAGAAAGAAAGAAAGAAAGAAAGAAAGAAAAGAAAAGAAAGAAAGAAAGAAAGAAAGAAAGAAAGAAGGAGAAAAAGAAGTGAGAGAAAGAAAGAAAAGAAAAACCTGGAAGTGGAGCTGTGGCTTAAATATCAGAGTGCTAGCCTTGAGCAAAAAAAAAAATTTTTAAAGAAAATCTTAATGGCTAGTAGCATCTGCAAACCAATGGAGAACAGATCTCATAAATTTACCCTTCCATAAACTAATCATGAAAAGGAAAAAAATTGTTAGAATCAAAATTTTCAGAACTCTGGGAGTTAGCCAGTTTCAGGACTCTGGAAGCATTTATGAAAGAAAAACACTAAGATATCATCTCTGGACCGGATGTAATAGCTTACACAGTCTCAGTTACTTGCAAGGTAGAGATCAAGAGAACTGTGGTTTGACACTAACTCAGGTGAAAAGTCAGATCCCATTTTAAAGAATAGCTGAGTATAATGGTATGTGCCTCGCATCCCAGCTATGTGAGAAGCAGAAATAGGAAGAGTGGTGATGAGGCCAACTCTGGCAAAAATTCAAGAACCCAATCAAAACATAACTAAAGTTTTAAAAAGCTAGGGGCAGGACTCAAATGGCAGAGACCTAAATAAGTCCTGAACCTGGGTATCACATTCTAAAAAACAATCTCTCATCTCTGGCTGACCTCAAAACTGCAAAAGCAGGAAGTAAAAGCTAAGGCACATTTGAAAACATTCTATTGAAATGTTAAACGCATGCCCCAGAACACACACACACACACAAACACACACACGCGTGCGCGCACGCGCGCACGCACACACTCACACACACACAAATACACATACAAATATATATGTATATATATATATATATATGACGAGTGGCAGGATTATTGCTTCTAGATATTTAATAATAAAAGCATTGGTCCATCAAGAAGAAGTAATATTTACAAATATATATATATATTTAAATATATTAGCCTAACAGAAGAGCCCCAAAACACATGAGGCAAAAAAGGGAAGCAGAATTGAAGGAAGAAATAATTCAATAATAGCAACTGGAAAGCGGTTGGCGGAGGGAGTTGACGCTACAGGCCAGGTGGGGGCCGCGGGCTGCGATGCCGATGCCCGGCGGTGACCGGAGCAGCCGCCCGAAGTGAACTCCCTGGAGCAGGCAGAAGACCTCAAGGCTTTCAAGAGAAGGCTTACTGAATACATTCACTGCTTGCAGCCTGCCACAGGACGTTGGAGAATGCTGCTTATAGTGGTATCTGTCTGTACAGCTACTGGTGCCTGGAACTGGCTAATAGATCCTGAAACACAAAAGGTGTCCTTCTTCACAGCATTGTGGAACCACCCATTTTTTACTATTAGCTGTATCACTCTAATAGGCTTGGTCTTTGCTGGAATACACAAGAGAGTAGTTGCACCATCAATTATAGCTGCTCGATGTCGAACTGTTTTGGCAGAGTACAATGACAATCTGCACTCATTGTTATGGGACCTAAAACAGTCTCTCTTCAAATAAGTGATACCGCAAAAAGCCATAAGGATTCCTTTTGCAGTTGGATACGTGAAGGTTATAGCAACAACAGACAAGAAGTGTGCAATATTTCCAAGATTGTCTTGATGATGACTCAAGTTGTTGGTGCCTCGGTACCTTTGATTACCTGTGTTCAGTATTAGTGTCACTTTAGTACTTCAGTTCCTACAAAGAGTTTTGCAGATGAAGTATGCATCTATGTTACTAAGTTAAACTTAGAAGCCAAATCTCACTCAGTTTTTATAATGTATTTTTGCAAGCTACTGTAAATAGCAAATCAATGCCAACATTAAACAAAGAGGAAGATGTGTGGACCTTATTCCCCTGCACCAGTATTTCAGGAACATCTGCTTGCCATCCTCACAGCTCTCTAACACTGGCTGTTACATGTGCCTTTCATTCTTTCTTTTCTTAATTGTACTGCAGGAAAAACAACAGATTCTGCTTAGACTGAGGAAAACTCATCTCCATTATGTTATAAGAAATTACAGATGTTTTGAGAATTTTTGTTAAACCAGATTCTTAACTACAGCAGCTCTGTGATTATATTCAGTTCATTGTTTTATTTAGTGCTAACTATATATGTATTTTTAAGATTCTGTTCATCTTGGCTTTCACTTGTGTAAAGTTTTATTTTTTGAACTGCAGCAATAAAACCCTCTGCTCCTAAGAAGCCTGAAGAGGGCATTCTACAAATTCTGCTGTTTTATTTTCTGTAAATTTTGTAGGTAAATATGTGCCTAAAAATAAATACTTTATATATTAAAAAAAATAGCAACTGGAAAATTCAATATACCACTTTATAGAACTACTAGGCAGCAGATCATGGGGGCGGGGAGGTGATGCACAATGAACACTTCAGCTTGCAAATATCCAATTTGTCACCCTTTTCCTCTGTCATCTCAGTCTTTTCTGGGCAACCTCCTAAATAATGCATGACTTAGAAGGCCTGGCTTCCTAGTCCTTGGCCCTTCATCCTCAGCCACATGCCAGCAGAAAGAAAGACATCCATCCTGACTCCCCAGAAGCTGTCATGTCCTGGAACACAGCCCGCCTTCTCTGGGTCTGGGCCTCTCACTTCCCAGCCTGACGTCAGCCCTGCCCTCCCTGGGGCTCTGCACAGACTGAGTGAGGGTCACTCAGTCCCCACCCTGGAGTATTCAATAGCCATCGTGAGGAGAGCAAGACAGCGGATGTATCTGTGGCACCAACTGACTCTGATAATGTGGCCTGAGAACGCTTGGGTCACCAAGCCAAATGCTGAGTTGGAGGGAGTTTCTGCAGTCACAGAGGCGACGCCTCTGTGTGGCATGAATAGAGGCGTTGTCCTGGCAGCCTGAGGAACGGTTAGCTGGACAAGGCTGGTAGCAGCACAGCTTATTATTACCCGATCTCAGCTGATTTCATGCCCAAACAGTGAAATACAAGCAATGCATGGAATTCCTTTCTTCTTTTATTTTTTTTTTTTGCACAATAATTACACAACACAAGCCATATAAAACTGTTACCAGTGGTATTTGCAAATGAATGACTTACAGACCAAATTCTCACATGAACATTTTTTTCCTCTGCCCTGAACAAACACCATCAAGATGGGTATTCATTTCTTTTTTTTTGTCAAGAACTTATATCTTGGGGTTGGGAAGGTTAGTGGTAGAGTGCTTCCCTTGCATGCATGAGGCCCTGGGTTCGATTCCTCAGCACCACATCAGCAGAAAAAGCCAGAAGTGGCTCTGTGGTTCAAGTGGTAGAGTGCTAGCCTTGAGCTGAAGAGCTGAAGGACAGTGCCCAGGCCCAGAGTTCAGGCCCATAACTGACAAAAAAAAAAAAAAAAGAACTTGTATCTCAAATTAAAATATGGTTTTGAGACTGATGTGTGGATTCAATGGGAAAACCACCTTAGTTCTTTATAGTGGGGTTGCCTCTGCTCATTCCATGTCTAACTGGAGTTGAGGCTTCAGACTCATTCACAAGCTTTTACCTTGCCAGTAATCAGCACCTTCTAAATAGCAAGTCCTTCCCATTCTCCTACCTCTCAGCTCAACCACCTGGCTAGAGCCAACCAGATAATCTATAAGCCACTTTAGCAAGGTATTTGAAATGGGTACCTGTGAACTACCTCTCTTTCTCTACCTGCAGAGTTAGTATCCCACCTCATCCTCATCTTTTTTTCTCTCTCCAGACTCAGGAGACTTGGGCACAAAGCCAACCTTTCCCCTATGTTTCTAACTGGTTGCTGCTCCCTTTTAATTGGCTCACCAATTCCTCCCTGACTGCTCCTGTCTTCAAACTGCTTCTTCTTACTGCTTTTCCCCCTTCTTCATATAAACCCATCAAATCTCTACCATCCACAAGAAAAAACATTAGAATACAAGGGCTGTACCATTTAGCTCCTTCCTAGATTTCTCCTTCCCTGGATGTCAAGCTCTGAAAAGCTGGCTCTCTCTACTTCTTCCCCACCCATTTCCTCCTCTGCCTTCCAGTTCACCTGGCACTGTAGCTGGTCTGGAAAAGGTGACCAGGCTTCTGAAAGGTTAAAGCATGGGGCTTCACAGTTATCTTCACACTGTGGTTATTTTGCCACAGAAGATGATACACTGATCTCTTCTGTCTTAAAAGTTTCCTATCCATTGTTTCTAAGTTTCCATCTTTTCATTGGGATTTTCTCCTTGGCTCTTGTGCCAATAAAGAGGCTCTTTTTGTTCTTGCCTCTTTCTCTATTACCATTATTCTAAGATCTTTTTTCTTCCTTCCTTCCTTCCCTCTCTCCCACTCTCTCTGTTTTCCTATCTTGTTGTGCTCTGATGACATTCAAACAAACAAGATTCATCCTGCTCTTTTTCCTATCCATTGGGTGCACAATTGCTTGACAAATGTCTCTCACTCAGTGTGTCTATAATGTAACATATCATTATCCTTAATCATACCACTTCCTGTTCTTATGTCTTATGTTCATTACATCCCAAGCCATAAAACCTGACAATCTAGACTTATTCTCACATTAAAAAATAATAATAATCTACTTGGGTGCTACTAGCTCACACTTGTAATCCTAGCTACTCAGGAGTCTGAGATCTGAAGATTATGGTTCAAAGCTGGTCCAGGTAGGAAAGCTTATAAGACTCTTTTCTCCAATTAGCCACCAAAAAAGCTACAAATGGAGCTATAGTTCAAGTGGTAGAGCACTAGCTTGAGTGGAAAAAGCTGAGGGACAGCACCCAGGCCCTGAGTTCAAGCCCTAGGACAGGAAAAAAAAATCTGGTCATGTTATCTTCAAAATATGTTTAGATTTTGTCCTTATTCTACCATGATCTCATTTTATACCTGCCAATAACTTTAAAATTTATTATATTTCATTTGGGACATGCTCGAATCCAACACATAGCTCTCTAGAAAATGTATATACAATAAAAATCCTATTGTTTCTCTTCTGTGTATGACAGAGACAATAAATTAAACTTGAGGGCTTAAAATGCTCATCAGAGTTCTACTTCTGGGAAAATGGAGTAGACATACTTCTTATTTACCCTAAGTGGAGCCAAATACTGTGGACACTACCGTAAGACAAACATAAAAAGGTTTACCAGCTAGGGACCTGGGGTCTAAGGAGCTTGTTACAGCAGCATCATAGTCAGATAAAACAGATTTATATAAAAATCAGGCTTGCAGAATGCAATGTAAAACTCGTCAGGTTTGGGCTGGGAAGGTGGCTCAGTGGTAGAGTGCTTGCCTTGCATGCCTGAGGCCCTGGGTTCGATTCCTCAGCACCACATAAGCAGAAAAAAAAAGAGCCGGAAGTGGCGCTGTGGCTCAAGTGGTAGAGCGCTAGCCTTGAGCTGAAGAGCTGAGGGAAAGCGCCCAGACCCAGAGTTCAGACCCCACAACTGGACCCCCCAAAAAAATAAATAAAAAAATAAAAAAAATAAAAAAACTGGTTAGGTTTTAGCTGAATATCCTTTATCTGATTTTTCAAGAGCCAGAAAGATCTCAAACTGAATTGGAAAAAAATTCAATAGATACCAATATCAGGGGATCAGAGATGTTAGAAGTATTAAACAAAAACTTAAAATGACCTATAATAAAAATATTTTGACAAGCAATTATGAATATGCTCCAAATATGAAAAAGTAGAAAACCTCATCGAACAAATATAAAGTGTCAAGGAAAATAAGGCATAAGCAACCAAGTGAAAACTTCATAACTGGAATAAGAATCTCAGTGAATGGATTCAACAGTAGAATAGGAGGACATAAGGACGACTGCCTGGTTTTGAAGACAGAATAACTTTAAAAAGACAGAAAATAAATTGAAAACAAAGGCTGAACAGAGTCTTGAGGCCTGTAGAGTTATGACAAAAGATCTGACGTTCATGTTAATGGAGTCTTGGAATAAGAGAAGAAAGACAGGAACAATGACATCACCCGGTTTGTTAGGAAATGGAAAGACTTGGAATAATTATATTAAGTGAAGTAAGCCAGGCCCAAAGAAACATAGGTCCATGGTTTCTCTTACTTGCAATAACTAGTACATGCCTAGGACAAGCAAAAAATGTCAAAAGCTATGTATATATAACAATATAAGATGATGTTAAGCGAAATGAACCCCAAGTCAGGCACACAAGTGGTTTTATCTTTCTTGTTATTGTTTTTAACTTACTTATAATGCACTATGTGATTCTTTTGTTTCTTTTGTATGTTCTTCCCCATGGTATAACACCTGTTTTCACTGTATCTGATTCCGGTGTCCGCATCTTGTATATACATTGTTATAATTTGGGGAGGAGAAGGGATATAACAAAATGCTCAAATAAGGATATAGGTTGACCCATTGTAATAATGAGATGTACAAGACACTATGTTAAAAACGAACTTTACAATTTGCGGAGGGGGGGGGCCCGGGGGGGGGGGAGTTGAGAGGGAAGGGATAGTAGGGGAAACACAAAGGAGGAGGTAACAATGCTCCATAGGAAATGTACTCATTACCTTACTCATGTAACTGTAACAGTATTTTTATCCAAATTTGGAAAGAAACATTTATCCACAGATTCCAGAAGCCAAGGGTAAACTGAAAGAAATCCATACCAACGTCTAAATTTTTGGAAGTATTGATAAAGAAAAATATCTTTGATTCAGATAACTTAAAAATTTGCTTCCAGGGCTGGGAAGGTGGCTCAGTGGTAGAGCGCTTGCCTTGCATGCCTGAGGCCCTGGGTTCGATTCCTCAGCATCACATAAGCAAAAAGAAAAAAGCCGGAAGTAGCTCTGTGGCTCAAATGGTAGAGTGCTAGCCTTGAGCTGAAGAGCTGAGGGACAGCGCCCAGGCCCAGAGTTCAGGCCCCACGACAGGACCCCCCCAAAAAAAATTGCTTCCAACAGAAGAAAAATCCTAATAATAGTGGACCACAGAGAACCGAAAGAAGTGACCAGACCAAAGATATAGCTAAGTGAGCACTCAAGGCCCGAGTAGTTCAAACCCCAGTACTAGCACATTCACACACATGCACGTGCACGCACACGCACATACACAAACACACAACAATGCAAATTAAACCACTTAAGATATCAGTATAAATTAAATGATAATGAGTTATCAGTCTACACCTGTCAGAATGGCTCAAAAAAGAAATGGTGGCATTCCCAAGTGCTGGCAAGGATAGAGAGAAACTAGGTCCCTCACCACTGAAAGGAATGAAAAAAAATGAAACCAGCAGCCATCACATACTCAGCTAGTATACTCCTGGGTATTTCTCCCAGGGAAATGATGAATTGGGCTCACATGAAAACTGGAACATAAATATTTATAGTAGCTTTAATTATAATAGCCAAACTAGATATAACCTAAATACCTTCAAGAAGTAAATGGTAAATACAAGTATAGAATATCTTCTCAGGCTGGGACGGTGGCTCAGTGGTAGAGCACTTGCCTTGCATGCCTGAGGCCCTGGGTTTGATTCCTCAGCACCACATAAGCAAAAAGAAAAAAGCCAGAAGTGGCGCTGTGGCTCAAGTGGTAGAGCGCTAGCCTTGAGCTGAAGAGCTGAGGGACAGCGCCCAGGCCCAGAGTTCAAGCCCCATGACCAGACCTCCCCCCCAAAAAAAGAAAGAGTATATTCTCTACAGAATACAATCCAGCAATAAAAAGGAATTGTTAAACCAGTTGCCAGTGGCTCCTGCAATCTTGACTCAGGAGGTTGAGATAGGGGAAATCACAGTTCCATGCTAGTCCAGGCTAAAAAGTCTGTGAGACCTCTTTTAACCAATAGCTAGACAAAGTAGCCCATGTGTGTCATCCCAGCTATGGTAGAAAGAGTGAAAAGGAGGACTGTAGTCTAGGCTTGCTTTGGCAAAAGTTGAGAGTATCTAAAAAATAACCAGGACAAACAAGGGAAGCTGCCAAGTGTGAATCCCTGAATTCAACTCCCAAAACTATCCCCAAAAAAGGAGGGTGAAGATGCACTGTAATCATAAGCTGCTTTATTGTATTAAATCTCCTTTGTTCAACTACTTAAAGATCATTTTTTAAAAAGAGGGGGTTATTAACATAGATGCACCAATGGGACAGTGTATTGAATTTTGCTCAGTGGAAAAAAACCACCAAAGATGACTTCCTGTGTTATTCAATTTATCTAATAGCCCCAAAATGACACAATTGGAAATGGAGAACAGAGTATGGATTGTCAGTGGCAAAGAAGATGGTAGAGGAAAGTGGAGTGACATGAATGATCTTTGTGGTGATGGCAATGTGTCATATCTTGGCTGTGTCAATGATACCAAAGTTGTGTATCAGTGCTCAATTAGCTGTATTTTTTGTCACTTCTTTCAGTTCTCTCTGGTCCACTATTATTAGAATTGTTCTTCTGTTGGAAGCAATTTTTATCTATCTGAATTAAAGATATTTTTCTTTATTGGTACTTCCAAAAATGTAGATGTTGTTATAGATTTCTTTCAGTTATCCACAGCTTCTGGAATCTTGTGGATAAATGTTTCTTTCCAAATTTGGAAAAATTTCAGGCTTTATTTCTTCAATAACTTTTATTGGTCCTGTCTTTCTTCTTTTATTCCAAGACTCCATTAACATGAACTTCAGATCTTTTGTCATAACTCTACAGGTCTCAAGACTCTGTTCAGCCTTTCTTTTCAATTTATTTTCTGTCTTTTTAAAGTTGTTCTGTCTTCAAAACCAGGCAGTTGTCCTTCTATTCTGCTGGTGAATCCATTCACGGAGATTCGTATTCCAGTTATGAAGTTTTCGCTTGGTTGCTTATGCCTTATTTTCCTTGACACTTTATATTTGTTCGATGAGGTTTTCTACTTTTTCATATTTGAAGCACATTCATAGTTGATTGTCAAAACATTTTTATCATAGGTCATTTTAACTTTTTGTTTAATACTTCTAACATCTCTGATCCCCTGATATTGGTATCTATTGAATTTTTTTCCAATTCAGTTTGAGCTCTTTCTGGCTCTTGAAAAAATCAGATAAAGGATATTCAGTTTGGCAAGGTGTTGCCATGTATTTCAAAGTAAATTCAATTTTAAAGTATCTGGGGGGGGGGGGGTGGAGGGAGAGGGAATGTCCTTCTAGTCCTTCCCAAAAGACCAGATGATTTTTGTGTCATTGAGCAGAGAAGTAGTTTATGATAAGTGCTAAAGGAATATTAAACACTTAGGCACAAAGAAAGGTAAAAAGGGAAAGAGAAATGGAAGGGATTGCAAAGTTTTAGAATTATAGCAGTCATAAGAATTGATGAGAAATCTAAGAAAATTATTTAGAGGGGATTTAGGAAATATTTTTGTATGATGTATTATATAACCCTCTCTTTGGGGTCTAAAAGGAAACTCCAGGAGAGACGTGATATTTATCAATATTTGTTTCCTCTTTTAAGGTAGAATTGTGTTTATTCAGATATGATACAGAGACAACATGGTACAAGGTGATCTGGAACATTCCTCTCTTATTTGATGAGTTTATATGAAATTTCATGGTGATTGAGGCTGAGTCTCAAGCAGTAGAGCCCCTGATAAACAAGCATGAGAGTCTGGGTTGTAAGCCCAGTTACAAATCAAAATTCTAACCATGGAAAGGGAGTCTTAGGGCCCAGCTCTGTGAAATGAGGACTCACATTTACCACGTGGCTTAATGTAAACTAGATTAAGAGAGACCCAGAAGTGTTCAGGGGTGCAAACTGGGAAATCAGCATTTGTGCAAAACCAACCTTAGAAATATATAAGTTCTGAAGATATTGGAATTTCATCAGGGAGGAAGCCAGCATGAGACATGCCTGGACATATTCTGAATCCTGAAATGTTCTGAGTCTGGCTGCTGAAGATGAGAGGGGGAGAGGTCAAGGAGAAACCTGCAACCATGCACGTCCTGTGTGCGGTTAGGAACCTCTCCAACTGCTGCAGGGTGGCAGATCCTGGAGTGTGGAAGTAGAGGAGGTAAAGAGGATGTGTGTAGCCTAGCCCTAGTAATTATTCCAGTGGGCAAGAAGCCACAAAGACCAGCTCTGTGCCAGAATGCCTGCCCGTGCTAGTGAGTTCTACAGCTGAGGGGAGATGTGCTGGAATTCCAAGTTCACTACACAGTGATGGGAAGGCAAGCTGGAAACAACACATGTGGTCAGGACTTAGAGACTCCGGTCTCAGTTCATTCAAGGGCATGGCTGAGTGCAGATTGTTTGGAAAGGCCGGAAGAGCTGGCTCCTCATTGAATGACAATCCACCATCCTGAGCAATCCTAGATCTCCTCTAGACTCCAATTTCTTCATGTTGGGGAATCTAATTCGAAATGAAGGAAAGATGGCAGAGTTCTTGGCTACCCCAGAAAGCCTGATGGAACTAAAAGTGGGGTTAGGACCGGAAGGAGGATACAGACTGGGCTCCAACAATGATGATGCAGGTGTGACTCAGTCTGCTGAGGTCAGGTCCTGGCAAGACAGGTTCCTGTGGGAGGGGCCGACCTGATGGAAGTGGGGATGGCTTTATATAACAAAATGCAGTGAGAAAGAGATTGTAAGGGTGATAGAAAAGGGTAAGGATTTGAGCAGCTGCTATAGGTAAAAGGGATTCGAAGGGAAATTTTCAAGGAAGCATTGCTTGTTCTTAGCTGTATAGAACTCCCTCCTGTGTAGTTGTCTTGGAAGAGCCACCACCAAATAACAATCATATTGAGAAAGTTTAGCTTAAATATGAAGAGACTTAAAATATTTGCCAAATTCCCCTTTTCACTGAGTAGCTATTCTCTTATTGACAGCCTGTCAAGTAAGACTCTAGAACTTTTCATTTACATTCACTTATTGAAACAGCATCACTGTGGTAACTGACAATTCCAGAACAGGCTAAAGCTGAGGCCCCAGCAACTAGGTGAGATGAGGGGCTACTATTTGAACCCCCCTTGTCCATCAAGCCTGGCTCTGGGTTAGAACAGTTACATACATTAAGGGAAAATGATGTAACATGTATTTAAGTGGAAATGAGTTCATTTAGTTTGGGCCAAAATGAGGAAGACAGAAATTTTCAGTCTGTTTCCAATTGGCCCACAGTAATGCCATAACTTCTAGAAAAGAGGAAACAAAAGCCAGGGACTATGCAAATGGCAATTTAGCTGTGGGTATCTATTATTGGAGCTGGAAGACAGTCTTTCTACTGGCACTAGGATCCTTGGGATAGGTTATTTTTATTCATAACATGCTATTTCCTGTAAGGATCCTCATTCCTAGCCCCTCTGTTCATCCACCGCTACTTCTTAACTCACACCCACCCCCTCCCTGCCCCACTCACCTTTCTGATTCTTAGCTTTCAGAGGTTCTGCTGCCATTACTCACTTGGATGCAACCACTTGTTTTGACTAACACCAGTTAGTCCCTGGTGGGCTCCAAAGGTCAAACATCCAAATGTCCTCTTTTGCTCCAATGAGGCCTCCACCATGTGAGCCCCACTGACTCAAGGAGCCCTCTCCTCAAGAACAAAGCCCCTGGGTTCCCATCCTAAAGACCGCTCACGCCTGCTCACCTCCCTCATGCCATAGGGAACAGACTGATCTTTGCAAAGGCAGGGAGGAACCTACTGTCCTTCAGATACTTCCCTTCATGCTTTGCCACAACCACCTCCCCTCCTATCCCCCACACCTCCCCCCCTCCCCCCAAGCTTTAGCAGGGTTAGAAGCTCTGTGGATCTGAAGATTCAGCAAACCTCAGAGGGAAATAATAACCAGTCCTAACTTGGTCTGGTCCTTGCTCTGCTGGGTCACCTTTCCATGGTCATCTCCATCCTGGAGTGGCCTCATCTACCTCTCAAGTCCCAACTCCTCAGGACCTACTTTGAATCCCATGCCATGGTGACAGCAAGGTACACATATTTTCTATGCACTGGGGTAGTTCCACAAATCCAGGTTCCCACTAGACAAACAGAAGATGTTCCTCTGATAAGATTAGACTGCACTTCAGTCCTGTCAGATTGGACTCAGCATCCTTTTTCCTCTGCTCCAGTCCTACCCTTTGGCTACATTGAAACATGTCTAACCTATGTAACTATTCCCTATCAGACAAGACATTCCTTGTAGACAGAAACTGGCCTTTTGGTTTCCATGTGTGGTCCCCATGACAGCTTCTGACTCACAAATGGTGGCCAACAGTGGATTGCTGAACAAGGAGGAAGGAAAAACATGCTCAGCCTCCCATCTTTTGCCTGAGGGTATATGTGGAATGGACACTTCATCTGGGGAATACTAGCATCTGATAGCTTCCTAGGTCCAAAGAATGAGCCATTTGGAAGTCTTGGGGAAATAGGAGGCTCGTCTTTCACAGCCAAAGTTAAAAAGTCAAACATGTGTCTTCCCAGAGCCCTACCAACTAGAGTCTAGGCAAGTGGCCTCAGTGTAGTTGATAGAACCCCACCCCACCTCCCACCCCCCCACCCCCCACCCCTGCTGCACGGGGTTGTACTCAGAGAAAGGGAAGGAGAGAGCTGCAGCCTAAGCCCTGGGCTATAGAAGTAGCGGCAGCAGGCCTCTAAACAGACTGGTTCCTGGTACCACCTGGGTCTAGACCCCAGTCTAGACTCCCTCCCATTGCCACTAATTCTATGATCCACCAAATATTATTTTCTGTTTAAGTTAGCAAAGGGTTTCTCTTATTTGTTAGCAATAGCCCTGACCTGTATATGCAATACACATGTTGGTAGATACAAATTTATGTCTTGGAAAAGACATATGTATGTGCAAATTTGAATATATGGATACCTATTCAACCAAATGACATACATTGTCCAAATTTAGTCAAATATGCAAGCTAAGGATTAAATATAATCAAGAGGAAAATAAAATGTAATATGAGATAACTTGCAAACTACTTAATAAGAGCAAATTAAAGTTGGGATGTATATAATTTTTTTAAAGTAGAAATGAAGCTAGAGCATTAATAAACACAGACTTCATCTTCCAGGAGAAATGAGGATCATTCACTGGATGCTCAATTATTTCAATAATCTACAGCAAGGAGATAATTTTTAGTCCAAAAGAATCATGCTCAATGGCACATTGGCTAGATGTAGAAGAAAAGGTATAAATGGCCAAGTGAGGAGTTACAGTGAAGACTAACACACAACTCTGTGGTAGCCATTTGGAAATAGATAACCTTTACTCTGTTTGGGTTACAGGCAATACATTGAAACTCTACTGTTCAGAACTTATCCTGTTCAACATTCCAAATGTAGGAAGCTCAGGTCTGGTCCTATAGATGAAAGATTATATATATGCAAATCGTAAGGTACACTGGCTTATAATTGGAAAATTAGAAAAAAAAGTAATATTTCTCTACCTTTTTCACCATTTTAACAGATGTCAGAAAAGACACACACACACACACACACAATTTCCTCCATGAAAATCAGTCATGTATATTGTTTTAAAAAGTCAGAATTCGTAAGTAACTCATAAAACTCTTCTTTAAAAACTACATAAACATATGATACATAAATAAAAACGAAACAAAGCAAAAACTGGAGTAGGAATAGAAATATTGATATTAAAGGAGGACTCAAGAAAATATAAATTATTACACCAATATAAGAAGTAATTCACAAAGAAGATAGGCTCTTAAATATTACGTTTTAAAAAGCAGCTAAGTATTAAAAATAGAAATTTAAAAATCAAGAAGAATTAGACTATTCGTTCAGCAACAATACTTTTATGAACTTTGGTGAATCTAATGGACACAAGGTAATTAATAAATAAACTTTTGAACATTCATAGTCCATAAATACCTAATTCATATTCCTTTAAAATGTAGATCATTTATAAACTATACCAATAAATGAGGCCCTAACCAAAACATCAATAAATTCTTAGGTACAAATTATCTTTGACAATAATATAACAACACAAAAACTAGTAAGAAAAATATTAAATAGTACAACCCCAACCCCAGGAAATTAAGCAATATTCTTCTAAATAATTCTTGGGTAAGAAAGGAAATGGAACATGTAATTAAATACTGTTCTGAAAATAACAATAATAACAACACCAGGTTTTTAAACTTCTGGTGTGTGACAAAGCTGAACTGAGAAAAACATCATACTCTAGGATCCTATTATTTATTTTAACAGAATAATAAGTAGAGTAATTATCTCAAGAAGAAAAGTTTTTTAAATATAAAGCAAAGCTGTTAATAGCCATAAATAAAATAAAAACAAAAATTGATCAGTTGAAAAGCAGAAAGGTATCAATAAGACAGTCCAATGGTTTTGTAAAAACAAAACAAAATAACACAATAAATGAGATAATCCCTCAAAGGTCTAGCATGAAACAGAGTCAGGAAAAGAGAAAATTATACTAGTACATTTAAGGATTAAAGTAAATGTGATCAATTTCAAAGGAACATACAGTCTATAAAACAAACTATATAGAAAGTGAATTTATGCTACTGTTCCTTAAAGACATTTTAAAAGTTGTAAGGGAAAATTTCCTCTCTCCATATTTGGACAGTTTGTTGGCTTCCTTTTGGACATCAGTTTGCATCCTTAGCTCTCTTTCCATCCACAACTATGCCTACCAATTCTGCCCTGCCTTGGAAGGGCCTCTATGTAGCAGGGGCAATCTGACTTTACCCTGCCCCAGGGCTTCTTGACCTTACTCATAGTAAGATGCCAGTGGGGCCCTGCATGCTCAACCAAGTAAGAGGTAGAGAGGGTCCTCTAGGGAATTCCTCAGCCAAAGGTGATGGGGAGAGGGCGGCAACAGAAATTTACCTCCACCTCTTTCCCCAGAAGCAAAGCCTTAAACACATGTCCAAATGCTTCTCAGACTGTCTAGGGGGATGGCCCTATATCAGGTTGTCCACTCCAACATATTTTTGTTCAGACTATCTGTCTTTCCCTGTTTTGCTGCCTTATTTTTCCCTTGTTCCCGTCCCAACCCCTAGATCTGTACTCTCAAAATGAACAATCACACAGAAACCTGTTCTCATCGTGTTTCTGTTCTTGATAGCAAGTAAGGTGATGAGACCCCTAACCTACACTCACCTCATAGTTACTAAGACTCTTACCTGTGACTGACTAAGATAAGGAGCAGATAGAAGGTAGATGGTTGGGGCAGAGTTTGAGCAGTTGGAGGCAATTGTAATTGTAAGATTATGGAGTTGCCCAGCTTTTATCAACTACATTGAAACCCTTGAAAAACAAAATAAAGTGATGGACCACTACTGGGATTTGAACTCAGGGCTTCATGTTTGTTTGACTAGTTCTCTATCACTTGAGCTACACCTCCAACCTGGCCTTTGGAAGAAAGCCAACTCTAGTATGATGATAATGATGATGATGATGATGATGATGATGATGATGATGATGATGATGATGATGATGATGATGATGATCTTCAAGTAGTTGTACAAGAGTTTCCATTTAACAAAGCAGCTTATGAATATAATGTATCTTGATCAATGTCACCCCACCAACATTCTTACCCCTCCATCCTACCTCACCCCTTCCCTGCTTTTCTTAATTTTGTAGGATATACATTGAGTTCTTGACTGCATTCTCTCCTCTCTGCTCATCTACCCCTCTCCCTTGACCCCACCCCATTCCTTTCAAGTGCCTATTTCCTGGTGTTTATTTTATTGAACTTTGCTTTTGCTTTTATAAGGAATTACATTATTTGAATTCTCCCTTGACTCTATCATATTTAGTTAATATGTTTGTATACACTTGCACACCACACAATGCTTACATATGTTTATAATCTAATATGTTTGTAAACTAATTTTTAACTAAAATGTAAGGATTCATTTTATAAATGTTTATGAACTAATTCATAAACTATGTATAAACGAATTCTAGCTTCCGTATATGAGGGAAAACTTACAACCTTTGTCTCACTGGGCCTGAGTTACTTCACTTAATATAATTTTTTCTAGGTCCTTCTATTTAATTTTAAATGATACAATATAATTCTTTCTAATGGAAAAGTAAAATTCCATTGTGTGTGTGTGTGTGTGTGTGTGTGTGTGTGTGTATCACATTTTCTTAATCATTCATCCATTGAGGGGCATCTGGGTTGATTCCATACTGACAGCCAATTCAATGCACAAAGTATGCTGTATAAGCCAGATTGCTTCTGTAGAACATTTAATGAGATCACTCCCCTCCAGAAGCTCATGCCCAATAGCAGGCTCAAAAACTAATTATAATGGTAGCAAAACAGAAAAGGGACCACCTGTACCCCCAATATCTTTACATGTTAAAGCAATACAAAAGTACATCTGTGAGAACTGAGATAGGGACATTCAGGTATAGAAGCCTAATAAGTCTCTGTCCCTGTACTCCCCTGGACTGCCTAGACCAAGAAAAGTGGTCTTCCTTTCCTGAAGAAAGCAGCTTCTCTTGCCTAGAGACCCTACAGAGGCTTTACATGAGGAAGTTCTTTGCAGTATCTATCTTCATCATTCAGAGCTGTCCACAGGAAGATACCACAGGATCACATAGTTCACACTAGTCTGAGGGGCAGAAATACAGTTCTAGGCCCAGAGGGAACTCCAGGACCTGATCAATAAGCATTGGCAGGGCCCAATGCACACTGGGAAATAGCTTTGGAAGATGCCAGGCTGGAAATGCAGGATAAGGTGAACTGGGACTACACTAAGGAGAAGCATTGACCGGCAACCTGACAAATGATCTGAAAGGACAGGGCCAAACCACCTACTAAAGAGTAATTTTAATCCTTTAAAAATAATTATAATTACGGGGAAAGTTTTCAACTGTTGTTCCAGAGAGTACCCCCCAAAAAATGTAAAAAGCCTTTCTATTTATGAAGTAAAATTAAATGTTTAAAATAAAGCTAAATAGCCCTAAAAACAAACTAATGTCTTTTGTCAAAATAGAGGGAAATTTTCCAAAGAAAAACTAGCAAATCTTTTTGAAAAAATATACATTTTTTAATATAACACATAGTAGTATATTTTACGAGTTTATACCAGTTATAAGTGTTTATTCCAGAATGTAATTCTGGCTCAACAATGGAGTAGCTGTTATTTAATTTTTCATGTTGGTATTTTAGGAAAATGGCAAAAGGACATTTATTTATTTATTCCCTCATTTATACAGGGTCTCACTATGTAGCCTCAAATTTATAATCCTTCTGGCTCAGGTTTTAGACTAGCTGGGATTACAAATATCCAACACCTTGCTAGTTTAGCAATTCTTTTTAAAAGGGGAACTTAGTGAACAAGAAATAGAGTCTGCTTAACACAATGAACCTTCATTTCTGAAATAAACTGCCAGCAGTATATTTAACAGTGAAATGTTAGCTTGTGGTGATTAATAAGATAAAGATAACTCTGTTGTGTTTATTATTGACCTAAAGAATGTAACAAGACACATATACACACAAGAGAGAAAAAAGACCTGTGTAGAGAAAAGATGAAAATTTCATTAGTTGCAGATGTTATCTGTCAGGAAATAATAAGGACAAAATTTTTATATTAGAACAGCAAGTATACAAGCAGGTGCAGAGGTGATAACTTGGAGGATACAAAGTCCTCCCAAATGCTGTTACTGGATAGAATGAGTGAATTCTTGGGCCTTGGAGCTGTGGTTTATCCTCTGGGTCCTAACTAGGAAAGTAGTGTTGCTGTTGATGACCAATTTATTTTGTCATCTCCTTTAACTGATTGCAATTCTGGCACAGCACAGACCACTCTTTGGATCAAGGATCTTGAAACTCAAGCACCTTGGCCTTGAGAAAGAGGATATAATGCTCAAGAATTTTGTTATCTCCATGATGGAGAGAATTCATCTATGTGTAGAAGTAGCTCCTCATCTAAATTCTTCCTCAACTCACTTCTTCCTTGCCTGGGCCTGGCTTAGGTATCTTGACAACCTGAATGGCCTATTAGATGTTCAGCATCATGTCTCTTGACCAGTTTGAATGTTCAGCATCATTTCTGTCTAGATATATAAAAGATAAGGGTAGCCAGATGTTGGCTCACAACTATAATCCTAGCTTCTCAGGAGGTTGAGATCTAAGGTTCACTGTGTGAAGCCAGCCAAGGCAAGAAAGTGCATGAGACTCTTATCTCCAAGTAAGCACCCCCCCAAAATTTGATTCAAGTGGTAGGGTGCTAGCTTTGAGGGAAGAAAAAAGCTCAAGGTAGGCACCCAAGCCCTGAGTTCAAGCCACAAGACTGGCACCAAAATTAAATAGATGAATGGATAGATATAGATAGATAGATAATAGATAGATAGATACATACATACATACATACATACGGGTTTTGCTATATACCAGAAATAGCTACCTAAAAATATCCAATATCCATAGTTATTGTCAAATACCCATAACCTTCATATGAAATGAACAGCAGTTTGTCTTTCTAAATTATTACCATAAAACAAGATAATACAGATGATAATACATAACATTAAAGGAGATAATCTGAGAGCAGCATAGGCTGAGGCTGAGAAACTGATGAAAAATAATAAAAAAAATCTAAAGAAAGATCTATATATATAAAATTTTAATACATGACAATGGCATTCAACTAATTACATAAAGGAGTAAAACTTTAAATAATCAATCAAATGTCTACTCAAGTACCTATTCCAAAAAATAAATAAATTATAAAAACTTCAAAGAAAGGTCTGGGGCCTGGAGCCGATTCAAGTCATAGAGCACCTGCCTGCCCAGCAGGTGCAAGTCCCCAGTGTTTTACACACACACACACACACACACACACACACACAGAAAACAAAAAATAGCTGTAGTCCTACACATATACATTTTGAGTACAGAAGTACTTTCTAAGACTCATACCAAACACAAAATTGTAAAAGAATAGCAAGATCACAATGTTGACAAAATACAAACTCTATCTAAAAATCTTAAAATTGGTTGCTAAAAAATAATTGGTATTTGCAACTTGTAAAAAAAAGCAAATATTTAATATGTGTGATATTGATAAAGATCTTGTAAAACAAAACAAAAAAACAAAAAAAGGATAGATCTAAAAGGAAAATGGACAAAGGCCATGCACAAGCCATTAACAAAAGAAAGAATGTAAACTCATGCCGGTGCTGTGTATATCCTCAAACTCAGTCATGATCAGGAAAAAGCAAGTCTTTACAAACAAGATACAATAATATACCTGCAAAAGTGGCAAGTAAGCCAGGAGCTGGTGGATAACGCCTGTAATCTGAGCTACTCAGTAGACTGAGATCTGAAAATCACAGTTCATAGCCAGCTGGGGCAGGAGTATCTGTGAGGTTCTTATCTCCAATTAACCACCAGAAAACTGGAAGTGGTACTGTGGGTCAAGTGGTATAGCATTCACTTTGAGCTGAAGAGCTTAGGGAAAACACCCAGGCCCCACAACCGAGCAAAAAAAAAAAAAAGTGGCAAGTATAAAGACTTGAAGAGATGGAGAAGTGGGTACTAGAATGTATGATGGTTTGAGTATCATCAAGGCACCAAGTCTTTAAAGGACAATTTGAGAATATCTAAAACCAGAATAATACTTGCACATCTTGAATCAGAGATTCCACCTCCAGGGCATTTATATTAAAAATATATAGAAGAAAGTCAGGCTCACACCATAATCCTAGCTAATCAGAAGGCTAGATCTGAGGATCAAGGTATGAAGCCAACTTGGGATGATGAACCTGAAAGACCCTTATCTATAATTAACCAGCAAATGTCAGAAATGAAACTGTGTTTCAAGTGGTAAAGCACTAGCCTTGAATGAAAATTTGAAGCAAGAGTATAAGGCTCTGAATGCAAGCCCCAGTACTAGCACAAAAATAAAAAAAGAAAGGTTCCTACTTCAACAATTTCATTGCCAATAGCAAAAACCCTTAGAAACAACTTAAATGTATAGAAATAATGAATGGATTTGACACATTAATGTATGTTTACACACAAACATGTAATTCACTAATTTTATTATCTATTATATAACATAAAAGATGCAAGTTTTATATGTGAATATTTGTCAACATAATAAATAGCATAAATTAATATTAATATATTAATTTTATAACAAATATATAATACAAACCTGTATGACTATTATATTTATTTTGTTGTTGTTGTTGGTCATGGGGCTTGAACTGGACACTGTCCCTGAGCTCTTTTGTTCAAAGCTAGTGCTCTACCACTTTACTTCTGGTTTTTGAATGGTTACTTCTCTGCCCAGGCTGGCTTTGAACTGAAATCTCAGCCCCCTGAGTAGTTCAGATTACATGTGTGAGCCATCAGCACCTGACAGATAGGTAATTTTTAGAAGTATACTTAGTGATCTTGAAAAACTGAAATATATTAGATGAATTAGAAATCATGTTACCAATACTTCTCCTTTTGAAAAATGACATAGTTCAATGTTATTGAAAAAACTATAAGAATATACATACCTACAAACAAAAAATATAACAAGATGTATGTTGAGTATTTATAACTGATACATGAGAGCTCTTATTTCATCTTTCATTGCTTTCTACCTTTTATAAATTTCCTTCATTTTTTTCTTTATCTTTAAGTAGTTGTACAAGAGAGTTGCCATTTAATAAAGCAGCTGGTGAATGCATCTTGACCAATGTCACCCCTTTGAATATCCTCACCCTTCCCTGCCCTTTCCACTCCTTCTCTCCTTCTTATTTTTGTAGGATATATCTTGAATTCTTGAATACTTTCTCCCCCTCTTCTTCTCTTCATTCCTCTACCCATTTCTGGAAACTCTGATCCCACCCCCCCCCTTTCAAATACCTGTTTTCTGGTATTTATTTTGTTGAATTTTGACTTTGCCTTTCTAAGGAATTACACCATTTGATTTCTCATTGAGTCTACCATAGTTCAGTTAACACATTTGTATCCATTGGGTAGTCTACTATCTAATGTGTTTACTTATAAGTTTATAAGCCAAAGCTACCTTCCACATATAGAAGAAAACATGCATCTTTTGTCTCTCTGGGACAGGCTGACTTCATTTAACATAATTAAACTTCTTATTGTCTATATGACACCTAGAATTTTATTTTACTTACTTATTTGTTTATTTATTTATTATTTTTAAGTGGTTGCACAAAGGAGTTTCAATTCAACCCATCAGGTTTATAAGTACAATGTATCTTAATCAATGTCATCCCTTCCATCATTCTCCATTTCTTCCAACTAGATTTTTTATAAAACAAACAATCACCTTCCTTTGGGTTTATGAACCATCCAGAACAGAAGTGACAATAGGAAATAGAAAATGAAGTTATTATTCTTGTAGTAATTATTATTATTATTGAGACACGATTGTGGTCTGCTGGCTGCTGAGTTCCTGTTATTACCTGGCCTGAGTCTCTAGGAAGCCTGTTCCTCGGGCCTCTTTTATCAGCAGATCTTAGAGCATCACACCCACATCCCCATCCCTGACCTGTAATGTGGCAAACCCTCAGCTTCTGTACAAATAACCTGAGCCTCAGAGGGGGGAAAGGCGATTTGCTGCATCCCTATGGTGGTCTTGGAATTTGAGATAACCGTAGAAGCATCATGTCACCAGTTCAATGCAGGGCCTTGATCTCTTGTTCTTGGTAGACCACCACACTTGAAACTTGGCCCAAGGAGGGCCCCTAACTAACACCAAGCTTTCTATTATCTCCTTGGGTTTTTGTAACCATCAGAATACACCTCTTTATTACAAGACAAAAGTCAGCTTTCTTGGAATTCTCCATCATGGGCTTTGGTCAGAAGAAACAGAATTTCTCATCATTTTCAGGTGGATTCAGGAGGGCAGCACTAGGCCATCCAGGAGAAGCTGGATCAGTAATTCTGTGCCCTCTGTGACCTACTTTTTTTCCCTTTTTAATTTAGCAGCTTTAGTGTGGCATAATTCACATGTCACATGATTTGCAGTCATGTTAATGATTTTTAGTAACTTTGCAAAACCATGCACTCCCATCACCACAATCTAAGTTTAGAATACTCCCATCACCACAAAAGAATACACCACTGTCACATGATTGGCCAAAGACACATTGACTGGACTCACCCTACAGAAGACCAGTCACCTGCAGGCTGCAGAGCTATGCTGAGGAGGATGAGGATGAGGGAAACAGGTGGGAAAAGGAGACAGAACACAGGCAGGAAAGCAGTTTGTAGGTCCCACAACAACACCTTATCAAACTCATAGGCACTCTGCTTTCCACTACCATCATCACAAGACTCATAATGCTCCGTGAAAATCATCACGTCTGACATTCCAGGCTTTCCAGTGCCAGGCTGTGGCAACTCTGTCCAGCTCTGTGCCTGAAAATGCACATGAAATGGAGTTGTCCAGAAGCCCCCATTCTGTCTTCTGTCTTCTTATTGAGAGTTCTTAGATTATCCTGAGAACTCTACATCCACCATCACAGGAGAAATGACTTCCTCTTGGGTTACTATGCTTGTGTGATCATTTAGCAGAAAAACAGCACTTTGTTTTTGTTTTTGAAGAGATACTAGGGCTTGAACTGAAGACTTCATTCTGCTCAGCTTTTTTCCTCTCAGTCCTGGGGCTTGAACTGTAGGCCTAGGCACTGACTTTGAGCTTCTTTTGCTCAGGGCTAGTGCTCTACCACTTGCGCCACAGCACCACTTCTGGCTTTTTCTGAGTAGTCTATTGGAGATAGGAGTTTTACAGAATTTTCTGCCAGGGCTGGCTTCAAACTGTGATCCTCAGATCTCAGCTTCCTGAGTAGCTAGGATTCCAGGCATAAAACAATGGTGCCTGGCTTACTCTGTTTTTTAATTTTTTTATTGTTATTATAAAGGTGATATAAAGATGGGTTACAGTTACATAAGTCAGATAAAGAGTACATTTTTTAGACACTATCAACCTTTCCTTTCGCTCTCCCAGTTCTTGCTCAGCTTTTTTTTTGTTCACAGCTAGCACCTTATTACTTTAACCATGCCTCCAGTCCAGTATTTTGCTAGTTAATTGTAGATGGAGTCACCTGGACTTTCTGCCCAGGCTGGCTTCCAATTAAGATCCTCCAGGACTCAGCCCCCTGAGAATTACAGGTGTCACCACTAACATTTGCTTTTTAGTAAACTATACATTGGTGGAGTGTATGTATGTGTTTGTGTACACATATACAAGTATATATATATATATATATGTATATATATGCATATGCTTGATACATGCTTACTTGTATGTATATATACTTATGCTTACAAAAATATACTCTGTATATTTTATATCTCCTTTGGTTGGCACAGATGCACAGATGATATGAGAGGATTCTTTTCAAGCTGTTCATGATCAACTTCATCTTGTTGGATTACAAGGGTCTGTTGGAGAAGCAGCAGAATGAGGAGATTTTGTATGAGACCTCATCTCAGGGTTTACTAGACTGGGGAGGCTCCCTGGCCATATCAGTACCTGTAGGCATCAACCCCCAAACTGAAAAGTGCTATCATGAGCCCAAAATGTCAGCCACTTTATCCTCTTCCTTTCTCACTTAGCACCAGGTAGTCAGATTGTAAATGTTATGTAGAACTAATCTTGGTTAGAGATTTTTGATACTCTAGCCTTTCTGCTGTGAGGAATTTTTTGTTGTTCAATTGTCTCTTTCCTACTAATACCCTTAACAACATCCTAGAGAGATGACAAAGAATGTGACATTTACTCATTAGTTCATTTACATCATCACATAAATTGATGACCTTGCTTGGCATCATTTGGTTTAATAAACCACTAGGCAACAGTATCCACAACCTCAACAGGTTCTATATACAACTAAATGTGTGCTCCTAGTGGTTGGAAATAACAAGATATCAGGAAGAAACAAGAGTAGCCAGTCATTATATATCAACTAAATAAAGACAGCCACAAATCTAGCTTATAGGGACTGTGGTATCTTGCTATTCATGATTTGGAAATACAGTTAAAATTCTTTGAGACTACACAGCAGCAATTGATCTGTTTGAATAGCATTTTCTTGTTGTTGTTGTTGTTATGTTTGTGGGTCATGGGGCTTGAACTCTGGGCCTGGGTGTCAGCTCAAAGCTAACACTCTACCACTTGAGCCACTTCCAGTTTTCTGGGGGTTAATTGGAGATAATAGTCCCATGGACTTTCCTGTCCAGGCTGGCTTTGAACTGTGATCATCAGATCTCAGCCTCCTGAGTAGCTAGGATTATAGTCATGAGCCACCAGCACCTGGCAATAGCATTTTCTTTTCTCAGCAATCTTGAGTGTGGTAGCATGGACAAACTTGGTCCCTCCCCACACTCCAGTCCCATCATGTGCAAACACAAAGATGATGCAGGAAGATATGGTGTGAGTTAATATAAGATACCAGAGGTTCATTCTTAAACACTGTGAAAAATCTCAGATGCACACTATTAAATCTAAACATGGCATGCAATGAGCTATATCTTTTTTAAAAAATAAGTTTTTTATTGTGAAAATACTGTTTAGAGGGGTTACAATCACATGAGCAAGGTAAGGAGTACATTTCTTATCAAGCATTGTTGCCTCCTCCTTTGTTTTTCCCCTACCATCCCTTCCCTCTGATCTCCACAACTACATTCCCCCTCTTCTCCCCACCCCACCTAAATTGTACAGTTCGTTTTTTTTGACATAGTGTCTTGTACATCTCATTGTTGCAATGGGTCAGTCTGTATCACTATTTAAACAATTTGTTTTTTCCCTTCCCCTCTCCAAATTATACCAACATCAAATATAGTGAAAACAGGGATTATACCGTGGGGAAGGAACATAAAAAGTAACAAAAAAATCACGTGGTACCTTATAAATACGTTAGAAACAATAGCAAGGAAGAAAAAAACCACTTGTGTCCTTATCTTGGGGTTCATTTCACTTATCATATTATCTGACCTTTTCTGCTTGTCCCAAACATATACTAGTTATTGCAAATAAGGGAAACCATGGGACCTATGTTTCTTTGGGCCTGGCTTACTTCACTTAATAGAATTTTTTCCAAGTCTTTCCATTTCCTAACAAATGGGGCAATGTCATCTTTCTGCTGGAGGCATAGAATTCCATTGTGTATATATACCACATTTTCTTGATCCATTCATCTACTGAGGGGCATCTGGGTTGGTTCCATATCTTAGCTATGCTAAATAATGCTGCAATAAACATAGTTGTGCTGGTAACTTTAGCATGGTCTCATTTGTGATCATTCAGGTAAATGCCCAAAAGTGGGATTGCTAGGTCATAGGGGAGATCTATGTGGAGTCTTTTGAGGAACCTCCATACTACTTTCCAAAGTGGTTGAACAAGTTAACACTCCCACCAACAATGCAGTAAGTAGGGTTCCCTTCTGGCCACATCTCCTCCAGCATCTGTTGTTATTAGAGTTCTTGATTATAGCCATTCTAACTGGGATGAGGTGGAATCTCAATGTTGTTTTGATGTGCATTTCTTTTATGACTAGAGAGGTTGAGCATTTCTTCATGGTCTATTGGCCATTCTTATTTCCTCTTCAGAGAAGTTTCTCTTTAAGTCTTTAGCCCCCTTATTTATTGGGCAGTTGTTTCTTTGAGGATTTGTTGTTGGGGGATTTAATTTTTTGAATTGTAGTGAGCTATATCTTGCCATGAGGCCACAGAAAGACAGATAGCTAGGTTCTTGAACATTTCACTTAGGTAACCCATATCCCTCAATGTAGCAAATGCAATCTCACTAGAGGAGACTAGAATGTCAGCTTCATCTACTTCAGTTGGCCATGTATGGAGAAAGAATTGACAAATGAGCACATTTCAAACATGTAAACACACCAACAAACTATTATTTCCAGCAATGGGAAAAAAGTGTGCCAAAAAGAATGATAAAGGCATATTTAGAGACCATTTAGAACCGATTAGAGAAGGTTGAAGCAAATTCAACTTACAGAATAGGCAAATTCCATCCATGCTGTATGTACTCAAAATGAAACCAATAGACTGAATACATCAAGAAACGTGTTGGGACTGAGTCTAATGGTCCAACCTTGTAATCAGAGGCAGAGATAGGAGGATGGCTGTCCAAGACTTACTCAGGCTAAAAGACAAAACCCTGTCAAAACAACAAATTAAAAGCAAAAGAACTGAGATGTAGTTAAGTGGTAGAGTGCTTGCCTAGCAAGCATGAGATCCTAAGTTTGACGCCCAGGACTGCCAAGAAAGAAAGAGAGAAGATACAAAAGAAAAGAAGGAAGGACAGATGGAAGGAAGGAAGGAAGGGAGGGAAGGAGGGAAAATGTGGTTAGAAATGACAAGATTTAAAAAAGAAATAAAAGCAGCCAATCAATATCTGTTGAGAACATTTATTTTTATTTATTATTATTGTTAAGGTGATATACAGAGAGGTATATAAGCCAGGTGATAATACATTTCTTTTTGGACAATATCACCCCTTCCTTTGCTCTCTCCCAGTTTTTCCCTGCCCACAATTTGAATAAATCATTTTTCAACATAGTGTCTAGTGAGTACCACTGCTGGATTAGTTCACCCTTTGTGGCTCTGGTTCAGTGCCCTACCCCCTTACCTCTTTATTTTTCCCCTCTTTGAGACAGGATCTGACCTGCCCACCCAGACTGGTCTCAAACTTATACTCCTCTTACCCACTGGAATGCTTGGAATACAAACATGTCTGGCTTGACCTCTGCTCATTTTCAATCAAGTCATTTGTTTTTTCTTTTCATTATTGAGTTTTTCTGAGCAAGTTAAAGCTGGTCACATGGAGTGCTGGTAGGAATGTAAAAGTGGTTACATTTGTTCATCTCAGGTGGCAACAGGATCCCCATAGCTGCCAAATTGTTGTTTGGGTTGCTCTTAATTGCAAGCTGCAGTTGTGTTCAGGAAACCTTAGTATTGCCCTCGGTGCCCAAACCAGGCTTCACGAGCCAGGAACGACAAAGCTGAGGCTGGAGTTACCCACAGGCACATCTGTTATCGCTGCCACAGACTGCTGGTGGGCCTCTACCCTGACCTTGACCCTCGGTGTTTCAATGCAAAAGAAAAGGCACAGAGACCGTCTCAGGAGAGGTGAAGAGTACTTAGGACTTCAGAGTTGATCTCTTTTATTGAACTCATATCCTGTGATGAAGGCCCACAGCACTAATGGTCATCTCCTAGAATATGTTGATTGAGGATGTTTTTCAGCTTTGACTGTGGTCCTCTGGCTTAAGAAACTTACTAAATATCACATTCAATAAAAATGGGATACCAATCATTTCCAGGTCACATTTTAACAAGATACAGTTTCCTGAGGATGGTGAAGTTAGCTCTATGAAGTCCAAAGTGCAATAGACTTCAGTACCAGACCCTACAGGTTTCCATTACCATGGGATCAATTGTTCTTTCCTACTGGTTTTCAGCCTGACTAATGCAAATCCCAACTCGGGAAGCAGATCTTCTTGTTTCATGTAAGTTCACCATTCATACTTCCAGCCGGATTATTGTATGTATTCCATGGCCTATTTGATGCATTTGCTTACACATCTACTCTTAAACCTAGCATGTTCAAAACTAGTTCTCTTTCCCTACATCTTGTTCTCTCCTTGTCTTTCCCCCATCTCAGTGAACAGTATTGCCAACTACTCAATAGCTCAGGCCAAAAATCTCTTCCTTTCACATAACCATAGACTATTTGTGCTGTCAGTATCCTCCTGAAGTACCCAAAATGCCACCCCTCCTCACAGCTTCACTGTACCACCCTATGCAGGTAGCCTTCCCTCCTACCTGGATGAGACTAGAGCTCTCTTGCATCTGTCCTCAACACCACAGCAGGAGTGGGCCTTGGTGGGCCACAATCAACCTACCTGTGCCTCCTGTGTAGCTAAGATTATAGGTATGTACCATCATGCCCAGCTTATATGTTTACATGGGGACTCACTGCCTTTTTCTTCAATCTGGCTTTCAAACCATGACTCTCACAACCTCTTCCTCTGGAGTACCTGATCCAACACACTTAAAAAATATCTTCTCACCCTCTTTTCCCTCTTACTCTTCCATGCTGTGTTTTTCTTATTGCTATCACATGTATTGTTTATCCTATCTATGTTTTCCTGAATCATCACCTAGAACAATGCTTGTTCTACAGTAGGTACTTAACACTGATGAATGAATGAATAAACAAATGAATGATGTGCCTTGAGAATATATCTAATTGAATGTTGTGGCTCTTTCTGAGTGTCCTCAGTACATTTCTTTTAAATAGCCAGAGACAGAAACATTTTGCCATGGGAGTCAAGATCAGCCCAAATGTTTCTAACACTTTAATACATCAATATGTCTCCAGTGACAAGTCTTTCCTGAGCATCAATGATATGACCACTGTCAGTCCACTTTTGTACACAAATTCCTAAGAGCTATGTACATTTTTCCATAGCTCTGGATCCTCTTACATCAAAGGGAATATGACTGGTGTCCTGCTGCAGCTTCCAGGATGGAGTTTCATATTGTGACTGACAGTGCACAAACCTGGGCTGCTGTGGGATCAGTGAGAGAACTGATTGAAATCATTTCTTCTGCAGCTCACATGAGATGAGGCTTGAACCATGAATCTGTTCTAAATTTCCTCCAAAACATGTTATTTCTTCAGTTTCCTTTGCTCTGTCAAAGAGGAAGATTCTAGAGGTAGATATGGCTATAGCTTTCTCTATTGTGACAAACTTGATGTGAAGGTAGGCTTGCTTGGAACTTACCACAAGCCCCCTTCTCTCCTATGGTCTTCTTTGGAGGTCCCTAGCAGCTTTCAACAGAGGCCAATCTAAGCTCTCAACAATGGCTGTATTTGGTCCTCTAAAATGTTGCCAATAAAGTTGATTATAAGATGTTCTAGAAGCAAGAACCATTTTCTACCATCAGAAAGGCCAGGCAAGGCCAGGAGCAGTGACTTCTGCCTGTAATCCTAGCTACCTATGAGGTTGAGATCAAGAGATCATAGCTCAAGATCATTTTGGCATAAAATTTGTGAAACCATATCTCAAGCAATATAAAGCTACAATTGGAAGCTAAATAGGAAGATTATGGTCCAGGGTGGCCCCAAGCAAAAGAGAGAGAGAGAGAGAGACCCTATCTCAAAAGTAACAAGAATATAAAGGACTGAATGGGGTGCTGAATGGTAGATTGCCTGTCATGCAAATGTGAATCCCTGAGTTCAAAACCCAGTACAGCAAAAAATAAAAATAAAGCAAAAGCCAAGAATCTCTGTATTATAGGTGGCTCAATCTCATATTCAAACTTCAAGTGTAATAGCTTAGTGCAGTAAGTATAGACTGAAACAAAGAATGGGTGTGATGACCTAGCCCTTAGAACAAGTAGTGTTGCAGTGTAAAATCCCAGTAATAACAGTGCTGTACTAAGCATGCTTGATATTTGGTTGAATACTTTTTAAAAATCTCTCCTGTGTACAATAACATTATTTTTAGAAATAATTGTGAACTGAAAAATTATAATAAGGAGAGAAGAAACAGACAATAAATTTTTTTCTTGTATTGAATCTATACTATAAGATCATGCTATTAAAAAATCCCAATCATCTAAGTGAAATATTATCACAACAGGGGAAAAACAGATTAATACATTTTAGTTATAATAATGTAGTTTTTTTTCAAAAAGGAAAGGAAACACACCAGCATACTGATCTGGTACAAAATCGAGTTTTAAATTAACAGTGATAGTTATAATTCCTGGTTTTAAGATTTAGCTTCTACAAGTTTGTCATGGCCCTCATTGAAAGTGGCCTTTTTGCATATTCCTTTCCATTATGTGGTAAGGTCTGACTTTTCAGTCTATCTGTGCTTTTAGTTCACAAAGGACACCTTCTAATTTCAGTAATTGCCTTCTTTAGAGCTTTTAGAAAAGTGCCAAGTTATAGGAAATGTACTCATTACCTCACTCATGTAACTGTAACCCTTCTGGACAGTATTTTACAATAAAAAAATATTAAAAAAGAAAAGTGCCAAGTCACTAGTTTGAAGTTTCTGTTTCCAATTTGCTAGAGGATTAATGTTTTAAAGAGTGTCAACATTCATCAAATTACTTTTGAAATCTATCAGTGTCATTTTTTCTTTTTGACCTAATAATGATCAATTCAACTTCTTTTATACCACTCATGCATTTCTTTTCAAAGCTCTACTTGATCATAGAGTATGTCTTTGCATATTATACCCAGTTTAACTATTTTATGATTTTTAAAATGGCTATATTCATAGGTGAGGTCAGTTTGAAGTACTTTTCTTTTCGCACACACAAAATCAGGTTTAGTTTCAGGCGAGGTCAGCCTTTAGTGTATCAAGAACTTGGCAATTTTTCTGCCTCTCTGACAGTTTGAATTAATAACACAAGGATTGATTTCTCTAGAGTCTCTATTGTACACACATTTCCTGGGACCTTCACCCATGTTTTTGTGTGTTATGGGTAGTTCTTTTCATTGCTGACTAGTATTTCATTATAAGAACACAGATTGTTTCTTGCCTGTAGATAGCCTATATATGACTTTATAATGGATCAAAAGCATCATACATTCTGTAGAAACTGTAAATCACAATTTGAATTTCGATATTTTCCCAGGCTAGTGAAACTGTTATATAATTGCAAGCAATGGCAGGAGACAAAGCCCTCAGTCAGCCACATAATCCTAAGACAGGTGAGCTATAGCATTGGGTGTTGCTAACTTATTTGGACATCAAGTTTTGTGCTTTGGTGTTTCCTTATGTATATAAAGCCCTATCTTTGTATGTCCATGATATAGTCAACACTTTATTCTAAAACAGGCTTCAGATTAGGTACCTTTGCCAAACTGTGGCTAATATAAGGGAGATTGCTAGTTATTGTTGCCAAAACTAAGCTATGTTGCTTGGTAGGTTAGGTATATTAAATGCATTTTTATTTATGATATTTTCAACATAGGACGGACTTATCAGGTTCTTAACCCCACCACAAGGCAACGCATAGCTGTACACTATAACATCACCCATTCTGTTTATGAATATTTTATTTCCAGTTAAGGGATACGATTAATTTAGGCATTATGACATTCTGTATATATGCCTTTCTGTGAAAATATATACTCTTTTCTCATAGGTATATTTCTTGAAGTGAAATTTCTGAGTCATGATAGAAATATACTTAGCTTTTATTCTATCTCCTTTTTTTTCTCCCACCAGGGTTTGAACTCAGGGCCTCATACTTGCTCAGCTGGTACTCTACCACTTGAGCCACATTCCCCACCCATTTTTCTTCCGGTCATTTTGTAGACAGAATCTTACAAACTTTTCTGCCTGGGCTCATTTCAAATCACAGTCATCTAGATCTCAGTCTCCAAGTGGCTAGGGTAACAGACATGAGCCACTATGGCCAGCCAGGCAATGAAATATATTTAGCTTTAATAGATACCAACAAGCAATTTTCTAAATTGGCTGTGCTGTTTTATCCTGCCACCCACAGTGTGTGAAAGTTCCGGTTCCCCTACATCACTTGACAGCGGTCTGGTTAATTGTGTTCATGTTTTTAACTACTCATATTCTCTTTCATAAAGTGACTAAGGATTTTGTGAGCTTCCTATCGAGTTGTTCACTGTTTTTAATTATTACTTTTTGGCATTTTTTTATATCCTGCTTACAGGCCTTTTGTCACAAACATTCTGTGAACATCTCTAACTTTCTTTCTCAATGTTATCTTTGGGATAGTAGGAAAAAACAAAGGAGGGGGTAACATGTACTCATTACCTTACTCCTGTAACTGTAAACTCTGTACAGCATCTTTACAATAAAATGAAATTTTTTAAATGTTATCTTTTGACAAACAGAGGTTCCAAATTTTATCCAGTTTTAATACATATTATTTAAAAATGTTTGTAATTAGTTCTTTTTGTGTCCTGATGAAGAATCTTTGTATACTCTAAAATCCCTGTTCTGGCATCTCTTGCTGAGTAACAGATCATCTCAGAACATAGTAACTTAAAAACAATAATCATATGTTATGTATCGTGATTCTTGAGATCACTTTTTAGAAGGGCTTAGCTCAAAGCTTCTCAAGTCTCTGGTGCAGTTGTAGTAGCTACATCCAGCTGGGGCTAGAACACCAAGGAACCAGAGCACTGGTGCAGGCATTCATTAAGTCTTTATATAAACTTAGGACCTCCCCCATGTAATCTCTTCACATTAGCTTGCTTGGACTTCCTCACAGCCTGGCATCTCCTTGCAGCTGGACAGCTACATGTTCCCTAAAAGTCTAAAAGAGTGAGTTATTCCAGTAATGCTGGTTAAAGCCTCAATGCCGTTAATGAGCTACTTATGAAGGCCTACAGTATACAAACACATCTAAATTCAAAAAGGAAAAGTAGATTCCTTCTATTGGCAGCACAATGGCAAAGCCACTCTAGAACATGTGTTATTTTGATGGGTGTTGCAATCCAATTTGGGGAAAACTGACATCCTGGCAATTCTAGGTGTTGTGATCCATGAACATTGTGTATTTCTTCATTTCTTTCGGTCTTTAATTTTTCCTCATTAATATTTCATAGCTTCCAATGTAGAGATGACCTTCCTTTATAATATTGATTCCTAAGTATTTGATAATTTTATGCTGTGATACTAATATTTTTACTTTATTATAAATTACTAATTGCTATTACATAGAAGTTAGTTCACCTTTCATTCTGAATCCTTGCTAAAGTCACATGTTATTGCAAATTACTTATACATTTGATTGAATTTTCTACATCCTCTTTTTCAGACATGCCTGGGTCCAGACCAGTTTTCAATTTTTAGCAGGCCTTCAACCAGCACAGTACATTTTCCTGAAGTAGCACATTCCCCTACCTGTTCTCTGTTCTCTGAACATGGAGTCACATGCAAAGCTGCAATTGATAGTGCATGCTACTATTAGGATCTTCCTGTTCCTACCCTTGCCTATGGTGTTTGACTTATATAAGCTGCACACCCAGGATACAGTACAAAATTGCTGATTCTCTACTTCCCCCACACAGACATACACTTCCTGACCAGTTATTTCCTGGGAAGTGCTACTTCTAAACAGATGTAGTATTAGCATCCTCAAAAAGCAGCACTACAGAAGCATATTGGTGCCTGTCCTGTGTCCTACTTGTTTCTACCTTGGATCTCTGCATCTGTAATAACAAGCAAAGGCACCTGCCTTCCCATTGACCCCTATTATATGAAGCCCAACCTGTACAGCTTCATACTAACCAGATATGTCCCACCTTATATCCTACCTTAATAACAGGTCTCTAAGAGCCTGGTAAGTCATTAATTGCAAGTTTTTGGTATGGTTTGTCTTTTTTCTCTGTTTTCATATATATATAACAAAAGTTGGGAGGAGATACCTGAGATAGTTCTAGCAAAATGGTATTTAAAGGCAGAACTCATTTATTTGGAAGCACCCACTTTTAGATATGTACTTAGAACTGTCATGAGTAGAAAGAAACAATCTGCTAGAAATCTGAGATATCAGCTTGGTTTTGGTTTAGCAGAATGGTGTAAAGCAATAGAGTCAAACATCAGAGAATGCTACCTTCAGCCCTGTGTCTTGCTGGTTAATTAGAGACAGTTTCATAGATTTTTCTCTCTGGGCTAGCTTTGAGAAGCAATCTTCAGAACCAGCCTGCAATATAGCTAGAATTACAGGCATGAACCACTGGCACCCAGCTGGATACACATGCTTTAAATTATCTTTATTTTGTATCACTGCTTTGGTCATATGACTGTTATGACTTTTGTTGTATTGAATTCTCAGCTCCCTGAACCATCCTAATAGCCCTGGGATGACAACGTTCTTACTATATGAGTACAATACTGCATTTTCAACACTTAGAATTGAGTGGATTTATATCATTTGTCTATGTTTGCAAATACTGTTACATTTTAAAATAAGCACTTTTTGTCATTACTGGGGCTTGAACCTATGGATTTGTCCTCTTGTTTTGGCTTTTTTGCTTACAGTGGGAGCTCTACCATTTCAGTTACATCTCTATTTCCAGCTTTGTGCTGGTTAATCAGACTGGCTTTGAACCATGATCCTCACATCTCAGCCTCCTGAGTAGCTAGAGTTATGGGTTTGAGCCACTGGGGCCTGACAAAATGTGCATTTTGTTCAATCTAACATTTGTTTGCAAATGTATTTTATATATAATTTGATGGTGATGATGATGATGATGATGATGATGATGGTGGTGGTGGTGGTGGTGGTGTACAAAGGGGTTACCATTCATAAATCAGATACTGAGTACATTTCTTTTTTTGGACAATGTCACCCCTGCCTTTGCTTCACCCAGTTTCTTCCTCCTGTCTCTGCTCATAATTTACATAGTTCATTTTCCACATAGTGAACAGTCATCCCCCTCTATATGGCAGTTCCCTTATTGCGGCTTCACTGAATCACCTGATTTTTTTAAAATAAGTAGTGATCCTTCACCTATCGTGGGAATCACATTTCAGAGCCCCCTGTGATAGATGAAAATCCACAAATTAGTACTAAGTGGACTGCAATATAGCAAGGGACAACTGTATAAAGCTGCTACTTCACGGATTTTCATTTATTGCTGTGGTCTCTGGAACATAACTCCCACTATCAGTGCAGGATCACTGTATACTGAATAGCAGCATTGTGTTTGTTCACCCTTCCTGATTCCCTTTCTGCACGCTCCTCTGCCATCCCAAAAACACACCAAAAGCAAAAACACACAGCACCACTACTACCACCAACAATAATAACAACAAAGAAAACCATGCTCCCATTTCCTGGAATTCATTTTGATAAATAGTATTTTTTTTTTTGGGTCCAGTCGTGGGGCCTGTACTCTGGGCCTGGGCGCTGTCCCTCAGCTCTTCAGCTCAAGGCTAGTGCTCTACCACTTGAGCCACAGCACCACTCCGGCTTTTTTATTTTTGCTTATGTGGTGCTGAGGAATCAAACCCAGGGCCTCAGGCATGCAAGGCAAGCGCTCTACCACTGAGCCACCTTCCCAGCCCCAATAAATAGTATTTTAAAGAAGGTACACCTTTGAATTCCTCCCCTAAGCATATCCTCCTTTACTCTAGTGTGTGAAAGCCTAGAGTTCCATATAGGTTGTCTTGTCCAGTTACATAGGAAAGAAAACATGTGCCATTTGTTCTCACTTAACATGATTTCCCACAAATGACATAATCTTATTCTTTCTAATGGATGAGTAAAATTGTGTATATACCACATTTTATTGATCCACTCACCTGTTAGAGTGCCTCTGGTCCATTTCCATAATGACATTGTGAATAGTGCGGCAGTGAACATGGATATGCACATGTCTTTACCATATCATTGCCTGACATGTACAGGTAATGATCTGGGTAGATGCCCAAGAATAGTTTGCCTGGATCGTAAAGAAGTTTGCTGGGTTTTTTTTGTTGTTGTTGCTTGTTTGTTTTTTGTCAGTCGTGGACCTGATCTCTGGGCCTGGGCACGCTCCCTCAGCTCTTCAGCTCAAGGTGAGCACTGTACCACTTGAGCCACATTGCCACTGCTGGCTTTTTCTGCTTATGTGGTACTGAGGAATCGAACCCAGGGCCTCATGCATGTGAGGCAAGCACTCTGCCACTGGGCCACCTTCCCATCCCTGTTTAATTTTTGTTGTTGGTGGTGGTGGTCATGGGATTTGAACTCTGGACTTGGGCGCTGTTCCTCAGCTCTTCAAGCGCTCTACCACTTGAGCCACAGCACCACTTCCGGTTTTCAGGTGATTAATTGGACATAAGAGTCTCATGGACTTTCCTGCCCAGCCTCTGTTTAGTTTTTTTTAGAGGAACCTCAAAACCAACTTCTGGAGTGGTTGTACTAGTTTACATTCCTACCAACAGTACACTAGGGTCCTTTTTCCCCACATCTCCACCAGCTTTTCTTGTTATTCATACTCTTGATGTTGGCCATTCTAACTGGGATGAGATGGAATCTCAAAGTTGTTTTTATTTGCATTTCTTTTATGACCAAGGAGGTTGAGCATTTCCTCATATATCTATTTTCCATTCTTAATTCTTAGGAGAAGTCTCTCTCTTAAGCTCCTTTGCCCATTTACTGATTGGTTTGTTAGTTTTAGGGGGTTAATTTTTTGAGGTCCTTATCTATATTGGATATTAGGCCTTTGTCAGATATATTGCTGGTAAAGATTTTCTCCCAGTCTGTTTGTTGGCTGTCTTTCTAGTTTAGCAACTATGTCCTTTGCTGTGCAGAAACTTTTTATTTTGGTGTAATTTCAAGTCTCTCTCCTATCTGAGGTACCCCTGGGACTCTTTTCAAAAAGCTCCTAACTATGTCTATAGGTTCTAGTGGCAAGTGTATTTTCAATAAAATTTCAAAACCAAATTTGGCACCTAAAAAATCTTTTTTAACAAATGTAATTTCAGACTTTTAGGGCTGACACAGATTTCTCAAAAAGATGTGAGTAGTATTGGTTTTATGATTTTGTTTTGGCAAAAGCTCTTAACAAAAAGATGTTCAGCCAGGCGCCAGTGGCTCACGCCTGTAATCCTAGCTACTCAGGAGGCTGAGAGCTGAGGATCACGGTTCAAAGCCAGCCTGGGCAGGAAAGTCCATGAGACTCTTATCTCCAATAAACCACTAGAAAACTAGAAGTGGAGCTGTGGCTCAAGCAGTAGAGCGCTCGCCTTGAGCTGAAGAGCACAGGGACAGCGACCAAGCCCAGAGCTCAAGCCCCATGACAAAAAAAAAAAAAAAGATGTTCAATTACTGAAATATTTTTTAAAGATTAATTCACTTATTCAGTGGATAAATATATACTGAAAAACAAGATTTTTTTTGTCAGTCATAGGGCTTGAACTCTGGGCCTGAACACTGTCCCTAAGCCCTTTTGCTGAAGGCTAACACTCTACTACTTTGAGCCACAGCACCACTTGCGGTTTTCCAGTGATTAACTGGAGATAAGAATCTCACGGAATTTCTTGCCTGGACTGGCTTCAAATCACAATCCTTAGATCTCACCCTCCTGAGTAGCTAGGATTACAGGCATGAGCCACTGGTGCCCAGCTAATCTTCTAGATTTTGTACTAGGTACATAAACTTCTAGCAGGGGAAAGAGGACATAAAACCCAACCATGTCAGAAGTCATTATGTAATTATAATTGTGGTATAAATGGGAATTACAGGAATTTAGGTGAAAGAAAAGACCATTTACTTTCCCAAAGTCTAATTAAATATTGCCTGAGAAGCCACTGTCTCAGGTAGGTCATCGGATAATCAGTGCTATCCTTGGGCTAATGTCAGGAACATGGAATAGGCCCTTGTTTTCAGGCTGCAGGGCTCCTGCTTTGGCTGGCTCTTGTCATTCCCTCATTGTCTTACCTTGCAGCCCATTCTCCAGAAGCCCCATTCTCTCCTCCTAAGTTTGGCCACATTGAGTCTCCACTGAATGACTCTAGTTTGCAGACTTAGTATCTGAACTCCACACACTTCATTGGCTGTCCACCTTATGTTTTGCATTGTGGGGGAAATGGCACCATGGGGTTGGGCTCACAGACTCATAACTTTCTCCTCTAAGCCCTGTCTCCATGGCTCCAATACCCACCCTGGCTGTCACTTCCGTCCAGGGGGCCCACAGCCTCCACATCCTTCTGAAGCTCCTCCTATTTAATACCCAGGATACTTGCGAGGCTGAGAGGTTCTAATAGGAGATGCTATAGGTGGGAAAGTATCCATACCTGCACTTTAGGACCAGACAGAAGACTGAGATGGGAACAAAGGTATTGCCACAAATGTCCCTGGGAATCTGCAGAGCCCTATCAGAGTTCACCCCTGGTCCTGACCATGACGGAGGCTGCCTAGAGACTAAACCTCAAAGGACTGGTAAGAGTTACCCAGGAAAGATTTAAATTTGGTGGCATAGTAGTGGCATGGAAAGGGATGTGTGTGTGAGAGAGAGAGGGAGGGGGAGGGAGAGGAAGAGGGAGAGAGAGAGAGAGAGGAAGGGAGGGAGGGAGAGAAGGCAGACAGACATGGACAAATGTGGTAAGGTAAAGGTATAAAGTTCATAGAATTAGAAAGAAGCCATTTTGCTGGTGAATATAGCTTGGTAATATAACTCACTTACATCTCATATTCTAGATATTTCTTATCTTCTTCAGGCTTCTGGAGAAAATCCTAAGGGAGCAAGAGTTGGCTGTTAGTGTAAGAACTAGGGAATTCAGAGATGTCTCCCAAACTTTGGGTTATTTAGAAGGTTCTCTACAAGTAAATCTTTGAATATGTTCCAGACTATTCTTTGTTCTAATTTTGGATTCTCTCCAATCACTCACCAGTGGCTCCTTAAGCATGTGAGAACATATTTGGTGTTGCGATTCCTCTGTGTGACTGTGTGCAGGTAGAACCCCTCCCAAGGGAAGACATTCTCCTCATTCCTCCAGCCCTGAGTCACCAGGTTCTCTACCTGCACTTTTGTCTCTTTCAACAATCATGCTTCCTTCTCCTCACCTTCTCCTACTCCCCACTTCTCCTGTTCCTCTTCCTCTTCCAAGTTTTTAAAATAAGAATGGGCAAAGCCAAGTTTCTATTCACAACAAAAATGTAAAACAAATGAAAAACTATGGCTTAACCTTCACCCACTTGAGAATTCACCAATAAAGCTTTACTTTTTCTTTTTTCTGGTAGTGGGGCTTGACCTCAAGGCCTGGGCACTGTCCTGAGCTTTTTCTGTCAAGGCCAGTGCTCTACCACTCGAGCCACTGCCCTACTTCCAGCTTTTTAGTAGCTAATTGGAGATAAGAGTCTATAGGATTTGAACTGTGATCCTCAGATCTTAGCCTCCTGAGTAGCTAGGATTACAAGCATGAGCCACAAGTCCCCAGCCAAGTTTCACAGTTAAATGGAGATAGAGTACAGTGTTTATATTGATACCAAATTGCATCAATTCCATTTGTAGTTAACAAGCAAGAGCTTCCCAGCTCTTGTCAGAAACTACTCCTCCACTTGCTAGCAAACCTCAGAAAGGACAGGCTATCGTACAGAAGGGCCAAAGGGTCACTCCGTCGTTTATGTGACTCTGTGTGCTAATATTTCTATTAAATTGTGATCATGAGTCCTGCCTGCCATACTTTGCAAGGAAAGGTGTGTGTGGAGGGCAGGGGGGGGGGGGGCGGAGCGGGGGGGGGGTGGGGGGGGGGGGTGGAAGGGGGTGAGGGTGTTGGTAGCCAATACAGGAAACAGCTGAGCTAGCAAGGGAAATTCCAAAGGGATCGGGATCTGAAAGATAAAGCTCACCACAGGACCATGTCCAGTTCCTCTTTGTCCTGGTGGTGGCGCTGTTCTCCCCTGGAGAGATGGAGCTGTAAGACAGGCAATTACTGCTTTCCATTGGTGCATGCCAGGTGTAATGGGAAGAACTAATGGGGACTGAGTCTCCACTGGGCCCTAGAGTTGGAGAATCTCTCAAATGCTTACTCTCACACTTGCTGGCTGGATGACTCTGGACAATTAGTCTCTCTGAGTGTCAGTTTCACATCTGTAAAATGAGTGATATTAGTGCCTTCACTTCATAGCATGGGTGTAAGGATCACATGGAGTAAGTATAGCTCTTTGTAAGCAGTAACAGGAGATGGAAATTATGGTTATTTCATTTGTTGTGATCCAACAGCAATACCAGAGAACCTATCCCATCCAGGGGAATTCCAGTGTCCTGCCCAACTGGAGAGGCAGGTCACTTGGCTGCCTATCTGGCATCCACAGGTCTGTGATCACTGGCTGGCCAGATCTCCAGTGATATTAAAACAAAGGCCTGGATAAGCACATTTTTTTTTCTGAGCTCTGGGGTGCAGTTCCAGGGCACAGGTAAAGGCTGTGTCATGGTCAGAAATTGGATTATGCTGTTTTTTTCTACTAAGATATTCTAACAGATACCATAACTTTGTAAATGCTCATAAGAAACAAAAATTAAAATCCTCAAATCCAGCCAACTAAGAATAAGATACTTATTTCTTACTCTTGGTAAGAATATTGATCATGTTTGTCAATCAAGAACACTATAGACATTAAAAAGGAATACACAAAGCCTGGTGAATCATACATGGAAAAGATGATCCAAGTTTAGTGCTTTTCATTAAAATAAGGTAAAATATCCACATAGTCCCTTAAAATATAGGCTAAATAGTAAATCTTCCTCACTAAAATGAAATCAAGTCACATGAGTGCTTTGTTTTTGTTCCTGTTTCTGGTGAACAGAGAGAGAAAGGAAAAGGCAGAGAATAGGGGGGAAAGGTAGGAAAATGTAAGCAGGAAAAAGATTCAGGGAAGAGAGGGGAAAGGAGAGAGGGAGTGATGCGGTATAAAAGGTGAGCATGCTCTGTGTGGAGCTCCTGCGACTACCAACTGGTTTTACGATGACTTCTCAGAAGTCCCCTTTGCCCTACCTAACCCTCACTTACCTACCTGTATGGGAAGTAAATGCTAATTTCTACTGAGACTCTGAAAATGTGTTACGTAAAGGAATGACTGAAGTGTGGAGGATTCCTTTGTGTGATCTTGGTTAATTTTGTTTATTTATTGTTGCAGTGTTGGGGATGAAACCCAGAGCCTCATGCAAGCTAGGCAAACACTCTACATGTAGTCTTCAGGGCCTTCCATTAGACCTTGAAAACTGCCAGATTACTTTATTTCTATGTTCCTGCTGGCAGAAATTATGGCTTGCCTTATTTTTCTATGTTTCTGGCCAGTAGACACTAGGGCTGCAAAGGAATAGGAAGCCCCTGCTGTGGCACACAGGGATTCCTTTCTATCAGATCCTTGGAGTGTCAATTCTGCATAGGACTTCTAAGGCTAAGTGTATGAGTCAGGTTTCCCTAATTGATCATACGGAGATATTTAGGAAGAGATTCATTATGAGAAGTTGTCTCACACCACTATGGAGGCTGAAAGGTCTCAGATCTGCAAGCTAGAGCTCAGGATGGTATGGATTCAGTTCAAGCCTAAAGGACTGAGGACCAGAGATGTTAATTTCTAATGAGTCCAAAGATGAAAGAACTGAGGGTTGGTTATGTCAATCCCTATTCAAGATGGAAAACACAAGAAAGAAGAACACAGTCCAGGGGAAGGAGAGTTGGGTGCTCCAAAACAAAAGAAAACCTACCCTTCCTCCACATCTGCTCTATTCAGCCTTCAATAGATTGGATAAAGTCTACACACATTGATAAGGGTGAGACTTCTCCACTCTGGAAACACCCTCCAGACTGACACTCAGAACAAATATTTTACCAGATACCTGGACATCCTTTAACCCAGTCAAGAGTGGGTATATAAAAATAATCATCACACCAAGAAATCTTATGATGTGGTCTTTTTAATCTGACAAGTAAATGTTGCTTCAAATACCTTCTTGGATGATGTCATTCACAGGTTAGCGTTGTTAAGACAGATGACGAGAAAATGGAGTGCAACAAGTAGCTTCAACTTTCCCCCTTTCCATCCCATTCATGTGCACACCACACTCCTGCCAACACAGAGGACCATTGTCAATCTCATACTGCCGGAAAGGCATGTCAGATGCCAAGGGTGGCATCAGGCATGGAGTGAAAAGGCCCTTCTTCAAGACTTCTGTTTCTACCCTCCTTTGACAGTTACTGATAGCATGATAGTTACTCAAGAACAAGCCAGCATCAGACACAAAATCTCTGCCTCAACATGTACTGATTTAACCCCATCTTCCTAAGTTAAAAAAAACCTTGTAACTGCCTGTTATACCACAATGTGATGACAGCTGCAAGTCAAAGCAGTGAAAACAGCCATGATGCACTGTTGGCTTCCCAGTTTCAGGCTCTGGTTTATGTAGACTTTTCACTCATGCCATCCCGCTTCACTTTTGCAATGACTGTGTGCTTGATATTATGATGACCCCATTTTACAGGTGAGGAAACTGATGATCAGAAATGCTTAGAACGTTGTTTTTGAAGCCACCAGCCGTGCTAGGATTCGAAACTAGACATCAAATCATACAGTTTGCACCATGTCGCAGTAGTCTTAGCGGCTCACTTCCCACAATCTCACCCAGTCTTTCAATGTAGGACCACCTTGACTCTTATGAATTAGACTGCTATGTCTAATAAAACTTCTGTCACTCAGAAGATCTAATTCTCTAAGAGGTGAATGTTTGGATGCGTATCTGACAGAAAAGGAATATGGCTATGTGAGAGGTTAGATGGGGGGGAGGGGAGAGATGTATGGTTATGATTTATGTGGATGCTTCAGCCTATATGGAGTTTCATTAAAAAGATCAAAGGTCACTTGATCCAGCTGACCCAGGGAGGAGAAACGCCCCCTTTTCCTAGGAAATGAATGGACAATACAGGAGCCTGGTCAGTAGCTGCTACTTCTTAACCTCTAAGCCAGAAATTGAAAACAAATAGTAAACAAGGGAAGCTCTTCAAGACTCCTTCAGCAATCTACTCTGATTTTTTTATTCACAGAAGATGCCAAAAACATCTGCAATAGACTACAATTTGGTTTTTTGTTGGAAACTGAAAAAACGGAAAACTCAAGTGTTTTTGCTGTATCCCATTTTAACATATCTAATCCAAAGTAAACAGGAGACCGCTGTCCTTTGTGTTGGACAGCGGCAGACACAGGGCCCTTGTTCCAGGAGAAAGCAGTATCTGCCTGTCACAGTCCAGTTCACACTGAGGTGCCTGTGTCCAGGGAATGAGATGGGGCCCGAAGGCCTGTGGTTCCTTCTCTGATGGGGTACAGCACTAACAGTTGGCACTCAAACTTCATCTTCTTGACCTCTTGGGAGCATCCATTTCTATATCTGGCGGGGAGGGGGGGGGGGGAAGAGACGCACTCAGCTCTCATTCAATCCCACCAAACTGCCCCCCCCCCCCGCATTTCTGAATTTCTTTGTATTTTGTTCTTAAGGTTATTTTTATTTATGCTACTCATGTTGGAGAAATAGTATGTGATGACGGTCCAATAACCTACCTTGTGTTCAATGCTTAACGTGGCTACCTTAAAACTCACCAGGAAGGGAAAGCTTGCCCCATGGAAATTGGCAAATGGTATAAATCACAACCTGGTTTCTTATTTTGTTGCTTGTCTGTAATTAAGAATGTAAAGAAGGAAAGGTTCATTAAAATTAAGTTTAAATATAGTGAGTCTAAGTCATTACATGGCAGTAACACACCAAAAAAATAGAGAATTGAGAAAATTTTTCTTCTCATATTTTGATTCACAAAAATTTGTTCATTAATGAACAAGTAAATCTCCTCCCCCCAAAAATTGATTTCTTTTTATAAAAGTGGAATAAATTTGTGATGATCAGAATTAAATAAAGAAAATCAAAGCAAAGAATAGACAAAGAACTACTTAATTTTGCCATCCAGATACAAATAGAAAAATATTTTGGTATGTCTATAATCTATTTTTCTGTTCATGTGTATTAATATACTTATAGGGGAGGGGGCTGAATTTGGATCATACTGTACATTCTTCAAAGGTGTGTTATAAATAATCCATCCCAATTAATTTCAACTGGGTTAAAGAATGAAGTGTGAAAGTTCTGGGGTAAAGGTAGATAAATATTTGCTTCAGCTGTGGTGACTCTGTACTCCAACATGAGCTTCAAACAGACACTTAGCACCTATAATGCACAATTAGATGTATAGATAGAGACGTGGGTGATAGTCCACGCCTGTGGTCCCATCTACTTGGGAAGAGGAGGATCACTGTTCAAGATTAGCCCAGGTAGTTAGCTTGAGACCCTATTTAAAAAACTGAAGGGGAAAAAGGGGACTTGGGGGGTAATGTGTGGCTTCAGTGCAAGAGCCTTATCTTATCACCACAAGACGCTGAGTTCATGTCCCAGGATTACAAAAGCAACCCAAAAAAGACATGGATATGGATATAGATATAAAAGTATATCTGGGCTCAGCAGGGAAGACAGTTTATATTTTCCTTAGATTCTCCAAGATACATGTGACCTATAGATCCAGTAACATATATTCATTTGGATCAAGGGAAAATACACAATGTTTTCCTATCAGCCTACCATGCAGCTATAAGAATGTTGATTGGGAAAACTTTTCTGTAGGACAGACTCCTTAGTGTATGTGTTTTAAAATGGCCATTAGGACACATTATATAGTAAAAACAATCCTTAGCAGGAAGAACAGTGTTGGAGGAATATCAATACCCAGACTCTATTACAAAGCTATAGTAATATTTTTTAAACAGCTTGGTACCGCCAAAAGACTAGGACTGAGGACCAATGGAACAGGTTAGAAGACCCAGAAAAGAACCCACAGACCTACTGCCACCTAATATTTGATAAGGGAGCCAAAAATAGGGTTGAAAGAAAGATAACCTCTTCAACAAATGGTGCTGGTAAAATTGGCTAGATACATGCAGAAAACTGAAGCAAGTTTTTTATATATCACCCTACACCAGAACCAATTCTAAATGGATGAAAGCCCTCAATGTAAGGGCAGATGTCCTGAAAATATTACAGGGAGGGATAGGAGAAACACTAGGGCTCCTAGGCACAGGTCGAAACTTCTAAGATTCAGAATCATAACAAATCAAAGAAAGACTGGATAAATGAAGAGTTTCTGCACGGCAAAAGACATAGCTAGCAATATAAATAGCCCACCAAATGAGAGAAGACTTTTACTAGCTATGCATCAGAGAAGAACCTCATATCTAAAAGATACTTAGAGCTCAAAAAATTAAACCCCCCAATAATAAACCCTCAAAGAAACAACTCAATTAATAAATGGGCTAACGACTTAAAGAGAGACTTCTCTAAGAAGAATGGCCAATAGACACATACAGAAATGTTCAACGTCTCTGGTCATAAAAGAAATGCAAATCAGAACAACACTGAGATTTCACCTCATCCAGGTTAGAATGGCAATTATCAAGAGAACTAACCAGGATCTGCTGGTGGGGATGTGGCCAAAAGGGAACACTACTACACTGTTGATGGGAATGTAAACTTGTTCAACCACTCTGGAAAGCAGAATGGAGGTTCCTCAAAAGACTAAACATAGAGCTTCCCTATGAACCAGCAATTCCACTCCTGGGCACTTATCCAATTGGCTACAAACCAGGTCACACTAAAGCCACCATCACAGCATTGTTTACCATAGCCAAGCTATGGAATCAACCCAGATGCCCCTCAATGGAAAATGTATCAAGAAAATGCATATATATATATATATATATATAATGGAATTTTATGCTTCCATCAGAATGATATTGCCCCATTTGTAAGGAAATGGAAAGACTTGGAAAAAATCATATTAAGAGAAGTAAGCCAAACCCAAAGAAACATAGGTTGCCTGTTTTCCCTCGTTCGTTGTAACTAAAAAGTACCTGTAGCCGGGTGTCAGTGGCTCATGCCTGTAATCCTAGCTACTCAGGAGGTTGAGATCTGAGGATCACGGTTCAAAGCCAGGCAGGAAAGTCTGTGAGACTCTAATCTCCAATAAACCACTAGAAAACCTGAAGTGGTATTGTGGCTCAAGTGGTAGAATGCTCTCCTTGAGCTGAAGAGCACAGAGACAGCGCCCAAGCCCTGAGTTCAAGCTCCACAACTGACAAAAAAAAATGCCTATAAATCTACTAGTAAACACACTAGATAGTAAAAGACAAAAAAATACACTAGCCATTCACACAGGGAGACCAAAGGAGGATCGTCTTAGAAGAGGATCACAAAGGCTCAATAGCTATATACATGTGCTCATGTAAAAAGATATTTATCAAAATGAACTCCAAGAAATGGAAACAGAGGGGGTTTTGGTATTTTGTTTCTTTATTATTTTTTCTCTTTTGTCATTCTTGTTTTCTGAACCTTTTGTCTTTGATGTAAGTTTGTCTGTCTTGGGGAGGGTAAGGGGGAGCTCAGAAATGGTGGGACAAAGGGTGAACAAATGCAGCAGTGGTACTCATGACACATTTTGTTGAAAATGAACTATACAACTTGTGGTGGGGGTCAAAAAGGAAAAACTGGAAGTGAGGAAAGGGATGACTGTTTATAAGGAAATGTACTCATTACCTGACTTAGGTAACTGTAACCCCTCTATTCATCCCCTTTACAATAACAATAAATTTTTAAACATGCATAACAAAGTGAAAATACTGCAAGACAACAAGAAGTTGGGGGCAGAAACAACAAATCATTAAAACAGAATGCAATGGGAGAGTAGGTGAGATCAAGAATATAAAATACTTGAATAATTACAAAATACAAAATTACTTCTGATCAGAAGGGAAAGAATTTTAAGATTCCTCACCACCAAATCGAATTCTTTAGAAAATATAGCCAGGCACAAGTGGCTCATGCCTATAATCCTACTACTCAGGAAGCTTAAGGTCTGAGGATCGAAGTTCAGAGCCAGCCTGAGCAAACAAATCCATGAGACTCATCTCCAATGAACCAGCAAAAATATGGAAGTCAGGCAGTAAAGCACTAATTATGAATAGAAAAAATCTTCAAGCTCCAATATTGACACAAAATAATTGTAAAATTATTTGGTTCCTGCTTCTAAGAGGAATGTTTCTAATGTGTTATTTTATTTTATTTTATTTTGGGTCCAGTCATGGGGCCTGAACTCTGGGCCTGGGTGCTGTCCCTCAGCTCTTCAGCTCAAGGCTAGCGCTCTATCACTTGAGCCACAGCACCACTTCCGGCTTTTTTCTTTTTGCTTATGTGGTACTGAGGAATCGAACCCAGGGCCTCTGGCATGCAAGGCATGCGCTCCACCACTGAGCCACCTTCCCAGCTGTTTCTAATGTTTTAATATAAAGAATGTTTTTAATAATGATTTGACATAGGTATGTACTGCTTACATCAATTAATGCCTTATTAAGGACTTTTCCTAGAACTCTGAAGATAGTTTTAAGTTTTATCTTTGATTTTGAAAGGTAATTTATTTATAGCCATAGAGGATTGCCTGAATTAGTGGAACAAAGTCTACTTGGTTATACTTTTAGGAATACTGGGTCTTGAGTGAGTAGCACTTTTTATTGTTTATTATCTTTAAGAAGTTGTACAGAGGAGTTGCCGTTTTACAAAGCATCTTGATCAATGCCGCCTCTTTCAACCATCTCACCCATCCCTCCCCTATCCACCCCTTCCCTCACTCTTCTCAATTTTGTAGGAGGTACTTTGGATTCTTGTCTGCATTTCCTTCTTCTCTTCATTCATTTACCCCTCGCTGCCCTAACACCTCAGCCCTATCGAGTACCCACTTCCTCTTTATTTTACTGAACTTTGATTTGGACTTTCTAAGAAATTACACTGCTGTCTCTCTTGAATCTACCATATTTCAGTCATCATATTTGAAGACACTTACATTTCACCTAATGTATTTGCTTATGTTTATAATCGAATTCTAGCTTCCACACATGAGGGAAAACAGGCATTCTTTGTCTCTCTGGGACTGACTTACTTCACTTAACAAATGTTTTTCCAGGTATGTTCATTTCTTTACAAATGGTACAACCTCATTCTTTCTAATGGACAAGTAAAATTCCCTTATGTATCTATACCACATTTTCTTGTCCACTGAGGGGTGTGTAGGCTGGTTCCACACCTTGGCTATGGTGAATAGTACTGCAATAAACATGGCTATGCTGGTGGTTTTACTGTATCTTGGTTTGTAATCTTTTAGGTAAATGTCCAGGAGTGGAACTGCTAGATCATAGGGTAGTACTATGTTTAATATTTTGAGGAACCTCCACACTGCTTTCCAAAGTGGTTAAACAAGTTACATTTTCACCAACAGTGTGTTGGAATTTCCTTTTGGCCACATCCCTGCCAGCATCTGTTATGGTTTGTTTTCTTGATAATGGCATTCTAACTGGGGTGAGGTAGAATCTCAATGTTGTTTCGATTCTCATTTCCTTTATGGCCAGAGGTGTTTGTTGAGCATTTCTCTAAGTGTCTATTGGCCATTTTTACTTCTTCTTTGGAGAAAACTATGTATAGCTGGCAAAAATCTCCCATTCTGTAAGCTTTATTTTTTTGTCGGTTGTGGGGCTTGAACTCTGGGCCTGGTGCTGTACCTCAGCTCTTCAGCTCATGGCTAGTACTCTACTACTTGAGCCACAGTGCCACTTCTGGTTTTCTGAGTGGTTTATTGGAGATGAGAGACTCATGGGCTTTCCTGACTGGGCTGGTTTTGAACTGTGATCCTCAAAGCTCAGCCTCCTAAATAGCTAGGATTACAGGCATGAGCCATTAGCTCCCAGCTGTAGGTTATCTTTTTAGCTTGTTGGCTATGTCCTTTGCCATACAGAAACTTTTTAGTCTTATCATTTATCAAGTCTTTCTTTGATTTTCTATGCTTTTGGATCTTTACTCAGGAAGTTTCTACCTGTGACCAGGAGCCCTAATGTTTCCCCTGTTGTTTTCTGTAATAGTTTCATGGTCTAAATTGAGGTCTTAATCCATTTTGAATTGACACTGGTGGGTAATGTATAAGGATCTAGTTTCAGTTTTCTACACGTGCCAGTTTCACTTATAGCTGACAGAGAGAAAGGGTTGATTACCTATAATGGAAGAAAATGTGGGGGTAACATGACACAAGCTATCACATACCTCTCAGTTCTAACAATATTAATGGGCCCAATTCTCCAATCAAAAGATATAGTAGAGTGGATGGTTGGAACAAAAGGCTGGACCCATCCATCTGCTGCCTACAAGAGACATAGCTAACTGACACAAATCAAATATCCACTTAAGGTAAAAGGCTGGAACTAAGTCTTTTAAGCAAATGGCCCTCATAAGCAGGCCAGAATAGCAATACTAATTTCAGATAAAACAGACTTCAAATTAAAATTAGTAAAAAGAGACAAAGAAGGACATTATATATTAAGAAAGGGAACTTTCCACCAGGAGAACATAACAATTCTCAGTATTTATGCATCAAATGCGAGAGCTCTCAACTTCATCAAATACTATTTGACCTAAAAACACACATAGATTCAAACACATTGATTGTTGGTGGCTTCAACACATCACTGTTACTTCTGGATAGATCTTCCAGGTAAAAATCAGCAAAGAAACCTCAGAACTAAATAACTGCATTGACAAGCTAGACCTAACAGTTACTACAGACTTTCACCCAGCAGCATCACAAAATGCATTCTTGGAAGCACATGGAACACTCTCCAAAATAGACTATGTCCTAGGTGACAAAGCAAATCTCTGCAAATTCAAGAAAATCAAAATTACTCCCTGTCAGACCATCAAGGAATAAAATTAGAGCTCAATATCAAATACTATCACAGAAACTACTCAAACTTGAGGAAGTCAAACAATTCATTACTGAATGATCATTGGGTCATTAAAGAGATAAGTGAAATCCAAATGTTCCTGGAGTTCAGGGTAAATGAAGACAGGAAATACCAGCTCCCCTGGACACATCAAAGGCAGTACTTGGAGAAATTTGTAGCTATGAGTGCCTACATCAACAATCTAGAGAACTCTGAAATCAGTACTCTAATGATGCACTTCAAGCTCCTAGAAAAATAGGATCAAGCCAAACCCAAAACCAGTAGACAGAAAGAAATAATAAAAATTAACTTCCTAGCATTTTAAAATGTTTTTCTCCATCCTTCCGAGCTCTTAAGTTATATTAGCTGGAAGTAGAGCTGTGGCTCAAGTGGTAGAGTGTAAGCTTTTAACACAAAAGACCAGGGACAGTGCCCAGGCCTTGAATTCAAGCCCCAGGATCAGTGCCAAAAAACACTTTTAATTAGGAATTGCATTCATCCTCTTTTATATCCTGGGATACTTTAAATCGCAAAAACATTAAATTAATTGACAGTTGATAGGAATTTACTATGTAAGTCTATGGAATACAAATCTTTTATAGAGTAATCATTATTTAGCAATCGACATTTCTACTTCCTGAATCAATTTGGCCAATTTTACGTTTCTAGAAAATTTTATTCAGGTACATAAAACAAATTCAATTTCAAGTTAATCAACATTGAAATTTTTTTAACCTTTCCACACAGGTTCTATCCCTTTTTTATTCCCAGCACTGTAAATTTTTTGAAATTTTCTCTGTATTATTCATGATTGATCTTGCCTTGGTTTGTTGGTTTTTTTTTTTTACAACGATGCTTATACATTCATTTTTTGATTTTTATTTTAATTAGTCATATTCTGTCTTATAACCTCATTTTCCTACCTTCCTTGGATTTACTTTATTCCTTTGTTTCTTCTTCAACTAGATGGTAACTTCATTTAGTTTTATTATTTCTTAATAATAAAAGAAAATTTGTGTGCCAGGCATAGTATTGTATTCTTGTAATCTTAGCTATGCAGGAGAGGGAAGTAAGAAGATCATAGTCAAGCAAAAGAATGAACTAAAATGAACTAAAGCAAAAAGTGCTGGAGGTGTAGTTCAAGTACAGCACTTGACTACTAAGCACAAGGGACTGTATCATCAAAATAAAAAAATATGTGCATACAAAAATACGTTTTGTATACATCTTTGGCTGAATCTCAAATGTCTTGATTCTTATTCTTGTAATTATTTTGTAACATAGTTTTAATTTTGCTTTTTTATCTACAAGGTTTTTTTTTTTTTTTTTTTGTTTATCGTGGGGCTTGAACTCAGGGCCTGGGTATTGTCCTTGAGCTATTCTGTTCAAGGCAAGTGCTCTACCACTTTAAGCCACAGTGCCACTTCCAGTTAGTTGGAGATAAGAGCCTCACAGACTTTTCTGCCTCTGCTGTCTTTGAACCGTGATCCTCAGATCTCAGCCTCCTAAGTAGCTAGGTGAGTCACTAGCATCCAGATCTTTTGTATAATTTTACGTGATTGATGTTTAAGTTGTCTTTTTGATAGTAAGCTCTCATTTAATTGTATTGTAATCAAAAACTATGACCAAAATATTGTTTTCTTCTTGAGTTTATTAAGGTTTTATGTGCAAAGTAGCATATGAGCACTTCTTTAAAATCTTCTAAAAATCCTTGAAATAAATGTATTCATATTCATAGCATAGAACAGTTCTGGTTTGTATATATTAAACTAATTCCCTTAAATTACCTAGATGTATCTTTACTTAGTTTTCATTATATCCCCATTTCCTGTTGCTAAATGATATATTTTTAAAAACAAAGCGACAGAGACACAGAGAGAAGCCAAGTTTCTCCCAAAAAGCCAAACAGATTCACTTTGACATTTCATTGGCCAGACTTAGTCACGTGTCCTCCTGTAGGCTAATCATCAACAAAGGCCAAGGGATTATCTTGCCTTGTCCTGTGCGCCAAAGCATGCTGGGAGAAAACAAAGCTGGACTTCGGTTTGCAGGAAGGAAATGTCCATCCTCTTGGCAAAAACACTAAGTGCCACAACATATGAAAGATCTGAAATTGGGCTCAACATTTTTACCACTTTCTTTATTCACTGCCATTGCTTTTGCCATATAATATTATTGGGTTTAATTACTTAGCTGGAATATTTTCTGTGGAATATTTTTAGTCGGGGTGGTGAATGGGTTACGTTTTCATAGCTTCTTATCTCACTAGTTAAGAAACAGAATTTTGTGTCACAGTCATTTCCTCTCAAAATTCCATGGATATTACTTCATTATCTCTGGTATTTGTGGGGCAAATGTCAATAGGAATGTTTTTCCTATTGGAAACATCCTAATTCTCCCTTGATTGGCCCTCCAAAGTCAAAGATGATTTACTCCCCATCATTGAATCCCTCATGCATAACCACGTGTCTGGAACATGAGGGGCTTGCCCGGGGATGGTGTGGAAAAGTAGATGAAAGAAACAATTAAGAAGCAGGTGTTAAAGTTTCATGCCTGTGATCCTGGCTACTTAGGAGGTAGAGATCAAGAGGATCACAGTACTGGGCTAGCCCAGGCAAAAAATTCAAAGGACCTCATCTCATTAGTAGCTGGGCATGGTAGCATGCACCTGTCATCTTAGCTTGCAGAGGCTGAGAATGGATCATGTTTCCAGGCCAGCCTGAGCAAAATAATGCATGAGACCCTCATCTGAACAGAAAAGTCTGGGTTTGTCACTTTACATCTGTCATCTTAGCTATGTTAGGCAGCAGAAATAAGAGGATCAAAGTCCATGTTGACCCGAGCAAAAAGTGAAGACTTAGCTCAAAAATAATCAAAGCAGGGGATGGGAAGATGGCTCAGTGGTAGAGCACTTGCCTTGCATACATGAGGCCCTCGGTTCGATTCCTCAACACCACATAAGGAGAAAAAGCCGGAAGTGGGGCTGAGGCTCAAGTGGTGAAGTGCTAGTCTACAGCTGAAGAGCTGAGAGACAGCGCCCAGGCCTGGAGATCAGGCCCCACGACCGACAAAATAAATAAATAAATAATAATCAAAGCAAAAAGAGTTAGAGGTGGGCTGGGAAAGTGGTAGAGCATTTGTCCTGCATGCCTGAGGCCCTGGGCTCGATTCCTCAGCGCCACATAAGCAAAAAGGAAAAAAAAAAAGCCAGAAGTGGCGCTGTAGCTCAAGTGGTAGAGCGCTAGCCTTGAGCTGAAGAGCTGAGGGACAGCGCCCAGGCCCAGAGTTCAGGCCCCATGACCAGAACCCCCCCCAAAAAAAAGGGTCAGGGGTGTGATTCAAGTTGTAGAGCATCTGCCTAACAAGTACAGAGTCCTGAGTTCAAATCTCACTACTGACAAAAAAAAACCCACACATTTAAGAGCCAGTTGTCTCTGGGGACCTCTAAGGAAGCAGCTTTTGCTTTCATATTGAATGTGTAAAGCTAACTGGGTGCAGTGGTCCAAGTGGTAGAGAGCTAGCCTTCAGCACAAAGGCTCAGGGACAGCACTCAGGACCAGGGTATGAGAGAGGGGGCGGGGAGGGAGAGAGGGAGAGAAAGAGGAAGAGAGGGAGAGAGGGAGAAAGAGAGGGAAAGGGAGAGAGGGAGGGACGGAGGGAGAGAGAGAGTGAGAGAGAGAATGGAGATGAATGCCATCTCACATTCCTGGGTCGTTTTTTTGTTTCTGTTTTTTTTTTTTGGGGGGGGGGGGTAGAGGGAGGGAGATGTTTTTGTTTTTAGTTTGTTTTATTTTTTGTGCCAGTATTGGAGCTTGAACTCAAGGCCTGAGCACTGCTTTTGCTCAATGCTAGCACTACCACTTGATCCATGGTGGTTAATTGGCAGTAACAGTCTCACAGGCTTTCCTGACCTGTCAAGCTTCAAACTGCAATCCTCAGATCTCAGGCTCCTGAGTAGGTAGGATTACAGGTTTGAGCCACCAGCACCTGTGGATGGTAACCTTTCTCATAGCCAGCTGCAAAGCCCTGCTGATTTCCAGTAGAGTCCCTCCATCCTTCATCTGTGTGAATGGAAGGTTGTCAGACCTTTCTATCCAATTCATCTCCTCTGTACTGTTTTATAGAAATTTCTGGCAATGTTTGATAGGTGGCAGAATGCCTGAACTCTGGGCCTGGGCACTATCACTGTGCTCTTCAGCTCAAGGCGAGTGCTCTACCACTTGAACTGCAGTGCCACTTCCAGCTTTTTCTGCTTATGTGGTGCTGAGGAATCGAACCCAGGGCCTCATGCATGCAAGGCAAGCACTCTACCACTGAGCCACCTTCCCAGCCCCCTTTCCTTGGTTTTGAACCACTTCTCTTTCCTGTCTCTCGTGCTTCTCTTGTGTCTCACCACCTTATCTCCATGCTCATCACAAAGGACACATGCGCATTGGGTAGGACTTGCCCATAGGAACTCCAGAGACTACGTTGCCTAGTATTCAGAAGAGTGTGGCAGCAGGGTTGTGGGGCTATTAACAAAGAGAAGAGATAGAAGGGAATGCAAGCCATCAATGTCCAACTAGACAGCCTCTCTGCCTCTAAGCACGAGCTGTGCTGAATCTTTCAGTGGCATTGCACCTCTCCTGGTAGCTAGGAAGCTGATGAGCTATTGTGGGAGATGATGTCTTTCATTCTAAAGTCCTGAAAACTTTGATCCAGTGTACTGATTAGGATATGGTGTTGCTCAGGACCATGGGACCACCAACCTCTAAGCCCAACTCTGAGCTCTGGGAAGCAAGGAGTCAGGCTTAGCCTACAATTCTAATGTGTACTCTCAAGGTAGACCCAAGTGCTGGGAAGAGGATGATAGGAAACATTGGCAACCCTAGTGTTTGGTCAACGCTGGCAACGATCATCACCCAGATCACTGAGAGCAAAGCAAATGATTCTTATTGCTTCTTAACCCTGTCTGGTCTGCTAATGATGAAAAACATCAAAATGAGCTGAGCATTAGGTTTCCTATTTTGCTTTCAGCTTCAGATAAGCAATACAGTCACAGTTGAGGCTGCATGGTGCGGGGGGTGGGGGAGAAGAGTTAAATACTTGGACAGTACCTCACTTTTGATTATTTCTTTTCCTAAATCTCTTACCACATTAAAATCTCCTCCCTTACTTATACAAAGCCAGAGGCATTCATAAAGCACCTCTCTCTTTCTCTCTCTCTCTCTCTCTCTCTCTCACACACACACACACACACAGAGATAATGTCTGACCTTGCCCTCTGTGCCAGGTGCTTCTGTCTCTGCTCCTAAGGGAAGTTCCTGGGATACCAGGAGCTGGCTCTGCACACTGGCTCTGAGGCTTATTTGCAGGAAATGTGATTCCTCTGATGCTGTGACTCCTGGTAAGAACTCTAGCTGTTTACTCTTGACTGTCTCCAGCAACTACAGAGATAACCACCAAGATCCATTGCCCTGAACACTCAGAGAAGTGCTGGTGTTTACAGCTCCACAATGACCTGCACAAATGAGCCAGGAAGGAGGGGGAGGCTGATTATAGTGAAGAGGGGCCGCTTAAACATACACTCTATAATAAGCACATGGACGAAAGGAAAGGAAAACTGACAGTGAGATTTACTGGCCTCTGCCTAACACATGACACAGCTCTCTTGTTTGCTCAGGGAGGACAGGCATGATTGGCTTGTTACAGCTGGGATTAGCCCAGCTCAAGGGCAGCTGAAGCCTGGGTGTGCAAGGCAATCGGTGCATTCCTGGAGGGAAGGCCACACATGCGCATTGAGATGCAAGTCTCCATGACCACGAGAGACAGGTACAATGTCTGTAGGTGAAGGAATACACCAGAACCTGTGCATAGCTTCAAGGAGCTATGCCAAAATTCCACTCTGCTCAGAGAACAATGTGTTGGGTAGTGGTAAAGTGCAAAAATGTTCTGATTTCTGGGCTCTGAACATGGCTTATGTGGTAGAGTGCCTCATTGGTAAGTGCCAGGCCCTGAGTTCAAGCCCAGTACCACAAAAAGAAAAAAAAATCATAGATCTTGGTTTATATGTGAAACTCTTTCCCTTAGCAAGGTGTGGTTGTTGTGAGAATTAAATAAGACACATAAAGTACCACAGCCAGAGCATCAGCCATTTAGGATATTAGGCCTCCTCCTGGTTCTACAAATAAATGTTCAAAAATCTTATAAGTTCCATTTACCAAAAATATTTAACACCAAGACAAAACTCAACCTCTGATTACCTGTTTGACAAGAACAAATTGGAAAGTTATATGACCACAGATATGGACCAGCTCTGGAAGACCTTGGTAGAGAATTAATAATTTTCAAGAATTAGTATGTACTTCGAGGGTAGAGCATGGTGATGCAGGCCTGTGGTCCAAACTACTTGGGAGGCAGAAGTAGAAGGATCATAATCCCAGGCCAGCCTGAACAAAGTTACTGAAATCTCTCTTTTCATTCCAAGTACTGTCCTTCCTTCCTTTCATTTTGCCTTTCTTTCATTAGTTTACATTTGTTATACAACGGGGGATTTCATTGTTAACATTTCCACACAAATTTACAATATGTTCCAATCATTCTCATCTCTATTGCTTCTCCTTGTCCTTCTTTTCATTGTCCTATTTGCACAGTTGCGAACAATCTATTTAGATGGTATTCATCCTAATACCCCCAGTAGTCTATTTCCTTTTCCCTATACCCATCCCCATATTGATCAACAGCTTTCATTGAAGCTCTTTATACTGTTGTTTTCTAAATATACTTGCAATGTATTGCAAAATTATTCTTCTTTCTTTGTTCCTTTCCCTTTTCTCTCCCCTAAAATCATATAGTGTTAGTGTGTGTGTGTATATACAATTGCATGTATTTTAGGTTTAGCTTCTAGCTACTGGGACATCTTATGTCCTAAAACCCAAATTCAATCCCCAGAACCACAAAAAAAGAAAAAAGAAAAGACATAAATGTTTTTTCATTTTTAAGTTATTTTGGATTTTTGTTGTTGTTGTTGTTGTTGTTGTTCTACAAGATGGCAAATTGTCTCTTGATCAAAAAGATTTTCCAGTTCTTCAAGTTCATTGGTTTGATTTTGTTGCTACTTTCCTGGATGGCATACAGACAGGGGGGGAAAGAAAGGGAAACTGCTGTTTTAACTCCCAGACAGCTGGACAGCCAGTCTAGCCAGAGCCACACTCCAGATGGATGAGGTGAGAGAGCTCATGATTCCTTATCTCAGGCCACCAAGAACTAATCTGGGAAGGAAGACAGGAAAAACATCAGGACAGATCAGGGCCAAGCTGAAAGAGCTAAACCTCAGATGCTGAAAGGAAGGAGCTCCTGTGTGATGGATTAAGGAAATGACACACCTCAAGACTGCCCACAAAACCTCACCTGTCAATACAGATCATTAAGGGCTGAAGAACAACCAAGTATTCTCTGGTAAATGGAATAAAGATTATAGTTTGCCAGTGTAAATGTATATACCCTTTTCAATCCCTTTTCAAAATTGGTACTTTTTAACTGTTATGGTTTGGACCTTAAGTTATCTTCTCATTGCTCATGTGTTGAAGACACAGGTGCTAACTCATGGCACTATTGGGAGGTTGTGGAAATATTAGGGGCCTCGTTGGAGGAAATTATGTCATTGGGAGAGTTCCCTGGAAGGGTACATTAGGACCCCAGGCTTTATCTATCTTCTTCCCAGCTGCCATGCATTCTTTGTGTGTATGTGCTTGCATGTGAACGTGTATATATGTGCTGATTATGCTAGAACACAAGGCCTTGTGTTCCTGTTCACCTTTTATCTCACAAAGTTGACACTCTTCCACTTGAGCCATATCTCCACTTCCAGTTTTGGGCTGGTTAATTGGAGATAAGAGTCTGAGATTTGTCTAACCCAGGCTGGCTTTGAACAAGGATCCTCAGATTTCACCTTCCTGAGTAGGTAGGAGCAACTGGTGCCTGGCTGCCATAAACTCTTGGTCATGATGTTCTGACTTGCCACAGGGCCAAGTCACCATGGACTGAAACTGTGAGCCAAATTCAATCTTTCCTCCTTTGAAGTGGCTTATCACAGGTATTTTATCACATAGTAAGCTGAGTCACACAGTGTTGACACTAATATGGTGATGTTTCCTTTTTGAATTTAGGTTTCTCTTCTCCTATGAAACAGATGGACACAAGCAGTCTTTGAGAGTGAACCTCCTGCCAAATAAACTGCAAGAGATTTTCCTCCGAGGTCTACCCTGGAGTAGCTAAGCCAAGAAGTCTGAAAGGGTCAGTCTGTGAGTTCCATGGCCAGCCACTGATGATCTAGGATGTACTGAGCTCTTGTTCTCTATGGATGGTCCCCAAGGCACTGATGAGCCACCTAGAATATCTAACTATTCCTCCAAGGTCCATTATCTATTTTGAGTTGGGTATTTCTCAGTGTGCAGGATAAAAAAGGTTTTCCAATCCTTCAGGAGACAAGCTTAAAGCCACCAAATCCTGAAAGGACCCCCTGGGAGCCTCCTGCCACCCCGGGAGCTTTTGGTCCAGCTTCCCGGGGACAATGGAGGTAGCCTGGCATATGGAGACAGACCCATCTTCATTACCAGCATTAGTTCGGAGACGCAGAGACTCCTTGGTCTCCACAATGTGCCAGCCAGAGGACGTGAAGTGGCTTTGTGGGTGGCAGGTGTTCCCCGAACCGAAGAGGGTAGGGGCGTGGTTGAAACCTAGTTTAAAAAAAAAAATTCCCAGCTTGATTTTAGAGAGCGTCTTTCCTTGGGCCAAGTCTTAGCAGGTGGCTGGCTCTGTTCGCAGGTCCCCTCCAGGACAGCGTCCCCAGTGTCCCGCTTGGGGAGCGGCCCTTGGCACAGGTGACAGAGCCTGGGAGGCTCTGCTCTGCCGCCTAGAGTCTAAAAGCAGCCACTTCGCCAGGGACTGCGCGGCGGGCGGCGACCCCGCACCCCGGGGCCCGCGGGCACGAGGCGTTGGCACTCTGGGGCTGGTCTCTGAAGTCAGGCGCTTCCTGCCTTTTCCTTGGCCAGGGTGACCGGCACGCGCTGCGGGGACTCGGGGAGTCGGGGATCGCCCCTCCCCGCCTCGCCACCCGCGCCTGGCTGCGAGCTGGTAGCGTCCCCGCCCCCAGATCCCACCCCCCGCCCCCAGATCCTTTAGGGGGACACCCCCACTGGGACAAGAGGGTGGCCCGCCGTACCCCAGTCTCGAGTGGCGGAGAGGTGACGGTAACCTCCTTTCTATTTCCGCCCGATCGGCAGCAATCAGGGGTGAGTGCCAGCCGCGGCGCTCGGTCCTGCCTCCGCCTCCGCCCGCCCGCCCGCGCCGGGCCGGCCCTGCCCCGCCAGCGCCTTTTTCCCCCCCCGCGCGCCGCGGCGCCGCTCAGCCAGTCGGGCACCGCAGGGAGGGCCGGAGGCTGGAGCGCCCGCCGCCCGCCTGCCCGCCCGCCGCCCGCGCGTAAAATGGTCACCTCGGCTGGACAGCTCGCCCTGTTCGCGCTGGGTACGTACTCCGTCTGCCGCGCGCCCGCCGCGACACCCCGCTTCCTTGTGACCCCTTCATGTCTCTCTTCTGGGGGCTTTGCTGCATCCGTGGCGGGGGGCGGGGGGGAGGACGCGAAGGCTTCACCTAGGTCGGAGCGTGGGAAGCAAGGAGAGACCCCAAAGAATTACAAAGAGGGGACAGCTGAGTGGCCAGGCTCTCCCTGGGAAGTGGCCTCCCGGGGCCGTGCGACCGAGCGTGAACTTTAATCCGCCGCGACCGTGCGTCTGCTCACCCATGCCCACACCTTGTGCTTACCTGGCCGCCTCTGAGCCGGTCATCTGGCTGGCCCTGGCCTGTGTCCCTTCCGTGCCCCCTTGGCTGTCCCCAAGCCCCAGACCAGACCGACAGGCGTTCGGAATCCACTGAGACGCCTTTATTCTTTGTAACTTCAAGGCGCTCTCGAGCTTTGGGATAGGTTTTGGATTTTTGTGCGGATTAGGGGTTCTTTTAATTAACTTCCCTGCGAGAAGTGGTTTCAGTGTCAGCGGAGGGAAGGAGTGAAACCCTAGACTGATCGCGGCCCGTTTTCCTTCGAATTTGAATTTAGAAGTGAACAGAAGATGGGGGAGGGGAGAGGAGGTTAACCCCCCCCCCCCCCGCACACTTGAGGCAGGTAGGGGTCGCGGGTGCGTTTTTCAGCGGTGAAATTCAAAGGTCTATCTGGACGCAGTGCCGCGCGGACTCTTGGCCCTCTCGGTGTCTGCGGGGTGTTTCTGGTTGGTGGAATCTGATGAACCGCCTGGGTATCTTGGTTGCTGCTGCAGCCTTCCGTGAATTCAGTTGTCCTGTCGATACTCTTAAGTTAAATCCTGAAAAGCCTGTTGGTGGGTGGTGACCGGGTCATTAGGATCTGACAGAGAAGCATGGGGACCCCTCCCTAAAATATACCCAGAGCTGCAGCTTGGCCCAGGTTCCTCTGGGTCGCAGGGGATTCATGGGTTTATCCGTAATCCTGCCTTGGAAACTCTGAGCATGAGCCCCAGCAGGAGGAGAGGCACCCTCTTCAAGGGGACTGTTCAAGGAGATGCTCCAAGCTGCGCCCTCTCACCAACAGGTGACATTGTGGACAGTTGGCTTTCCTCCTTCCCTATCCAAGAACGTGGTGTGTGTGTGTGTGTGTGTGTGTGTGTGTGTGTGTGTGTGTGTGTGTTTTCATTTTAAAACAAAAACATTAAAAAGCAAGGAAACCTAGCCACAGTGGGAAGCCTAGTGGGTAGAGTACTATAATGCCAGTAATATAATAGCCACCACTGTAGGCACGCTCAGGGTTCTAGTATTTTAAGTCATTCTGTTTTTACCACATCCAGCTGAGCAAGAATCATCATTTCATGCTGCAGAATGGGAGGTGAGACCCACAAGGGTCCACAGGAGTAGTTAGATAGGGACTATTACTATGGAAGAGACGAGGACACATAGTCTCATTCCTCAGTCTTAGGACTTTGCTTTAAGGAGAAATTATGTCAAGTACCCCGGATCTTGCTGTTAAACTGGGTTCCCTAATGAGCTCCTTGACTTCCAAGTGGTTATTCAGTGGAAATTAGAGGCAGAAAATTAGTGAAGGCAAGCAAATTGGAGGAAGTCTTTGAAAGTTATCTGCCCCACCCCCAGCCTCCATCCTCTAAGGCTCAGCCTTGAAGGCTACATTCAGCTTTGGGGTCATGTTTTCCTCTTTTGCCTCAGTGTTCTCAGACAAGTGTTCAGCTCCATCTATTTCCTTCCTTAAGAAAAAGAGGTATGAACATAAAGAGATTGATCAATACGGAAAAGCTGGCTGGCTCCAGCAGTTTTTAAACGTGAGCAGTTGAAATAAAGTAGAGGGAGAGGGAAAACGTAGGAGTAATTTACACCCATAAGGACTCCTTTTTATTTATACTCTTTAGAAGAGAAATCAGAGCTGTTAAGTCTGTGCGTTTATGAGAACTGCTGCCTCCCACATACATATTTAATTTGCTGTGTTTCCTCCAAAGCTGCTTTCCTCTTTAATTTTTCTTAAATTAGTTGAAGGCAGCTCCAGGCAATTTAGTCAGTGTTCAATTGCTAAGCAAGATTGTAGAAAGCCTTGATGATGGACTGAGGCGGCACTGGCTGTTAGGAGTCTGAACTGATGCTTGATTACTTGGAGGCTGAGCACTGATTAGTTTTGAGTGACAGCATGTGGAGACTTTTGCCCAAATGGCTCCTGTGGTGACTGCCATTCATGTCGAGTTTCCTTGCTAATGGGTAGACCTGACTGGGACTTGGCATTTCAGTTCCACAGCCAAAAAAGAAGCCAATGAAGATGTGGAAAAGTTATTTCGCTTCTCTCTGCCTTATTTTTGCCATCTGGAAAATGGGGATATTAGGAGGATTACTGACTATACTTAATATATGCAGACGGTGCCTAGCATGTAGTAAGAACTGAATTAGGTTTGGCACCATCATCATTGTTGTTGTTACCTGGGACTCCATAGAATTCCAGGCATGATTACAGGTTATAGGAGCTTGTCTATTTTACCTGATTATCTCCCTGCTCCTCGCCCTTACTAAGCCAGAAAAATATCACCCAACCTAAAACCCTACCTAGGTGATTTCTGACCAGTGTCATCTGGTAGATGATAAACTCAAGAAAGTATGAGTTCTTTTAGATGTCATGAATTTCTTCCTTCTCCTCCTCCTCCTCCTCTTCTTCCTCCTTCTTCTTTGTCTTCTTCTTCTTCTTCTTCTTCTCCTCCTCCTCCTCCTCCTCCTCCTCCTTTGTGTGTGTATGTGTGTGTCAGTCATGGAGTATACACTCTGGGCCTGGGCTCTGTCCCTGAGCTTTTGTGCTCAAGGCTGGTGTTCTACCACTTTTAGCTTTTTGGTGGTTAATTGGTGATAAGAATCTATAGACTTTTCTGCCTGGGCTGGCCTTGGATCTAGATCTTCAAATTTCAGCCTTCTGAGTGGCTAGAATTGTAATAGGATTACAGATATGATCCACTAGCACCTGGCTCATCATGAATTCTTCTAATATTTAAAGCAAAGCATTTGTAATTCCCTTTTAATATTCAATAATCAGCTTATTAAAGTTCAAGTTTTCTCATCTGCAAAGTGGGAACATTAAACTCAATCTCATAGGCTGCCCTGACAGTCAGATGATACTATAAACATGGAAGCTGTTTATAAACTATGAAAAATAATTAAGCTAGGAGTATAGCTAATGGTAGAGCACTTAACCTAGAACATATAAGGCCCTGGGTTCTATCCCCTGTACTATAAAAAAGAAAAAGGAAGAGGCTATATAACAAAATGTTTTATGATACAGGTATGAACAGCTCCTTAAGTCAGGTCTGAATATAGAAAGGATGGCAGAGGTGGGAAAGGTCACCTTCCTTTTGGAACTCAGGACTGAAGGATCTGTAGAGGAACTGAACTGAGATGTTTCTTTACTCCAGTACATGGAAATGTCATTTTTCAGGGTCCACAGTGGAGACTTGCCTGGGACACGTTTTCCACACTGGGCAGCCATAATTAGGGAGTGTTCACCTAATGTGTGGGCTGCAGAGGTGCATGTGGAAGCCTTCAAGGCTGAGTTTCCCCTATTTGCTTTTCTAAATGTTGGCTTTCCCAGGATAAAATGATCTTTCTGTAAATACTCCAAGTCCCCTGAAACGAAGACTTCCCTCACAGGAGTGAATGATGCTTCCTGTTACTGTTACTCTGGTAACATATGAAAAATACTTGCTTTTTCCATTGGATCTATCTGCAAGGACCTTTTCAAAGTGTGTTTTAAACAAGATCCTAGTGTCTAGACTGCCACTAAAAGGGACTGGCATTGAATCTACCAAATGAGAATGGTTTGACCACAGTCAATTAGGTGTCTCATGTTTTTCTCAAAACTACTGTAGAATCTTTTGTTTTGTTTTGTTTTGTTTTGTTTTGTTTTTTGGTCAGTCGTGGAGCTTGAACCCAGGGCCTAGGTGCTGTCCCTGAGCTCTTTTGCTCAAGGCTCACACTCTACCACTTTGAGCTACAGCACCATTTCCAGTTTTCTAGTAGTTACTTGGAGATAAGAGTCTCACACACATTCTGCCTGGGCTGTCTTCGAACCACACTCCTCAGATCTCAGCCTCCTAAGTAGCTGGGATTACAGGAATGAGCCACCAGAGCCCTGCTTCACTGTAGAATCTTCTTAGCAATGTCCCTCAATCAAAGTCGCTTGAGGGAGTTGCTGGGCCCACTCAATGTTTCTAATTCGGTAGATAGGAGAATTTGCAAGCCCACCAAGTTCCCAAGTGTGGCTTCTGTAGCTAGAGGGGAGGAGGAGGCAAGGAGGATAGTTTGAAAGTCTCTGTTCCTCAGTCGGTTGCTGTTGCTTTGTACCTAGAGTATATTCTGACATTGATAAATGCTACTGTAGATTTATGAGCCCCTATTAAAGGCACTTTGAAGGCCTATCTTGTTGACCAGAGCAGTTAGAGCCCTAGCTAAGAGCTCTTAATTGTCCTAAGCACTCTTGTTCTTTATCCGTGGAAGATGCACAGATCCTGTGCTCAAACTTACCAATGCCAGTCATGTCTCTCTTTTCTTTGTGCAATTGTCAAAGTTTGAACAACATTTTCCTGTTACACAAATATTTATAATCACTGAATTTTAAAAAGTGAACTTAATTCTTTGCTAAAGGAAACATATTTAAGATTGCTTGGAGATACAAAAGAATTAGGGGAAATTGTATAGTGGCTTTTAATTTAAGTGAGCTTTTGTGTGCTCTCTATCAAAGACAAAAATTTTATCTGCAGTCAAGAAAGTCAGAAATCCAGACTTCTACAACCATCTCTATGAGTTCTCTGTGTGCAGAGTATATTCCCTGGTGCCTAACTCTAAATATCTAGGTCAATTCTTTTGAAGCATTATGGGGATGTGATGTATGAAATATGACATAAACAGTTAAAATGTAATTGTATTAAAATAATCATAGTATATTCATTAAAAAAATTTTAGGCTTAAAAAATGGAAAGTTTTTCTAATGGGATTTCATGCCTTTTACTACTAGTGTGCTTGTCTATATGTTCTTTTAGATTAAGGTTTACTGGGGGAGATCAGGGTAAGACAAGACCTGGCTATATAGCTCAAGCTGGCCTCAAACTCTGAATTTTTCTGGCCTCCAGGATGTTAAGATGACAGAAATGTGCCACTCAATATACCTGGCCTTGTTTTAATATTTTTGGTAGTAGTAAGGTTTAACTCATGGCCTTGTACCCTGCAACTTAAGTCATACTACCCTACCCCCACCCTATTTGCTTATTTCTGAAGTTATTTTTAAGTTAGGGTCTTGTGTTTTTGTTGAAGCCAGCTTCAGACCATGATCTTCTACCTCTGCCTCCACCTTCCTCTTAACTAAGATTACAGGCATAGGCCACCATACCAGCTGGCATTTAAGTTCTTATTGTCTGCTGCACAAGGCTTTGTTTCTTCACAATTGTTGGCACTCTTCAAGTATATATAGATAGTTAGGATTTCTCAAAAAGGGCTTGGGCACATAATTCCCTTATGTAACAATCAGCCTACTAGTGCTTGGCCTTTTCAGTTTTAATCTTTAAATATGTTACACATTTATAAGATTATTTCTTTGTTGCTTTGTATGTCCCTCCCCCATGGTATAACCCCTGCTTTCACTGTATTTGATGTCAGTATAATTTGTGGACAAGAAGGGAAAAAACAAATCGTTTAAATAGGGATACAGGTGGACCCATTGCAACAATGAGATGTACAAGTCATTATGTCGAAAACAAACTTTACAACTTTGCTGGGGGCGGGGGGGGGGGGGGGGGGGGGGGGAGGGGAGGGGAGGAGGATTGGTTGGGGGAGGGGGAGAGGATGGAAAGGGATGAGAAGGGGAAACAAAGGAGGAGGCTACAATGCTTGATAAGAAATGTACTCATTATCTTGCCAATGTAATTTTAACCCCTCTGTACAGTATTTTCACAATTAAAAAAAATGTTCTAGCTGAGAAGCCCAGCCAGTAGCAGAGCCCTAGTTTCTCAAGGTCTGTCAGGAGATCATTTTGGTTAGTGCTTGATCTCATTCCTCCTTGTCTTCATCCCTGACTTGGGGACCTCTGAGTGTGACCTCATGGAGTGTCTAGTTCAGGATACACCAAATATAGCTCAGTTGCCAAACACCTGTGTTGTTACAGTTCATCCTGAATACCTCTTTATTATGATAATCAGGGTGGTTGCATACAAATTCTTACATCACCAATGCTTCAGAATATTGCTCTCGTTGTTGTTGTTTTTTTTTAAAAAAAGAGTATGATGTAATGTTTTATGATTGCAAAAGCATATCTTCTCTGTATGTGTCTTTCTCTAGAATGTTTGGGAAATAAGAGAAAGCCTGAAAGCCTGAAAGAGAATGGTTTAATGACCCACAATCCTACCACCACAAGAAAACCATGATTAACATTTTTGCTTAAGAACCTGGATGATGTTCTTTAAAAGTGTATACAGCCGGGTGCTGGTGGCTCACGCCTGTAATCCTAGCTACTCAGGAGGCTGAGATCTGAGGATCGCGGTTCAAAGCCAGCCCGGGCAGGAGAGACCGTGAGACTCCTATCTCCAATAAACCACCAGAAAACCAGAAGTGGCGCTGTAGCTCAAGTGGTAGAGTGCTCACCTTGAGCTGAAGAGCTGAGGGACAGCGCCCAGGCCCAGAGTTCAAGCCCCATGACCGACAAAAAAATAAAATAAAATAAAAGTGTATACAAAGCTGGGTGCTAGTGGCTCATGCTTGTAAATCCTAGCTACTAGGAGGCTGAGATCTGAGGATCAAGGTTCGAAGCCAGCCTAGGCAGGAAAGTCTGTGATACTCTTTATCTCCAATAAACTCCTACAAAGCTGGAAGTAGAGCTGTGGCTCAAGTGGTAGAGCTAACCTTGAGTAAAAAAAGCTCAGGGACTACACCTAGGAGACTGGCACCAAGAAGTGTACATGAATTTTAATGGACTCATACTCCTCTTAATTTATTTGTATTGATTACTTAACAATAAGGTATAATAAACACCCTTCTGTCATTGATTGTGAGATTGTGACATTGTGTCTAGTGGCTGAGAAATCCTCCCTATATGTACTATATATGATATTTATGCAATTTTGAATGGCTTTTTCCACTGTTATAAGTAATCCACTCAGTTTTGTTGCGAATAGTACTAATACACTATTTTTGGAAGCCATTGTGGTCACAGTTACCAATTTTAAGTAGATATAAATTCTGAGTCACCCATCCCACTTTTTGAAATGTTCTAATAAATGCTTGTTGACATATATTAAAAAAATGTAAAAGATGGTGATTACTGAATCATTGCCAGTAGTACCACACTGCTGTAGTTATTTATGGAGATTCCTTAAATAAGTTCTTTCATGTATTGATGCAGTCATTACAGTGTAGTTAGTTAAGAGGCTATTTGCATAATATATGACATTTTAAAAGACAGGTTCTATACTACTGTGCCTTCATTTGAAATAATTAATTTTTTTAAATCGGGACTTGAACTCAGGGACTCATGCTCTCTCATTTGGTATTTGATGGTGAATTGGTGAGGGAACCTTTCAGACTTTTCTGCTCAGGCTGGCTTTGAACTGTGATCTTCCACATCCCATCTCCCTGAGTAGCTAGGATTCTAGGTGTGAGGCACCAGCACCTATTTGTACTGGCTAATTTTTCGGTTATAACAAGTATGTGTCAAGCTTACAATGTCTAAAGTCAAGGATGAGAAAGCAAACAGCAAACATTCTTATACAGAAATACCTGTCACATCTTTGATTATTTAGGATAAATTGTCAACAATTAGCTTCTCCCTCACCAGCCATTTGCAATTGCCCAATTATTCTAGGCTTGGTGTTGGGTACAAATACTTACCTTTTAAGAAACAGTCTTAACCCCTGTTTTCACTGTATTTGATGTCAGTATAATTTGGGGAGGGGAAGGGAAAAAAAACAAAATGTTTAAATAGTGATACAGGTTGACCCATTGTAACAATGAGATGCATAAGACACTATGTTGAAAAACGAACTTTATAATTTAGGTGAGGGCAGGGAGTGTAGTGTGGAGGTGGGAGCAAAGGGATGGTAGGGGAAAAACAAAGAGGAGGCAACAATGCTTGATAAGAAATGTACTGATTGCCTTGCTCATGTAACTGTAATCCCCTGTACAGTATTTTCACAATAAAAAACCTATTTAAAAAAACAAACAGTCTTGCAGCTATTGTTTTAGTTGCTCTTTGTGGAATAATCTATCCTTCTCCCTGAGAGTTGAAAGACCATTTTATCATATGCTAGGTTCTTACAAGTACTTGAATCTAACTGTGGCTAAATTCAGCTTCGTTCCATTACTTTGTATTCTTGTCCTTATTGTGGATTTGTTCATTCACTTATTCTGTATATGGAGTACCAATGCCGTGCTGGGCACTTTTGATGCTAGGGAAATTGATAAGAGAGAGAAAGAGTCCATCTTTACATACTTGTTCTTACCAAGAGGAGACATTTCTCCTTCTGTCCATTCTGATTCTTTGTTGCTTGCATATAACAACTTTCATTTTGCTTTTTCAAGTGTATGTATGTCTTAATGGCTTTGCTAATTCTAATATTCCTTCAATTGGTTCTCTTAAGTTTTCTAGGTCAATGATCATATAATCTTGAATAATGATGACGTTGCCTTTTTCATTTTAATTTTCTTACCTATTCTTACTTTCTCTTGTGGTGCTAAATAGAACTAAAGGAGTTTGTTTTGTTTTGTTTTGTTTTGTTTGTGCTAGTCCTGGAGCTTGAACTCTGAGCCTGGCCTGGGAGCTGTCCCTGAGCATTTTTGCTTAGGAAAAAAACCCAAGGATATCTACTGTATAATAATAATTATTATTATATTATTGTTATTATTATTATAGATGATGATGATGATGATGATGATGATGCAGTCAGATGTGGGTGGTTCCTGCCTGTAATCCAAGCTTCTCAGGAGGCTAAGATCTGAGGATTGTGGTTCAAAGCCAGCCAAGGCAGGAAAGTCTGTGAGACTTTTATTTTTTGGATTTCACTTTAAACTTAGTTATTTCTATTTTTTTATTTTTAAATATTATTGTCAAAGTGATGTACAGAGGGGTTACCATTACATAAGTAAGGTAGTGAGTACATTTCTTGTCCAACTTGTGACTCTCATCTCTAATTAACCAGTACAAAGCAAGAAGTAGAGCTGTGGCTCATGTAGTAGAATGGCAGCCTTGAGGGAAAAACCCAAGCAAGAGTACAGAAACCCTGGGCTCAAGTGTCAGCATCCACACACACACACACACACACACACACACACAACCACTTCTTAGATCAAATCAACACTTTCTATGATGCACACAAAAATCAACATACAAAATTCAGTGGCTTATACTAGTTATTGCAAATAAGGCAAACCATGGGACCTAACAAGTATATGTCCAAGTCAAGCAGAAAAGGTCAGATAAGTTGATGTTAGGGGAATGAACCCCAAGATAAGTATTCAAATGTTCTTTTTCATGCAATTGTTTCTAACATATTTATAAGATGATTTCTATGTTGCTTTGTATGTCCCTCCCCCACGGTATAACCCCTGCTTTCACTGTATTTGATGTTGGTATAATTTGTGGAGGGGAAGGGAAAAAACAAATCGCTTAACTAGGGATACAGGTGGACCCATTGCAACAATGAGATGTACAAGTCGTTATGTTGAAAAAATGAACTTTACAACTTTGGTGGGGGGGGGTGTGGGAGGATCAGGTGGGGGAGGTGGGGGAAGTATGGGAAGGGATGGGAAAGGGAAACAAAGAGAAGGCAACAATGCTTGATAAGAAATGAACTCATCATCTTGCCCATGTAATTGTAACTCCTCTGTACGGTATTCTCACAATAAAAAAAAAACAACAACAAACTTCACAATTTAGGCCCGGGGATGGGGGGTGGAGGGTGGCGGGGAGGTGGGAAGGAAGGGATGGTAGGGGAAAAACAAAGAAGGCAACAATGCTGGATAAGAAATGTACTCATTACCTTGCTCAGGTGACTGTAACCCCTTTGTACAGTATTTTTATAATAAAAAAAACAATTTAAAAAATTCAGTGGCTTTTCAAATGTCTTAAGGGTATTTATTGGCTCTATTTTGTTAAATCCTTCTTAAACCTTTTGTGCCGTTATTTATTCTCTGTAGATTCTGCTTTGAGAGGTGTTCTGGGCCTCATTTCCTTTTTAAGTTATTAATATTAGTTTTATAACAGCTTTATAAAACAAATTGCAAAGTACCCATCTTTTTATTCCCTGGTAGTCAAAATGTCATAGAAATAGACAGTTTTGTGAAACTTGAGGGAAATGGTTTGTGAAACTTCTAGACCTTGTCCTTTGTTAATGGTTAGTTCAAGTTTTCTATTTTTTTATTCCATTTTGATCATTATAACTTGTCCTTACAATTCCATTTTGATTTCTAAATTTTTAGCAAGGATTTATAATCTTTTTGTTAAAAAAGAACTTCTTTTGTATCTGCATCCCTAGTTAATGGAATTTTAACAAAGTAAAAGTCAACACAAGGATCTTTCTCTACCAGAAAAAAAATGGTGATGCTGGGGACTGAACCCATACCCTTATACATGCTCCTTAAGTGCTCAACTATTGACCCACATCCCAAGCCCTTCATTAAAATTTACAATTTGTTTTTCTGGGTGATATTTACAGTGACAGGTGTATTTCTTTTAAACCATTAAACAAAATTCAAAGACAAGTTTCATAAAATGAATATCATTCTATATGCCAGGGTAAATAGCTAGTTTATTTATATTACATATATACTGAAGTGGGTATGTGGAGCCATCTTTGATTTGGTGGGTACTGGCATTGTGATTTCTAACAGAGACTAATGAGTAGCATCTGGATGTTTCATTAGAAAGCCTAGAAACCTCCCCCAAATACTACGGTGGCCATTAGATGCTGTTGTACGTAGCATGGCCAGGGTTTGTATGAGAGAATTTCTGACAGTCTGTTCCCTTGTTCCTTATTTCTTTTGTTTTCAAGATCAGTGTTTCTAAATAAAAATATTAGCTTCCTAGAGAGAGCCCTTCTCTTCATCTTGGGTTCTTAAGGGCTTTTATCTGACTTTGGAGGAGATCAGTAAACAATTCTCCTGGGCCCATAGACGACAGACGTGGCTTCATTGGTCTTTTGTCATCTCTTGCCTGGTCTGCCACATTCTCTGTGTAATGACTGCGCCTCTGAGAGGTCCAGGAGATTAAGTGGCTAAGTGGTACGAGTAATGTGGTGACACAATAGCAGCGGCAGCTGATAAATGAGGATTGCAATTACACACACCGTTCCCTACTCCCTGCCAAGATTTGGAAGGAAAAACAAGGTTAGAAGACTTTGCTCAGTTCTGAGAAAGAGCTTAAGACCTGTGACTTTTGCCATGGCAATGGTCCTATGAATTTTTGGCACCACGCAACCTGTTCATTGACTTGGTTAGAGACCCCTGGCTTGACCCCTTCTCACCTTGTGCTGCTTTCTCGATTGAAGGTTTGTGCTACAAGAAGGCATCATCAGGCTGGATTGCTGCTGCATACACTCCCTGCAGCAGATTTAAACAATGACAGATGTTTCTTGCACATAGCAGACTTGGGTGTTATAATTAGGGTTTCAGGAGATGAATCATAGATCCCTGAACTGGAATGAAAGCAAGCCTGGGGCCTGAGCAGTTTGTAGGGATGTAAGGTCAACCTCTAGATCATACAGATAGGGAATCCTTCTGTATTTGGGCTCTCCTCCCTCTCATCAACCACTACCTGCCCTTTAAAGACTCCTCTCTCCCAGTATTGGCCATAGTGAAGGCTACTTCCTGTCTGAAACTTGTCTCCTGCTTGGGTGCCACTTCCCTAGGTGGACTGTTCAGGACATATTCCTCTCCCAACAACATCTCTGTAAAGTCCTGTTTATTCTTCCAGAAAGATACAGAAGCTAGAATCCTCAAACAAAAGAATCTGAAATCATCCCCAAATCCAACTCAACAAAGATAAATCATAACCAGATTTAGCTACCAGTTATCCTACCAGCCCCTCTTTCTAGGCATGGATACAGATACTTGTTTACTCGCTTTTGTTCTTCCCAAAATGACATCTGGCAGATTCTGTTTTAAAATCTGCTTTTATTTACAGTGCATGGAATAATATTTCGATGGCAAACATGTATCTATTAATCTATTTTTGTGGTTACAATGTATTCTGTTATATAATTCTATCACTTAGCTATTCATCCCTTATTAATGGAGAAACAGACTGTTTTAAATTTTTCAATATTCAAGCCTGAAATGATCATTCTTACAGCTAAATCATTACCAGCACATTTGAATTTTTTCTATGACTAAGTCTCCGGAAATGGGGATTTAGGTCAAAAGGTTTACATTTTTGCCTCTTAATATGTTTTGACACCCTGCCTTTGAGAAAAACTGCACAAATTTATATTCCTGTCACCTATGTGTAAATGGTTGCTTGTCAGCACAGTTGCCTGTGGCAAATATTATCTATTCTGTAAGCTGTACAAAGTGTCATCAAAATGTCTTAATTTGTATCTCTTTGGATTTTAGTACAATTGAAATAGTTTTCTTGTTTGTTACCTATTTGTCTTTAGGCCATGTGTTGGGTGGTTCGTTATTTCTTAATAGTTTGTAAGCAGTTTAAAAAAAGTCATTAAAGAATGACTAAATGTGTAACAGGCTCTGTTAGAGGGTAGATAGAGTGGGAGGGATAGGGAAAACTCCTTAAATATTGTCCATGTACTTTGTATGCATATATAAAAATATCAGTGAAACCAGTTGAAGTTGTTTTTTTGTAATGGGGAGAGGATGCAGGGGTATGGTAGAGGGGGTGAATTTGATCAGGAGACATTATGTGCCTAGAGGGGAAAATCACAATGAAACTCCTTTGGACTACAGTATATACTAATAAAAAAAAGAAATTACATAAAAGAGCTAAGTATAGAATTTTCAAAAGTAAAAATCTTCTTTAAAACATTTTGATATTTTGTGTTTTGATCTACAGAAGTGTGGTTTTATTTTCTGTTTTCACTTTGAAAGACTTAAAGTCTGTTTACTGTTCCTTTAGAATTTCTGCTTTTGTGTAATACATAGTTTCGGGAGGTAGGAAGGGGTTTTTCTTTGGCTCTTTGATATCTAATTTTCTCTTGTATTTTTCTAATGTTCCTTTTCAGATCTAAGTTATAATTCTTTGGGAATGCATTTGGGTGTAAGCTTTGAGGTAAAGATCTAATTTGCCTTGTGTCAATGTTTTAGCTTTTCTAATATCATCTAATACATATTTTTTCTTCACTCACTGGTTTTAAAGCTCAAATCACATGCATTTTTCCTCCTGGGTCTGTGGTATCTGTTCTATTCTACTGATGTGAGTGAGGATCATGGCTGTAATACCCACTCTCCTGGGTATAACATATTACTGCCCTGGGAAATGGGTCAGGAATGCTAAGGACCAGGAAGATAAACAGTGGATGAAGGTGGATTCTCATCACTTCTCACCTAGGTGGTGCTAGAGGGAGGAATTGCCTACCACAATTCTCTTCCTGGAGACAAAGGCTAATTTGGTTTCTTGGCTTGACTAGAGGCTGAAAATGGAGCTTTCTAGCTCAATTCTTCTTCCCTATATGGGAATCCTATAAAGTTTTTGCATGTCATTGCATGTTTGGAACCATAGAACAGACCTGGTAGATCTCTCTGGAATGTGATTCATTGGATAATCAAAAGGAACTTCACTGACCAGGCACATTGTTGTTTGCTAGATTAAAATAAACTCAGATATCTTAGTGAATAGAATGTAAGACTCAAACATCATAGGCTGGGGGCTGGGAAGGTGGCTCAGTGGTAGATCGCTTGCCTTGCATGCCTGAGGCCCTGGGTTCGATTCCTCAGCACCACATAAGCAAAAAGAAAAAAGCCGGAAGTGGCGCTGTGGCTCAAGTGGTAGAGAGCTAGCCTTGAGCTGAAGAGCTGAGGGACAGCGCCCAGGCCCAGAGTTCAGGCCCCACGACCGGAACCCCCCCCCCCAAAAAAAAAACATCATAGGCTGGGAAGGTGGCTCACTGTTAAAGTGCTTGCCTTGCATGCATGAGGCCCTCAGCACCATGTAAGCAGAAAAAGACGGAAGTGGTGCTGTGGCTCAAGTGGTAGAGCACTAGTCTTGAGCTGAAGCACTGAGGGACAGCACCAATGCCCAGAGTTCAAGCCCCATGACTGACAAAAAAAAACAAAAACAAACAAACAAAAAACACCTGAAACATCAATGCTTGTTTAGGATAAGACAAACACAATGAAACATAAAAGGTCGTGATTTCCCCCAATTGGGGTATTTCATACTATGCTCCCAGAATCTACAGGGGAAGGTACAAGTTTGCTCTCATTGCTCTTTTGGGGTGTTGGTGAAAAAGTTTGAGAAGAAATGTCCCACGTGGATGCCATACTCCAATACTCAGAATAGAGTGAAACAGTGAGCAAAATACACAGCTTTATCAGTTTTTAAAATTTTTATTTTGTATTTAATGTGTACTTCTAAGCTTCCACTTCAGGAAACAAACAAAAAAGAGGTTTATTTTAGATCTTCTTTTGCACTAAAATTTACTCTCTACACATTACTTTTTCTGTAACTCACAAATTTCAGTAAGGGCTCTATACTTTCATTGGTTTCAAAATATTTTTAACTTAAGATCCTTCTTTGACCCCAGTGTTATTTTGAAATAGGTTGTTTAATTTCCAATATTTGGGGATTTTCCAGCTATCTTTCTGTTACTGATTTTTAATTCGGTTCCACTGTGGTAGTGAGCATGTAGTATATGATTCCCATTACTTTAAATTTGTTGTGTCTTATGATTCAGAATGTGGTCTGTATTGCTGAACTTTCCATGAGAGCTTGAGAAAAGTGTGTATTCTGCTCTTGGAAGGCTTAGTCTACTGATGCCCTTTATATACAACTGATTAATTGTATATTTTACTTCAGCTGTGTCTTCATGATTTCTGCCTGCTGGAGTTGATTCTTTTTTTTTCTCTGTCTTGTACTGGAGATTGAACTCAGGGCCTGCTAGGTAGGTGCTCTGCCACTTGAGCCACAACTCTAGCCTTTATTTATGTTAGGTATTTTGGGGATAGGGGTCTCTCATTTTTGCGTAAGGATGAACTTGGACTGAAATGCTTCTACTGATGTCTATTGCATAGCTGAGATTATAGTTGTAACCACCACACACTCAGCTTATTTGTTGAGATAGGCTCTTGCTAACTTTTTCAATGGCTAGGCTCATACCAGTATCTTCCCACTATCCATTTTCAAGTATCTGGGATTATAGGCATGAGCCATTGTGGCTGGCAAGCATTTCTGCTGCAGGAGTGATGTCTTCACAATAACCAGATTCACCTGCTTCCCTGGGATTCTATTAACTTTTTTTTTTTTTTTTTTTTTTGGTGGTCATGGGGCTTGAACTCTGGACCTGGGTGCTGTCCCTAAGCTCTTCAGCTCAAGGCTAGCACTCTACCACTTGAGCCACAGCACCACTTCCAGTTTTCTGAGTGGTTTATGGGAGGTAAGAGTCTCAAGGAGTTTCCTGCCCAGGCTGGCTTTGAACTGTGCTCCTCAGATCTCAGCCTCCTTAGTAGCTAGGATTACAGGCGTGAGCCACTGATGTCTAGCTTTCTATTAACTTTTTTTCTCATGGATTTTGATGCTGTTGTTAGGCAGATGTAAACTTTAGAGATTATATACCTTCACTGTGAATGAGTCGAAACCTTTTCAGGGTGTGTACAAGCTGAAAGTCATTACTGGCAAACTTTATATCCCCACTTGGTACCAGTTGCTCATGTAATGTTTCCATTATTACCTGTGAATTGAGCTGTCTTCCTGACTTAAACAGAACTCTGCTCTATTTTGACTTTCTTTGTAGGGAGGGGGCGGGGAGAAAAGGCTTTGCTCCAATTTCCTGGACTAATTCTTTATTCAGGCCAAAATGGTAGGACCCTCTTCTATTGAGGCCATGATTTCAAATAATTTCTTTATTGAACCCTGTATGGGCTGTAGAGCGCACTTTGGCTAACGGACTGGTTCCGCACCAGTAAACCACTTGAAAGTTAAAGAGGTTCACGCTTAGGAAAACATCAACTCATTGTGTAATGCGAGCTTAGCGGCTTGTGAAGGGCTCTTTCCCTTACTGTGCAACAAGAGAAAAGCAAACAAAACAGCCCTTTCAATTAAATCAGATTTTCTGGATTTCAGATGAAAGGCAGGTGTTTCTCTTTTAATAATAAGAACAGAGCATGTGGCCTCCTCAGCTAACATCCCAGATAGGAAATGAGTAATGATGGTACAAGAGCTGTGATCTATCTATCTTTCTTTCTTTCTTCCTTCCTTCCTTCCTTCCTTCCTTCCTTTCTTTCTTTCTTTTTTTTTTGGGTCCGGTCGTGGGGCCTAAACTCTGGGTCTGGGCGCTGTCCCTCAGCTCTTCAGCTCAAGGCTAGCACTCTACCACTTGAGCCACAGCACCACTTCTGGCTTTTTTCTTTTTGCTTATGTGGTGCTGAGGAATCAAACCCAGGGCCTCATGCATGCAAGGCAAGCGCTCTACCACTGAGCCCCACAAAAAAAACTCTTGTTTCTATCTCTTGGAGTTCATTTCAATTAGCATCATTTAATAAAGTCATATGTATATAGCTATTGAGCTATTATGATCCTCTGCTAGGAATATCCTAGGAGTGTACTAATTATTACAGATGAGGGAAACCATGGAGCCTATGTTTCTTTGGGTCTGGCTTACTTCACTTAATATGATTTTTTCCAAATCTTTCCTTACAAATGGGGCAATGTCATTCTGATGGAAGCATAGAATTCCATTGTGTGTGTGTGTGTGTGTGTATGTGTGTGTGTGACATTTTCTTGATCCATTGATCTTCTGAGGGGCATCTGGGTTGATACCATATCTTAGAGATGGTAAATAATCGTGACAGAAGTAGACACGGAGGGGGTTTTTCTTCTCTTTTTTTAATGAATGGAAATGAGCTATATACAGTGCGCATCTTGGGCTCAAAAGAAAAGTGAGAATACTTGTTTGAGAAGATAATGCAAGCCAACACAGTAAGGAGGGTCCTGGCACACAGTTAAGTCTTGAAGGGCCGTCCGTGTCTCACAAAGGTCTTTAACCCACCTAGCAGTATTATTCATGTAGTAAGTATTCCCACCTGACAGATGAAGATACGGAGGCACAAAAAGATGTTAGGTTAACTTGCCCAAGAAGTTACTGACCTACAGCCAATCAGTGGCAGAGCAGGATTTATATCTAGAGCCCTTGCCCATCTTTCTAACCACCCCACCATTCTGATTCTTCATGTCAGTCATAGAAAACTGTGGATGCAGAAGTGCCAGCAGTTGGTCATGTGTTAGAGCAGACAGTGGAAAATGTAATCAGCTTCCTGACATTAAAAAAAAAATCATATACAGAGTAATTCCCCTGCAGGTCATTTACCCATTACTGACTAAAAAGAAAAACTGCTGCCACTGATAATAGAAGGCTTTTGCCCTCTTTCAGGCAAGAGTTTATGTGTTCAAATAATCACGTGGCATATGCTATTTGATGTATCTACTAAATCTGTTACTGAGAGCCTGTTTCAGATACTTGTTTTAAAGACTGACCCTTTCTATTCTGGTGCTGGTGGCTCATGCCTATAAATCCTAGTTACTTAGGAGGCTGAAATTGGAGAATTAAGGTTTGAAGTCAGCCCAGGCAGGTAAATCCATAAGACTTATCTCCAAATAACCAATAACAACCTAGAACTGGAAGCATGGCTCAGGTGGTAGAATACCAGTCATGAGCCAAAAAAAAAAAAAAACTGTGCAAGAGCAGCCTGGTCCTGAGTGCAAGGCTCAGTATAGGAGGAAGGACAAAAGGAAGAAAGGAAGGAAGGAAGGAAGGAAGGAAGGAAGGAAGGAAGGAAGGAAGGAAGGAAGGAAGGAAGGAAAGGAGGGAGGGAGGGAGGGAGGGAGGGAGGGAGGAAAGGGGAAGGGAAAGAGGAAGGGGAAAGGAAGATCTCTTCCACTGAAATAGTCTGTTTCCCAATAGGTAACATGTCAAAGAGTCACAGAGTTGTGACCTGTTGGCTCCTCTGGGGTGCCGGCCTCATTGCCCCCATTCTACACTTCCCTGTCAATGCTGTCCTCAAATTATAGCAGAAGTCTACAGTGCCTTTAGCACTTCTGCATTAGCACATCCAATTCTTCATGGTCCAACTAAAGATAGAACCTGCATTAGCACACTTGCTAATAGCTGCCATGTTTCAGACTGTTCACCCCAACTTGAGCAATGACATTTCTATTGACTTGACCAAATAAGAATAAAGAACACTCCTGAATTGTGTGAAATAAGCCTCACTTTCCAACAATACATAAAAACACCTCAGTGACTCAATAAATTGTAGTTCAGCATCAGCCTGGGAAATTCTTCAGGTGAGAATGGTAAGACCCCATCTCAACAGACAAGCTGGGCATGGTGGTATCTTAGTATTCTGGAAGACCAGATAGGAGGATTGCAGTCCAAGGCTGGCTGAGCAAAAAATGCAAGAACCTAGCTGAAAAATCAAAGGGATAGGGATATAACTCAAACACCTGCCCAGCAAGTGTGAGGCCTAAGTTCAAATCCCAGTAAAGCCAAACAAAAAGAAAGAAAAGGTATCTCTTTACTTAATCATTCATAAGATGAGTTTCTCCTATAATCAGGAAATAATGTTTCTGGCTGTTCTGCTTTCTTCCAGTGTATGTGGGGAAGTCTCCTAAAGAGGGCACAGCTTCAGCAGGAAACTGTTTACAGGGCAAGGACAGACGTAGGCTGAGAAAGTTGAACCATTTATCTGAGCTCCCAGCCCTGAAAAAGGAACCACAGGTATTGGGGAGGGGGTAGGTATTTTATCCCAGAAACTAAGATGTTGTATGAATCTTGCCTTGAATGTACTTTCTTAAACAAGGCAAGTCCTCAACTTGTGAGTGGACTGAGGGTTCAGCTGGAGGGTTAGCCACATGCTCATGTGGCACACACAGTCCCCTTCTCTATGATTGTCAAGTCCCAGAAGCTGGTCCTGCTTCAGCCCCACTGGGGTTATGGTGACATCTGAACAAAGCAGAAGTGGATATATGACTTTCTAGTTTGCCCTTGAAGATAAAGTCATTAACTTCTGTAGAAAAAGCACTGCTCAGGCTTCCAGCAAAATGTGAAAGCACTAAGAGTTCTGGTGAATTTCTGCTAAAATGCCTCGCCCTAACTGCTGGCTGCATTCACTCTGCTCCATTCTGCCTTCTTGCATAAATGGCTGAGGCATTGTTTGCACCTGTGCTGTTTATCGCCTAAGAAGCTATTTTCAGAAGTTTTGCAGATAAAACATTTCTGACAATCTGGGACTTTGTTTATGAAAACTTCTTGCTTGGAGGAGATGGATAAATCTGTATAGAACAGCTTGTATGTCCTTACATACTGTTTTCCCTCTAGAGAGGGTAAATATAATTCACTTTCATTTCATATTCATACCAACATGTGTTTCTGGATAACCTCTCATTCCATTGGCAATAATTCAGTGTGAGTAGGTGAGGGTGAAGGTGCGCGTGTGTGTTTTATCTGAAGGTTTCATTTCCAACTTGGTTAACTTTTTATTTCGCCTTTCTTTTTGTTCCTGTTTTTGGCCTTTGCAGTAGTGTTTGATCATTTTTATGGGTGACAATTTACCCCCTGTGTATTTTCTTTCTTTGCCTCTGGGTCCCAGAACAACATTGAAGTTACAGCAGATTTTTTTTAATACTACAGTTTGAACTCAGAGTCTTGTGCTTACTAAACAAATGCCCTGCTATTGAGCCATGTCTCCAACTATTTTTGCTGATTACTTTTTTCTGCAGGGGGGGATAGGGGCGAGGGTGGGGCGGGGTGAGGAGGGATTGTGGGGGGAAAGAGGGTAGTCCTGGGGCTTGAACTCAGGGCCTGGTCACTATCCCTGAGCCTCTTTGTGCTCAAAGCTATTGCTCTACCACTTGAGCCACAGAGCCACTTCAGCTTTTTGAGTAATTTATTGGAGATAAAAGTCTCTGGACTTACCTGCCAGGGCTGGCTTCAAACCAATATCCTCAGATCTCTGCCTCCAAAGTAGATAGGATAACAGGTGTGAGCCACCAGTTCCCAGCTTCTGATTACTTTTGAGATAAGGTCTTACTTTTTCCCAGGCCCAGGCCTGAACTGCAGTCCTTCTCTGCATTCCCCTGCAGCTAGGATTACAGGCTCATCCACCACACTCAGCTTCTTCCTTGGAGATGGAGACTCGTGGATCTTTTTTCTTTGAGATCTGGCTTAGAAATTAGATCCTCCTGATCTCAGCATCTGCATAGCTGAGATGGCAGGTGCATGCCATTAATTGTTGAGAAGGGGTGTTACTGGTGAACTCTCTAGGTCAGCCTTGAACCATGATCTTCCTGATCTCAGCTTCCCAAGTTGGTAGGATTGCACTCTGGAGCCATTGTACCCAATTGCAGCAGATACCTTAAGTGGAACATTAGTACCATCTTTGAATCCAACTATGATCCCTTAGGAAGTGGCTGTTTTAGAAAGACTGGAGGCTGCATTCAAGTGCAGTGGTAAATGGTGCTGTGATCCATGAATAATGCCTGCTATGGGTTCAGCATGAGGTGATGTGTGTGCGGTATATTTACATTTTTGTGTGAGCCAACAGATGATTTAAGAATTTGAGGAAGAAAAAAAACCTTGTGTTTCCAGAACTAAAGTGTCCATACTTAGACTGCTTATGTTCAATGCCTTTTTGTTATTTTTTTAAATAGTACTTGAGTTTTCAAAGGAAGTCTATAAATCTAATCTTATAGCCATACAAAAGTACTGCTGAGGCCTGCTAGATAGGACTGGACTCCCAGAATCGGCCTGTGAGATGTGTCCTGCCACTCTCAGGACACACTTTGCTTCCCTCAACAGAAGAGAGGAGAGAATAGCATAGCTCATGTTGGGTATAGGACTCCATGGCTTGACATTCCCAGTGGCCCTGGTTGATCCCTTACTGAGTGATTGACAGAAGCACTCTGCATGCTTCCTAGTCAATAGAAACATCAGTCTTTTTTTAGAGGGAATGACTTCTTTCCCTGGAAGGCTTGTGGCATGTCATAGTGCTCCAGCCTCTGTCGCCATGGCAGCCTTATTACACCCACATCTATGGGGTCAGCTGCCTATTTAATTTTCTCTAGATGTGAATGAGGCAAAGGCCTGGACCCTGCTCTCGGAGGCATTGCACATGGGCCACAGACACCCAGAATTGAGCATTGTCTCTAGGTTTGTGTAGCCTTGAGCATCTTCCTATGAAGGCTAACTTAAGCTGGGGGCTTCATGCAGGTCTCCAAAGAGCTCAGAGTTACCCTAGATGACCTAAGATTCCTAGCCCCTGACTAAAGCCCTGAAAGAACTCCAGGATAATAGGCAACCTATGCAAAGAGCTTTTTAATGATGTTAGGTCATCAGGCTAAGATTTATTGTGTAGCTCACTCTCATAGTCAAACCTGCTGATGGGTGTCTAAGCCTTATTCATTCATTTGATTTTTAACTCGTTGAGGTAGACAGACTCCTCCATCTGAGGAAGTCAGGTAAAGCTCTTGAAGACACTGATGTTTGAACTAACTTGTGTGTGTGTGCACGCGTGCACACGCACGTGCTTGTCCTGGGGCTTGAACTCAGGGCTTGGGCACTGTCTCTGAGCTTTTTTGCTCAAGGCTAGTGTTCTACCACTTGAACCACAATGATTAATTGGATATAGGAGTTTCATGGACTTTTCGGCCCGAACGAGGTTCAAACCAAAATCTTCAGTTCTCAGTCCCCCAAGTAGCTAAAATTACATATGTGAGCCACCAGTGCCCAGATTGAACCAACATTGAAGGTTGATCACAACCCTGGACAGTGAGAAGAAGGCAGAGTCTAGTTCAGATAGAGGTAGAGGGAAGAGATGAGTGAGGTGCCCTTCCCATAGTCGGGGGTCAGCAGGCCTGTTGACTCTGTCTCTATTATAGTCACATCCCGCTACTTCTCATGCCTTTTGTCTGTCATCCTCATCCTTTGCCTGGACTTCTGTAGTGGTCTTTTCTGGATCTCTTATTTTCTGTTCTTGCCCCGTTAATGCCTCTCCTATCTTCAGTGATCACAGTGACTCAACATACATCTCTGTTCTGTTCAGCATCTGTTAGGGGCTGCCCCACAGGAAGTAATGTCCCCATTCCCCATGGGAGGTATCCTTCCTGGCATTTCTCCAGCCTTGTTTCTACTCTAGCTGTACTAGCATTCCTGCTCTTTCTTGGCCCTATCCCAGGGCCTTTTGCACTTGCTGTCTTCTCTGCTTTGGATGTTCTTCCACCAGCTATTTTGAGTGGGATCCCTGATTTTACCTAGGTTTCTATTAGATGACACTTGTTTAAAAAGGACATCCATGGTAACTATCTTCATGGTAACCGCATATATACACACACATGTGTGCACACATACGCACATGCACATACACAATGAGGAAAACACTCAAGGGTCTGCTTCACTTCTTGGAGAATTTCTATGACAGAGAAGTTCTAACTAGGTACAAAAATATCTGGATTCTGCAGGGTCCTCATAATGTTGTGCTCAAATGTAACTAACAACCATTCCTTCCCCACACATGCCCCACCCCCACTTGATCCCAACAAGGCAGAAAATTAAACAAATACAGAATCAGGGCTAGGTTGTGGGTATACCACTAGCCATAAGAAGTCCTCGACTATGTGACTAGATCAGTGCTGGGGTGTGTGGGGAGCAGTATGAGAGGCTACATCTAGTGATCCATAGCCCAAGTCTCCTACTAGAAAGCATGATGTCTTTTGTCTGTGTGCACAGGTATGTGTATGTATGTGTGTGTGTGTGTGTGTGTGTGTGTGTGTGTGTGCATGTGTGTACACATGCGCATGCCTTTCAGTCCAAGGATTTGAACTCAGAGCCTGAGCACTGTCCTTGAGCTTTTCATTCAAGGTTGATATTCTACCACTTAAGCCACAGATCCATTTCTGGCTTTTTGGTGGTTAATTGGAAATAGGAACCTCATGGACTTTTCTGCCTGGGCTGGCTTCAAATTATGATCCTCAGATCTCAGCCTCCTGAGTAGGTAGGATTACAGGAATGAGCCAGCAACACCTAGTTGAAAGGCTATTAAGTCTTAGCTATCAGTAGCTGGTGGCTGGGCTTGTCAAGCAGGGCTTTCTTACTTGTTTTCTCCTCTTCCCTTCCCCTCCCACTACACCCCTAACTTTGCTAGTTTACAGTGTCATGTGGGCTAAGAAATGTGGGACTGCAAGAACTTAAGGGTGTTACCCCTTAAGGGAAATACACCAGGAAACCATAGTTGTGGGGATTTGTTTCCTGCTCAGTCTGACTTGCTTCTTAATCAGCCGCCTTATGTGGTCAAAAAAAGCAATGGTTGAGGGTGGAGGTTAAGCATTGGGGCAATGGTGTCCCCTCCCCCAAATTGTCCCCATACCTAGGCTGAAGCTACATTGATGGGAGATTATTCATGCCAAGTCACCTTGGTACCTAGGTCTTCCCTAACTCTAACCCTTGCAATGTCTTCTGAGGAGTGTTTCAGGGTGTCCTGCATGTCTAGAGCAGTGGGAGAGATGAGCTGTCATTGACACAGGAAATGGGACAGAGTTTAAGGATTGCTTCTTTCTGTCACCTTCCTGTTCACACCTTGCTTCCAAGCCACTACCAGGAGGGATGTCTAAATATGGCCTAGGTGGGCTGGAGTTGCCAAGAAGTTCACTCTGCTGGTCTAGGTTCATATGAGAAAAACCACTGCTGTCCTAGACCCACAGGATGGCAATTCTGGGAACCACCACCAGGTCAGGGAAGCTGAGCTAAGCCCAATGTGTCCACACAGGCTGGAGAAGGACTCGTTACCTTCCTATGTTTGCTTTAAGTACTTCCTGGAAGTGAGCACACTCTAGCTAGCTAGTTCCAGCTCTGAGGACCCAGGGTACAGTGCATTGGCTATGGTGTGTGCCGCTTAGTTCTCAACCTTGTCCTTTATCTACTCCTAGGGCACTTCTTCCTCCCTTTAGGACTCTGGAAAAGTAAAGTGTAGGCCTTTCCAGAGACACAAGTCTCAAATCCCAGGGTCAGTCCCAGCTTGGCACAGTCTTTGTAAGCTCAGAGCTTACCCTGGTAGAGCCAGTTGGTGATTCAGCAACCTGGAAACTCCAGCCAGCCTGAGAAAAGAGGATTTGGTAACACCCTGCTGCCTACCCATTCCAGGAACTCCCTGCACAGGAGCAGGCCCCAAGGAAGAGGAAGTTTGACTCAGTACCCAGCCCAGGGCCAGGTCTTTGATAAGCCTTAACTCTGTGGAAGAATCTGCTTCCTCCTGGCCAAAAAAAAGGGGCGAGGGGAGGCACAGATCTGAGCTGATAGGCAGAGCACATGGCCTTCCTTACCCTCCTTCAACTGCAGGAGATGCTGGGTGCATGGCCTCCTGGGAAATTCATTGTTAGCCAAGGATGTGTTACCTAGAGCTTCCACCAGTGGGTAGGTTGTGCTATGTGCAGATTTAGATGTGGGTGGGGGTGGGGAATAACTAACTAGGGGAAATTGTCTCAGAGTAGTGTCTCATCAACCTGTTAGGCCTTAAGAACCAAGTTATCTGGACAGGAAAGTACTAGTCTCTTTCTTGGAGGGTCTCTGTGGCTTAGCAGTTATTTATTCTTTTGCATGCTTTTCTGGATGTCAGGAAGTGCACATGTCATCTCTGTTCTCAACTTTGTCACATTCTGCTAATACTGTTTGTGTAGTGTCAGTTCTGGGTGTTATTAGAGCATCAACTCTAAATAGCTCAAAGTGTTTGGCAAGTATTCTCACCTGTCCCTTGAAGATAAAATCAGTTTTTCTAAACCAAAGATGATGGGAAATGGGGTGTGGGTAGAAAGCAGGAGAAGGGAACCCCAAGTGGCCCTTGTGGGTGACCCAGCTGGAGTGGGTGACCTACTCCTGGCACCAGGGCCTACAAGCCTCACAGAGCGCAAGGAGTGTCAAGAACGCCAGCCTGCTGGAGTGGTGGGGGACAGGGGAATGTGAGGGTCAGACTGGGTTGGAAAGCTAGGAAGAAATGAGGAGGAACACTAGAGAGTGACCTGGTTGTGTTTAGGAGACCTGGGTCAGATAGACATATTTGGTGGAAGCTTGAATAAGAAACATCAGGGACACTGACAAGAATACCTTGGCATGTGTTGCTCCAGTTAGGTCTCCTTGTCTAGAGTGTGCTGCCTTTCCTGGAAGAGCCTTGGGTTAGGGTTAGGGTGGTTAGGGTTAGGGTACTTCTAGGTCTAGGTGAACTGTTGATACAAAGCCACTGAAGTTGCTTTATATCTCTTTTCCACATCCCTTTGCACCTCCCCTTTCCTTGGGAGGTACTCAGGCCTCCTTAGAGCTTCCCAGCACAGGATTTTATGTTTTCTCATAGAAGTTTCAGGGAGAATCAGCTAAATGAGAATCGAAAAAAATTACAAAAATCCACGGGTAATCTCATCCAGTGACCAAACAACTCAGGACCAACTGGGCCCAGTTGAACAGACCTAACTCCAGGCTCAGATAGTACAACACTGCATTCACTCCTCCACCGACCTTCTGTATTCTATGGGATTATTTTATATTGTTATTTAAATAGGAAGCACCTAAAGGAAATGCAAATCAAGACAACAATGAGATTCTATCTCACCTTGTTAGAATGGTCATTATGGAGAAAACAGCCAGCCATGGAGGCCCACATAGGTAATCAAGGGGAAGGATAGGCAGGACGACCATGAGTTTAAGATCAGCCTGGGCTACACCTTTAAAAGCTGAATGCTGATGCCTCATGCCTGTAATCCTAGCTACTCAGGAGGCTGAGATCTGAGGATCATGGTTTGAAGCCAGCCTGGGCAGGAAAATGCTGAGTCTCTCCAATTAACCACCAGAAAACTGAAAATTGCAGTTGTGGCTCAAAGTGGTAGAGCACTAGCTTGAAACAAAAGAGCTCAGGGAGGGGCTGGGAAGGTGGCTCAGTGGTAGAGCGTTTGCCTTGCATGCATGAGGCCCTGGGTTCGATTCCTCAGCACCACATAAGCAGAAAATTAAAAAAAAAAAAGCCGGAAGTGGTGCTGTGGCTCAAGTGGTAGAGTGCTAGCCTTGAGCTGAAGATCTGAGGACAGTGCCCAGGCCCAGAGTTCAGGCCCCATGACCGGACCCCCCCCCTCAAAAAAAAAGAAAGAGCTCAGGGACAGTGCCCAGGCCCTGAGTTCAAGCTCCAGATTGACGAAAGAGAAAGGAAGAAAGAAAGGAAGGAAGAACGAAAGAAAGAAAGGGAGGGAAGAAGGAAGGAAGGAGAGAGAAAGAAGAAGAGAGAGAAAGAGAGAGGGGGGAGGGAAGAGGGAGGGAAGGAAAGAAAGAAAGAAAGAAAGAAAGAAAGAAAGAAAGAAAGAAAGCTATAACAGATGCAGGCAAAGATGCAGCCAAAAAGGAACCCTAATATACTGTTAGTGAGAATGAAAATTTGTTCAACCACTCTGGAAAGCAGTGTGGAGATTCCTCAAAACAAAAATTAAACATATGATTTGGCAATTCCACTCTTGGGCATTTACCCAAAAGATTACAAACCAGAATACAGTAAAACCACCAACACAACCATGTTTATTGCAGCACTTTTTGCTAAGGTGTGGAATTACCCCACATGCCCTATGAGAGAATGAATGAATCAAGAAAATGTGATATAGATACACAATGGAATTTCACTCATCCATTAGAAAGAAGGATATTGTACCATTTGTAAAGATATGGAAAGACCTGGAAACAATTATATTAAGTAGAGTAAGTCATGCTCTCAGAGACAAAGAATGTATGTTTTCCCTTATATAGACGACAGATTGAACTTACAAACTCTTAAGACATTGAGTGATATGAAAGTGTATACAAATATATTAACTGAAATACAGTAGACTCAAGGGAGAACTCAAATAGTATAATTCCTTAGTAAGGCAACATCAAAGTTCATCAAAATAAAACACCAGGAAATGGGTACTTGAAAGAGGTAGGGTGGAGTAAAGGGGAAAGCGTAGACAAATGAAGGGAAGAGGTGGGAAATGCAGACAAGAATCCAATATATACACTACAAAATTAGGAAGAGTGGGGGGAAAAGTAGGTAGGGGAAGGATGGGTGAGAATGTTGAGAGGGGTGACAGTGATCAAAATATATTCATAAACTGCTTTTTTAAATGGAAACTCTTTGTACAACTATTTAAAGATAATAAAAATAAAAATAAATGAAAGGCATATATTAACTCGCCACTAAAATGAATGGTGAGATAGGCAGAAATTTATAACGGAGTTCAATGTAATGGTTTTCAAGGATTACAAAAAGTATTTCTCCCAGGAAGAGGAGGTTGTAAGAGAAGGAGCCTTATTTTATTTCTTACTTTTAGTATAATTTTATTGTCTTTAGTTGTACAAAGGGGTTAAAATTCAACATGTCAGTTTATGAGTACAATGCATCTTGATTAGTGTCACTCCTTCCATCATTCTTCCTCAAGAGAAAGGACTTTGGTCCCTCCTTTCCAAGATCTAATCTTCCACATAATAAATTCTCAGTAAGCATGTGAATGAGTGGATTCACCTGTCCTCTACTAGAACAAGAAGCAAAGCCTAGAGCCATAGGAACTTAGCTGGTTTCCCTCATTTCTCCTTCTGCATGCTTTCCACACTCACCCCTCCCACTCTCCTCCCAAGCTAGTTACTTCTGATTTTCCTTAGAGAAAAACAGTCTCACCTATCTGAAAACCCAACAAGGCAGCAGACATTGGGCCAATTGTGAGGACAGAGGGGGAGAAAAAGCCATTCCTGGCCACATTAAGGGGACAGCCAGAAAAAATGCGAGCATCTCCTAACCACAAGGTAGAATAAAGGAAGGACTGCTCTGAGAAAGGGATAATTACTTCTGACATTCGGGCCAGGCTTTGACAGGCAAATAGTAAATGAGAGGGTGTGCCAACTTGAGATCTAAATTTTTCAAAACACATAAAAATTAAATATCTTTCTAGGGTACAATGTGTTCATTGTATAAAGTCAGATCTGAATAATTAATGTTCCTATCACCTTAAACACTCGGGATCACATTAATAACTAGTAATTAATAACAGTTTCATGGTTACAATGTGCACAATGCACAGTCTTGTGTATTATAAGATATGCTTTATTTATAAGATATTTCTTTGTTGCTTTGTATGTCCCTCCCCCATGGTATAACCCCTGTTTTCATTGCATTTAATGTTAGTATAATTTGTGGAGGGGAAGGGAAAAAAACAAATGGTGTAAATAGGGATACAGGTGGACCCATTGCAACAATGAGATGTACAAGTCGTTATGTCGAAAAATGAACTTTACAACTTTGGCGCGGGGTAGGGGAGGAGGAGAGGGAAGGGGGGGGGAGATGGGAAGGGATGGGAAGGGGAAACAAAGGAGGGGACAACAATGCTTGATAAGAAATGTACTCATTATCTTGCCCATGTAATTGTAACCCCTCTGTACAGTATTTTCACAATATAAATAAATAAATAATATATGCTTGTCCAGAAGATGATACCTCCGTGACCTTTCACCTTTTTGTGGGCTTGGGCACAAAGATCGCTAGCTCAGAGGACTTAAGTCAAGCTTCTGCAGTGTCTGGAGCCCAAGACACTGAGTTGGGGAAGGGCAGCCTGTATGCAGAGGTTGAGGCAGGGGAGGGAGCAGAATCCAAGAGAGTGCATGCAAAAGGAAGGGAAATAAGTCTCAGACCAAGTTATGTATTAAAAATCTTTGCCCAGGACTCTGTTGTTTCTGGGCTGAGTTGTGAGCTCTGTGGAGCTCATGAAGAAGCAGGAAGGAGATAGTACAGCAAACTTACCCTAGCAAAAGATAAAAGACAACAACAACAACAACACAACACAACATTGTTGTTAGGAGAACCAGTTTGACAACTGCTGTACTAGCCCAGGGAATGATGGTTAGGCCTGGATTGGGGCAGGTCCTGGGGATGCAGAGGATGGATAAGATGGTCATGTGAAGTCTGGGTGTGTAGGAGGGTAAGTGCTGATGTGTCTTGAACCCCGCCCAGAACACAAGAGAAGGTGGGTGGTGATGAGTTTATTTTTGAACCTGAGACTTTGGGGGTGCAGGCCTTAACAGAGGAATGGGGTGGAAGATGGTGTTTAGGGTTCGAAAGCAGGAGAAGCATCTATGGGACAGATTAGTGGCTACATTCCATCCTTGTCTGCCTGGGCTGTAATGGGGAAGATGGCATTGTTCTCTGTCCCAGGTGGCTTGGACCCTTTGAGACAAGTCACAGACCTTGGGTTTCCTTCTTTCACACTTTTTAGAATTTAGAGATGCTCAATAAATTATTAATAAACATAAGAAAATAATGTTTTAAAGCCCTTAAAAGGTCTAATATTTCGAGGTCAGTGCTTAGAACCATCCTAGTAACCCTGGAACTTCAATTAAACTCCTTTTGTTGAAGTCTTCTTGGATCTTATTCCTAACAACTCCAAAATCTGGTGGGGTCAGGGGGTAGTGCAGAGAATCTGAAATCTAAACCATTTCTGGTCCTAAGCATTTTGGATAAGGGATAATCACATCAGAGTCCCCATTATGCACACTAAGTGCTGAATAAGATGACTTAGGACAGGTAATCAGTGCTCACAAATGTCACCGCTACTATTATTCATCAAAAATCAGCCACATAACAATCCCATAACTGAACCACGGGAGGTGGGAAATCAAGAAATCCAGCTGGCTCCTTCCATTGCCTTTACGTTGGCCCAGCTGACTCAGCCGTTGTGGGAGCAGGCAGCAAGGCCTCACTAGCTTCTGGGGATTTGTACATCACTGGATTCCTTTTTGATTGTTGGTCGCAGGGCTTGAACTCAGGGCCTGGATGCTGTCTTTGAGGGTTTTGGGGGGGGGGGGTTGCTCAAGGCTAGAACTCTATCACTTTGAGCCACAGCTCCACTTTCAGTTTTAGGTGGTTAATTGAAGAAAAAGAGGCTCACAGATTTTCCTTCCCCAGACTGGCTTTGAACTGTGATCCTTAGATCTCAGCTTCCTGAGTAACTAGTATTATAGGCATGAACCACCAGTGCCTGGCTATCACTGGTATCTTTGTGATACATCAGAAGCCACCAGCTGAAGCATGATGCTAACTTTTGCAAGCATTTACCTTGTGTTTTAGGAGAGTCTTCCAGAAGCTAGGGTAGTGACAGAGCCCTCTGTATCCCATAGGCCCATCTGCCCACAGTGATTCATATTCCTTACTGTCCCCAGAGTTCTCCTAATCCTGTCCGGCCAGTTCCTCCACACACTCCTTTGCAGCTTTGGTTGTTGTCCTGTGGACCAGGGCCAAATGTGAACTGTCACCTCTTTCTGGGAGAGAGAACCAGGCTATTTTCCATAAGGATGCTACATGGCCAGTGCTGGCCTTCACATGCTAATCAACGTATGGACAAGTCTCCAGGGGCACACACCTAGCACCCTGGTCCCACCAGCTCCCCTCCTTGTTCATGTCTGCTCTATGCTTTCCATTTCTTCCTTCCTGATCAATTCTCGCTCTGAAGATTTTTATGCCCACCTGCTGCCCACCACTTCCCAAGCTCCTGACTCCGTTTCTCATGGCCAACTTCCTGCAGCATGGAGAAGAAAATGGGGAACTTGGCAGTTCCTTGAGTATGTCTGCTCCCTCCTCCCCAACTCTTTTCCCTCTGCCCTGCATCCCTCTTCACTCACAGGCTTACACTCATCACTTTCTTGGGACCCAGAGCATCCTGCTTCCAAACAGATGTACTGGAATCTCCCTTCAAGGAGGAACCCTGTCTTGGGATCCAAACACAGATGAGACATGGAGCTTTTGATATTCCAGCTTTTGATATCCAGTGAAGTAGGCAGGAGCCTAAAATCAAATCCTGATTGCTACTAAAGCCAAAGCAGGACATGGTCATCTGATGCTAAAGACACAGCCTAGGTGCCTGTCTAGATTGCCAGTTCTATGCAGGAGCAAAGGGCAGGAGTGGGACGGCCCTGTTCTGGTACCCAGGGTAATGTAAATGCCATTCAACTCTCAACGGCATTTCCCAGAAGCACATCTGTGGATGGGTTTCAAGGTGGCTTTAGTTCTATGAACTCCCAGATGAATAGGCTGGTCCGTCTTCTTACAATGGTTTCTGTTGGAAACTTGTCTGCGTTCCAAAAAATGAATTATAGGCATGGCAATCCTCGTCCTGTCTTGAGGGCAGGCCCTGGCTCCTACTCTGTTTCAGGGAGTGAGAGGAGGGACCAGGCTTTCATAAATGTTTTTTCTTCCGTTATATGTGGTTTTCCCCTCAACACCTTCCTCTCTCTTCTTTTGCTTTTAGAAGTCTACAATCTTGGGATTTCCCAGGGAGCTATTTAGACAGAAATAAGATGCTGGCAGTAGTAGCCTAAAAGGGATTCATGTCCACTAGGGCTGGGTGACCTATGAGCCTGCCTTCTTTTCTGAGATCCAGTAGCAAGTGGTTTGGACACTCAGATGGCAGAGCTCTAGGCTGCCACTGCCACACCTGTGTCTCTGAGCCACTGTGGCTGTAACTACCACTGCAGCTAGACTCTTCTTGCTCTTTCTTTTCTCTCTCAGGAATCCCAGAGCCTGCCAAGGCCATATGTTCCTAGAAGATCTCGCACACTCTGGCTTTCTAAGTACAGCCATGCAGCCTGAGTTCTAGATACCTAGACAGCAACTCGGTGGTCCTGGTTTATGGGGGAGACTGACATAGAAGGAAAAAAAACCCAAGAGACAAATGGAATGTGGCTCCCAGAAAGGAGAGAGGCCTGCTGAGCCTGTCATTTAATGCACGAAGCGTTATGCCTAGTTACATACCTGGGGTTTCATGACCAGTGTGGTGTAATGATTCAACACTGTCTTGAGCACAAAAGTGGGACAGATTTGAGTCTGAATTTGGCTACGGGAGCTTAGGAAAATGCCTTAGTCTCTTAAAGCCTCAGTTTCCTCATCTGTACAATATCCACCAGCTGAACAGGAAGGCAGAGAGATTATGAGAACCAAGTAAGACAATATATGCAAACCCCTCTTCTGGGCCTATAACCAGTCCATAGTTAGTGTTTCCCCACCCCACTTCCCTGTGCTCATGCACTCGCGTGCGCACACATGCGCGCGCGCGCACACACACACACACACACACACACACACACACACACACACACACACACACACACACACACACACACACACAAAGGCCTAGTCCCTATCTTCCTGATCCTAGGCCTTACCAAGCAGAACGAAGCCAAGACACCAAAAATCTCTTTTCCATGAAGGTACCAAAAGTACCTATTCTTTTTGCATTGCTCAAAATAATGAAGCATCTTTCATCCATGGAACATGGTGATTTTGCAAATCTTAATCCCCAAACGGCTTCATGCATTGGCAGTTTACAGGTGCACAGCACAAGTCAAAGTGACTCACCCCAAGGCTGGGGAACTAGCTCTAGTGTTCACCCTTTCCTTTCTGAAGAGATGGAGCTCATCTGTGTGCCAGAGGCTGCCTGCCGTGGGGCCCAGGAACTGTGCTGTGTTTACCTTGACTGTCAAAGGTACGGGTGGGAAGGAGACATGAAGAGAGCTCATTAGTTCAGGGACAGTTCCTGCCAGGCCAGTCACGCTCCCCTCCAGAGGCATGCAAAACATCCCCATGGCATCATCCTTTGACGCAGGTCTGGATCACTGGCTGACTTGGGCCCAGAATGGTTTGTGGCAGTGCCAGCAAAGTCAGAACGTGCCTGTTCCCCAGCTTCAAGGGAACTAAGCCACTAAGACTCTTCCTGGCTAGGGCAGGGATTCTTGCCTCAATTGCCTCAATTGGACTAGAAACTTACCTTTTGAAATGTTTCCAGGGACCCCCCAAGAAAGAACTACATTTCCAAAATTAGCATCTGTGGGGCTACAAGAAAGACCACCTAGGTGGGTTTCTCATCCATTTCTTTCCCGGTACCTCCTATACCAATTCGGTGGTCCACACTCCATAGCAGTAGTTGAGAAGCCCAGGCCAGGCCCTAGGTTCAGCAGTGGAAAACTCTTTGGATGTTTATTTCAAAAGCCAGAAGCTTTATGTGAGTGAGTGAGTGAGTGAGTGAGTGAGTGAGTGTGTGTGTGTGTGTGTGTGTGTATGTGTGCGCGTGTGTGCATGCTCACGCGCGCAATGGCTTTCTGTATTCCAAGAGCAGATTCCTGTGTCCACACTTAAGTAAGGAAGTACAAGATGCCTGCATGCTTCCTGTGCAATTGAGGAATGACCAATAAGACTTCTCTAGTATTTTGCACTGATTTGCATCTACTCCTAGGATGACCTGCCTGAGGCACAGCTCATCTGTGTCACTACTGAGATATCTTTCTGTATCACTATTTGGAGACATCTTTCTGTATCTCTATTTGGTGAAGTTCATGTTATTTGCAGAACTCAGAAAACCTTCCTTCTTTATTGGAATTTTACTGCTTTGTTTCCAGAAACCTCCAGTACTGTAACAAAAGAGTACATGAGGTCATCTGTTGGCATGGGTGCCCACAGAACCCCATGTTCATAATGACCTTGAACTTGGGAGTTTCGCACTTTGCAAGTACAGTCTGACCTTCCTAGGGTTCTTAGAATCTGTGTCTTGTAAAGGAAGTCCAATGGAACAATGAATGTGAGTGAGGCCTAGAGCCTTGATTCCTGGGGTCCTTCCTGTTACTCCCCACCTCCCACAAAGAGGTCTCTGCTCCTGCCATGCTTTGTCTCTAGTAGGATCTAGACACACACAAAAATGTTGGGAGTAGGTTCATGCACCCCCTTTTATCTTAGGGTGGAGTATGGTGGCAGCTGTCACCATGAACTGGGAACTCTGCAGCATGTTCAGTGGGTAATTCAAGAAGGGCAAACCTGTCTGTCTCCCCCGATCCAGGTAATTAGTGCATCCTGAAATGGGAGGTGTGAAACCTTTGTGGTATCACCTTAGCTTAGGGCAACAAGTCCTTGGGAAGAAGAGACAGCTATCTGGCTGGACTTCCCTCTCCCTAGCTGCATTATGGCACATGGTTTCAGCAGCATGGGTTCATGGGGGACATCAGGCAGTCGATGGGTCCCTTGTCCACTTGTCCACTTTGTCACTGAGCCTATGAAAGACTGTATTCCCTCTACACATACCTCCTGCCCAGAGGAGCGTAGTGATGCAAACAGCAATCAGAAAACAGCATGATGTGCACAATGGCAGAAATGTTCTTAATGTCAACTGCAGTGAACACTAAAAATGGTTAACATGGTCAATACATTATGATATTTTCCCGCCAAACATATATATTTACGAGGTTTTTTTTTAACACAATGCTAGTACAGTTGGAGAGAGACTGCAGCAGGAAGAAACCCATTGCCTTCCACAAAGTCTTTCTCCCTGCTTTTTGAACAAGGGGTCCCACATTTTAATTCCCACTGAGCTCATTAAATGAGGCAGCCAGGCCTGCATGTTGGCCACACTACCATGTGTTTTTGCCTCTCACAGGGCCTGCCCTCCAGGCCTTGAGGAAGTCATTTGCTGAGCCGACATTTACCTTTTCTCTCTGCTTCCCTGACAGGTATCGTGTTGGCCGTGTGTCAAGCTCTAGAGAACAGCACGTCCCCTCTGAGCGGTGAGTTCAGTCTCCTTTAAGGATGCAGATAGGGTGTGGTCTGTGGATGTGACTTCTGAGGGGCCTGAACTCTCACCTAAAGAGCTCTTTCCTGGGCCTCCTGCACACATACCCTGGCTTATCCCCAAGCCCTTCCATCCTCTCTTGGAAGCAGAGAGGAGCCCATGGAAAGGTTGTTGACTGTGGGCCTGAGGGAAGTTGTGCTGGATCCCTTAGGGGGCCACCTGCTCCCATTGCCCATTGACTGTGCAGACTGGTTGTGTTGGAAATTAGGGCCTAAAGGGCCCAGTTCTGAACCATCCACGCTTATCTCGCTCATGTAATAATCAGTGTTCTCTGCTTCTGCCTAGTGGTCTTTGCCTAGTGGTTATTTTCTGTTTCATGCTTTGATATTTGTAGCAATGGTTTCCTTTTCTATTTTCAATTTTAAAAATTATCCATCAGCCATTTGGCACGCTTGGGAAGTATAAGAGGCAAACCCTTGTCATCCCAGCACGGCAGAGAAGTAACCATTATTATGATTGTACCTTGCTTGTAGCCTTTGTTCCTGCCATTCATGTTTTTATATGGTCCCTTCTGGTCATTTTAATTCCTGCTTTTAGAACTCAGGGGTTCCATGTAATTGGAATATCCTGAAATCTATCTTTTTAAAATGTTGCCACATCCTGTTCAATAGGCACATGAAATTTGTGTTCTCCTCTGGATATTTAAGGTGTCTCCAGCTTTGTCAGTTATGATGCTGTATCTTCCTGCATTTCCTTTTATGTGGATTAGTTCTCAATATATACCTCCAAAAGCATTTGGAGATACTTGATAGGAACTGCCGAACAGCTTTTCAGTGAACTCTGGTTAGCAGGGCCTGAGCCTGTAAGTCTTGCTGTTCCCTTGTTAACATAGGGCATATTTCCCTGGCTTCTACTCCCATCTGCTCTGCTGCGTCTCCATGGTAATCAGAGAGGTCTGTGAGAGGGGGCAGATTTCCATGCATTCACTGATATTCTAACCAGTCACCCACAGTTTCTGGTACTTTACTCTTTGCCTCTTCCAGACCTTTCCTTCCACAGCCTCCAGAGGCAATGCCCCCAATTCCCCTGGCTACCATTGTTTCTGTCTTCCCCTCCCCCATTAATAGTTATGGTCATGCAAAAGGTGGTGAAGCCACCTGGTGGCCTATGATGACCTCTATGTCACCATCTCTTCCTCTATGTCATGCTTTGTGCAGAGGTGTGTGAAATGTGGGAAGGAGTAGAAGGAGTTGAAGGTGTCCTTCGGGAGCGCAGGGCCTATCAGTTTCCATAAAGCGGTTCTCCCACTTCTGAACCACCCCCCACAGCACAGGGCACTGACACGAACATATGGAAGAATCACCCCAACCCCCTTCCTGGAATGTACTTCCTACCAGCACCTCTTTATTTAGCCTTTACTCTGTAAGTAGATGATGCTGTCTTTCATTTTAAATTTGCATTTATTTTAATGTTGCTTTCTACTTGCATTTATTGACAGGTACACACTATTTTTGTAAAGATGTATTCATTCATATGCAGAGTGACTTTCACATCAGAGTCCTTCCTAACTCCTATGTCCTGGGTAGAGCCATCCATTGAATGGTGTGTAGATGGCGATTTTAAGACAGGAACTGTAAGAGCTTCACCCATATTATAAATATCAATCATGAACATAAGATCAGTTTTGATACATTCCTGACTGACCATTGTAGCCAGAGGCCTGTTGGGATAGTCAAGATGAAGCCCTAGCATTAAACAAGAGCATCATAGAGAAAATTGTGAATTCCATGTACCATTCACGGGTTGCACATGGGTTCAAAGGGCCGATCCCATGTGGTTTCCTTGTGAATTTCTGGGATGGGGCAAGGGAAATCTAATCATGTTTTGATGGTTGCCCTGGCCTTTCTTATTAAAATATCTTGATTTCTTTCTTCCTCTTGGTAAAGGAGGTAAATCATACCAAAGACATAGGACACTGATTGTCATCAGTGAATGTGTCTCAGACATTTACTTTGGGTGGAACAGTGGAAGAAAGGAAGGCCTTAGGCCTACTTGGTCTCAGTCTTTTCAAGTCACTAGGCAAGTTAATCATCAGGTTTCTGTTTAGGTTAGTTTCCTCGCCTGTGGACTTGACTCAGGAATGGCCTGGGTAGATTGATAGAGAGGACTTGGAAAGCCCTGCTGGGAAGAAGCGTTCAGAGGACACCTCAGGGTTGCAGGAAATAGTGCAGTGCTGAGTTGATGGCCATGGTGGCAGTGTAGGGAAGTGGTATATGACCGCCATGTAGAAATGGCGCTCCATCTTCATGAGTTCTGCATCTGAGGATTCAAACAACTACAGATCAGAAATCATTGGGGAAAACTGCCATTCTGGTGAACATGCCGCCAAACTCCCCATCATTATTTCCTAAATAATACAGTAGAACAATTTACGAAGCCTTTCAAGCCTTTCCACTGTTTTCAGTATACTAAGTAATCCAGACATGACTTCCAGTGTGCAGGAGGATGAATAGAGGCCATATACAGTTACTACACCATTCCCTATAATGAACCTGAGTGCCTGTGGATTCACTGTCTGGGTTGGAGAATGGTATGATAACAAATCCCCCAGGGATCCAGAGGAGGGGCAACTATATTTAATGCTCTTGGAACTAGATGCTACTTTATTTTCATTGCTAGAAGCATCCCAAGAAGTGAGCCTTTTCTGTTTTGTCCTAAAGGAGGCTACCCTACAAAGGACAAGAGAGCATAGGAATTTATTAAGATGGTCTGGGCTATCTCAGATGATTGCTTGCCATAGACATTAAAAAATGATCTCTACCAGACAGAGTGAAATCAAGAACCTTGGAGTTAAGAAACAAAAATGTTAATCTGGTTGGTTGTCAACTTGTAAAGCATGAGGGGAAATATTAGCTGGAGGCAGGGAGAGGGTGGCAGCACCCCAGCTTAGAACACCTGTCACACCCTCCAAAGGAAGGAGTTATGACCTATCTTCAAAAGACACGTTTTAATACCCCTGAAAAGGGACAGAATGCACCCTGGTTACAAAGTTGTTGGGTGGCTGCTTGCTTAACCCTCAGAAATGTTGCACAGTTCCCAGGCTGCCCATCTGGTTCTGATATTTTCATGAGACTCACTCTAATGACCTAGGGGGTGTGGTGAGGACCTTGCTCAGCTGCCTGGGAGCCAGACTCCAAGTTTCCCTTTGCTATCTGCCTGGCATGATCTGCAAACTCAGGGTGGCTCTCTAGATCTCTGAACTTCTGCTCCTTCCTCTTGCCTGTGTCTAAGGACACCCACCTGGAATCAGGGTGTGTTTGAGGGTTTGCTTAATTTAGTGTCTGGAGGAGACTTTCCAGAGATGATGAAAGAACATGGAAAATTCACAGTGGAGTTATTCATGGGAAAGAAATGCCACCAGCATCAGCTTGCTTGGGGAGATGGTCTGATCAGGTGCGGGCAGGAAGGGGTTCCTCCTGGACTTCTGTCTGTTGAGATGGTGAGTTTGGACTGGAGTGCACAGAAACAAGGCAGATAAGATAAAAAATTATAAGGAAAAAAATCCTTGAAGGCTTTACTTGTTGGGAAAACAGGTAGAACATGGATCAGCCAGCAAGCAAAGGATTTGCTTATTGCTCATCTCATCTAACAAAAGCTTTTCAGAACTTTAAACTGCTTCCCCGTTCCATTGTCTAGAGCTTTCCCACGTGGAGCTGAAGTCATTCTAAAATTAGAGGCCTCACATGTTTGTCCCAGGTACATGGTTTACCTGTTCCAAATAGGTGTCTGTAGCACAAGAGACTTGCTATGTCTCAGTCTGGAGATGAAACTGCACACACCTGTGTGTGTATGCGCTTGTAACACCTGCTCAGAAGGGTATGGAATGAGAAATCTTCCTCCCCAATGCAGGGTGTATCTCCACACTGTCATCCACTTCCTTGTTGTACCTTGTGCTTTTGGCTGGGCCAGTTCCTCTTTAGCAAAGGCTGCTCAGGGTAGTAGAAAAAACTCAGTATGGAAACGAGGTTTGGAATTCAGACTCTCAAGCTGAAGATATGTTTTTAAAAAGCCCTAAATCTCCTGAATCTCAGTTCCCGCATCAAGAAAATGAAGGAATGGGATTAAGTCAATGACTGCTCAAACTTTGAGTTACAAAATCACTTTGACTGGGGCCCAAATGGTATTTCATTTTAAAAATTGTTGAGTTGCTAAGAATAGAGATATTTGGAGTGTATTATATAGAAGAAAGTTTTCAAGATTTTTTTAGCGTTTGATAAATTAATATATTGACATTCTGCATCAGTTACATGAATTACATCCATATAACATCCTCCATAATTTCCAGATTTGACTTCTTCACAAGAACTTAACACTTGCAGGGTAAGTATCATAAACCTTTTAGGACCTTTACATTTCCCAACACTTTGATAGACTGGTGGGGGTGGGGAGTAGCACCGGCAGTGCCTGAGCTGTGTCCCTGAGCTCAAGGCTAACATTCTACCACTTGAGCCACAGTTCCACTTTCCGCTTTTTAGTGATTAATTGGAAATAAGAGTCTTGCAGACTTTCCTGAACCAGTCCTCAGATCTCAGCCTTCTGGGTAGCTAGAATTACAGGTATGCGCCACCAGTGCCTGGCTCTATAAACTTTTATAGTTGCCTTGTCTACCCCTAACTTGACAGTAGTTCTTTAAGGCACCCATTTTTGCCAACCCTTTCCAAAACACTCAACTAATAGAAACAACAGCTTTTTTCTTATGCACAGACATTTCATTAATTTATATAATATGTAATTAAATTATGCAAATATACTGACTACAACTGACATAGACAGACTCAAGAACAAATCAGAATGATCTCTTGGTAAATGTCTAACTTAACTGAACCAGGCAATGGCAGCTCCCACCTGTAATCATAGCTATTTAGGAAGTTGAGGATGGGAGGGCTATGACTTGAGGCCAGCCCAGGCAGAAAAGTACACAAGAGTCTTTCTCAACCCAATATCTGGGCACAGTGACATACAGTCTAAGCTACTTGGGTGGCTAAGATTGGAAGAATTGTGGTTCCAGGACAGCCTAGACAGAAAAATCTGTAAGACTCCATCTTAATGGAAGGAAGCTAGGTGTGATGGTACATGGTGCCATTCCAGCTAGAATACTTAAAATAGGTGGATCACAGTCCAAGTACGCATCATGATAGAAAGTGAAACCCTCTCTGAGAACCAATGCCACACCTGAACTCTTAGCTACTCAGGAAGCTGACATCTGAGGACTGGTTCAAAGCCACCTCGAGCAAGAAAGTCAGTGAGACTCTGATCTCCAATTAACTACAAAACATAAAAATAAAATAAAACTAGAAGTAAAGCTATAGCTTAAGTGAGAGAGTGCTAGCCTTGAGCAAAAATGCACAGGGACAGCACCAAAACCCTGAGTTCAAGCCCCAAAACTGTGCATGCGTGCGCGTGCGCGCACACACACGTATTCTAACTGAGCTTTTGTATCCAGAGGTCATTGATTTAGCTGTTTTGGCAAAGAAATGCAGAGTTAAGGGATTGGGAGAGGACATGGTATAGGTGGAACTCCGTTAAGTGAGCATCTATCATTTCTGAGAGAAATACGAGGTAAGTGACAAAATTCATGAATCTAAAAGAAGTCTAAGTTGGGCACTGGTGGCTCATGCCTGTAATCCTAACTACTCAGGAGGCTAAAATCTGAGGATCACCATTCAAAGTCAGTCTGGATAAGAAAGTCTGTGAGACTCTTATCTCCAATAAACTACTTAGAAAAAGCTGGAAGTGGTTCAAGTGGTAGAGCACTAGCCTTGAGCCAAAGAAGCACAGGGACAGTACCTGGGCCCAGAGTTCAAGGTTCAGGACCTGTACACAAAAATCTATAGCTGGGGATGCAGCTCAGTGATAGCATGTTTGCCAGACACATGTCAGGCCCTGGGTTCAGTCCCCAGCACTACCCAAAAAAAAGTCTAGGCCTATAGAATTCTTGCTTTTTTCTCTCTCTCTTTAAGTTTGAACATTTACTTAACACACACTTATTAGGTACTGCCCCCAACCAGGCATTGTGCCCAGCCCTGGAGATACCCATGAAAATGAAACCTGAGCTTGCCATCCGGGGCATCAAGTCAGGCAGATAATGTGATGATTTTGACATTCTCAGGGTAAATCATGAATACTGCCAAAGCCATGATCTACCATGATGGATTTTTTTTAAGAAACTACTTGTTCCATTAAAACTTTGCTTTCTTTTTTCTTTTTCTTTTCTTGTCTTTGCGGTGGAGTGGGGATGTTAGACTTTGAATTTAAGGCCTCAGGTGTACTAGGTACTCTGCCACTTAAGCCATGCCTCTAACTTTGCTTTTCAGTGGTTATTTTTTAGGATGGCGTCTAGTGAACTTTTCTGCCTAGACTGTCTAAAAACTGCAATTCTTCCAGGTCTCAGCCTCCTAAATAGCTAGGATTATAGGTGTGAGCCACTGGTACCTGTCCAAACTTTTTTTTTTTAATCTAAGTTCCCAACTGCATGGTTTTTTATTCCTTTTGTTAAATTGCATCTTGCTCGGTTTGGTGCTGAACTTACTTACTAGGCTGTGGCTGTTATGTGACACTGCCAAAGATAACCTCTGTGCCAGGCAGGCACTTAGTGTGCAGAGTCAGAACCCAACCACACATGCACCTGAGTGAGAGGGGGTTGAAGAGTCAGCCTCAAAGGGTCTGATCCAGGAAAGGCCCAGCCGCCTATCACTACAGTTAACTGTGGGGATCTTAGCTGCAGCAGTCTGTGACCATTCTTCTGAACCTTCCATAGGAGATGATGCTAATACTATTCACTTCTGGACCTCAGCTCAGTCCTAAGAGCGAGAATCTGGTTGGCTTTTTGTCCTGGAATGGTCTCCTAGCAGCTAGGGTGAAGAGAGAGGATGGCTGTAATGTGACACAAGACCAGAGGACAGTTGGGCCTTTGATAGGGCAGATGTCCTCATTAGTCATGGAAAAGGTAAAGTCTAGACAGATCCTTTGAATTTGTTCAGTAAATGAGCATTTATTGTGTGCTTAGGCCCTGTTCTCAAAAGACCTTAACACTCTCCAGGGAAAGATAGACAAAATGTATTTTACTTTATCAACCAGGCATGTCTTTGAGAATGGCAATACTGAATACTAGTGTGAGACCTGAGATGGCTGCATATTTTGTTAATGGATATAGTGATTAGCATAACCTTTCTGGAAAACAGCTTCACATTAATGGTAAGCTTAATAGCATAGTACTAGGAAACAAGAACTTCAAAATTGCACATGCACTATGGCCCAATTTAAGGATCTCTTTTATAAATAATAATTAGAGAGGTTAGGTTATTTTCCACTGGAATTCACTGAAGACAGGCACTGGTGGCTTATGCCTGTCATCTGAGTTACTAAGGAGGCTAAGATCAGAGGATTACAGTTCTAAGACACTGGGCTTGAAAGTCCAGAAGACTCTTGTTTCCAGTTAACCAGAAAAATAAACAGAAGTGGAGCTGTGGTTCAAGTGGTAGCACCAGCATTGAGAGGAAAAAGCCAATCAAAATTGGAGATGTAACAATTCAAAGTTATAAACAATACATGTAAACATAAAAAAACATAGCAGTACAATGTTAACATTGATTATCTCTAGTTAGTGATAATATAGGTATGTTCATTTCCTGGCCTTCTATAGTGTCTAAAAAGAAAGCAAAAGCAGTGACCACCTTACTTCCCCACAGGTCTGCTGGCTAGTTTCACTGAGTGCAGGCAATGGCAGCCAGCGAGGTCCATATAGCTCTGTTGTCTCTGAGTACATGCTAGCTTAGTATGGAGACCACCTGAGTTCTCTGCAGCCTGTCTCCCAGGCCTCGCTTGCTCCCCAGAACAGTAGCTCTCCAGGAATCCCACTGTCGGGATATGTTAGCCCTATCAATCGTCATTTTACTTTCCAGTTCAGGGATTGCTGAGTGAAACTCTTCTGCAGTGGACCTGAAAACTCTTGGATCTCTACTTCACAGACAGTTTAAACACAGTTTACAATGGCTTTGTTTACAGTTTTTCAACTTTATAATGTTTTTTATGCAGTACAGTTTTTAATGGATGACATGTAATATTCATGTTAGCATAAATTTGACTCTGTACAATAAGATTTTGCCCAATTGTAGACTAGTGTGAAATGTTCTATGTGTATTCCAGGTAGGCCAGGCTAAGTTATGCTATTCAGTAGGTTAGTGCATGAAAATGCATTTGCAACTTAAGATATTTTTAATTGATGATTTATGGGGAGGTGACCCCCATTGTAAGAGGAGAAATGCCTGCATTTGGCAACACTTGATTTTAACAAAGGTTGGATCTTTCTGGCCCCCTGGCCCTAAACCCAGTCACATAATTGTGAATATTTAGTAACTAGACAGGCCAAGATCAAAGTCTACCTCTGCCACTTACCTGCTTTGAGATCTTGGGCAGGTTAATTAACCTCTCTGTGTATCAGTTTCTTTATCTGTAAAAGGGAATAGTAGTAGTACCTACTTCTGGATAAAGATCTTACTGTACACAAACACCAGGACCTGTGAGTGTACAGGTGAGCTCATTTCAGCATTTGCTGCTGCTCTTGCTCTTCTCCTTACCAGTAAAGCCTGTACAGTGAAGCAAGACTGTCTCTCTGTGGTGCTTTTGATGCCCTGGAGTCAAGTCCTAAGGCAGTGTTCTCACTCCTAGCTGCACTGAGTGCTGGTGGCTCATACCTACAATCCTAGCTGCTAAGGAGGCTGAGATCTGAGGATCAGGGTTCAAAGCCAGCCCAGGCAGGAAAGTCCATGAGGCTGTTCTCTCCAATTAACCACCAAAAAGCTGGACGTAGGCCCACATACAAAGTACACACTCCTGGACCCATCCACATATATCCCAGAAATCTGCATTTTTTAGTTCTTAACCACATTTGTGTGTGTGTGGGCGCGCGTGCGTGCATGTGTGCACGTGTGCGCACACTGGTACTGGGGCTTAAACTCAGGGCCTCATGCTCTTGCTTTAGTTTTTCCACTCAAGGCTCTACCACTTAAGCCATAGCTCTACTTCTGGCTTTTTTTTGTTTGTTTTTTGGGTCATGGGGCTTCAACTCTGGGGTTGGGCTCTTCAGCTCAAGGCTAGCACTCTACCACTTGAGCTACAGCACCATTTCCAGTTTTCTGGTGGTTTATTGGAGATAAGAGTCTCCTGGGCTAACTTTGAATCATGATCCTCATATCTCAGCCTCCTGAGTAACTAGGATTACAGGCATGAGCCACCAGCGCCCAACTTATTTATAGCTTTTTGCTAATTAATTGAAGTTAAGAATCTCTTGGATTTGTCTGCCTGGAATGGCTTCAAATACAGTCCTCAGATCTCAGCTTCCTGGGTAAATAGGATTGCAGATGTGAGCTACCAGTGCCTGAATTCATTACCCCATTTGGCTAGAACTCAGTGGGAAGAAGAGGCTGAGCAGTTGATGTCCTTGTAGACGTCATCTTCTGGTGACACTTTTCCATCCCTACAGCCCTTTGCTGTACCTTGGTTCAATTCTAGGAAGTTTGGGGGCTGGCTTTCTACTTCTTCCCCAGAGCTTTGCAGAGAGTTTAAAAGCTGAGAACCTGGGCCCTCACCTCAAAGCATTCTCTTTTCTTGGCCTTGCTAGGATGACATGAAGCATACTACAGCTTTGGGGTAAGATATTGGTTTTGTTTTTCTGGGAGACTAGGCTCACATCCAGCTTCTGAGTTTTGGTCAGCCTAGAGTTTTGGTTGTGTGCAATTGTAACCAGCTATGTCTAGCCTTCTCCCTTGGCAGGCTCTATAACTGTTTGGTTTATAATCTCACTTCTTCGTGTCCTGTCTTGAAAGTCATGGCCCAATTCCCCTTTCATAATATGTTATAGAAGATAGTTTCAACACATCTGGCTTCTGTCACCAGGTTGCATTTACTTCTTGAAAAGCAAACACAGAAGAAAATGGGTAAAATGAGGCAGAATGGAGGGCCTCAGTTCCACCACACACAGGTACTATGTGGCCTGAAGCCTGGTAGGAGTGTCTTTCTCTTCCCAGGTGGCCATTAGTAGCTCATTGGCCTTTTCTCCTCTGACCTCTGAGGACCTCCATCACTACATGCATGGTAGACCTAAGAAGGTAGTTTTTGATATCTCAGAAGAGAAATATATCACCTTTTTTCATGAAATCTATCACAAGTGAATTTTCTGATCTTCTGATTGTGACAAGCTATGTCATGCCTCTGTAAAATCTGGCTTCTTGTATAAAGCTCTGTTTCTTACATACTTTCCAACTGTTAACACATGAATTTATTTTCTATCAATTGCAATAGAATTTATGTAATAAAAACATGAAAAACATTTACCATGTCCTGGCCTAAATATCATTTCATTTCTACACAACTCAAAGAAGTGTCTCTTATTAGCCATACTTTACCCTTGACAAAGTGAGGTATAGAGAAATTAAGAAATTTTCCCAGTCACATTTTTAGAAAGTGATAAAGGTGGGATTTGAACTGCAAAGTTCCAACCACTTGACTGTTGTGGTTTAACACCACACACACACACACACACACACACACACACACACACTGCACATACTCTCATTCAGACCACACATAGTATATTTAAGGAGAATTTACATATAGTAAATCACTGGCTTTTGTTACTATCTCCAAGACAGATTGTTAAGCTACTTGCTTGGGTTTTTAATCCTCCATTTAATTAAAAATTAGACATATGCTGGGCATGAGTGGCTCACACTTGTAATTTCAGAAGGCTGAGACCTGAGGATCATCATTTGGAGCCAGCCCAGGTAGAAAACTCTGTGAGACTAATCTCCAGTTGGCCAGCAAAAAGCTGGAAGTGGAAGTGTAGGGCTCGAAAGGCAAAGCACCATCCTTGAGCAAAAAAAGCTAAGGGAGAGTATGAAGCCCTGAGTTAAGCCCCAGTATTGACATATACATATATACATATATATGTGTGTGTATTGGTATATATGCATATATGATGTATATAATGTGTATGTGTTAAAACAGAGTATGGATGTATAACTATATATATATATATATATATATATATATATAGGCAAAAAAATTCTTGTACTCAACAAAGGCCATCTCAGATCCCGTGGACATGGCTCTGAAGTGCTAAGATTCTTCTTTTTGTAATGCTTCAGCTCAGGTCTGGTCACAGACAGGAGCTTCCTAAGCACAATCTCACAGATCCAGCTTCAGTAGCTGTGCTTGGAGACTTGACGCACATGGAAGGGAACCTATAAGACTGCACAGATGCTCAGCCTCCCTCCATGCCAAGCTTTGGTGTGCCTAGTGCCAGGTGCCTGTGCCTATGTATATATGAAATGCAGGTAGACTTTAGATTAGGGCCTACACTTCCCATTAGCAAGTAAACAAGTTACACCTTCTTTATCATTTGACTTTGGCTTGATGAAAAGGTGCCCAAGCATAAAACTCATCAAGTATTTGATAGCACGGTGGTTAGACTGTAGAGCTAGATCTCAGGAATTCAACTCTTAATGATATCCCCTGGGGGTTGTGATCTTGGGCAAGTTACTTAAGCACTTTGACAACAAGTGGTTAGAACAAGCCAGTGGCAGAGTAAACCCTGATGTCTGGCTTTTTGGTTAGATTTACAGAAATAAAAAGCAATAACATACCTGTAAGAGATCATATCTGCAAACTCCAAATGATCTGAGCCAGCTGGTGACAGGGGTGACACTACAGTTTCATGATACAATGAGCCTTGATGGAATAAATCACTTAGCTCAATGTTAAGGAGGTCCCCTACATGCTTTAAAAGATAACAAACAAACAAAAACAGATCAAGTTAGGTGCTTGATGGCTCACGCATGTAATCCTAGCTACTCAAAAGGCTGAGATCTGAGGATTATAGTTCAAAGCCAGCCTGGGCAGGGCAGGAAAGTCTATGAGACTCTCATCTCCACTAAAAATAGCAAAAAAGCTAGGAGTGGCACTGTAGCTCAAGTGGTAGAACACTAGCCATGAGCAAAAAGGAGAAAAAAGAAGCTCAGTGCCCAGGTCCTGAGTTCAAGCCCCAGGACAAAAAAAAAAAAAGGTCAAAGGCAGTCTTGCTCTGCCTGGCTCTGCCTGTTGGCAAGATGTGGGGAATTTGCTGTTCTAGTAGGTGGTAAAAATTGTCCTTTACTTGTAGAATTACAGTACCAAATGCAGAGAAAGTTCAGTTGCCTCTTGGGTGCCATTATGAGACCTCATCTATTGGGTCCTATCTGAGCAACAAGATGCAGGAAACACATGGAAAGGTCACCCCAAGGATGCTATGGGCAGTGAGGCAAAACACAGAGATCCATCTAGCTTCCTGTTCAGGTGTTGAGCACATATCACCTATGCATGGTGATAAAAACAGCATGCTTCTTTTTTTTTTTTTTAACAAGTCATGTTCTCAAGCCCTCCCCTGCCGCCAGAAATATGAGCAGGTAGCTAGCACTCTGTAAGGTTTAGAGAGAGGCTGAGGATAGTGACAGGGACTATTTATAGCAAGGTATGTGTGAAAAGTTCATCCTAATTTTCTCTCTTGATGCTAATGCTGTAAGATTCAAAGTGGTAGAAAGGTAGAAAGATGGGGAAATAATTACTTGGTTAAGTAGAGAATATGCTTAATTGAAGAACTAGAGCTATTGGGATTACATTCTAAACTGTCTAGAGGACAGCATGGATGAAAATCCTATCTTTTCAAAAAGAAAGTTCTTTTAGGGAAAGAGGATATTATTGTACTAAAGGGTTCTTTGGCCCAATTAAATTGACTTTTTAAAAAGTATTTTTATAAGTGAATTCGAGGGATTATTGCAGAGTCCTGCTGGGCATCAGAGATGAATGAAGGATAGACATTGGGTTCCTTTAAGTGGTGACTATGGTTGGCAGAACTGCAAACCATGACCTGAATTAAGTGACTTCCACCAGGTTTTGAGCAAACTGGTGTGGGGAGGGACTGTCTTCTGGGTGAAGGGACTCTGGAAGGATATTATTATTTATTATTGCAAATAGCATTTGACAAGTAAAACTTGTATAAATTCATGAGGCTTCAAGATATTTGTATATGCACTGTGGAACAGCAAACTCAATCGGAAGCAATCAATAGGCAACCTATTACATACTTACAACTCTTATCTCACATCATATATGAAAATCTACTTTAATAGATTTAAAGCTTAAATGTTAAGGCCAGAAACTATGAGAGTACTATTAGATGAAAGCAGAGGAGAAAGCTCTACCACCTTGGTCAAAACAATGATTTTTCAGATATGACCCCCAACACACAAGCAACAAAAGTAAAAAACTAAATACATGGAATGACATCAAGCCGAGAAGTCTCTGTATAGCCAAGGAAACCATCAACGGAGTGAAGAGACAGCATAGGAAATGAGTGAAAATGTTTGCAAACCATATACCTGATGATCTGTCATAGGGTTACAAAGAAAGTTTCTATGTAGGGAACTCAAATATCTGAATTGTACGTCTTCCCACAGTCTGCTCCTAGGGAAGGATGGAGAACCCCTTCCATTCAGGATATAGCCGACATGGCACCAGACAACCTGTGAAAAGAAGGGGTTAAATTGGTTGAGCTTCCCTTCTACTGAACACATGGCAAGTGTAAACGATAGCTGTGGTAAAGGACTATCCAAATTGTTACTCTTATAATAAGTAGAACAGACTGGTTAATAAGTGATCTAGCCAAAGGAATTCTTCAAAAGCACATTGTGTGCATCAGTTCAGCCCATAACATGACTTTATAGAATTCATTTTAAATAGCATAGCTTTATGAGTAAATACCCCTGATCTGTTTAGGGAAAGGACTTTGACAATATCTCTATTTAAAATATCAGTGTATTTTTATTAGTGTTCAAGGGCTGGTATAATTTTAAATCTGGCCCAGAAAAGATGCTCAATGAATGTTCTGTGTTGAAGAGAAAGAGATCCCAGTATGTTCAGGTGACTTGCCTGGGTATACTCTCTGGAGAGAGAATGTCTCCAGAAACCTCCTGGTGCATTTCAATAACTATCATGCCAGTACAGCAGCCATGTATAGCTCTGGAGCACTTGACATGTGACTAGTTCAAATTGAAATGTGTTGACAATATCCATTGGATTTTAAACATTTCGTGTATTAAAAATGATTATCTAGGGACATGCCTGTAATCCCAGCTAGTTGGGAAGAAGAGATAGGATCCTGGCTCAAGGTTAGTCCAGGAAAAAAGTTGTGTAACCCTATCTCAAAAACAAGTCAACAGTAGCGATTCACACCTATAATTCCAGCTACTTGGGAGGCAAAGACAGAAAGATCACATCCAAGGTTGGCAAAAGCAAAAGTTTGAGACCCTGCCTGAAAAGATAGAGTGAAAAGGGTTAGAGTGTAGCTCATGTGGTAGAGCATTTGCCTAGTAAGTGTGAGGCCCTGAGTTCAATCTGGAGTTCAACCACACAAAAATCAACAACTTATAGTGATTCTACCATTTTGGCTAATGTTAGTATAAATATGTCATTATTCAAGTAAATTTCACCCCAGAGAGTCTGATTCACAAGGTCTGGGGACAAAGTCCAGGTGTGAGTATGTTTTAAATCACCCTCAAAGGATTCTACTATGCAATCTGAGTGGACAATCACCATTTGGAAGGGAGGCAAAGATCATAGAATCCTGACTCTGGTACAGACTGACAATTGGCTTGTGTTGGATTCACTTGTCACCATCTGTGGCAATAAAGATCCAATGAATGTGAAAGGACCTACCCAACAGTCTGAACAAATATCACCCATTACATGGCAGATGTGGACTTTTATACAGACTGGATTGATACTTGGTCACATATATATGACCATATGACAAGATCTCTCTCTCTCTCTCTCTCTCTCTCTCTCTCTCTCTCTCACACACACACACACACACACACACACACACAAACTACACCCTCCTACCTGCCTCCTTTATAGTTAATCTATCAGTCATCCTTTCTTTCTCTCCTCCCCTCTACTTATCTTCATGATAAAGGGGAGAGCGACTGAGGAAAAACGTCTTTCCTTGATTTTCTTTTCCTCTGACTGTCCCAAAAAATTTAATCTAGCTGGGCACTGGTGACTCAGTAATCCTAGCCTCTCAGGAGGCTGAACATGGAGGATCAGGGTTCAAAACCAGCCCAGGGAAGAAAGGTCTGTGAGATTCTCATATCCAGTAAACTACCCAAAAGCCAGAAATAGAGCTATGGATCAAGTGGTAGAGCACTAGCTTTGAGCAAATGTAGCTCAGGGATAGTGCCTAGCCTCTGAGTTCAAGCCTCAAAACTGCCACACACAGAAAACATAACGTTAGCCTAGAGCTTTTCACTCTGCCAACATGTTTCCCAGGTCATGTTCAATCTGACACCTGTACTCCCATATCTTCTCACTCCTGGCCATCAGGTCATGGAGCCTGAACTCTGGGCCTGGGCGCTGTCCCTCAGCTCTTCAGTTCAAGGCTAGCATTCTACCACTTGAGCCACAGCGCCACTTCCAGTTTTTTCTGCTTATGTGGTACTGTGGAATCGAACCTAGGACCTTATGCATGCAAGGCAAGCACTGTACCACTGAGCTACCTTCCCAGCCCCTGTTTTTTGTATTATTATAAAGGTGATATACACAGGTGTTACAGTTACATAACTTAGGCAATGAGTACATTTCTTTCTGGACAATGTTATCCCTTCCTTCATTCTCTCCCAGTGAATATGCAGTTTTTGATTATTTTTCTTCTCATATCTGATCATTTGCAAGGAAGAAAAAATGCAAAAGTACATCACAGTGAATAAATACAATATCATATGAGGAAATACACATGGATGCATTTGGTAGGAATTGAATTTTTAAATGATGGGAAAAATCCTGAGCTGTGATATAGATACAGCTCAGGCCAACCTCTCAGCCGTGGAGATGTCATATCAAGTATTAAGTTACAGGCCACCACTGGCTTTCAAAAGCTGGTGGTCACTTCTCACCTGTTCACCTTCCCAAACACTCTTTTTTCTTTTTTCTTTTTTTCAGTACTAGGGACTGAACCCAGAGCCTTGCACTTACCAAGAAAATGTTCTACCACTTTTGCTTTTAGTTTGGTTTTCACATAGGACCTTGAACTTCTGCCTGTGCCAGGCCTCAGATTGTGATTACCCAAATTTCATCTCCCAGGTAGCTAGAGCTACAGTCATGCACCACCATACCTGGTTCATAGTTGAGTTTATAATCAAAAAGTGGCAAGATTAAATTATTAGTTAGATAAAGAGTTAGTATCCAGGATATATAAAGGGCTCGAGAAATTAAATATCAAAAGAACAAATAACCCAATTAGTAAATAGACAAATGAATAGTTCTCAAAAGAAGCTAATGAATACATGAAGACACATTCAAAATGACATTGAAATTCCTATCTCATCCTAGTCAGAATGGCAGTCATGAAGGCAACATACTACTAACGCTGGTGAGGATGTGAGAAAAGGACCCTATACATCGTCGGCAAGAATGTAAATTATCCACTATGGAAATCAGTATGGAGGTTCCTTGAGAATCTAAAAATAGAACTGCCATATGATCCTGCTATACCACTCCTGGGCACATATCCAATGGAATATAAGACAGCATGTAATAGAGGTACTTGCACACCCATGTTTATAGCAGCACTAGACATAATAGCCAAGATCTAGAATCAGCCTACGTGCCATCAGAGGATGGCAAATGAAGCATTCTGCAATCCTTAAAAATGAGTGCTAGGAAGCTACAACAGCTTCTATTTGGGGGAGGTACCAATGGGAGTAGGGAGAGGAGGAAGAGGGGTTAAGATGGTCAAAGTATTTTATATACATGTAGAAAATAGAACAGTGGAACATACTGAAATCGTTTTAAGAAGGGGAAATGTTTTAAGGGGAGTGAATTTGACAGGAGTATGTTGTATGCATATGCAAAAAATACCACAGTACTGTGCTGTGTACATAAAAATTTAAGGGGGAAAACCCAAATAACAATTATAGCACTAATTTTTTAAAGTGCTGGAAACGATCACCTTCAAATAGTTTTAAAATATAGACTATATAGGAATAATCTTTAGAAGATGTGTTCAGAATATATTTGAAGAATACCATTTATCTTTCCTTTTAAGGTAATTTGTTTGAATCATAGAAACCTGGGCCTTGATGAGAAAATACAATATTATAAAGCTATTCTTTCCATTATTACTTTTGAAATCTGTCACTTCTAAGCTCTTTCATTAGAATCAAAACGAATGAAATAAACTTAATTAGGTAATTCTGCTGCAGCTTGCCTTTAAGAGTAAAGCACAAGCTGAACACTCCATGCCTATAATCCTAACTACTCAGGAAGAAGGCTGAGATCTGAGGATCATGGTTGAAAGCCAGCGCAGACAGGAAAATTCTGAGATTCTTATCTCCAATAAACTACTGAAAAATCTGGAAGTAGAGCTGTGGCTCAAGTGGTAGAATGTTGGCCTTGAGCAAAAGAAGCTCAGGGACAGTGCCCAGGCCCTGAGTTCAAGCCTCAAGATTGGCACAAAAAAAAAAAAGAAGAAGGCACAAGAAAATGTCAATTAAAATGTCAAAGAGCCAGGCATAGTGACTCATGCCTATAATCTAGCTGCGCAGGCAGCAGAGATCAAGAGTATCAGGGTTTGAGGCCAGCCTGGGCAAAAATTTCATGAGACACTTCCCCACCCATTCTCAACCAATAGAAATCTAGGTGCAGTGGCATATACCTACACAGAAGGCATAAACAGGAGGATAACATTCCAAGCCAGCTTGGGCATAATTATGAGATCCTGTTTAAAAAAAAAACCTAAAACTAAAAGAGCTAAGGTGTATGGCTTAAATGATAGAATGATAAAGCCCAAGGCTTTAAGTCCAAACCATACCACCAAAAAAAGTAGAGTTTTGTACCATCGATTAGAGATATGATAATGTTGAAAGCGTTGGGCCACAAGCAAAAGAAAAGCTATATTCAGGAGCTAGCATGGAGGGCTCTAATGACAACTAATGAGCTGACCTGCAATTGAAGTAGCATTTTGCATCTGTAGGGAAAGAGTAGATAATGTCACAAATGAGTCTATAATGGTAGGCCAGTCACTTAAAAAAAAAAAAAAAGCAAATTTAGATCTAAAATAAAGTTCAGTGGCTGGGAATGTAGCTTAATGGTAGAGTGCTCGCCTTGCATGCATGAAGCCCTGGGTTTGATACCACATAAAAGAAAAGGCCAGACGTGGCACTGTGGCCCAAGTGGTAGAGTGCTAGCTCTGATCAAAAGAAGCTCAGGACAGTGCCCAGGCTAAGTTCAAGTCCCAGGACTGACAATAAAATAAAATAAGGTTCAGCTGACTGAAATCTTTCAAAAATGGAAGCATAAAATTTCTCTAATAAAGTAACTGGAGAACTAACCAGAATGTTATAAGACAGAAACCATACAGAATACAGATACATAAAAAATTATAATTTTCAGAATACTAGCATAAGCCAATGTAAAGAAAATGCATAGTATTTGCCTGTATTTAAATCCTCATTTCCCTATTATACTAAGTACTTCTACAAACCAATAACAAAATTTTAATATGCTAGTAAGAGAATAAGAAAATTATTTGAACAGGCAAATCAAAAAGAATAACTATACAAGACCAACAAATACAGAAAAAGATGTCCCAGCTTGTTAGTCATCAAAGACATACAAATTAAGGTGAGGTTATTTTCATTGATCAAATCAATGAAGATAAAAATCGATGCAGATAAGGTTGAGTGTGTAAATGGTTACAAATTTTATGAGTGCCAGCTGGTAGTACTCATCATAAAGCTATAAAATAAGTCCAGTTCTCATGGACCTAAAAATAGCTCTTCCAAGAATTAATCCTAAGGAAACAAGCATGGGTAGACTTGTGTCGATTTAACTGTAATCATGTTCATTATAACCGTAATAATGTTCATCACAAGAAAACTCCAGTGCTGAGGTGGTCAGAGAGATATGGGTGTGGGGGTTGGGGGTGAAAGGCAGGTTTTGATTGTCCTGAGGTGAGTAGACTGGTACTGTTTGGATACTACCAGACCTCATAGAATGTTTTGTGTTCCAATACCTGGCTGAGCATTGAAGGATAACTGCATGTCATGGCAATGATACATTTGGCAGTTTAGTGTTTGACGATTTTGTTTTGTGTTTTCATGGGAGTTTTTCAGGTTTCTACCTTTCAAGGGACTTTGAATTTGGGACCACATTTTTTCAATTAGAGTTTTGCCATCGCATATAGCTTTGGCTTGTACTTGGGGACATGACTCATGTGTTTGAATTTCTGAGTTTGGTTGGCTTATAGATCATGAGCATCCAAACAAAAAGTGTAGCTATCCTCTCCCTCACAGCTTTACCCAGGTTTGCATTTTAAAAGGGCTGTCAAACTGGAGGAAATCTTTTGTTGTTGTTGTCTTATGGATAGGAAACAAATGACTGAATAAACAAGGAAATTCTTTTGTTTGGTATGAGAAGCTGATCTCAAAGATGTCACTCCCTTATTCCCCAGAAACTGTGACTATGTTACATTATATGCCAGAGGAATTTAGCAGATAAGACTAAGAATCTTGGAAATGAAAAGGCTATCCTGGATAGGTGGGACCGCTGTAACACAAAGACCCTCATCACAGGAAAGCACAAGTGTTAAACTCAGAATAGGAGATGTGATGGGGAAAGCAGAAATGTAACCTAAGTAGAAGAATTTGGACAACCTCAAGGAGCTGGTAAAGGCCAGACCAGACTTCCTCCCAGAAGTCTCTGGAATAAACCAGCCCTAGTAGTGATGATCTCGGTTCTCACCTCTTGAGATTCATTCCAAATCAGCCTCTAGAAACTCTAAGATAAAACCTTTGTGGTCATTTGTTATAGCATCAATAAGAAACTAAAACATTTGGAAAAAGAAGGAAACATCCAATTTGAACTTGAGTCAAAGTTATACATTACTTAGTCCTGGTGATAAGCTCACATATCTGGGTTCTAGTCACATACTAAAGAAGTCACCTCTGCAGACCTCATTCTCTTGATCCCCAGGGGTTCCTGCCTTGCTCTGAAGTTGTGTTCCTCTTTAAATACTTGTTTACCATCATTAGATACATACTTATGACACTGATAAGTGTGGGTGAGGCTAGTGTATAGATTTTTAGTTTATTTGTTTTGGAAGCTAGCTACAGTATTGTTAGCATTTTCCTTTTGGGGGTGTGTGCCTAGGTGAGTGATGTATTCTTGCACAGAAGATCCTGGAACATTTCAATGAGTACCAGGCAGGCAAATGAAGGTTTATACAGAGGGTAAAAGCTATCAGAACAATGAAAAATGGCTGCCAAAGTATACCTAAAATCAGGCCTGTAGGACTGAAGTTTCTCATGGTGGTCTAGATCACTCTAGAAATAGTCTAGAAGATTGCTCCTATTCAGACTTTAAATCACTGCAAAGTTTGTACCTAGAGAAGAAGTTTGAGGCTCCAACATCACACCAAGGGCATGCAGTGAATGACCCAGGTCTCCACAGCCACTTGACTAGAATGAAGGGTGGGTCCCGTGCCACCTTCCCTCTGGCCTACTAAAACCACAGTAAGTGTTGCTGAAGAGAACTGAGTCATCAATAGAATTATCATTTCATGCTAAAGTGGATGACATGTTTACGAACATGGCACACCAACATTTGAGGGTTGTATTGAGTGCATTCAACATAAGATAACTTACACATACTCTATCTAAGCACAAGAGCCAAACTTCATATTCATCATTATTTAAATCTGAACATATTAAAAATATATACCTTTTAATTCCCAAATCTGTGTTTGTATCTACAAGGAGTCACTATAGGCCACACTTTAAAATGGAATGAATCAATCGTTTAACTACTGGGGAAAAAAAATTGCTAAAAACATTAGCATTTATTCAGCATTCACACCAAAAGCTACGTTGTTTGGCTTTTTTTTTTTTTTATCAAGGAAACATATGAAAGACACGTTTGTTTTTCAGAGTATATTTGAAGCACAATCTGCAATTGAGGAGTATAGGAAGGGATTATTACTTGTTATGCCAGTGTGTGGAAGGGTTATGAAATGGGACCTGGGTTTTGAAGTTAAAGTTGAGAATTAGAAAATCCCTTTTTCACACAGTCAGTTCAGTAACGTAAAGGGATATCAAGGAACATCAAACAAAGCCTAGTAAGTACACTAAGAGGAGGGGGAAAAAAGGTCTGGGTTAAGTAAACAGACCGCCTTGGATTTCTGACTTGGCTCTGGTGCCACCCTGCAGAGCAGCCTTAGATAAGTCAATGTCTCTGATTCTATTTCCTTGTCTATGACATGAGAAAATAGTACTTGTTTGTCTGGTAATAAAAAGGAGTGACAACTGATACATATAGCCAACTATCTTGCCCATACCTGAGCTTAAGTGTGACCAACCAGCCAAAGATGCAGAGAACATCTTCAACTGACCAGGAGCCAACCCAAAGAGGAGTTATACCTGCACTAGAATCTCCCTTAGCCCGAAATGTCACATTCAGGTATCTGTTAAGGTATCATTGTGGGTCTGTGGAATGGCACTAATCAGTATGGGACCAGCTTGCCTTCTCTTCTCCCTTTCCTAACCCCTTATTGTAGTGGGTCACAAGGTTTTTGTCTTTATCCTTGGCTCCCCTTACCTACCCTAACCCCACTTCTTCCCCTTCTGATCCCTTTGTTTTTCTCCCCTTTGTATTACCACCTATTGGAGTGTGGGTACCAACCTCAGCCATGTCTAAGGGCCTGTGAAATAGGGCATGACTTATCTGGTATTCTCTCCAGGATTTAGGAGACATTCTGCACAAAGAGCTCAGTTAAGATTGGGGGGGGGGGGGCAGGGGGGAGAGAGGGGTTGTACAACATGCTATCAACATGCAGCTAATGCCCTTTCTCCTTATGGTGTGTGGAGTGATACCCTGGGACTTGCCAAGTGTGAGAGTTGGAAACTGTCAGAGCTACTGTTCTTCTTCTACTCCACTTGAACCTTTCCTGAAGGGGCTGGAGGAGAGCAAAAAGGGCCTTTTTTCCTCACAAGAAGAGCCCTCCGAGAAGGAAGACAGGCCAATAGTCATGTCTAAGAGATTTTTTATGCTACCATATCTAGGAAGGATGCCTAGCTGGCAAGGAACAGGTTAAGAGAGATTTACCATCATGTACACTTCTCTCCTAACCCACTCCTGCTCCTGGCTGCTGAATAGCCTGGAAGCAACACCATCCATTCTCTGGTTATTGTCCTCAATGCCATTCTCAGAAAGCTGTCTTTGTTTTGTTGGGATGGTAGGAGCTCATGGTGCCTTCTTGAAGGAGTTAAAGGTAGCTAAGGATGGGAATTCCTGACACCTCTGGAATACTCAAGTACTAAGGTTTATTCCCCCTGGGGGTTCCCACTGAATATGGTCCTACCATGTCTAAAACTGATATATATATGACTGGAGAAACTTGAACTAGGAGTCCTGTATATTTTCCAGAGGCAATTTTATAAATGGCCCAAGTGCTATAGACATGTATTCATGTTGGTTTTTTTGCTGGCAAACTACAGGAGCAGATAACATGCAAAACATGGAGGAACTGTGTAAGCCAAGACTTGTCTTTGGGGCTGAGGTCCTGCCTAGGTGGCTGGCACGTTAGCGTAGATGTCCTTTCATAGTTCACCTATGAGTTAAAAGCAAAATAAGGCAGGAAGTTAAAGAGAGACCAATTCATAGACCCTTGATTATTTACTCAACATGATGCTGAAAGACATTTGTGTTTTTTGGAAGTTCTATCCCCTGGCAGTGAAATAAAACCTCCTTTCTAAGCTAGGAAGATTGATGTCCAACTACATTAAAGGAGGTTGTGAGTAAAAGGAAACTCTGTATTCTACAAGTGAATACAAGAGCATCCACTATACTTAGGGAACCCCACAGCAAAGCACATTATCCGACAGGAATTTGCAATGCAAAAAGAAAATTGTGCTAAGAAAACCGAAGCGTGAAAATATCCCCCATTTGCCATGGTCTGGAAATTGTTATATGAGGAAGCTTTTCTTTTTTTCAATAGTCACAGGTGGGCAGAGGATGGGACAGAAGCAATGTTATCTTTCAACGCCACCCAAGAGCACAATTCTATGTTTTTACTTTTCTCTTTGTAAGTACGTCATTTATTGACACAACATGGTACAGACACGTCAGGCTGGTGACTGTTTGGTTTATTGTCTGACAATGGATTTTCTAGTTGTTCACAAAGCTTTCTCTGATTCTATTTATAGTCTAGGAAGGAATTTCTCTCTCTTTTTTTTCTTTTGGTTTTAATCCATTTATATGTATCCTAGACCAGGAGTTATACTAGACTCACCCTGGAAGTTCTCTTAAAGCTTATTGTCCTGGCTGCACACCAGAACAATTAAGTCATTATGTCTGGGTGTGTGGGGGTGGACTCAGGCACAGGTACTTTTCTGAGGTGATTCCAGTATATGGTCCAGATTAAGCAGCAGGGTGCTGGAGCAGCAGGTATCAAACTTAGACAAGCATAGTACTGACAAGATGTGGACTTAGGTTCAGCAACTCTAGATATGGCCTGACATTCTGCATTTCTCACCTTTGACTATAGGAAAAAAACATTCATTTAGACATCAAACTGTAGACACAGTGATCTTCAAATGTCACATAGGCTCTTTGCTTGTTTATAATGTTATCCCTTGCTATATAAACAAAAAACAAAGATACACAGCCTTTATCTTTCCTTTTCCTATAAGGCACTTTGACTTTTTTTTTAATTTGTCAACCTTAAAGGAAAAGGTGCTCTTTCTCAGATTTTGCCTGGCCATGTTCTTGTCACTGAGAACATCCATGACTCCCAAGGTGAAGAATGGAGTCCTTCTGCCTTGAGTGGCTAGCACAGGGTGGCCACACAGTGGCTGGTGGCTCCATGCTGTGGGAACATTCCCAAATAGCCCAGGGAACCCAGGTCTCGTGCTTCGTTGGGTGGAGAGAAGAGATTTTAGTAAACACGGTGTGGGAAGAGGAATGGAATGGGTAGAGAATGAGGTTAAGGAATGGGTGTGTGAAATGCCAGGTTGAGTGTGGCCAGGGTGCCTCAGAGCAGCATTCCACCACCCACCTCTGTTGAACAGCTGGTAGGAGAAGCCATTCACCTGCCAAGGCAGCCTCTGCCCTGAGCCAAGAGTCATCCAGATCCCTTCTGGGAGCAGGCAGGCAGCACTGCTCCTGTGACAGAGCAATCTGTCTATGGCCTGTCTATGCCTCTCCAGCAGCTTAGAGGAACAAGGCAGCTCCTGCTCACAGCTCCCAAACCTTCACAGCAGGCTCTCATGCCCTGGTCTGTCTCCTGGGCCAGGAAAGATCATCCATTTGTTCAGCCAAATGGAAAGGTCTAAGTCAAAGCCAAAATCTCTGAGTTAATTTAATTGGGTTCTTTCATCGTCTGTTGAATGGAGAGAACCTTAGGGCCAGGCCACTCTCTGCCTTTGAGTTGATAGAGTCTGTGGAATACCATCAAGAGTTTGCAACAAGTGTTAGGCACTGGTGGTTCACACCTGTAATCCTAATTACTCAGAAGGCTGAGATCTGAGGATTGCGGTTCAAAGCTAGCCCCAGCAAGAACGATCATCTCCAATGATCACCAGAAAACTTCAAGTAGAGCTGTGGCTCAAAGTGGTAGATTGCTAGCCTAGAGCAAAAAGAGCTCAGAGATAGCACCCAGGCCTTGAGTTCAAGCCCCACAGCCAACAACAAAAAACAAGTTTGCAAAAAGAAACACACTATGAAAACTTCCTTCAACTCCATTTTCCTGCATTGCTATTCTGATTAGTTTGTGCTCTCCAGTCCCATCACATCTAACCTGCCTCTCACTGATTTCTCAGCTCTGCACATGCCTTCTATGTGGAGAGACTTTCCATATGAGTGGTACCTTGGAAGGTACCAAAGTCAAGCTCCTCTCTCTCTCTCTCTCTTTCTCTCTTTCTCTCTCTCTCTCTCTCTCTCTCTCTCTCTCTCTCTCTCTCTCTCTCTCTCTCTCTCTCTCTTCAGCCTTGCTCAGTTTTATAAACTAGCCATACTTAGGCATCCACACCTGTAGTCTTCACTCCTTTCTCCCCTAAGCATGCCATTATTACTAGATGCAACATTTGAATTTTTATGGAGTTCTGTCATCCTAGAAGGACTGTCCTGCCCACAGTCTCATTTTCAATAGGATCAGAATTTGAGCTGAACCTTAACTATGTAGACCAAACTGTATCTGTAAACAGATACAGGTAAGGGAGGGACTCAGTCAAAGTCATAAAGAGTGGGTGTGACAAGCTGGGTGCTGGTGACTCATGCCTGTAATCCTAGCTACTCAAGAGGCTGAGATCTGAGGATCATGGTTCAAAGCCAGCCCAAGCAGAAAAGTCCCTGTGAGACTCTTATCTCCAATAAACTACTCAAAAAAGCCAGAAGTGGCACTGTGGCTCAAGTAATAGGGCTCTAGCCTTGAGCACAAAGAGGCTCAGGGACAGGCCCTGATGAATTCAAGTGGCCTGGGTGTAGGCACCCAGGTGCTCTTTCTCAGATATTGCCTGGCCATGTTCTTGTCACTGAGAACATCCATGACCCCCAAGGTGAAGAATGGAGTCCTTCTGCCCTGAGTGGATAGCTCAGGGTGGCCACACACTGGTTCTCTGGCTGGTGGCTCCATGCTGTGGGAGGGGGCAGGCGTGGGGGGAGGGGGGTGTGACAGTCACTACTAGGACCAGGCCTTTAGCTGCATCTTTTCATCCCTTGTACATACTTTCAGCCCCCAGTGCACAGCACTGTAGCAGGCCAAAGGGGCTAGAGGCTTCTTCAGATTCCATCAGGACTGTTTAGCAAGAAGCCAAGAGACTTTCACAGAAATAAAAAAAAAACTCCAGCAATGGTGGTTGTATGCAGGACTTCCACAGAACTTTGCTTCCAGCACAAAAGCAATGTGAATAAATGAACCATAGTACATTTTGTTATTAGGAAGACTTCATATTGTAAGTGGGTCAGTTATCCCTGATTTATAATGTAGGTTCCCAAAAGATTCGGAAACAGGGAAGAGCACTTATAAAAGATTCCAACATTCATCTGAAAATAATAAATGGGTGAATGTCTTCAAAAATGAGAATTGTCAGGCCAGCACTGGTAACTCATGCCTATAATCCTAGCTACTCAGGAGGCTGAGATCTGAGGATTGCAATTTGAAGCCAGTCCAGGCAGGAAAGTCTGTGAGACTCTTTCATTAACTACCCAAAAAGCTAGAAGTGAGCTGTGAATCAAGTGGTAGAGTATTTTTTTTTTGGGGGGGGGGGGGTCCGGTTGTGGGGCCTGAACTCTGGGCCTGGGCGCTGTCCCTCAGCTCTTCAACTCAAGGCTAGCGCTCTAAAGTGGTAGAGTATTAAGCCTTGAGCAAAAGAGCTCAGGGATAGTGCCCAGGCCCTCAGGTCAAGTCCAGGAGCAGCACAAAAAATTGAATCATCAGATGTTAAATCATATTACAAGGTTAGAATAAATGAATGATTTAATCCTGGTACAGATACACAGAATCTCAGTGGAATGAAATAGAAAAACCAGAAAACCAAGTACTTAATGGACAACAAAGATAGCATTTCAGATCAAGGAAATGTTGAACTTGGTGTTGGGGTATCTGGTTAGCTGTTTAGAAAATAGTAAACATACACACCAGACACTAAAATAAATTATAAATGCTTATAATAATAAGCAATCAAATAATAGAAGAACACATAAGTAAATACATAATTTTAAGGGAGGGAAGGCTTCTAATTATAAAGCCTAGGTGACTTCTGCATAAACAAAAATGAAAACACAAACCACAAATTATTTGGAATATACATAATAGTATATAGTTATTATTCTTAATATTATAAAGAGTACTCAAACAAGAAATAACATATCTGTAAAAAATAGGTAAAAGATAGAAACAGATAATTAACCAAAATGGGATGCAACTGCTAATAATTATTTGGAAAAAATCTGTAGCACAGATAGTCAAAAATACCACTTAATATAAGAGATTCTCATATGTAACTGACAGGGAAGTGAAATGTAAGATTCGGTGTTGAGAGGAAGATATCAAGAAACATCTCCTCTAGCTGAAACATAGCTTGATAATATATCTCAGAGAAGAATCTCCCTTTGTCACAGTAAGCTACTCCCAGGAAAACAATCCTAGCTATCCAGTTCTATATGCCATAATAGAAGCTGGGAACTTTTCACGATGCCCTGTAGTAGGATTTTTTTCTGCTAGTCCTAGGGCTTGAACTTAGGGCCTGAGCACTGTCCCTGAATTTTTTTGCACAAGGCTAACACTCTACCACTTGACCCCAAGCTTCACTTCTTACCTTTTTGAGTAGTGTATCTGAGATCCTCAGCCTCCTATAGGATTTTGGCACAGTGTGTTAATGGAAAATTTCAGCCATTGAAACCATTTCAGATTACCTATAGTAATCTTAAGTGTAGTCATCTCCAAGTTGGTGACATATTCATGATTTCATTTTATTCCTTGTTTGGACCACAGTGGGACTCAGAATAAAGAAAAACATTATATTCTAAAGAGCTGACAGTGGTTGTCTGTAAATGATGGGGTTTCAGATGACTCGGTTTTTCTTTGGACTTTTCTGTTCTTCTCGAGTTCTGCCTTGAGCATACATTGGTTTTGCAGTTTTTAAGTTATTTAAAACAAGAGATAAAGTCAGGAAGGTACAGTTGTAAGAATGCTCATGAAACAGGCTTAGGTGTGTTGAGAGACAATTCAGATAGTTGAGGGCTGAAGTCTTATACCATCTAGAGAAGCACACCTTAGAGGTAACCAGACAAGGATCAAAGGAGGCCTGTTTCCTGTGCCTCCCTTCCCTGAAAAGCCATCAAGAAACAGATCCAAATATTCATTGTTTCCCCATCAAGGTCTAGAGAGAACATTTTTACTCCATTGACTGGAAGAAAAATCTAACCCTTCTGTATATACAGGAAGTATCTCACAAGTATGTATATGTTAAAAAATAAAATTCATTCTATTGGGCATTAGAAAACATTGGCTTCCTAGCTGGACACTGATGACTCACACCTGTAATCCTAGCTACCCAGGAAGCTGAGATCTGAGGATTACAATTCAAAACCAGCCCAGACAGGAAAAGTCCTTGAGATTCTTACCATTAATCACCAAAAAGCCAGACGTGGAGAGGAGCGTTGTCTCAAACAGTGCTAGACTTGTTTAAAAATAATAATAATTTTTTTAAAGCTCAGGAATAGCACTTAGTCCCTGAATTCAAGCCCCAGGATATGAGACAGAGAGAAAGGTGGGGGGGGGGGGGGAGAAGAGGGGAGAAAGGGAAGGGGAGGAGGAAGAGAAGAGGGAAGGAGGAGGGAGGAAGTAAGGAAAAGGAAGGGAGGGAAGAGGGAGGAGAAAGGCAGACAGGAGAGAGGGAGGAAGGGGAGGGAGGGAGGGAGGGAGGGAGAGAAGAAGGGAGGGAGGAAGGAAAAAACTTTCTAACTTAGCGTGCTAGGAAAACTCTAGTTAGAGCACATTACCACACTAACTATGTGAGCTTCTGTCAAATACTATCACCTTGCCCCCCAGGATGTACAGGTGATCCTTCTTAATTCTAGAAGTTGGCAGTATGGTTGTAAAATGTGACTTCCTGGAGAGGATAGTTTTGCCCCGATGTAACTCAGTAGTAAGCATCTGGTCTTTCCTGACTCCATCTGAGAAGTGATGGAAAGCGGCCACCACAGAGCCACCACACTGGAGTTGCTGCCTGCACAAACATAATATATAAATATAGCCATGGCCTATGCAGATTCTAGCAAGAAATGATCTATACTATATAAGAATATAGTAGTAAGGGGTTTGGACAGGTGGCTCAGTGGTAGAGTGCTTGCCTCATATGCATGAATTCTGGGTTCAATTCCTCAGCACCACATAAGCAGAAAAGGCCAGAAGTGGCTCTGTGGCTCAAGTGGTAGAATGCTAGCCTTGAGCTGAAGAGCTGAAGGACAGCACCCAGGCCCAGAGTTCAGGCCTCATGACTGGCAAAAAAAAGAATACAGTTGTAAGTATGTGTTTGGCAAAAGAGCCACCAAGGACCTGTATGTCCTTAAGTAGCAATCTGAGAAAAAGAAGATAAAGGCAACAAATTGTAATGCCAGACTATCATGGGGAGGTGGCAGCATTGGGTCCTTTGGAGGACTGATTTTTCAATCCTCGGTTATGACACAGAATTTCTTATTTAATTTTACAAAACAATAAAAGGAATCAGAAGTTATCATCCCAGGAAGGATGAACTTGAGTTCAGGAAAAAGAGCAGTGAGGATTCAGAACATAGCCATGATGTGTGTCTGTTTGAGCCCTCAGCTAACTCTGGACTTAGGGGAGTGAAAAGGTTAAACCTGAACTTTCAATCCAGCTTCAATATTATGGACTTTTTTAAGGAAATGTTTTGTCAAAACTGAAACAAATAAATGGCTCTGGTGAGTTGAACAGGTGATTCCATGATCCTGTGGCCAGTGGTGATATGGTGAGAAGGAAGAGCATTGTAATCAATAAGCCTTGGGAAGACTCTACCTTGTTTGGTATACATCAAGTAGAATTCTTTGGTTGTACTAGGTTGAGCTATGGTTAGAAGCCTGCTAACATGAGCAAAAGCAACTTCATTGAAATGCTGTTGGGAGCTCCCAGAACCAGCAGGAAAGCTGGAGAATTGTACCTGGGAGTGAATAGTGAGACAGGTAATTCCCAGGATCTAGGAATCAGGAATTACAGAGTCCATCTTATGTCAGAAACTGTTCAGCAGACCAATACTGTAATGTACAGACTCTACCCAATTTCTCTCTTTGTCTTTTACAAGTCATACACTCAGGAGAAACAATTGTGAGGGAAATAAGGCCTTTGATCATGGTAGTCAGTTAGTAAAATTGTGGGGCAAAAAGTAATGCCCAGAAACAATAGGGTACTGTTAGAAAGTGAAGTGCTTGCTGGGTAGCCCCAAAGCAACAACTGTGTTCACAGAGACATGGATGCTGAAGTTCATTTCAAAAATGACTATCAAAAATTAATATTATCATGTATCATTCTATAGATGAATGGTTCGTCCAACTAATTATTCTGTCTGGATTCTGCTTTCAAAGGAAAAATAAGGACAGAACGTGGTTTGATGACAAGCTTGAGATCAGTACATTTTTCTGGAAATCACAGCATGCCATAAATTCAACAAGATTTGTAGGATTACTCAGACAGTGACAGTTATGGCAGGGACTCCTGCTTCTGTGAAGGCAGTCTTGACCAGAAAAGATAACAGAGATGGGGTTCTCACAAACCTTTTGGCTGGGCTATCCTTGAACCATAATCCTGCCAATCTCAGCCTCCCAAATAGTTAAGATCATAGTCATGAGCCACCATATCAAGCTTATTTTGCTGATTTTTGAGAAATTGCACCAAATGTAAAAAAATTGCCCAGATAGTAAAAAAGACAAATGTTTCAACTTCAAATATGTAAAAATATCTGAAGTTATAAAGTTGATACTCCCAGGAACATCCTAGACAAAATTGTTATAGCAGATAGAAATTGAAAACCTAAGTCCTTACATTTATCCACCAAGAAGAAATCACAACAAAGTTTAGCTACTTTTTTTAAAAAAAATCATTAAAAGACGGATGGGAAAATACTACAAGGATGCTACAGAGATAATACAATTTGATTTCATCAAAGGACTTAACAAAGTGAACACATCCAGTTGAACAATATGGATGAGAAATATGAGTTTTAAAAAAGTTCGTAGTTGAGGGCTGGGAAGGTGGCTCAGTGGTAGAGCGCTTGCCTTGCATGCATGAGGCCCTGAGTTCAATTCCTCAGCACCACATAAGCAGAAAAAAAAGACAGAAATGGTGTTGTGGCTCAAGTGGTAGAGCGCTAGCCTTGAGGTGAAGAGCTGAGGGACAGAGCCCAGGCCCAGAGTTCAGACCCCACCACTGGACCAAAAAAAAAAGGTTTGTAGTTGATTGGTAGATGACATGGAACAATGATAGTGATCTCCTTAAGTGAGCAGAGCCCTATGCACACTCTACACAAACTCACCAATGAACTTTTGCCCTAGCATCCTCAAAAACTAATCTATTGATGTGTTGTATTGACCTTGAAGGGATACTTCAGACTGTGCCCATGGGACTTCTCCACTGAGAATTTTGTGAGCAAATTAAAGACATGTAAGACAAATTTCTCAAATTTGTAAGTGTGTCACACCCACAACAGTAGCATAAATGTTGGATAAGAGAATATCCAAAAGGAGTCAGTGGGGGAGGGGGGAGAATTGGGCTAGAATAATGGATTACAGCTAATCAGCCAGGTTAAAATGAACCTCAACATATTTGACAGTGAGTATTTATGTTAAGAATAATGATTTCATGTGAGTCCAGGTTGATGGAGGTTGAGGTAGAAAAAAGAGCTCTAGACCTGAGCTGGCCACAAGATTATATAGCTCAACAGCATTCCAGGGCTGCCAGCAAAGCTGGTGGAGATTCTAATTCCACTAGTGAAATCAGGTCATAGGAGATATTCTTCCTTCTGTATTCTTTTTTTAATTTCTTAATTTTTATTGTAAAGGTGATGTACAGAGAGGTTATAGTTACGTATTCAGGTAATGAGTACATTTCCTTTTGAATAGTGTCACCCCCTCCCTCATTCTCTCCCAGTTTTTCCCCTCCTAACTTCCCTCCTTCCCAAGTTGTATAGTTCATTTCCAATATAGTACCTAGTAGGTTTCACTGCTGAGTTGGTTCACTCTTTGTCCCACACTTTCTGTGCCTCTCCTTCCCCTCCCCAAATCAGATAAACATATATACAAGACACAGGGTACAGCAATCAAAAACAGGAACAGAAGATAATAAACTAAAGAAAATGAAAAAAATCAAACAGCACAATAAAAATCCTCTTGTTTCCATTTCTTGAAGTTCATTTCAATTAACATCATTTTATATGATCATATGCATATGACTATTGAGCCCTAGTTATCCTCTCCTAAGAATATCCTTCTTGGTTCTCACTCTGTGACTATTTAGACTGCTGTTTAATCATGTCCAAGTGTGATTATTTGAGAAATAAGAATGGCCAATAGGCACATGAAGAGGTGTTCAGCATCTCTGGCCATAAAGGAAATGCAAATCAAAACAACATTGAGATCCCACCTCACTCCAGTTAGAATGGCCATTATCAAGAAAACTAACAATAAGAGATGCTAGCAGGGATGTGGCCAAAAGGGAACACTGTTACACTGTTGGTGGGAATGTAAACTTGTTCAACCACTCTGGAAAGCAGAATGGAGGTTCCTCAAAAGACTAAACATAGAGCTTCCATATGACTTCCTTCTGTATTCTTGCCCTGAGCTGTCAGTCAGTGCCTCTGGGATACTGTTGACTATTTCTGATTTCTTTCTGTCCCTTCTAGCTTGGGGCCTTTGGAAATAGCCCTACACCTCTCTAAACTTGTATTACTCTTCTATCAAATAGGCAGAATAAGAAAAGCTATGTCCCAAAGTTTTTATAAGAATTAACGTAGATAGTATGTGTAAGACCTTCAGCACAGGAGGGCACCTGGTTTTTGTTGTGGTTGCTACTGTTCTTGTCATTGTTGCTCTGTGGTGAGGTATTTTAAGAAATGCACTTAAGAAAAAATAACTTTGTCTTGAGGTAAAAATTTTAGACTTACTTAGGAAAAAAAATTATCCAAGTTATGGAAACAACTCAGATACCCCACATAGAGAGAACAGCCATTAGAGAAAATAATATTATATCATTTGCAGGGAAATGGATGGACCTAGAACAAATCATGTTAAGTGAAGTAAGTTAAGCTCAGAGAGACAAACAGCACAAGTTTTCTCTCATATGTAGAAGCTTGATCTAAAATATACCAAAACATAATAACTTATACAGGTCTCTAAGCATTTATTCACAGTGAGACTAAAGAAGGATACTCTTGGGAGAGGAATAGAAAGGCCCAATACCTATGTGCATCTGATCATATAAAATAATAGTTATTGAAATGAAGTCCAGGAAATGGAAACTAGAAGATTTTTTTCTTTGTTGTCATTTTGTTTTCTTTTCAAAAGATGAACAAATGCAACAATGGTACTCACTAGACACTATGTTGAAAATTAATTATACAACCTGTGGCTGGGGACTGTAGGAAAAAACTGGGAGAGAGCCAGGGAAAGGTTGATATTGTCCAAAAAGAAATGTACCCATTACCTGACTTATGTAATGTAACCCATCTGTACATCACCTTTATAATAACAATTAAAAAGTTAAAAATTATATCTATGACAAGGCACTGATAGCTTACACCTGTAATCTTAGCTACTCAGGAGGCTGAGATCTGAGGATCAAGGTATGAAGCCAGCCCAGAAAGACAAAGCTAAGATATTTATCTCCAATTAATCAGCAAAAACACAGAAGTGGAGCTAGCTATTTTGAGGATTTGGGGGATTTTTTTGGTGGGTTTTTGAGGGGAGAGGGGAGCAGGGGTTAGAAGGGATTGTTTGTTCGTTTGCTTTGGTTCAAGTGGTAGACACTGGCCTTGAGCAAAAAAGCTAAAGGAAATGCAAGGCCCTGAGTTCAAGCCTCAATACCAACATTAAATAAACAAAATATAGAACTCAGAATATGAAAGTGTTAGTTATTATTCTGTGTAACAAAGTACTCCCCAATTTAGCAGATTAACTCAATAGCATTTCCTAACACCAGTTCTAAATGGATTCAGAAGTAGCTAAGCCAAAGGCTCTGGCTCAGGGTATCTCCCTGAGGTTCCTGTCAAGACATCAGTTGAGATGGGACTCTTCTCTGTAGGCCTGACAAGACTAGAGTGGCTAATTCCTGTGACTGTTGACTGGAGAACTCTGTCCTACCATATGCACCTTTCCATTGAGCATCCTGGTATCTTGGCAACTAGCTTTTCTGAGTGAATTGGCCAGGATAGCAAGCACATAAAGCAGGCAGAAGTTCCGGTGCCTTTTATGACCTAACCTCTGAAGTCACATACCTTCCTTAGTATTTTTCACAGAGAACACTTGGAGACAGTTTGAGAGTGTACTTCACAAGGCTGTGGGCACCAGGAGGTAGAGATGGCTTGAGGGTGGCTCTAACCAGGAGCTTGGGACCACACAGATTCAGAGTAAATCCAGTGGCTAACCTCAGATACAGAAGGAGACCACTGTAGAGAATTCAAACCAGTACGCAGAGGCTTCAGAAAAACCAGTGTCAACACAGCTTAAGGAAGGACCTTAAATATACACCATAATGGCTGGGGGTTGCTTACACCTGTAATTCTAGCTACTCAGGAAGCTAAGATCTAAGGATTATGGTTCAAAGTCAGCCCAGGCAGAAAAGTCTGTGAGATTCTTATCTCTAATGAACCACCAAAAAGTCAGAAATTGAGTTGTGGTTCAAGTGGTAGAGCATTAGCCTTGAGTAAAAGAAGCTCAGGAACAGTACCTAGGCCTTGACACCAAGCCCCAGGACTGGCACCAAAAATGAACTCCACCAAGTAAAAGTAGATGCCTCAGATTGTGAACCGCAAATATTAGAACTGTCCTCTCAGACAGCTCTCACAGAGCTCTGGGTTAGCTGCAAATTCAGAAGAGATACTTCATTCCATGGTTGGGAAAGAATTTTGTGAAGTGAAACTCATCTTGGCTCCATTTCTTCTACTTTGAAAGGAAAAGAAAAAAAATTATTGAAATATGAGGTCTTTGTTTCTGAACCAGTATGACCTGGAGAAACTATTAAAGAGCTAAAATGATTCCAGTGTCTGGGATCCCTTTACCATTTTTGCTTTTAAGAACAAAGTTCTGTGGTGATTGCTTTACATTTAGCCTGGGGTTGGAGGGAAGTCTGCGAAATCAGGAATTCCCAACATTTTTATGAGGCAGAATCTTTAGATCATGGAAGGGGCAGGAATTTTGGCGCTGTTTGTCTCCCTGGGAACCTTGACAGATGGTTAGGAAGGGATGCAGTTGCAGCTTTGGGGGATTCTGGCTGGGTAAGTTTCAGACATCCACCACGGAACCAGACTCCATGTTGAGACTGAAACAGTGAGCAGTATGCTGAAGCTCTGCTGGGGATTTCTACTGGGAGAGCTGAGAATTCACTCATTTCTCCTAGCATCCTCCAAGAGAAACTTTGTCATTGGTGGATAAGGCAGTGAGACTCTATCTTAGCCAGTGTGTATGTGTACAAAATCTAGAAAATGTCCACAAGAAATTGAAGACTAGAACACACCACTGCCATTCCCCTCTCAGGCTGCTCTTTAGGCTCATTGAAATGAATGGTCAGTGGAACAGGACATGATTTCTAGACTTCTGTCTGAACTCTAGAAGAAATTCTACAGTTTCTTCCAGGGAAGGTGCAGGTTGAAACCATCCTAGCCCTGTCCAGAAGCCACTGCTGAGTAATGAGCAGAATTACATCAGCAGCACAACCTCAAAAGGCCAAGAAATGCTGATAGAATACCAGTGGCTCACACCTATAATCCTAACTACTCAAAGAGGTTGAGATCTGAGAATCATAGTTCAAAGCCAACCTGGGGAGAAACGTCTATGAGACTCTTATCTCCAATTAACCACAAAAAAGCCAGACGTGGAGCATAATAGCCTTACACAAAAGAAGCTCAGGGACAGAGCTCAGTCCTTGAGTTCAAGTGAAGGATTAGCACCAAAAAAAAAAAAAAAAAAAAAAGGCCAAGGCAGAACTGCCATCTTGCCAAAATGACAAACACAAAGGGAAAGAGGAGAGGTGCTCGATACATGTTCTCTAGGCCCTTCAGGAAACACGGAGTTGTTCCTTGATGTAGACATCAAGGGAATGGGTACTGTTCAAAAAGGAATGCCCCATAAATGTTACCATGGCAAAACTGGAAGGGTCTATAATGTTACCCAGCATGCTGTTGGCCTTGTTGTGAACAAGCAAATTAAAGGCAAGATCCTTGCCAAGAGGATTAATGTGCATATTGAGCATATTAAACACTCTAAGAGCCAAGATAGCTTCCTGACTGATTGAAGGAAAATGACCAGAAAAAGAAGGAAGCCAAAGAGAAAGGAATCTGGATTCAACTGAAGCGCCAGCCAGCTCTACCCAGAGAAGCACACTTAGTGAGAACCAACAGAAAGGAGCCTGAGCTATTGGAACCTATTCCCTATGAATTCATGGCCTAAAAGACTGCTGGACTATAAAAAAACAAAGGCCAAGGGATGGAGGTGGCATGAGTAGACCATGTGTAGCCTATCAGTGAATGTCTCAAGAAAAGATTTCAGTCAGGGCCTTACTTAGTGGGTATGAAGTCAGTTGAGTCTCATGGTATGGTATGACTGCCTGAGAAGAAACACACAGAAAAGACAAACTACCTCCAGGCACAAAGCTAAAACTCTTGGCTATATAGCTATTGTCTCCTGCCTTTACCAAAGAGATTTCTTAGTTTAAAGAATTACAAGCTAGATACTGTCATCCTAGCTACTCAGGAAGCTAGGACTAGAAGGATTGTGATTTAAGGGAAGTCCAGACAAGAAAGTGACACCCCTCCTCTCTCTATCTCAACCAATAAAAGGCTGGGTACATTGGTGCATCCCAGTCATCCTAGCTGCAAGTGTAGACAGAATGGTGGTCCAGGTTTGCTTAAGCAATAAGTGAAACCTTGTTTGACACATAACAAAAGCAAGGGCAAGAGGTGTACTCAAATGGTTAGAGTACCTGCCTAGGAAGCATGAGGCTCTGAGTTCAAGTCCCAGTACCACAAAAATAATAATAAACCTGCAATTAACTCTCCTTTTCTATCTGTATCTGGGCCCCCACATGTTAAATAGAGCCTATAGTCACTAACAGAACCAACCTTAACTCACCACGATATAAACAAAGGAGATCGTCATAAAGATGATGATGCAAGCAATTGCTTACCAATGTGAGAAGAGTCATTGTATGAGAATAATATTCTCAAAGAATTTCAATGTCTCTACTCCTAGGAAACACAAAAAGGTATTGGACAATTACTAAAACCAATATTGAATCTATGAGACAAGTAAAAACTACAAAGAGATGGAAAAAAGTGATGAAATTTGAACTTTCCATGGACCAATGAGTAACAGATTGGATGTTAGTAAAGTAAATCAAATGAGTGAAAAAATAATAATAAGCAGGGAACTTTTTCCAGAAATCAGAAAGGAACAAAGGCAAAAATAATAATAGAAGAAAAGAAAGCTGAAAAATAGAAGTCAGAGATCCCATAGACAGATAGTTTGAAAAGAAAACTAAGGTTGACACAGCTAACAAAAAGAGAACTTTTTTAAACTAAAAATAATTTGTTCTTACGATTGGAAGCATTAATGTCAATGCAATTTAACTAGCTTGGTTTTGTTTGTTCGTTTGTCTATGTATGCTGGTATCAGGTCTTAAACTCAGGGCATCACACTCTTGCTTAGCTTTTTCACTCACAGCTGGTGTTTTATTACTTGACCCATGTCTCCAGTCTTGCATTTTGTTGGTTAATTACAGATGAAGTCTCAGAGTTTTCTGCCTGGACTGGTTTCTAACATGATTCTCACATGTCAACCTTCTGAGTAGCAAGGATTACAGTCATAAAACAACAGCACCCTAGTTTTTAATTACAAAAAAAAGGAGGGTCTGGGAAGGTGGCTCAGTGGTAGAGGCTTGCCTTGCATACATGAGGCCCTGAGTTCAATTCCTCAGCACCACATAAGCAGAAAAAAAAGCCAGAAGTGACGCTGTGGCTCAAGTGGTAGAGCGCTAGCCTTGAGCTGAAGAGCTGAGGGACAATGCCCAGGCCCAGAATTCTGGCCCCACGACCGGACCCAAAAAAAAAAAAAAATTTACAAGCATGGAGGTAAAAATAAAAGTTCCTTACAGAGGGACATTAGAAATCTAGCTTCCAGTGTTCATCAATTACAAGCCAGAAGGACTGATGGAAGGCCTATGGGATCCATAGGTTGTGACCCAAATTAAAATATATAGCCATGGGCCTGGATGAGAACACAGCATATCATCTCAGATGTGGAACAGTTCGTTAGGTAACCATGCTTCTTACATGCTCTACTGGCAAAGGCTGTTCAAAGATCCTCTTCAGCTAAACAACCGCTGTCCAAAGGGAAAATCCTCAAAATAGGGAAGATGTGGTATAGGAAAATCAGTGATAATATGTCCAAGTAATAATGCGTCAATTTAGTTATACAAGTACAGGTGCCAAAAAATGATTAGATGAGAAGCTACATGTATAAACAATGTAATAGGGATATGAAATCAGATGGCGGTCATCAAAACATAACTGAAAACAAAAGACAGGAGGAAATAAAAGTATGTTAAATATTTAATCTAGTTGAGACATTTCATCCTCAACATTGACAGGGAAAATTTAATTTTAAAAAAATAAAGATAACCATCAATAGATTAAATAGAGTATGATGTAAATCACATCAGGAAAGTAGTGGCTAAAGAAACAATTCCCTGACAGGACAGAAAAAAGGAAAAGCACTAGAAAAACTAACCTTGTATAAACTTCTGTAAAGGCAGTATTTTTTTTAATCTTGGTGACACGATGCAAACAATTTTCCTGGGACTTTTGGTTGTTGTTTTTTGGTTTGTTTGTGTTTTTTCAAAAATTTCCACAATAAACAGGTGCTGCTTTTTTAAAACAAATTAGAAAACCTTTTGTAGGGGTTGCTATAAAAATTGTTTTATGCATAATACATTACCCAGTAAAACTAAAGGATGTAAGGATACCACCACTGAGAATAATGAGGTAAACTCAAGATATTCTGAGATAGGCAGTTATGTGTTTCTTTTTCCCCATTGTTTACATTTTGCAACTGACCTCATACAAGCTCATGGCAATTTGGAGAAACTCTAGGGTACCTGTCCACTAAGGCTAGAAGACTGAAGTCACCAGTACCTCTAGTATGTCCTGCCGTGATGATTTCTATCAGAGGATTTGGAGAACACAGCAAATTCACATCAGCTGTATCATATCCATCAAAACATCTGTGTCTTGACTGCTTTTTGTTTTGTTTTGCTCTGAGATTTAGAATTGCAGCTACCCTCAGTCCATCTGTCCTTTGCTAGATTACAAAGCCATTGCTAGATTACAAAGCCAAAGCTCATAAACATTCAGACCAAGGACAGGAACTATTGCCCCTAAAGATTTAGCTCCTCTGTACACATTTCAGGAGGTTGACCTGACCCCGCCAGGATGGAAAATGGGAAGAATTTACCTTAAACTGAGGAGCAAGAGTTTGAAATGAACCTTCCAATCAGACTATGGTGACTTTAGATTCTGAGTTTAGGACATACTGGTTTCAAGTAAGTTTCTGAGAAGAAAAGACTATGTATGCTATATTATGAGGATTTCTCCCTCCTCAGAAATTCTCTAGCTAACACCTAAATGCTGTTCAGATTTAAAGCCTGGCATGAGAACAACACTCCCTGCTATGTCCCATAAGATTTTGACTTCCTGATCCTGTCACCCTGTGCAGGTGTGCCAGCCCTACAGGCTTCTTTCCATGTGGGTGTTCAAGGGCTCAAGCTCTTTTCCGTCTTGTTGCTCCTCCTTCCTCCATGCCTTTGGAGTTCTATCACTTATGCTCAGACCACATCTAATTGTAAGAGAAGCTAGGAAATATAGTTTATATACCTCATCCCATCTGCCAGGTGAAAAACAAAGCTAGATTTAGGGAAACTTGTGGGAGTCTCTGACCCAGACACTAACCTCCTCCTTTTCCCCATCTCCTCACACAGAAGTTGGCAGGCAGAATTCTTTTGATTAAAAATGACACAAGGATAATGGCTGGAAAAAAAAAAAGAGCGGATCAAATAAGCTGTGACTTCCTGGGGTTGGTGGTTCTTAGTAGTAGGAGAGAGTGAGGATTCTGCCCCTACAGACAAAATCTGAAGCGCGCTTGTGTTTCCTCTAGTTATATCCAGCCCTCCATATCTGTGGGTTCTACATCCTCAGATTCAACCAACCTTGAGTGAAAGATATTTGCAAAAACATACATCTGTACTGAACATATAAACTTGTTATTCCCTAAATGATATAGTGTAATAACTGTATTTATATTATATTATATGTTATAAATAATCCAGAGATGATTTAAAGTATATATGGGAATGCACAGGTTATATGCAGCTACTACTATGTTTTCTCTGATAAGAGCATCGTGGACTTTGAGCAGCGGGTGAGGAGGGAAATCCCTGGAATGAATCCTTGCGGTAGGGGGTTTACCAAGAAGCCACTGTATGTTGTTTCCCTCATCTCCTTTTAATGAGAGAGTATGAGATGGAAACATGGTTTTTCTTATGCAGATTCAAATCCAGACTCCTAAAAGCCAGTCTCCTGTAACACTTCTGTAATTAGAACATTCAACATAAAAACTGTTTTTAAAGCTGCTGAGCTTTGCCTAAAATTCACCTCTGTGAGCTTCAGTTTGATCACCTAGAATGTAGAGCAGTACTACAATTGCCCCTCTGGTAATGTACCTGCAGACTACAAGTGAAAAAGGCACCAGTCAGAAGTCCTGAGGACTAGCAGCAGGAATACAGTCATTGGTAGAACACTTGCAAAGAGAGAGAGAGAGAGAGAGAGAGGAAGAGAGAAAGAAAGAGAGAGAAAGGAAAGAAGGAAGGAAGGAAGGAAGGAAGGAAGGAAGGAAGGAAGGAAAGGAAGGAAGGAAGGAAAAAAGAGAAAGAAAAAGAAAGAGAAAGAAAGAAAGAAAGAAAGAAAGAAAGAAAGAAAGAAAGAAAGAAAGAAAGAAAGAAAGAAAGAAAGAAAGAAAGAAAGGAAAAGAAAGGAAGGAAGGAAGGAAGGGACAGAGGAGAGGGGCTGAAGAGAAGGGAAGGAGAGAATGAAAGAAAATCCTAAGGAAATACAATGTACAACATTCTAGAAAAATCGTCTCCATTGAGTTTGAAGGGATTAGGATTTAAAGGCTCAACAAGAGGAAGCATTTATACCTGAGGGTAGATTGAGGGTTTCCTGCCAGCCACTTTACCTAACAATTTTGGTATTTATAAAGACAGCAGACAGATTGCAAAGGCTGGTAGCCCTAAGCTCCAACGGGACTATTCCTCAACAAAGCCAAAACAGAATTCCCCGCCCAGCAGCCATATGTCCTAGAGCCCTCTGCATTCTGATTCAGAGCCAACCCCAGGTATTCCCTTATTGACTTTGTGAATGGAAATTGAAAGTGTATTTTCAAACTGCTGGTTGACACCCAAGAGGATATAATTATAGTAAGGGGCTTTCTGGTTTGAAAATAGGAAAGAAAGAAATGCTCTGTCTTTGAAATCAAACGATTAAAATATTAAGAGAGATGGGTGGTTTGGCTTCAGTCTTCAAAGCAAAATCATGACCAGCAGTCTTCTTTTGTCTTTTTTTTTTCTTTTTTATTAAGGTTAAGCTAGAAGGAACAGTTAGTTGCTCCAGGGTCCTGCTAAGCAAGAACTCCATGGGAGAAGCTATCTGTCCCATGAATGTGCCTTCTGCTTGCACCTCATTTTGATGCATAAGTCTGGAATGCAGATGGCAGGAATGTCAACTACTTTTCCTTGTCTGTGCCCTTTGGGGGGAGGGAGTGGTGTTCACAGCAGAAGTTGGGATGCAGGTAAAAGACTAAGAAGAAATCCATATACTCTCCAAATGTTAAATTGAAACCCCTTTGTACAACTACTTAAAATAAGGTAATATGAATGAGTAAGTGAATGAATGAAAGAAAAGAAACACAAGTACCCAATGGATGCATACAGACTGTTTCAGCTGTATGATTTCACTAGCATTTTATTTGACTCCTAAAGTTTCCTTGCTAATTAAAACCATTTGCCTAGACACTCAACCCTTTTAATTCTAAGATATGTCAGAGGGTTTCATGGTAATCCTGGATTTGTTTTTCTCCAAATGAAAGAGTTGTCTGACATGGACACAAGAGATTTTTCTTTGTTGTTGTTGTTTTTAATGTACTATGTGATTTCTTGTTTCTTCAGTATTTTTCCCCTATGATTTATCCCCTGTTGTCACTGTATTTGATTTTGATACCCTGGGTATTGTATATACATTTATCTGAATTAAGGAAAGGAAGGGAAACAACAAAATGGTGAGACAAAGGACAAAGGGGGAACCAATGTAACAGCGATACTCACAAGACACTATGTTGGAAATGATTCTGTACCCTGGGTGGCGTGGGGGGAGGAGTGGGAGAAAAATGAAGGAGGGGGTAACAAGTTCAACAAGAAGTGTACTCACTACCTTACTTATGTAACTGTAACCCCTCTGTACATCACCTTGATAATAAAATTAAAAAATAAAAGTTGTCTGAGCTACAAAAGGTACTCAGTAAAGACTGCTTATCCATTGAAATGAGGCATGGTATACAAGTAACAAAAAAAGCTTTAAAGAATCCAATTTATATTAAGTGAAGTAAGTCAGGCCCAAAGAAGCATAGGTCCCATGGTTTCCCTTATTTGCAATAGCTAGTATATGTCTGAGACAAGCAGAAAAGCTCAGATAAATTGATGTTAGGCAAATGAACCCCAAGATAAGGACTCAAATGGTTTTTCTTTCTTGTATTGTTTCTAACATATTTATAAGATTATTTCTTTGTTGCTTTGTATGTCCCTCCCCCACGGTATAACTCCTGTTTTCACTGTATTTGATGTTGGTATAATTTGGGGAGTGGAAGGGAAAAAATAAATTGTTTAAATAAGGATACAAGTGGACCCATTGCAACAAGAGTTATATTGAAAAACAAACTTTACAACTTTGGCAGGGGGGTGGGGGTGGGGGGGGGGGTGGGAGGGAGGGCAGGGATGGTAAGGGGAAACAAAGTGAGAGGCAACAATGCTTGATCAGAAATGTGCTCATTACCTTGCTCATGTAATTGTAACCCCTCTGTAGGGTATTTTCACAATAAAAAAAAACATTAATTAAAAAAAAGAATCCAATATGTGTTTCGCCTTCAGCTCTCCATTTATTGATTCAGCGACATGGAACAAACTTAAATTTCCTCATCTGTAACACTGGGATGGTAATGACATCACCGACAGGATTTTTGTGAGGATTAAATTGGAATCTCTCTATAAATGCTAAGGACAGCATTAATGGAAGTGTTAATGGAAGATGCTATTAATAATAGTCATCATCATCATGATAGTCCAACCTCAGAAAATGCACATTGGGTTAAAACTCTAAACCCATTGCCACATGCCTTTAATCCTAGCTGCTACGGAGGCTGAGATCTGAGGATCTAGGTTCAAAGCCAACCCTAGGGCAAACAAATCCAAGAGACTCTTATCTCCAAGTAACCAGGAAAAGCCAGAAGTGCAGTGTGGCTCAAGTGGTGGACTGCCAGCTGTGAACAAAAAAGTTAAATGACAGGGTAGTAAGGCCTTGAGTTCAAGCAGGAGTACTTGCATGCATGTGTACACACACACACACACCACCTACTTTGGATGGAATATGAACCCAGCAAAGTCGTTTCGTTAATGTTTTCTGATTTTCTTCTCTTTGATGGAATGAAAAACTGGCACCAAATGTGATGCAAACCCTGTCTTTGACTAAAAAATACAAGCTAGCTAGGTACAAGGATGTACCTAGCTAGACACCACTCTTGCTTTCTGTGTGTGTGTGTATGTGTGTGTGTGTGTGTGTGTGTGTGTCTGTCTGTCTGTCTGTCTGTCTTCCCAGCACACTCATGGCTGTATAGAAAGTAGAAAATAGGTTATCTGGTTTTGTTATTTGTTTTTGTTTGTTTTTAGCAAGATTCTTCTTTGACTTTGGTTCCATTATAACCCTTGGGTTTTGCTCCAAGTGGAAAAGCTCTGAGGGAATTCAACTGGCCCACGTGTGTTCCCTTAATGAAGTTGCCCCTAGCTGCAAAGGCAGTTCAGGAGTAAATCTCAGCCCAACCCTGAGCAAAAACACCTGGGCTCTTGGGCACCTGTATGATGTTGCCCGGAGGTACTGGCTAGGAGGTAGGGGCATGTTTAGTGGAAAGCCTAGTTGCATCTTGAACCAGTAACTTCTGTTACTCCTCAGTCATCCATGGATCAAATAGACATCTCTATTAGACCTGTTTATCTTTTTCAAAAGAAATGAATAAAAAGTTCCATATGTCTAAATTTCCCACTCCTCCAAATAAAGTAATACTTCCTCTTGGTTCTCTTAAAGGGGTCCCCTTCCAATATCTATGACCAGCTTGACAGGTTCCATGTTCTCTTCCTCACAGAGCCAACATGACTTGAGAGTTGATCATGTACCTTCTTGAGCCAGCTTATGAAGTGTCAGTGTAGGAGGTGACTGTTGAAGGCTTAGTGGGCCTGTGTTCGGGATCATGGTAGATCTCTAAGATAGGAGGTCTCTCCGTGGATTGCGATTCTTGTGGCTGAGAGGAGGAGAGTAACAAAACTGGCTCTTTTGTCCTCTGCCATAGAAAGAGAAATTGAAGGGAAACACTGTCAGTTAATTGGCAGTATAAATTAAGCACAAAGTCACTTTTCTCCTTTTTGTTGCATAATTAAAATGAATGCCCTTTCTCTTTTAAATGATAGTATAGTGACTCTACACTGTGTTTCAGACCAGTTTACATCTGTTATTTGAAAGTTATATATCCTGCTCTTGGTTTTAAAGGTGAACAAACTGCATGATGGTGTGTCACTCATTCCAGCACCACAGATGCACCCCAGAACAAAAAAAATTGAGTCCTTTCCTTTGTCAGTAGCAGCACTTCAGAATGGGAAGAATTCCCTACTTGTGCTGTAAATATAAAGGGACTCGCTCTTCAGTCCTTCCCTGGCTTCTGCTCATTTGAGAGCCGGTAACTCCTATGGAGTTACCTTCAAGGTGATTCCTCTATGTGGTAAAAAAATGTGTCATCACCTCCACTAAATGCTGATGGTGTTCTTCCTCTTTCCCAGCCCCCAGCCCTAGAGCAGACATGGCAATAGCTTACCTATCATCCACTGAAGAGGGGCCTGTGTCCTGTGTGGCTCACCTCTAAGTCCTGTGGTCTTACCCCTCCCCTTTTCCCAGGGACACCTCTGCACCAGCTGTTTCTTCACTATTGGTTAATACTACAGGGTCACACACTCCCTCCTGAGCTCTGAGCTAGGCCTGCTGCTGCCCTGAGGGAAACCTCCAGACCCATAGCAAACACCACCCAGCCTTAGGGTGAAAGCAGGGTTTCACTCCTGAAAGACAGGGGTGCCTCTTAGTTTATTCCTGTCCTGGCTTATGGGGAGTAGGGGGTGCTTGGAAACCCATCTTCACTGAAGAGGAATGAGTCAGCCTTGCCATTGTAATGTGTGAAAATACTTGGTGGCAGCTTGAATCCCTGGCGGAACATTCCTCCAGAGGAGCCAGATGTCATGAAATGGTCAGAAAGTGAGCCATGCACTCTGAGAAGCTAATGAAATGGCTATACATGACGTAAGCTCAGGACCCAGGACTTCTGACATCTGTGAAAGAGAGAGAAAAGCCACAGCCACCACCAGCAATCATCCACTGGCTCCACAGGAAGTCCAATTAGGGCTCAGCCATGTGGTACTGCTCCTCTGGGAGCACATCTGGCCAAACGGTATCTCCTTGGCTCTTCTAGACAGGAGAACTCCCTCCTGTGAGTTGAATCTGGGGCTTCTTTGCCCCCTGGATTGCTCTTCCAGACCCTCTTCCTGTGAGTGAGACTGGACTCTCAGCCCTATTAGTGGGTCTGCGGTCTCTGGGCAGTTTTGATAGCTTCCCTGGAGAACAATGGTGTCTGCACAATGGTGTCTGGAGAACATGTGTTTGGTCCCTGGATTGGAGGAGGGCTCTCATAAATTTCATGACAACAGGAACTGAGCATCTTTGAAATTCCAGCTGCCGGGAGTCTATAGAAAACCCACACATTTGCTTTTCTTATCAGCCCAAGTGCTAATCATATGTGGTGCCTGGAGGAGAGGGTTGGAGCTACCCTGCCCTATTCTCCTCTTACACTTTAAGGACAGGCTTTCTGTGAGCATTATTTGTTGGGCTGCATTCCCTCATCTTTTCTACCTGACTGTATTTCCATTTTAAGTCCAGAGGCCTTTCTTTTCAGCATTTGATATTTTCTTGAGTTTTCAGTAAGAAAAAAATACACCAGGTACCAGGTGATAGTAGCTATGATCCTAGCTACTTCAGGAGGCTGAGATCTGAGGATTTCCTAGATCTTATCCAGCAAAAAAGCTGCAAGTAGATCTGTGGCTCAAGTAGAAAAGTGTCATCATTGAATGGAAAAAGCTAAGCAAGATCCTGAGTTCAAGTTCTGGTACTAGTACAAAAAGAAAAAAGAAAAGAAAGAGAGAGGGGGAGATGGGAAAAGAAAAACTTAAGAGGAAAAGGGGGGAAGTGGGAAGAGATGTAGAGGAGAAACTCAGATGTGGTGATATGCATCTATAATCTCTTGAGATAGGAGGATCATAAGCTTGAGATCAGCCTGAGCTACATAGCATGACCCATCTTAAAAAGAAAAAAATAAGTATGAGTCTAAGAGACTCAGTCTCAGGGGAAATGTTGAGAACTGCGTTTTCTTCATAGCAGTCATTTTTATAACACAACTGAAAGCAGCATTACACCTTTCCCACACACACACCCCCCACCTCAAGGAGGATTTAGTTCTCAAAGTTATTGGGCAAATTAGTCCCTGGGTGGCCACCTGCCTTATAGCAATGCATCAAATGAGGTAAGGAAGGCACTGGCACACAACAAGCACTCAGTAAATGGTTGCCTACCCCTCCTACTTGCTTCCTCTACAGCCCCAGCAACAGTCCTGTCTGTCTGGGCTGACAATGCCTGGGGTTGGGGGTATTCTTTCTTTGATACAACAAACATCTATATAGAAAACTTTCCCCTCCCCCCAAAATGAAAAGTTTCTTCCCTGTTACTCACTGCATGTTTCACACTTTGTATTAGATTATTTTCTGTTGCTATAACAAAATGTCCAAGGCTAGGAGCTTTTTTTAAAAAAAGGTGGAGGAGGGGGATGCGGTTACTTAGCTTACAGTTATGAAGCCAGTCAGTTGGAGAGGTCAGGATTGCTCTTGTTCTCACAATTCACACTTCAGGGGAAAATACTGGGGTCCTGTGAGAACAATTAATCACTTCAGAGGACATTTCTGCCTCTTTCTTTCTTTTTTTTTGTTTTGTGTTTGCTTTTGTTTTTGTTTTCCAGTCATAGGGCCTGAACTCTGGGTCTGGGCGCTGCCCCTCAGCTCTTCAGCTCAAGGCTAGCGCTCTACCACTTGAGCCACAGCACCACTTCCAGCTTTTTCTGCTTATGTGCTGAGGAATCGAACCCAGGGCCTCATGCATGCAAGGCAAGCACTCTACCACTGAGCCACCTTCCCAGCCCCATTTCTGCCTCTTTCCTATACTACCATACTAGAAACCAAGACTCCAGTGCAGGAAGCGTTGGGACACACACTCAAGCCATATCCAAACCATATGAAGTGCATTAGCTCATAAATCCACAGAGCGTGTCAGGACCACGAGCCACAATGCCTCCCCATCTAAGGCTAACTCACCCTATGGGTGAGTGACAGCAGAGTGGCTGCAGCATGGCACTCCTCCTTCTCCACATGCTTTGGAGTTCCAAGTATACCCCCTGTTTGAAAACCTGGAACAAGCCCTGACACTTCTGACACACCAGTGGAGACAGGACCTGTCCCACACTTGTCTACATAGGACTTACTTGAGTAGGGCCAGGACAGAGCACAGTGTCTTGGGTTACATACTTCTTTTTGGGGGGGGGGGTGGGTCGGGGTCGGGGTCCGGTCGTGGGGCCTGAACTCTGGGCCTGGGCACTGTCCCTCAGCTCTTCAGCTCAAGGCTAGCGCTCTACCACTTGAGCCACAGCACCACTTCCAGCTTTTTTCTTTTTGCCTATGTGGTGCTGAGGAATCAAACCCAGGGCCTCAGGCATGCAAGGCAAGCACTCTACCACTGAGCCACCTTCCCAGCCCCTTAAATACTTCTTTTTAAGATGCTTGTGATTGTATTGGAGGACATAATGAGCTCATGTGCATGTTTATGTGCAGTGTGTATACTAGTGTGATACTCGCCCAGTACTAGATTTTAAACATGGGATATATGTTACAAGATGTTATATATTGGTAGATTCAAAAAATTTGCTGCTTGTGTGTATGTGTGCGTATGTTACTACAATTCAAACTCAGGGCCTTATACCTGCTAGGAAGGTATTCTAAGGGTTGGAGGTATGGCTCAGTTGGTAGAGCACTAGCCAATGAGCAAAAGAGGCAAGTCCCTAGTTCGAATCCCAGTCTCAGACCTAAACAAAAAAAGAAAGAAAAGGAAAGCATTCTATACTGAGTTACACCCCCCAGCCCAATACACTACTTTATAATTAAGAAATAAGCATTTGAAAAAGTTTCAAAAGTGAATATAATTAATACGCAATGTTTTGTTTGGGCCTTTTCTCAAAGGAACTATCTGGGGGTTTTCGTTTTGTTTTTAGTTTTTGTGCTGGTACTGGAGCTTAAACTGAGGGCCTTGACACTCGCTTAGCTGTTTTAACCAAGGCTAGTGCTCTCCCACTTGAGCCACACCTCCACCATGGCTTTCTGCTGATTAATTGGAGATAAGAGTTTCTTGGATTTATCTGCCTGGGCTGGTTTCAAACCTCAATCCACAGATCTCAGCCTCCTGAGTAGCTAGGATTACAGGTGTGAACCGCTGGTATACAACATCTCTTTTTGCTTCTCCTACCCTAACTCCATTTCTTCCCTTCTCTTCCTGCCTGCCCTCCGATTCCTCTCTCTTTCCACCTTGGGTCTCCCTACCCCTTTTGCCACCACACCCCTTTATTTTTTTGCATCCCTTATTTTTGGTACCTGTTTATAAAGCACTCCCCAAGCCATTTAGTATGAGAGGCTAAGTCCACATCAGTAGAGGGGAAAGGACTATGACAGGTTCATTTGGAGAAATGTATCCCAAGAGACAGATCCAGGGTTTTTGACTGTGTTTGAACTGATCTGGTAGTACTGAGAGTTGAACTCGGGGCTTCACCATGTTCCTAGCCCTTTTGCTTTTGAGTTTGTTTTTAAGATAGGTTCTCGCATTTTGTGCCCACCCCAGCCTTGGTGACTGTAGTCAGTCAGAGCCATTGAAGCATTAGCAGTTGCTGCAGCCAGAAGCCCAGGGCTGAGGCAGAATTTGAACCCAGGTCTCCACGATTTCTAAGTACCTGCTTTTAACCAGTACCCATAGTCTTGCCCACTTCATTTCTGATCCTGTTTGCGTTTTTAGCCTCTCCTTTTCTCACAGGAATTCTGGGATTTCTAAAAGTCAGTGCTGCTGTAAACTGCCACAACAGAAAATGTTCTGCCCTTCCTCAGAAAGCAAGAGCTCCAAGAATAAGTGGGAAAGACTCGTTTCCCCCAATGCCCAAGACGCAAGCACAAATGGACTGCGGAGTGGTGATGGGACCATTTCTTCCCTACCTGCCATTGTGAGGGAGCCGCTGAGGCTCTTGACAGTTGGCCATGGGGGTGGAATGCCTTCTGGGTAGGACAGCAGGTCCATCAGGGCCGTAGGCATGATATTGCTCCTGAATGGTCTGAAAGCCAGAAGAGGAAGTCCCTGATAGACTGGGTACCCCTGCCTCAGCCCTCAAGCATCAAGGCTGTGAACACCCCACTCAGGGATGGAGACCCAGTTTGGGTCTCTCTTCTCTCACCTTCTCTGGACTTTCCAATAGGACTCTGCTTCACTCCCATGGATCCTGTTGCTAAATATAAGGAATTCCTCTTAGCTCCACACCAAGACCTACTTACTCCCTGGTCAATGTCTGCCACTCCAGACTTCCTCAGATCCAGTTGAATCTCACTATACACACCCTGCTAGAAACAAGTAGCTTCACTTCTAGTATATCAGGAATATCTTTCTGCATCACTAGCCATTCTGCCTCTGCATTCTTTTACTGTTTGTAGGCTCCTTTTAACGTTTCTTCTGGTACCATGTTTGAAGATAGATTTTTGTAAATGATGTCTTTTTATAATGGTTACTATCACTTTACGAAAATGAAACTTACTTGGTTGAATTTATTTTTATTTATTTTTCTTGTCTTTTTTTTTCTGTCAATCGTGGGGCTTGAACTCTGGGCCTGGGCACTGTCCCTGGGCTCTTCAGCTCAAGTTGAGTGCTCTACTACTTGAGCCACAGCACCACTTCCAGTTTTCTGGTGGATAATTGGAGATAAGAGTCTCATGGACTTCCCTGAAATCCTCAGATCTCAGCCTCCTGAGTAGCTAGGATTAAAAATACTTTGGCATCATTGCACTGAATTTGGGGAACACTGGTTTACTAACCATGAAAAAGTCAGAAGGCACCTGATGGAAGGGGTATGGTCCTACACGTGATATTAGGAAGCAAATGAGAGCTCTACAGGATGAGCCCTTAGTTGGAGACAGGAAGTCAGGGGCCCCACCTGTCTTGAGAATGGCAGGTAAGGGCCATGGGAACGTATGTGCCAGCTGGGCCCAGAGCTGACCTCTGCATCTTTTCTCTCCCCAGCAGACCCTCCTGTGGCAGCAGCAGTGGTATCACATTTTAACGACTGCCCAGATTCCCACACTCACTTCTGCCTCCATGGGACCTGCAGGTTTTTGGTGCAGGAGGACAAGCCAGCATGTGTGTAAGTGTCCCCTAATCTCCTGGAGTCGTGGGGCTGTCAAGCATCCTGTTAAAAAGACCATGTCCCTCCATAAGGCTTGCCACAAGCTCCTGAGATCACTGGAGCTGAACAAGTCGGAGGATCAGAGCAGCGGGCCTAGAAACATCTGCTTCAAAACCCTAACATACAGAATTCAAATCTCTGGAAGTGAGTCCTGGCGATTATCATATCAGCCAGATAAGGAAAGAAAAGCATCAGAGAAGAGCAGGAGTCAGAATCTGACTACCGGGCACGCAGATAGAGCAGATCATGTGACAAGGCCCAGCTATTACAGGTCTGCTGACCACAGCACAGAGATGGGAGGAGACAAGATTGGAGGCCAGTGCCTGCTGGAAGTGCATCTCTAACATCCAGGCAGTGGGAACCACATAAGGTTGGAAGATGTTTAAAGACAATATGTCCATAGTTGAAAGAATACTCTCCCTCTCTCTCTCCCTTTCTCTCTCCCTTTCTTTCTCTCTCTCTCTCTCTCGCTCTCTCTCTCTCTTATGTGTGTGTGTGTGTGTGTGTGTGTGTGTGTGTGTGTGTGGTGTGTGTGTGTAAGGAAGACCTATACTCAACCTAGCCATTACCGACACTTGCAGCAAGATAATTTTCAGTGAATGTCTCATGCATTGAATGTTGCTAGCCATCTGCTACCCACTAGCAGCAGCAGGACCACTCTCCTCAGTTGTGACAATCAAAGTGCCTCCTGACATTGCCAAGGATCCCTTAGGGGACAAAAATCACTTACTAGTTAAGCAACAGTGGTCCACATGAATTGTCATTTTTATAGATCAGAAATGGTCGTGAGTTAGACATTTCATGAGCTCTAACCATATGGTATTGTAGAGCTGTCAATAATAGGAAATGTTGATGCCAGCATCTCCTGAACTATTGCTTCATGCCAGGCTCTGTTTCAAGCACGATCCGTGTGTTGACTCCTGAGTAGGCATAGAAAGTCTTAGCCCAGGTCACACAGCAGAGCTTAGACTCTGGCTCTTGAAGTTGAGTTCTTAGGTATGATGCTTAAGGTATTAGATGTACTGGGCCTGGGAGGAGGAATGCAAATAAGTCTGCTGCCATCACAGCTGAGCTATGTGTGCCTGGACATGGCCTTTGGGAGCCTCTGAGCCCCACCTGGAGAAGAAAGGCATACTGACCAACTTCCTCTGGGTAATGTCTCCCCACCCCATAAACACAAAGCATAATGACGTTGATTATAGTAGACACTGTCATCACTCATGATTATCATTCTTATTAAAATGAACAACAGGGGCCCCTGGGGGACCAATGGGGTTGTTTTTATTAGTACCAAGGCCATTGTGGAAAAACACTAGCCCCAAAGGGAGTTTGACCTCTTGGCCCAAATGTCTTGAAGCCTCCTGGCTAATAGGTAGATGACACTCTCTCTGTCAGCAGTGCCCAGGCTAGGCTATGCACTGGCAACTTAGAATAAGCCATTGTCACATTCGGATCAAAAGTGGGTCAGCACTTGGTGCTAGTGACTCATATCCGTAATTCTAACTACTTGGGAGGCTGAGATCTGAGGATCGCAGTTTGAAGCCAACCCAGGCAGGAAGCCTGTGATACTCATCTCTAACCACCAAAAGGTATGGCTTAAGTGGTAGAGTTCTAGCCTTGAGTGAAAAAGCCAAGCCCCAGTGCCAAGTGGGTCAGAAACTCCATGCTTCCAACTAGATCAAGGGCTGGCACAAACTTTCAGAGAGCTGGCACTCTGAACCATCAGATGAGCCAAACTAAGGCTCCACTAGGTTCTAGAGCTTTCAAGAACTGAGGGTGTGTGACTTTTCTCCTCTTCTTTCATTGGCCTCCTAAATCCTGTTCTTAGCTCAGGGAAGATAATTATCTACTACTCCCACACTCTCCTCCCTTCTCTTCTCTCTCCTTTCTTCTCCCTTCTCCCCTTCCTCTCCCCTCCCTTCTTTGTGTGTATGCCAGTCCTAGGATTTAAACATAAGGCTTAGGTGCTATTCCCAAGCATTTATGCTCAAGGCTAGCACTCGACCACTTGAGTCACACCTCCACTTCCAGCTTTTTGGTGGTTAGAGATAAGGGTATCACAGGCTTTCCTGCCTGGGCTGGCTTCAAACTGTGGTCCTCAGATCTCAGCCTCCTGAGTAGCTAGGATTACAGGCATGTACCTAGCTTATAAATATTTCTTGTAGTGATATTAAATTCTCTGCAAAAGCTATAGCTCATGCCATACTTAGTACCCAGCATTCCACATTCAACTTCCCCAAGATGCCTTAGAACTTCCCTGCATAGTAGAGATTTTTGCCTTACTATAAAAGTGAGAAACTGAGGCTTACTCAGTGCCTTAGAACTAGTTGATAGCAGAGGTGGGATCCAGTCCGATTGGTCCAGCCTTCAACCCCATATCATCAGCTTACAAAATTCACTTCAAATCACTAAGCCCCTGTTTCCAAGCAAGATATATCCCTGCAGATAAACCTTCCTCTAGAAAGGTTAGGGTGACTCTTGCTCAGGATTCTGACTGCAGACTCTTTGCAAGTCCTTCCTATAGGCCATATGCACAGAATAAGACAACTGACACGCCCTGGCAATTAGAAAACGCTGACCACATGGGGGAGGCATGGCTGTGCCTGAGTCTTTACCTCATTTGTCCCCTGGATCTTGGTGGCCCAGGGACAGATGTGTCACAGTAGGTGATGCTCCACATTGTTCTTTAGTGGCTCTAATTAGCTATCAGCATGGCAGACATCAGGTTTCAGGCTTCCCTGCAGTTGCCCAACTACTCTTCAATAAGCACAAGAGTAACAATGCAGGGCCTGGCCTCTCACATGGGGCCACTGGCCTGGGACTCAAGTGCACCCGCCCATCACCCCAGATAAGAGTCCATCCTCTCTGAATCTGACTCCTAGCTTCCCCCTGCATTGCCTGACACAAACGCTGGTCTCTATCACTGCTGCCAGCAATGGCATGTTGATGCAAGCTGGCTGGGCCCCCTACATTCACATGCATGACCCTGAAGGCTGCATGGCCAGCCCCTAACAAGGTCATCTGAAGATCACTCTTGCTCTGAAAGTGCAGGTTGGTAGGAGGCAAGTGTAGAATGCCATCCCCCTGTGCAGTGTTCTCAGGGCATATAGCCCAGCAAGCCAAGCCCCTAGCAATGGTGAGTGGCTTCGTTAACCTCCCTTCCTCACCTGCAGGCTCAGAGGCTCCATAAGACAGGACCACACCTTATACCTTTTTGTATTGACAGCAACTAGAAGAATGTTCTAACTAATTCCCAACAGACTAGAAACTCTGGGTCTGTGCAGAGAACGCCAGAACATTCTGTCCCTGCTCTTAAGAACCACCCCAAACTGACACAGACAACATTCTGGTCAATAAAACTGACATAACCTTGAGGCAAGGTCCCATCTGTCACAGCTTTATACAGAAGCCACAGTGGGTCAAGACCGTAGTCTCAAAAGAGGATGCTCTTTCTAAAATAATGGCATTCTTAGACTTTGTCTTCCATACCAATAGTCTTTTAAGTTTCCAGAAAACTTAACCTATAAAATCAGAAAATGGACAACAAAATCACTAGTCAGAAATGGTCAAAGCTGTGAAAATCATCCTCAAACACGTATGGTTGATGTGAGCATTTATGACCATCTTGGATAATCTCGCTAGGACCTAGCGTATCAGCAGAGCTCAGGAAAGGCCAGCTTGGAGTCCACTCTTGTCTTCAGGAAGATTCCTCAGGCTGCTGGCTGCAAAGCCTGCAAACAAAGGGAGAGGGTTGCAAGAAGCCACCCACATGACTCTGTCAGGGGTTCCAGTGTTGTCATCGAAGGACATATTAGAAGTTTCTCACCTGTCCTAAAGGTTTCCAGTGTTGGAATTCCCTGACAGCTTTCTCACAGTGAAGTAGGACAACAAATTACAGTCAGCCAAGGAAAACCTTCCCAGTGGTCCCTACCACAGACCATCCCAGTGTAATATAAACTATCAAAACACACCAAGAGACGGTCTCATGTGGTAATCCTCCTGCCTACCCCTGCCTCACCGTTGGGATTGCAGATCAAGCCACCATGCCCATCTTGTTTGTTGAGAGGAGGTTTTGCTACCTTTTGGCATCAAACCAATGTTCCTCCCATTTCTACCTTCCAAGTTCCTGGAGTTATAGGTGTGAGCAGCTGGGCCCAGCTTGAAAAAATATCTTTACATGCATCATCTTTATGTTAATATATGACAATGTAGGATACTGTGAACTAGGTAAAGTAGGGACTTAGAGAAATCCCTCAAGTTCTGGGTAGAGGAGAAAAATGGTATTTCATGGGCAATTTAGTTCTTTGTGTTAACATAGAGGGACTACAACCACAGCATTTGCTCCTGAGTACCAAAAACAATACTGGGCACCAGTAGCTCACATCTGTAATCCTACTTAGGAGAGTGAGATTCAGAGGATAAAAGTTCTAGGCCAGCCAGGAAAAGTTTGGAATCCTCTCCTCATCCATCTCAACAGAAAAGGCTAGCCATGATGGTATGTGCCTTAGAATGCAGGTATTGTGGAAGGTATAAATAGGAGGGCTGCAGGCCAGGTTGGTCCTGGCAAAAAAGGAAGATCTTATCTCAAAAAACTCACTGGAGATATGGCTCAAATAGTAAGTAGAAGTCCTGCTTAGCAAATGTGAAGTCCAGAATTCAAACTCCAGCATCACACACACACACACACACACACACACACACATGTGTGCCCATGCACGCATGCACACACGCAAATATGCACACACAGTCTAAGGATGGAGAGGAATCAGATTCCACACCAAGAGGATACCAGACATTGAGTGGGCAGGTGCACAGCAGCCCCTGGCACATTCCACAGGTGTATCCTAGGTGCCTAGGTTGTGTATTCTGCTAGGTCTGGTGTGTGCATTTAACACTGTGCTGGGAGCATGAGGGAGAAAGGACTTGGACTGGCTGGAACCTAGATAGTTAGGGGTTAGGACCATGCAGGAAATGGGTATTACACACAGAGGAATCTCACCTCATAGGGCTCCTCTGGAAGGTAGAGGCATCTGGCTACAAGGTAAAAACTTAAGGATAGGCTGGAGGAACCCTTTGCAGTTTTGTTTAGACATGGACAGCTTAGATGATGCCTGAGACAGTTGCAGATCACCTCCCAGCCTCCACTATGGTCCCCTGGAGCTCTCCTCCTCCCCTCAGTGGGAAAGGGCCAGTGCCAACCTGGGAAGCTATTTCTCTGCTTCTGCTTCTACTTCACAGGAAAAAAAAAAAAAAAGAAACAGCTGGACAGTGGTGGCTCATACCTGTAATTCTAGCTAATGAGGAAACTTAGATATGAGGATCCCAGTTTGAAGCCAGTCCAGGCAGGAAAGTCTACCAAACTCTTATCTCCAATAAATTCCTCAGAAAAAGCTGGAAGTATCACTGTAGCTCAAGTGATAGAGCACTAACCTTAAGCAAAAAAGCTCAGGGATAGCCCCCAGACCCTGAGCTTAAGTCCCAGGACCCCCACCAAAATAATAATAATAATAATAAACATAAACAAAAAGCTTTCCCATCCCATTGCTTGGAACTATGAGAGTCAGTGTTTTTCAGACGTAAGAGATCCCAATCCCAGTTTACAAGAGAAGTCTTCCAGGGCTGGGAAGGTGGCTCCGTGGTAGAGCGCTTGCCTTGCATGCATGAGGCCCTGGGTTCGATTCCTCAGCACCACATAAGCAAAAAGAAAAAAGCCAGAAGTGGTGCTGTGGCTCAAGTGGTAGAGTGCTAGCCTTGAGCTGAAGAGCTGAGGGACAGCGCCCAGGCCCAGAGTTCAGGCCCCACAACTGGACCCAAAAAAAAAAAAAAAAAAAACAAGAGAAGTCTTCCCATCGGAGCCTCCACTACCAGGGCCTGGTCTCTCCTCCCCAGGCTGTAGAGACACTGATGAGCATTTTCCACCCCCATGCCCTCCTCAGCTTCCTGATTTACCAAAGACTACAAGCATTTCACGCTGCACTCAAAACTCTCAAATACTTTACCCTTCCAAGCGTAGAGGCTAACCTAAAAAGCAGGTCTGATTGAGACACTTCTGCCCCAGTCTCCCTAGCAAACAGGTGAATCAGCCTAGAGAATGTGAGAGCCAGACTCAGGCAGCAGACCTGGCTATAAACTCAAGTCTCCAGAAGGACTTGATTTTTTTCATGCAAGGATGAATTGAGAAAACATGTTAAGAATAAAATAAGCTTTAGCAAAAGTAGGTATGATGGCATATGCCTGTGACCCAGTACTTGGGAAGCTCAGAAAAGGGGAACATGAGTTCGAGACTGCCCTGGTCCTTGACAATAGCCCAGCTTCTGACAGAGGAGAAAAAATCAGGAGGTTGAGGATCACAATTCAAAGCCAGCCTAGGCAGAAAAGTTCATGAGATTCTTTTCTTTAACCAACAAAAACCCAGAAGTAAAACTATAGCTTAAGTGGTAAGAGCACCAGCCTTCTGAGAAAAAGCTATGGAAAAACACCCTGGCCCTGAGTTCAAGTCCTAGTACAGGCACTAAATAAAGGACCAGTACCTGAATTTAAACATTTCCTTTGTCTACTCTTATATCCCAGGATACTCCTCCATCAGCAACTTTTCAGCATCCCTGCTTACCATAAATCTTAAACCTATATAATACCTTTCTCTACACTCTCAAAATGCTGGAAATTTTAACACGGGGAAAAACTCAGACTCTCAGAAAACAGACCACATCTATCCCATGATACCTGGAGCCTGGTAGCTGAGGTGGCCAGCTTAAGGGGAATCTCACATATAAAGGTCCTGGCACTGGCCTGGCACCATGGCAGGTACCCAGGCTCAGTAATCCTCTTTCAGAGTTCCTTGTTCTCCAAGGCCTTTTAATCTACAAGTGAAAGTTACAGAGTAGCTAATCATAACGGAGTCATTTAAAAAAATAACAAGAAAAGAAAATAGCTAGCATTGTTATCTCTGAAAGGAGAAACAATTAAACCTAGAGTGTGATATGGGACTGCCCCTCCCAGAAGTCCTTTATGGGACTTCTGAGGTCAAATGTTTTCAAATGGCAATAAAAAAGGGATCCGTGCATATTCTAAGTAGCCTCTATTGAGGAAAATCATGGAGCAGGGGAGGGGGAGCGTTGGCATTGATAAAACAAATGTGCTAGTGCCATTCATGACTTCCCATGCCTCTCCTTTCCTTATTGGAGGTCAGCCAGTATTGCTAGATGCACAGACACCAGGGTCCAAGGAGCCTAGTGACCACCAGTCCTGCCCATGTCCTGCTGAATGTTCCCTGAACACTGGGCCATCCAGGAAATCCTGGCAAGGCTAATTAAACTTGATGGAGAAGACAGAAAGGCTAAGTCATGTGATGTCTTCAATTAGACAAGTATGTTTTCTTTCTCTCATCAGAAATTCTGAAAACACACATTTAATTTTAAAAAATAGTAACCTAGATTTTTTCTTCTCAATTGCCAAGATGACTTTCTTGACCTAAACACATTAGCTGTGTTATCTCCCAAGATTTGGCACAGTAAATTGGGGAAAGGAGACCCTGGAGAAGTGGACTGACATTCCTTTCTTCTCCAGCTGCCATTCTGGGTACGTCGGTGCACGCTGTGAGCACGCGGACCTCTTGGCCGTGGTGGCCGCCAGTCAGAAGAAACAAGCCATCACCGCCTTGGTGGTGGTCTCCATTGTGGCCCTGGCTGTCCTCATCATCACATGTGTGCTGATACAGTGAGTATCTGCTGCCCCCAGCCCTACCAGGGACATCTACAGCATGAGCTCGTGACAGGGCCTTGTCAGCCCAGTACACGGCTGTCAGGTCTCACTCTAAGCTAAATGTGGTAGCCAGGCCATGCGAAGGCCTAGGCCATCCCCAGCCAGACCCAGCTGTGTTCCTGTGCACTGCTGGAAGCCAGTGTCAAACCAAAGATTCACTTCCCCCTCTGCTGTTGTTCTTGGAACCTTGGAAACAGTGAGTTAAACAGATAGATGCTCTGAAGAGCTAGAAACCATTCTTTGGGACAGAAACAAAACCCAAAGTCACCTCAAAGGCCACTATTGCTATTACTGCAGACGGGCGACCATTACTTTTCCCAGCCGTTTCCCCCTTCATCACTTGGCCTCTCCTTGTCCTTCAAAATCCTGTATCCTCCAGGAAGCTTTTACTGAGCCCCATACCCAGTTCATTTGCTTGGCCTCATCTACCCATCAGGCAGCTCTGTAGAGTCAGTGACTTGGCAACACGGAGCTCTTGTCCCAAAACCTGGCCCAAGGCCAGATTTACCCCCTCACCCCCGACTCTCCCTTCCCTGGAACTAGCTGAAGTCTAAGTCACAGAGTGAGCTCTTTATACCTAATTGGATGCACAGGGAATTCATAGGTCAGTTAAAGGCTGCTGGGCTGTGGACTGGCTCATGGTGAGACAGGAAATAGACGGGCCATTGTGTCAAGGCTGGAGTAAACAGCTCCGTGTCAATGCAGAAGCCAGACTTGTGCCCTCCACAATTACCTAGATTTCACATAGACAAATAAGAGACTCTGTCCTGTTGGTTTGCTGCTGTTGAGACATCTGAAGCACATGCCTCTGGATCTGACAATAAGTGAGATCATATCTTAGAAACCCAGCTCCTGCCACTAGCCACAGGCTGCTCATACCCTTCTCCTAGACCAAACCAGCTCTGGTAAAGGTTGAAAGCCTTTCCTTCCTCCCTAAGCAACATCCATTCTGCCTGTAAGGGTCCTAGGAACACATGTCTACAATAGCATAGACAAACAGGGCAGAAGCAAGCCTCAAGTGGTCAGGAGCCACTAATAGGACACTGGTCTCATTTCCCATGGTCAGCTTAGCTGTGTGTTGTCACCATAGACCTGTTCCTATGACCAAAAGGGTACCAGCTCCTCAGGAACAAGACTTAGGACCCATATGGACCTTCTTGGAGGGACTTAAACACTAATTTTGCTAGCTTCTCTAGAGACAGGAACAATCTAGACACCGAAAGAGCATCTTTTATTCCCAAGGAGGCTGCCAGAACCACCCCTCCTCTGTACCTTCCCTGCACGTCCCTCCCAGAGTCTAAGCTCCACTCCACTAAAAGCCACACTCAAACCCTCAACCACCCTGGCTGCCTGGATATTAGGGCCCTGCTGAGTTATAGAATCCTGGTTGGGACCAGCTCACCCCATGCTATAGGAGTCTAGAGGCCTTGATCCCACGACCTAGGGTACTGCCAGCTGGAAGTAAGCATGGAAGTCCTCTCTAGGTACCTGGCTATAAGCTAGAGCTACTGACAGGGCTAGAATCTAGACCTATCCATCTTTCTGCTATGGTGTTGAGCAGGTTCTAACCCTGATGCTGTAGCTCAGGAGGGTCCAGAGCCCCAGCCAACTTCTCCGACCTAACATTTTCCACCTGCATCAGGAACAGGTTAGGCAAGAAGGTCAAGTCCATTCTCTGAGATTATATGAAACCAACTTTATATTCCAAGGCAGAGCCAGATTGCAGAAAGCTGGGGTGGGGATCTTGAAATGCCACCAGCACCAAGAGAAAGGCGCAGATGCTCATTTGTCAGTTTGTCATATGTCAGTTTTTAAATTTCTCCCAGCCCCAGTGCATGGATATATAGAATATACATATTGTGTTGTGTTTGTGTGTATTACAATAATGTTAGAGTACTTGGAATGAAATCCTTTCTTATATCCCATGGCCTTTAGGTAAGTGATATCTTGGTGCTTTCTTCCCAACTCTTTTAAGGCTCCTTGGTTGGTTGGTTTTTGGGTTTTGTTTTTTTTTTCTTGCTAACTCTGAATGGTCCTCATTGCTGCCCACAAAGGAAATCAAGAGCCCCTTAAACCCATAGCTTTACAACATGGTTAGATTTTGTAAAACTAGACTATTCATGCTCAAAGAAGTAGTCAAAGCTGTTGATATCATTTTCTCAGTCTTTTATGGGCAACTCGATCAAGCCACCCAGATTTTCTCTTTTGCCACTGGCCAGGCCTGAAAAATGACTCTTCCTGCAACCTTGTGGCCCTAAGACAGATGTGTCTACTGGTCCTAGGCCTGATGGCTGTTCTGGGACCCCTACCTTACTGGTGGAACTTCTAAACCCATTTTATTGAGCTAGCAGCTGGGTGGGAGCCAGTCCCCTCTACCAGCTCAAGAAGCTACAATCATTAATGGTACTGGTTCTTTGGGAGCAGCCAGCTGGTGTCTCTGTTATTGGCCAGCATCTGTCCCAGTGGGCCACCACCATGGGCGCTGAGCTCCCCCACTGTACCTGGACCCCTAAAGGAAGATTGATGGGGATCCCAGAGTTGCTAGGCCAGGCTCTCCTGAGATCATTTCCTGTCTCTACAGCTGCTGCCAGGTCCGAAAACACTGTGATTGGTGCCGTGCCCTCATCTGCCGGCATGAAAAACCCAGTGCCCTCCTGAAGGGAAGGACTGCTTGCTGCCATTCAGAGACAGGTAAAGGGCTGCTTTGAGAAAGGAACTCTCTGGTTGGAGAAAGTGACTCCAAGCTGGCACCCATGCCAGGAGGCTGAAAAGGAGTATGACCCAGGAGTGATATGAGGAATCAGAGTCCCCTGAAGGCCTGCTTGGGTTCTACCATGAGTTAGTGGGAATGTGAGAGTGAGAGCCAGGGCCTTTGAAGACCCCACTCGCTTCTCTTTTTACTATCATGAGAAAACACCCATGGTAAGTCAGGCACTTATGGCTCATGCCTGAAATCGTAGCTACTCAGGAGGCTAAGATCTGTGGATCACAGTTCAAAGCCAGCCCACCCAGACAGGAAAGCCCGTAAGACTCTTGTCTCCAGAAAACCAGAAGTGATGCTGTGGCTCAAAGTGGTAGAGTGCTAACCTTGAGCAAAATTGCTCAGGAATAGCACCCAGGCTCTGAGTTCAAGCTCCACAAACAACCAGAAAAGAACAAAAGAAAAGGAAACACTAAGGAAAGGAAACACTAAAGGTGCTAAGGAAGGTATCTTTTTTTCTTATACCACCAATAAAAAATTGCTTAGGCCAGGTGCCAGTGCTTACAATCTATAATCCTACCTACTCAGAAAGCTAAGATCTGAGGATCCTGGTTCAAAGTTATCCCACGCAGATAAATCCTAGAAACTCTTATTTCCAGTTGAAAGTGGAGGTGTAACTCAAGAGGTAGAGCAAGAGCCTTGAGTGAAACCTTAAATTAAAACCTACCTACTGGCACACGTGCATGAGCACACATGCACACGTGCACACGCACGCGTGTGTGCGCACGCACACACACACACACAGTTTAAGTCTCTTAAGAAAATGTGTAGTCATTTGTAGCATTTTTCTGAACTTCCAGTGCAGTTATTTGCGAATGTCCCTTCTCTTCCCACATTTGAGAAGTTTGGGGCAGGAGAGGGTCTGGTCCATTCAGAGATGGCCTCCAAGACTGAGGCTCCTGTCCCTGATATGTGTGCCCACCTTTGGGCCTGCAGGGCCTAGAACTGATGTGATTCACCCCCAGACTATACACTCTCCTGCACACCTCCAAAAGAAACAGAGCAGACAGATGTCCAGGCTGAGCTGGACTCAGAAGCTGAGGGCTATGTCCATACCGCCTCATTATGCAGCCACAGAGAAGACGCTCAGGACTTACACACTGAAAAGAAGTGTGTCTATATTCATTTTGGGAGAAGCCATGCCAGGCTCTGAACCAGCTTGTGAGCTACCCTGGCTATAGCTAGGTTGAACTGAAGCCTCACAGCTTCAGTTGGGCTGCATCCACCCTCACCCCACCTCATCCCCCACTGCTACAACTCATTTCCCTCTTGACCTGGCTGGCTTTCATTAGCACGAAAGCACCATTTCAGAAGTTATTAAAGGTAACTGAAGTTGAACCAAAGGACCTGGGATTCGGGCTTAGCTTCCCAAGAGAAGGTGGTGACATTGGTTGATGCCATGTCTAAGCTTGTTTTCCCAGTATGGCTGAGGGCTAGCCCACAGTGCTAAACCTATTTTTCCTTCCTGCCAGTAGTCTGAGGAACTCTGAGGAGGAACTTGGCCTGAAGCAGTCCGCTGAAAGACAAAAAAAAGGCCTTCTTCAGGACAGCAACACTGGGGACACCTGAGACATGCCAGCAGACCTCTCCTCCTCACCTACAATCACCTGCACAGCCTTTTGTGTACTGTAGGCCTTCGAGACTGTGTTGAAAACGCTGTCCATTTGGGACTCTAAAGAAGAAATCAGTGGTCCAAACTTAAAGACTGGTCATCCAAGAACTGCAAAGGGTGCCCTTCCTGTTTACCTGCGTCAGGTATGCACATCTGTAAGCAGCTGAGTGCAGATGTGCCAAGTTGCCTCCTGTCCATCATAGCTTCTGGGCTGTATTTCTTCCCAATGGGCCACCTCCCGGCAAGAGAATCCTGCTGAACCCTGGAGGTGCTATTGTTGCCACTGCCTTCTCTGATCTGCTAAGTGGCATAGTAAAGTAGAAAAGGAAACATCCTATTGTTATATGAAGATAACAGTGTCAGTGGAGCCATGTTCTCTGGTCATGAGACCCCCAACCAGCTGGCTGTCTTCTATGGATACACGAACATCTTCCCAGATATCACCACCCTCCAAGATAATGTCTTATTTATTATGGAAAATGATTTTGTTTTTCATCTCTTAAGCCCATGCCAAAAGGATAAACTCCATCAAACATCGGTATTAATGATATATGTGGCTGGCTGAAAAGTGAGAATGGCCTTTGAGACAATCCAAGGCTTGGGAAAACCTCCTGGGAACTATGGAGATGGAACCTAAGGATATGATATGATCACAGAGATTGGGGATCAGAGGCCATGCCATCTAAGACACAAAGCAGGTCAATCTCCAGATATGTTCTGGTAGAAAGGCCAGGAAGCCCAGTGGCAGAGATTGTCCCTTCTGTTGGGAGAGAGGACAGGGCCGCCTGTGTGTAAACACAGGGTAAATATAATCCATCTTCCATTGCTTAGTGATTAAACAGATTCACATCCTCATGCACCCAGCTAGGGCAGTGAGCTGTGGGCATTTCAGACTGAATCCATGAAAGGAGACCAGTCCTGTATTTTCCATGTGGTTGCTTGGTTGGTTTGTTGCTTTATTTTTTAAAGGAGAAATTTAACTTTCCTATTTATTTTCAAGCATTAAGAGAACTATTCCAGTGTCCCCACCCCACCCACCTTTGCCATTCAGGATGCTGACATTTTTAATGAAAATGCTTCTAAGCCTCTCGTTTTTCCCCTTGGAAGAAGGCAAAATTGCTCTCCTGAGCATCAGAGTGTTTGACCCATGGAGTCTGTCTGTATAAAGTGGTGGAGCCCTTCAGATATTCATTAAAACTTAGAATAACAGTGAAATAATATATAAACTCTTATGAGGAAGCTATCCACAAATATTTGACAAATGAAAGATTTCTACTTACTGTAGCTCTTCAGTGTACCTAATTTACCTCTGAAAGCTGGTTTGAAGTTTCTATCAGAAAATATTATCTTTCCTCCAATTCTTCCCAGTTCTATTCCTATGAACTATCATGTGATTTGCCTTTTTTTTCCAGTTCAGGCAATATTCTGTCTGACCCATGTCTTCTCTTTGGCACTCATTACTATACCTGAAGCACTAAGTTCAGAAATTGAATTTGTTCAGAATTAGCCCCGACATATATATTTAACATAGCACCATGTATTTTGGCTTCAGGGGTGGGGTTTGTTGTTTGGGGGACAGGATCTCACTATGGCTAGCTCAGGCTAGCATTGAACTTGCTTTCCTCCTATCTCAGCCCCCAAGTATTGAGATTACAGGTATGTAATATATTTTAAAATGCCCAGCAGGGTTTTTAAATTATCCAAAAATGGATTTAACTTTGTATTCCTTGGGCAAATCCTGCCATGAAAGATTTATAGATCAAGACTTGACTTGTAGACAACTGTTCAGAGACCAGTCAGCTAACTTTGGTTTTAGATTCCAATTCACACTCAGTCTTCTCATCAAACCCTGCTGAGTATGAGGTCTTGGCTTAGAAAGATCACTGACAGTGGAGGAGCATCATGTGTTTTTAACTTCAGTTTACACTGGGAGTTTAAGACGATCTTTTCAAGTCTGTTGGAGATCCATTGCTTTTAAAGAGTGTATACTGATATGCAAATGCTTTGTGGGGCTTTCTTCACCTAGCAAATGAAAGGATCTATGTCCCATGTAAAGGCTGTACCAGTGATTGGCATCCAAGAGACTCTGCAGAGGAGCCCACAGGGATGGATCCTCCTTTCCTGGGAGGATCTCAGGTTGAGTGTCTCAGTACTCTGCTTTCAATCACAGCTGCCAGTGCCCCTCTTTATGCCAGTACATTCAGGTGGTGATTAGGCTCAAATATGGACCTCCCAAGTGCCTCCCAAATCAGTACTTGGTACACCAGAAGGTCTGAAAAGGGCCAGAGGCTGAGGTTGGGTTGAGATAACCTGGTTGAACCATGGTCCACATTGCAGTATATGATAATCTGACTTCTTTGGTGGTTTCTCTTTTAGAGATCAAATCCACCGTTCATGGCAGTGGTAGTTCTTTGGGTAGATTAAAAAAAATTATCTTTCCAAGTTAAATGTACATCTCCTAGCTAAAAACTGGTGGCTTATGCCCGCAATCTATGTTATTCAGGAAGCTGAGATATGAGGATTACAATTTGAAGCTGGCCCAGGCAGCAAAGTCTATGCGACTCATCTCCAATTAACCATTCAAAAAAAATGGAGCTTTGGGGCTGGGAAGGTGGCTCAGTGGTAGAGCGTTTGCCTTGCATGCCTGAGGCCCTGGGTTCGATTCCTCAGTACCACATAAGGAAAAAGCCGGAAGTGGCTCAAGTGGTAGAGTGCTAGCCTTGAGCTGAAGAGCTGAGGGACAGCGCCCAGGCCCAGAGTTCAGGCCCCACGACTGGACCCAAAAAAAAAAATGGAGCTGTGACCTAAGTGATAGAGCACTAGCCTTGAACAAAAAAGGCTCAGAGACAGTGCCCTAGGAATGGCACGCCCCAAATAGGGTATCTCCTAGGCCATCTCTGCAGAATTCCTGTGTCCCTGCCCTTCAGAAAGTCAAATGTTTCTTAAAAGTTGTTATAATTAGAGAAAACCATTCCAGAGAACTAAGCTGAGAAGCAGCAGCCACACACTGAACAGTGAGCTCAGAAACCATGAAAATCCCCCATTGGGGGTGTGGGTGGGGAATGAATTATATAAAAGGCCTCCAAAGTTTTAGGGAGCCTGGATTTAGCCAGTGCTCTTCATGTTGTGACTTTAAGCATAGGGATAGCAAACATTTCTACATAGCAAGACATAATCCAGCCAGCCCTAGCCTGGAAGAGGCGACCCCCACCTGGAAGCATATGGAACCAAGCAAGGAGTGAGATTAACAAGTGTCCCAGCAGCAGCCAGCACTCTGGTCCCCGGACCCCACTGTTTGAGAAAGGAGGAACTGATGCTCACCACCCACAGGGCACGTTGTTTTCTACAGGTGTAGAAAACTGCCTGATGTCTCCAAGCAACTTTCCCAAGCATGCGGGCCACTGGATGCTTTTCCAGGCAGTTTGACAAGGATGTACCAATGACACTTGAATGCTGCTCAGGAGAAGAAAACCCCTTTGCAGGTTCTGGGCTTTCATCTCTCCCAAGTCAAGGAGAGGGAAATGGTTCAAAAGCCCAGAACCAAAGGAAGTTCAACAAACAGCACATGTTTAGGGTTGTATTAGGGGTTTGTTTGTTTGTGGTTTTGTTTTGTTTTTTAAATAGGATCTCACTGGCCTCAAACTCTCCATCCTCTCGTGTCAGCCTCACATATAACTGGGGTTACAGGCCTGAGCCACCATGCCTGACTGTTTTTAGTGTTTCTCACATTAAGACCTATTCTCTCTAGCCATTGATATTACCAAGTTTTCTGGAAGACCCAGTGGTGTGTGGTGAAAAACAGCTCTTCTTCCTAGTGTAATAACTTACTGAAATGTTCAAGTTTTCATTATCTTTATTGTAACAACCCTGTTTTTTTTAAGAACTTATTACTCTGACTTCTGTATATGTTGCACTGAAAAGGTTAATATTTAATGTTTTAATTTATTTTGTGTGGTAAGTTAATTTTGATTTCTGTAATGTGTCCATGTGATTAGTGGCTCTTTTCCTTAATATCTGAATTTTACTTAAAGAGTAGAGCAATATTAGATATAGTTGTGTTTTTCAGGAATATACATTGTTGTTCAGTTGTGTACTGTACCTTGTTTGGAAGGATGAAGGAATGAACTCTTTTTTCCTAAATCAAGACTAGAGTTTTTCTTTCATGGACTTAGGATATTATTAGAAAAAATGAAAATTTTTCTCTGTAAATGTGAGTAAGGAAAAAAATTGATACGCTTTTGCAAAAATGTGGAAATCCAAAAATTAACCATCATTGACTCCTGTCTGCTTAATCAAGTTCTTCTTAATTTATATCATTGATTGTGTGTCCAACAATACTGACTAATATGGAGAAAGTAGACAACACACAATCCCTTTCCCACAGGAATTGAGATCTGAGTGGGAAGGCAGGCGACTTGTAAAAATAAAATCATTCTGGGTTATTCTTGACAAAATTCAAAAAAATCATGCAATTTTAAAGTAGAAAGTTTGTGTTAATGGAGTTAATAAGGTTGGCTATGATACATGCTTGAACTGGAGACCCACCATGCCGTAGGTTTCCATATAGGGATAGATTTTTGCATGGGGCTATGACTTTAGGAAAAGCTCTGTTGAGCCTTTGCAAAGAAAGCAAACTTCACTTCCTCATGGATAAAAATGAAAGTTTATTTCTGAAGCTGCATTTATTTGGATCAGTCTAGCAGAAAGATAGACATGCCTGGCCATAACCCATCAACCTCCACCCACTACCAGGATCTCCCTGTAAGGAATTGTTCTGCACTGTCAGCCTAATATCTGAGCTCATATGATAAGTCCTCCACACTTCCCACCTGGTCTTGCTGAGTTGCATGCAACAGATGAGCAGCTTATGGCAAGGAAGCTAAGGGGGAGATCACAGCTCAATGGCATGAACCTTCCCTAAGGAGGTTCATGTTCTGTAGAAAGTGATGAGCACATAGACCCCATTGTACAGGACCCAGAAGGCTTAGATCAGCCTAACTTGCTAAAGGAAACCCAACAATTCTTTGTCCCTAGTCCCATAGTCTGTCTTTGTTCATCCCAACAGAAGGAGTTAGGCACAGTGGCTCACACATGCAATTCTACTCAAGAGGAATTGATCAGGAGGATCACAGATCAAAGCCAGCCTGGGCAAAAAATACAGAAAACCCCATTCAGTGATTAAAGAGCTGGACATGGTAGCATGCACCTATCATCCCAGTTATGCAAGAACAATAAATAGGATTGAAATCCAGTCTTGACTGAGAAAAAAAGCAGGATATTATGCAAAAAATAACTAAAATACAAAGGACTGGGGACATGGTGGTTGAATGCCTGCCCAGCAAGTGTAAGGCCCTGGGTCCAAACCCCAGCACTACCAGAAAGAAAGAGAAAAGCCTGCTACTCTTGCTGGTCTTTCTCCTCAAGATTCTATTCACTCTTTAAGAACATCTGTAGGGCCTTGTTTCTAACCTGTGTGACTCTACTACTTCCCCTGTTTGTTTCCAGTCCTGCTGAGACTGCGTGCCTTCCAGAACCTAGATCCAGGGGCTGCCCCTGGTATACTGGACTATCTATAATAGGAACTATTCCAGGAAAAAGTACCTATAAATTTCAAGTATCTTCAAACTCTGAACGTGAGAGACAACCAAATCTTTCCTTACTTGTACAGGTGACATGCAGAAGACAACTTGAAACCCATGTTCTAGAATGTTCGGATCCACCTCTTAGGATCCAATTAGCCCAAGCTTTGTTTCCAATTTCCTTGGTCTATACTGTCAGAGCAGGCTGCCAGACCTCCTCTCTAGCTCAGAGCTCCTTTCTTTAACAGCTACATGGAATCTCTGCGCCAGCACTGACCTTGTCTCCTGAAACTTTCTGCATTGGCTTTCTGCAGGACATGCTACCTGCAGCAGGCCCTGAGGTCTCTGCTGCAGATGCTTGCCTCCAGAAACACAGAGTAATCACACCCAGACAGAAGCTAGGCATCATAAAGCCTGATCCACTAGGGTAGTAGCTCTTGTCCAGATAAGTGAGGAATTTGAATACACGGAGGTGGAGCTTGGCAATCAATCTCTCCAGATAATTCTAATTCACTCTCTCCTGCCCTCTGGAATGCACCAAGCCTCAGGGAGCAGGTGGTATAGGAAAAGGGGTATGTCTGGAGCTCAGAGTGTCTAGTACCCACTCTGGACATCCCACCCTGCTTCAGCTTTAATTATATTCCTTAATGTCTAGCAGAAGTTAGCCCCTGGGGAGATATAGAGGCTTGGTCTTCCTTTTAAGTGGGTTCATCTGAGGTACAGAAGTGAGAAAACTCACAGGATTCTGTAAGGAAAGCCACGTGGCTGGTGTTGGAGGATGTGCAGAAGTAGACCCATAGCAAACAAACATGGGAAGTAAAAATAAAAAATAAACTGAAAGGGAAATGGAGAGGGAACATCTTTGCAATGGCATTGGCTCCAAGGGAAGCTTCAAGGATGGTGTACAGCTGCAAAGATGCTTTGGAACCAGACAGGGTCTGCTGTTACAAAGTCATCTATCTGAGCCCTGCCAAGGAGCCCCTAAAAGGGAGAGGAAATGTAAAGCCGGACTTGAGAAATGCTCCACTAGCCTGAGGCTGGGCCATCAGCTGCCGGTCTGCCTTGCACATTGTAAGGAGGGATTCTGGGATTATGACATCACAGAAAGATGGAATCATAGAAACCCTAATTGTACTTCTCATCTGCAGTAAGACCCCTCAGCCCTTGAACACATACTCACCAGCCAGGGTGCAGGGCTTCTGGTGTTTGTAGGAAAGGAGACCTGGAGGCCAAAGCCTGGGTGTGGAGGCAACCCTGCTTTGTCAGCTATGCTAAGGCATTGCTATCCTTTCAGAGCCTCCAATGCTGGCGGGGGGCGGGGGGAGGGGGGGGAGATCCTTAGGATGCCACTAAGTGAACAAGGATTTGCATTATTAGTTTTCTGAAAGTAAAAGAAAAGACTAACTATAGAAATCCTATTTTTTTTTTAATTTCTCAGGAACTGGTATTTATTATCAAAGTCATATTCGATGTCAAGATGCCACAACTACAAAAACAAGTGCACACATTGCAATCTCAATGCAAACAGTCAAATGGAACCCCAGTCATTTAAAAAGTCATTCAAATTGCCCCCAAAAGCAACTGAATTTTCAAAACATCTTTATACACCCAGCCAAAAACATTAAAATGGTTAACAAGTAAACAAATTCGGGTATTGATGTTTAAAAAAGGCAACAGCTTAAGCATTTCTATCCATTCGAACATCTATCTTCTGGCCCCTCAAGTTCATGCCGTTCATCCTCCGGCAGGCTCTTTCAGCTACCTCTGGTGACTCAAACTTAACCACGCCGCACCCTGTAGACTTCCCATTTTTCATCTTGATGCTGGCATATAGCACGTGGCCACATTCACTGAATTTGTCCTTTAGCAACTTCCAAGTAAAATCAAATGGGAGATTTCTTACAAATACCTGGCAGGCCTCTCTGGCCACCCTGGGAACATAGCCTCTGGCTCCACCAAAGGATCCTGCAAAGCTTCCTCCAAAGTGTCCACACTCCATCCCAATGGCATTGCCACCACCACCCATGGGCAGGCCCGTGTGCTCAATGCCAGCACCTAAATCTGATCCCATGGCAGGGCCCATCCGCTGGAGACTGTTGGCGCCCATGCGCTCAAGGCCCATGCACTCCAGGTTCTTGGCACCCATGCGCTCCAGGCCAGTGGCCATGGGATCCATCACGGGGCCCATGTGCTCCAGGCCAGCCCCCATGCCCACGGGCACCCTGCGCTCCATGCTCAGGCCCATGTAGTCGATGGCAGGACCCATGCACTCCACACCGGAGCCCATGGGCTCAATGATCTGGCCCGCATGGTCAATGGGTGCAGCCATGTGCTCCAGGCCAAAGCCCATGCCAGCACCCATGTGCTCCATGGTCTGGCCCATATGCTCAAACCTGGAGGCTGTGTGGTCGAGACTCAGGGGGCCCATGTGCTCAATGCCAGAGCCCATGCGCTCGACCGAGCCCACGCTGTTCATGACTAGGCCCATGCGCCTCATCTCAGAGCCAATTCGATCCATGCCGTGACCCAGGCCAGCACCCATGCACTCCATGCCAGTCCCCATAATGTAGTCAATGCCAGGGCCCATCCTCTCAATCCTAGGGATGTTGCCACCTCCTCTACCCCCTCCCTGCTTTGCAATAATCTCTCCTCTCTTCAGTGTATTAGTTAGGATTTCATTTATCCGGCCCATGTTCATCCCAGATCCAAATCGTCCCATGTTTTCCATATCACCACCAAAGGGATCCTCCATGCCTCCCATTTTATTTATTCCAAATCCTATGCCTTCCATTCCCATTCCTGCAGGACCTATGTTTCCCATGCCAATGCCTTTGCTTAGGTGATTGGCATCAATAGGCTGCCCTCCTGGCCCCAAATCCATGCTAATACCACCAAGTCCATAGGGAAGTTGCTGGGGATGTTCAGGAAGGAAGAAGTCTTTGTTTGGTAAAGCCCTCTCCATTTTGACGTGCATTGGTCTATCAAATAGCAGCCGGCCATTAAGCTTAGCTACCGCTTGCCGAGCTTCCAGGGGCTGCTTGAAAGTCACAATGCCTTTCCCAAGACTTTTCCCGTCTTTATCCTTCAGAATGTCTGCTCGGAGCACCACACCAACCTTACTAAACACCTTCTTCAGTTTCTTCCAGCGAATTCTATGATCCAGATTTGCTACCAACACTGTGCTTGCAAGACTTCCAGTCTTTTGCATTGCTCTGTTGGCATGTTCACCGTCAGGATCTTCCTTGACTTCCAGTGGTGTTCCACTCAGGCGATGCTTATTTAGCACTTCGACAGCTTTTTTCATGCTCTCTTCCATCTTGAATTCAACAATCGCACATCCGCTTGACTTGCCTTCAGCGTCCATTAAGAGTTCCACGTATGTGACCTCACCAACTTTTTTTTTAACCAAGTCTTTAAGTGACTGCCATCTCACATCCAAAGGCATGTTGGTAACGAAAGCACTGTATCTTTTTCTTGGGTTGGCACAGGGCTCAGAGGGGCTGCCTCCTCCTTGTATGTTTTTCTCCTCCCTCTTCTCATTCTGAGTCAATTGTTCTCCTTCAACCTTTGGACCCAGAGCCCCATGGTCACTTAGCATGCAGGCCGCGCTGCTTTCTTCTTCCATTTTGGGCTCCGTCACCATCACCTCCGCTGCTGCTTCAACCCCTGATGCCATTTCCTCTGTGTCTGGGCTTTGTTGAAATTCTATTATTTTAAGAAAGCACAAAAGTTTTTAAATCTTGGGAAAGATACAGATATCCAGATCCAAGAAATATAAAAAGATTCCTAATACATTTGATCAAAATATATTCTCTGCTGAGTGTGGGGCCAGCTTGCAGTGGCGCTCTATGCCAATAGGGACCAAAGGACAGTGTTCCAAACCAGGCCTGCCCCTAATGCTGAGTGAGGGGCTGACCTCCAGCAAACAGGACACAGAGTAAACAGTGCTCTGAATCTGAGTCCAGCCCCCAAGCTCAGTGCTGAGTAAGGAGCCAGTCTCTGGTGGAGCTCCAAACCAAAAGGGACAGGGACTAAAAGGTTCTAATCTCAGAGATCTATCCCCAAACCTAAGCTTCTACAGTTAAGAGAATCACAGGCTTCCAGCCTCAAGCTCTGCATCATACATAGAAAGGCAGAGGCTGAAGACCTCTCCTGGTCACAGAAGGCAACCAAAGGCCTGCTCCCACTGGGATCTGCACAAGAAAGATAGAGCCTGAAGGTCTGCTTTTCATGCAGTGGATGTCTAGCCCTCCCCAGCCTTAAACAAGTAGGAGAGTCTAATAAACATATCAAGACTGGAGGGATAGAAAAGGTGAAAAAAGGTGCCCTACTATAGATTATATTTCACCTATTCTAGATTGGGATAAAGTACCAAAGATGACATATGCCCCATACTAGTAGAGACGCATTCCCATCAAAGCATCATTGGCCTAGTCAACTGAGAATACAGAAAACAAACCAGTAGGAAGATGTCAGGCACCTGAAAGTCAATACCAAAAGGGCCTTCAAATGGATAAAGCTAAGAATACAAGAAATATGAGAAATCAAAGAAATATAAAACTAGAAAACAGCAATCATACAATAGAACAGAAAGACGATGATCTAGAGGAAACTTCACACATAAGACTAAAAGAACTACTGATAAAGATGATTGATGATAACAGAAAACCTATACAAGACATTCTGTGAATGTAATGAGACTGACCAAAGAATAATTGAGTAATTCGTGGAGAACACAAAAAGCTAAATGAATTCCAAAAGATGTCAAGAGTCCAATGAAAAACCAGCCACCCAACTAAAAGAGATAAAAGAAGGCACAGATAAATTGATGAAGTATACAGTCTTTTTTTTTAAAGACTGCAATAGAGAGAAATCCTGAAAAATAACCAAGCAGAAGGTAGAGAATAGATGACAAGGAAGACAGAGTCTGAGGTTTGAAGACAGGGTAGTGTAATGGAGAGGATATAATCTTAACCAAAAAAAAAAAAAAAATCCAAGCAACAGGAAATGAGTTTACAAGAACATTAGGATTTTATCAGAAGTCCTAATTTGTAGCTGAAAGGTAATAAGGAAGGAGAAGAGCAGTCAACTAAGGATATAGGAAATGTATTTAACAGAATAATAGCAAAAATTTCCCAAACATTCAAAAGTAAATGTCCATCCAAATACAAAAGGCATTTAGAACACCCAACAGACAAGAAAAGAACCTCCCACCACCACATTGTGATTCAAACAGGCTCAGTAGAAAACAAGGAGAAGTTACATAAAGCTATGAGAAAACAAGATTGACTACCTAGAAAGGAAAACTGGTCAGAATAACTGCATATTTCTCAGCTGAAACCTGAACCATAAGGAGAGCTTAGCATGATGTATACCAAGCATTGAATGTGAACTACCACCAACTGAGAACTCTCTCCAGCCAAACTTTCATTCATATCTGAAGGGCAAATAAGAACATTTCATGATAAACTAAAACAATTTATCACCATCAAACCAGCACTACAGAAGATACTCAGAGGATGTCCTGCATACAAAAATCACATGGCTGTGCACTGGTGGCTCATATCTGTAATCCTAGCTACTCAGGAGGCTAGGATCTGAGTATTGCAGTTCAAAGCCAGCCAGAGCATGAAAGTCCATGAGTCGCTAATCTCCAATAAACTACTTAGAAAAGGCCAGAAGTGGTCCTGTGACTCAAGTGGTAGAGCACTAGCACTGCGCAAAAAGAAGCTCAGGGACAACACCCAGGACCTGAATTCAAGTTCAAGGATTGGCTCTTTTAACATGATATAGACAGAGAAAAAAGATTCTACCAGATGAGCATATAGATATTGTAAGAAAAGACACAACTCCTAAGAGGAGAGGTAACATGGCAAGAGCTATCACATATCTCTCAGCTCTAATACTTAATATTAGTAGGCTCAATTTGCCAATGAAAAGACAGAGTGGCTAGTTAGATCAAAAGACAGGACTCACCTATCTGCTGCCTACAATAGACGCAGCTGACAAAAATAATTTACTTAAGGTTAAAGACAAGAACAAAATCTTTCAGGCAAGTGGCCTCATAAACAGACCAAAATAGCAATACTAATTTCAGATAAAACAGGCTTAAAATTAAAATTAGGAAGAGGAGACAAAGAAGGGCATTATATATTAATAAAAGGAACTCATCAGAAAGACATAAAAATTCCCAATATTTATGCTCTGAATGCTGTAGCTCCCAACTTCATCAAATATTTCTTTACCTAAAACACACATAGATCCAAACACATTGATTGTTGGTGACTTCCACACATCACTGTCACCTCTGGATCCTCCAGGCAAAAACCCAGCAAAGGAACCTCAAAACTAAAAAACTGTATTTACCAGCTAAACCTGTCATCTATAGCATCTTTCATCCAGCAACATCAAAAGCTCACAAAAGATATTCTTGGAAGCCCATGAAACATTCTCCAAAATAGACCATATCCCAGGTGACAAAGAAAATCCAAGAAAAATTACTCCCTATATCCTGTCAGACCACAAAGTAATAAAATTAGAGCTCAACAGCAAAACCATCACACAAAATGGAAACTGAACAATACATTGCTGAATGATCATTGTGTCATCAAAGAGGTAAGAAGGGAAATTCAAATGTTTCTAGAATTTAAATGAACACTTGAAATACTAGCTCTTCTGGAACACAGCAAAGGCAATTCTCAGAGGAAAGTCTGTGTCTATGAGTACATACATAAACAATTTAGAGAAGTCTTTAATCAATACTCTAATGATGCACCTCAAGCTCCTAGAAAAACAAGCCAAACCCAAAACCAGTAGATGGAAAAAATAAGAAATATCAGAAACAAATCAATTAGAGATTATGGTTTTTTTTAACCATACAAAGAACAAAACAAAAAAAAAAGTTGGTTCTTTGCGAAAAATTAACAAAACTGACCTGACTGAAAAGATATCACCCAAATAAATTAAAGATGAAAAGGTAAAATCACAACAGAAATAAGCAAAAACAAAAACAAAAACTGAAGAATATAAGGGAACACTTTGCAAACCTTTGCACCAATAAATTGGGGAATCTGACAGAAATGGATGTATTCCTAGAGAACATCAGTATCCCTAAGCTGAGCCAAGAAGATATAAATCAGTTAAATAGACCCATAACAAGAAATTAAACTTAAAATGGCAGTAAAAGACCTCACATCCAAGAAAAGCTCTGGACCTGATGTGCTTACAGACGAATTCTATAAGGCCTTCAAAGAGAACACCAATGGGGGAGAGGGGTGGAGAGGGGAAGGGATGGTATGGGGAAACAAAGGAGGAGGCAACAATGCTTGATAAGAAATGTACTCACTATCTTGCCCATGTAATTGTAACCCCTCTGTATGGTATTTTCACAATAATAAAAAATAAAATAAAATTGAAAATTTAAAAAATGGAAATCTGCAAAAAAAAAGAAAAATTAACACCAATACTCAAACTCTTCAATGAAACAGAAAGGGAAGGATGAATACCAAACTCATTCTATAAAGATAGTATTACACTCATCCCAAAACTAGATAGGTACCCATCAAAGAAAAAGAACCATACACCTATCTCTTTGATCAACATAGATGCAAAATTTCTCAATAATAATCTGACCAACCAAATTCAACAACTGACCAAATAAACATCATAATTTGATCAAATAGGATTCATCCCAGGAACAAATCAGAGTTGGCTGAACACACGGAATCAGTAAATGTAAATGTAATAAAACACACCAACAGAAACTCAAGAACCACATGATCATCTCAATAGATACAGAAAAAGTGTTTGACAATATCCAACACCCCTTTATGATAAAATCTCTGGAGAAACTGGGAATACATAGAACTTTCCTCAATATAATAAAGGATGTGTATGACAAACCTATAGCTAACATTATACTTAATAGTGAAAAACTAAAACCATTCCCTCTAAAATCAGGAATGCAACAAGGATGTCTGTTAACTCCACTCCTCTTCAATATAGTATTGAAATTCCTAGCAAGAACAATAAAGCAAGAGAAAAGTATAAAGGGGATCCAAATAGGGAAGGAAGAAGTAAAACTATCCTTTTTGGCAGAAGACATGATCTGTACATAAAGGACCCTGCTCCTCTCCCAAGCTCCTAGATCCCCCAAGCTACTAGAGCTGATTCAAAACTTTGGTAAACTAACGGTATAAAATCAACCGACAAAAACCAGTAGCTTTTCTGTATACCAAAACTGAGAAGATAAAGCAATTCCTTTTGCAAGAACCTTAAAAAGAAATAAAATACTTAGGAATTAACTAAATATGTAAAGGATCTCTAGAGTAAAAAACTTTTAAATTTTAAAGAAGGAAATTACAGAAGACTTAAGGAAATGGAAAGACCTTCCATGTTCCTGGATTTAAAGAATTAATATTGTGAAAATGGCAATGGTGCCGAAAGCAATCTATAAATTCAATGTAATACTCATCAAAATCCCAAGGTTATTATTCAATGAGATAAAAGAAATTCAAAAGTTCATATGAAACAACAAAAGACCCTGAACAGCAAAAGCAATCCTTAGCAGGTAGAATAGTCCTGGAGGAAGAACAATACCAATTCAAACACTATTACAGAGCCATAGTAATGAAAACAGCCCATTACTGGCACAAAAACAGGCCTAAAAACCAATGGAACAGAATAGAAAACTCAGAAATAAAACCATAGACCAACAAGCATTTAATATTCAATAAGGGAGCCAAAAACATAGATTGAAAGATAGTCTAACAAAGAAGATTGTCAAAATTGGAAGTCCAGGGATGGGAAGGTGGCTCAGTGGTAGAGCGCTTGCCTTGCAGGCTCGAGGCCCTGGGTTTGATTCCTCAGCACCACATAAGCAAAAAGAAAAAAGCCGGAACTGTCGCTGTGGCTCAAGTGGTAGAGTACTAGCCTTGAGCTGAAGAGCTGAGGGACAGCGGCCAGGCCCAGAGTTCAGGCCCAACGACCGGACCCCCCAAAAAAAAAAATTGGAAGTCCACGTATGGGAAACTGAAAATAGATCCTCATGTATCACCTCACACCAGCATCAACAAAGTGGATCAAAGACCTAAATGTAAGACCTGAAACCATAAACTGTTACAAGAAAAAAATATAGGAAATAAAGATAGTGATATTAGAAAATATTAGGGCTCCTGGGCACATGTAGAAACTTTCTGAGAAGCTAAAAAGTCAATATACAGAATGGAAGAAGAATTTTGCTACCCATCAGACAATGGCCTAATATCCACAATAGACAGAGAACTTAAAAAATTAAACACTCATAAAACCAGCAGCCCAGTTAATAAATGGGTCAATGAACTAAAAAGAATCTTCCACAAGATGGCCAATACACATGAAGAAATGCTCAACAATTCTAGCCATAAAAGAAATACAAATCAAAACAACATTAAGATTCTACCACACTCCAGTTACAAGGGCCATTATCAAGAAAACAAATGATAATAGATGCTGCCAAGGATGTGACCAAGAGGGAACCCTACTACACTGTTAATGGAAATGTAAACTTGTTTAACCACTCTGGAATGCAGTGTAATGTTCCTCAAAAAATTAAATGTAGAACTACACTACAATCCAGCAATTCCACTGTTGGGCATTTAGCCACCAGCACAACCATGTTTATTGCAGCACTATTCACCATAGCCAAGGTATATAGAATCAGCCCAGATGCCCCACAATGGACTGAATGAGTCAAGAAAATATGGTATAGATACACAATGAAATTTTACTTATCTATAATTAGAAAAATTATATTGTACCATTTGTAAAGAAATGGAAAGCCTTGAAAATGATGTTGAATGAAGAAAGTCAGGCCCAAAGAGACAAAGGATGCATGCTTTTTCTTACATGGCCAAGCTAGATTGAGCTTACAAACTCATAAATACATTGGGTGGTATGCAAGTGCATTCAAATGTATTAACTGAAATATGGTAGATTTAAGGGAGATCTCAAGTAGTGTAATTCCTTAGAAAGGCAAACTCAAAGTACAGCAAAATAAACACTAGGAAGTATGTACTCAAGAGGAGTGAGGGGAAAGAAGTAGATAAATGAGAAAGAGAAGAGAGTTAGAATGCAATCAATAATCCAATGTTTAAGAAGAGTGTCAGGTCCCAGTGACTCATGCCTGTAATCCTAGCTACTCAGAAGACTGAGGTCTGAGGATCATGTTTCAAAGCCAGCCCAGCAGGAAAGTACAAAAGACTCTTACCTCCAGTGTAGTACCGAAAAAGCTGGAAGTGAAGCTGTGGCTCAAATATAGACTGATTTTTTTTGGTAGGGCAAAAAAAGAAACTCAAGGACAGAGTTCAGGCACACACACATACAAAAAGAATAATAATTAAGAAGAGTGACAGGAGGGGAAGGGAAAAAACAAATTGTTTAAATAGGGATACAGGTGGACCCGTTGCAACAATGAGATGTACAAGACGCTATGTCGAAAAACAAACTTTACAATTTAGGTGGTGGGGGGGAGGAGAAAGTATAGTTGACAAGATGGGAAGGAAGGGATGGTAGGGGAAAAACAAAGGAGGAGGCAACAATGCTTGATAAGAAATGTACTCATTAGCTTGCCCATGTAACTGTAACCCCTCTGTACAGTATTTTCACAATAAGAAATTTATTAAAAAAAAAAAAAAGAGTGACAAAGGGGTGGGTAGGGGTGGAATGGGTAAAAAATGTTAAAGGGGTGACAATGATCAAGATATTTTCATAAACCAAGTGCTGGTGGCTCATGCCTGTAATCCTAGCTACTCAAGAGGCTGAGATCTAAGGATTGCAGTTCAAAGCCAGCCTGGACAGGAAAGTTCATGAGATTCTATCTCCAATTAACCCCCAGAAAACCCAAAGTGGAGCTGTGGCTCAAAGTGGTAGAGCACTGGCATTGAGCAAAAAGAGCACAGCACCCAGGCCCTGAGTTCAAGCTCAAAAACCAACCCCCAAAAAGATATATTCATAAACTGCTTTGTTAAATGGCAACTCTGAGACCAATATAGTCTAATTGTCAAAAGTCAAAGACAAAATTCTTAAAACAAGAAAATAAGCACCAACTCACATACAAGAACACCACTCCCAGTTAAAGTAACACCAGATATCTCAGCAGAAACCTTACAGGCTAGAGGGGAATTGAATGTCACATCCAAAGTCCTAAGGAGGGGAAGGCAGGGGAGCCAACCATGAATATGATACCCAGCAAAACTGTCCTTTAGAAGGGAAAGATAAGCAAAACAGGGAATGAACTGATCACCATTCTGTTCTCACCAGAAATACTTAAAAGAGCCCTAGATCTAGAAGAGGAAGGTTGGTGATGATTGCCACTATGCAAACATATTAAAAGCATAAAAATCCACTAGTAGAAAAGATCCATAAAAGAGATAGGGATAAAAAAAATCAAACTTTATCAATAAAGAAACTTACCCATAATGTTAAACAACAGAGAAGTAGAAATAACAATATATAAAACCCCAGAAAAAAAATCAGAAGTCCTAACCTATCAACGATAAGTTTGAATGTAAATAGATTCAATTCCCCAGTGAAAAAATGAAGACTGGGGTATTGTCACTTGACTAATAAAGATGCACATCTACTGAAAGTTCATGAAGGGATGAAGAAGATATCATGCACAAATGGGAAGCAAAAGTGAGTGGTAAGATAGCAAAGTGACTCATGCCTGTAAATCCCAGCTACAAGGAAGGCAGAGATCAAGAGGATCATGGGTTAAGGCCAGCCCAAGAAAATTAATAGAAGGGTTAAATATGATCAGAATGCATCATATATATAAGTAGATTTGTTAAATTGAATCCTCTTTGTACAATTATTTGAAAATAATAATACAATAACTCTTTTAAAAGCTTTTTTTAAAAGTTATCAAAAGTTGCTGATGGCTCACATCTGTAACTCTAGCTACTCAGAGTCTGAGTTCTGAGGATTGAGGATCAAAGCCAGCCTGGAAAGGAAAGTCTGTGAGACTCTCCAATTAACCACCAGAAAATTGGAAGTGGAGCCATGGATCAAGAAACAAAAGCTCAGGTTCAGTACCCATGCCCTGAGTTCAAGACCAAGGACTGGCACACACAAAAAAGCTACTCAGGCCATAGGCAGATCACAGACTGAAGCTAGCGCTAAACAAAAACACATGAAAAATAATTAAAAGTAGAAGGGATAGGGTTGTGTCTCAAATTATACACAAGCTGCTAGCAAGTATGAGGGCCTGAGTTAAAACCCCAGTACTTAAAAAAACTAAACAAAAACAAATTTTAAAAAAAAACCCTGAGGGGCTGGGAAGGTAGCTCAGTGGTAGAGCGCTTGCCTTGCATGCTCGAGGCCCTGGGTTCGATTCCTCAGCACCACATAAGCAAAAAGTAAAAAGCCGGAAGTGGCGCTGTGGCTCAAGTGGTAGAGTGCTAGCCTTGAGCTGAAAAGCTGAGGGACAGCGCCCAGGCCCAGAGTTCAGGCCCCACGACCGGACAAAAAAAAAAAAAAAAACCCTGAGGAGCAGCTTATTTATGAGCAGCAGCAACAGTAAATACTTATATCAAGCAAATAAGACTTTAAGTCAAAAACTGTAAAAAGAGACAAAAACTCACTATATAATAATTAAGAAACAGAAGAATTATAAGCATATATATATATATATATATATATATATATATATATATATATATATATATATATATGCCTAACACTGAAACACCATTCAATCTTAAAGGAACTGATAGACTTCAATATAATAATAGGTGGAGACTTCAACACATTTGAACCAGTGGACACAGATCATTTAAAAAATCATAAAGAAGCAAGAATTAACTATGGTATAGCCCAAGTGGATTTAATACATGGTTACAGAACATTTCATTTGCAGAATACACATTCTATCCATCAACAGATAGAACATCCTCTAGGATAAACCATATATTTGGTCACAAAACAAATCTCAACAATTTTTTAAGAAAAAAAATCAAAAATCTTCTCTGATCATAATAGAAAACAATTAGATATCAACAAGAGGAACTTTGTAAACTATATAGGAGATAGTAATTAAAGAACATGCACTTAGGGGCTGGGAAGTTGGCTCAGTGGTAGAGAGCTTGCCTTGCATGCCTGAGGCCCTGGGTTCAATTCCTTAGCACCACATAAACATAAAAAAAAAAAGGAGAGAGGAAGAATAAACAAATATACTCATAATAGTCAATGTACATATGTGGACATTGTTCAAGATACATTATACTCATAAACTGACATACTGAATTGAAACTCCTTTGTACAACTGCCTAAAAATAATAAAAAAAATTAAAAAGAACATGCACTTAAGTGACTTCATGGCCAGTGAAGAAATCAAAAGGGAAATTTAAATTTTTCTTGAAACAAATGAAGATGAAAATATAACATACCAAAACTTTTTAGCTATAGCAATAGCAGGACTAAGAGGAATACATTAGCCTAAGCGATGGGTGGAGGGAAAGAGAGAAAAAAGAGGAAAGAGAGAAAAAGAGGGAGGTTTCAAATAATCTACTGATATCACTCAAAGAATTAAAAAAGCAAGAGTAAATCAAACCCAAAATTAGTAGAAAGAAAAGAAATAACAAAGATTGGGATATGAATAAACAAAATAGACTTTAAAACATAATCTATCAATTAAATGAAGTCAGTTTTTTGAAAATAAATTCAGAGTCAACAGACTTTTTTCCAGACTACCCATTAAAAAAAAAGAAAAGACACAAAAAAACTCACATGCATAAAATCAGACATGAGAGAAAAGATATGACAAATACAAAGGGCCATTAGGGAGTAACAACCATAAACCAACAAATAGAAAAACCTAAAAGAGATGAATACATTCTTGGCAAATAAAATCTACAAAAAGTGAAGACATGGAAAACCTGGACACAGTAACGAGCCCAGATGGCTTCCCTACTGAATTTTACAAAACTTTTTAAAAAACTAGTAACAATTTTTCTCAGGTGACTCAAAAACATGTAAGAGAAGGAATTCTTCCAAACTTATTCTATATCGCTAGCATTACCATGATACCAAAACCACATGAAGACATCAAAATGAAATAAAATAAAACAACAGACAAAAGAGAACAATATCCCTTAACTCAACAAAATACTAGCAAGTTGAATTCAACAATACATAAAAATCAAATAGGACTGATCCCAGAGATGCAAAGATAGTTCAATGTTTGCTGGTGTCCAAACCTTTAATACATAGGTCATTGGAGGACATTTCAGATCTAAACTTTATAGGCACATACACACACACACACACACAAACTCAATAGACAAAAGATCTAAAAGCAACTTCAAAAACTAAACTTACTACAAGGAAACATAGGGAAACATCAAAATATTGATACAAACAATGATTTTTTTTTTTTTTTTTGGTCATGGGGCTTGAACTCTGGGCCTGGGCGCTGTCCCTCAGCTCTTCACCTCAAGACGAGTGCTCTACCACTTGAGCTACAGCTCCACTTCCGGTTTTCTGGTGGTTTATTGGAGATAGGAGTCTCACAGTCTCTCCTGCCCAGGCTGGCTTTGAACTGCGATCCTCAGATCTCAGCCTCCTGAGTAGCTAGGATTACAGGTGTGAGCCACCAGCGCCCGGCTCAAACAATGATTTTATAAATAAGATGCCAAAAGCCCAGGCAACAAGATAGAAAATAGACAAATGGGAGTGTAACAAAGAAGCTTCTACACAGCAAAGGAAAACAGGGAAGAGAATGAAAGAATGAGTTACACCATGCTAGAAAATATTTGCAAACTACTCAATAGGCAAGAGACTCATATCCAGAATTTTTAAATAACTCAAAAAATCTTCAAAAACAATTTTAAAAAACCCAAAAGACCCAACTTAAAGATGGGTAAAAGATTTGAATAAACATTTCTCAAAAGAAGAAACATACATGGCCAAAAAGTAGGTGAAAAACGCCCAACATCACTACCAAAGAAATGCACATCAAAACCATCTCATCACAGTTCTAATGGTGAATATCAAAAAGACATAAAAATAACATGTGCTGGCAAAGATTCAGAGAAAGGGAACTCAGGCACTCTAAGTAAGAATATAAATTAAGGGGGGGGGGGAGGCTGGGAAGGGTGGGGAAGGGGAAACAAAGGAGGAGGCTACAATGCTTGATCAGAAATGTACTCATTATCTTGCCCATGTAATTGTAACCCCTCTGTACAGTATTTTCACAATAAAAAATAAATTAAAAAATATAAATTAATACAGCTAGGATGGATAACAGTAGGAAGAATCTTTAAGACCTAAAAATAGCATTGCCATATGATCCAACTATACTACTACTATGTAGCCAATGGAAATGAAATCAGTGTGTCAAAAAGACAGTACTAGAAACAAAAGCAAATAATAATAATAAAATTAATTTTTATATGAATCATAAAAAAGACATCAGTACTTATATATAAATATACAGCAATATTCACAGTAATCAAGGTGTGAAATGAACCAAGGTGTCCATCAATGGATTAAAAAATTGTGTATATTAACACAATTGAATATTATCTAGTCATTTAAAAAAGAATGAAGCCAGATGCTGGTGGCTCATGCCTGTAAACCTAGCTACTCAGTAGGCTGATATCTGAAGATTGCAGTTTGAAGCCAGACTGGGCAGGAAAGTCCATGAGACACATTCCAAATTAACCACCTAAAAACCAGAAGTGCAGCTGTGGCTTAAAGTGATAGAACACTAGCCTTGAGCAAAAAAAACTCAAGGACAGTGCCCAGGTCCTGAGTTCAAGCCCACCACCCACAAAAAAGGGAGAGAGAGAAAGAATGAAATGCTGACACTTGCAGCAACAGAATGAAACTGGAGGAAATTAAATGAAGTCAGGCACAGGAAGACAAATACTGCATGCTGTTGCTCATGTGAAAAAGCCAAAAATAATTATTTCATTTAAGGAGAAAGTAAAGGGGACTGGGAAGGTGGCTCAGTGGTATTGAATTATCCCACCATGCCTCATTAATATGTACATCAATAATAAATTAAAAACAAAAATTTAAAATTTTTAACAGCGTATACTTCTTAGGAATAAACAACAAAAGTAGTACAAAACCTGGCTACTCAAAAAACTATTTTAAAAACCATTGAAGAAATTCAACATCAATGGAAAGATTTAACATTTTAAGATGTTGTGAAGATACTTGTAAAGCTCAAACACACATACAAAAAGCAATTCCTATCTGAATCCTAGAAAACTTCCAGTAGACACTACATGCTGTGGGCTGGGAATATGTAGTGGTAGAGTGCTTGCCAAGCATGCATGAAGTTCTGGGTTTGATCCCTCAGTACCACACAAACAGAAAAAAACAGAAGTGGTGCTGTAGGTCAAGTGGTAGAGTGCTAGCCTTGAGCAAAAGAAGCAAAGGGACAGTGCCCAGGCCCTGAGTTCAAGGATTGACCAAAAAAACTACATGCTATGTCTAAAATTCATATGATATTACCAGAAATCTAGAACATCAAAGGAACAAAGTAGAAGGACTCACGGTTTTATTTCAAAACTTACTACAAAGCTAATCATGGCACTGACAAAAAAGCTACATAAAACTGATCTGAAGAAGAGATCAACTGTCCAAAAATAAAGCCACAATTTGATGATCTTTAATGGAGGTGTCAAGACAATCAAACGGAGAAAGAAAAGAAAATTTAACTAATGATGCTAAGAAAACTAGGTAGCCACAAACAAAGGAATAAAGTTGGCCCATCCCACATTACATTTAACTCAAAATAGATCATAGACCAGACAAGCCCTTGTGATTCACATCTGTAATCCTGACTCAGGAGGCTGACTGAAAATTAACTTTCTAGTAATCAAAGGGATAATCTCAAGTTTATTCACCAACTGAAGAAGTAAAGATGGAATTCCATAAATGGGCCCTCGTTTTTACAAATATAAATTACAAACATAAATTCAATTATCTCTCCCAATTAATAGTGATGGTAATGTCGAAGAAATAAAAAAAGAATACTCCATACTGAACACTGAATCAGAAGACATTCATATACCAGAATTCCACAGAGGTTCCCAGGATAGCTATTTTATAATTACACAAGTTGTTAAAAAACACTGTCAACACTTTCTCCCTGTTCAATAAAAATAAAGTGTGAAATACTGAACCTGGCTTTTCATTACTTCCAGGCTTATGTCACCCACGTTTTCCATCATTCACGCAGGCACTGTGGCGCCTTTCGATGCTGGCGCCGACGTGCATAACATTTATACACAGAATGTTCTCACAGTAAGGGGTTATACAATAAGTATCAGCTACTCAGTTTGCTGTTCTCCACTTAAAAATATGTTGTGAACATCACTCACATCAGTAGATGTCAATCTAATTCATTCTTTTTCATGGTTAATCTGTAAATATTTTCTTTATTTATGTTTTATATTATGGTTCATCTATGTATATTTAGCCATATGGCTATAAGATACATATTCTATCTGCTTTCAGTTCTGTGTTTTCCAAAAACAATGTTCTACATAATTGTACACAAATGTCTACCTCCAGGTACTTTTGTACCATAGGATGAAGCTACAGGAATGGCTATTTGGATATATGACTTAAGATATTTTTGAAACCAGAGGCTGGTGGCTCATGCTTGTAAATAATCCTAGTTACTTAGGAGGTTGAAATCTGAGGATCATGTTTTGGAGCCTGCAAACACACACACACACACACACACACACACACACACACATTTGGCTACAACAAAAGAAACACTACTAAAAGAGGCTTAAACAAGGATGATTTTCTCTTCTAAAAAGGATCTGGAAGTAAGTGATAGTGGGTATTAGTTCAGAAGTTCAAGCTCTTGTGTATTTTTCTGCTGTTTCATTAGCAAGTTGGAATATTGTTCCAGTCTCCTTATCATTGCAGGATGGCTGTCTCCTTATCTTGCAGGATAGTTGTGGCAAGGTTAAGTTAAAGAGGTAGCAATATCCGCATTTGCATGTTTTATCAGCAAATCAAAGGCTTCTTAGAGATTTTACACTAGCTTACTCTTTACATTTCATTCGTCAGATCAGGTGATACGCCACTGACAGTTACCAGGAGCTATTGGAAACTGAATAACTGGAGAAAACATTTGATGATGGCTTCAATCAATTACACTTTATAGACTACTTACTAGCAAAGAAGAAAAAAACTGTAGATATTGGCTAAGCAACTAAGAACATCAACTATTGTGCATATTTAATTGTAAAAGATATTGGTAGATCAGTTTCCAAATAAGTTGTAGTAATTCACACTTATACTGCAGAGAAATTGGCCACTTCTGCAGGCTTATCTATCCTACATACAAGAAACCCTTCCCATTTTTACTGATCTAATAAGTGAATATGCCAGGCAATGAGAGCCTATGTTTTTCTAACTGGTACGGTTGAGAATCTTGTTATATGATAATTGGCCATTTGGGTTTCCTCTTCTCTGAATTGCTATTCATAATTCTTTATCCATTTTAATTTTGTTTTCCTTTTTGTGTGATATTATCTGTCTCTTGTTTGTATTGCAAATGCCTTTCCAATCTCTTGCTGTCTTTTGGGCACATTTATAGTGTTCTGTGCATGTTTTAAAAAAAAAAGTTATAGACTGGTGCCAGTAGCTCATACCTGTAAACCTAGCTACTTGGGAAGCTGAGACCTGAGGATCACGGTACAAAGCCAGCCCAGACAAGAAAATCATGAGACTTTTATCACCAATAAACTACTCAAAAAAAGCAGGAAGTAGAGCTGTAACACAACTGGTAAAGTACTAGCCTTGAACAAAAAAGCTCAGAGACAGTGCCTAGGCCCAGAGGTCAGGCCTCAGGACCAACAAAAAAAAAAAAAGGCTGAGGGCCTATTTCAAGGAGTAGAGCACTCAACTAATAATTCTAAGCCTTGTGTTGAAAACCCAAACAAAATTAAATTAATATGTAAAAACACTGAGTAATGATCTCCAGGAAATGGAAATAATAAGTTTTCCTCTGTTGTTGCTTTTGTTTCTGGGGGCACCGAAATGAAGGGAGAAAAGGTAAAAAAAAAAAAAATGCAACAGTGGTACTCATTAGACACTATGTAGGAAATGAACTATACAACTTATGGGTGGAGACAGGAAGGAAAAACTGGGAGAGAGCTAGGGAAGGGGTGACACTGTCCAAAGAGAAATGTACTCATTACCTAACTTACGTAACTCCTCTGTACACCACCTTTATAATAACATTAAAACACACACACACACAGGGCAGGTGGCTCATGCTTGTAGTCCTAGCTACTCAGGAGGCTAAGATATGAGGATCATGGTTCAAAGACAGCCCAGGCAGAAAAGTCCTCGTAAGAGTCTTACCTCCAATTAACCACTCAAAAACTGGAAGATTTTTACTTCCAGTTTAACTTTTGGCACTGTGGCTCAAATGGTATAGTGCTAGCCTTGAGCACAAAGAGGCTTACGGACAATGCCCAGGCTCTGAGTTCAAGCCCCATGACCAACCAAAAAAAAAAAAAAATGTGATGGTAATCAGTCCTGGTTATACCCATGGGCTTCTGATTAAGTCTTGGCTCTGGGTCATGGGCCTCAATCTCCTCATAGTAAAAAGGGTATTAATCATATTTAGTTCAGGGAGGCTTTATGAGGCTTAAACGAGTTAACATAATACACAAGACTCATAGCCCAAGATACAAAACAAAATGTCCACTAAATAGATACTGCATTAAATACTATTATCAACACAAGTGATCTGCATTATACATCTGTTTGTTTGATTGGCTTCTGAAGTATTGATCTCTGGAGATTGTGTTGCATATACACAAACCAAGACCTCATCAACACAGGTGTCTTGCGGATGATCTTTGGAGCCATTTCCCACTCGTAGGTCAACTGTCTGTTAAGGGAACACAGTACAGATGAGGGGTGCCAAATGTTTGCAGGGGAGCTGGGCCAGCCAGGTGTCATCATGCCACCTGCCTGGGTAATACATTCAGATCTGTGCCAAGCAGCTTGGCAGCCATTGCACAAGGTGTAGGAACACACCCTTGGGGAGATGCACGTAGTCACAAAGCAGGTACAGTGTGTCTGCCAGGGCCCCCCGCTCCCAAATCAGAGGGCAGTGAGAGGTGAAAAACACAAAATAAGGCTTAGAGGGAGTGTGACAACCTCCTTCCAGAAGTACTTCTCCCATAGGTCTCCTCATCTTACCCCTTCCGGAATAAAATCACCTCCAGAATCATAACTGGTTGTTCCATATCTGCTATCATGCTGGAGTGAAAAAGCACCTCATGCCAGGCTTGAGGGATAGCTCACATCTTAGCTACTCAGACTTACCTACTCAAGCGGCTGAGATCCAAAGATCACAATGAGGCCAGCCCAGACATAAATGTTCACTAGACTTCATCTCTAAAATCAAGACTAGCAGTGGGAGTCAAGTCAAGAGAGCAAGCCAAGGATGCACAGGAGTTCAAACCCAGGAACCACCAAAAGAGAGGGGGGATGGAGGGAGAAACAGAGGAACAGAGAGGGAAAAGGAGAGAGGCAGGGAGACAAAGAAGGAGGAAGAGAGGGAGGAGGAGTGGGAGGAAGAGGATAGGAGGAAAGAGAAGAAAGGAAGGGAGGGAAGAAGAATAAAAGAATGTTCTGAAGACATACACACTTAGTTAACTGGAGATAAAGTCTCTCAGATTTGTCTCTCTGGGCTGCCTTTGAACCTCAATCCTCAGATCTCAGCCTCCGATGAAGCTAGAATTACCAGCCTGAGCCATTATTGGCTGGCTCAAAACTTCTAATTACATGAGATCAGTTTGACCTGACTACTCATTGTATTTTTCTTATTCTCTAGCCAAAAAAAAAAAAGCACAGGTATTCGTGAAATTATGCTCTATGATTTCAAGTATAGAAGGTAGTGTGCCAAAATAACCTCTGAGTGAAAATGTAGATTACAACTAGCACTTATAATCAGAAACCCTTTCCTACACAATATAGCCTCCCTGTGAGAATTAAGATTGGTCTACATTCCTGACAAAACTAAAAGCACATATCTGGTACTCTTCTTGGAAAACTCACTGCTAGAGTTTAAATGTGTTCCTCAAAAAGCACATGCTGAAATCTTCATCCCCCATGCAATAGCATTGGGAGGTGAGGCTTAAAGGGATCATGAGGCCAGGGGAGTTCCATCCATCCTTATGAATGGATGAAAGCCAGAGTCACAAGAATAGATTCTTTATTCTTTAAAAGTGAGGTTTGTCTCCACTTCTGTCTCCCTTGAGCAACAGAGGTTGCTCTTCTGCCACATGAGAAACCATATTTTTCCCTACACAGGATGCAGTATTCAAAGCACCTTCTTAGAAGCAGTCCTTAGAGACCAGTCCTTCCCAGATGCCAAGCCTTCTGCTACCTTGGAACTGTCCAGCTTCCAAAGCTCAGAACTAATAATTGCATTATGTTATCCAACCTGAGTATTCTGTTGTAACTACATAAGCTAAGCCATTGACCAGCCAGAAAGGTTACGTTTTTCCTTTCTCCTCCTCCTCCACTTTTCTACCCTGTAACCTAAACCATCTTTATTCTTTTTATTTTTCCATAACTACATCTTTCATTATTTTTGCTACTTCCTATGCCTTACCTATTCCTTCAGTAAACTCAACTTCACAAAAAGGACATGCACATTCAAATAATACCACTATTTTTACCCAAGGAATAAAGATTTTTGAAAGATTTTGAAAGATATATTCAGTGTTAACGAAGCATTTTTCAAAATCTATTGGCAGGGATAAAACTTGGAAAAAATTTGATGGGTGGAGGGATAATTTAATATTTCTATGTAATTTAAGTCATATATGCTATGACCCATCTATCCCACTTTTGAAAATGGAGCAGATATTCAGAAATACTAACTAAAAGTTACCACATTATTTGTAATAGGGGGAAAATGGAAACAATTTAAACATCCAGTGACAGAGATTGGGTTACACAATTGTTTGGAAGCACAAAGGAATTTCATGCAGCCACTAAAAAGAATAATGGCTATTGTTACTCTAGGATATAATGTAGGATATACATGAGAATAAGAATAATGTCTGAGGGCTAGAGGCATGGCTTAGTTGGTAGAGTGCTAGCCAATGAGCAAAAGCATCAGGTACCAAGTTCAAGTCACAGTATAGGACTTAAAAAAAAAAAGAGAGAGAAGACTATCCAGAATATTTCATGAAATTAAAACAAATTTAAAATTTAGTAACTCCATTTTAATAATCTGAGATAGATAGATATGTAGATAGATACAGACAGACACACAGATATACACATTTTGGGTTACACATAGAAGAAAACCTGATAGGACTGTAATTCTCAAAGTGAGGCCCTCTTACTAGTCACAGTAGCATCACCTGGAAATTTATTGGAAATGCCAATTGCCAGACTCCATCCCAGGCCTCCTGAACCTAAATACCTGGGGGGTGGGTCTCAACCAATATGTTTTAAAAGTCATCCAGTTAATTCTGATGTTCTTGAAAATGTATGAATCACTGTTCTAGGAAAAGCATTTATCTGGAGGAGGGGGAATCATGTACATTTCTTATTAGCTTGTGGCACATTAGTGGACTGGACTTCTTTTGTTGTCATTGTTGTTGTGAGACCGAGATTTGAAGTCTGTATATGAGACTTTGCTCATTGGCAGGTGCTCCACCAACTGAGCCACATCTCCAACCCAGACTGGGCTTATCAGAATAATTGACTTCTGTGGGAAATTGGCAGGTACTTACATTACTGATTGATTTCTGACATGATGGGCGTACAGTACAAGGAACACACATATGCAGAATTCAATCTGGCTCACCTATCAAAGCACAAAAAGGCACCTTGGCCTGCATCAGGAGGATGATCATAGAGCTAACTATGAAAGTTGACCAAGAGTAAGTGACCATAGGAAGAATGCTCCTCTGAGCCTTGGTTGCTTGTAACAGGACAACTACCTTGCCTCCTCATAGATCATAGGAGAAAGCAACACACAAAAAAGGATACTGTTAATTGTCCTAATAGTGGTATCAATGCTTCTTAAAACATCAAAGTGCCATCAACCACTGGGCTAATTCACTCTATTGTTCAGAAACATCACTGCACAAAATTAGCCCTGCCAGGAAGTCTTAGCTCCTGTCTGCCAAGATGCTTTTATAAAGAACTATGTCAAACCTGAACTGATGCAGTGGATAATTGCAATGATTTTCCCCACCCCACTCTCCCCTCCACCCCACCCCATTCCCAGGCCTCCTGCCCATTGCCTCCAGCCCCTGTATGTAGAGTGTCTCTTTTATGGTCTGTGAAAGGCCCTCTACTTGCAGCCTCACCTCCCTGGCCTCAGACAACAAAGCAGTCTTTTCTATTTGCTTGTTGCTTTCTTGATCCATGTGAAAGTGTGGAGTTGAAGAACAATAATGTGTTACTTCTTTCTACTCCAATAAAAGAGTTATGAAACAGAAGCCCCAGGCAAAAGTAGGCTCCCCGTACTGTGTTTTGACAAAGAAATCATTTCTGTAAGCACAGTCCCAAGGAAGATGGCAATAAACAAGCCTGTGCAGTTCACCCCATGGATAGGAGGCCCTTCCTTTACCAAGCAACCCTGGTCTGGGGACCCAGGTAGGTTCCCAGAGTAATACGCAGAAGGCTGGCCTTCCATTCAGGAGGCTCAAACCTACCTCTCATGGATAATGGTGCAGAGACGCTGCTTGGAGCCAAAGTCCTAGCCCACCAACCTTCCCATAATTTTCTATGCTGTAATAGTAATTCCATAGCCCAGAATTGGCCTCTCTTGTTAGGTTTTCCAGGTGATTCCAATGGGTAACCCAATTTAGAAACATCTAAAACATCTCTCCTTCTTTGAAATGCTAACTCAGATCAGCAAAACTGATTCCAACACCCACCTTGGCCTTTGCTCTGCTTTTCACACAATCCCCTAAGGAAGCCCATATCATCATGAAACTGATTCCAATAGTCCCCCCCCCCTTATTCATGAAGACTATGTTTTAAGACCTCCCCACAGTGGAGTTTTTTTTTTTACCATACACATACTTACCTCTGATCAAGTTTCATTTATAAATTAAACTTGGCAAGAAATGAACAATAATGTAATAAGACAATTCTAACAATATACTCTAATAAGTTATGTGATTATAGTCTTCCTCACTCTCAAAACATCATATTGTAGCCGGGAGCCAATGGCTCACACCTGTAATCCTAGCTTCAGGAGACTGAGATATGAGGTTTGCAGTTCAAAGCTAGCCCAGTCAGGAAAGTCCATGAGACTCTTATCTCTATTAGATACCACAAAGCCAGCAGTGGCACTGTAGCTCAAATGGTAGACTGCTAGCCTTGAGCACAAAAGCTCAGGGACAACACCCGAGCCCTGAGTTCAAGCTCCAGGACCAACATACACACACACACATACTTCATATTGCACACACACTTCACATTGTACTTTACTCACCAGTCTTCTTGTGAGGCTATGGTGAGATGAAGGTAAAGTGAATGGCACCTTGACTTGGTATTTGATGATTTGGCAGAAGAAGGATCACACCTCTAACTATGCAGGTTGACCAAGGGTAAGTGAAAGCTTGGAAAGTGAAATGACAGGTGGGGAGAGCCTTTTATGTCCCCTTCACACATCTCTATTGCTCCCTAAAGAGGAATAAGGGATCAACTCAACTCAGTCCAACATCAAGCTTAGCCCCTTACCAGCCTTCATCCTTGAGAAACTGACTTGAGCATTGGAGCCTTAATTTCTTCTGAGGTCGAGTGGAGCCAATGACTGCAGAGGCTGAGTTGATGGGAATCAGGTGTAGCAGAGCATGAGGCCCATGCAGAGCACCCACAGGGGAGGAAATCCTTGTGCTCAGGCCTTACACAGAGCACCTTTCCAGGTTGTGCTCAGACTAACTCCGGGCCAATCAAAGGACCCATAACGACCAACAGCTTTAGTTTATATTGAGCTACAATTGTGAATTTAAAACAAAGAGGAGACAGGAGGCTTGGATATGGGTGTGATTGTTTGGATGAAGAAACTGTTAAAACCAATGTCTCAACCCATTAGTGCTCCTTTAGGCTCTTGTAATCTCCAGTACTTGGGAAGAGGAGATTGTGGGGATTTTTTTTATTTAAATTCAGTCACTAACAGTTGGCCTGGCTTAGTGGTAGAGTACCTGCTTAGCAAGAGTGAAGTCTTGAGTTTAAACACCATCAAGAAAAGAAGAAAGAAAAACAAAAAGTAAAGAAAACCCAAAGAAAAGAAGTTACCAAAGGATCAGCTTCATTTTTTCATTTCTTGAAGGGAAACAAACACTAGGCCTAACCTAAAAGATTACTTCTAAACATAATCTAATGCCCAATTAACCCTTAAGTTTTTTATACTACTAGCATAAATCAAAATTCTAACCCTAATTCTCCCCTTAGCTTTAATATCAGTCCTACTTGGTAAACTAAATTTAATCCCACAGGAAATGCTAGCCTTCACTGTGAAGTCTAACTTTAAACCTAAACTTGATGCCTCCTCAACCTTGAACTTTTTCCTAACACTAACCCTAACCTCTGATCACCCCTAATCCCACTTCAAATCCTAACCCTAGACCCAATTCAAACCCTAAACCCAACTATAACCCTAATATTCACCCTAAACCTAATCTCAAACCAAACCTAAGCAGAAGCCTAATCCTAATTATAATGCCCAACACAAATACTAACTCAAATGACTGGTCAACCCTAACCATCTTTTTTGTTCTGAATTCTTTTTATTTTTATTGTTGTTATAAAGGTAATGTATAGAGAGAAGAGTTTCAGTTTCATAAGTCAGGTAATGAGTACATTTCTTTTTGGACAATGTCATCTCTTCTCTCCCTCTCTCCCAGTTTTTCCCTCCCATCGCTACTCACAAGTTATATAGTTCATTTTCAACATAGTATCCAGTGAGTAGCACTGCTGCATGTTTACCTTTTGTCCCTCTATTTCTGTTCATAACCATCTTCTTTATGCTAACCCTATCCTTAACCCTAAACCTTATTGTTATACTAACTAAACTAACCCTAATCCACACACTAAGCCTGACTCTGCACCTAACCTTAACACTATTTCTAACACTTAATTTTAAATTTAATCATAATCCCTGATTAACGCTATTAATGCTATTCCTAATGAGTCGCACGCTAACTGTAAACCTAACCCAAATCCAAACACTAAACAGTGCCAAACCTAACCCTAACTTAACACCTAATTCAAAATTTAGCCCTAACCCCTGATCAATCCAAACCCTATTCCTAGAGCTAACCATAAACTTAACCCTAAGTATAACACTAAACTGAACTCTACCCTAATCCACTGCCTAAACCTAATCCCAAACTTAATCTAGACCTAACCCTAACCCAAAATCTAACACCTAACTCTAAAATTAACCCTAAACACTGATCTACTCTAACCCAATTCCTTTGTCAAAATTTAACATCCTTTAATACAAGCTCTGCAGAAAATAGAAATTAAAGAGATATACCTGGATTTAATAAAGGTAGTATACAAAGAAAGATTGAAGAGTCCATATTTCAAATAGTCTTTTTTTTAACCAACTTTCACCTTTTATAACCAGTGTCTCATCCAGTCTGAGTTGTCATTGGATTTTGCCTTATAACGTGGCCACTGGAGCCATCTGATCCTTGTAGTGAAGTATCCTCCTCCTAATATATGTCTATGTTGCTTGCATTTGCATTTCACATCATGTGTGTGTGTGTGTGTGTGTGTGTGTGCCCATCCTGGGGCTTGTGCTCAGAGCCTGAGCTCTTTTGTTCAAGGCTAGTACTCTACCACTTGAGCCACAGCTCCACTTCCAGCTTTTGGGTATTTAATTGGAGCTAAGAGTTTCATAAACTTTCCTGCCCTGGCTGGTTTTGAACTGTGATCCTTAAATCCCAGCCTCCCAAGTAGCTAGGATTACAGGTCTGAGCCACCAGTGCACAGCAACTTATGCCTTGTTTAAAGCCACTTGTTTTCCTATCTTACCACCCATAAATCCACTAAATGTATTGTTACTTCTTAATATGCTAAAAATGGATGCACTAAAGTGTGAGGGTGCTACCGTTAACTTTCTGGATGTCTGGAACCCCATTCTACCAGAGAGCATGTTATGGTTTCAGTAGGGACTGTTCCCCACAGACTCGGATATTAATCACTTGGTTCCCAGCTGGTGATGCTCTTTTCTTTTGGGAGGTGGTGGAAATTTAGAAGCTGGAGACTAGCTGGAGGAAGTCGTCAATGGAGGGCATAGCTTTGAAGGTTATATTTGGTGCTTGGTCCCTTCCTACTGCCATGATGTTCTACCGCACCACAGGAACAGAGTCCACAGAGCCTTTGCACCAAAACCTCCAAAATCATACACCCAAATAAGGGTTTTCTCCCTTGCATTGTTATGTCAGGAATGTGGTCACTGTCACAAAAAGTCTGACTTAGTGCAAGATACTTTACATGCCAGACATACAGTGCTAGTTCCCATTCAGTAAACTAAACTTTCTTATTTCCTGGATTGGAAATGAAAATATAAATAGAGATCTTAGGATGCTTTTCTTATTCTCAATGGATCATCCTTGGGGATCTCATACAGTGAGGGCTACACACATAGCAATTCCTTCATTAATTAATATAAATTCTTCCCAAGAGAGAACATGTTTGGGGGAAAAAAAATCACTTGAGATATCATCTAGTCCTCAGCTCTCTGGTGAATCTCTATAGGCAGGAGGCTCTGAGAAGAAAAACTCCTGAGGCTGGTCCAAGAGGTGTTAGACCAGGGCTAGGGCCCAAAGAATGGGTCACTGAGTCATTATATTGGGTTCCAAATAAAGCTATAAACCAAGGACTATTACACAGAAACAGCCTGCCCAAATAGTCCTAAAGACAAATTCTCTAGAAAATAGCCTCTGAGGACTCTTTCAGAGAGCGCAACGTCCCATCTAAGCAACCTGACCCAAGCAGCAGCTGCCTTTAACCCACCCCGGGTGGGACACCATGTCCCACGCAGGCAGATTCCTAGAAATGCTGTCCTTCACCAAAAAACACAGCTTCCTCTTATCTAAGCATTCTAAGTGAAATAAAGATGGAAGCTGGGTGCTGTGTTCATGCCTGTAATGCTAGCGTTCCAGAGACTGAGGCAAAACAATCATGAGTTCCAGGCCAGCCTGGGCTGGTATAGCAATATTGTATGTTTAAAAAGTAAGCAAAAATGATGTTGGTATAATTTGGGGAGGGGAAGGAAAAAAAAAAACCAAATTGTTTAAATAGGGATACAGATTGACCCATTGCAACAAGGAGATGTACAAGACGCTATGTCGGAAAACAAACTTTACAAATTAGGGGGGGGGGGGGGATGTAGCTGAGGAGGTGGGAGGGAAGGGATGGTAGGGGTAAAACAAAGGAGGAGGCAACAAAGCTGGATAAGAAATGTATTCATTACCTTGCTCATGTAACTGTAACCCCTTTGTATAGTATTATCACAATAAAAAATAAAAAAATAAAAACCACCTACAGCATCAAAGAAAAGCCAGCAAATAAAGGTAACAGACAAAGCTGCAAGAGCCATCAGCCTGGTGCTTCTGCACATTTATATGTGACAGTGAATTTTGCTTGGCTTGCCTGCTACTTCAGAGATGGACAGACCCCATGGGCCTCTACTTCTTCCTCCATCCTCACCCCTAAAGAGAGCAGCCTGACAGAGAGTCTCTGTGCCTGCACAGGAAAGCAGTGTGTCCAGCTGCCAGCCCACAGCCTCTGATAAAGCCACAAAGGGAAAAACCTCTTTCAGGCAAGGAGCATCACTAGTAGAGCATTTATTGGCCCATAGCAGTCCTGTGATGATTAGTCCTGCCTCCTCCCTCCAGCCCACTTCATTAGCACAATTTATAAAACAGCTTTCATATTAGACTCTGAAGTGAGGCAAGCTCACTGGGAAGCTCCTGGCTTTTAATACGCGGCTTTGCTCCTGTTTTCAATGGACTCTTTTGAATACCCAAGCTATCAATCAACAAAATGTATTGAGCACTTACTATTTCATTTCACTGCAACAGTTTGTTTGTTTGTTTGTTTGTTTTAACATGCTGTTATGCCCATATACAAGATTTCAAATAAAGAGAGACAAAGTAGAAAAAGAAGCAGAGGACTCTGAAGCTAAGAGAGGAATTTAACTTTTGCTTTGAAGTCACAAACTAAGGCCCAAAATATTAACTTCCAGCTTGCTTCCAGCTAAACCCAGTTAATTAAAGTATAGAGGTTGAAATGCAGGTGCTTAGAATGTAGAAAGGCTGAGGAGGGGGAGCATTTATTCAGCCAGATTTCATCCTAAGTTTGCTGATTTTAACAATATTGTCTTTCAACATATGAACATGAGATACATTTCCATTTGTGCCTTAATTGCTTCCATCGATATTTCCTCAAGATATGCTGATTCAGAGGTCTAAGTAAAAGTCAAACACTTATCTCACCCACCATCTACCCAATTCTCACAGCTAATTCTAATACATGTGGCGTGCTCTGTGGAAAACACTAGACCAGGTGAAATTTCCAAATTCCCAGAAATCGTGCCACCTGAGTGAAAGCATCACTGAGGACTGAAGAGTGCATACTTCCTGAGGGATCCATGCAGCCCACTGTCAAGTGGTTCTTCCTGGTCCTAGAGACATACACACTGAGGTGACCGTAGGTGGCAATGGTATAGTGGAAAGCCACCTGAAGAATAGAGAAAGCAAGGTCCTCAGCCTGGATGGCAAGACCCACCTATGGGTAGCTGAAACAAGGGCAGTTGTCCTTCAGGTCAAACAAGTTTTCTCAAGGACCCAGTGAACCATCTATCCTCAGAAACAGGGAACTGTTCTTCCCAAAAGAACGAATCTTGCTGGGTTGACCCACATAGAGCCCCCTCTCTGGTCAGCTCTTATCAGCCTCTGAAATTCCCATCCCACTCCCCTGCTGCAAGGCTGTAGCTAGTGGACAGCCTCCACTCACTGCACCCTGAAGATCTGCCCAGCATTCATGGGGCACATGTTAAACAGGCTACTCCCAGCAAGTCACTGAGCAAACCAAGGATTTTGAACTGGTCCACTCTAGCCTGTTAAAGGACATTTTCAGCAACGCTCTTGTTTGAAGACTCCCCTCCATCCTGAAAGATTTTCTCTGAGGTGAAGTCTGAGGCTTTTCCTGTGCAGTTCCTCATTCCCACCCTCCTTTTACTGGTGTCAGCATGATCTGAAGGATCTTCCCAGCCACGCCTGCTTCCTCTCCTCTTTGTCCTTCTCAAGGATCCCCCAGGACATCTGTTGCTTTTCTGATTCCATCATGGCATTTGTTTCCAGAAGAGCCAAACTCACACATTCCCTGATGTACAATGACTTCCTTTAGGTTCATCATCTACAACCATGGTGATTTGGCTTGAATTACCTTGATCTAGTCAAAATAATGATGATGATGATGATGATGATGATGATGATGATGATGATGATGATGATAGTACCTTGAGTTATCCCTTAAAAGGCTTTAGACACAACAGTTACTTGAGCTTCATGAACAATCTAATTAGGCCAAAATCAACTTCCCTTATGCTTCTTCCTGCCAGGACTGGTTGTACCCCAGAAGCACAGACTCCATATCAGGGTGTGCAGGTTCCAAAGGCAGCACAGAATGTGGAAGAACATGCCACAACTATTTTTGTGCCAGTCCTGGGACTTGGACTCAGGGCCTGGGCAATGTCCCTGAGCTTCTTTTGCTCAAGGCTAGCACTCTACCACTTGAGCCATGGTGCCACTTGCAGCCTTTTCTGTTTATGTGGTTCTGAGGAACCAAACCCAGGGCTTCATGCATGCTAGACAAGCACTCCACCACTAAGCTGTATTACCAGCCCTACAACTATTTATTAAATGTAAGAAATAGCTGGGCACCTGTGGCTTACACATGTAATCCTAGCTATTCAGGATCATAGTTCAAAGGACCTCAGAATTTCTATGTATGTTAAATAATGCATTTCCCATAACTGTCACTGTAATTACAGTTAATGGCTAAAAGTGATTGAGGAGAATCATTGACAGTTGCATGTCATGTTTTGGCTTGATGCTCACACATCTGCTTGTTCTGAAATCTAGACACATCCAAAAACTGAAGGAGTTTCTTATGACACTAATTAATATGAATTTGAATTAATAGGATACTACTAATTCCCTACTAGAAAATGTAGAATTTCAGGCAGAAGTTCCTGCATTTTACAAGAGTAGAAGCCAGGAACTCTCATGAACTACTAGGAAAGATATGAGAGGACACAATTTCTTGATGGTGTCTTACTTGGTGGTAGTCAAGGAAATGGAGTGTACTAGAGAGGCTGCTTAGAAAAAGATGTCATTTTATAAGTTTGAGACTGGAGTTGTAGAACAGTGGTAGAGCACTTGTCTAGCATAACAGAAACCTTGGGTTCACTCCCCAGTAGTGTTTAAAAAATCAAAAACTAAATTTATTACCAATTGAAATACAAATGGAATCTTCTTTTTTAATTTTGTTGTAAAGGTGATGTACAGAGGGGTTACAGTTACATAAGTAATGACTATATTTCTTTTCAAACAGTATTATCCCCTCCTTCATTTTCTCCTACTCCTCTGCCCCAATTCACTTTTCCCTCCAAGTTGTAAAGTTAATTTACAACACAGTATCTAGTGAGTATCACTGTTGCTTGGTGCACCTTTTGTCCCACTGTTTCTGTGATTCCCCTTCCTTCCCCAAATCAGATGAACTTATATACAAGACAAAGGATACAGAAATAAAAAAACAGTGACAACATGGAATAAACCAAAGAAGAAACTAGAAAGAAAGAAAAAAGAAATAACCGCAAACAGTACACTAAAAAAATCTCTTGTTTCCATTTCCTGGAGTTCATTTCAATAAGCATCATTTTATATCGTCATATGCACATAGCTATTGAGCTATTGTGATCCTCTGCGAAGAGTATCCTAGGTATATTCTAGTTATTAAAAATGAGGAAAACCATGCAGCCTATGTCTCTTGGGGTCTGGCTTGCTTCACTTAATAAACTTTTTTCCAAGTCTTTCCATGTCCTTACAAATGGGGCAATGTCATTCTTTCAGATGGAAGCATAGACTTCCATTGTGTATATATACCACATTTCCATTCATCCACTGAGGGACATCTGGGTTGATTCCATATCTTAGCTATGAAAAAAAGCTGCAATGAACATGCTTGTGCTGGTGGCTTTAGTGTGGCCTTGTTTGAAACTCAATGATATTTGGAAGTTCAGCCAAAAATAACAGATATAAAATAACAAAGATAAATGTAAAAATGAGGCTCATTTAATGTTTACCCTATCAAATAAAATAGGTTATAAGAGAGCTGGGTGCCAGTGGCTCATGCCTGTAATCCTAGCTACTTGGGAGGCTGAGATCTGAGTATTGCAGTTCAAAACCAGCAGGGGCAGGAAAATTCATGAGATTCTTATCTCCAATTAATTGGAGATAACCAGAAGTGGTGCTGTGGCTTAAATGAGGGAGTGCTCACCTTGAGCTGATGAGCTCAGAGACAACGCTCAGGCCCAGAGTTCAAACCTAATGACTGGCAAAAGAAAATAGGTTATAAGACTAAAAGATCAAAAAATAATGTGGAATGACAGGGTAGACTTAGACAAATAACTCAGAAGAACCAAGTAGAAATGTCAGGAACACATTGAAGTATATATGAGTATTTTGTGATATTAAATTATCTGAGGAAAGCATTGTGAGTCCACAGGGAGGGCAAGGAAGAACTATAACCATACCATATGTCATACTTCAAACAAGCACAAAGACTTAAGTGCATAAAATGAAAATCTGAAATAAAAAGTAGATACAAAATGGGCATCAGTGCATCACCCCTGTAATCCTAGCTATTCAGGAAGCTGAGATCTGAGGATCACAGTTCAATCCAATCTAGGCAGGAAGGTCTATGTGACTCTTATCTCCAATTAACCACTGAAAAAGCCAGAAGTGGAGCTGTGGCTAAAGTGGCAGAGCACCACCTTGAGCAAAAATGCTCAAGGATAGTGCAGAGGTTCTGAGTTCAAACCTCAGGACCAACACACACACACACACACACACACACACACACACACACACGTAAACAAATGTATGCAATCTTGAAGGGATAACCTTAATCCATAAGATAACAAGACAGAAACCATAACTGGGTGCCAGTGGCTCACACCTGTAATCCTAGCTACTCAGGAGGCTGAGATCTGAGGATTACAGTTCAAAGCCAGCCCAGCAGGAAAGTCCATGAGACTCTTATTTCCAATAAACCATAGAAAACCAGAAGTTGCACTGTGGCTCAAGAGGTAGAGCGCTTACCTTGAGCTGAAGAGCTGAGGAACAGTGCCCAGGCCCAGAGTTCAAGGCCCACAACTGACAAAAAAGAAAGAAAAGGAAGGAAGGAAAGGAAGGAAAGAAGGAAGGGAGAAGGGAGGGACGGAGGGAGGGAGGGAGGGAGGAAGGAAGGAAGGAAGGAAGGAAGGAAGGAAGGAAGGAAGGAAGGAAAGGAAGGAAAAGAAAAGAAAAAAGGATAGATACATTTCACCATATAAACATTTAAAATATTTAAATTTTCTTCCTAGGGTTAAAAAATACCTCAGTTAAAGCTGAAACTTACATAATAAACTGAGGAAAATATGTTTAATTAATAAGGCAATCAAGGTGAAAAATGTTTGGTAACATCATAAAGAAAAACACAAAAAGGGAAAACCAAAATGATCAAGTACTTGACTAAAGAAAACCATGCAGCAAGTCAAGCAATGACAAACACCAAGCTCAGGATAATGGAAGGTGCACTGTAGAGCCATGAGCAGGATGGATAGGTGGCAGTGCTGCAGATAAAGTAAGATCCTCTAGGAATGTGACTTGTACTTCCATACTGGCTATTAACTGCTTCTGCCCAGAGACTCTGAGGTCCCTGCCCTGCCTGCTATGCTAGGATTCTGCCTTACCCATATATCCCTTTGGGCCACCACACAATCTGATAATTTAAGAGATTGTGCCTGATTAGCCAACAGCCTACTCGCACTCCCAAAATCTGCATCCCTGTTATGGCTTGTATCTATCTCTAGATGTTCTAAAACAAAAGACATGGCCATTAGTTTCAATTTTCCTGGAGGATAATTTGGTGCTATTGTAAAAGCCATAAAGTAGGAATTGCTTTTAACCTGGTGATTTCACCTCTAGGAATTTATCCTGAGGGAATACTGTGAGGTATACGTGAAAATATAAACAAAAGATGAGGATCAATTTATCCAAAAGCTGATGAAGTGTTATGCCAGGGAAATACCAATGTCGTACCATCATATTGAGTTTCAGGCAGAAAACCCCACAGTGCAAAGGTAAGAAGACTAGAGACTCTCATGAATTGCTTGAAAAAATGTGAATAGACACAACTTCCTCCTGGAGCATATAAGACATGATTTAAAAGTGCCATTTGGGGCTAGGAATGTGGCTTAGTGGTAGAGTGTTTTCCTAGCATGCAGGCCCTGGGTTTGATTCCTTGGTACCACATAAACAAAAATCAATAATTTTTAAAAAGATAAGAACTAGGCTATTTAAAAATGCCATTTCAACTATCTCAACTAGAATCCTGAGGAAGTCAGTGTAAAACAGGGGAGACTTTTACCCACAAGATTATTCTTCAGAACGTTTTAATAGAAGAAAGCCAGAAACTATATAAATGTCCATCCATGGGGAATTAAATAAATTATAGCACATTAATATTAAGATATTATATAAAGTCACTAAAAATGATCAGAGGTAAGTATTTTTAGTGTCACTAACAAATGGTGTGTAGTAAATGCAAAAGCAGCTGGACTCTGTGAATGCCTGTGATCCCAGCAATAAGGAGACTAGGGCAAGAGGACCATAAGTCCCAGGCCAACCTGAACCACATAGTACCCTGTCTCAAGGAGGCAAAGGAGAAGGAGAGGGTAAAGAAGGAGGATAGGGGAAAGGAGGAGAAGGAATAAGGAGAGGCAAGAGGGGAAGAGAAGAAAGGAGGAGAGGCAAGAGGAGAAGAAATAGTATGTACTATACAACTTCACTTTTCTAAATAAATGTTTGTTTACATGCACACATATACAAATTAAATGAGTAAAACATTTAAGCTAATAACTGGGATGTGATGAGGACTCAATAAATGGAAGTCATCGTTTCCAAGTCTCACTACAACCCTATAAGGTTGGTGTTTTATGGGTATTTTGGGTTGGTTTGTTTGTTCTTGCTATTATTGTTGTTTGTGTCTGAGCTCGGAAGTGAAACCTGCTATCTGACACTTGCTTTCACTCACTAGCTGGTGTTCTACCACCTGAGCCACACCTCCTACCCAAGGCAGGTGCAGATATGGATCCTGAGGAGAGGCAGGAACTAGCTCAAGGTCTCATCATTCCTCAATGCTGGTGAGGGAGCCTATATGACGCACTGGAAGGTAGTAAGCACTCTATTTTATATATTTTATTTGGATACTGTAAAAAAAATCAGAGATGGGCTAGGAAGGTGGCTCAGTGGTAGAGCGCTTGCCTTGTATGCATGAGGCCCTGGGTTCGATTCCCCAGCACCACATAAGCAAAAAGAAAAAAGCCGGAAGTGGTGCTGTGGCTCAAGTGGTAGAGCTCTAACCTTGAGCTGAAGAGCTGAGGGACAGCACCCAGGCCCAGAGTTCAGGCCCCAGGACCAGACCCAAAAAAAAAAATCAGAGATTTGGCTGGATAGTTTCCTGGGAACTTTTGAAACCACACAGACACACAAAAAGCGCTGGGCACTGGTGGCTCACACCCGTAATCCTAGCTACTCAGTAGGCAGAGATCTGAGGATGATGGCTCAAAGCCAGACAGGCAGGAATTTCCGTGAGACTTTTATCTCCAATGAACCATCAGAAAACCAGAAGTAGCACTGTGGCTCAAGTAGTAGAGCACCAGCCTTGAGCTGAAGAGCTCTGAGCCCAGGCCCAGAGTTCAAGACCCATAACAACAACCAAAAAAAAAGCATCTCTCTCTACTTGACCATGAAAAAACCTGGTAGTGGGTGATTCCTTACTGACCTCTCTCAGCTCCCCACAGTGCCACAATATCCTCCACTTTCACACCCAGGACAGAACCTCTCAAGGATCATCAGTGGAGGCCCAGAGCCTGGCACTGACCAACTTCAGTAGACAGGTCTCCCACCCTTGTTTCCCTGGCACCTGGCCCAGAAACCAAGGCTGCATCTACAGCCAATTTGCTTTTCCTACTAGATCTGAGCTAAGTGAAAATGCACCCATTGATGCCTCTTTTACATTCATTCTTGCTGTAAAGTACATCTAGAGTTGTATGGGGAAACAGAATTTAAGAGGTTTCCCAGCCTCTGAAGAATAAATATGGTTGGTTTAAATAAAACAAGGTAATCAGAAGCTCTCAACTGAAAGAAATCAAACTAGAATATGTAAAAGAGACGATTTGTTCAGTCCTAGCCAGTCTTTTAATTTCTTAGCAAAGATCTTAACAATTAAAGATAGGAGCCGGGCACTGGAAGCTCACACCTATAATCCTAACTACTCTGGAGGCTGAAATCTGAGGATCACAGTTCAAAGCCAGCCAGGGCAGAAAATGTCTGTGAGACTCTTTTTTTTTTTTTTTTTGTCAGTCATGGGGCTTGAACTCTGGGCCTGGGTGCTGTCCCTCAGCTCTTCAGCTCAAGGCAAGCACTCTACCACTAGAGCCACAGCGCCACTTCTGGCTGTGAGACTCTTATATCCAATTAACCACCAGGAAACTGGAAATGGTACTGTGGCTCAAAGTGGTAGAGTGCTAGTTTTGAGCAAAAGAGCTCAGGGACAGCAACCAGGTCACAAATTCAAGCCTCACAACTGACAAGGGGGTGGGGGGGAGGTTGGGGGAGATGCTGACAACTTTGGATTTCTCACATGGATGGTGAGTTTCTTCAAGCATGACCTTAACTATAAAAAAAACTATAAAAACCCTCAGACCTTTAAGAGGTTATGTAGGAAGATGAGCCAACTCTCTCACACATACCTCCAGCCCCCCTCCCTGCACTAAAGCATACCATCTTAGGGTCTTGATAGCACAGTGTTGTGCTGCTTTCCCCATGCTGAGATGGAAATTGCAGGTCAGGATACAGCTAAGTGTTAGAGTACTGCTTAACAGCCATGAGGCTCTAGGTCCCACAGAGCACCAAAAAGCAAAAGGAGTGGAACATAGAATTATGTATATTGTACCCATGCAATGCAATGAATAAATAAAACCTAATCCATTTAAGCCATTTCAACTTCAAAATTTCAATAAGCTTGGATGCTAATCATGAAAACATCTCCAGCTAAACAATCACGTAGCTCTCCTTAGCTTCCTTTGTGGTTCAGGACCTCCACTGAGAGTTTCATAGGTTCTGAGAAGCATTCAACTGAGAGAATCCAAACTAGCACTCTTCCTGGGAAGCTCTCTGTGGTCACTTAGCTTCCGGCAACCCTTGCCATCCCCTTTTCCCTAATCTTCTATACTCCAAGTACTAAACCAGTTAGGGAAGATAGAACTAACTGAATGAGACAACTGGTAAACTGTCACTCAAAGTAAAGTCTGTCCCATTAAGGATGCATAGGTATGGTCACAATCTTGCTGCTCAAATCCAGCTACAGCATCCTTGAGAAAACATGCAACTCAAAGAGCCGAAAACCTAAGGCTTATCTTTTTTCACCAACCCCTGCCCATGTGCACTTGAGCATCTTTCCTTCAGGATGACATTGCCAGATTTTAAGAACAGCATTCTTGACTTGAATGGGACTACTAAAGGCTAAGAGCTGGTGTGAGGCCTTTGCTAGTGGAGAAATGGGAAGGTACAGGAGAGGAAGTATTTACTGTGTACTTAGCTGTAAGGAACAGATATCATCTATCTCTTAGGACAGGGAACTGGCAGACCAAATACAGCCCACCACGTTTTTATGTTATTTTTGTTCATATATAATGCACAAGCTCAGAATGGTTTTCACTGTGTATGCATGTGTGTGCACGCACACCAGTCCTGGAGCTTGAACTCAGGGCCTGTACATTGTCCCTAAGCTTTTTCTTTCCAGGCTAGCGCTCTACCACTTGAGCCACAGTACCACTTCAGCTTTTTCCTGAGTAGTTATTGGAGATAAAAAGGTTCATGGACTTTCCTGCCCAGGCTGGCTTTGAACTGTGATCCTCAATCTCAGCCTCCTTGAGTAGCTAGGATTACAGATGTGAGCTATCAGCACCAGGCTTGGTTTTCACATTTTTAATGGCTGAAAAACAAATTTGACTTTTAAGAAACTATTTCATGCCAGGTGTGGTGGTCTACATCTGTAGTCCCAGCACTCAAGAAACTGATACAGAGGTCTGGGAAGGTGGCTCAGTGGTAGAGCACTTGCCTTGCATGCATGAGGCCCTGGGTTCGATTCCTCAGCACCACATAAGCAGAAAGAAAAAAGCCAGGAGTGGCGCTGTGGCTCAAGTGGTAGAGCGCTAGCCTTGAGCTGAAGAGCTGAGGGGCAGCGCCCAGGCCCAGAGTTCAGGCCCCACGACCAGACCCAAAAAAAAAAAAAAGAAAGAAAGAAAGAAAAAGAAAAGAAACTGATACAGGGAGATCATAATTTCAAGACCATCCTGGGCTACACAGTGAGACCTGGTCCCCAAGATATATCAAGATATATTTCTTTTTTAATTTCATGGCACCAAAAAAAACTATTTGAAACTGAAATTTCAATCCATAAATGGAATTTTTAAAACACAGCTATGTTCAATCAAATATTATCTGTGGCCCCTTTCAAACTACTGCACCGTAGTTAAATAGTTGTGACAGAAGCCAAATGGACCATGAAACATAAAATGTGTACTATCTAGCCCTTTACAGGAAAACTGTGTTAACTCCTGTCTTAGAGTAAAAACCTTGACAGGCACCCTGTGTTAATCATTTTCCCATCATTGTAACAAAATACTTGAGATAACCAACTTTAACAACAGGGAAAATTTATTTCATTCTATTAATTTATTTAGTTCCAGTACTAGCTCTTGAACTCAGGACCCCATACTCTCACTTGGCTACTACTTTGAGCCACTACTACTATTACTGCTACTACTCCTACTACTTTGAGCCACTCCCCCAGTACAGCTTTTTTGCTGGTTAATAAAGTCTCTCAGACTTTTCTGGCCAGGCTGGCTTTGAACTACAATCCTCAGATCTCAGATCCCTAAGTAGCTGGGATTACAAGTGTGATCTTAAGATTCTGTGCTTTGGTGCAGAGACGGGGACTAGCATGTGTGAGAGTTCAACTTGCCCATTTGCCCAGTGGGAAAGCTTTTTTAATCTCACAATTTTGGAAGTTTCAGCCCATGGTCAGTTGGCCCCACTTCTTTGGGGCCTATGGTGAGGCAGTATATGAGGGTGTGATCATATGACCAAGAAATCTGCTTGCCTATTGGCAGCCAGGAAACAGAGAGAAATAGGTGGGCCTGGGACTGGGCTTCCCTTCAAGAGCATACACCCAATAACCTAACTTCCTCCCACAAGGTCACAATGCCAAGAACACCCTCCTAACAGGACAGTGGACTAGGGACCCAACCTATAACACCCAAGATCCAAACTATAGCAGGCCCTAACCACTGAATTGGACCCTGCCTACAATTTCCAGAAGAGCCAGCCCTCAGTCTATCTGCAGAACAGCTTCTTCTCATCGGAGCAGCATAAGAATGCATCTAATAGATCTGTGGTTCTCAGCACTGACTCCACAATCTACCAAGGAAGCCTTTTACAGGAGCTCTCCTTGTTCCCCGCCCAGGCCAATTAAATCACAATCTCTGGGAATTTGATTTAGGGGTGTGGCTCAAGTGGTAGAATGCTTGCCTGGCAAGCATGACACCTTGAGTTCAATCCTGGGTACCACAAAACTCTCTGGGGATGATCCAGGTGTCTGTGGCTTCCAGACCACTGCTAAATGTTTATTGCCAATGTCAGGCCTGGTTTCTGGAGCTGTTTCTAAGCAAACACCATCACCCACCCTCTGGCAAGTGTTTTGGGAACAACCCATCAGCACCATGGCAGGGTGGGGCTGGGCAAGAAGATGTGAAGACACAAGCTGTGGTTAACCCCGCCTTTCATTTTTACAGGTGTGCAGCAAATGACCTCATCTGTGTGCAGACAAGTTCCTGAGGCATCCCAGGCTGGGAACTCTCACCACTAAGGCACTCCTCCTATGTCATGTCAATTCCTGGTACAGCTCACCCTATCTGCCCCTCACTGATTTGTTTTCCTTCACCCAAGAGGAGGCCAATATGAGAGTTTGGCCTCTGCTTCACCTAGGAATGGTTTCGATGCATATCTTGCTCCATGGCACCAGATGCCTCTCTTCCCTTTAGCTTGTAATTGAAGATGAACCATGGCTATGTCTTTCCTTTACTCATAAGTTACCAGTTACTGAGCAATAACTTCTTACCAGCACTCTGGACTTTAAAAATGCAAGAGTGAAGCTGGACTCTGGTGGATTGCATCTGTAATTCTAGCTACTCAACAAGCTGGGATCTGGAGAATTGCAGTTCAAAGCCAGCCTAGGCAGACAAGTTTGTAGGGCTCCATTTTCAATTAACCAGCAAAATGCTGGACTGGGAGCCTGGCTCAAGCAGTAACTTGCCAGTTATAAGCAAGAAAGTCAAGCAAACACCAAGGTCCTGAGTTCAAACCACGGTACCAGTACACAAAAATAATAATAAGAGCTGGGAATGTGGCTTAGTGGTAGAGTGCTTGCCTAGCATGCATGAAGCCATGGATTTGATTCCTAAATACCATAAACAGAAAATGCCAGAAGTGGTGCTGTGGCTCAAGGGATAGAATGATAGTCTTGAGCTAAAGAAGCTTAGGGACATTGCCCAGGCCCTGAGTTTAAGCCCCAAGACTGGCAAATAACAGTAATTATTATTATTATTATTATTGATGAATAAGAACCCCATAAGAGCTCAGTAGCCAGAGGGAAAGACAAACTAGCTTCTATGCTGTGGTGCTAAACGCTGCCCTGAAGGAATATCCACAGAGACCATGAGGGCTCTGAACAGAGGAATGGCCACCTCTCCCAGGAATGTGCTTGGACTTGTCTTAAAGGATTCCTGGTTGAGTGAAGGAAGACTGAGGACAGAGCGTTTACAAAGATGGGAGGCATGGATAAGACTGAACAGGACGTTAAGGTGAACAGCAGTGAAGCTGCTGAAGACAAGTAGAAGCAGCATGAGAATGGCGAGTTGGTGAGGACCAGAGGAAACCAACCGAGCTTTTCAGGAGAGGCCTGAGTTCCTGGGCTCCGGGCAGCCCTAGCTTGTTCTAGACACAGGGGCCGGCAGATCGTAAGCATTCCTACTACCAATGCTGAGATGTGCTAAGCTCTTAATTCCTGTAAGGAGGCGTTACAGAGGTGAGTGGACTCGAGATATGGTTTTGAAATGCCTCCACTGGAACTCAGTTTTTGTTTGTTTTTTTTTGTCAGTTCTGGGGCTTGAACTCTGGAGCTGGGTGCTGTCCCTCAGCTTTTCAGTTCAAGGCAGCAAGCACTCTACCACCTGAGCCACAGCGCTACTTCCAGTTTTCTGAGTGGTTTATTAGAGAGAAGAGTCTCATGGAGTTTCCTGCCCAGGCTGGCTTTGAACCGCAATCCTCAGATCTCAGCCTCCTGAGTAGCTAGGATTACAGGCGTGAGCCACTGATGCCGGCTCAGATTATTTTAGTGAAGAGTCCTTCCCATGCCCACCCCACTCCCTGCTTTCTCTCTCACATCTTGGGAGGCCACAGCCACGATGGCTTTGTTGAGGGCAAAATGATTCCCACTGACTTGATAGACCATATCACAAAGGAAAAGCCAATAGAAACTTGGGGGGACTAGGACTTTCTACTTCATTGTACTTACTTGTTTGTTTTTTCCACCAATAATACCCTGCTTCATTCTTGTCATTTTGTCAGATTTAAATTGTGTTTAATACTTAAATAAGTTTGTTAAGAATTTCTCTATGTGTTTATTATATAGCCATATCTCATATATATCCACATATATGAATATACGTGTGTATATATGGCTATATTCCCTTGCTTGTATATGCATCTTAGAGATAGAGATATTCAAGGCCAAACAATATATTGTCTGTGTATTGTTAGCTTTTCGCCTTTAGAAAATGGTATATTGAGATATCTATACATATAAATCTAGATAGATAGATGTTAGATAGATAGATAGATAGATGATACATAGATAGATAGATAGATAGATAGATAGATAGATAGATAGATAGATAGATAGATAGATAGATAGATCTTTCAGGATTTGCTCTTTATACTTGACATTTTTTTACTAGTATCCATCCATGTTGGTACATTTTGTCATAGTCCTGTTTTCTCTGCTTTGCAATATTCCATTATGGGAACACACTACATTTTTTCTAACCTCCTCCTGGCTAATTGTAGAGGCTGTTTTCAGTGTTTTGTTCTTCCATGGTACTGCGGGGACCATTGCTGTCCCTGTCTCCTGGTGCCTGTGTTTGAGAGTTTCTCAGTTCTGACCCACTAGTGGATGTACAAATCCACATTATCTCAAATACTTGTGTGAATATATCTTCGTTTACTTCTTAGTCACAAACATTTCCTCTTCTGTTTTTTGTTTTTGGGTGTTTTGCTTCCATATTCTTTTCTTTGTACATATAACAACTTTTTCAAACAGTTTTAGGTTTATGCAAAAAAAAAAAAAAAAAAGAAATCAGTAGAGATTCTATATACTTACCATGTACCCAGTTTCCTTTCTCTCTCTTTTTTCTTTCTCATTTTTGCTTTGAGAAAGGTTCTGGCTATGTAGCACAAACTGGCCTGGCCTAGAGATCCTCTTGCCTTCACCTCCAAAGTAGTAGGATGACAGACAAGTGCTCAGCTTTCCCCTGTTATTTACATTTCACATTAGAATGGTTTGTTTATTGCAACGAAAAATGAAAGATGGATAGATTGATGCTGCATGAAATTCATACTTATAATATTTAAGTTCCCTTCATCATCACGGAATGTGCTTTCCCTGCTTCAGGACCCCATCCAGCATACCTCACTTCATTACACATACTAGTCATGCCTCCTTAATCTGTGCTAGGCTGCAACTGTTTCTCAAACTTCTGTTGTTTTTGATGATCTCAGCAACTCTAAGGACAAGTCAGGTGTTTTGTAGCATCGCCTTAGTTGGGATTTAGCTGATGTTTTTCTCATAGTTACACTGGGATTCTGTGGTTTGGGTAGGGTAGTCTTAAGAGGTCAGATGCCATTCTCATCACATCATACCAAAAGAACATACTATCAACATGACTTATCACTGTTGGTGTGGAACTTGATCACCTGGCTGAGTTTGTGTTTGTCTGGTTTCTCTACTATGAATTACTCTTCCCCCTCTCCCCCCCTGCTCCATTTTTGTGTGTGTGTGTGCCAGTCCTGAGGCTTGAACTCAGGTTCTAGACCCTGTCCCTGAGGTTTTCTTGCCCAAGGCTAGCACTCTACCACTTGAGCCACAGCGCCACTTCCAGCTTACTATAGTCTGAGTAGTTTATTAGAGGTTAGAGGCTCACAGACTTTCCTTCCCTTGGCTGGCTTTGAACCACAATCTACAGCTCTCAACCTTCTGAGTAGTGAGGATTACAGGCCGGAGCCACCAATGCCTAGCTTTTCCCCCTTTCTTTATCTTGTACTTTTCAGCTAAAATTCACTGTGTATGACTCACGCTTAAGGGAGTGTAATACTGAAAATAATGGCCCCAGTATATCTACATTCTGACCCCCCACAACCCGTGAATGTCAAAAGTGATTTTGCAGTTGTGATTTAAAATCTTGACTATGGAAATCAGCCTGTGTGATCTGAATGGGCCCTAATTGCAATTCTAAGTGTCCTCCTACTAGGGAGGCAGGAGACTGACAACAAGCAGAGTCATGTGACCTCCAGGCAAAGACTGGAAAGGTGCAGGCAGCAGTGACCTGAGGCTAGAAGAGGCAAGGAGTAGATTCTGTCCTTTGGCCTGTGGGGATGCAGGCACCTCCTGACAGCTAGATTTTGGTTCAGTGATCCTTTTTCCAAACTTCTGGACTCTGTACTGTAATAAAAATAGACCTTTATTGTTTCAAGTAAATATGACAGGATATGGAGGGCTGACCATAGATTTTTATATTCAAATGAATAATCTGTAAAATGGCAATTCTTCTCAGTAATTCAGGTTAACAAAGGGTTTAGTTACATCTATTTTGCTATAACAGAATACACTAAACTGGTAGTTTTTGAACAAGTTAAACTTACTGCTCTCAGTTCTGGAGGCTGGGAGATGAGATCCACAATTAAGGTAAAGTAGGGTGCTAGCACATTCAGTGTCTGCGAGAATCCACACATGTCCTTAAAAGGCAGAGGGGCAATCAGGCTCCATCAAGCTTCTTTTCTTTTTTCTCCAAATATTTCTTTATTGAGATTAAGTGACCACATAAATTTCACACTATTGCAGCATAGTTATACTTCACTAAGTCACAAACACATTTTAACCTTCACAGTGATAATCATCATTATCTTAATCTACAAAGCATATGAACCCTATGAACTTTAACAATAGAACTATTTCTTACATATTGGTGATATGTACATTTCTTTCCTTTTTCTTAGTATCAGCTGTTCCCTCTTTCTCTCTCATTCCCTCCCTCCTATCACTGCCCTTGAGTTGCTTAGCTCATTTTCATCCATGTCCAATGCAGCGGATGGGCCCCTCTGCTGTATTTTTCACCCGCTTTCCACTGATTCTGTGCCCTCCTCCCAGATTCCCTCAGATGTACACATGTATACACCACATATAAGGTAAAGAATATAGAGTCACCGAAAAACGATAAGACACATTAAGAAGAGGTCCTTTGTTTCCTTGTCTTTGGGGTTCTTTTCAGTCTGTATATTATTTTATCCACACATGAAGAGGTTCTTGGGTATTACAGTTTGGTGTTATTCTTCCGAGACTGACTGGCCTCTTCTAGTTTCACTGTGTATAGGTGTCTTGAGTCCTGTTTGCTTTGTCATATCTCATTGCATTTTGAATCTAACATCTAACATGTGCATATGAGGGAGACCATATGCCATTTGTCTCTCTGATCCTGGCTTATCTTGCTCAACATGACTTTTTCTAGTTCTATCTCTTTCCCTGAAAATGTCATTATTTTATCCTTTTTTTTTTTTTGCCAATCCTGGGCTTGAATTCAGGGCTTGGACACTGTCCCTGAGCCTCTTTTGCTCAAGGCTAGCACTCTACTACTTGAACCACAGCTAACGCCACTTCTGGATTTTTCTGTTTATGTGGTACAGAGGAATTGAACCCAGGGCTTCATGCACACTAGGCAAGCACTCTACCACTAAGCCACATTCCCAGCCTTACTTTATCCTTTCTAATGGCCATGTAAAATTCCATTGTACCACAATTTTGATCCATTCATCTATAGTGGGGCATCTTGGTTGTTTCCATACCTTGGCTATTGTGAACAGTGCAGCAATGAATATAGAAGTGCATGTGTCTTTGCTGTATCCTGATTCCTGTTGCTCCAGGTAGATGCGTAGGAGTAGTATGGTTGGATCATACCATACACATGCACATCTGAGGGAAGCTGAGAGGAGGGCACAGAATCAGTGGAAAGTGGGTGAAAAAAATACAGCAGAGGGGCCCATCAGTTGCACTGGACATTGATGAAAATAAGTGAAGCAGCTCAAAGGCAGTGATGGAAGGGAGGGGATGAGCGAGAGAGGGAAGAGCTGATACAAAGAAAAAGGAAAGAAAGGATACGTCTATGTTTTGTTTTCTGAGGAACCTCCAGATTGTCCAGCAAGCCTCTTTTTTAAGGGCACTAATCCCATTAATGAGTTAAAAAAAAGGCCTCATTCCTGAATATTACTACAATGTCCATTGTAGTAATGGAGATTAAGTTCAGTGTATTTCAATGGAATTCTATGCCTCCATCAGAAAGAATGACATTGCCCCATTTGTTAGGAAATAGAAAGACTTGGAAAAAATTATATTAAGTGAAGTAAGCCAAGCCCAAAGAAACATAGGTCCCATGATTTCCCTTATTTTCAATAACTAGTATATGTCTAAAACAAGCAGAAAAGGTCAAAAAATATGTACCATATAAGATTATTTTGAGCGAAATGAACCCCAAGATAGAAACATAAGAGGTTTTATCTTTCTTGCTGTAGTTTTTAATGTACTTATAATGTACTATGTGATTTTTTTTGTTTCTCTTGTATGTTCTTCCCCATGGTATAACCCCTGTTTTCACTGTATTTGATTCTGCATCTCGTATACATTTTTCTAATTTGGGGAAGGGAAGGGAAATAACAAAATGCTGAAATAAGGATACAGGTTGAACCATTGTAACAATGAGATGTTCAAGATACTATGTTGAAAATGAACTTTACAACTTGGGGGGAAGGGAGGAGTTAGGGAGGTGGGGAGGGAAGGGATGGTAGGGGAAAAACAAAGGAGGAGATAATAATGCTCAAGGGGCTGGGAAGGTGGCTCAGTGGTAGAGCGCTTGCCTTGCATGCATGAGGCCCTGGGTTCAATTCCTCAGCACCACATAAACAGAAAGAAAAAAGCCGGAAGTGGTGTTGTGGCTCAAGTGGTAGAGCGCTAGCCTTGAGCTGAAGAGATGACAGCGCCCAGGCCCAGAGTTCAGGCCCCACGACCGGACCCTAAATAAATACATAAATAAATAAATAAAGCGCAATAGAAAATGTACTCACTACCTTACTCATGTAACTGTAACCCTTCTGTGCAGTATCTTTACAATAAAAAATGTTTTTTAAGAAAAGTTCAGTGTATTTTTATACACTAAAACAAACTTAAGGGGGAACCAAAATTTCAGACTATAGCAATAAGGAATATACATTTTTTTGAGATTCAAGCAAATTTGTTTTATTTTGTTCTGAGGGTAGGGTTGTGAATTTTGGTGCGGGGAGGCATATACATTTAAGAAGTAAAAATTAGTCCAAGCCAGAGGTGTGTCTCAACAATGGAACACCTGCCTAGCAAGGGTGAGGCCCTGAGTTCAAATCCCCATGCTATTTGAGCCTGCCTTTTTGCTGATTAATTGGAGATGGAGTCTAGCTAACTTTTCTTCTCAGTCTGACTTCAGCTTCCCGAATAGCTAGAATTACATGGATGAGCTACCAGTGCCCAGTTCTCAACAAAAGTTCTAATCCCAAATTGGGCTGGGGAAAGGAGGATTTTGAAGGCAGTAGCACTTGAGGAGAGGGTAATAGGAAAAAGCTTCTTGTCTAAGTACTAGAAACACTGACTGTCACTGTCCCTCAAAGTGCAGTTAGTTGGCTGTGAACAAGCTTGTCCACTCAAGTACATGTTTCACAGTTCCCCGAAGTTAAGAAAGCATATTGACCAAGATTATATGGCATTTATAAACTACCTCGTTAAATGGCGACTCCTTTGTACAACACTTAAAAATAAATAAATAAATTTTAAAAAGAAGGTAGCCTTTGAGAGCTGAAGGTAAAGGAAGTATGCCAAGAGGAGGAGGCCTCAGCTCTACTTCCCTAGCATGCACAGGCCACCCTCAAGCCTGGTACATTCTATCTTCACCTTCTGGCTACAGGCCTGCCTCACCTCCCACCCATCTCTGTGGAGGGAGAGCCTTGCTCAGAAGTCCCTATTACCTCATCTCTGCCAGCAGGAATGACCCAGGGAAGCTAGCATAGGCTGACTCAGTGCCCTCTAAGGTCACTGTGCCCTCTGTGATTCTGACATCGCAAATGCCATCCATCTGGGTTCTGCTAGACCTAGCCGGCTCCCTCTACGTGACTCCCATTCTGCGGATCGCCCTCTCCCTTTACAGCACAGGCGCTGAAGAGTTGCCACTACTTTATTTAAACAAGGTAAACTCCCACAATAACTTTCAAATTGTCCCATTTCAGAGACATCCAGGGATTTGTGTGCTTTCATGTAAGTAGTAAGCTTACATGAGGGTTGATGAGATCATTAGAGGGCATGGGCTCTGCTAACCTCTAATTCAGTGCCCACTGAGCTTCCTGTGTCACAGAGCCAAACTTCAGAAGTGCCAGCTCTCTGATTCTCACCTTGGATGGCAGTGAAATCAAACTCAAAAGGCTTGGCAGGTAGTGTTGTTCCTGACTTGCAGACATTTGGCAACCATTGGTATATGTTCTCAGAGACAATTTTCTGCATAGAGGGTGAAAAAGAGGTAATATATTTCTGTTTAACTAATAAATATGTGATCCACCAATAAATATGTGATCCAAAGGAGTCTACAAGTGTCACATGCCTTTAGACAGCACAGCGACATACCCAAAAAGGAGAAACAGGAAGTATTTCATTGGACAGAAACTGTAAAATTGCAAAGGGACCCTTTAGAAATGCTGTTAGTGTAATTCCAGAAAGGGGGAAATAAGATTTTTCAAGCTGGATGCAGGTGGCTCACGCCTGTAACCCTAGCAACTCAGGAGGCTGAGATCTGAGGATCACGATTCAAAGCCAGCTGGGGCAGCAAAGTCTGTTAGACTCTATCTCCAATAAACCACCAGAAAACAGGAAATGGCACTGTGGCTCAAGTAGTAGAGTACTAGCCTTGAGCTGAAGAGCTGAGAGACAGTGCCCAGGCCTAAAGTTCAAGCCCCACAACTGGCAAAAAAAAAAAAAAAATTCAAAATCCTCCTGCACTTAGCCATAAGTGAGACAAAGTGTCCAAAGTGTCTCATGGGGGAGGGGGAGGGAGGCAACTAAACAGCCTCAGTCCACTATCCAGTGGTCAGAGTTATTGCCTGGTGTAGCCAGCTTAGAGAAGATCAAGGGTATCTGCTCTACTCATATCTATAGCCAGTGTTTGAGTCTTATTTGCTGTCAATAACATAGTAAACTTTCTATGCCAAAATGTCCATTTTACCAAAAAGTCCACCAAATACCTATCCAAACCTTAGATACAGTAATAAATAATTATCACTACTCTCGTCGACATAACTATATGCTCTGTGTATATTATCTCACTAATTCTTAAAACAACTCTTAGGTTAGTATTATTATTCCTATGATACTGATGAAAACATTGAGACTCAGAGATGCTAAGATAAATGCTAAGATACTTGACCTGGGTCAATAAGAGCCATTCAGCCCCAATTCTCTCAACAGACTTGGGTTATTCAGTTATTTTTTCGTAATCATCAAAGGTACTTCTTTGAGTTGACTTGTCACTGAGGTCATCTCTCCATCAGAGGCTGATCAGAACACTGATTAGCCCAGTTTAGGGCCATCCTTTTTTTTTTTTTTTGCCAATCCTTGGGCTTGAACTCAGGGCTTGGGCACTGTCCCTGAGCTTCTTTTGCTCAAGGGTAATATTCTACCACTTGAGTCACAGTGCCACTTCTGGCTTTTACTGTTTATGTAGTACTGAGGAATCAAACCCAGGGCTTCATGCATGCTAGGCAAGCACTCTACCACCAAGCCACATTCCCAGCCCTGGGACCATCCTTTACTGCCCAGGAATAGTAACATGGTGGCAAAAAGGTGAAACAAAAAAAAAATGTATCTTCAATCAACTTGTCATCTTCCCTTTATGGGTCTTCACTCTCCTTCTCTTACAAGTCTTGGGTAGAGATGGGTAGAGATGGATTAATTTACAGACGTGCTCAAAGTTCTAGGCACAAGGTGTTACTTCCAAGGCCCCTGAGCCAGCTATCCTAATGAAACCCTCACTAGGTCACATGTCCATCCACTCACCTGGGAAAGAGCATGCCCTACCCCATATTCTTCCTGGTAATCTTTTAATTAATGATGTAGCGTGAGTTCTGCTATTATTTGGATATGCCTTGAGTGTGTTCCTCACCTGCTGATGTGTGAGTAGCTCCATGTCCAGTGCAGCAGTGTTAAGAGATGGTGAAACCTTGAAGAGAATCACTCCTCTTGTGAAGAGTAAGACTTCTACCTCTGCACTTTCTCTGGCTTCCTGTCTTGCCATTGGATGTCTGCCTCTTTCAGGCCCCCTCTCTGTGATGCCATGAAGTGATACAGCCCAGGGAGTTCTTCACCAGATTCCAAACAAATGAGATCACACAATATTGGACTTTCAGCCTCCAAAACTGGGAGCTAGATAAGGTCTTCTTTATAGAATACCTAACCTCAGGTATTTTGTCATAGCAAGATCAAATAGACAAATTCAGGCTCCTAGCAACCCCTCCAAAGAGATAGGCCTTCTGAGGTGGTTAAAATATAAAAGAAAATCTCTTCTATTAGATTTATTGGTTCTATTATAATAGCTTAACACAGGCCATAGCCTCATCCAGTTTTCCTCTTGTCCCTTAGACCTCGCATGAACTCCTATACCAGTACCATGGCCATTTCTGTTTCCCTGGAGAGAACTGAGACCAAGAACTCCATCTGAAGAGGCTCACAGTCTGACAAACTCAGGAAGGATGGAGGTCTACCAGTGTCTGATTCTAGAGGCTTTGTAGGCATCCTAATTTCCACTCCCTCCCAGAAAAGGCACCCCACACCATTCCTAGTGGCCACCTCAGGGAAGACCATGCAAGAGCCCTTCGCTTTCCAGCTGGGCTGACCTCCAAAGTCAACTTCACCTCTGCTCCATTGGCAGTGCCTTCCATACTGGATGCCAAGAAAATGGTACTTTAGCTGTGGGGGTTCAAGTGGAAAGGAAAAGATACAAAACTGCAGCTGCACCGTGTCATGACGTCATGGTCTGGAAACTGAAGAAGGCATGGGATGGAGAAAGAGGAGGAATGTTTGTTTGGAAACCATCTCACCATCCAAACTAAACAAGCATGTGCTCAAGCCTGAGTTCTACTTCTGAGCCTCTCTCTACTAATTCTTGCCTCTCCTAAGGGCTTTCTCCCTCTACCCAATGTCTCACATCAATCCAGTCTTACTCACAGAATCTTAACACCACCAACCATATTTCCAAATGCTAAGGACAGATCAAAGCCCCCCCATCTCCTCTTTGATGTTTCTTTTTGCTGTTTGCTGTTTGGGGGATTTTTGGTTGTGGGGCTTGAACTCTGGGCCTGGGTGCTGTCCCTCACCTCTTCAGCTCAAGGCTAGTGCTCTACCACTTGAGCCACAGCACCACTTCTGGTTTTCTGGTGGTTAATTGGAGATAAGAGTCCTACAGACTTCCCTGCCTAAGCTGGCTTTTTTTTTTTTGGGGGGGGGGAGGGTGGTCCGGTCGTGGGGCCTGAACTCTGGGCCTGGACGCTGTCCTCAGCTCTTCAGCTCAAGGCTAGCACTCTACCACTTGAGCCATAGCACCACTTCTGGCTTTTTTTTTCTGCTTATGTGGTGCTGAGGAATCGAACCCAGGGCCTCAAGCATGCAAGGCAAGCACTCTACCACTGAGCCACCTTCCCAGCCCCCCTAGGCTGGCTTTGAACTGCGATCCTCAGATCTCAACCTCCTGAGTAACTAAGATTACAGGCATGAGCCACGGCACTCAGCTTCCTCTTTGATCTTTCCTGAAACTTTGCATCCTCTCTGATATCACCTCCCACACCCATCTTGAAATTTACTCGTAGCACTGTCCATGTCATCCCTGGAGCCTCTGTTCCACGCAGCAAGACCAACAACTCTACTGTTCTCAGCTTGTTGCATCAGAGTATCTTGTCTTGGTGAGAAAACTGTGAGCGTCCTAGAGGCTAGGACTAGATTTTGATAGTTCCTCTGTATGTGACACTTGAGTGGTTCTGAACCCACAGGAGCTATGTTGAGCTGAACAAAACTAAAGGGAGCCTGAAGCAAACATGGAGCCACTGTCGCTTGTCAGAAAAATGGTTAGTGGCCTCCAATTTCAGATGCTACTAGGATGGCTGAGGGGTGGGCCAGTAGTTCATAGGCCAGTACCTGTTATAACATGCACGTTGATAGAGCTCTGCAAGGCTCTGGATTGAGAAAGCTAAAAATGTAGAGAGAGGAAAGAGTCATAAGATTCCAACACCAAACCACAGGCCAGGCTAGGCTGCAAAATAGGAGGCCTTCCCTAGACCAGGGACTAGGTTCATACAATTTGCTGCCAATTAGTCCATTTTTGCCTCATTTTATGTCTCCATGATCATTCAATTTTCAAAGAACACCTACTTTTACCTCAACCACTGTCATTGTGAAAGTAAAAGGTAGTTCATTAGCTTGTCTAATGGAACAAAGCCAGTCAGAGGAAGCAAGAGAATTAACTACAGCTCTGGGATTTCAGGTGTACTCCATGGTGTTGGAACTAGTCTCTGGTTCTCTCACAAGCATCTTTGAACTGGAAAAGGACTTCATTTATCTTTGATGGTCCCTTGTAGATGTTAACAAGAGGGACTATTTTAGCCATAATATGAATGGGAGACATCAGCAAATTGAGAAACCACCACACAATCAGCAGGGTGTAGACAATGCAACTATGGTTAGATGTCTGGTGTGTGTCAGAGACAGAAGGGACTTCAGAGAGCACTTTCTCAACTGTTGGTGGGACAAACCAGCAGTCCAAGGTTCCAGGAGGTCATATGACTTACCCAATGCCACACAGCTTTATAACTATAAACTTCAAAAGAAGCATCATACAGAAGAGCTAGAGTGGGCGAAGGCCCTCATAGTTGCTAGAATTACCTATAATGATCACCGGAACAGCATTTGTAGTGAACAGGGAAACTTAGATGACAAAAATCCATGTCTTCATGGTTCAAGAGTCTGGAAGGCAGACTAAGGTGTCATTAGGGCTGGTTTCTCCTGAGGCTTCTCTCCTTGGCCAGTTTGTCTTCACCCAGTTTTCCCTCTGTGTATAGTTGAATCCTAATCTCCTCTTTACCAGGACACCAGTTCACATTAGATTAGGATCCATGATAATGCTTGTTTTTTTTCTTCATTGCTTCTTTGAAGTCTTTATCTCCAAAAACATTCTTAGGTCAGTACCTCAACATATAGAAACAAACAGAATTTAGCCCATGCAGCACCCAATAACATTTTCTTCTGTGTAGGCTATTGAGGACTTATCCAAGTTCTCCTCCTCCCACACAGAGATACTTGATTAGCTTGATGTGACAGTGGCCTAGAAACTAGAGTAGGGTTGGATCCCTCAGTCCAACAACAAGAGCAGGACACAGGATCCCTGAAGAGTCATAGCCAACCATTTAGGAGCTGCTGCTCTGGATCATTCCATACTCTTGTTACATTCTCTTACCGTTCCACTCTGATCTCCAAACACAGAACAGAGAACTCTGTCAAAGAAATGGAGTTTCACCTTTCTCCATTAGCACAAAACAAAACACACAAGTGAAAGTGTAAGAAACAATAATGAATGGGCTGGGAAAGTGGCTCAGTGGTAGAGTGCTTGCCTGGCATGCATGAGGCCCTGGGTTCGATTCCTCAACACCGCATAAGCAGAAAAAGCCAGAAGTAGTGCTGTGGCTCAAGTGGTAGAGCACTAGCCTTGAGCTGAAGAGCTGAGAGACAGCATCCAGGCCCAGCATTCAGGCCCCTTGACCTGAAGGCTCTTTTGTGGATCTGGCCTGGTCTCAAATAATCACCAACCTCAGGCCCTGAGGCTGGTTGGTCAGACTATGGCTAACTCTGGTGCTAACCTGCACCAACAAAAAGCAGCCAAGGATGGAGTGGCACCTACCTCTGGCTACACACTTGCTTCTGACTCGTCACATATCTGCAGCAGCTTCTTACAGGCAGAAATCTGTTTGTGCTGCCTGCGTTTAGAAACCCATCAAAGCAAGAAAGCAAAACAGCATACAGAAGGGTAGGAAAGTTGTTTCAAGGCTGGAAAATAGTCATTTAAATAAATTAATAAAGAGAGCACAGAGTTGTATTATTCTGTGCAAACTGTGTGTTGATTTTTTAAATGCATAGTGGAGACTGTGTTATGAATTTTGTCCCATATTTGGGAAAAGAAAAATGGGTGAATACAAGAAGTAAACTATGCAAAAAGAAGTCAAATAAAAAACAAACTACCCTATTGACTTGAGACATGGGCAGGTTTGCCCAGCTCCTACAAAAACAATAAACATCAAAGGAACATAAAAATATGTTCTTCTAACCTGGCCTAACTCATTGAACCATTTACAAATGAGTCTTGTCTACCTGTCAGGATGCAACTCTTCTGTGACTAAGATGAAATTTTCCTCGCTTCCTGTATCTAAGGTCAAATCACCTCTTGATCCACACTGTCAGAGGAGGTCTGGAACACAAAACACAATGTTGAAAATCACCCCTGTCTTTTATGTTCACATTCCCTTGCAGCTAAGGGGCTTTCCTATCAAGGTCAGTGGAACAGGTCTAGAAGGTGCTTACCCAGTTGCATTTGCTTCCTGTTGACTGCAAAGCATTAGCCAGTGTCCGGAGCCTTTTTTGATGAGACTGCAATCGAACACTACCCTTTCAAAGCACATATTATGTTATAGGTCGGAAACAATTTCCTGCATCTTACATTCAAGACATTTGTGGCTTTGTATAAGGTGAACATTTCTTCTCATATGTCTAACTGTATAGAAACTTAACATTAGTCCACCTAATCAAACATACACTATGTAGGAATTTTAAAATTAGAAAATTTGAAGTTCAGACATGAAAAACAGAGCAGTAGATAAATAAAAAGAAAAAAATGTGTCTTCCTATTTTTAAGGACTCTGCAGATGAGTGTGCCCTATGCCAGTCCCAGCCTCAAGGGGGTCTAAGAATGCCCACCTTCACCCCCTCACAGCTGGCTTCCAAAAAGGCTGCTCCACACTATACCCAGGGTGGGGCAGGTGTCTGCCCAGTTTCTTCAATGTGATGTCTGTGCTAGAATGGCAATGACAATATTTAAAACCATATTGGTTTCATAAAAATTGTTAGCTTCCTTCCTCTCTATATAATTAAAATGAAACTTGATGAAAGAATAAAGGAAACCAAAAGAGCTCCAGTAATACCCATGCAATTAGCCAGCCACATGACATGACTGGTTTTCGTAACAAACGGAATGCTAATTGTTTTTCAGAAAGAGAACAAAGTAGATAAACACTCATTTGTGGTAACTTCCAGTTCGTTTTTCATTCATTGAAGAAAGTCTGCCCACTGGCCAAACTCAAGATGTTATTATCCTAATCAGGATAAAGGCCCAGACCTGACTCATGAGAGTATTAACAAATAAGTAGGGCTGGATGAATCAACCCAACCTGCCAGGATAACAAATTGAGGAATGATACCCAGGTATAGGGAAGGTTTAAATATAACTTCTACAGCCTGGATGTAGACCGGAAGTCCAAGCCCTCTACAGGAGCAGGCTGGGAGATCACTCTATCAGGACCATACTTCCTGCTTTGCCCACTCCCAGCCTAGTCCTCAGGGCATGTACATGAAGCAGACAGACCAGCCTCTGTACCCAACCCCTGCCTTACCTCTGGATGTGACAGGGCTCTGAAAAGGAAATTCATTTCCATGGGACTATCCAGAAGCGATTGAACAGTATGTGTATGTGTGTGTGTGTGTGTGTGTGTGTGTGTGTGTGTGTGTGTATTCACAAACTGACATGTTCAACTGGAATCCCTTTGTACAATTACTTAAATATATTTTTGTTGTTGCGAGATGGGAACTTGAACTCAGTACTTAATGCTTTGTTTATTGGCTGATGCTCTACCAACTAAGCCATGCTTCCAACACCCATATATTTTTAAGTAAAAATAAAGAGCTATGTAGGACTTAATGGGAGTTTTCCATGGCATGGGTTATTACAAAAACTTATAGGAACTTGTTTCTCTCTCTCTCTCTCTCTCTCTCTCTCTGTCCCTTTCTCTGTCTCTCTCTCTCTGTCTCTCTCCCTCTTCCCTTTTCTCTTCCTCTCTCTCTTTCTCCATTCTCTCTCTTTCTAGATAGATAGAGATTAAAAAGACAGAGACAGAGATAGAGAAAGGGACAGAGACACTGACAGAAATAGATGGGACATAGATTGAGTTAGGACCTCAGAAGCCATCAATTCATAGTTTAGCATACTGAGTATGGCTTTGAAGTAGCCCAGAGTCATTCTAAAATTATCATTGAAAGGTAAGAGTGACTCACCCCAAACTCTTGTAGACCAGGAGACGGGGTAGCAGAGAATAGTGATTCATTCTTCCTCACACTAGAAACCAGGCTCTCTGGCATGGCGAGACCTGGCTCCTGACTTCTCCAGGAAAATTGACCAAGGGTTTCAGGTGGGTTTGATGCACTTGCCTAACCAGCCCTCTTCTGGAGGTAGCTGGGACTTTTGGTAAAGGACTGGAGAGAAGGAGCATCAACTCTGGGGAATTCAAGAATGAGACATCAAAGCCAGATTTCATCATAGCCTTCACCCACCTTCCACAGAACTTCTTTCCCAAGGTGTCTCATAGGTTCAAAACGTCCCCGGAAGTTGGCTTACACTGATGGAACTTATAAATCACCTGTTTGTTTCTCAGACAAGATCATAATCCTAAGGATCTGAATGATCTACTCAAAGTCCCAGAGCCAATTCCTATCAGACCGGATGCCTATCAGACTAGAGCTCAGGCTTCCTGGATCTGAGTCAGGGCTCCCTCAACCACACCTAGGAATATTACCAGGAATATTTTAGATATGGGCAAACTGTTTCTGTAAAGTTCTAGAAAATAAATTATTTATTGGTATAAACTGAACTGGGCTTTTTAGCTTGAAAGCAGCTACAGACAAAGTATAAATAAATGGGTTCCAATAAAACTTTATTTATAATAACAGGAGACTCTGGGTTGGCCATAGTTGGCCAACCTTTGAATAAGCATATTCATCATTTATTGGTCATTTACAATGTTCTAAAGCCAATGCCATGCACTTGGTAGGTATTCTTTCATGTTCTTCCATATAATCTTGGGAAATTGGTATTTTCCCACAACTCCACAGATATGAAAACTAATACTCAGAATGACCTGGATCTAGCCCAAGCTTGTAACTGTCAGGGCTATAAAGCTAACCTAATCTAACCTTGATAACTTCCAGATTCTTTTTTTTTCTGTTTTGGTTTTTTTTGTTTTGTTTTGTTTTTTTTTTTTTGGGGGGGGGTCCGGTCGTGGGGCCTGAACTCTGGGCCTGGGCGCTGTCCCTCAGCTCTTCAGTTCAAGGCTAGCGCTCTACCACTTGAGCCACAGCACCACTTCCAGCTTTTTTCTTTTTGCTTATGTGGTGCTGAGGAATCGAACCCAGGGCCTCCAGATTCTTAACTAACCAACAACAGACCAATGTATCTTCCAGTGCATCCAAAACATTGGTGCAGCCGGGTGCTCATGGCTCACCTGTCATCCTAGCCACTCAGGAGGCTGAGACCTGAGGATCGTGGTTCAAAGCCAGCCCAGGAAGGAAAGTCCATGAGATTCATCTCCAAGTAACCACTAAAAACCCCCAAGTGGACCTGTGGCTCAAGTGGTAGAGTGTTAGACTTAAGCAATAAAGTTCAGGGACAGTGCCTAGGCCCTGCCTTCAAGCCCCAGGACTGGCACACACACAAAAATTACACATAAAAAATTACACATAATCTTCTCAAAACATTGTACATAAAATTAGTACATGACCCATCAATTGCACTCCTATGTAAATAACAATGAAACATTTCCACACAGAACCTGGTAAGGATGTGCACTGCGGCATTATTCATAATAGCCAAAAGGACGAAACTACTCAAATATTTATTAATGGATGACTGGAAAAACAGATTGTAATATATGCATACTTGTGTTTTAAGTAAGTGTCCTCCAAGGAGGCATATGTTACAGGTTTGGTCACCAGCCTCTGGCTCTATGTGGAGGTGATGGAATCTTTAGGAGGTAGGACATGAGGGAAGGAGGTAAAGAAGTAAGCTCTTAAAGAGGATTGGGGATTCTAGCCAAAGTCACTTTCTGAGTGCCATGAGGTGAGTATTTTTATTCCACATGATACCAGCCAATGTCTACTACTTTGTAGAAAAGGGAAGGGGAGGAGAGGTTAACAGAGATGAGGAGAGGAAAGGAAAAGGAAGGAGATGGGAGGGAAATGGGAAGAGGGAGAGGAAGGTAGAGGAAAAGAGAGAAAGGGATGAATGGAGGGGAGGGGAAAGGAAGAGGAAGAGGAGAGGAGAAAAGAGAAAGATAAGACAACTTACAAAATGAGAAAAATATTTGCAAATAACTTAGCTGGTAAAAAAAAAAAAAAGCTAGTATATATGATATACAAAGAACTCTTAACTCAATTAAAACTAATTATCTGAGCCAAGTACCAATAACTTAGGCCTATAATCCTAGCTACTCAGAATGCTGAGATCTTAAGAATCTTGGTTCAAAGTCAGCCCAAGATTTACCCAAATGATCATAAACAAGGCCATATTAAAGCTACCAGCACAACTATGTTTATGGCAGCATTATTCACTAAAGCTAAGCTATGGAACCAACCCACATGCCCCTCAATAGATGCACAGATTAAGAAATGGAATTCTATGCCTCCATCAGAAAGAATGACACCGCACAATTTGTTAGGAAATGGAAAGACTTGGAAAAAATTATTTTAAGTAAAGTAAGCCAGACCCAAAGAAACATAGGTCCCATGGTCTCCCTTATCTGCACTAACTAGTATATGTCTAGGACAAGCAAAAAAGGTCAAAATCTATGAACAAATGACCATATAAGATGATGCTAAGTGAAATGAGCCTCAAGATAGGGACACAAAAGGTTTTATCTTTATTGCTGTTGTTTTTAATGTACTTATAATGTACTGTGTGATTTTTTTGTTTCTCTTATATGTTCTTCCCCCATGGTATAACCCCTGTTTTCACTGTATTTGATTCCAGTGCCCTGCATCTTATATATACATTTTTCTAATTTGGGAAATAACAAAAAGCTGAAATAAGGATACAGGTTGACCCATTGTAACAATGAGATGTACAAGACACTATGTTGAAAATGAACTTTACAACTTGGGGTAGGGGGGAGGAATTGAGGAGGTGGAGAGGGAAGGGATGGTAGGGGAAAAACAAAGGAGGGGATAACAACGCTGAATAGGAAATGCACTCATTGCCTTACCCACGCAACTGGAACCCCTCTCTACAATATCTTTACAATAAAAATATATATTTAAAAAAAGCCAGCCCAAGTAGAAAAGTCCATCACTATCTCCAACCAGAAAAAAAGCAGGACTAGAAGCATGGTAGAACACCAGCCAAACAAGCCTGAGGTCCCTGTAATAGGCAGGGGGGGGAGGGAGGGGGGAGGAAGAGACTAATTATCTAACTTTAATGGGCAAAGGATCTGAACAAATATCGCTCCAAAGAAGAAACCTAACAGGCCAACATGCACATGTAAAAATGTCCCACATTATTAGTCATTAGGGAAATGCAAACCACAATCACAGGACTCAATTCATACTCAGCAAATGTTAGCCAGGACATGGAAAAACTGGAATCCTAATACTTTGCTAGTGAAGATATAATGGTATAGGTGCTTGGGAAAATAGATTATCAGTTCTTCAAATAAACATCAAATTCTACCACATATATACCCAAGAAACTCTACCACATATACCTAAGCTAAATGAAAATATACTTTCTCACTAAAACATGCAAAAACAATTATAGCAACATTGTTCAGAATAGCCAAAAGAAAGAGCCCAAGTGCCTAACCAATATGGATGGAGTAACAGAGTATAACATATACACCAAATGGAATAACCCTCAGAAATGGACAAGAATGAGGTATATTGCTGTGAGACCAAGAAACCTTGAAAACACTATGTTTAGGGTTAGAGGTAAGGATCAGTTGGTAGAGCACCAGCCAATAAGCAAAAACAGCAAGTACCGAATTAAAGTCCCAGTCTCAGACCTAAGAAAGAAAAAACTGTGCTAAGTTAAAGAAGCCAGGTACATATGACAACCGTATGTCTCATGGTTCTATCTAGAGCAGGGAATCTACAGAGCAGAAAGTTCATTCGTATTTGTGTTGGTAGGAGTGAGGTGGGGGTATAGAGAGGGAAGAATAGCTAAAAAGTATGGGTCTTTTTTTTTTTTTGGTCGGTCATGGGGCTTGAACTCTGGGCTTGGGCGCTGTCCCTGCGCTCTTCAGCTCAAGGCAAGCACTCTACCATTTGAGCCACAGCACCACTTCCGGTTTTTTAGTCGTTTAGTGGAGATAAGAGCCTCATGGACTTTTCTGCTCAGGCTGGCTTTGAACCATGATCCTCAGATCTCAGCCTCCTGAGTAGCTAGGATTACAGGCATGAGCCACCAGCACCCGGCCGGGGTTTCTTTTTGAAGTAACAAAATATTCTAAAATTGATGGTGATGATGGTTGCATAGTCTTTTGAATGGTACATTTTAAGTGAGAAAATGGTTATGATATATAAATTATAACTCAATAAAGCTGTTTTTATTTAATTTTTTAAAAAGACTCCTTTCCTCCCTCCTACTCCTATACATTGACATGAAACCATGCTATCCTGAAATCTGAACCTGGATCTTTTTTCATTTCTTTTTTTTATTATCTTTAAGGAGTTATACAAAGAGATATGAATTCAACGTGTCAGCTTATGAGTACAATGTATCTTGATCAGTGTCACCTCTTTCATCACTGGAACTTCAAGTTGGGCCAACCCTACTCCATAACTCTGAGGAACTCATCTTGCTTGGGACCTCTAAGCTGTTTTGACAACCTGAGGTAACTGGTCATTTACACTCAAGAGCAAAGCAGTGTTTTGGTAATTACTAAATAAAGCCCCACCACTGAATCCTGGGAGTTAGGAAAAACACATCACCCACCAGCCAGGTTTCCATGAAAGAAGTCCTCAAAGTCTGGTCATCTCCAGCACATTCTTAGCACACTCCATACTCTACCTTCTCCTTCCCCATTCTGGCAAATTTCATTCCTCCCATTTTCCCACCCCAACAGACAATTGACTGTAAAGACAAGCCTAGCCCTTGACGGCCAACCCCTTTCCAACCCAGCTCAACTGCCTTCAGTGTCAGTTTGCTGCAAAGGCAGGCTTAAGCCGGTGATCTGAGCTGAAAGTTTTGTACTGTGCACTAAACAAACTGCTGGGTTTTTGCTCACCTCTTCAGCTCAGATTACCTGGTTTCCAAGTAGGCCAACTCTAGGAGAAACCTTTCCAATCAATGCCTTCAGTTGAGGTCTAAACATCCATGCCTCTTACTCCAGAGGAATAAGAAACAGACCAGAGGAAAAACATGTTGCCACACAGATATTACATTAGTTCTTTATAACCAAGGTCTCCAGGCTGAGGGTGGGGTGGGGGAATGAAAGGTTTTCATATCTAATGAATAAAAGCCTTGTAGTGCTCTTTGGCTTTTCTTTAAAGAATCTGAACATGTAGAAAAGGTGCTTTTGGTCTTCCATCAGGCTCTTCCTTCTATAAAAGCTATTTCGTAGATCCAAATATGGAGGCAGCAAGGAACTTGATAATTTTCCTGAGTCCCAAACAAGTGCTTAGGCTACCACTTGCCCCATTAAATCTCCCTTCCACCTTTCCATCAGTGCTCCTCCTGGAACCCCTCCAGTGCGTGTCTTTCCAGACCAGATGCTTTTTCTGTTCCAATCTTCTCTCTGTGATGTGGCCACAAAACAGCCTATCTTGATCCCTACTTTTCTGGAACACATCATCATGTCACTATGCTGTACCATATTCTCTAGCTATTTTTTGTGTTGTTGTTGTTGTTGTTGTTGTTTATTTTTGGTCTGGTGGTGGTGGGGGAGGAAGTAGTTTTTGTCAGTCCTGGGGTTTGAACTGTGGGCCTGGGCAGTGCACCTAAGCTATTTTTGCTCAAGGCTAGCACTCTACCACTTTGAGCCACAGCACCACTTCCAGTTTTTTGGTGATTAATTAGAGATTAAGAGTCCCACAGACTTTCCTGCCCCAGCTGGCTTTGCATAGTGATCCTCAGATCTCAGACTTCTGAATACTTAGGAGTACAGGTATGAGCCGTCAGCACCTGGTCTTGTATATAAAATTCTTCAGTCACCCTTTGAACAAATTATAGCATCTAACTGGTTCCTTCATTAATGATTTAAGCAAAATCTTTGATGCATTGCATCTTCTATTTCTATGAGAATCATGTTACCTTTGAAAACATCCCTTAACAATCTGCTCTATAGAATGTCAGTCGGTCATTACAATTATATTTTTGCTTGAATTACAATAAAACTGGTTAAGGAAGAATGTCAAGTGTAAAAAACAAATAAAATCTAATGGAAAGCCAACCACTGGTGGCTCATGCCTATAATCCTACTCAGGAGGCTGAGATCTGAGGATTGTGGTTCAAAGCTAGCTCAGTCAGGAAAGTCTATGAGACTCTTCAATTAACCACCAAAAAGCTGGAAGCGTAGCTATGGTTCAAAGAGTAGAGTGCTAGTGACAGTACCCAGGCCCTGAATTTAAGCCCCAGGACCAGCACAAAAAAAAAAAGAAAGAAAGAAATTCTAATGGAGAGAAATAACATGAAATCTGCATGGGGATTGCCACTGGTACTGAGATTTATGAGTGGCTTTTTGTTCTTGTTTCTTTTCTACTATTCTGTACTTGGCACATTTTTACAACAAACATGAATTGCTTTTATAGTCACACACACAAAACTCTTTGAAGAGAAAGAATAAAATAGATCCTCTTCTACAGCAAGAACTAAGATACTGAGAAACAGGTAGGGCAGGGGTTAGAAAGCAAACAACACCTGCAAGATAACAAATGGCCAACTGCTCCACAGGAGAGATGCGACTGGCAGTTTGCCAGGACCCTGAAGGGCCTCTCATCGTTCACGGACATTCTATTTTTCCTTTTTATGATGGAACTATGCATGGCTCAGTGTTTGCTCTTATGAAAACACCTTCTAGACTAATCAGTGTGAAACAAATAAAGATTAAATTAAAATTATATGTATAGCCTGGAAAAACATCACCTTGCCTTTCATCTCCATAGAGATGCTCATTAGGCAGTTGAGTGAATGCTTATTAACTGTCCCTGTCAGAGATAGGACCAGCACCTTTATTTTTAATATCAGGATACTTACTAGAACATTCCAGAATGTTCCAGAATTGCGCAAACCAGGACAACATTTCAAAAACCTATGTTTAACAGATGTCAGTCATGGTATGAAAAGATGTAGGCCATATAAAGATGAAAGTTAATCCTCCAAAAAGGTAATAAAATGAGTTTGCTCATACTCACTTTTTAGATCTACTTTTATAATGATAGCATATATGTGTGTTTGTCAGGCACTCTTCTTAGGCCAACGCTTGGCTCCCTCTCACTTCCCCTGCGTCTGATATAAGGCTGGTCCTCTTTCAGTTGTCACCTCAACATCAAGGGAAAAGGAGAGAAGACAGTAGATAAGGTGACCCTACAGAGTTAAATGATCACCCATGGCTTCCATTCACACTAAGTGCTCCAGCTGCTGAGCAGAGGAGCTATTAGCATTGTATGGAATCAATTACGATCCATTTGTAGGAAACTGAAGTGACCCCTTATTTATTTTTGACTAAGTATAGTTAATCCATAGAATATGGAGAAGATTAAAGTGGTCAGTAATGAAGTTTCAAGAGAAAGATCTTCAGGAAAAGAAATGGCCACATTAAGTAAGTCTCCTGAATTTCTCCTTTAGGATTTCTCATTGGAGATTCATATTTATTATTTACACCACTTACTATGGACTGAAATGTATTCACCAAAAAAAAAGAAAGAAAATGTTAATAAGTTTATACTTAAATATGTTTAATCTGAGCCAGGCACCTGTGGCTCATGCCTATAATCCTAGCTACTCAGGAGGCTGAGATCTGAAGATCTCAATTCAAAGTCAGACCCAGCAGGAAAGTCCCTGAGACTCTTATCTCCAACTAACCACAGATAAAAGCCAGACCTGGTGCTATGGCTTAAAGTGCTAGCCTTGAGCAAAAGGAGCTAAGGGACAGCATCCAGGCGCAGAGTTCAAAACCCCAGGACCAAAAACAAGAAAAGAAAAGAAAAGAAAAAGTTTAGTATGTTTGAATCCCTAAGTCCCAATATACCTATGTAATTATTTTAGGATATAATTAAGTTTAAATGAGATCATAAAAATGGGATCTTGACCGAAAAGGATTGGTGTCCTTAAAAGAGCCATGCAATGGGCTGGGAAGGTGGCTCAGTGGTAGAGCGCTTGCCTTGCATGCCTGAGGTCCTGGGTTCGATTCCTCAGCACCACATAAGCAAAAAGAAAAAAAAAAGCCGGAAGTGGTGCTGTGGCTCAAGTGGTAGAGTGCTAGCCTTGAGCTGAAGAGCTGAGGGGCAGCACCCAGGCCCAGAGTTCAGGCCCCACGACTGGACCCCCTAAAAGAGCCATGCAAGAGCCAGTGCATGCTCTCTTTCTCCAATTCTCTTCTAGTCTTCTCCTTCTCCTTCCCTTTTCCTCCTTCTTCTCCCCTTTCCTCCTTCCATTCCTCTTTCCCTTGCTCTCCCTCCCTCTCTCTCTCTCTACTACTACTACTACTACTACAACACACACACACACACACACACACACACACACACACACACACACACACACACACACACACCAGAAAATGAGCTTTCACCTTTCACTTCTCAGTATCTAAACTTGTGAGCAAATTAACTCCTTGTTGTTTGAGCCATCCAGCTGGTAGTATTTTGTTAGAGCAGCCTGAACTAAGACACATTATCTTACGTTCCTATAGGACTTGTAACATTTCCCTCCAGCCCCTCACTTTATTTGTATGGATCCCTTAAAGAAAAAAAATAGTTTAAAATTATTTGGTTTTCTAAAATCCAGTCAACTGACATGCTTTACTAAGCACTTGCCATGTATCAGATACACTATGCTCAGCAACAGGAGTATAACAATAAACTACACACTGCCTCAGGTGCTTATGCTGCAGTTTAATGAGAAAACTGCATGTGCACAGAACTATGTTACAAAAATGTTAAATAAGTGACATAACTGCGGTGGGCTTGAGGGCCTAAGGAGTGCAGAAAAAGAAATGCAGAACTTGGCCCAGCCCAAGGCTTTCTGGGATGCAGACAATGGACAGGTAAGTTGAATGAGAATAACTGGTTTTCCCATTCAGGGGAGGGGAGAGGATCCTGCAGGACAGGGACATAGCCCTGGCATGGGAGAAAGAGACCAGTGTGTGAAGCCTGAAGCAATACAAGGCTGCTGTGTTGGAGGCAAATAATCAAATGACCAGAGTGTGGCTGGAAAGAGCGGCAGTGTCATCACATGATAGTTATCACAAATGCTACTATCTGGATCCCTCCAATGCCCTTCATGACATTGCTGATTTCCTCAGCCAAGAGCAGTGGGGTGAGGGTACAGTTCAGCCACCATAGCAACGGATCGTTTCACTTAAGGTGTAAACTTTGTGATTTAACAGCATTCTCAGGTTGCACTACAAATTGACCTGTGCAATAAGCAATCTTTGCAGATCTTGAGAATGCTGAAGGAAGCTTATATCCATGTCAGCAATCTTACAGAAACAAGTTGTCCAGTCAGCTGTCCTGCTCCAGGGCTGGCCTTCCCAGGAGCTGGGCTCCTAAGCCCTGCTGGGAAGAATCCCCCAAGAAGAATTCCAAGGTCAAAGTAGCTTTTTTTGCATGTGTGAAAATAGAACACTGAAATGTGCTGAAATTATTTTAAGAAGGGGGAGTGGGAGGAAGGAGTGACAGAGGATGAGGCTAATCAGGATACATTGCATACATCTGAGGAAATGTCACAGTGAAACGCCCCCTTGCACAATTAGCTTATGCTATAAAAACTATTCCAGGGCTCCAGACTAGCTGTGTCCTGAGTATCATCCTACACGTCAGCCATGATGTCTGTCAATCATCCCTTCTTTCTTCAAGCCCCACCTTGCACTCTCTCCTAGAGACTCCTTAAATCCCAAATCAGGGAGAGTTGAGGCTGATAGTCCTAGACTCCTATTAGCAGCTCTCTCCTATCTACCCAAGCCTCCCTTCCACACATTTCCCTCCCTTGCCATTCTGTCCTGTCAAGGTGGCCTCACAGAGCATTCTAGATGCCAACTTTTGACTATGATTTGACCTTACCCATCAGTTATCTCCACTCCTGGTCCATTCACTAGGATTTCTAGCCTTTCCCTTCACCAGTCACCCTTCATTCCATGGCAAGGGAAAACCTAAATCATTGGCACTGTGGCTGGCCCTACTAAAAGAAATGCTCTAACCCCTCCATACAGTACTTTACAATAAAAAAGAAGAAATGCCCTAACTAGAAGTGAGAAATGGCATCAGAGGATGCTCAAGCTGGAGCCTAGCCAAGCCTTAAACAAGGGCCAAGAGGACCAGTCTTTGCTGGGTGCTGGTGACTCACACCTGTAATCCTAGCTATTCAGGAAGCTGACATCCGAGGACTAAGGTTCAAAGCCAGCCCAGGCAGGAAAGTCCATGAGATTTTTATTAACCAGCATTTTTAAAAAGCCAGAAGTGGAACTGTAGACCAAGTGGTAAAGCAATAACGTTGAGCGAAAAAGCTGAGAGAAAGCACCTTGGTCCTGAATTCAAGCCCTAAGATCAGCACCAAGAAGAAAGAGAGAGAGAGAGAAAGAAACAAACGAGAGAACCAAACGAAGGAAGGAAGGAAGGAAGGAAGGAAGGAAGGAAGGAAGGAAGGAAGGAAGGAAGGAAGGAAGGAAGGAAGGAAGGAAGGAAGGAAGGAAGGAAGGAAGGGGATCAGTCTTCTCAAATAGGAACTATCACTTGAGCTAAGTTCTGGCCACCCTAGCCAAAGCTAAAAAGTAGGGCTCACAAACTGAGTGTAGATTTAGAAATGTTGGGAAATTCAGTTCCTGCTGATTCTGCTCACAAAAAAAAGATCAGGAGACCTGAACCTCAGGCCTCAATTGGGAGGGGTAAGAGGGGGGAGCCCAGGAGCAGGGGAGAGGACCTTCTGTGGCCATGGGATTTAGAAGTATTCCTTGTGCATTCCTCCATTCCTCCATGCCACTACACAGAGGAGGCACCCCCACACCTCACACACCCTCCCACCCAGCCAGCACCTTGGCATTCAGCCTGTCTCAGGAAACTCACTGTGCCCACAAGCACATTCCCTGGGATTTTCAAATCCAGTTTGCATCACAAGAGAAAGCTGAGTTGCCCTGTGTGATTTACTTATACTTCCTTCTTCATCTGGCTGTGCCAAGGTGCTAGATCTCCTTCTACAATAAGCCTCCTTTCCTTGAAACAGGAGGTGCCAATTGGCCCAACCTAAAAGTGTCATTCAAACCCCTGGAGGAGCATTACCAGGACTGGCTCTGGCGCCTTCCACTGCCCTTCCTTAGGGCTTAGGGGACTATTGGGTTGGATCACACAGTCCCTGGAGGAAGCAGGGCTGGGGTCAGGGGAGAAACTTTTACTAAAAGCCTCTCCATCTAAAAAGCTAGAACTTGGCAGAACTGGGCCAATGTTTGCTGTGGAAAGACCAGGACCTTTAGCCTAAGGCAAATTAAATGCCCTCTGCAGGGAATGTGTAATAGGGCACATGGGTTCATTGTGACTACTGTTGGGATGAGGGAAGGCAGGAGGTACAGCCCCTCCCTTTGCCTTGGTGGCAGTGGGAGTTCATAGTCCACATTAGCAGCAGCTAGGAAGACTTCCTTCGTTGGCCATTCTATACCCCCCAGGAACCACCCACTTGCCAAACCCACAGCCCTGGCTGGAGGAAAGCACTCCCCCACCCCTACCCCCATCCAGTTTCCCCTCTGAATGTATGAAGCAGGCCCAGGGTTCTTCTTTTTTTTTTTTTCTGGTCAGTCGTGGGGCCTGAACTCTGGGCCTGCTCAGTGTCCCTCAGTTCTTCAGCTGAAAGCTAGCACTCTACCACTTGAGCGTCAGTTTTTTTCTGTTTATGTGGTGCTGAGGAATTGAACCCAGGGCCTCATGCATGCAAGGCAAGCGCTCTACCACTGAGCCACCTTCCCAGCCCCTGCCTGGGGTTCTTTATGACATTTCAGACTTGTCTTTGGCCTGTGTTCATCAGGTTTTGCTGTCACTGTGACCAAATACCTGAGATAATGACTTAAGAGAAGGGGAAGTCATATTTTTGGCTCATAGTTTCTGATGTTTCCATTCATGGTGGCTTAGTCTCATGTGCTCAAGCACAGACTCTTCTCTTCCTAACAGACAAGCCCCCAATACCTGAGCCTATGGGGGACATTTTATATTCAAACCATATCCAAAGCATAGACCCCACGTCATCAATCCTACTGTCCCTCCCTTTTACTCCACCAGAACTTCCTGCCACAAGATGGAAAGCTCAGAACACACCTAACAGGGGTAGACTTTCTGCACTGAGGAACTAGAGAACCTCCTTTTTCCTCCCTGTCCCACCAGGATGAGACTGCCTATGAGAGTCTAATCTGAACTGCCTCTGAATTCTAACTGAGCCACAGAGAACCTGTATATGGGAAGGAGGAAAGGCTCTTGAAGCTAGAATGCAATGAGAATCATCCTGCCAGCCTGGGGACAAGCCAAAGGGACACCACCACAAGACTTAGGGAAGCACCGATCCCTCCACTCAGGTCCTCTGTCATCTGGGCCAACTTGAAAGTTTGGATTTCAAGCAGGCAATCTGAGACCACCATCTGCCTCTAGTCCACAAAGATTAATAAAGGATTTCATGCCCAGACCAAAATCTCCATTTTCTAACCACACAACATTCAGTAGATGCCTGAGTCTCTATAGTTAAGTCTTTATACTAAAAACTCAGGCCCTTTTTGCAATCTGTTGTTACCTGTTCTCCCATCAAGAAGTGGAGTCTCAGTCTCCACCTCATTGAATCTAGCATTAACATTTTCAAGGAAATACTCCATGTGAGTTCTTCTAAAGCCTGGGCCTCAAGAGGCCTTGCAGATCCCTGCTCTCTGTGGCTCTCTACTGGGTATACTCTGAGATAAGAGTTACCTGGAGGGGCTGGGAAGGTGGCTGAGTGGTAGAGCGCTTGCCTTGCATGCCTGAGGCCCTGGGTTCGATTCCTCAGCACCACATAAGCAAAAAAGAAAAAAGCCGGAAGTGGCGCTATGGCTCAAGTGGTAGAGTGCTAGCCTTGAGCTGAAGAGCTGAGGGACAGCGCCCAGGCCCAGAGTTCAGGTCCCACGACCAGACCCAAAAAAAAAGAGTTACCTGGAGGACCAGCTTTGCCCTTCCAGAAGTTTTAGCCACCTTCTATCTGTTCACAGCAGCAAGGCCACTCACAAAATCCAAAATATTATAAATGTTCCCATCTTAGCAAGGTGCTGGTAGTTCACACCTAAAACTCTAGGTAGTCAAGAGGCTGAGATGCTGAGGATCACAGTTCAAAGCCAGCCTGGGCAAGAAAGTTGGCAAGATTGCATCTCTAAAATAATCAGCAAAAAGCATAGCTGGAGGAATGGCCCAAGTACCAACCATGAGCAAGAAAAGAGAACATTAGGTCCTGAGTTCAAGCCCCAATACTAGAAAAAAAAAGATGCTCAATCTTGAGGTGGCTTATTATGCAGCAGTAATAAATGAGATGATCCATAAAATCGCCTGGACCCAACATATTAAGCTCAGATGCTCAACCCAGGGCTTCTACCTTGCTTTGGTATGTTCCACACTCTGGACCTATATGGCAATGGCCACTTTGGTGACCCTTGTTTTAATTTCATGGACCCCTCTTCAAACCTGAGAGCCAGACCACTAAATCATCCCTTTGAGAGCCTGCCACCATTAGAAATCAGTGGCAAGATTTATTCCAGACTCCCTACCATGGGTTCTGTCTATTTCCTACCCTGGGAAATAAGTCTAGTTGTCAATCAATTTCTGCCTGAATCTTCTTGGGGTCCATCCTCCAATTTAAACATCAGCCCCACTGACTGGTCTCCAGTGTCTGCCCTTCCTACTAGGCCCTACTAGGCAGCTTTGGGCTAGATCCCAAAGATACATTAATTGCAATTTAATTATACATTAATTGTATCTTCACAGCTGTGAGTTTCTTGAAGGCAGGAAATAGGTCTTGTTCCTCTTTGAATCACCAAACTTCCTAATGCCTGGGAGAATCAATGTAGGAAAGAAGGATTTGGTAAGGCAATGTCTTCCATTATCTTTACCTTCATCCCCAAATAATTTTTGTTTGAAATAGATTAAGGAGTTAGTCATTCTTTTAGCCAATCCTGGTCTCTCAAAGCCCTGGGACATCTATACAAAGTTGAGTGCAAAGTAACTTAGCCAAAATTCAGAATGTTTGTATTATTTTCCCAAGAGGGCCTTAGTTGAGGCCAGGAGTGTAGCAGAACTGAGATAAGGAAGTTCAGAGGAAGACCTCAAGCCTGTCAGAACCAATCACTGTCAGTTTGCACCTTAAAACCAGTCTCCCAGGAAACAATCCATAAAGCTGGCTTTGTTTCATCCAATAGTTGCCCAGTCAAGACTGATTAATTTACAGAACATAATCTAATTATATTTTTAATGAACTTTCTCAGACGTGTTCAAACAGTCTAGTTTGCCTTCTCTTCAGGTATTATATTTGTGATGTTCTATTTTAAAATGTTGGTTAATTAATTAACTTCTCTTCTACATCTTTGGCAAGATTAGAACCCATACACAACACAAAAAAAATCATTTTGTATAATTGTCTTTGAAGTTAGACAGATTTAGGACTCAAATAGAAGATCCACCGATCTTAACTGGTCATGTGACCCTGAGCTATTCAGCCTTTCTGAGCTTTCATTGCTTCATGATTCCCATCATAGTGAACACCCAAGAACTATAAAGTTCCCAGCAGAGCAACTTCCCAGAGTAACGTTAATCTTTACACAGAATCCATTTCCATTAGTAATATAAATATAGTACATTTTAGCTGTCGCTAATTGCAGTGTTACCTACAAGAAAGTAAAACTCTCTTGAGGAAGGTGAATTATTTCTTTCCCACAGACAAACAGAAGGCTGAGATATTGAACAATCTTGCAGGCTTGGGTCCCCCAGAAATGCACCATTAGGCAGCATTTCCAGAAGATTTCAGCATCCAGAGGTGCTGGCTGAGTGGTAGGGTCTGAGCCAAAGGCAGCTGGAGGGAGACCATGGGAACCAAATGAAAGTGAGAGAAGGAGATTAAGGTAATTGAAGAACCCACAAGGAAGTCTGCAACTTTGTTTTATTGAGTGCTAGAGGCTTCATATTTCCTGTGGCCAAGTATCCATAAAGGCACCATCAAGGTCTGGATCTCTTGCTTTCTCCAACTCAGTGTTGGGCTGCTAAATGTTTAACAATCTGTGTGCATGGGGTAGTGTATTTGCATATAAATTTTATTAATATAGACAGCATTAATATGATGTTGGCATCTTACAAGCAGTAATATACAATAGTCTTGATTATAAATCCCATAACTAATGAATCAATAGACTTCAGAGAGCTTTCACTGAGTTTAGATTAACAAACCCAAGTTTAGCTGATAAACAAGTGTAGCTCCAACATGAATGTTGACTGGCATTAGCTGTACAGTAATGTGACTATTATAGGACTAGAATATTTCCTCAAAGTTGTATGTTAATTTCACAAGGTGGGAACAACAGATATGATATATGTGTAAGTTTAATTTTCATTATTAACATTTTTGCATTCCTTTAACTCCAGAGCATTAACAAAACAACAAACTAATATTGCTTTTGGGGCTGGGAAGGTGGCTCAGTGGTAGAGCACTTGCCTTGCATGCCTGAGGCCCTGGGTTCGATTCTTCAGCACCACATAAGCAAAAAGAAAAAAGCCGGAAGTGGTGCCGTGGCTCAAGTGGTAGAGTACTAGCCTTGAGCTGAAGAGCTGAGGGACAGCCCAGGCCCAGAGTTCAGGCCCCACGACCGGACCCAAAAAAAAATAAAATAAAATAAAAAACTAATATTGCTCTTGTAGCTTTTGCCAAGTTCCATGTATAAAGACTTCCACCATGGCCAATTTTCAAAATACCAATATAAAATCACTATGGGAAGAATCTGAAACATGGTTTGGTAATACAGCATTCCATAGCATGTCCACCCAGTAGAGTATATGTACAAAACCTCAGAAACACAATGAACTGTAAGCATGTGGTAAAAGAACTAAGAAATGATGGTTTCATAGTTATTCCCTTTATGAAACATAATTTATTAATTATAAATTTATACAAATTAATTTGGTGATGTTTAAAAATTGCTTCACAAAATCCTGAAATTTTAATAATTGATTCCTGTTGAGTCTATGTGAGCTGCCTGTAATAAATCACTGTCCCAATCCAGCCTTCTCCCAAGACGCCCCACTCCCACCCCCAGGCTGAGTCATGTAGAAGGATCTAACACAGTCAAGTGGTTGGGGGCGGGGAGCGGGAAGGAGGAATAACAGTACCTACCTCATAGTCACAGTCAGAGGCACTGGGAGTTAAAATCAGCACAAAAACCCAGGAGGCTTACATGTGTAACCTTCTAAACACCCAAATAGTGATAGAAACTTTTAGATACCCAGCACTTTTCTAGGCACTTGCTAGTCATTAATCTCCTTAATAGGTAGTTACTAACTTTAATCTCTATTTTACATATAAGGAAATTGAGGCACTGGGAAGTAAAATATTTGCCCAAAGTTTCACAATTAACAGATGGCATAGCCAGAATGCAAACACACCAAGAAAGAATTCTCAGCCAGGTGCCGGTGGCTCATGCCTGTAATCCTAGCTCCTCAAGAGGCTCAGATCTGAGGATCAAGGTTCAAAGCCAGACCAGGTAAGGAAAGTCTGTGAGACTCTTATCTCTAATTAACCACAAAAAACTGGAAGAAGGCTGTGGCTCAAGTAGTAGAGCACTCACCTTTAGCTGAATAGCTCAGGAACAGCACCCAGGCCTGGAGTTCAAGCCCTACTACTGACCAAAAAAAAAAAAAAAAAAAAAATCCTCTGTTTTCGGTTTATAGAAGGAGGAGGAGGAGGAAGAGGAATCTAGGCACTGGTAGTTCATGCCTGTAATTCTAGCTACTCCAATTCAAAGCTAGCTCAGGCAAAAAAAAAAAAAAAAAAAAGTCCCTAAGACCCTTCCTCTGGGCTGGGAATGTGGCTTAGTGGTAGAGTGCTTGCCTAGCAGCATGAAGCCATGGATTCAATTCCTCAGTAACACATAAGAAAAAAGGCCAAAAGTGGTGCTGTGGCTTAAGTGGGAGAGTGCTAGCCTTGAGCACAGAGAGGCTCAGAGCCAATGCCCAGGCCCTGATTCCAAGCCTCAGGATTGGCAAAAAAAAAAAAAAAAAGACTCCATCTCCAATTAACCAGTGAAAAGCCTGGCTGAAGACATGGCCCAAATGGGAGAGTACCAGTCCCATGAACAAGAAAGGGAAGAAGAAGAAGAAGAAGAAGAAGAAGAAGAAGAAGAAGAAGAAGAAGAAGAAGAAGAAGAAGAAGAAGAAGAAGAAGAAGAAGAAGAAGAAGAAGAAGAAGAAGAAGAAGAAGAAGAAGAAGAAGAAGAAGAAGAGAGGAGGAGGAGGAGGAGGTGGAGGAGGAGGAGGAGGAGGAGGAGGAGGAGGAGGAGGGGGAGGGGGAGGGGGGAGGAGGAGGAGAAAGGGGAGGAGGAGGAGAAGGGGGGAGGAGGAAGGGGGAGGAGGAAGGGGGAAGAGGAGGAAGGGGGGAGGAGGAAGAGGGAGAGAGGAGGAATGCATGATGTTTGGATCTGAGGCAAAAAGTATTTCATATTGAGGTGACCTCTTCTAAGGCATGTGGCAACAATAACTGCCCTTGTCCAAGTCTTTCACAGAGGGAAGATATTTTGGATGAACTGTTAGTAGACCTTATCTTGTCCCATTCTGGGTGAACTAAGACAGGTCAACATTTTCTGGTCTTATAATATGTAAGATCTTTGATTCATTAAGAGGCTACCCTCCCTCCTCCAAGAGAAAGTCAGGACCAGAGCTGGCATGCACCTCTATCCTCCTCCCATTAGCAAAGCTCAAAATGCAGCATTTGCTCGCCACCTTTCTAGATTACGCCTATGTTTTCTCAATTACTTTTCTCCTTTGAGATTCAAGCTAAAACTGGAGTTTTAGGCTTCAGATCCAAACTTCTGAGATTCCCTGTGTCAGGTAAGGCAAACACATCAAAATAAGAGACAGTCATGTTGCTGGGCAATGGTGGTCCACACCTGTAATCTTAGCTACTTGGGAGGCCTAGAATAGGAGGCCAGCCTGAACATACATGCAAGACTCCTTTTCAAAAATTGATACCAGGATTTGTGGTGCACACCTGTTATCCTAGCCACATGGGAGGCTGAAGTCATAAGGATCATGGTTCCAGGCCAGCATGGGCAGAAAAGTCTCCAAGGTTCCATCTTAATCGAAGGAGCTAAGCAAGATGGTGTGTGCCTACCATCCCAGCAATGACAGGGAACCTAAAAATAAGTAAATTGTAGTCCAGGCACATGCCCCAGCAAAAATTAGACCTTATCTCAAAAATAACTAGCCAAACAAAGGGCTGAAGATGTGGCTCAGTGGTAGAGCTCCTACTTAGCAAAGCTGAGTCCCTGAATTGAAACCCCTCAGAAAGAAAGAAAGAAAAAAACAAAAGAAAGGAAGGAAGGAAGGAAGGAAGGGGAAAGAGAGAAGGAAGGGAGAGAGGGAGGGAGGGAGGGAGTGAGGGAGGGAAGGAGGGAAGGAGGGAGGAAGGGAGGGAGGAAGGGAGGGAGGGAGGAAGGGAGGGAAAAGATCCGGGTGTCCAACATGACATATTGAAGGAAAAATGCAAGTTATTGGAAGAGCCAAATGGTCCAATGTTATTTAGGATTCTTAAAAAGCCACTCGTGCTGGGCACTGGTGCCTCACACATGTAATCCTAGCTACTCGGGAGGCTGAGATCTGAGGATCTCCATTCAAAACCAGGCTGGGCAGGAAAGTTCATGAGACTCTTACCTCCAATTAACCTCAAGAAAACTGGAAGTAGCACTGTGGCTCAAGTAGAAGAGTGCTTGTCTTGAGCTGAAGAGCTGAGGTACAGTGCCCAGGCCCAGAGTTCAAACTCCATAACCGACAAAAAAAAAAAAAAGCCAGTCATATGAAATAATTCTCATCTAGGTTTTCTAGAAATGCATGCTAATGCACAGAATAAGCCCCAATAGGAGTGATTGTCAAGGGGACCTAATGTACTCTTGCCATAAAATAGAAAGAATACAGCAATTCATTAGTGGTATGATTTATTTTAATAAGATGTGTATACATACCTCCGAAGGAAAATTTGGAAAAACACACAATGAAGTAAATAAAATAACCTCCAATCAAATGGAAAGGCTTGGAAAAAATTATATTAAGTGAAGTAAGCCAGGCCCAAAGAAACATAGGTCCCATGGTTTCCCTTATTTGCAGTATCTAGTATAGGTATGAGTCAAGCGGAAAAAGTCAGAGAATGTGATGTTAGGAAAACGAACCCTCAAATATGTATTTTAATGTTTTTGTTTCTTTCATGCATGTGTTTCTAATGCATTTATAAGATTATTTCTTTGTTGCTTTGTATGTCCCTCCCCCACAGTGTAACCCTCGCTTTCACTATATTTGACGTCAGTATAACATGTGGAGGAGATGGGGACAAACAAGTCGTTTAAGGATTCAGGTGGACCTGTTGCAACAATGAGGAGTACAAAATGTCATGTCAAAACCAGCTTTACAATGTCGGTGTGGGGGGGGGGAGGAGGGGGGGTATGATTGGGTGGGGGGGAGGGGGGAGGCTGGGAAGGGAGGTGAAGGGTAAACAAAGGAGGAGGCTGCAATGCTTGGTAAGAAATGTATGCATTATCCTGCCCATGTAATTGTAACCCCTCTGTACAGTATGTTCTCAAATAAAATAAAATAAAATTTAAAAAAAAAATAAATAAATAACCTCCAATCCCACCTCAACTACCTCACCTCTGGAGCTCTTCTTTTGAACCATTTTGGAAAGGGTCAAGGGTCAGCTCAGAGCATGCCCACCGGGTCATGAGCCGCTCTCCTGCCCACCAGTGATCCTGGCACCATTGGCTCCAGCAGAGTTTCTCTGGCTCCACCAGAGGCTCACCTTGACTCCACAAAGGTCACGGCGCCCACCCACTGCTTGTGATTCAGAACAGAAAACACTGAACCAAGTGCTGAATTTTCCCATGACCATTTCAATGCTTCTTTTTAGGCAGGGACTATCACAATGGTGCCAAACAAATGCTGCCCACTTCCCTTTCTTTGTTTGGGTATTTGTTTTGTTTTGTTTTGTTCTGCTTTCTTTTGTTGGGGGAGTTTTGTATTCTTGCTTCTTGGTATCCTAGCCATCCACCAACACACACACACACACACACACACACACACACACACCACACACGTTTTTCTCCTAATTAATGCCCTCTCTACCTCCCTCCAAAAAAGCATGAGTTTTCAGAGACACACCCAGTTGGCTGCCCCCACCCCACCTCCAGTTTACCATTGTGTTCAGGGTAAGCTGCAGAACAAGGCATTCTTAGCAGATGATGGTGTGGCCCTGTCCTCCACGTTCTCAGCCAGCCCCAGTTATGCCTGGCATCTGGGAGTCAGCATTTTGCAGGCTTCCATGACATTTGAGAGCTCCCATCCCACTGCTTCCAGCATGTGGAGAAGAGAAGGCCTTAGGACAGAGGGCTGCTCTTGTCACCATCCATGAGCTCATCCCTCTCTGTGAAGCCATCAGATCCATTTCACCCTGTGGAGCTTAAATTCATGAAAAAGCATACATTCCCCCCACACCAGATGCCTGACTCACCTGCTGACCTTTCCAGAGCAAAAAAAGAGTAGAGTGAGCCTTCCTCCCTGAAATGAAATAACTGATTAAAATAAAGCAAGACAGAGAGAAAAACTGGGAAAGAGCGAGGGAAGAGGCGACATGGTCCACAAAGAAATGTACTCGGTACCTCACTTGCCTGTCACCCCTCTGTCCATCATCTTGATAATAACAATAAAAACAACTTAATAAAGCAAGACCATTTTGCAGAAACAAGCCCTTCTCGCCTTCTACCTGAAGTCTTTGGTTTCTCCATACCTCACATACTCCTGCCAGGCCTCTCGGGGTCTGAGTGACACATTCCTAGGAACATTTCCTAAATTCTATACTTGGTGTAGTGGAGCTATGAGGAAGTCACTCAACCACCTTGAGCTCTACTTTCTCAACCTGCAAACTGGGAACACTAATGCCTAGCATTGCAGGAGGGTGGACTCCAAGTCCAGTGACAGTGTCATTATAGAAAGAAGACATAGAGACACACAGAGAGAATGCCATAGGAGGCAGTGATGCAGCCACAAGCCAAGGATGCTAAGGCCTGTCCTAACCACAGAAATGTGGAACAGTCTCCCTCAAGGCCCCAGGAGGGAACCAACCCCATCGTCCTCTTATGTCTGACTCCTGGCCTCAGAACTCAAAGAAAACCTGTCTGCTGCTTTTAGCAGCTCATCACCACCTCCAAAAGAGAAACAAAGTCAAGAGAGATGGATTGTAGTGATGGCCACAAAGCTCAATAAAGCTATTTTTTTAAATTCCCAGTGGCCTCCTTCTCTCTCTCTTTCAGCTTCCAAGGCTCCTCTGTCCATCCTGGTATATTCCTGCCCACTCCTGCTTCTTGTTCACATGGATCTTAGTTCTGGTGCCTACCACCATGCCCATGTCCCCTCTAGATCTAGGAATGAGCATGTGAAGAAAACATGAGTTGAAGGAAGTGCTTCACGCAGTTGTGGGGGCTGGCTATTCAAAAGTCTGTTGTGACAGCCAGCAATCTGGAACACCTAGCAGGAATTGAAGATGTGGTCCTAAGTCCAAAAGCAATCTTTCTTCTGAATATATAATTCCTTTCTCCTTGAGAGATATCCATCTTTTCTCTTAAGAACATCAACTGACCAGTGAGGCCCACTCCCCTTACAGAGAATAATGTGCTATTCTCAAAGCCTGCTTAATTAAACTGCTAAGAACTGACTACACTTAATCTTAGCCAAAAGGCTAAGAAGTGATTCAAAGTCCACTTATTTAAATTTGAATCTTACCTTTAAAAAAATTTCTTGCCTGTAATCCTAGCTACTGAGGAGGCTGAGATCTGAGGATCATGGTTCAAAGCCAGCTGGGGCAGAAAAGTCTGTGAGACTCTTATCTCCAATAAATCACCAGAAATCCAGAAGTGGCACTGTGGCTCGAGTGCTCTAGCACTGAAGAGCTCAGGGACAGCACCCAGCCCCAGAGTTCAAGCACCACAACTGACAAAAAAAAAAATCTCAACCTCTGACAACCACTGTTTTCTCTACTTCTATGTAATAAATTTTTATACATTTCAATATTAATGAGACTGTAGAGTATTCATCCTTTTGTACCTTATATATTTTACTTAATATAAGGTCCTCCAGATTCATCTGTGCTGTCACAAATGGCAAGCTTTCATCTTTTTTTTTGTGAAAATATTGTACAGAGGGGTTACAATTACATGGGCAAGATAATGAGTACATTTCTTATCAAGCATTGTAGCCTCCTCCTTTGTTTACCCTTCCCATCCCTTCCCATCCTCCCCCCACTCCCCCAATCCTCCCCCCCCCCAACCAAAGTTGTAAAGTTTGTTTTCGACATGACAACTTGTACTTCTCATTGTTGCAACGGGTCCACCTGTATCCTTATTTAAACGACTTGTTTTTCCCCTTCCCCTCCACAAATTATACCGACATCAAATACAGTGAAAGCAGGGGTTATACTATGGGGGAGGGACATACAAAGCAACAAAGAAATGATCTTATGAATGCATTAGAAACAATCGCATGAAAGAAAAAAAACACTTAAATACAAAAATATGGAACACTTCACGAATTTGCGTGTCATCCTTGCGCAGGGGCCATGCTAATCTTCTCTGTATCGTTCCAATTTTAGTATATGTGCTGCCAAAGCGAGCACAGCTTTCATCTTTTTATAGCTGAACAATATTCCTGCATAAATATATATACATCTATTTTTAAGATTATTCATCCATTGATGCATTCTTGGAGTGACTCTCCAGGTCTTCACAATTGTTACTAATGCTTCAATAATATATATTTTTTTAATGGGATATGAATGAAGATGGCCAAGATGGCAGATACAGGCCAAACTTCCATCTTCCCCATGACACATGCTCCCTTTCTCTTTCATGTTTCTCTTCTATTAAACTTTTCTATCATCTTTAAAAAAGAGAGAAAGAAAGCTTCTAATTAGTCTATGATTGTTATTTTATTCAGTATCAGTGATGCTTTTCACAGTAAATTGAAATGTAAGATAGATTTTGAAGTTCCTAAATGCTTTCCAGAGAGTGAGGGTGGAGTGAGGGTGGGGGAAAAGAAGGAACAGAAGAAAAGAGGAGATGAAAGACTTCAGACTGAGATCAACTGTCCATAAAGACACCAACAAGAATCTCCAGTGATGAGTGACACAAAGATTTTTGAGAATAACATTCCAGCCAGGTACTGGTGGCTCACACCTATAATCCTAGCTATTCAGGAGGCTGAGATTGTAGGTTCACAATTCAAAGCTAACCTAGGCAGAAAAGTCCATAAGACTCTTTTTTTTTTTTCAGTGGGTCATGGGGCTTGGGCGCTATCCCTGTGCTCTTCAGCTCAAGGCGAGCACTCTACCGCTTGAGCCACAGTGCCACTTCCGGTTTTCTAGTGGTTTATTGGAGGTAAAAGTCTCACAGAGTTTCCTGCCTGGGCTGGCTTTGAACCACGATCCTCAGATCTCAGCCTCCTGAGAAGCTAGGACTATGGGCGTGAGCCACTGGCGCCCGGCAAGACTCCTATCTCTAAGTAACTACCCAAAGCCAGAAGTGACTCTGTAGTTCAAGTAGTAAAACATCAGTCTTGAGCAAAAAAGCTAAGGAACAGCTCCAGGCCCTAAATTCAAGCCCTAGAACTGACACAAAAAAACAACAACAAAAAGTTACTCTTGTCCTCCTCATTATCTTCCTCCTCTCTCTCTCTCTTTCTTTCTCTCTCTTTCTCCCTCTCCCTCTCCCTCTCTCTCTCTCTCTTCTCTTTTCAAACATTAAAAGCTCTCAGTTTTCTCTCCTTGAGCTCCTTTTCCTTTGATTTTATACACTCTCCCTAGACAAGTTCATCCACAGACACTTCTCAAATCATCGCTGCAAGTGTCTGTGCACTGAAAATGTGGAGCCAAACACGGTTCATTGCAAACTGTATACTGTAAGCATATGTAAACATATTTTAAAAAAAGAATATGAGATGTATTGCATAACTACTTAAAGATAATCTTTTTTTAAAAAAATGAAAGGCACAGCATCCCCCCCCCCAAAGCTTAGACTTCTTCCTGGTGACCCCCAGGGGTGTCTGCTTAGCTTCTAAAGCAGATCCATGTGTAAGGTCTTCTGTTAGGCACTAGAGGCTTGCATAAAAACTTAATCCTGTAAGCAGGTCACCAGCCCTCCCGCCTTGTGTGTGCTAGGTTCCCTCACCTGAGGACATCCTCAAGGTCAAATACCCCATCACCGGGCTGGGAAGGTGGCTTAGTGGTAGAGCGCTTGCCTTACATGCATGAGGCCCTGGGTTCAATTCCTCAGTACCACATAAGCAAAAAGAAAAAAGCTGGAAGTGGCTTTGTGGCTCAAGTGGTAGAGCACTAGCCTTGAGCTGAAGAGCTGAGGGACAGCACCCAGGCCCAGAGTTCAGGCCCCATGACCGGACCCCAAAAAAAAAAATACCCCATCACTATCATCACAATTTTTTTTCCAGTCCTGAGGCTTGAACTCTAGGCCTGGGTGCTGGCTGTCCTTCAGTTCTTCAGCGGAAGGCTAGTGCTTACCACTTGAGCCATAGCACCACTTCCAGTTTTCTGGTGGTTAATTGGAGGTAAGAGTCACAGATTTTCCTGCCCCAGCTGGCTTTGAACCGCAATCCTCAGATCTCAGCCTCCTGAGTAGCTAGGATTACAGGCGTGAGCCACTGATGCTCATCTTATCATCACAATTCTATGCCACAGAAAGAATGATCAGTTCTAAAAGTTCTTTTCTTTCTTCTCAACCCTCTCCCTATCCCTCCAAACCATTCCCTCTGCAAGTGGATCCAACGTTTCATGACTACAGTGCCCTCTAGGGGAGTATTTTCAATTTGCAATGGTGCCTTGGGTGGGTGTGGCGGCTGGTGTTTTCTTCAATATCTCCCCTCTCATCTTACAACAGGACTTGCCATGCAATCTCTGACTTTTGAGTGTTGTGATTGTAGAGAAGTGTAACTAGGCTGGTTCCTCCTTTGGTATACTGAGGCATCTTCATTATTTCATGCTAGGAAAGGGCCCAAATCAGCCCAAGCAGAGAGGCTACTCAGAGGGACTTCATGTTGAGAGACAGCCAACTCAACTTCCACTGGCTATCATCATGAGACACTTAAGTCAAAACAGCCCTATTGAACACTTTTCAAATTTCTACCTCACAAGAAACATAAAAGATAATAAAGTGATTACTGTTGCTTTAAAATATTGAATTTTGAGGTTATTGTTATGCAGTGACCAAGTCCTAAAACAGTAGATCACAAAATCAGTCTAGGATCTTCTGTAGGATGAAGCAAAACAGAACAGAATAGAATGAAAAATGTGCTGATAAAAGTAAAGTATTGAAAAAATTTTTCAAGAAATGTGTGTGTACATGTGTATAGCTTGAATCCAGAAGTTAAATGTAACTAGGCACTGGTTTCTCACGCCTGTAATCTTAAATACTCAGAAGTCTGAGATCTGAAGATCACAATTAGAACCCATCCAGAATTAGGAAAGTCTGTGAGACTCTTATCATCAATTAACTTCCAATAAGCCAGAAGTGGATCTGTGGGCTTAAGTGTTAACATGACAGCCTTGAGTGAAAAAAGCTCAGGGACAGCACCCAGGCCCTGAGAAGCCCCACTATATAGAAACACACACACACACACACACACACACACACACACACACACACACACACATTTGTTTCTGTAAGTCATGTAAAACTAAACTATTGTTACAAACTGAAAAACAATAAAAAAAAAAAAAAAAAAAAAAAAAAACCACTCTGCTGAGGCTATTATCAGTCAAGAAGGTTGGGAACCTTTTTTTTTTTTTGTTGGTTGTATGGCTTGAATTAAGGGCCTGGGTGCTGTCCCTGAGCTTTTTTGCTCAAGGCTACCACTCTACCACTTTGAACCACAGTGCATTTCCAGTTTTTGAGTAGTTAATTGGAGATAAGAGTCTCAGGGGCTGGGCGCCAGTGGCTCATGCCTGTAATCCTAGCTACTCACGAGGCTAAGATCTGAGGATGGAGGTTCAAAACCAGCCTGAGAATGAAAGTCTGTGAGATCATATCTCCAACAAACCACCAGAAAAACAGAAGTTGCACTGTGGCTCAAATGGTAGAGCTCTAGCCTTGAGCTGAAGAGCCTAGACCCTGAATTCAAGCCCCATAACTGACCAAAAAAAAAAAAAAACAGATTGGGCAGGAAAGTCCATGAGACTCTTATCTCCAATTAACTATCAGAAAACTGGAAATAGTGCTGGCACTGTGACTCAAAGTGATAGAGCACTAGCCTTGACCTGAAGAGCTCCAGGAAAGCGCCCAGGCCCTGAGTTCATGCTCCACGACCAACAACAAAAAAGAGTCTCACAGGTACTTTTCCACCCAGGCTGGCTTCAAACTGAGATCCTCAGATCTCAGGCTTCTAAGTAGCTAGGATTATATGTGTGAGCTACTGGCTCGTGGCTGATGCTGGGAATTTTAGGAGCAGTTTTTTTTTTTTTTAATTTTATTTTATTTTATTTTATTTGAGAACATACTGTACAGAGGGGTTACAATTACATGGGCAGGATAATGCATACATTTCTTACCAAGCATTGCAGCCTCCTCCTTTGTTTACCCTTCACCTCCCTTCCCAGCCTCCCCCTCCCCCCCCACCCAATCATACCCCCCCCTCCCCCCCCACCGACATTGTAAAGCTGGTTTTGACATGACATTTTGTACTTCTCATTGTTGCAACAGGTCCACCTGAATCCTTAAATGACTTGTTTGTCCCCGTCTCCTCCACATGTTATACTGACATCAAATATAGTGAAAGCGGGGGTTACACTGTGGGGGAGGGACATACAAAGCAACAAAGAAATAATATTATAAATTCGTTAGAAACACATGCATGAAAGAAACAAAAACATTAAAATACATATTTGAGGGTTCGTTTTCCTAACATCACATTCTCTGATTTTTTCCACTTGACTCATACCTATACTAGATATTGCAAATAAGGGAAACCATGGGACCTATGTTTCTTTGGGCCTGGCTTACTTCACTTAATATAATTTTTTCCAAGCCTTTCCATTTCCTAACAAATGGGGCAATGTCATTCTTTCTGATGGAGGCATAGAATTCCATTGTGTATATATACCACATCTTCTTGATCCATTCATCTACTGAGGGGCATCTGGGTTGGTTCCATATCTTAGCTATGGTAAATAATGCTGCAATAAACATAGTTGTGCTGGTAGCTTTAGTGTGGCCTTGTTTGTGATTATTTGGGTAAATGCCCAAAAGTGGGATTGCTGGGTCATTGGGGAGCTCTATGTGGAGTCTTTTGAGGAACCTTTTAGGAGCAGTTTACATGTGGGTCCTTTGGCTTCCCTGTCCAGATTAGAACAAAGGGTAGAAAAAGTCATCGGCTTATAAGACCAAGAATGAAGGAAAAACAAAGGAGGAAGTAACAATGCTCGATAGGAAATGTACTCATTACCTTACTCATGTAACTAAAACCCTCTGTGGAGTAATTTTACAATAAAAAACAGAGATTTAAAAAAAAAAGAATGAAGGCAACAGCTAAGGTAGGTGTTCTAAGTAGCATTTGTATGTTTTCATATACCACTTAGTGCCTTCAGTTTCTCAGTAAATACTCTGCTTCTTTAATGGAATTTCTGAGACAGTCAATTGTCATATTTCTCCTCGAAACTCCTAATCAGAATTACTTGGGGCCTGTAATCCCTGCACTGGAAAACACAAACAGGAGGATTGTAAAAAAATCACCTTGATATAAAATTCAGATCCCTGGACCATTATTCAAAACTATAGTATCAGAGGCTGAAGGCCTAAGACCCTGCATCTTAGCCAAACACCATACTGAAGTTTGAACACTATACAGGAAGAACTACCAGAATATTTAAATTTCAAATTCTCCTAGAAAATGGCAATCAACTAGCCAGGTGCTGGTGGCTCACACCTGTAATCTTAACTACTCAGGAGGTTGAGATCTGAGGATTGCGTTTCAAAGCCAGCCTGGGCTGGAAAGTCGGTGAAACTCTTATCTCCAATTAACCACCAGAAAACTGGAAGTGGTGCTGTGGCTCAAGTGGTAGAGCTCTTGCCTTGAGCTGAAGAGCTCAGAGACGGCGCCCAGGCCCAGAGTTCAAGCCCCGCAACCAACAGAAAAAGAAAGAAAGAAAGGAAGGAAGGAAGGAAGAAAGAAAGACAATAGCAATCAACCGTCATTTAAAGGCTTTCAAGCTGGATACCAAAAGGTCTCTACTGAGCCAGGAATGTAACTCCAGTTGTCAAGAAAGCTCATTCAGTGCTCCTATGAAGCAAAAATAGAGATGCCTTGACTTTTTTTTTCCCAGTCCTGGGACTTGAACTCTGGGCCTGGGCATTGTCCCTGAGCCTCTTTGGCTCAAGGCTAGTGCTCTACCACTTGAGCCACATTGCCACTTCCAGCTTTTTCTGAGTAGTTTATTGGAGATAAGAGTCTCACAGACTTGCCCGGGTGGCTTCGAACTGTGATCCTCAGATCTCAGACTCCTAAGTAGCTAGGATTACAGATGTGAGCCACAGCACTTGCCTAATGTCTTGACAGACTGCATTTCTGAAGAACAGTGTACAGTGTATATATTTGTAGGTTGACACATGAGTGTCTGTGTCTGTGAGGGTATGTCTGAGTGCATCTCTATCTGCCTAGGTGTACATGTGTGTATATTTGTATCTGCATGAGTGTCTATGTCTGGTATGTTTGCTTATGTCTGGGTGTGTCTGGGTATGTTAGAGTGTATCAAAGGGTGGCCATAGCAGCAATCTCAGGGTTTTAGTCATTCAGTGTGTTAGTGACAAAATACCTGGGAAAATCAACTTAAAAGAGGAAAGGTTTGTTTTCACTTATGATTCAGAGGTTTCTGTCTTGGGCCACTTGGCTCCACTGTCTCTGGGCTATGGTAAAGCAGAACACATGGCAGAAAAGATGCATAGAGCAAAGCCACTCACTTCATGGCAGCCAGGAAGCAGAGGGAAGGAGAGAGATGGCCAGAGCCCAGCCCCCACTGACTTACTTCCTGTCATAGATCCCACCTCCTGGAGTTTCCACTCTTCCCAAGAGTGTCATCAGCTTGAGCCCAAGTTTTAAACACATTCGCTTCTGGAGGCATTTGAGATACAAACCAAAACTTCTAGGAAGAAATGTTAGATAACACATTTCCTTATAAGCTCTAGGAAAGTCCTGTCTGTTTGAGGGACTTTGAACTGTGTATGTGAGTGTTTTCCTCACCTGCTACACACACTCACATATGTGTTGACAGGGAAATTCCAAAGATCCTAGTACATGGGGCTACTCTCCTCCTTTCTCCTTGTCCAGAATTATATCCATATCAGTTCAGGTTCACTGGCCTCAAAGGAAGTTTAGAAAGCCAGCATTTGCCTACAAATTTAACAATTACATTTTTTAAATCAACATGCTTGGACAGAATGTCACTAGGATTCTACAAAGCAACCAGAATTGCTTCAGAGGGAAATTCTGCAACACAGAATACTCTAAAGTTTATTTCTGTTGTCTCATCTCATAAGGAAGTGAAAATATTAGATAGGTTAAATTACTTTTGCACTAAGAATGAAAAGCCCAGACAGGTGCTTGTGGCTCATACCTATAATCCTAGCTATTCAGAAAGCTGAGATCTGAGGATCATAGTTCAAAGCCAGTCAGGGCAAATAAAGTCCTTGAGACTCTTATCTCAAATTAACTAGCAAAAACTTGGAGGTAGCTCAAGAGGTACAGTGCCAGATTTGACTGAAAAAGTAAAGACATAGCATGAGGCCCTGTATTTAAGCCCTAGCACTGGCAGAAGAAAGGAAGGAAAAGGAAGGAAGGAAGGAAGGAAGGAAGAAAGAGAGAGACAGAGAGGGATGGAAGGAGAGAGGGAGAGGGGGATAGGGTGAGGAAAGGAGGGAAGGAAGAAAGGAGCAAGGTTGGGAGGAAGAAAAGAAGGAAGGAAGGAAGGAAGAAGGAAGGAAGGAAGAAAGAGAGAGACAGAGAGGGATGGAAGGAGAAAGGGAGAGAGGGATAGGGTGAAGAAAGGAGGGAAGGAAGAAAGGAGCGAGGTTGGGAGGAAGGAAGGGAGGAAGGAAGGAAGGAAGGAAGGAAGGAAGGAAGGAAGGAAGGAAGGAAGGAAGGAAGGGAGGGCACAATCTATAACAAAACTATGTAATACTAGGACTCAACTCAGCTGCTGGCTGTAATCACTGCCTGTCTGTGATGCTCACTCAGCCGAGTGCTCCCAGGCCTGAATCACCATCCCTTAAATACAATCATGACCACAATATGTATATTTCTACTTCATTACAGCTTCTCAAACACATTTAAGAAATAGCATTGTTTGCCTTATCCCAAGAATTTTGTTTTGGTTATTTTTTCTTTAATTTTTGTATTATTATAACGGTGATGTACAGCGGGGTTACAGTTATATAAGCCAGGAAAAGGATACATTTGTTTTTGGACAATGTCACCCTTTCCCTTGCTGTATCCCAGTTTTCCCCTCCCATCCCCACCACAGGTTGTATAGTTCATTTTCAACATCGTGTCCAGTGAATATCCCTGCCGTATTTGTTTATCCTTTGTCCCTCCATTTCTGTGCCTCCCCTTATACTCCCAAAGACATATAAATGAACAAACAATATAAAAAGAAAAGAAAATGGGGGGATGGGTAGGGATGGGAAGGGATGGGAAGGGGAAAAAAATTTAAAAAAGAAAAGAAAAATAGAAAAAAAAACCTCTTGTTTCCATTTCCTGGAGTTCATACATTATTTGTATGCTCAGATGCACATAAGCATTATGTTTTTGTGTTTCTCTCCTAAGAGTATCCCCCTATGGTCTTTTGCCTAGAGACCTGTATAATTTACCATGTCCCAGTTGTGGCTGGTTTTTAAGGAATTTTGGACCACCTCACACAAAAAAAGAAAGATATAGAACCACTGAGGCCAAGAAGGAGAAATGGCTTGCCCCAAATGGAAGGGTATGCATTCCACCAGTAATCTGAAGTATTACTGGCATGCTATGTGCTTCCTGGTCTTTGATTTAGAGGGGACTCTCAGACCTGTAAGAGGCTTGTGGGGGCTGGGACTCACAGGCAGAGTGAGAAGAAATAAAGACATTGCTAGAAATTTTGAGATGCTCAATATTTAAAGCAGATATCTGACCCTTGGACCTAATGGAGCTATTTGATGCTTTTCTTAATATGTGTCAGTTTCTAGAGAGTTCATCATTTCCAGTCTAATTGGGTGAATCTATTGGTCTGCACATATTCTTAGTCTTGGCAATAGACTCTAGCAGGAATGGACATATTCCCATTTACTGTGACGATGCTGGCAGAGTCACATTGAAATCAGATGGGTTCAGCTCCACCATGCATTCTGGCATAGTTAAACAGGCCCCAAGCCACCCTGTTTCCAGAACGGCACCAAATCAGCTTACACAAGGAAGCTGTTGAAAAGCTGGAACCATTGTAATAACCTGGCATCGAGCGCCTCCTGCTGCTGGTACCTGAAGATACATGCAAAAAAAATTTAAAAAGAAAAAAAAAAGGGTGTTGATCTGGAGACTGTGCCCTCCATTCCTCCATTCTCTCCATGACCAAACAACTTGCCCGAGACCACCACTCACCACCCACAAAGCCCACAGCTGGGCATGAGTTATCTGTGAAGGTCCCGGTTGAGGATTAGAAGGTGGTACTGCAGAGAAGCTGAGGATGGGAGAGGTGGCTGGAAAGACACTGAGGTAGGCAGACACTATAGGGTGCCCAGGCAGGAGTGGTCTCAGACAGAGCAACCTAAACCTACACATTCAGACTTGAGAAATGCGCTGACTTCTTTCAAGAAAAGGAAAAATTCTAGCCAAAGCCTACTACTGTGGTAGATTTGTCTACTGGGCAAAGGCCATGGAGAAAACATTTCAACTTTCCAGTTTCAAAAAACATTTTGAGCCAGGCACTGGTGGCTCATACCTATAATCGTAGTGGCTACTCGGGAGGCTGAGATCTAGGATCATGGTTCAAAGCCAGCCCAGGCATGGAAAAGCCATGAGACTCTTATCTCCAATTAACCACCTAAAAAACTGGAAGTGGAGGTGCTGGGAAGGTGGCTCAGTGGTAGAGTGCTTGCCTCACATTCATGAGGCTCTGGGTTTGATTTCTCAGCACCACATTAAAAAAGAAAAGAAAAGCTGGAAATGGCACTGTGGCTCAAATGGTAGAGTGCTAGCCTTGAGTGCCCAGGTCCAGAGTTCAAGCCCCACGACCAACAAAAAAAAAAAAAAGAAAGAAAAAAAAAAACACTGGAAGTGGGGCTGTGGCTCAAAGGGGTAGAGTGATATCCTTGAACAAAAAAATGCTTAGGGACGGTGCCCAGGCCCTGAGTTTAAGCTCTATGACCAAAAAAAAAAAAATCATTCTGAGGCATCACTAAATATCAACATGATAGCAAGCACAATTCCTGAAGTCACGTGGGATAATTTATTCACAATCTGATCATTTTGGATAATCTAAAATATACTTGAATTCATTTTTTGCTTTAGATCATCAGAGACATGAAAACTCTGTCGTGTCTTGCTTAACAATAGGACATATTCTGACAAACGTGTCCTTGTACCCACACAGACCTAGTTGGTAGCCAACTATAGACATAATGAGGTAAGGTCCTTATTAGATATGTAGTCTGACGTGTGTCATCTAATGTACAGCATTGAACATCTGCAGATATGTACCAACTCCAAGACCACATCTGAGGCTACCAGTGGTTTATGAACCTCAGCTGGCAAAACATAAGAAACACAGAGTCTAAACGTGGACAGGCAGCTGTGATCTGGAAAATCAAGGCGAACATGCATAGCTCAGAGAGCAGTTTGAGTGATGGAGAAAAAAAAATGTCTCCCTCATCCCAAATTATCCAAATTAAGAGGAATTTTGAACTGGTAAATGAAGTAAGTGTTGCTGGGCCTTGTCTCCCAACAACTTGGCCTTGTGTGTGTGTGTGTGTGTGTGTGTGAAAATACTGTACAAAGGGGTTACAATTACATGGGCAAGATAATGAGTACATTTCTTATCAAGCATTGTAGCCTCCTCCTTTGTTTCCCCTTCCCATCCCTTTCCATCCTCCCCCCCACCCCCCCCACCCAACTGTCCTCCCCCCCACCAAAGTTGTAAAGTTCGTTTTTCCACATAACAACTTATACATCTCATTATTGCAATGGATCCACCTGTATCCCTATTTAAATGATTTGTTTTTTTTCCCTTCCCCTCCACAAATTATACCAACCTCAAATACAGTGAAAGCAGGGGTTATACCATGGGGGAGGGACATACAAAGCAACAAAGAAATAATCTTATAAATGTGTTAGAAACAATCACCTGAAAGAAAAAAACATTTTTATTTTTTTTTGGGTCCAGTCGTGGGGCCTGAACTCTGGGCCTGGGCGCTGTCCCTCAGCTCTTCAGCTCAAGGCTAGCACTCTACCACTTGAGCCACAGTGCCACTTCTAGCTTTTTTCTTATGTGGTGCTGAGGAATCGAACCCAGGGCCTCGAGCATGCAAGGCAAGTGCTCTACCACTGAGCCACCTTCCCAGCCCAGAAAAAAACATTTGAATACATATCTTAGGGTTCATTTCCATAACATCAACTTATCTGACCTTTTCTGCTTGAGAACTTGGTCTTTTTAGTTTTACTAATCAGGGGCTGGGAAGGTGGCTCCGTGGTAGAGCGCTTGCCTTGCATGCTCGAGGCCCTGGGTTCGATTACTCAGCACCACATAAGCAAAAAGAAAAAAGCCGGAAGTGGTGCTGTGGCTCAAGTGGTAGAGTGCTAGCCTTGAGCTGAAGAGCTGAGGGACAGCGCCCAGGCCCAGAGTTCAAGCCCCACAACCGGACCCAAAAAAAAAAAAAAAACAACTTAGTTTTATTACTAATCAGGCTGTTCAAACTGCATCATCAGGGTCTGGGCCAGAGCCCAAGGGAAGAGTACTCAAAACCCAGCCCACTGACACATACTGAAAAAGGGGAGGGAACATAGAGCAAAAGAACAGCTGGCCACCCTAGGCTGAACCAAAAACTGTAGTCAAGGTGGGGCTGGCCCGTCGAAAGAATGGGATGGGGCTCTGAGATCAGTGCACAATGCAGCAAGGCTTTACCAAGTCACTTCCATGTCATAGCACGGAGGGAGAAGGTTAGGACTCCAGTAATAATTATACCAATCAACCTGTTGCCTGTTAACGTAATTGCTGGTCAGGAAAAGGTGAGTCAATGCAGAATCATCAGAGACTTCCTCCTCAAATGGCTACATTGCAAAGGCAAGCTAAAGGTATAGAAAATGGAAAGACTGCACAATTCTGCATAGCATAAAATCTAAAATCAATTAAAAATGACACAAGGAAATATGTGGGTGTGTCTTTCTTGTTTATGAGCACTTTTTTAAATCCTAAATAATACATCAGCAAATTAAACCTACCAGTATTTAAAAAGATTTCATGTATCATAACCAAGAATGCTTTAACTGAAAAATCCAAAAATGGTCCTACCTTATAAATACTAGTAGTTTGTTACATTAGTCAATCATGGAAGAAAAGCCCAGTGATCATCTTCACAGAGGCAAAAAGAAAATCTGATAAAATTTAATGTTCATTCTTAAGAAGGAGAGGGAGAATGTTAGCAAATTGGTGATTCAGACGCACAGTCCAAACACAAGGACAGAGGAGAAAGGGAGAAAGAAAGAAAGAAAGAAAGAAAGAAAGAAAGAAAGAAAGAAAGAAAGAAAGAAAGAAAGAAAGAAAGAAAGAAAGAAAGAAAGAAAGAAAGAAAGAAAGAAAGAAAGAAAGAAAGAGAAAGAGGGAAAGAAAGACAGGAAGGAGGAAGGAAGGAAGGAAGGAAGGAAGGAAGGAAGGAAGGAAGGAAGGAAGGAAGGAAGGAAGGAGGAAGGAAGGAAGGAAGGAAGGAAGGAAGGGAGGGAGGGAGGGAGGGAGGCAGGGAGGCAGGAAGCCAGGGAGCCAGGGAGGCAGGGAGGCAGGGAGGGAGGGAGGGAGGAAAAGAAACAAAGAAAGGGAGGTAATGAGAGAGGGGGACAGAGAGAAAAATCTGCAATCTATTCTAAGATAAGGAAAGACATTCAGTGTGGCAGCCAGACTATGATATTCTTGACTCCATAAACAATTCTCAGACAAGACCGTATTGTGACCATGTCTGGAACTGTACCGAGATAGAGCCACTCTGCAACCACAAAAACCAGCCACCCACTTTCCCAATTGACAGAAGTGAGTTCTTCTTACTACCACTGCCATAGCTGAGCCTCAGCCTGCACTAGATTTTCACTAAAGTTCTCCTAGGTTAATATTGCTAAGGATAACTCCTTCCCCCATCCCTTCTCAGGACCACTCTGAACAAGGCCAAGGCCTGGAGCAGGGAATCCCTGCCTGTGCCCTTCACCTGGAGTCACCTGGGCTGTGTTTCCCCTGGCAGCAGCAAGGTAAATAATGGATGGTTTCTTACTGCAGGCATGTTCCAGGGAGCCTTTATATAGTGAGTATCAGCCACTGTATGAAGCCAGGGCTATGTTAGGATTCCAAACCAAAACCCCAAACCATCACTAGCCTTTGGAGCAAAACTTGAGTCTCCCCCAATGAGTGATAGGAGAATGGCATACCTGGGCTGGGAAGGTGACTCAGTGGTAGAGTGCTTGCCTCACATGCATGAAACCCTGGGTTCGATTCCACATAAGCAGAAAAAGCCAGAAGCGGTGCTGTGGCTCAAGTGGTAGAGCACTAGCCTTGAGCTGAAGAGCTGAGGGACAGACAGATCCCAGGCCCAGAGTTCAGGCCCCACGACAGACCAAAAAGAAGAAGAAGAAATGGCATACCTATGCAAAAATAGATAACCCTCCAGGCCAACCAGCAGTGAAAGAAGAAATGCTGGGCAAGCATAGGTATATACCTGTAATCACAGATACTTGGGTGGCAGAGGTAGGAAGATTGAGGTTCAAGACCAGTCCTGGCAAAGTTAGCACAATACCTCTCTGAACAGAAAAAAGGACATGCGGGGGGGGGGGGGGGGGGGTTTGACTTAAATGGTGGAATGGTTACCTAGCACACATGAGGCCCTGAGTTCAATCTGTAGCATTACAGAAGAAGGAGGAAGAAATAGAACAAAGAAGCCAGGCGCCGGTGGCTCACACCTGTAATCCTAACCACTCAGGAGGCTGAGATCTGAGGATCATAGTTCAAAGCCAGCCCACAGAAGGAAAGTCCGTGAGACTCTTATCTCCCATAATTGACCAGAAAACCAGAAGTGGCACTGTGACTCAAGTGGTAGAGTGCTAAGTTTGAGCTGAAGAGCTGAGGAATAGCACTCAGGCCCAGAGTTCAAACCTACGACCAAACAGAAGGAAGGAAGGAAGGAAGGAAGGAAGGAAGGAAGGAAGGAAGGAAGGAAGGAAGGAAGGAAGGAAGGAAGGAAGGAAGGAAGGAAGGAAGGAAGGAAAGGAGGGAGGAAAGGGGGGAGGAAAGGGGGGAGGGAGGAAAGGAGGGAGGGAGGAAGGGAGGGAGGGAGGGAGGGAAAGAAAGAAAGAGAACAAAGATGATGATGATGATGATGATGATGATGATGATGATGATGATTAAAGAGTGGCCTCAGGGCTGAGAAGATGGCTCTGTGGTAGAGCGATTGCCTTGCATGCATGAGGCCCTGGGTTCGATTACTCAGCACCACATAAGCAAAAAGAAAAAAGCCGGAAGTGGCGCTGTGGCTCATGTGGTAGAGCTAGCCTTGAGCTGAAGAGCTGAGGGACAGCGCCCAGGCCCAGAGTTCAGGCCCCACGACCAGACCCAAAAAAAAAAAAAAAAAAAAGAGTGGCCTCAAAGCAGTTAAGCAGAAGAAACCCTTTCAATGCTTACCAAAAAAATGTGGGTGCACACCTGGAGACAATCTTCTGGAGACAAGTAGCTTTGCCCTGAGGAAAATTCAAACTAAGGCAAAGAGAAAGCAAAATGTGAGCCAGCTGTATATCCCTGCAGTAACGAAGAGGAGGACAGCTGAGGAGAGTCAAGTCCTGCAGCCTTGCCACCACATTCTGTCTCCCAAAGTTTGCCAAGCAAATTTTGCAAGCAACGGGGGGCCTTGTTTAATACCCTGATGTAAGGCCTTCCCCTTGGGGACAAAGGGAGTCAGGACTGGAAAGCACTAACTCAGGATCCCACCACTTTCTGCTTCTTCACGGCAGTCACATCCTGTAAAGTGGATAGCAGCAGTTCTAACAAATGTGGAATTGCAACTCCTGGGAAAGATATGGGATTGGTCCTGTGAGCCCCAGTCATAGGCTTATCAACCAATCAGTCCACGGCCTGGTGTCTATGAAGACCAGCTTTGCAGTACTTTTGACAGTCTCAGAACCATCAAAGTAACTGGAGGGGGAAAATAAAGAACTTAGGAAACCTATGTGAACCTGCAAAAGAGAATTATAATCATTTCTAGTCTTTGATCCCTATGTAATACCTTTAACATGTAATAACGCTTCAGACTTTGCTTCTATCATAGGTAGTATATATTTGACTCTGCATATGATCTGACCTGGCTTACTGGCCACATACCAGCTTGCTTGTTTTCCTTAAGTTATGGACAAAAAGGATAACCTTGTTGACTGTTAGTGATTTCCATGAGCGGGGAGCAGGAGTGAGTAGGAAATGTTTTCTGCAAGCTGAAAGAGGTGAAAGAGAAAAAAGATGCAGTTGTAGCAATCAGATTATCGGTAGCAAAAATAGAGTGACTCAAGGCAAGTCTGTAGCAAGCAGGCTTAAGTTAGGATGTCCACATCTGAGAGCAGCACGCTGTGATCCAAGTGGGAAGGAATGTATCGGTCAGGAAACCAAGGAGGCAAAGCTGTCATTAAGGCAATCTAGGGAGCTCTGTGATTACAGATGGACCAACCTGCCCAGATAAAAAGCAAATCCGCAGGTCTTACTCCCTGCCATTCGGCCCCAACTTTCCCAGCCTGCCCTTTCGTCCATCTGGTATATCTGGGCTCTGACATAGCCTTAAGTATTTGGGAATAAAGCACCCAGTCATTAGTAATAATAACAGCAATTTCAGAGTGTTGTTCAGTATGCTGTCATTTTACATCCTAATCAATCCTCTCTCCCTCTTGCT